>NC_143021.1:3665000-4865000 GCF_055824585.1 Amblyomma mixtum | reverse complement strand
TCACTGTCAAGTAAGACACCGAGGTATTTATAGCATGAAACATATGGCACGGGCGAACAGGTAAAAGGATAACAAGAACAAGGTCGACCAGCAGATGAACGTTTAAGCGAACGTTTATTAGGGAATTGTGGAACAAATAAGCTGCGTTTTGGAGACATTCACCTGAATTACATTTTTATTGAACCAGTTCATAATGCTGAACGTTGCATGTTGCAAACGGGAGATTGCATCGGAAAAAATGGAATATAGAGACAAGATGACAGTATCGTCTGCGTACTGAAAAGTATGGGCAGGAATAGCAGCGGCGAGGTCATTGACATAGAGATTAAAAAGGAGCGGACTTAATACTGATCCCTGACGTGCTCCGGCTTTTATCGAAGTCATATTACTCCGGTACTGTGCAATGGAAAACGAATTGTGTTCTATCTTCTAAAAAGTTAGTGAGCAGTTTTAGAAAAGGCCCACGAAATTCGATTAATGAAAGTTTATTTAATAAAAGACTATATGGCATACACTGCCGAAAGCTTTTCTAACATCAAGAAAGAGAGCACATACAACCTGGTTAGATTCAAAAGCTGAATTTATGAGGTCTGAAATATCCTCCAGGAGAGCCTCCATTCCCCTGCCTGATATTGCCACGTATCATTGTAGTGTTTGTTCGTTCGCGCAAGACCGCAGGAAAGGGGTGTTATCATTTTTGTTCGTGACGCGAGAAGCGATCGGTCTAATCTCGATTGTTCACAGCCATGAACAGCTGCATCTACGTGTTTCCAGATTACTCTAGATGATCTCGACCTGTTATCTCGAAGTTTCCTTGTCGGCTTTAAATTGAACGGTGCCGCTAGCAGCGGACATTCGTAGTTCGACGATTGACGAGCACGCTTGTTGCTTACGCCGCCACCGAGTGATCCAGTTCTTTTGCGGGCGCAAGTCAGCCCAAATAAAGAGCTTCGTTTTAAAGTCTTCCTAGTGTCTTCCTGACCACTGGACTGCCGTCACTACAACGTGAAATCTGGTGGAGGTGCGGGGTAGCCTTCCATGTACCGGACACCCCCAGCAAGTCGCGACGCCAACCCTTCGAGTCATTCACCGCTGGACCTGAGTCCAGTCCACCGCGCAAGCCGACGTCTGCTAGGAGACGCGCCTGAGTTCGGGATTCTGCCTGACCCTACCCGGAAACGAAAGCCAGCAGGAACGTCCACCATGAGCTTGCCCAAGCCGACGGCTCCAATCATTCTTCACCAGCCCCGGGTGCCACCAACCTTCGACGCTTCGCCTGGCGCCGACCCCGAAGAATGGCTGGAACAGTTCGACCGTGTAGCTGCCTTCAACAACTGGGATGATGCTACGAAACTTAGGTACGTCTTCTTTGCCTTGGAGGGACCAGCAAAAGTCTGGTTTGAGAATGAGGAAGCTAACCTCACGAACTGGGAAACCTTCAAGGAGCAGCTTCTAAAGACCTTCACGAACGTTGTGCGAAAGGAGAGAGCCCAGCAGCTGCTACAGTCTCGCATACAACACCCAAACGAGACCGTTGCTGTGTACACTGAGGAAATGAAGCGTCTCTTCCGGCGTGCCGACGCAAACATGAAGGAAGAAGAAAAAGTAAGGTTGCTCATGCGAGGAGTTAAAGAGCAACTCTTTGCCGGCCTCGTCCGCAACCCACCGAAAACTGTCGCGGAATTTGTAGAAGAGGCATCCACGATGGAAAAAACTCTGGATGCCCGAGCCCGCCAGTATGACCGCCAACAGCGCATTTTCTCAGCAAGCTGCCTGGACACCGCTAACAGCAATGACCTGCGGGATGTTATACGTCAAGTTGTGCGAGAGGAGCTCCGACAATTGCTGCCAACGGGAACGCAGCCGCAAATTTCATCGCTCACTGACGTCATCCGGGACGAGGTTCAACAGGCCTTGGGTGTGATGCCGACACCCACGCAGCCTCTGCAGCCCCCAGCCATGACTTACGCCGCAGCTGTGCGCCGTCCTGCCCCTCGACGACGGGACCCAAGCCCCTACCGCCCTCAGCCAGCTGCGTTGGACCGCCGCCCACTCGCCCCAACCCGCCCGTCCTACGAGCGACGCGCGCAGCCGAGGAAATGCGACGAGTGGAGAACTCCCGACCAGCGCCGCCCACTATGCTTCCACTGTGGCGAAGCCGGTCACGTCCTCCGGCACTGCCCCTACAGAAGACTGGGCATCCGAGGGTTCTCTTACGACGCTCCACGACCCCGACCCGGCCAGCGACCAGCCGAAATTGAGGAATTTTTGCGTCGGGAAGAATGCTCACCACCTAGCCACCTATCACGTTCCCCGTCGCCTTCGCCTCCGCGCTTCGTATCTCCGAGCCGAGGCTACGCTGTGCGTGGACGCTCCCCCAGCCCCCGAAGGTTAAACTGAATAAAGCAGCCTCTGGAGGTGAGGTTGCTTCTAAGCGCAAGGACAAAGATCCTCCACCGACGATAACCCCGACGACCACCCCGACGACACCTCCGACGACACCTCCGACGACACCTCCGACGACAACTTCGATGACAACACCGACGACGACGACGACGACGCGACCAGACTTGACGCCTTTACCGCTGCCCATAGAAGTAACGTCGGAGTACGCCCACCGCAGCCTCACTACCCGACGAAGCCGAGATCGTACACCGAAGACCACGTGTAGCACGAAAACGCGAACAAGTGACCTTGAAGTTACGGTCGACGGTCACGCGGTTACTGCCTTGGTCGACACGGGAGCTGACTACTCAGTCATGAGCGGGCCATTCGCTGTTCGACTCAGGAAAGTGACAACAATTTGGGATGGCCCGTTGATCCGCACCGCAGGTGGTAACCTGATTACGCCGTCAGGACGCTGCACCGCGAGAGTTACTGTAAATGGGAGAACCTATGCTACAACCTTCCTGGTCCTACAGCAATGCTCGCGAGACGTGATTTTGGGAATGGACTTCCTGAATGAACATCGGGCGATCATCGACCTTCGATCTAAGTCGATCAAGCTTTCCACGGAGAATGCCATACCTGCTGCGACGAACGCAACTCATCACGTTGCCTTAAACGTCCTCGACGAAGCATTGAGCGTGCCGCCCCGATCGAGTGTCCTCGCCTGCATAGGTACTGGAGACGTCGAAACTGGCGAAGGCGTCATCGAGGGAAACACCCAGCTACTCCTGGATCGAGGACTGGCCGTCGCAAGGGGAGTCGCCCAAATCCGAAATGGCCAAGGCCAGGTGTTGCTAACCAACTTCACCGAAGAATACCGGCATCTAAACAAAGGCACGACGATCGCTTTCCTCGACGAGCTGGCAGACATCAGAGACCTATTTGCCCTACCCGACCAACCCGCAGAACCATCAGACCAAGGCCGTCAACCCACGTTCGACATCAACCCGGCATTACCCCGGAGCAGACAAGACCTAATACGCAGTCTTCTTCAAAGGTACAGCGATTGCTGCTCATCAGCATCGAATGTGCGACGAACCCGGATTGCCAAGCACCGCATTGTCACAGACGAACACGCCCGACCACTGCGGCAGAGCCCCTACCGCGTATCGCCGATAGAACGCCAAGCTATCCGCAAGCAAGTAGAGGAAATGCTACGTGACGACGTCATCCAGCCTTCAAGGAGCCCCTGGGCAGCACCAGTTGTCCTAGTGAAAAAGAAAGACGGCACCCTTCGCTTCTGCGTCGATTACCGCCGTCTGAACAGCATTACGAAGAAGGATGTCTACCCCCTCCCCCGCATCGACGACACACTGGATCGGCTATGCAACGCTAAATACTTCTCATCGATGGACCTGAAGAGCGGCTACTGGCAAATTGAAGTCGACGAAAGAGATGGCGAGAAGACTGCGTTCATCACGCCAGACGGACTCTTCGAATTCAAGGTGATGCCATTCGGCCTCTGCTCTGCCCCAGCGACGTTCCAGCGAGTAATGGATACAGTGCTCGCAGGCTTGAAGTGGCAAATTCGTCTAGTCTACTTAGATGACGTTGTTGTCTTCTCCACAAGCTTTGAAGACCACCTCAGAAGGCTTCGGACAGTGCTGGAAACAATCAAGTCTTCGGGCCTAACACTGAAACCAGAGAAGTGCCACTTCGCCTACGAGGAGCTGCTGTTCCTTGGTCACGTCGTAAGCAAGGATGGAGTTCGCCCAGACCCTCAGAAGACGGATGCGATCGCACAGTTTCCTCAGCCTAATGACAAGAAAGCTATACGCAGATTTCTTGGATTGTGCGCTTATTACCGGCGATTCGTCAAGAACTTTTCGCGCATCGCTGAGCCTTTGACCCAACTTACCAAGGCGGACGTGCCTTTTAAATGGGAAACGCCGCAAGAGGAGGCTTTCAAAGAGCTAAAGCGCCGATTACAGTCCCCTCCTGTGCTCGGGCACTTTGATGAAAACGCCGAAACCGAAATCCATGCCGATGCAAGCAGTGTGGGCTTAGGAGCGGTGCTCGTTCAGAAAAATGGTGGAGAGGAAAAAGTTATTGCGTACGCTAGCCGTTCACTGTCGAAAGCCGAAGCCAACTATTCGACGACCGAGAAAGAATGTCTCGCCATTATTTGGGCCACGTCGAAATTTCGCCCCTACCTGTACGGACGACCATTCAAGGTTGTGAGCGATCACCATGCTCTCTGCTGGCTAGCCAATTTGAAAGATCCCTCCGGCCGCCTTGCCCGTTGGAGCCTGCGTCTTCAAGAATTCGACATAGCTGTAGTCTACAAATCTGGCCGCAAGCATTCCGACGCAGACTGCTTGTCGCGAGCCCCTGTCGACGCAGCAAGGGAAGAAGAAGACGACGATCTTTCTTAGGACCGGTAAGCGCCAGCAGATTCGCGGAGCAGCAGCGCTCGGATCCTGAATTGCAAAGCCTAGTTGGTTACCTGAAAGGCAAGACCGCATCGCCTCCCCGAGGGTTCAAGCGCCAACTGTCGTGCTTCGTCGTTCACAATGATGTCCTCCTGAAGAAGAACTTCGCGTCCAACAGGACTGTGCATCTTCTTGTCGTGCCCAAGAATCTTAGGCAAGAAATTATGCAGGCATGTCATGATGAGCCGACTGCGGGGCATCTCGGGATTGCTCGCACGTTGCACCGCATCCAGGAGAAGTACTATTGGCCGCGGCTAGCTACCGACGTTTCCCATTATGTGAAAACGTGCCGTGATTGTCAGCGACGCAAAACGCCTCCGACTAGACCAGCCGGACTCCTGAACCCCATACCACCGCCAACTAAGCCCTTTCAGCAAATAGGGATGGACCTCCTCGGCCCCTTTCCGATCTCTTCATCAGGAAACAAGTGGATCATCGTAGCCACCGACTACATGACCCGATACGCCGAAGCAAAAGCGTTGCCGAATGGTACCGCAACGGAAGTCGCAAAATTTTTTGTCGAACAAATTCTCCTGCGACACGGCGCCCCCGAAGTGCTCATCACAGACAGAGGGACGGCATTTACAGCGGAGCTGACGCAAGCCATTTAAAAGTACAGCCAGACAAGCCATCGGAGGACAACTGCCTATCATCCGCAAACCAACGGACTGACAGAGCGTCTGAACAAGACCATCGCAGACTTGCTCTCCATGTACATCGACGCCGAACACAAGACGTGGGACTCTATTCTGCCCTACGTGATCTTCGCCTATAATACTGCCGCCCAGGAGACAACCAGGTTTACTCCATTCCAGCTGGTATACGGCAGGAAGCCCACGACAACACTCGACGCAATGCTCCCGCACGTTTCCGACGAAGACAACCTCGACGTCACTGCCTACCTTTATCGCGCCGAGGAAGCCCGAAGACTTGCGCGGCTTCGCATTCAAGACCAGCAGCACACCGACGCCCGACGCTACAATCTGCGCCGACGAGACACGCATTACAAGCAAGGTGATCGGGTTTGGATATGGACGCCAGTTCGCCGCCGTGGATTGAGCGAAAAGTTGCTGCGACGCTACTTTGGCCCGTACAGGGTTCTCCGCCGCATCGGTGACCTCGACTATGAAGTCATCCCCGACGGCATGACAGCATCTCAGCGACGCCACCCACGCCCGGAAGTCGTACATGTCGTACGCCTGAAGCCATATTATGAACGCTAAAGGACTCGAAGTTTTCATTCTCCGTGTTCATTTTCGTTTTAAAGCATCGAGACGATGCTTCTTTGAGAGGGGGGTAATGCCACGTATCATTGTAGTGTTTGTTCGTTCGCGCAAGACCGCAGGAAAGGGGTGTTATCATTTTTGTTCGTGACGCGAGAAGCGACCGGTCTAATCTCGATTGTTCACAGCCATGAACAGCTGCATCTACGTGTTTCCAGATTACTCTAGATGATCTCGACCTGTTATCTCGAAGTTTCCTTGTCGGCTTTAAATTGAACGATGCCGCTAGCAGCGGACATTCGTAGTTCGACGATTGACGAGCACGCTTGTTGCTTACGCCGCCACCGAGTGATCCAGTTCTTTTGCGGGCGCAAGTCAGCCCAAATAAAGAGCTTCGTTTTAAAGTCTTTCTGGTGTCTTCCTGACCACTGAACTGCCGTCACTACAGCGTGACAATATAAAGCCGTACTGCGCACTTGAAATAATGTTATTAGCATCGAGATACTTGGACATGACTAGCAGCAGATGTTTTTTTAGTATTGGAGAGATACACGGCAGAACTGAGATAGGTCAGTAATTTTCGTGCTTATTTCGTGCACCTCGTTTGAAGAGAGGAATTACAATGGCTTTTTTTCATTTCTGTAGGTATAACACCACTAACTAAAATACGATTCAGCAATGCTGATGGCACACACTTAACAGCACCAAAATTTTTGCGTAACTCTTCCACGGAAATGCCGTCTACGCCACGTGATTTATTACATTTTAAATTGAAAAAGATTTATCTCAGATCACATTCTTTCAGAACAGGAAGATGCGCAGATTTTCATGCGCTGTTTTTTAAAGTGCAGAAATCAGGGTGTGGTTCAGCAGTGCCAAAAACGCGCGAGAAGAATGTACTAAATTTATTTCAAATAGTTGCGCCATCTGCAGACAAATGTGAAACAAGTGATAGCTGGTGACCTCCAAGTTTAGATACACCTTTGAATTCATTTGCAAGAGACCACGTCTTTCTGATGTCTGAACGAGCTTCACTGAATTTGCCGCCATTATGATTTCGCTTTGCCAACCGAATCATGGAATTGACTCGATTTCTACATATTTTAAATTTCATCAGCAACTCACGACGGTTAAAAGCCCGTTTTGCTTGGGCCCACATAAGCTGTTTTTCCTTAATTGCAGCTAATATTTTTAGTGACAGCCATTTATTCTCATCGCGATGTAATCTAACTTTTAAAGAACGGGTACGTTTACCCCTATAGTTACGGAGTATGTGAACAAAATGGTCGTAAAGATTGGCTGGAGAAACTGTACACAACAGAGATTGCCAGTCATGCTTTGTGATGCACTTGTCGAAGAGCGTGGGATCAACAACGGAAATTTTCTTCTTTGATGCAGTGGCATTCGAAGGTTTGGAACATTCTGTCAGGTGACAGCAGACGAAGTAATGATCAGCGACCTTAGTTTCAACAACCGCTGCCTGTGACGCAAGGCTGGAGCATTGGGCAATAGTATGGTCCATACAGGATTTAACCAAGTTCCGAGATAAAAATTCTTCCCGTGTTGCTTGATTTACAGCAGCTTCTAATCCCCACTTCGATAGGAGATCAAGATAGTCGGCGACTGGTGGCGAAGTGGGGCGTAATGTATCCATGTTAATATCACCTATCACACACGTTGTCCTCTAGAGAAAGGGATGATAATGCTGTACCGCGTTCTTATAAGAATAGAGAGAGAGAGATACAGAAAGGGGGAAAGGCCGGGATAAAAGAATAAACGAACGTTGCTACAAAGGGGCCGGTAAACAGACAATACAACTACTGGAATATCAGCTGAGCTCAGCCGCAAGGCAACCACTTCAGCTTGCAAAAAGGGAAGTACTATTTCGGATACAAACCATGTGTCTTTCAAAAATACAGCCACGCCCCCTCCGCTACGCTGTGTGCGAGTAAATGAAAACAGTTGATAGCCGGGAATAGAATAAGAAACAATGATGTCGGCAGAAACATTAATTTCGGTCAAAACAAATACATCACAAATAGACAGGACAGACGAAGTTAGAGTGCAAAAATGATTCCGATGTTTTCGGATGCTGCGGATGTTAACACGTCTGGCAGTAAAACCATTAGTGGCGTTGGGGATGAAAAAGTTATGAGCTTCTGAAAAACCACGGAACGAGAGTGAACTGACGACGTCCATATTTAGACGAGTTTCTCTAGGTCGATTGGAGCGTCAATGAGAACGAGAGGGGCGCCTTCAGCCTTTCTAGCTAGCACCCTTCCGTTGCGCGTCTACACGAATTTGTAATCCTTTTCCTTTCCCCTTTTGCGAGCCTGATGAAACAAGTCCCTGGTGGCACGCTTCAAATTATCATTGAAATAGAGACGAGGGTCCGGATCTAGGTCATCAAAAACAGGGTCTAAAAGACCCCTGCGAACGTCCAACCACTTCTGTTTGACTGCAACAGTCAGCACTTGGACGAGAATAGCCGGAATTGAATCCTTGCGAGCCGGTAACCTGTGTACAACAGAAACGTCCGAAGGCTGTTATTGTATGTCAAGCTTTTCTGCAACTTGTCCAAGTGCAGATATGAGGTCCACATTGGGTTCAACGGGAAAGCCATGTATTTCAAAATTGCACCTTCTGGTGTATTGCAAAGTGTAAGGCAAAAAGTGATCAGTTGACGGCCGCTGACTTGACGTGACTTGAGTTGACGTGAACGCATTCTGCGGGAAGTTGAACGTTGCCGTGCTGCAGATCTGACGGTTTTGATGCGCGCTGTTGCGCGTTTGTAGTTGATTGCAGGGCTGGTGATGACGCGCATAGATGACGGTATTTTCGTCGAATGTGTATCCAGGAGAGGCCAGGGATGAAAACATCCGCACAAAGAAGTAACAGGAGACATTATCCATCAGCATCGCCGTGCTCTCTCCGTGCCCACTGAAGAGTCCTCCTGGCGATGCTTGGTTTTCATCGGCTGCTTTGAATGACGCCACTGTACTCGATGGCGTGAAGGCTTTTGGCGGAATCTTGAATTTGTTGTTTATTCTAATACTGGTGATGACACCCGTTCAGAGCAGTGTATTGTTCAATGGCGCATCCCATGTAGGCCAGGGTTGCAATCATATGCGCAATGAAGTCGAGGTAGACAGTAAGCGAGTGAATCACTGCGCTGTATCCATGCCCAATCAAGAGTGTAGTGGCAACACTTAGTTTATATCGGCTGGTAGGAACGCGGTCACTGTTGTCAATGAAGTAAACGCGTTTGGCGGGATCACAAAAGCTGCCGCGCTGAAGATTAGATGGTCTGTTTCCGCGCTGTGGCACGTTTGTAGTTAATCCAGGGCTGGACATGATGCGCGTTTGAAGCGAAGTGTTCGTCGATGGGGCATCCAGTGGAGGCTGTATCGTATCGCAACCTGCGTGCGCAAGATAGCGCTGTGCCCTCGCCCTGACTTGATATTGTGTCCCCTCTTTCTTAACCCCCTTGCCACTATTTCTCTTTAAATATGCTCGCTGAATAAACAGCACGGCATTGTTCCCTTCACACTGGCATGCGTCACTTCACTGGACAACGAGACGAAACATGGTGTCAGAAGTGGGATAAGGCTCGGCCTAAGGAACGCCCCTGCACCTAGGACCTGGAACGGCTGCCGGCGGCGTGCTGCTGGAAGCAAGAAATGGAGCGCCTAAGGCCGCCAGAACCACTGCGTCTAACAGGAGACGGCGGTCGAAGTTGGAAGTTGTTCAAACAGAAATTTGAACTCTTTTTGCAAGCAACGTCCAGTTCCAGCAAGCCAGCATCAGAAGCAGAAAAAACCACTGCCAGCAAGCCAGCATCAGAAGCAGCAAAAACTGCACTCTTCCTTAGCGTGGCCGGTGAGGATGCAATTGAAGTGTTCAATAATTTTTTGTTTGCCGACGGGGAAGACAGAGAAGACTACGCCACCGTCATTGCGAAGTTCGAGGAATACTGCGTCGAGCAACAGAACGAAGTACACGAACGGTATGTGTTTCGTTCACGGATCCAAGGCGAAGCAGAGCCATTCGAACAGTTCCTTCGCGACCTAAAAAAGCAGGCCATGAATTGCAACTTTGGGACAAGTGCAGACGATATGGTTCGCGACCAAATTGTATTCGGCACGAACTCTCCAAAACTGCGAGAAAAAATGCTGCGGGAAAAGAAGCTAACTCTGGGAAAAGCCGTAGATTTGTGCAAGGCGGCAGAAACATCAGCACGTCAGAACGAGTTCTGGAGTCGAACAAAGAAACTGCCCGAGATCAACGCTGTCTCTTCGAGTAGAACCGGAGTGAAGCTACAACAGCTCTCGAGGCGAGTTTCCAGGTGCAGTCGATGCGACCGCACTCACGCCCCACGACAGTGCCCTGCCTATGGCAAGACTTGCTATTCGTGCAGCAGGCCCAACCACTTCGCATCGTGCTGCAGAGCGAATGCCCACGTTCAAGAAGTACAGCACGAAGGTGACGATTTTGACGTTCTGGACATAGCCATTGGCAGTGTCATAAGCAACCGCGACTGGTGTGTGAAGGCCAAATTTGGCGGCAAGGAGGTGACGTTCAAGGTCGACACTGGCTCCCAGGCGAATCTTGTACCTATGTCACTCTTTCGGACGTTAAATGCAGGTGCACTGAAGCCCAGTGGTGCCGTTCTGCGGTCGTACGGAGGTGGTATCATCAAACACTGCGGCACGTGCTCAGCGCCGGTGCAAGTAGGTGAACGAAAAATTTGCACTGAATTCTTCATAGTCAAGAAAAACCACCAGGCCATCTTGGGACTTCAAGCCAGCGAGCTGCTAGGTCTACTTCGCCGCACAGTGGACACCGTCACCTCGACCTCTTCTCATGAAGTGGCTAGGGAGTACCCTGGGCTCTTTCAAGGAACTGGGTGCTTACAACGTGAATACAGGATACTGCTGCGCAAGGACGCTGTGCCCGTCGTTCAAGCTGCTCGGAGGGTGCCCATTGCCTTACAGGAGCCATTGCGTACTGAGCTACAGTGAATGGAGAAAGAAGGAATCATCAGAAAGGTCAGCGACCCAACCGACTGGGTAAGCCCACTAGTCATTACACGCAAGAAAGACGGAAAAATGAGGGTGTGCATGGAACCGAGAAGGATCAACGACAGCCTGAAAAGAGAGCACTACCAGATGCCGCGTCGGGAAGATATCGAGGCGGAGTTAGCGGGAGCTAAGTTCTTTTCTCGTCTAGACGCAAATGCGGGCTTTCACCAGATCCCGCTTGAGGAGCGGTCGTCGAAACTTTGTACGTTCGCAACGCCCTTCGGCCGGTACTGCTTTCTCCGGCTTCCTTTCGGGCTCGCGTCCGCCAGCGAGGTGTTTCAAAAGGCGCTGAATGAAGTCTTTGACGGTGTTCCTGGAGTACGGGTGTACGTGGATGACGTTCTCATTTGGGGCACTACCAGAGAAGAGCACGATGAACGACTAAGATGTGCACTAAAAGCAGCTGAAGCTGCAGGCCTGACATTCAATGTTGCAAAATGCGAGTTTGGCGCCGAAAAAATAGCATTTTTAGGCGACGTGATCAGCAGCGAAGGAATAAGCCCTAGTCCGGCCCTGGTCGAAAGCGTAAGGAACATGCCAAAACCACAAAACAAACAGGCAGTACACAGGTTGCTCGGGGTGGTAAATTACTTCAGCAAGTACTTGCCATCCCTAGCTCTGCGAACACCAATTCTCCGCTCTCTTCTAAAGAAAAATGTTTTATTCGAATGGACGGCCAATCACGAGAGAGAGTGGAAAGATATATGCGACGCGCTCACCAAGGCACCATTACTCGCAATTTTTGACCCACAGAAAGAAACAAAAGTGACGTCAGACGCGTCACAGAACGGCATCGGTTCAGCTCTGCTACAGCGGCACGGCGTAAATTGGAGGCCAGTCGCTTACGCGTCGAAAACACTGACAGAGTGTGAACAGCGCTATTCACAGATCGAAAAAGAAGCGATGGCTCTCGTATTTGGCTGTGAGAAGTTTGACCACTTCACATACGGTCGCCCAGTCTTGCTTGAAAGTGACCATCAGCCGCTAATAAATATATCAAAAAAGGCCATAGCAGACATGCCGCCGAGATTGCAGCGGTTTTTCCTGAGACTGTTGAAATATGATTACGCTCTAACATTTGTTCCGGGTAAACAGATGCAGTTGGCAGACATGCTCTCAAGGTCGGCGGGTCCTGCTGACATCAGCCACTCGGAGACAGAAGATGTTGAAGTCCATGCCATCAGCATTTTGTCTGCACTGGTGAGTGACAGAACAGCTGCACTACTTGCGCGTGAGACGGGAGCTGATACCTATCTCAAAGTGGTGATGCAGAACCTCGCAGACGGGGTCACGGTTGAAGGTCCGCTCAAATCTGTGGCTGCTGAACTTTCAGTAGTGGGTGGAATACTGTTTAAAGGAACGAAGGTCGTTATACCTCGAAGCATGCGGGCCGAGACATTGAAACGCATTCATGCTGGGCATCTTGGCATTGCGAAGTGCAGAGCAAGGGCAAGGCAGCTGGTGTACTGGCCAAACATCAACAGTGACGTTGCATCGATGATTGAGGGTTGTTCAACCTGCAGAAAGTATGCTTATAACCAACCATCAGAGCCACTGATGCTCCGCGCCACTCCAACCCAAGCCTGGTACCGCGTTGGTATCGACATATTTCAATATGGCGGAAAATACTACCTCATTGCTTACGATGCCATGTCGAATTTTCCAGATGTCGAGGAGCTCTGCGACCAAACGGCATCCGGCGTCATCGAAAAACTTGGGGCCATGTTTTCACGATTCGGAATCCCGATGGAGGTATGCACAGATAATGGCCCACAGTTCTCCAGCCATGAGTTCGCTCTTTTCGCTGAGCTGTACGACTTCAAACATGTTACGTCAAGCCCAATGTTTCCTCGGTCCAATGGGCTGGCCGAAAAGGGAGTGCAAGTAGTAAAGCGTATCCTCAAGAAAACCACAGAGGCGAATGAAAACTTTTGGCTTGGTATGCTCAATTACAGATCAAGCCCATTGGAAGACGGCCGGTCGCCCGGCGAACTGCTCCAAGGGAGGACCCTGCGCACGACTTTGCCAGACTTTCGACGTCAGGCTGTTACACGGGTCAAGAAACATGAGCAGGCGAGTCACGCCACCCGATGCCTGGCCCCACTTCAAAAAGACGACGTCGTGCGCATTAAGGGGACAACGTGGGATCGCAAGGCCAAGGTAACTGCAGCGGCAGCTCCTCGCTCCTACTACGTGCAAACCAATGATGGCAAGACGTTGCGGCGCAATCGACAACATTTACTGGCAACAAAGGAGAAGTTTGACACTGAGGCCTCAGACAGCGATGAATCTAGCGATGACAGCATTTTAGCCCGGGAAGAGTCGTCAACCCTACCACCGGCACCAGCGGCTCCGGTTATGCCGACCAGAGACACCAGTCCGGCGCCCCAGCAACCCCGCCGGTCCGCACGTGTGAGAAAGCCGCTTGACCGCCTTCATTACGACGAGAACTTCAAGCAAATCAGCCACCAGCGTTAAATGTGCTGCGAAAAACTGTGACGGAGGAGGATGTATCGTATCGCAACCTGCGTGCGCAAGATAGCGCTGTGCCCTCGCCCTGACTTGATATTGTGTCCCCTCTTTCTTAACCCCCTTGCCACTATTTCTCTTTAAATATGCTCGCTGAATAAACAGCACGGCATTGTTCCCTTCACACTGGCATGCGTCACTTCACTGGACAACGAGACGAAACAGAGGCAAGGAACCCGAAGATATGCACACTAAGAAAACGGCGGACATTGGCCATCCGCATCGATGTGCTGTCTTTATGCCCACTCCAGATTCCTAGTGGCGACACTTGTTTTTTATCGGATGGGGGAGTGACTCCTCGTAGTTCATGACGGGAAGGCGTTTGGCGGGAGTCGTCATGCTGTAGATTAAAGCGTCTCTTTTCGCGCTGCGGCGAGTTTGCATTAGATTCCAGTGCTGGTGATGACGCGAGTTCAGAACAGTGTTTCATCGATGGTCCATCCCGTGCATCCCAGGCAAGCAAAAGATCCACCCAATTAGGCATCGGTAGACAACAGCCACCCGCAATGCTTTGCTGTATCCATGCCACTGAGGAGTCCCAGTGGCGACGCTTGGTTTTTATTGGCTGGAAGGAGTGACCAACCCTAGTTGATGACGTGAACGCGTCTGGCGGGAACTTGCACGTTGCCGCGCTGCAGGTTAGACTGTATTGTTCCGCGCTGTGGCACGTTTGTTGTTGAATCCAGGGGTGGAGGTGACGCGCGTTCAGAACTCTGTGTTCGTCGATGGTGCATCCAGTAGAGGCCAGGGACCCAGAGATCTGCACATTAAAGTATCGTTGACTAACCATCAACAACGATGTGCTGTATCCATGCCCACTCAAACGTGGAAGTGGCGACACTTCGTTTTTAGCGGCTGGAAGGAACTACTCACTGTAGTCGTTGACGTGAAGGTGTTTGGCGGGATCTTGAAAGTGGCCGTGGTGTAGGTTAGAGCGTCTTGTTTGGCACTGCGGCGAGTTTGTAGTTTATTCCACAGCTGGCGATGACGCGCGTTCTAAACGGTGTGTTCGTAGATGGTGCATCCAGTGCAAGCCGAGGTTGCAAAGATCCGCGCTTCGAAGTAACCATAGACAGAAGCCATCCACATAGCTGTGTGGTCCCCATGTCCACTGAAGAGTCCTAGATATAATATTCGTTTTTTATCGTCTGGTACAAATCACTCACTGTAGTCGATGACGCAAAGGCGTTTGGCCGGATATTTAAAGTTGGCGTGCTGTAGATTACAGCGCGTTCTTTGGCGTGTAGCGAGTTTGTAGTTGATTCCAGTGCTGGTGATGACGCGCGTTTTTAAACGGCGTGTTTGTAGATGGCGCATCCAGTGCAAACCAGGGTTGCAATGATGCCTGCCTTGACGTAACGGTAGACCGCAGCCATCCACATTTCTTTGTGGTCTCCATGTCCACCCAAGAGTCCTAGTCGCGACTATTGGTTTTTATAGGCTGGTAAACATGACTCACTGTTGTCGATGTCGTGAAGGTGTTTGGCGGGATATTAGAGCGTCTTCTTTGGTGCTCTGGCGAGTTTGTAGTTTATTCAAGTGCTGGTTATGACGTGCGTTCTGAACTGTGCGTTTGTACAAGGTGTATTCAGTGCAAGCCAGGGGTGGCAAAAATCCCCGCTTTGAAGTAACGGTAGACACCAGCCATCCACATCTCTGTGTGGTCTCCATGCCCACTCAAGAGTTCTTGTTGCGACAATTGGTTGTTTATAGGCTGGTAGCCATGAAATACAGTAGCCAATGACGTGCAGGGGCTTGGCGGCGTCTTTAAAATTGGCCTGCTGCAGATTAGAGCACCTGATTTCGCGCTGGTGCGAGTTTGCGGTTGATTACAGTGCTGGTGATGACGCGACTTCACAACAGTGGGTTCATCGATGGCTACATTGCTGTTTGATAGTTCACTATCATTTTTCGTCACGGTACAAATGAAGGTATGAGGATAGCAGAAAAAGACGCCCTGAAGCACGAAAAAGTGTGAATTTTTTTTTAGTTTCCTTGCTGCGTGCCCCTTAGTTCAATGTTTTTACTTTCACTTGTACCGTCGTATGATTGTTCACACGAATCAGGGGTAGCACTGCCTAGCAACGGCTTTCTGAGCGCCAAGCAGCGGGGAAGCGTCTCTTATCCAGGGCACACTTCCAATTCTTTGGGTGAAATTAAATGCAAATAAGTAATTTGAGTAAATCTGTAAGCAGTGACGTTTTTGTTTGCCTGGTACGCAGATCGCTAGCAGACACTAATATCATCGTATGTGGTTTTTCAGGAAATCCTCTGCGCTCCGGAGAATCGTGTTGTGAGTATATGCGGCCTGTATTTACTGCACCCATGACATTCTGTGCAAGTGTTTAAACAGATAAGTGCCTTAGACGCTTTGAGAGCGAATTTGTGCCTGCAGCCATCGTCTGTATGCGTGCTCCTGGCGCTCGTAAAACGCGCGACTGTGCTGGATGGTTTACAGGCATGTCAACGTGGCGCTGATGTCGGCTTTAGTCGTTGCGAACAGCAGCGCACGGGAAAATAAAAAGTTCACAAGTTTAGAACCACGAACCACGAATTGCTCTGACATTGAGGCTTTAGTGCGAAAGCGCTACTTAGCAGCCTCCCAAACATGAACTTTGTTTGAAGTTTCGGAGTAATTCGGGTGAGCTCGGGTTAGTTCGGAGGAGCGTCGCACAAGCTGCAGCCAATGGAAGGTGACCCTGAGGGGTACTTCGCTCAAAACATAGCATAGCAACCGCCTATTGAGAAAAAAAAAATAAATATTGCCGT
The DNA here is from genome assembly GCF_055824585.1 of Amblyomma mixtum. Taxonomy (NCBI): domain Eukaryota; kingdom Metazoa; phylum Arthropoda; class Arachnida; order Ixodida; family Ixodidae; genus Amblyomma; species Amblyomma mixtum. The sequence goes on along the minus strand of NC_143021.1, from coordinate 4,848,518 downwards.
GACTCGGCTCCGCTCCCGAGACATAGCGAACAGATCAGCTTCGCTGGTGACCGCATTGGAGCATTACGCCGCAGCCGATCACGCCTCGTGTTACAATGCCACCACACTATCGCGCCGTGCATCGCACAACGTCGTCTTGATTCTTAAGGGAAATATATATCGCACAAGAGAAGACGGGACAAGCGAGGAGACACAGACAAGCGCTAACTTTCAACAGACGGTTTATTGAAAAATCGGGAGCATACATACACATGTCCAGAAAGGCAACAAAGAACAGGATCGAAGATAACATCAACAAGACACACACCCCCTCGACAGCCATCTGCTTATCGTGCCAGATATGCAAGCTCTTTTTTCGAGAAATTAAGTATGTCATACCAACATGCCCAAGCCTCATCTCGTCGTCTTGATTGTACTTTTGCTACAAACTACTGAGCAGCTACGTCAGGATGGCGTGCGCCGTCCATCGCTTTTCGCCAAATGCCACGCCCTCCTCTGGGCAGTTTCCTTTCTCCTCTTTTTTGCCTATTAAATTCCGTGCCAATGAATAGATGTCGTCCTTTTGCAGCGAGTGCTTGCCTGGGTTGGTTCTGGCTCGTTTGCGAGAGTGGCAACGTTGGTTCACCGAACACAAAGGTTGCCAACAGCATTCAGGCTTCGCACCTTCGGCAGGTATGGGTCACCATCTGCCAGAGTTTGACGAAGGGAAAGATAGGTGGCAATCGTACCTCGTAAAAGTTTAAGCATATTTCGAAGCTGTCCATGTAACTGACGATGTCAATATAAGAGCCCTGACAGTCGCCGCACTTGGGTCAAGAACCACTGACAATGTTTTTGGACAAGTCGCCTCGAAGAAGCCAAACTTGAGCTATCAGTCGGTTCCGAATGAGCTAAACAGGTAGAACGACCATATACAGAACGAGATTTCCGAAAGCATCAAGTCAACACCCTGAACATCAGGAAGGAGAATTAATGCAAGTATTCATTATAGAAATACGACGCACTGCTTAGAGCTCCAACTTCGGATCAGTGCTAAACAGGATGTTTAGGAATCACATTGTATGTGGCATCCGTTTGAAGAACCTTCAAAAGCAGTTGCTGGCAGATACTGACCGTAGCATCCGACAACGCCGAGCTTGATTCCCTTAAGATAAGTAGTGATGTAGGCTCGGCCGATGTTCCAGCATTAAAAGCGCCACGGCGTTGACCTGCGAACCCTAACGTGAGTGATAAGCACAGCAAAAGTTGTAGAAAGAAGGGTCCCTAAAGGTGCTGCCTGTTTAATGCATCATCGACGCTGTTACGGTTGTGGGGTACAAGGGCATTTGGTTCTAGTGCTCAAAAGCAAGACACCATTCGGTGAATTTCACAGCGCGCGGATAGAGACAGCTAAAGTAGTGCAGCCCAGCTATGGTCACTGACTACGAAGGAATATCTGGTCCCACCTATTCGGCACTTTTATCTGCAACGGCGTCGAGCTGTTAATGGACGTTTATCTGGTTTGCCAGTCTGTGTCGTCTCTAGACCAACGTACGAAGAGCACACTAATCAATGAACAGAACTGCTGAAGCCGGAGGTTAAATTCTGTTTCTATCTAGGAAGACTGCTGGTGACCGGAGTAATCCCTATGCGTGTGGGCTATAAGACAGCAGCTGTCAATTGCAACTTCATCGTTTTAGACTGCAAAGGCTCCCTACTGCGCGACCGGGACTTGTTGCGGACACTAGTAGCGGGAGGAGCAGCGGCGTTTCATGTTTTTTTCTTTGCTACAGGAACAAATCTCGACCCCTGTGTCTCTTCCTCCCGTCCTTGAGGACTACGCAGGCCTAGTGAAGGTGGCCTTGGGAAGATTGAGAGGTCGAACAGTCCACCGGCACGTCAAGTCAGTAGCGCAGCCAAACCTTTGCAACGCGAGAAGAGTACCTTATGCTCTCCACGATAAATTGTCACAGGAACCAGAGAGGCTTGTGGCAGCTGGCATAATAACCTCTGCTATTCACGCAGAACGGGGTGTTTAAGGCTTGACTGAAGAAAACATGTCAATTGGAACACAGCTGGGGATAGATGTGTGAGGAATAAAGTAGTATTATTATTCTTTAAAAAAACTATCAGCCAGTTATCGATATGTTTGCTACGTTGAGAGGAGAGCAGCGATTCAGCATTTTGGACTTGAGTGATGCTTAGGTTTCGCTGGGTGATGACTCCCGCAAGCTGGCCGTTATTAACACCCTGAATGGGATGATTCGTTTGAATCACTTGCCTTTTAGAATTGCGTCACCAACAGCCATATTTCTAAGGCGCATAGAAACTTCAGTAGCGTGGCTTTTTGGGCTTGTTGGTACATACTTCAAAGACACTGTAGCGCAGCAAAAGACGAGGACACAAGAAACGAGAGCGCTCGTGCTGTTCGTCTCTCGTTTCTTGTGTCCTCGTCTTTTGCTGCGCTACAGTGTCTTTGAAGCATAGAAACTGTTTGGAAGGCTTGCCGAGAGTAAAAGCGTGCTTGGATGGCGTCCTTATTGCTGGAATACAAAATGGTCAACAACAGCTCAGGCAAGTCTTTGCACCCTTCAGCGAGCATGGCATCAAGCTGTGTGCTTACAGGTGCCGATCTGACGAGCCAGCGGTATCATATCTGGGTCACCACATCGACGCGAACGACCTACATCCTACACAAAAAAACATTGATGCCATCAGGTTAGTCCCCGCTCCCAAAAATATGAGTGAGCTACATTGTTTTGTCGGCATGGCAAAGCTTAACAAGTTTTTGCCTGACATGGTCACAGTGCTTTCCCTCCTTTACCGGCTTCTTGAAGAGCGGTGCAAGTGGGTATGGAGTTCTCAGCAAGCCGGGGCGTTCTGCTTTGCGAAGAAGGCGCTGACTGCAGCCGCTCTGCTCGCGCCCTTCTACCCAAGGGAAAAACTGTTCTTGTAGTGCGATGCATCTCCAGAAGGTGTCGGGGCAGCTCTTTTCCACGGGCGAAATGCTGAATGTCGCCTGATCGGATTTCGCTCGCGCTTCTTAAGCACCTCGGAAGGAAATTACTCCCACATCGAGCGGCAGGCGTCGGCTTTCGTTTTCGATGCCCAGCGTATTCCACACTTTCTGCTCGTACGGGATTTCACGCTCATGGCGCCGTGGCGCTGTGGCTGAAAAATTTGGCTTTTTCGACTAGTTACGTGCACTAGAGGGGTTGGTTATCCTACATGCTTTCAAAGGCGCCTGTATTTTTGCACATTGCAGCCAAACTTTGTCGAGCCACAGAGCGAGGATGATTGCAGTTTCGATATTCTAAAAACTGATATGGCTATTGCTAACGACAGGCTGCAAATCTCTAATTACAACTAGGCGCGTAACTCTACTGGCTAAAACGTTAATTATTAAAATTAGTTAACCAGTTTACTACCTAAGACGATTCACCGGTTTTTTCACCTGTTCAAGGTTATTTTTTATTCATTTATTCACAGATACCAGCAGCGCCCGAAGGCGTTATTGCAGGGGGGGGGGGGGGGGGGGAGGGCGTACAGCAAATTCAAGCTCTATAAGTGATGAGACATTAAAACACACGGAACAGCCATAAAAAACAGCCAAATCAGGCACGCACACGCGTACATTAATCATAAAGAGTTAAGATTAAGTGATTGAATGAACAAGAGCACGAATAAAAGCCCGAAACGCTTCAACAGATCTGCAGTCAACGACGTTTTTGGGGAGTTTGTTCGAAACTGATATGACATGCGGAAAGAAGGAATTTTGATGAACGTTTTTTCGACATTTGATTCCACGCACCGTAAAAGCATGATCACAACGTGCAGATACAAATTGTGGCTGCTTAACATACAGAGTTTTGTCAATCCCGGTTTTGCTGAAATAGGTGCGATAGAACATTTCTAGTGTACTGCGCATGCGCCTATTACTGAGAAGTTCCGAACCTAGAGATTCCTTTATGGCTGAAACGCAGTGTCGAAAGTCGTAATCACTGGCCAGAAAAAAGGCTGCACGGTTTAAAAGGGTCTGTGCTTTTGTTGAGGACCCTTCTGGCGTTTATGTTCACTACCATTAAGGTGGGAGGCATTACATGTTTGATCGGTTTTCCCCCCCTTTGAATGGCTGGTTTCTTGCCACGGGTACTCTGGCCTCTTTATCGTCGCACCAGACATACACCTGCTCATTGATTTTAATCTTGTCGCACATAAGTGATACTTTTTCACCCCTATCTCTGTTGCCTTTGCTGCTATCCCAGAGTTATTCGAATGCCATGTACACGTAAAGAAAAATCTTCGACGACTGAAACACAGGAATTATTTAGTTTGTAAGAATTCTTCATTATGTTTCCCTTTTCTCTGAAACTTTGCAACTTCACAATAACTTGTCGTGTTTGGTTTCAGCTTTGGTGCCTAGGCGGTGCACTCTCTCGGTTCCCGAGATTGTGACACCAAGGGTACCATTAATTTTTCTGTAACTTTTGAGTTGAGGTCATCTGTTTTCCCGTCGTCTTCTTCCGTAATTCCGTAAAAATCTAAGTTTGATCTTCTACTTCTATTCTCAAGGTCATCAACCAGAAGAGCTAGTCTCCTACTGATATTTTCAAATTTCTTCATATTATCCTCAACACCTGAGATTATGCCTTCGAGATGAGCCAACGTGTCTAATTTCGCATGAATGCTGTCCAGAGATTCATTTATAGCATTGTTGTCATTTTTTAGTTCAGCTATCTCACCAGCCAACTTGCGGATTTCAGTCAGGACTTAGTGCATGTTAGGTCCGGGGTTACATTCCACATCCCCAGCAAGCAGCAGCAAGTACCTCAAAGAGGCTATGCTATTAAAATAATTGTATACACTTCGCCTGGGCAAGGCAGCACCACAAGAAAAATGCCGCTACTTCTGTAACATTTGCCGAACCGATTTCCCACCTGGATTTTTTTTATGGTGTTTAACGTCCCAAAGCGACTAAGACTATGAGAGACGCCGTAGTGGAGGGCTCCGGAAATTTCGACCACCTGGGGTTCTTTAACGTGCACTGACATCGCACAGTATATGGGCCTCGAATTTCTCCTCCAAAGAAATTCAGCCGCCGCGGCCGGGATCGAACCCGCGTCTTTCGGGCCAGCAGCCGAGCACCATAGCCACTGAGCCACCGCGGCTGCCTCACCTGGATCAAGAAGATGAAAGGTTAACTTGGCATGTTCAGTGCGGTGCCACCATGCCCAATGCCGTTGTCGGGCGCGTCGCGAAGTTTATAGGTGTGCGGAGACGATGGCGCAGGGGAAGCCGCTGTGCCTCCGAGGGGAGCGTAGACCAGTCGGTCTAGCCGACCAAGGAATGCGGCGGGACCCAGCTCGTTCAGCGGAGCATTGCAGCACTCGGTACACTGCGGGGCAAGCGGTGCTGTTGCGGTATGGTTGATTGTCCGGGTGCCGTCCACGAAACGGTCGCAAGAAATGAGGAGACCAAGCCCCTGGATCAAGAAGATGAAAGTTTACTCGACATGTTCACTGCGGTACCACCATGCCCAATCTAGCGAGTAGGTCTTCTTTTCCTGACTTCACACTTTTATTACTTTCCGCCTGTGGTCTCTGAGTTCATCAGCGAGATGTAGGTTGTCAGCTGGTGCTCGTGCAGGAAGCTGAAGCATATCAGTAAAGCGGACTCCTGCCTTTCAGCGGGCAATCCGGGCACAGGGAGTGGATACCCTCCCCCGCAAGCCTGAGTAAGCTGACGCTGCCCCTCACACATACGCCGCTTCTCTTTACCGACTACCATCCTGCCCCTTGAGCCGTTTCCAAGACGCCTCTCAAGCCTCACCGTCTTTGGCGTTACGTGACTTATGAAGAAGCCGAGACGTCAGATATGGTCGACGTTTCGATGACATACTTCATCCATGCTGTTTCAGACATAAAGTCGCAAGGTGCGTAAAATTCCAGGAAGAATTTGTACGACAGATCAGGAGTGTCGAAAAGTATTCAGAGCCAAACAGCTGAGCCTCTAGATTGAGTGACGGGAGGTTGAATGCCGAGGTTGAGTGAGCCTCTAGGTTGAGTGACGTAATGTCTTTCTTGCGATTTTGATCATCCGATGTGAGGGAACGGGCGTGTTGGCGGCGTTCTTGAGCATACATTGCAACAACAGCGCGGTCAGACCACGGACAAGAAAGACTGACAGAAACACAGACGCTAACTGACAGCATGATTTATTGCCTTGAAGTGACTTATATAGGCCCAGTCCCGTGACAACAGAGGGAAGCAACTCACTTCCGGTGGCGAGTTATCTCGTTGATCACGTTGGTCTATCACCCTTTCAGTGGTGTCGCGGCACTTGCGTAGAACGGCCGTTCTTTCAAATGCAGGTGTGCAGTTTTTACTTTGGCCGCAGTGTTTTCTTAGCTCACCCGAGTTAACATCTTTTAGATTTCTGCGATGTTCTTGAAGCCTTGCATTCAGGCATCTCCCCATCTCACCGATATGGATATTCCCACATGACAGAAGGATTGAATAAACAACATCTTTTTCACAGCTCAGAAGACGCGGGCGACGGTTATTCACGCAGTTTGGCTTTCTAGTAGCGTCAGAAATACCCTTTCTACACAGCTGATGAAAATTCTTTGGGGCCGAAAACTCAACATGAACTCCTGCTCTGTTGCTAATCTTTTCGAGGTTATGGGACACAGAATGTAGGTAAGGTATCACCGATGCCCTCCTTCGACAGTCTTTTTCACTGGGTTTCTTTTTTGATTTAAGCATGCTTTCAGCAACTGCAATCAGAAGATGCGCTGCGTACCCAGCTTGCCGAAGGCGATCCGCCAGGTCACTTGACGGGGGTTCGGAGATGCACCTGACTAAGCATGTAAAAAGCCACAAGTGTGCCCCGTTGTTCAAGGAAACGCGCGTTCTCTGGAAGCATAAAGATAAGACTTCCCGGAAGATCTTGGAGGCCTTCGGTATAAGGAAGTCGGCAGATGTGCGTGAGTTTGCCATCCATGCTGCTACTTGACGCAGAGGTTGATTATCTTCAAAGAACACTAAACCATGATAACAGGTAGATTAGTCGCGATTTAACGTGTGTTCTTGCCTGTAACCTTTGTAACCGTGTTATGACTGTGCATGTAACCATTGGTTTTGTCTATATATTTTTTGCTTTTAATAAATTTTGTCAGTTGTTAGTGAGCACTTGTGTTCTCACTCTGTCTCTGTCCCTATCCCTGTGGTGCCACAGCCGTATGTATCCTCAACTATGGTCCTAAGTTCGCCGTGTAACCGAGAAAGAATGCCGCGGAACAACTCGCGATGGTGAGACAAATCTCAAGGCTAGCCCCTGCAGCTGACTGAAAGCTGTGTTTCGGAAGGCGTTGACGTGCTTTTGAGGCACCGTGGTCACGCAAAGGGCTTCTCGTTTGATAAGGTTGTTGCATGCCTTAAGGACAGACCTCTGAACATGTTACCGGCCGACATAGAAGGTGGTTTTGTTGTTATGTCAAGGGGAGCTTATAAATCGCGAACAAATGAAGCAGTAGCTTCGGTGTATGACAGGGACGACGATGTGTCGCTGCGCAAAATTAGACAACAGGGCATAAGGTTATGCGAAAGTTTGAACCTAGACAACCTGACTTGGACCATTCAAAATGACGATATGCTGTGCTTAGATTTATTTTTTAGTGCAAACACCCATAAACCTGACTGTCCGCTAAGGGTTATTGTTTCCGAGGACTGAGCATGGCAGAAAAACCTTGCAAAATTTCTACGCACTCATCCGAATGTGCTCACCATTGACGACCCTTTCAGGTGAAATATTCCGAGCAGGTAATTGAATATCTTAGAGACAGGCACAACGACAAGCTCTCGGCCATATCAGTGGATATAAACGACTTATATTATTCGATTCCGCACGACGACCTGCTGAACAGCGTAAGTGAATATATTGAGGCCCATGGTGCTGTTCGCTTCCAAAATGCGTCATGTGTGGCAGTTGGCAGTTCCTTCGAGTTGCTTTCACCTACCTAAACTCCACCTTTGAGCAGTTCGACGGCAACATCGTCTCGCAAAGAAATGGAATTCGTATAGGATCATGCGTCGCACCAATCCTGAGCGATATATACCTTGCTTCCCGGGACCCGGGATCGATGACCCGAGCTGGGGGTCTCCACTGTGTTTAGGTTTGTAAATGATTTTCTAGTAATTTTCAAAGACGAAAAAGGATGTTTGCAGACACGAGTGCCTCAAGTTGTAACCTTGTTCACAGACTGCCTTCAGCCTCTGACAATAACCTTGAGTGCCCGGAATACGAACACATTCGATTCCTGGATATGTGTCTTTATTTCCGCTCTGAACACGTCTGCTGGGCCTGTGAAGCAAGGGGAAATAATCCAGTTCTTCCGTATGCCTCGCCACACTCTAAACTAGTGAAGACAGCCATTGTAAAGTCTTGTTTCACGATTTCCCTTGTAGAATCATGCAAGCATCTACTGGAAGATTCTTTCCTAAAGCAAGCGGATCGCCTTCGGCAAGCCGGGTACCCAGCGCATCTTCTGATTGCTGTTACCTAAAGCATACTTCAATAAAAATAAAACCCAGTGAAAATGACTCTCGATGAAGGGCATCGGTGATACATTACCTATGTACTGTGTCCCATAACATCAAAAATATTGGCAACAGAGCAGATATTCATGTTGGTTTTTCGTCCCCAGATGATTTGCGTCAGTTTTGTAGAAATGTTAATTCTGACGTAACTAGAAAGCCAAACTGCGTGACGAACCACTGTCCGCGTCTTGTGAGTTGTGACAAAGATGTTTATTCAATCCCGCTGTCATGTGGTAATATCTATATCTGCCAGACGAGGAGATGCCTGAATACAAGGCTACAAGAACATCGTGGAAATTTAAAAGATGCTAACTCAGGTGGGCTAAGCAAAAACTGTGCCAATGTAAAACTACACACCTGCCTTTAAAAGAACAGCCGTTCTACGCAAGTGCCACAACACCACTACAAGTGTGATAATAGAAGTTCAAGCAATGTCAAGATTCTCAGATAAATGTGTCAGCAAGCCATCCGTACAGCTTAGCAAAAAAAAGAGCTGATCTTTCTGAGCGCCCATGAGCACGCCAGTAACAGAGAGAGGGTTACGGACCAACGATATAACTGTGCCACGGGAAGTGTGTTTTGTTTTTCCTGTGTTGTCACGGTACTGGGCCTATATAAGCCAGTTCAAGGCAATAAACCATGTTGTCAGTAAGCGCCTATGCTTGTGTCAGTCTTTCTTTTCCGTGTTCCGACCACGCTGTTGTTGCAAATTAAGCTCAAGAACGCCACCAGCTAGCCCGTTCCCTCACATCGGACGATCAAAATCGAAAGAAAGGCTTTACGTTGGTCAACTTCCCGTCACTCAACCTAGAGGCTCAGTCGTTTGGCTCTGAATACTTTTTGACACTCCTTATCTGTCGTACAGATTCTTGCCCAAATTTTGCACACGCTACCACGCTGTGTCTCAAACATCGTCGACGAAGTATGTCATGGAAACGTTGACCCTCTCCTCTGAACTCCACCGTCGCGGCTGTTAAATAGCTCACGTCAGTAGCCTAAAGCTTTATCATAACTCCGTGATGTGTATCACTCCTTGAGTCGCAAGGATGGCTTATTCCTTTCCGGGAGGCCATTGTAACAAGAATGACGACGTTGTGTCTAGGGAGCAGCGGCCATTCTATAGCCAAGAAAATGCTTCTGGTCGATGTTGGAATAACCACAGACTGTCGAGGAGGCCGTCGAGTTGTTGGTGCTTATCGTGACAATCAACTCGTTTGCAGAAGAAATATCTTCTAGATCCTTATATATAACGGCACTGTGATTCAGCGGAAATTGTTTTCTTCCCTGAAGTGCGTTCTGGGCCAGTTGCGAAAATATAATTGTCTTGAAACGAACGCCTAGGTATTCTTTCACATTTTAGCAGGGAGATTTTTGTTTCCTGTTTTTTTTCTTAACCGGTATAGAAAAGGTACCGATACTGTTTACCCCCTCACTCATTGCAGTGCCTGAAAAAGGAGGACTGCTGCCAGCCTCTGGTCTGCCTGGAAGCCAGGTGCTGGCCTAAGCAACCCTACAAGCGAATGATGAGCTCGCACCTCCGAGGCTTTGCCGCGCCAAGGAATTCTTCTCTGGGGCGCTATGCTCCCACGGGGCAGCAGCAGTGAATACTTTAAAGAGAATGAATGTGTCTTACCTTGTACCTTTGTGCAATTAACTTTTTTCAGCTGACAGTCAGCGCTCATCCGTGATTTCTCCTCGTCTCGCGCTTCCTTCCGTGCTCTCGCCACATTCGGAGAAACTTCATGCGGCTTTTCTGAATCAACTTGGTCCAAGAAGCAAAGAAACGCTGATAAAAGCATTGGAAACAGTCATAACAAATTGGCAGAATTACGCACAGCTGGCGACACAGTACAATAATCTGTTTTATAAAATAAAATGGGATATGATGCACAGACAATCCTTCAGACCGATTACGATAGCATTTGTTACGTGCACATTGGTACAGTCATGGGCATAAAGATACAGTCATGTGCATAAATCAGGATGGCAACATCGGGGAGTTTTATAGTATTAACGAGAGGGTGGTCTCTATCGTAATTAGGCTTAATAAAAGATACAAGCGGAAGGTAGTGCGGGCCTACGCGCCTCCATCAAGCCATGATGACCAGATCGTTGAAAGCGTTTATGATTTGGTTTGGTTTATGGGGTTTAACGTCCCAAAGCGACTGAGGCTATGAGAGACGCCGTAGTGAAGGGCTCCGGAAATTTCGACCACCTGGGGTTCTTTAACGTGCACTGACATCGCACAGTACACGGGCCTCTAGAATTTCTCCTCCAAAGAAATTCCAGCCGCCGCGGCCGGGATCGAACCCGCGTCTTTCGGGTCAGCAGCCGAGCACCATAGCCACTGAGCCACCGCGGCGGCGAAAGCGTTTATGAAGGCGTGGAACCGGCAATGACCAATGTAAAATCAGAGTACAGTGTACTAATAGGCGACTTCAATGCGAAGACAGGCAAGACGCAGGCTGGAGACGAGGCGGTAGGTGACAATGGCATAGGTTTTACGAATAGCAGGGTAGAGTTATTAGTAGAGTTCGCAGATAGAAATAATTTATGGATCATGAATGCCTTCTTCCGCAAAAGAGCGAACAGGAAGTGGACGTCAACGAGCCCTAATGGTGCGACTAAAATGAAGTAAATTTCATACTGAGCTCCCACCCTGGCATTGCAGATGATGTGGAGGTCCTCGGAAAGGTCCGCTGCAGCGGCCGCAATATGTTAAGGAGGGCTTAGATTTGACGAAGGAACGGAGGAAACTAGTGAAGCGGAAGGCTATATACGAGTTGGCGTTAAGAGGGAAAGTAGCGGAATTCAGGATGTGGCTGCATAAAAGATTTTCCGCTTTAACTGACGAAGACGACCGTAGGGTTGAAACAATGAATGATAATCTCACAGCTATCGGTACGGATGCGGCGCAGAAGTAGGTGGTAGGACGGTTCGAGAGGATACCGGCTAGCTATCTCTGGAGACTAATGATCTGATTAAGAAACGCCAAAGCACGAGGAAGTAGAATTCCACAAACAGAATAGACCTAGAAGAACTACCGAAGTTAATTTAATAAGCGCAAGGTCGCCGACATATGAAATTTTAAGAAGGAGAAAATCGAGCAAGCTCTAAAGAACCGGGGTAGCTGAAAAGCATTTAAGAGAAAACTAGGTATAGGTAAAACCCAGATGTATGCGCTGAGAGACAAAGAGGGCAATGTCATTAGCAATATGGATAAGGTAGTTAAAGTAGCCGAAGAGTTTTACACAAATCTATAGAGTAGCGAATGTAATCAGAACGTTACGGAGAGAGGCAGTCGAGCACAGCAATGGGACATACCGCAAGTAACGAAGGAAGAAGTAAAGAAAGCCTTAGGTGCAATGCAAAAGGGGAAAGCAGCTGGTGACGATCAGGTAAGAGCAGATTCGTTGAAGGATGGAAGAGAGATTGTGCTAGAAAAACTAGCCACAATGTATACGCAATGCCATGTGACCTCGAGCGTACCAGGAGCTTGGACGAACGCTAACAGTATCTGAATTCATAAGAAAGGGGACGTCAAGGACTTGAAAAATTGCAGACTGATCAGCTTACTGTACATAGTCTAATAGCTAATGGCTAAAAGAGTCAGGGCAACCTTATAATTCAATCAACCAAGCAGGCTTTCGTAAAGGATACTCGACAATAGTCCGTATTCACGCTATTAATCAGGTGATAGAGAAATGCGCAGAATATAACCTGCCCCTATATAGAGCTTTCACTGATCACGAGAAAGCATTTGACTCAATCGAAACGTTGGCAATCATAAAGCCATTGCGGAATCAGAGTGTGGAAGAGTGTTATGGGGAAATATTGGAAAATATCTATAACGACTGCACAGCTACCGTCGTCCTTCATAAAGTCAGCAATAAAATACAAATAACGAAGGGTGTCAGGCAGAGAGGCACGACGATCTCGCCAATAGTATTCGCTTTATTTTTACACAATATATTCCGAGGCGTCAATTAGGAACTGTTGAGGAGAACAGTTAATGTAGAATAGCGCAGTAATCAGTGATTAGCTGATGACATTGCCTTGGTAAGTCACTCAGGACATGAGCTGCAAAGCATGGCCAATGAGTCAGACAGTCAGAGCAGAACGGTGGGGCTAAAAATTAACATGCAGAAAACCAAAGTAATGTTCAGCAGTCTAGCAAGGAAACAGGAGTTCACAATTGGTAGCGAGGTGCTGGAATTGGTAAAGGAATACGTCTACATGGGGCAGATATGGACACCTGATCCCAATTATGAGAGTGAAATAACTAGGAGAATAAAAATGGGGTGGAGCCCATATGGCAGGTTCTCTGAGATCATGAATGGCAGTTTACCAACATCCCTCAAGAGAAAAGTATACAACAGCTGTAGGCAAACGTGCACGCTAATGTGGAGGCTAACAAAGAGGGTTGAGCTAAGGTTAAGGACAACGCAGCGAGCTATGCAAAGAGAAGTTATAGGTGTAACGTTAAGAGATCGGAAGCGGGTGGAGTGGGTGAGGGAACAGGCATGAGTTAATAACATCCTAGTTAAAATCAAGAGGAAGAAATCGGTTTTGGCAGGGCATGTAATGCGAATGCAAGATAACCGCTGGTTCTTAAGGGTAACGGAGTGGATTCCAAGAGAAGCCAAACGTAGGAGAGGGTGGCAGAAAGTTATGTGGGCGGATAAGATTAAGAAGTTTGCAGGGATACGATGGCCGCAACTGACAACGCACAGAGACATGGGAGAGGCCGTTGTGTCAGGCTGATAATGATAATCAGAAAGTAACAAAATACTCCGAGAACATCAGAATGGGTTCAGATGGGGTAGACGAATAGATCATAGCCTGTTCGTCGTCACCCAATGTATAGACATAGCTAAGGCGGAAAACAAACGTCTGTATTTACTCTTCGTGCACATAAGCGGTGCATACGACAACGTAAACAGAGGACCCTTGCGGAATATAATAAAAGATGAAGTTACCAGTCATGAAGCTATCGAACTTGGGCAGCGGCAGGGAGTGTACGCAAATCAATACTCCGTTACTGCTTTTTGCAGCTATCATCGTTCGCACACCAAATTCAGGGCCCACACGGAAGGAAAACCTGCCAAAAAACCAGCCGCTCCAGTCCTGTGCCCAATGCGTCCTTTGCGTACTTTGGCTTGGGTGCATTGCCTATCCTGTCGCATCAATGGCCGCTGCTAGCGTCACCAAGCTGTGATTCTAGGCAGCCCTACTGGAACAAGTGACACCCACCACCACGCATTTCCCCAGCGGCAGCGGCGGAGTGCACGCAAATGAACACTGTTACTGCTTTGTCGAGATGTTCTTTTTAGCAACACCATGATATTGCGCAATCACTTTTGAACAGCCGTCTCCCTGCCAAAGTATCAGTGCGCCGGGTGTTTTTTTTTTTTTGTGGTCTGCCGATCAGAATATCACTAAAGAGGCGGCAAAACATAAAGAGGAAATTAAGGTGGAATTTTAGTTGAAACGAAATGAACTGGAACAGGATATGTGCAGTGAAATCACGGAGCTAGAACTGGAGCAACAAAACGTTACCAAAAGCCGTAAGTTTGCCTTCAGAACTGCTGAAAAGTTCAAATACGAACTTAAAAATGAACCTGCCGTAAACAAAGAACGAGCAAGTTACGATGAGCCGCTGCATCTTAAGTGTCAGTGGTGTATCCACAAAATGTTTTCGAGGAGTTATACGCCACTGGGAAGAAAATAATACTAAGTAGAGAGCATGCGTCAAAATAATATCTGAATTATTTATCCGCTTTACTAAAGCCGAAGGATTAGTTGTTTCCCTGCTAAGTGCACTTTGGCTAAGTGCGCCTCTGGTAAGTGCACTATTCTAGAAAACAAAAATCGCGATTTCCAGCTCCTGCTCCGCTCACGCCGCATCTACGGGCTTCAATGTAAAGATTTTATTTCTCCTTTTCAGCATTTCTTTAGCTCAGTATACTGCTGGCGAGTTGCCTGCGCAAGGCCTGCCCAGCTGCTTGTCGTCTTCTCACTTGACTGTTCCACTGCTACCTTGAAGACTTGCCGTTCGTTATGATTGTTTCGACGATTGGGCCTTGGTTTGCATGTCATTTTGTAACATATACTGCAGAGGCCTCTGGAGGCAATGTAGGACCATGAATAAATGAATAACAAGTCGGGAAATCCGCCTTGTAAACTCAAAACAGAATCTAAAAAACTGCAATCTTGATGTACGTAAGTGATGTACGTACGTGATTCTGTCAAGCACGAAGATGAAAACGTTGTCAACATCATCCCCAAGTTGGCTCGCTCAAAACGAAAGCATATCTGAGTCTGATCTGGACGCCTGCTACCGTGTGCCTACGCAAGATGATGATAAAAGCAATATAATTTTTCTCTTCAAATGACGTGCAAAACGCGACAGAGCTTTTAATCAAGGTGCGCAAATTTTGGCTGAAAAATGGTGGGCTCGGATTTCAGGAGACCACTCCCACATACATATCTGAACTTGTCCCACGCTCACAATGCTTTTGAGAAAGGCCATGAGCAAAAAAAGAGCGCCAATGGAAGGCTGTATGGAGAGAAAATGGAATGATCCTTGCCCGGAATTCCGTCGAAGCGCCGATCATTAAATTCTAGCATGAGGATGAGCTCGAGAAAATATGCTGAACATGTTCGATAATGGAGCTTGCTCTTCAAACATGAAATACTTTGAGTTTACAATGCCTGATAATTTTAAATTGCCAGACACCTTGCAAACTTTAGTTCTGCATACATGACCGGTCTGCATCTAATAAGGAGGACGAGATATCGTATTTTAAAGATAGTGTTCATTGTCTTATGGCTTATGTTTGAAACATGGTATTACAATGACAGCAAAATAAGAAATTATTTTGGTTATAACCGTTTTTTGTTTTGTAAATCAGTCTACTAGACGAGGAGGTGGCGTTCCAATCGTGGCTAACGATAGTCGAAGATGTGAATTAATCCCTCATTTCTGCATGACAACTGATGACTATAATATTGTCACGTAGTGGTGACTGCTGTACGCTGAGCAGGAAGACCGCGAAAGTTACTTCGAAACAAAATTCTGTAGTTGGGCTGAGTCGCGCGCAAAGAACTGAATGAGTCAGCGGTGGCATAGCTACAAGCGTGCTCGGCGGTCGCCGCACCGAATTCCCGCCGCTCTCGGCCGTCCTCCTTTTAAAGCTGATAGCTAACCACCGAGACAAAGCTAGGAAAGTTACTAGCAGATTCTGGAACAAAGTAGAAGCGGCGCCGCCTGGATGCGATCAGTCGAGATAAATCTGGGCGCGTTTTGCATCACAAACAAAGCGATAATTCGGCGTGCTAGCAGCTCTGAAGAGTGAACGAACACTTCCAGGATTCGCTGCATTCCTCCCCTGTCAAGGAAGCATTGACGCGACGCTTTAAAACTTATGGCGTCTACAAACAATTAAAAATGAATGATACAAAAATATACACAGAGTCTGGGAACAGAGTGTCCTTTAGCGCTCATAATAGGGCTTTGTATGGAAGACATGGACAACTTCCGGTCGTAATCGGCGTCGCTGGGATGCTTCACCAACTAGCCCGGCAGCTTGCTCTCCTGAGCAGCCATTTCGTCAGGGACAACTTCATAGTCCAGTTCACCTATCCGACGAAAAACCTTGTACGGGCCGAAATAGCGGCTCATAAGCTATTCACTTTATCCGAGGCGGCGAATGGGCGCCCAAACCAAAACTGCCGTAACCCAAACCGCTGCCGTAACACTAGACACAAAGAAACTTGCCCCGCCGCGGTGGCTCAGTGGCTACGGCGCTCGGCTGCTGACCCGAAAGACGCGGGTTCGATCCCGGCCGCGGCGGCCGAATTTCGATGAAGGCGAAATTCTAGAGCCCCGTGTACTGTGCGATGTCAGTGCACGTTAAAGAACCCCAGGTGGTCGAAATTTCCGGAGCCCTTCGCTACGGCGTCCCTCATAGCCTCAGTTGCTTTGGGACGTTAAACCCCAACAAACCAAGCCAAACAAAGAAACTTGGATCACTCCAACACCAAGAACTTACTCTATGAACCAGTCCTTAAGTTACAACCTTCGCGTCTTACTAAACAAACTAAGCCATGAAAATTTTGATATTACCAGAAATTCAAAGCAATATCCGTGACTACTGCCGTGACAATTTCAGTCTGTGAAAGAAGCAGACATGAATTTCCTTGTTCAAAGTTTGGGACATCTATCCTCTATATTGTAGTTATGTATAACATTTGCTTTGAGTACATGTGTGTATTGCGATTTTTTTGCATGTGTGTTCGCGCTTCTCGTAAATGTGGATCTGCATCGCATACTCATGGCATTACTAATTGATGTGAATGATGTGACCCTCGCCTTCCTTCTGTACTGCCACTGTCTCAAGGAGTCGGGATCTTCAGTCAATCCGTTACCACAGCTTTCGGTCCCGGCTCCTCCTTTGTAAGAAAGGAAAATGAACTTGATTTCACCTTCAGACAAATCAAAAGAAAGGAAAGGTGCAAAACTGGCCCCCTGGGACAGTGGACGCCTTAGTGGACTGCAACGGTTCAAGGTGAGTCCCTACCATAAAAAAAGTAGCCATGGCGGCGTTGAAAACAAACCATCTAGGGCAGCGAAAAATCATTACTTCAACTTACTTGCAAGCCACAACTTGTATGAAAAAAGGAAGGTGTCAAAGTACTATTCAGAATAGTAACTAGTAACTTCTCTAAAGTAGTTTCTTCCATAAATAAAATATGCGTGACATGTTTCGTGAGGTCGATGTTATTGCCTCTTTTTCTCCTCATTGCATACGTGGTGTCATTTCTTATGCCTGTGGTGAGCATGGTGTCTGATTCAAATACTTTTCATTATTCTTAGTAGTGCAGCGCACAACTAAGTTACCGACTCGTGCGTATTTGTTTTTATTTTTATTTTTTGCGGTTGTCCCAATTTATTTGTTTATAAAAGAAGATGCTGCAACCGAAACTGTCCTCTCGCAAATAGTTTCGTTACATTCATCGCGTCCTCGTTACGTGAATTGTCTCAGGTTTATGCTGAGTCATAACTTTCCACGATGGCGTCCACACGTGTGGCCCATATTATGTATGTTTCGTTGATTGGACCAACAAGAAGCCTTTGGCTATGTGGCGAGAAAGCGTATTTGCATCCGGTGTTATATATTAGCTAAAGAAATATCTACAAAAATTAAGGTTATTTACATCTGGTTATCAGTCTTATGTTATTTTGCGCGAAAGAAAATTTCACACTTTCAACGCTGCGCGGCTGCCGCTACTGCGGGTGCAAGCCTGGTCGGCATGTGTTCTTGTTTTGTTCTTTTTGTCGAGCGATTCATTGGAGACCGCTTTTTATTACTCAGGGGGGTCTGTCCTTGAATAAGGGAGCCAGAGATAAAGCCAGAAAGATCATTTGCATTCCTTTTTCGTTTCTGCATTTATTTTAGAACCTCACAATGTGAGACCGGAGTTTGACAAAATGGTTGCCAATTAAAAAAGAAAAGATATGCATGAGGCCCTTCCTGCTGCGCCTTCCTTGTTTGCGTGTTTAGGACGGCCAGCGACGTCTTCCTGTCAGCGCCAGGTCAGTCGACATCTGCTTTCAAGGCACATAAGTGGCACGCAGCATTCACTGGAGGCAACGCACTGAAAGGTAAGCAGAAGCCAAAAGTCGCGTATAAATAAATGCCATGAAAATACCCATCGCTCGCAAGGAGCTGGCAGTTTGGGCTTGTTGGTTACACATGTGAAACAAAAAAAGCGCAGTAACATAACAGACACAAGCAAAAACGCACAGTAGTAATTTGCAGTTTCTAGTAGAACATCACTTCATGCGAACATGTCAAACAAAAATAGAGCAGGGGCAGAACCGGGACAAGCAAGGACGGACACGAGCGCTCGTGTTTGTCCTTGCTTGTCCCTGTTCTGTTCCTGCGCTATTTTTTTTGCATGTTCGCAAGGAGTAATATCCTACCAGAAACTGCAAATTATTTCGCAATGGTGGCCTATTGGCTTGAGCATCCGCCTCGCACACGGGATATATGGGGTTGCCGCCGGCAGTGCCACTGGTGTTCACAGGCGATGCAGGAGGTAGAAGCTTTCCCCTAGCCTGGTGCAGTACTGTTTCTCGGCTGCAGGAGCACAGCAAATAGTCCCCGAAATATTTCACCTGTCTAGGGCTATTTTCTTCAAACTATGAACACAGAAATTTAAAAGGTAGTTAGGAATGACATTCCTAAAATATTGAGAGCGCTTTAATCAGTCCAAGAAGTACTTTGATTTGGGCTAGTTGGTTCATATTGATACTGTCGCTGCCTATCTCTGTCCGGGTATCGTCGGCTCGAGGGTTCCGCGATGGAGGATCTTGACACGTCCCGACGTCAGCGGCCTTGCCTCCAGAGGTCGCTGGTGTTAGTTTTCCCGACGCGGACTCGGCGAGCGACGGCCAGCAGAGCTACTCTGGCGGCCAGGGCTGGAAGAGCGATAACGGAGAGGCGAAGGGGAACGGGACTCGCGCCTTCCAGAGTAGGCAGGGTTCTGGCGTGCCCAGAGATGCTGTGCAATCTCATGCGGTCGTTCGCCGTTCTGAGGGCAGGGTGCGTCGGGATGGAAACCGCGAAGGCCCACTTGGCGGTACGGACAGGCGCGGTAGAGGTGACCAGGCTCCCCACAGTGGTAGCAGAGAGGCCTGCGGTCCGGTGTACGCCACAAATCCGACTTGCGAGGGCGTGGCCCAGCTGTAGCAGATGCGGTTGCAGAATACGTGGCGATGTTACTCACGGAGGTCGACGGGGTCACACCGTAACCAGGCACGCTTGCGTGACATGTGCCGATGTTGCTCACGCCAGGCGTTGGGGCAATGGGACCGTAGCCTGTCGTGCGACGTACAACAGATGCGTACGTGGGTCGTTCATCGAACCGGGATGGCGCTTCGGGGACAGGAGGTGCCTGCGCAGCCTGTCGCACCTCGTCCCTGACAACTTCGGACAGCGCTGCCAGCGGCGCAGGTGCAACCTGAGGCAGATGGATCCGTTGCAGTTCCTCCCGGACAACGGAGCGAATTAGTTCACGCAAGGTGTCTGCACTGCCGCCGAGACACGACGAAAAGCCTTCGGGCACCATGCAGTTGATGTCCCGGTTGTACTGGCGGGCCCGTTGTTGCAGCGTCGTCTCCATCGTGGTCGCCTCGGTTAGAAATTCCGCCACCGTGCGGGGTGGGCTGCGCACGAGGCCCGCGAACAGCTCCTGCTTAACCCCACGCATGAGATGGCGCAGCTTATGCGCAGCTTCTTCTCCTCTGTCATGTTGGGGTCGGCGCGCTTGAAAAGACGGGCCATGTCTTCGGTGTACATGCGCACGCTTTCGTTCGTGCGCTGATTTCGGGAGTGCAGCGCAGCTTCAGCCTTCTCCCGGCGGTCAGCGTTGGGGAACGTAGCCAGGAGACTCCGGCAAAACGTCTCCCAGGTGGGAAGTGTAGCCTCGTGGTTTTCAAACCACGTCCGAGCAGACTCTTCCAGGGCAAAGTAGACGTTATTCAGCTTGCGCTCGTCGCACCAGCCGTTGTAGCGTGCGACCCGCTCGAACGTCTCCAGCCAGTCCTCAGCGTCTTCGAACACGTCACCGTGAAAAGATGGCGGTGTTCGCGGTGGGTGGCAAAGGATCGGCGCCAGGGGCCTGGTGTCAGCGGCCATGGCAGTTGGACTCGACGGTAGAGGCTGGATCGGCGGCTGGGTCCTGGTGTCAGTGGCCATGTCAGTTGGACTCGGCGGTCGAGGCTGCGTCGTCCTTGTTGGCGGGGGAAGGGGCCCAAATTCAGGCGACTCTCCGCGGAGACGGCGGCTGGGTCGCTGGTGAACCGGTGTGAGCTCCGTAGTGACGCTGTAAGGAGTTTGCAGGTCGGGAAGCGTACCCAGCACTGCTCCACCAAACTGTAGCGTGCAACGCCAAAAAGAACACCCGCGCAGAGACGAAAAACCTGCGGCGGTCACCCAGTGGTTCGAGCGCGCGCGAGAGAGCCAACTAACTTCTTCCTCTTCTAGCGCATGCACTACTTCTGTCTCTTCTTCGAATGCATGTATCAATATCTTGAAAGTAGTTCGGACGGCGCGAAAACAACAAAGACAAAGGAGACACTTCGCGCCGTCCGAACTACTTTCAAGATTAATCAGTCCAGAAATCAATAGACAAAGCTCGCGCGCACACAGCTCAGAGGGGCCTATTGCGAGGTGATGATGATGTGCAGTCTTTCGGCAACATGGCTCCGTCTGAGTCCATAGTGTGGCCCGTCTCGCCTGTGTGCCGTAAATCGAGTGTGCGCGTTTTTCTCAAAGAAGCAGTTGGATTTAAACGTTCTTGAAGCGTTTTGCGTCGAGCGCGCGGGTTGTTAAGGTTTGAACTCGAACACCAAGAGTGCAGCATATCTCACCAAGGTGAGCGAGCGAACGCTCTACGAGTGTACAGAGCAGACGCAGAAGGCGGGTATAATGCTGTCACCCAAGAAGCGTTTGTATAGAAAAGGCAATGAGCGGACGAAGAAGCTGGACAGTGTTGACCTGAGCGTGTTGCATAGGGTGGCGCACAGCTTCTTCCAGAGAGGGGAAAGGCCATCTATCGCCAAGGTGGTGCTGCGTACCAAAGAGGACGACACGCTGCCGACCGTGGCTAGAGCGACGATGCAACAGATGCTCGGCTCGGGAGAAGCTCGGCTTCCAGTAGACGAAAAATGGCAGTGGTTTAGCTGTGGTTAAACGTGGTTGTGCTGTGAAAGCAACGGTTGCCTGGCTACGCTCAGGATTCGCTTATGGTTACGCGTTCTGGCTAAGCTCTATTGCTTATACACGAAGACACATAGTTAAGCATTGGTTAAAATTTTCTTTACACCAATGAATACGCTTCGACGGTCAGTAAAGTAATGTGTCTTGGTTTCTACTGCATTTATGGCGTAGACTAGTCTCCACTGAGGCAAACCGTATATATACCCTCGAAACGACACCTACTCCCCCTCTACTACGCACAACTGGCGAACCGAGCGCCGGCGGCGGCGGCGCCATCTGGTGAAGCACGGTGGGGGCAGCTGCTGCGGTTGCTAGGCGACGCCTCAAGCTCATTCGTGGAGTCACCGCCATGGCGAAAGTGCGGCCACGCTGAACAGGCGAAACGGTGGGCGTAGTGTTGCTTTCGCAAAAAAATCTCTCGGAATGCACTGCTGATCGAAGTGACGCATATCGTGCAGTGTGGCCTCCGGTACCTCGCGGGGACGCTGAGGGCGCGCGTAGGGAGAAGACGTGCGCACATCGGCTCCGCTTCTGATCGCTCCTTATTGCGGTCTGTCAACTCGGACCCCACGAATCTTGGCACCATCGTCTCCGCGAAGATCAGCGGCACAAGTGGGCACCACTTCCATCAAGGTGGGCCCATTTCTGACGAAATTCTGAGATTTTGAAGATTTCTCCCACCGCCACGGCGCTAAGCCTAACGGCGGCGGGGCGTTCGCCGGCGTTAGCCAGCCCCGGCTGAGGATTCCCCGGCGATGGCGGCTCCCAATACGGTTACCGGCTATGATCCGCTGCCCCGCGATACATCAGTGGTGCGGGAGAGACCCAATCTAGGGTCTCAATCTACTCTGTCCCATGCAAGTCGTACGCATGGAAACGGCTCAACCCGAGGACCTTCCAACATCGGAAGATGACTATTTGGAAGATATGGTCAAAATCTCGAGATGCCGGCAGAAGACGAACGCTCCCAAGCCAAATGGAGCCGCCGCCCAGCACCAGGCGGCAGTTCGGTCCGCGAACGCTTCGCAAGGGAGTGTCGGTGGCGCGGCCTTGAAGGGCGCAACATGCAAACCCCAGTGGCGGCCGCAGCAGACGCCGCGCATTGGACGACACGAACTCATCGTGGTGCTCAAGCCACGCAAGACGCTGGATCTGAAGGCCACCTTCGTTCCAGGTGAAGCCGGAGTTGCCGTGCGCAACATCATACGGGACTGTGGACAGGTGCAACTCTCTGTATGGCCCGTGTGGGATGTTACGATTCATCTTGAGACCCGAGATGAAGCGTAGCGGCAATTTTGACGGGTCGTTTGACTTCAACTTGACCCCACGATGACCTCACAGAAAAGGGTGACTTTCTGGGAAGTGGCCAATGAGGCTCTTCCCACACTCGGCTCGGCGAAAACGACCTCCCCTTCAAGAAGCAACCGACGACAGGAGAAGAAAGGGTGTCCCTCGTCTTGAAAAAAAAACCCGGAACGAATCAGAGGAAGCCTGCGCAGCTGCGGCTGTGACGTCAACACGACACAATGCTATAGGAATGCGGACTGCGGACTTAGGAATGCGGACTCGCCAGTTCCCACGTGCGGGCTCTAAGCAGGTGTCTTAGTTGGCAGTGACGTGTGGTGCCGATCTTTTGTGCCACGATGAGTTACCGCCTAGTGAGGAGGCTCAACAGGTCTTCGATGGCGGTGCTGGTGCCGATCTTTTGTGTCGCGATGGAATGTCGCCTGGTGCAGGGGCGGAGTCTTGGGCTATATAACCTGCGACCAAAGTGGGCACGAACGCTCTGGACCTTCGGTAATAGGTTCATCCAGTGTGGCTCTGGACCTTCGGTAATAGGTTCATCCAGTGTGGCTCTGAACCTTGGGTAATAGGTTCATCCAGTGGCTCTGAGCCTTGGATAACAGGCTCATCCAGACGCTCGACGCTTTGAACTCTTAAATTTTGATTCCTTGTTCTTCCTTTGTAAATTTTTGTAAATAAGTGTCACAGTTTCTTGCCATTAAATCTGCTTGTTTTTGTAATCGCCAACTGCGAAGATTCAGACGTTCCTCATCCCAGCCACGCTACCTCGAGACGCAACAACTGGTGGCAGCGGTGGGATCTGCTACCTTGCGTCACAACAACTGGTGAACAGCGGTGGGATCCGAAGCCGAGGGATCCGAAGCCTGGGATCCGAAGCCTTGGGATCTGAAAAGACTGGTGAGATACGAAGACCCAACAACTGTGGATCAGCGATGGGACTCTGAAGCCACAAGCGACAACAACGGTCGGCCAGCGAGAGTGCAGCTGTCTCGGGTCATGATCACGTGTGTGGGTGAGTGCTTGGCTTTTCCTTTGATGTGGACCAGGTTCTAAGAGAGGGTTAAAATTTAGAACTGGTAGACACCTGTGCTTAAATCTTACAGGTTTGGTATTTTTGCATAGTTGTTTTGGAAATAGCTCAGACTCAGAACTATCATGGACCTACAGAAACTGCAGGAGTCGGACCTGTTGCTGTTGTGTGAGGAATTGGGGATTGAGACAAGGGGTTTGGCACGAAAACCCATGATAATTCAGGCCATTACTGATTTGGGGGCACATGATGAGGAGCTCATTGAAGAGTGGAGTCTCATCGAACAAAAAAAGGAAGAGCGAGAAAGAGAGGAAAAGTGGCGTCAGCGCGAACGTGAGAGGGAAGCAAAATTACTGAAGAAAAGGGCTGAGCTCAGTAAATTAGAAGAAGAGTTGAGCAAGAGGTTGGGAAGTTGTCCCCAGCAAGTGGTACCTCTTCTCAGCAAGGAGACAGGGTTCAAGATGTCTAAGCACATGCAGCCATATGTGGTATCAAGGGATATCGGTCTGTATCTTGTAAATTTTGAACGAACCTGCGAGAACCTCGCCTACAGTCAAGAAACTTGGTCTCAAAGGTTACTGACGGTTCTGCCCTGCGAGGCAGCGGAGGTTGTCGCGCGGCTCAGTAGGGAGGACGCGGACAACTACGAGAAGGTCAAGGCTTGCCTTCTAAGAAAGTATAGACTTAGCGCCGAAGCGTTCAGGCAAAGATTTTGGGGAGCTAAGAAGTCGAGGGACGAGAGCTATCCCGATTTCTTATACAATTTGAAAGTGAACTTGGTTGAGTGGCTAAAGAGTACGGAGTCGTATAGTGACCGGGACGCTGTAGTTGAGAGAATTTTGTTGGAGCAGTTTTACAACTGCCTCCCTGAAGAGGAGAAAAATTGGCTAAGGGACCGGGACAACGTAGCGTCGGCGACGAAAGCTGCCGAACTCGTTGAAGAGTACGCTTCGCGCCGGCAGTTTAGCAACACCACTAGAGTTGATAGGCCCAGTAATTTCGGAAGGAGTGCGAATTATCGTCCCGAGAGGCACTTTGCGAGCTCTACAGTCGAGAAGAAAGAAAGGAAGGTTCCTTACGAGAAACCTCAAAAACAGGACGACAGTGAGAAGGGTGCAAAAGTGGCCAAAGCACAGAAAGAAAAAGCCGCGTTTGAGGCTAGGAGGCCGCTCACTTGTTACAGATGCAATGAGCCGGGTCACATAGCAATGAACTGCCGAAAAGAAAAGGTGGCGTTCTCGTTTGTCAGTGACTGCGATGAAAACATGAAGCTGCTGAAACCTTACATGCATGACCTGGTAGTGAACGGGAAGCCATGCAAGGAAGATGAGACGGGAGAAACGCTTACTGTTAGCCCTGAGACAGATGGCGCATTGGTAGATAAGGCAGATGTCCCGCGCCAGAAAGAATGCAGTGAGGTTCGGTGTGAAAGAAATGACAGAGCCAGAGAGGGGACACCGCTGGTGCAGCTGGCGAGCACTAGCAGTCAAGAAGTTGAGGCGCCGGTACTAAGCGGCACAAAGAATGAACGGGAATTGCCTGACGGCAACAGTGAAGCGCCAGGCAGGAGCGCAACGCTCGCCGGAAAGTGCCGTACAGACGAGATTGTTTCTGTTGCCCGTAATGAGGAGGATGCTGCTCCGATGGTAAAACAGCAGGAAAATGAGCTTTGCAGCTCAGACGAAACCATCGGAGTAGACAATCCGTCAGTTAAACCGTCGCCTGGCATTCAGAGTAAAGCACGAATAGCGTCGCTACCCAAGAAACATCGCGAACGCGACAAGCGACTGAGAAAGGCTAGGGCAGGTGTTAATGCTGATGCGAGGGCCGGCAAATTAACTCGGGACAGCACCGCGAGAACTGTTGAGGGAAAGGGTAAACCAACAGTGTCATTTTCCCGAAGGCGGCTGGGCCCGAGGAAAGCCAAGGTCACTGCCCTTGCAGGCCGAAAGCACCATTGTCCATCGAAGAAACATCGCGAACGCGACAAGCAATTGAGAAGTGCCAGTGCAGGTGTTGATGCTGATGCAAAGGCCGGCAGATCAAAAAGGGACGGCACCACGAAAGCTAGTGACCGAAAAGGAAAATCAGTGAAATTTTCCCGCAGGCGGATAGGCCCGATGAAAGCCCAGGTGACTGCCCTTGCAGGCCAAAAGAGGGACAGACGGCGTGGTCGTTGGACACGAGACGCATGCTTTGCGTTACGAAGAATAGGGCTCGACAGCCGCACAAAGGGTCGCCGCAGAGAGCGCGTGAGTCGGAGGGAGTCGCGGCAGGCAGGGACAGAGAAATGGAGGAGGCACCCTTTCCGCAGTAGGTCGAGCAGAGGCGGAACCAATCAACTTCGCAGTTTACTTGAAGCACCTGCTTGTAGACCGGCCATCCGACCACGACCGCGCAGGGCGCGGCTAAAGAATGTCCAATTCGGGGAATAAGTGTTTGCCTCTTTTTTTTTTTTTTTTGGTGCATTGACTCACTGTAAAAAAACGAGACAGGGGTGAAGGCAAACGAGTTCCCATTTTTAGTGGTAAAGCTGAGTGGTGTTAGTGGACTACAGTGGACTACAGCAGTCCGGAATGCTCTTTATGAACCAAAATTGCTACTATAGGTTTTTTTCGTGCGTTTTTGAAAGTGAAGGGCACAGTAGCAGGTTCGGGTTTTCTCAGCTTGCGTAGGTCCTGGGAGTTTTCAGTGTGAGCTATTCACAATGGCTATACTGACCGGATTATAGCACCCTCTTTTGGAACTGGTTTGCTCGGAGGGAAGTTGAGTGCTTGCTTGTGCATGTGGTTGAAGTTTCAGATACGCCTCAAAGAATTTGGCCGGCGTAATAGAAGACCACGTTGCGAGCGGCAGAGGGCTTCTAGCATGCTTCTGCAAGTCGTCTCTTCGTGCAGCAGCGATGACTGCTACTCGCCGAGACTCGTCTGGTGGGGGAGGTAGCTGTTACGATTCATCTTGAGACCCAAGATGAAGCGTAGCGGCAATTTTGACGGGTCGTTTGACTTCAACTTGACCCCACGATGACCTCACAGAAAAGGGTGACTTTCTGGGAAGTGGCCAATGAGGCTCTTCCCACACTCGGCTCGGCGAAAACGACCTCCCCTTCAAGAAGCAACCGACGACAGGAGAAGAAAGGGTGCCCCTCGTCTTGAAAAAAAAAACCCGGAACGAATCAGAGGAAGCCTGCGCAGCTGCGGCTGTGACGTCAACACGACACAATGCTATAGGAATGCGGACTGCGGACTTAGGAATGCGGACTCGCCAGTTCCCACGTGCGGGCTCTAAGCAGGTGTCTTAGTTGGCAGTGACGTGTGGTGCCGATCTTTTGTGCCACGATGAGTTACCGCCTAGTGAGGAGGCTCAACAGGTCTTCGATGGCGGTGCTGGTGCCGATCTTTTGTGTCGCGATGGAATGTCGCCTGGTGCAGGGGCGGAGTCTTGGGCTATATAACCTGCGACCAAAGTGGGCACGAACGCTCTGGACCTTCGGTAATAGGTTCATCCAGTGTGGCTCTGGACCTTCGGTAATAGGTTCATCCAGTGTGGCTCTGAACCTTGGGTAATAGGTTCATCCAGTGGCTCTGAGCCTTGGATAACAGGCTCATCCAGACGCTCGACGCTTTGAACTCTTAAATTTTGATTCCTTGTTCTTCCTTTGTAAATTTTTGTAAATAAGTGTCACAGTTTCTTGCCATTAAATCTGCTTGTTTTTGTAATCTCCAACCATCTGAAGTTCAGACAGTTCCTTCATCTCGGACGAGCCCCCTTGGTGACGCAACAACTGGCCACGCTACCTCGAGCCGTAACAACTGGTGGCAGCGGTGGGATCTGCTACCTTGCGTCTCAACAACTGGTGGCAGCGGTGGGATCTGCTACCTTGCGTCACAACAGGGACCAAAATGTGCTAGTGTGTGCCCTGAACTCTGTGCCAGCCGCTGAGAAGCTCCTCGGCGATGTCATGCTGACGGTCGGCGACCGCCAGCTTCTGTTTCGCGGGCACGCCAAGGCTTCTGGCGAGGTCTGAAAGGGAGTGATCAACGTTCACCCCGGCGAAACGTTGGCAGAAGTTGGAGTGAAGACACGGAGAAATCCTTTCTGTGCGTAAGCTGGGCGGCACCGCCATCGCAGTGGTCACCTTTCAAGGGAAGAAGGTACCCCGCCAAATCTTCTGTAGCGACCATGGCATCCCTGTGAGACTGTAAAAGAAGACGATCTCCGCCTGTCATCGATGCGGCACGGTGGGGCACCGAGCTGACATCTGCCCGCGGCCTCAGTCGGGACGCTGCGGTCTCTGTGGCTCTCAGGTGGCCACCACACCCGAGGGCATGGCACAACATGAGTGCACCCCCCGATGTCTGCTGTGCGCGGGTGCCCACTTCACCGGTGCTGCAGGTTGCGTCGGCAAGTACCGGAAACCGATCAAGCCAAGACCATCACGGAGTGAAAGCAAGCGGAAGTCGGCTCAGAAGCAAGCTCCGCCCACCAATGCCAAAGACAGCAAGTCCACTTCTGCGCCGGGCAAGTCCAGTCCTGTCAAGGCGGCTTTAAGTCCGGGACCCAGGCGAGGTCGCCGAACTTCAGCGCTGGGTATTTCCCGCCTCTAGCGACCGCCCAAAACAAGGTGAGCGATGGGGCTAGGGCTCTCTCTCTTCATCTCTCCAACCGAAGCCGTCCTACAGAGGCAAAATGTTGAACTTAGGCGCCAAACAGATTTCTTCGCGCGGAAAATTCGGGAGCTGAAGGCTAAGTTAGAGGGACGTAAAAAACCTCAAGCTGGTCCTTCCGAGCCTACAGAACTAGCCGAGCCGGAGGACCGAGATGAGAATGCCTCGGTCGCATCCGGGCTGACTAGCGTGTCGCAGCAGTCGGCCAGCACAGTGGTTGGTAGGCTGCCAGTGGCGGAGAGCCGCCAGTACAATCTGGAGAGCGAAATTGATGCTCTGCCAGGTAAAATCATGGAAGCGGTCCGGGGCTCCATTCAGCAGCTTCTTCAGGCCGAATGAGCAAAAATCATGCCTGCTATAGGGACACAGGTTGCTGAGACAGCTCTCTCTGTCGTTCAGGGCCAAATTGGAGCTCAACTCAGTCAAAGCCGCTCCGGCTCGCGGTCTCTGCGACCAGACCTCCGCAGGCGGAAGGTGGTCCTTCACCAGGCCACAGGCTCACTAGAAAACATTCCGGCCGCTCTCTCTCCGGACGTGCTGGTGCATCTGCATGAGGCCCCATCACCTTCGGGGGTGGGACCTGCCCCCCAAAATTAAACAATCACGTTCACGATGGCTAGCCGACCCCAGCGGAAAGCCAACAACAATTCGGAGCGAGTGGAACTGCAGGGGTCTACGGAGCTGGAAGAAACGGTCGCACCTCCAGCTCTACCTGCAGTCTATCGGTACCGCACCGGCGCTCCTAGCTCTTCAGGAATCCGGCGCAGATGCTAAATTCACAGGGTATAGCTCGTTTCAAGGGGTCCTACAAAGTGCATCCTGGTGAACAAGGCGTACACCGCAATCCCAGTAGACCTCAAACTGGAGACTGAACAGGAATGCAGTATGGTCAAGGTCCTGCCGCTCAAGCGCCGCGACTCATCAATACATGTCCTTAACATTTACTGCCCCCTGCATAAGCCGCGCGTCACCTTCAACGAAATCTTCCACCGCGCGCTCAAATCGGCTGACAAGGAACCTCTAGTGATCGTTGGGGACTTCAATGCTCCCAGCCTACATTGGGGCTACCACTTTGAGAAGGCCAGAGGACGCAAGCTGGCTGAGCTCATCTCCACACTTCATCTTACACTCCTCACGGATCCGTGTTGTCCCACACGTGTGGGCAACTCGGTTACATGAGACACATGCCCTGACCTGACTGTCATTACGAACACCAGAGACGCTACCTGGGAGAACCTGGGAAAGACTCTTGGTAGCCATCACTGCCTTCTCCGGGTTACTCTTTTGGCGAAGGCGGCTCGCAAAAAGAATTGACCAATTGGCATAATATTCGAACACAACAGATACCTTCCATGCTCTTTTCCGGCGGGTATGCGGAGTGGGCAAAGCAATTATACACACTACAAAGACAACACGTCACGACACTTCAGACCACCGAAGAGATCCCTGCAGTGGACAATCACCCCCTGCACTTGCGGCAGGCTCGCCGGAGTCTTACCAAACGGTGGAAGAAGCAAAAGCTGAATCGCAAATTTAAGGCTCGCATTGTCGACCTCATGGAGCAGGCTGCGGCGTATGCTGCCCAGCTCACTGATTCAAATTGTATAGAGAAGTGTAATTCGGCAGCGCGTCAGATGAGCTCGAGAGGAACATGACGCTTCTTTCGCAGTCTCATCGACGCCGCTCAAATCAGAGGGAAGACGCAAAGACAGCTCCGGTAGGCTTTGCACGGGTACCAAGGTACGGCGGCTCAACTCGCGGACACCCTGTGCGACAGATATCTCTGCCGCATAGAGGACCCAGTTGGGCCCGAGTACGAGTACGCGGGAAAGCCGAATCCCGACATTGATGCTCCTTTTGAGTTACACGTCCTTAAGGCGGCTTTAGCTAAAATGCGGCGAGGTAAGGCTCCGAGTCGGGATCGCATAACAGTCAATCTGTTGGCTAAACTGCCAGAATCGGCCTACGTTCACCTGCTAGTGTACATTAACCAGATTTGGGACGGGCGTCCGCTCCCTCCCGAATGGAAGACCTCCTTGATCACTTTCATCCCTAAGCCAGGCAAGCCAGTGAATACCGACAACCTGAGGCCCATCTCACTAACCTCTTGTGTGGGCAAGTTTATGGAGACGATGGTTAGGGATCGCCTCTCTCCACACATAGAGACCAAGGGCCTCTTTGCAGGCACTATGTTCGGGTTCAGACCGCATATGTCTGCGCAGGACGTCCTCCTCCAGTTACACCGCTATATAATACGACCCAATGCCATGCGCCACAACGACAAGGCCATCCTTGCCCTTGATCTTAAGGGGGCCTTTGACAACATTCGTCATAGCAGCATTTTGGCTAACTTGAGTACCACCGATTGTGAGCGCAAGGCATTCACATATGTAAGAGACTTTCTCTTGAAGCGTCAGGCCTTCCTCAAGAATGAGGACGACGAATACGGACCATACACGATGGGTACACGGGGTACACCCCAAGGGGCGGTCTTGTCGCCACTTCTTTTCAGCATTGCCATGATGCAGCTTTCCCAACAATTGGCCCGGGTGGAAGGCATTCATCACGCACTCTAAGCGGATGACATAACAATTTGGACTACCGAAGGGAGCCTTGGGGAAATGGAGGATCGCCTTCAGCGGGCCGCCACCACAACCGATAGCTACGCTGTCGGCTGTGGTCTCCAATGTGCTCCCGAAAAATTTGAACTTCTGCACATCAGATCCAATCCTAGAGACAACACGAGTTTGCAAATCTCTCTGACGGCAGGTCCTATCAAAGAGGTCGGGGAGCTCCGCATACTAGGTCTGTTCATCCATAGCAGGCTCAGCCCGGAATCCACTATTGCTAAACTCAAGCGCGTAGGCGAACAGGGCGGACGCATGATCCATCGCGTTTCTAACAAGCGCGGCGGGTTGCGAGGCGGGGACGCGCTTCGGCTCGCCCATGCCTTCGTGACCAGCAGGATCCTCTGCTCCGTTCCCTACCTTCGCACTACGAAACAACAAGAAATAAGAATCGGCACCATCGTTAGAAAGGCTACAAAGCGAGCACTGGGTCTCCCAGTGCCCACCTCCAATGCTAAGTTGTCGGCGTTGGGGGTGATCAACTCCTACCAGGAGTTACGGGAGGCCCACCTCGTGACTCTCGCAGACGGCATCCGGGCGCCGCCTGCTAGACCGCTTGCACATCCATCACGAGTGTACTCCAGAGGAGACGTGTCGGATACCGGAGCTATGGCGTCACAAGCTCTGGGTCCCTCCACTCCCGCGCAACATGGGCACACATACACACGAAGGCAGACGAGAGGCGCTCGCTCGCGCCCTCGAACACCAACACGGATCCAAACAGGGCGTATACTACGTTGACATGGCACGGCCGTCGCCCAGTGAATTCTACACGGCCGCAGTAGCTCACCAGGATCAATGCGTTAACGGGCTCTCCTTTTGAGCTCGAAATTCAGGGCAGGCCGAGGAAGTAGCCATTGCGCTTGCCGCCTTGGACTTGAATTCGAAGGTAATCGTGACAGATTCGCGTCGAGCCTGTCAACACTACCTGGCTGGCGAGATTTCACCTTTAGCCTACAGTATATTAAAGCGCGCAGCGAGGGAATCGGACCCTTCGCCCAAACGCATAGTTTGGACTCCGGGCCATCAGGGCGTTAGAGGTAATGAGGCTGCGGACGCGGCTGCCCGAGCGCTTACCTACCGGGCACCCCATCCAGGCTCTTCCAGCTCGGAGATTGTGCAACCGCTTCTGCGGTTCAGAGAAATTCTGGACGACTATTGCGAACGCCATCGGCTTTTCCCGGTCCCTGCTAAGGGCGTGAGTAAAGCTGATGAGCGAACTCTGAGGAGCTTGCAGACCAAAACTCTGTTCTGTCCTGCAATAGTGAAACATTTCGACCCCAAAATTGATGGGTGCTGCAATCACTGTGGGGAAGTACCCGATAGCTTCCACATGGTTTGGGCCTGTCAAAAGAATCCTTCCGTTCCCCCCAATCCTTCCCCTTCCCGAGAGACATGGGAGGCAGCCCTGCTCAACTGCACGGGGCTGGAGTCTCAATGGGCTCTAGTCCAACGGGCGCGAGTAGCGGCCATGACCAGCGGGGTCCCGGACTAAGGACTCCACCTATGTAAAGGGCCATTTTTGGTCTGCAAACTCTCCTTTTGTTTATTAAAAAGTTTTTACCACCACCACCACCCGTACCTCGCCAGGTAGAGTACCTGGGACGGCGAGGAAGGCCATTTTTTTCACCAAAGAAACGTGGGTAAACCCCGGCCACACGCGTAGTCGGGTGTGAATTTACGGACCATCCAGGCTGCGCAGGAACCACGACGATTCGGAGTGTCCAGCGGTATTCAAAGCGCCAGTGGCAAAGGCGGCAGAATTAGTGTGATGCATTGCGGTGGAGTGCGCGTCGGGATTATTCATTACTGTCGCAGTGAACGTAACGAAAATGCAGGCCAGAAATCTCCGATGTGCTGTGGCATACGCCGTGGTGGAGGGCTCCAGACTTTTTTTTTTATTTTACCGTTTGTGCGTTTAAAATCGTACAGCCCACGGGCTTGTTTTGCATTTCGCCTCCATCGATATACGGCTGTACCGGCCTTTATTAGACCTAGCTTCGAAGGTCAGTAGCCACACTGAAGTATTTGTACATACACGTAGAAGATACGTTGAAATGAACCCTTACATGACAACGAAAGAACTCTTACGAATTGGTTGTAGCAAAAAGAAAAAAAAGTTGGGCCGCTTCCTTTGGAACGAGCTTTCGCCCATACAAAAACCAACAAAAACAAAGAAAAAAGACATCAAGCACCACCTGCTGCAGAAATATAAAAGCTAAATGCTGGTACACCTTTTTCACATCGATGGAGAGACATGCCAGTGCCAAATTAGTGGGGGGGGGGGGGGGGGCGGGGAGGGGGTGACAGACGCGCAGCATCACAATTTTGCGTTGAGCTCCATTCATTTTGGATCAGGGTGCCCTCACCTTCCGCAATGCGGCAAGCAACTTGTGAGACGGAGTTTAGGCAGGCGCTAAATACTTTGAGGCATAGCGCTTTTGGGCAAAACCTCCCCTTGCGCCAAGAACGATAGAGATCACTGCATAACCCTGCTTTTGGAGAATACGAAAGCATTGACGCCTCCATGACACTCGTTGTCTCTCTTTGCCTCCATATGATACTCTCTGCCCCTCTTTCCTTCTCTTTGATACTCTTTGCCCCTCTTTGCTATTAATTGGCATCACACTGGCCTTCATGAGCACATTAATTAGCTATTTATTTGTTTTTTATTGCCACCGATTAATCATTCTCATTGATCACGGTTCTCGATTGCAATCACATCATTTTATATTTTTTCGCCATTAACCACCTTATTCGCATTCACTCTGTTTACATCCATTGTCACCTCAATCGTTCATATTATTTAATCAATGCCAATGAAACTTTCTTGCTGGATTAATTATCCCTAATAACATTTAAATCCACTTCAAACTTTATTTTCACTCTTTTCCTTATGTTTTCACTATTTTGCCGTTGACGGTTGTTATTCTTTCCTCTCAGTATGTCGACGTCCGCGCTATTTGGACGGTCATTCGTCAGTTTGGCTGTGATTAACTGCTCATCATATGGGCACAATTTTTTGGCGCATCATCCTCACGTCCTCCTCTATCCATTACAACCATTCGTTTGATCCTACCTCTTCTGAGAACACCACAGCTGCTGCAGACACGTTTTGATGACACAAAATAGTCGACATAAATAAAAAAGGGTTTAGCCTTAATGAAACTAATGATCGCCATCGTTGGTCCGGGCCCCTGTCTCTGTCTCAAAGTCGGCAACATTACGCCGGCAATACCCACGCCGCTGGACCGGTGAACATGTCGTTCAGAGCTGTGGCCAATAAACGTTTCCTGTGCGCCGGACTTCCCTTGCTTCTCGGGCTTTGCTTTTGGGTAGAAGCAACAGGAAAGGTGCCCAGCAGAATGAGCCGCAAACACTTTGCCCCTTTTGCATCCCCTTTGCGGCATTGGCTCAAAAATCTGCTCCCTCGTCCTTTCCTGCAATTCAAGAATTAGGTATTGCGTACTATGTATACTTTTATAGCCTCATGCGCATGCTGACACTAATACCTCGTCGAGTGCTCAGCAACCTACATTTGTTGGCATGGAAGATAATGGACCATTCTTGAAAGTTGGGTTTCAATTCATCGTAAGCATCAGCCTGACTACACCCACTACACCACCGAGAACTCTCATACCTTTCTCCAATTAACCTTGCCTTGTGCCAGCTGCTGCTAGCCTATCCCGGTGAACATCTTAATCTCATAGCCCACCTAACTTTGTGCAGCCCCTGCTACTCTTGCCTTCTCTTGAAATGCACTCTGTTACCATTAAGAACCATCGGTTCTTAATGCCTTCACATTACATGCACTCCTTATCTTTCTCTTTATTTCGACTAGGGCGTCATTAGCCCATGTTTGATCCCTGATCGTCTGTGCCCGCTTCCTGTCTCTTAGCGTCACACCTATCATTTTTCTTTCCATATAGCTGTCCTTAACTTTAGTCGAACGTTTCTCGATAGCGCCCATAGCTGACTACCGGTATGATACAGCTGTTCTATACTTTACACTTCAGGGGTTTTCGTAAACTGCCATTCATGACCTAAGAGAACTTGCCAAATGTACTCTACCCCATTATTATTGATATGATTATTAATGCGGAAGAATTTCTAGGCCATGTCGGCGGGGTCGTGTCACCAAAACGTGTCCGCAAAACGTGCCTGCAACTGTTGCGACAGGCTCAGAAGAGAGGAGTAATCGAAAGAGGATGATGTGAGGATGCTGCGCAAAAAAAATGTCGGTAATTAATCTCGATAAAAACACACATTCCTACACCACCCGTTACACAGAACCGTGGAGGGTGGTCACTGCGCGGGTAAATTATTCCAGGCAAAAAGTGTCATACACACTGCCAACCCTTCTAAATTCATTTCACAAATCAGGTATAGATTTGCATACAATTTCTGTAGGAACCCTGAGCCAACATTTCATTAACAATCCTTGCTTACAATAACAACTAAAAGTGTTATCTTGCCTTTTGTTATTTACCTCTTGTGACTATCAGGTGTGATTGCATTAATTTTGAATATTGTGCTTTCTGCGTTTTTTTCGTTGTTCTGTGGCTGCCTGCTTTGTAGGGAGGCTGCGGGCTTCAGTCAAGTCGCTTGTTGTCAAGCGGCTTTTATCCGCAGTCTCCCCCATCACTGGTGGAAATAAACAAGTTATTATTATTATTATTATTATTATTATTATTATTATTATTATTATTAATTACAGCCAAAAATGTAGAATAAACATCGAAATAGCACGGACGTCTATCAAGTGAACGGGAAAACAGCCGTGGACGGCAAAATAGTGGAAAAATAGGCGGAATAAGAGTGAAAAAAAGTTTTTTGAAATGAATAAAGTGTATTTCATAAACGATAATTACTCTAAGAAAACATTTCATTGACATGGAAAAATTAGTTAATTAATTGTGAGCAAAAACCGTTGCACGGTTGAATAGGCTGGATGGGGATGTAGTAAGTAGACGGGAAAGCGACAACGGCACTAAATTTCAATAACCAAAATGTTTCTGATAAAAAAGGTATAATCAAATAAATAAATAAATGTTTAATTAAATCATAAGCTAATTACGCTAATTAAGCTGTTAACATATTAACAAGCAAAAAGAAAATGATAGAGAGGTGACGAGAGCCGAGGAGACGTCAATGCTTTCGCATTCTCCCAGTGAGGGGTGATCTAAAATTTTTTCCCTGTCGTGATCCGGATCTGCAATCAGCACCGGCCCTAAGAACAAGTATTCCCTTACCACTTCCAGCATCTCGCTGCCAATTGTAAACTACTGCTCCCTTTCGAGGCTGTTGAACGTTATTTAGTTTTCTGCATGTTCATTTTTTACAAAGAGTGCTGCTCTCTCTAACTAATAATTTACAACTCATCTCATGAGTGACTTAGCAAGGCACTGTCTTCAGCTAATCGCAGATTACTAAGGTATTCCCTCTTAACCCTTATTCCCACTCTTCCCCAATCCAAGGCTCTAAATACCTCCTATATACAGGGGGTGAATAGTACTGGCGAGATCTTGTCTTCCTTTTAACTCGCTTTCTTTTGTAATTTTATTCTTACTTTATTGAGTAATATGGTTTCTCTCAGGCTGCTGTAGATATCATCAAGCAATTTTACGTAAGCCTCTTCTATAACCTAGTACGCAATGCCTACATGACTACTGAAGCATCGTCTGAGTCAAATGCTCATAGTTCACGAGGGAGAAAATGAGGCAGACAGAGAAGACAACGACAACACGACACAATCGTCTTCTTCTCTTCGTCTTTTTTGCGCTCGTGAACTATGAATATGCAACAACTAGCCCAACTTCATACGAGCGAAATGCTTTCTGGTAATATACTTCATCGCAATCACCGATCACCTGATTTATAGCGCAAATATAGTGTATTGTCGAGTATCCTTTACGAAAGCCTGCCTGAGGATTGGGGGGGATAGAAGTCTAAGGTTGTCCTGTTTCTGTCGGCGATCACCTAAGTCCGTGTATGCAACGGACAGTAAACCTATTTCTCGTATATTAAGGTTATGTTAGCGATCTTCCAAGCTTCTGGCGCGCTCGAGGTCTTAAAGCGGTCCGCATACAGGGTGGCTAGTTTTTCTTGCACAATCTCCACTCTGTACTTAGCAGATCTGCTGTTACCTGATCCCCACCAGCTGCTTTTCCCGTTTTAATTGCTCCTAGAAATACCTGTACTTCTTCCTTTATTACTGGCGGGTTGTTCGAGTGCTGTGAGCTACTCCTCTCTCATTAACTTCCTAATTACGTTGCCTACTGCATAGGTTTGTATAGTACCCTGCGGCTACTTTAACTGTCTTATCTATATTGATAATGGCACGGCCCTCATTGTCTTTTAACGCATTCATTTCATTTTTGTCTATGCCTAGTTTCCTGTTCACCGCTTTTAGGCTCCTTCCATTCTTTGGAGCTTGCTAGATTATATCTCATGTTAAACTTCAGTACGTCAGTTACCTTGCACTTAATAATTAACTTTGAAAGCTCTGCCAGTCCTATTCTATCTATGGTGTTCGACGCTTTTACGCTTTGATCTGATCTTTCGTCTTTTTAGATAGCCTGCGTTATCTTCTTCATCATCATCATCAAGATCATTTATTTTCCCTTAAAGGCCCCAACAGGGCATTACATTACATTACACAATGGCGGGGGGGGGGGGGGGGGGTTACAAATGGTAATAACACAGTGCAGCAATTGCTCGCAGTTTAACCATTCTTGGCCCAAAGCACACTAGCTTTCGCAATCTCATAGCTTTAGCGGACTCCTCACCACAATATATAGTCTAAACAGAAGCGAATTGTAGCATAGACGTTGGGTGACATTCGCTGTGGATAGTACTACAATAGTTTGAGTGAACTTACCGCCTGGTTCTTCGCGGAGCAATTTTCATGCGATCCTTGGCAGCCTATTGCAGCTGCACAAAATAGCAGAGGAAAAAGTGCCGGTGGTCCCTGTGGCGGGGAGGGTAACAAAATGTGCAAGAGCTCCTTAGTGCATCGCGCTAGTTGCAACTCATCGCCTTCCTCGAACAGCCTCGCAAGTGATCGGGCGGGCCCCACTGCGCCCAAAACCTATATCCTGTTGCGTCGTGTTTCTGAAACTGGCTGGGAGCGAGCTGACAAAGTCAGCACTAAACCGAAGGCTCTGGCATGCAATAGAGAGGGACATCCTTGTCAGTAGTGGCATCATTAAAAAACCTACTCAGACACTTCGGTTCCATGCTTGTACTAGACACATGGAAAGTGACAGGTCCCTGACAAGTCGAGAGACTTACTCCGCGAAGCCTGAGTAAGCTTCAGCCTACGCCGGCTCCGGTCTACTCCGGCTTACTCCACGAAGCCTGAGCCGGAGTAGACCGGCGGGGTCTACATGGGTTAGAGCCAATCAAGGTTCACTAAAACTGGCTATGGTACCAGATGGTACCATTGTGGTACCCATAAAAACATTCGGTCAGAAAAGCAGCCTCATGGTGCTTCTCTGCCTAGCCTTTCAAGGCGCGAAAAACTGAAGGACGCTAATGGCATTCTCCGTTACCCTAAATCAAATATCAATCAAGCACACTACGAAGCACATTACGGGAGTCTGCCTCATGGTCTATCTGCCCTCCTGAAAATTTTGTATATAATCATCTTCCTCTCCCCTTCTCGCGCTTCCGCCGCCGCGGTGGCTCAATGGTTAGAGTTCTCGGCTGCTGACCTGAAAGACGCGGATTGGATCCCGACCGCGGCGGTTGAATTTTTTTGGAGCAGAAATTCTAGACGCCCGTGTACTGTGCGATGTCAGTGTACGTTAGAGAACCCCAGATGGTCGAAATTTCCGGAGCCCTTCACTACGGCGTCTCTCATAGCCTGAGTCACTTTGACACGTTAAATCCCATAAACCAAACCTAAACCAAACCTTTTTGCTTCCCGCCCTCTAGAACAACTCCCCCCCAAAAAAGGTTACAAACAAGCAAAATCCTTCATTAAAAGAATCCCTTTACAGTAATTATATATTTGGTTTAAATCATTATTTGTGTGTCTTAAAGCGGCCTGCCAATTAATAAAGCTCCCTATACCAATAACAGACTTTACTTCCCTTAGCTATAGAAATTGTCCAGAACATTGATCTAAGTACTATCTTTACTTATCCAGTTCATACGAAGTCCAATTTGATTGCACGTTTATTCTAGTTTACATTCATTTTCAGATTTGGACGCCATATATATCAAACCACCTAATAAATAACAATGACCAAAATATCCAATAACATAATTCGCAATAAACCAACAAAATACTCTCCCTTTCAAAACACACGCAACGCTAGACAATTAGCACATTCACAAACCGAAACCTCTTCCAAACTCCTATACCACCTTGAGATAATTATTCTATACCACAAACGCATCTTCAAACCTTTTTAAAACTACGAGGACTCACAGACACAATAATTCACGCAACAAAGCTTACAGCCAAAACCTAGGATTCATAGTACCATATTTTCTTAAATTTAGTTTTCACATCTGCCTCCACACATATCCCCAGTGCCGCAAGAGACGAAAGCAAGACCCCAGATTCTCAAGAATAATTTTCTCATCATTTTTTGAATTTCTTCATTTGCCCACCAGGAGCGAACATGCCGAAGTCCGGCTCTCTCATAATGCTTATTATATCGCCTAAATTTTATCAGCTAAGCTATGCCACCAAAAAAAGTTATTGTTTATTTTCACCATACAATAACTCTCCTTAACAGCCACTCCGATGGCTTCGGCTCTAGCAGTACAAATAATTTTTATATTTTGCTTTGTTTCTTTCTTGTCTGCTGTGAGAAATTCTTTTTATTATGTGTTATTTTTCTCCTTTGTATTGTATTTAGGTCGTTATATTGGGTGGCACGGGCCGCGACACCTTTCTTTTTCCTATTGTTTTTCTAACTCCCACCTAGTATTAGTCTAACAGACTCCGGTGGAGGACGAAGGCCTCCCTAGTATCCCTCCAACTGACAATGTCCTGTACCAGCTGCGCCTACCTTGTTGTTTTTGCTTTGCGCAGTATGGAGTGCCGATGCACATTTTTCTTCTTAATTTTGACCAGTATGTCATTAACAGCCGCCTGTAACCTCGCCTACTCGGATCTCTTTCTTCTTTCG
This sequence comes from Amblyomma mixtum, assembly GCF_055824585.1. Taxonomy (NCBI): domain Eukaryota; kingdom Metazoa; phylum Arthropoda; class Arachnida; order Ixodida; family Ixodidae; genus Amblyomma; species Amblyomma mixtum. The sequence goes on along the minus strand of NC_143021.1, from coordinate 4,808,379 downwards.
TTGCATGGTCATTCCACATAAAATAGCCACCACTTTGCGCTCGACTCTCTCAGATTTTTTTTTTAAACTACAGCCTCTTGTGCTACTGCTCCAACAACTCTGATGTTGATTACGGGAGAAAAAAAATTCTCCTCTCAGCCGCCATCCTATGTTCGCTGTTCATACTAAAACGCCGTGAAACGCCTTTAAAAGGCTCAGAACAGGGCAACGAAAACATGGGAGGGAGGAAAGACACCTGGACAAGCGCTGTCCGTGTTTATGTGTAGATTGCTTAGAGGTGTTTCGCTCTTTCTTGCCAATTCCCATGTTTCCTTGCGCTGTTCTCCTCCTTTTAGATGCGCACCAACTAGCCCAACAATAAGCTTAGTTGCAGCAGTAAAACCTAGTTGAAGAAAAATTTTATGAAAAATGAGACCTTTTACACATAGCCATGACAATTTTTTCGCAACATTTGGCAGCATTCTATCTACAAACTTAACAACCTCAGTAAATTATTTTCAGTTCTATATGAAGACATATAGAAATCAGCACAAATTTATAAGACCTCTAAAAATGTCAGAGAAATAGCTTTCTATTTAGCACGCATCTCATCTATTTTCCTATATGGCCTAGAATGTATAAGGACCAATAAACCTGTTTCGACTGCAATAGTCGCGAATCGTCAGACTGACTTGAGTCGACCTTTTACCTTGTGTTTGGCGCTCTTCAGCCTCGGATGCCCTTGCGCCATTAAAATCCACTATCACCACCATCAACCTCTCCAAATAAATTCAAAACTCGCAAAAATTGGTATTTGCTATATATTAATCTGTAAATTGATAGCCAGGTCCTTGCGGCAGTACGCAAAAGCCGTAGCACTAGCTCCTCTGGCCTTGTTGGCCTTGTTGATGGCCAGAGAGCCATCAGTAAAAATCTGAAGATGAGCATAATCGTACTCAATGTGTTCGAATACGAGCGATCGTGTTGCCGCTGGGGAATGCATATTAACTTACAAAAATCTGTACATATATGTTTCACAAAAAAGAAGGTTCCCCATATTTTCACTTACAACATAAATAATAGCAGACTGCTTTCAGTGTTGGAATTTAAATATCTTGGTGTATATTTAACAAGTTCAATGTCTTGGCATCGTCACGTGGATTTCATTACTGCCAAAGCCTGTCGTGTTTTAGGCTTCCTGCGACGTAACGCTATACGTTTCCCTCTAAAGACTAAAGAACTGCTGTATAATACAAATGTTAGAAGCATACTTGAGTATGCTTGCACAGTCTGGGATCCGAAAACCTTTCTTGACGTTCAAAAGCTAGAAAGAGTTCAGTATTTGGCCGCTCGTTTTGTTTTCAATAACTATGGGCGATATTTTAGTGTAACGAGCGCGAAAAAAATCTTTGGGTTGGGACTCACTTCAAAAACGTAGGAAAGTGCTACGTTTAAAATTATTTCATAATATATTTCATTCTAGAACTGGAATAGACAGAACCAAATATATAGCCAACCCTGATTACGTGTCTTTGCGAAGAGATCATTCACTTAAAGTTAAAGAATACAGGTGCCGGACTGACCTTTTTAAAATGTCTTTTTTCCCCAAAACGGTTTCGGAATGGAACAAGCTGCCTGAGGAAGTAGTGTCCATATTATCAAATGATTCATTTTCTTCCATGCTGTGACATTTTTTGTGTATAATAATTCCGTGTTCTTTCTATCTCATTGTTATCTTTTTTTTGTAACCACCTGCACGCGGTGGCATTTGTGTACTTTTTCTTCAACCCCCCCACTGTAATGCCAGACAATGGCGCTGTGGGTATGATGATAAATAAATAAATAAATAAATAAACTCCGCTGAGCTCGAAGATGAGGAATTGTCAACAAAAAGTCGAGGGTCGCAAATGACCAAGGTGGTTCCAACCTATTGCTCCGACCTCGAACGTCAAGACCCAGCGAACCAAGGGTATTGTGCCATGTACACTCGAGACTCGAATCTCTTTCGAAGCGCTGTAGAAGGGCTCGCCCGGCTACCGTCTCTTTGAGGCAGCCAAGTTGCACAAATAACCTCTATGAAGTGACAAGGCTAAGAAGATTCGATAAATACTCATAAAGAACTGCATTGTTAGGAGCAGTCTCTGGAACGCCAAGAGCTCTCCTGAGGCAGTAGCTTGGTTTGGAATAGTTGGTAACAGTTCTTCGAAAACATAGCACAAAAAAAGGACACGGACGACACAGAAGTGGACAAGACAGGCGCTTCCTGAGGCCCTTTTTGAGCAATACTTCTAGAAGTTCAAGCTGTGATACCGATGGGGAAGCTGTGATACCGGAGGAGAAATTAAAGGAAGCTTATACATTATGGGACTCGTCACAAGTGCTTCGGGAAGCCTGATAATTGAAGAAGGGCGATTTCCCCATTGCTTACTCGCACTTCTGCGGGGCACATTCAGACGCGAAGAAAATGATGCCACAATTGAGTGCACAGTCCGTCGCGACTGTAGAAAGTAGTCAATAATAATGCCCAAAAAGCGCATGTGAGTGTAATGAGGAATGCAAGAGTTATCGAGGTCTATCTTCAGCCGCGCATAGCATCTTCTTACGTCTGGAAACAAGACAAAGCCAGATTTTTCCATGGAGAGAGACAATTCAGCACCTTGAAGGTATTTTTGAACTGGAAGCATTCGCTTTTTGAAGAGTACTTAATCTCTTCGCTCTACTGAAGTCGTGCCCTCCACAACGGCCGAAAGCGTTGCCATTCAGGCGGCTCTCAAGAAGCCAGGGTCTTGTACGGCTCAACCTGTTGTTATCCTTCCGGATTCAACACCTTCCCTTCAAAATTTACAGCGTGGGATCCCTACTGATGCTTTGTGTCTTAGCTCTCTACGCTTGTTGCATAATCTGAGCAGCAGAGGCTTCTATATACGCTTCTAATGGGTGTATTATCATATAGCTGTCATCGGCTATATCAGCTCAAGTTTGTCGGCTAAAAGTTTGTCAAGATGCCAAGAGGCTCTTCAGAGAGACAGTGCTGCGTCACTTAACGTCTTTGAAGGGCTCACCCAACAAGCCATGTGTGGCCAAGGGTCTCTAAAGATCCCAAGCACCTTTACTGCGCCGCATACGCATGGGCTCTGCTCGTAATCCTGCGTGGATGCATAATACGGGCCTGGCGTAGTCTCCATCATGTTCAACGTGTGGTGTGCGCGATAATATAGGACATTATTTAACGTGCTGTACCCTTTCCAGCGCGGAAATGTGCGTGTTGTTCAGTTTTCTCAAGAAGGCAGGACTCCTTGACAGGTCCCTTCAGGACACTGTTTTCACGCGCGGGAACCAATTCTGAAGAAAGAAGGCCTCACGTCTTCGTTTAAAGTATTTACTGAACACGTGCTTAGTCTCCACATGGTGAGAGCAGGAGTGACTATTATTTGTGTTTGTGACTTTGGTGCCGGATTCAGTGATTTAGTCACTGCAGGTGTCGCTGTGGTGGAGCAATTGCCAGCAAAAACCGCAAGGCTAACCCCACCTGCACCTTAAAGCGCCTCAAACTCTCAGTTCTAGTACGAAAAATAGTACGTTGCATACGATTATTCAATGCGATCCATTCAAAGTTTACTACGAGCTCTTTGTTTTAAGCAAAAAAAATCGAAAAATGCATCGGACCGCTGCCTTCACCTCTTTCTCCTGGAAGCCTGCGTGGCAAAATAGTGGCGCAGTGCATACACAAGACGCCGCAGCCACGTCGCAGCGCACTCCGCGGAAATGAAACAAGGAAACATCTTTCATTAGACTCCGCTGTGTATACAGCACTTCTGTAAAAAAAATAAAAAATGGGAGAGGCTCAGCTTGGTTAAGCCCAAAAATTCCGAAAGCAACTTCATCCGTTTCTTCAGCCCGCATCCGCCGTGTCTGCCGCCGCTCTGCACCGATGGTTGGTTGGTTGCGACTGAGAGAAGGATGAAAAGGAAAGTGCACGGGCCCGCTTACTGGCTCCAGCCGAGCCACCACCGCTGCCACGTGCAGATAGAAGAGAGTGGAAAGATATGAAGAAAGATAAACACCACTCATTAAACTTGGCCCTCCCCTTGTAGATGCACCCGTATCAAGCGATGTTGACCGGCGTGCTCGCCAGGCTGCTGCATACTCTTGTGCCGGCGCCCACATTTCGCTGGCTGGCCTCGCTGGAAACCAGCGCTGCGCGCCCGCCGTCGCTCAAAGCAGGCCCAGACTCTCTCGGACATGTCGCGGCTAGCAGCGTGAATCATCCCGCCTCGTAGGCGCCTCGCGCGGACCCTTCTTCCTTCCTCTCCTCTCCGTCGGCTCGAAAACCTGCGGCGCTTCGCCGGCCGCCCGTTCCTGTCGGCAAGCCTTCAACGGCCGGGGGCCTCTCGACCATTCGTCTAACTTGAACGGTGGCCAGTGCCGTGACCTTATTGGAGGATTTGAACGGCTGGCTGCCGCAACGTACACCGGCGGCTTTAAAAACGGAGCCGCGCTGAGCCCGAGCAGCAGACGGGCAGCGGAAGAGCCATCACGCCGGAGCTACGCTCGCCGCCGGGGCCGCTCGTCTTCTTTGTGCTAACCCGTGGTGCTCTTGGCTCTTGTATCATGTAAAAGCCCTTGTACATACTGTACATAAAAGTCATTTGACTCACCGTCGTCTCGACCGTTTCCTGGCTCGGACTCCCAGTCCCAACAGTGGTAGCAGCGGTGGGATGCCCCAAGGTCCCAACAGTGGATGGCAGCTGCGGGATCGATCGGAGTCAGCTACCTCGGCGCGGTGAGTGCCTGATGCTTTCCCCTCAATTCGCCAGACTGCTCTAGCACACGTGATTGTAGTCTAGAGTAGGGCTGTGTTTTGCACTGGAGAGAGCTTTGCTGTTTAGAGCCAAGTCGGAGCGCTTTGAAACAGAAGCTGGTGCAGAGGGAGTAAACAAGGCGGTTTCGGAAAGAATTACTTGCGCGTGTCATACTAGTAGCACTATCGTAGTGAACGGCAAAGAAATTCTAATAAAAGGGCGAACTACAAGAGGCTATTGTGCGCGATGGAGAACTTCAAAGTGAAGGAACTCATCGAAATTTGTGAAGAGTTGGGCATTGATTTGGGCCCCGCAAAACGAAAGCATGGGATTCTTGAGATCATGCGGGCAGAGGAAGTAACATCTGAGGAAGCCAATGAGGCCTGGGATGAGATCAAAGAACGCCGTGAGCGCGAGGAGGCCAAAAGACGCATTGAGCGCGAAGAGGCAGAAAAACAGAGGCAGCTTGAGATAAAACGGCGTGCTCGCGCTAGGAAACTGATGGACCTGGAGCTTGAAGCGGATCAGATCGGATTCGAGAGATATAGAACATTGTCCGCTCTGCATGAGACCAACGGTCAGCAGCTGAGAGACAGGCCGCGGCGCTTCGTGATCGCCGAAGATATGGCGAAATATTTGGCGGAGTTCGAGCGCGTCTGCGACAGAAAGCGCGTTGAGCGGAATGGTTGGGCACAGAAGTTGGTAGCCCTGCTTTCCAGCGAAGCGTATGACGTTGTCAAGCGCCTGTTGGACGGCGGCTTGGCGGACTACGATGAGCTGAAAAGCTTCTTACTGACGAGATATAACGTGTCACCGCTGGACCTTCGCCAAAGGTACCTGCGAGAGAATAGCACCCCATCGTTTTACGATTTTCCCTACCAGTTTAACATTTTAGAGTGCCTCGAAAATGCTGAAGGGTCGGAAGATCGCGACACAGAGGTAGAGTGCGTCGCTGTAGAGCAGCCCTGCCAGTGCGGCACAGAGGAACGTAGTCCGTACGTGGCAGATGTAACTGCTGCTGTAACAGTGGGAATTGCCCCGCATTCGCCAACCGAGAAAACCTCTATAACATCGGATAAGGTAGTTACAGCATCGGACGATGCACTTACAGAGGTCTCGCCCATTTAAATTGTCCCGGAGTTACCGGAAAGCGGATCTCCTAGCGTGTCAAAATAAGGAGAAGTTGCCGTAGTTGGCTGTAGCTGGTCCATGCACATCTTTGTATCTGTTAGTCCCTTTATCATTAGCTTGGTAATGCTATATTTTTTGATAGTGCATGCACGTTTTATGAGTTCTGTCGAGTTGTGTGATGACTCCCCCAAACGTGTGAAGCGTTCCTTCGCTGTGTCCCGTGGCTGACAGTGCATCACGTGGTCCAGGAAATAGTATAAATCTGTGCTGGTTTTTCACGCAATAAAGAGTTGGTAGTCAGCGCCCGTCCTGTGTTTTTCGTGTTCCTTCTGTCCTTGTTCCGTAGCGCTGTTGTGAATCTGTTTATTATGCCGAACAGGGCAGAGAGGACATCCGTCTGGACATTCATGAAAACGCCTGCGCCGACGCAAGCGAAGTAAACGAGGACGGCACACCGTGTTGTGCATCGCGTTCGGCAGAAATGCAGAAACCCGACACTTACGATCAACGGAAGCGGGTGCATGTAGAGTTTGTGGACGTTGAGTTGTGCGTTGGTGTCTCTGGCGAGCGATGCGAAACGAGTCCCGTGCTTTCGCACTGCTCTGAGCTTTGCGATATTCCAGAAAGCAGCTGCAGTAGCGAGAGCACCGCGACTGAGTGCAGAGCCGACCGTCATCCGAAATTGGCTGAAACGCGTCAGGAGCATGACGAGAGCTGCGTGTCAGCAGTAAAGTTAGTAGAAAACACTGGTTCGTCTGCGCCTGAAGAAACTAAGGTGTTGGACGACCGTGGAGAACAGAACGTCCCAGACGACATAGCGGCGCTAACCATCAACCCGTACGAGAAAGATGAGGAAGAATGCGCTCTCAAAGACGCTGAGCAGGAAGAGCGCAGCTTTGAGGAACTTAGTAAAGGCGCCAAAGGCAGGCCTGATCTAGGTAGCACATGTGAATCGGCTGACAATCGGAGCGGTATTGTCAGACAGCAGGAACCTAGGCTATCGAAGCAGCATGTGCTTTCGAAGAACCAGCTAGCGAAACAGTTTTGCCATCGAAAAAGGAAAGGCAAGCATAAGAAAGAAAGGTGCAACCGTAAGGAAAGTAACAGCCAGTTCCGAAAAGAGAGCTATCACCACAACGTGATAGACAAACAGTGCTGCCGCCGAAAGGACAGTTAAGGCAAGCTCAAGAGAGAGAGCTGTCACCGAAAGACGGTGAAAGGCAGGCAAAAGAAAGAGCGGTGCCGCCGAGAGATGAAAGGCAGGCATAAGACGGGCGTTGTCGAAGAGAGAGAAAGGGAAAACGCGCGAAATGGGTTGCCACCATCGGAAGCGCCAGCGTCGCCGGCAAAATGACTCCAGTAAAGTCAGTCACGTTGTTAGCCCTGAAACTAGAGTCGGAATCAGAGCTAAAGAAATGTGCGAGGCATCATTATCGCGCAAAGCGAGGTGCATAAGTGTGCCGAGGCACATGGATCTAGGCAGTAGAATAAACTGCAAAAAGAAAGCATACAAGCATATGCGCGGGAAAGAATATCTTCGCAGGAAACCGAAATTCAAGAGAGCGCTGCGTGACAGGCGAAAATTTAAGGAGCGGGACAAGAGAGAATTTTGCCGCGAGCACAAAGAGAGCAAGACACGCAAAGGCGCGTACTCTCATGAAGACTCTCGTTTTCCGCTGCAGTCAGGGAAGAAACCGCGATCCCACAGAAAGCGGCACGCGCGCGCAGATAAAACGCGTGTACGGCTCAATAGGCGAAAGACTGTACGAGGCCGCAGTGACAGGGTCAGGAAAATTGGCTTGAAAAAACTGCTTTAGCGCTCGGCCAAGCATAGGTATCGCGATGGAACGCCGCGATTCGAGATGACGCCACTTAGTAGGCGTAAAATCAAAAGGCCGTGTAGATGCGAACCCGACATCCAGCGAAAAGTTGATAAAATTTTGAAAAAATAGCCGACCCAATGAAGGCAAGAAGGTAAAAAGACCAGCGGTGGTTCCTTACACGCACGGATTGTCTCAGGGGCTCAAAAAGGTTGCCGGCAGGTGTGATGTCGATGTTGTGTTTTCTGCTCCCCACAAACTGAGCTCCATGTGCAAGCAGGTTGAAAAGGCAAAGGAAGAAAAGAAGAAAGGCTGCCAGGTACGCCACGTTTCAGCCTTTGTAATATGCGCAGAAAACGTGGTGTACCAAATTCCCTTCTCTTCCGGTGCTGTTTACGTCGGGCAGACCGGCAGATGCTTAAACAAAAGGCTCATGGGGCATGAAAACACAAGGAAAAGTGACCCTCGTAGCCACGTTGCCGCTCATTTTAATAAGTGCAAATGGCAATATGAAAGGGAGCAAGAAAGAAAATCGGAACAAAATGGCGGGCTTCCGCGCACACAGTTCCGCTGCAGAAAGTGCAAGTGCGCACCTGAGAACAAGAAAACCGAAGTTCTATTCCGCCATAAAGATAAGCTCACGCGCGAAATAATGGAAGCGCATCACATCCACAGGCAAGATGACGAATGCATCAGCAATCCTTCCGGGACACTTAGCAACAAGGAATTAGCATACATAACTTCCCATGTGACATAGGGAACGTGCGCTGCCCAGGTGGCACTGCAGTTATTCCACTGTTCGACTAAAAACTGCTGCCGTCAGTCGCTTGGGCCGCTACAATCGAGAGGGCACATTCTGAACGATTAGAAGCCCGCGTTTGGTTGATAGCACTATCTGCCTCGCTTCTGTAGACATAACCCCGATAACTGACACGCACCACGTGTGGCTTCGACAGCGCGCAGAAGCTCACGCCAATAAGCTCAGGAAGGTGGCGTGGAATAGCACCAAGAGCGCCCCCCAGAACTGCTTGCTCCTCTCGCTATGCTGTGTGTTAAGGCGCTGCAGTCGCCACGGCAAACTTGAGCTGCGGTTCCCTATAGTTTTTGATTTTCACGGCCCTGTTCACACTATCTTCTTGCTTCTTTGTGTTATGTTGCCGTATATATACCCTTCCGTCCTTCAATAAACCCAGTTGATAGCGCTTGTCTTGTCGTTGTCCCGCCTTTTTGCGCTGTTCACCTGTATGAATGCATATCAACTCGCCCAGATATCAGCTTTACTAAATCCAGCGGAGAGGCAAAAGGGTGCGCGAGAAATTGAAGACTCGTGGAACTCACTTGCCACCACGAACAAAGAGAAAGAAAGAACGGTCCCACCGGAAGCGTTGCGCACTCGCTATGGGACGTCGCAACTGGCGCGCGAAGCGCAAAGAAAGGGACAAGTCGCTAGCGTCGTGACCGTACTTCTAGCCACGTGGGCCCGACCAGCAGCAACCGTGAACAATCGACGAGGCCGACAACCTCGCGACGGCGGTGGTGAAGTGGGGTGCTTGGAATGCCGCCCTCCGAGACTAAATGGATTAGTGTAGCGGAGTGCAGGTGACCGCGGCAGCAGCGGTGAAGGCAGGAGCCAATGTCAGCAGCAACCCCAGTGGAAGCGGAGTGCAGGTGACTGTGGCAGCAGCGACGAAGGCAGGAGATGCGCAGGGGCTATTGTCAGAGCAACCACAGCGAAGCGGAGGCGACGTGGCGGCGCCAGTCACGCTGGCTGTTAATTGAAGACTGCTGGTGGGTGGTGGTGGTAGTGGTTTATTTAAAAAATAAAAAGTGAAGCAAAAGAGTGTTGCCGGCCGCGGCAATTGCTATCTAATATCTTAAGCACCCGAGCTGCAGCCGGCGGAAACGAAAGGGAAAGGAAGATGATAGTGAGGAGAAGTATTGAGGGGAGCGACAGCGAGAAAGGACAGGGTAGAGCTTTGTACACTATTTACAAAATACAAAAGTAATCAAGTTCGCGCCGCTCGCGCGCTAATGTCCAAGCATTGTCCGAAAATAAGTGCGAGCGAGCGGCCACTGCGAACAATCACTTACACAAGAAGTAAACTGTATGTACATAGCCGCGCGCACGTAGCGTCCTGTCTCGGATTAATCGCGCGCGCGGCACACTGCACCAGCGGCCGGGGTGGGGCGCCCGGCCGCGTATACCGTCCGAGGTAGCACCCACGGAGCGTTCGTGTCACGCGTGCACTACCTGGCGTAGAGCAAGCGGGGAGTCAAGTCCGCCTGCTCGATGAACGCACAGAGGCTCACCATTGTTCTGTCACGGGTGCGCGCACTGCCGCGCGGCCACAGGAGCGCTTCGAGACTGTCCGGGATGATTCCCAGCGCCCTGTAGGCCGCGAGCATCTCGCGACGCGGCACTGCAGAAGCGGTACAGCGAAGGAGCATGTGCTCCAATGTCTCCACTGCGCCGCATTCAGCGCACGCGTCGCTCGACGAAAGTCCGTGGCGCACCCGTCTTTCCCCGGGCCACACGCAGCCGACGCGCACTCGGATGATCATCGCCCGCTGGAGGCGCGACAGTGAGCGCGCGCCGACGAGAGAAATGCGCTCTCCTCGCGCGATGCGAGGGTCCGGGTGTTGCTGACGGAGGTGGTCGTAGATCACCGCACGCACGTCTTCCAGGGCGAGCGGTTCGTCGCTGGGAGGAAGCTGATGTGCGGCGGTGGCGAGCTCGTCGGCTTGCTCGTTGCCGCGGATGCCGCAGTGACCGGGCACCCACTGCACGCGAATACTGCATCTGCGCTCCGCGAGGCGCTCAATGAGCTCGCGTAACGCGCACAGCAACGGGGTGCCACGGGCGGGAGTCTGCAGGCGGCTGAGGGCGGCACGGGAATCACACAGCAGGGCACACCTGGGTGGCGGCGGAGTAAGGGTGAGCACCAGGTCCAAGCCCAGGCGAAGACCCAGTAGCTCCGCCGTGGTCGAAGAGCCCAGGTAAGCCACTCTTTGCTGGCGGTGCAGCTGCAGGGCGGGGATGGTGGCCGCTGCGGCGAGCGAGCAGTTTTCGCTCACCACGGAGCCGTACGTCAGTGAACACAAGCAGATGGTCGCGCAGTTGCTCGTAGATGACGGCTCCGGCTAGCTGCTGCACTGCACATAATGGTGTGCTGCGTTTTCCCGCGATGCCGACGATCTCTCGCTGTACCTCCGTCGTGAGGGGCCAGGGGGAGCAGAGGCCGTAGGGGGGCGTGGCGCGCGTCAGCTGGTCATATTCCTGCAGTGCCGCGCCCATCCTTGAGCGCGGGTAGTGACGAAGGCGCTGCAGGAGTTCCTCGCCGTCTGGTGCGCGGTGAAGGCGGTCAATGTGGTGCAGCGAGCGCTGCGTGGCCTGTAGCTGCAGCGGCCACGCGCCCGCCTCGGCCAGTGTCGCCTCGCATTGCGAGTTTCCGGGTAGACCGAGGCAGGGCCGCAGCGCTTTGCGATGCTGCACCTCCAGTGCCTTCCATGATGGTTTGCGCACCGTGACGAGGGGCAGCGCGTAGAGTACCGCCCCTAAGGCTGCGGCGTTGTAGAGGCGCAGCGCAGCCTGCTGAGAAATCCCCTGGCCCCGGGCGGTGAGCTTGTGCACAGCGGCTGTAGTCCTCTTCATCTGCTGGCAGGCCCTGGTCGCCGCGGGGCGGAAGGAGAGGCGCTGGTCGATTTCCAGGCCGAGGTACCGCACGGAGCTCTTCCACGGCAGCGGCGTCCCAGCCAACGTAATCGGCGCCAGGCGGGCGCATCTGCGAGCTGCGCAGGCCATGGCTGCAGTCTTCTCCGCGCAAAGCGCCAGGCCGAGGCCCCGCAACCGGTCGCCGATAGCGTCAAGGGACCCCTGGAGACAGTCTCTCACGCGGGAAGCCTCGCCCGGAGGTCCCAAGCACCACAGAGTGATGTCGTCCGCGTATATGGAGTTGTACACGCGGTGCCGGTTGCCTGTGGGCAGACAGCCCGGCACCGCCGACATCGCCACATTGAAGAGGAACGGGGACAACACCGACCCCTGCGGCACGCCTAGATCCACCGGGCAGGGCTGAGAGAGAGCCGCTCCCACGCGCACGCGAATAGTGCGCGCGTTGAGGAACCCCTGCACATAACGCAACAGACGACCGGCCACGCCCGCCTCTTCCAGCCTCGCGAGAATTACCGCACGGTGGACGTTGTCAAACGTACTCGACACGTCGAGCAGCAAGAGCAGTGCTACCTGCCGCGCCGCCGCGGCGTGCTCGAGTGCGGAGACAACGTCCGCGATTGAATCTGCCGCGCAGCGCATCCCGCGATACCCTGTCTGACGCTCGTCGAACAAGTCTACCTCCGCGGCCGGCGCATGCAGGCGTTGGAGCGCCATATGCTCCATCAGCTTGCATGCCGCTGACGTTAGCGCCACTGGCCGGTATCCGCTGAGCTCCGTGGGTGGGCGGCCTGGCTTCGGTATCGGGCAGACGACCGCTGTGCGCCACTCCTCAGGTAGCACCCCGCGTTCCCACACCAGGTTGAGCTGCCGCAGGAGGACTTGACGTTGTTCCGCGTCCAGGTTGCGCAGCATCTGGTACGTAACCCCGTCTGGCCCGGGCGATGAGCGGCGGGTGCAGTGGTGCAGCGCGTCGTTCAGTTCCGCCGCTGTGAAGAGCGCGTTGCACGGGCCGTCATCCGGGGCGGGGGAAGAGTACCTGGCGTCAAAACTGGGGCCCGATGTCGTCACTGCACTGCTCGCGGGACACTGTGGCGCAAATCGGTCAGCGAACTGCTCAGCCAGCTGTTGGTTTGTTTGGCCGCTCGAGATGGCGAGAGCGGCCAGGGGCTGAGGGTTCGCCTGAGGTGTAGTGATGCGCCGCAGGGTGGTGAAGAGCCGCCGCGAGCTGCGATCCTTCTGCATCGTGTTGCAGAGAGAAGCCCACTGCCGTCGATAAAGCTTGTTGGAGTGACGCCTTGCCGCTGCGTCCAGCCGATTGTAGACCGTCCAGTCTTCTGGCTTGTCCGTCCGTCGCGCCCTGCGCTCCGCCTTGTTCCTTTTGTCACGCAGATCGAGCAGCTTATTGTCGGGTGTTGGCTGACCTGCCCGCACCTCTGCGCGACGCGTGGCTGCGAGGGCGCTCCGGACAAGACTGGTGAAGTAATCGGCGCCGGACGCAGCGGCGGCGTCCACCTCTTGGCGGAAGCGGCCCCAATTCACGATTGCGTACGTACGCATGGGGCGCGCCTCTTTAGCAGTGGGCTCTATGGTGATGGAGAAGTGATCCGAGCCCCAGAGTGATGGTGCACGACGCCAGGTCGCCTCGATGCCGCTGGACGCGAACGCAACGTCGATGCAGGAGCCTGACGATCCACGCCGTCGGAAGGTGGGCTGGCCAGTGTTGAAAGGAGTGAGTCCCAGCTGCGTTGCTGTGTCATGCAGGTCGTCGCCGCGCCGGTCGTTGCGCGCACTGCCCCACGCACAATGATGGGCGTTGAAGTCACCAACTATGAGCTGGCGCGGGGCACAACACGACGACACTGCACGAAAACACAGCGCGTTCCACGCCACAGCTGGGCGCACATAAACACTGGCCACTAATGTGTCAACACCCCCGACGCGCACTGTCACTGCCACGCACTCCTGAGCGTCATTCGTCGCCGCCGCCGTGCCGACGAGCGCCTGCTGGACGTCGCGACGCACATAAATGGAGGCCCGCGATTTCCCGGGTCGACGGGCTGGGTCGCCGCAGGGGATCGATGCACATGACTCCTCCTAACACTTCGTTGGTGAATGGTAACCGATGTAGCCGGGCAGCCGCCTTTGGGGCTCCCCATCCCGCAGCCGGACGTAAGTTTCCTGCAGCGCGATCACCTCTGGTTGTTCGGATGTTATGCGTAAGCGGAGCTCAGCGTATCGCGCTGCAAGGGAGCGAACGTTCCATTGCAGGACTGTGGGAATGCGGGGTACTGCCCGGCGACTAGCCATGTTGTTGGCTGTTTAGTGCAGGAGGGCCTGTCGCTTCCTCACAGATGCGGCGACCCTCGGAGTCCTCTGGAAGGAGCACGCTTAGTGCTCGCAGCGCGGCCTGCAGGCGCTCGATTAAGGCGCCGCGTGCGTCCAGAGGGGAGCCACCGGAGGTAGTCGGTGCGGGCTTCACTGGTGCGATGCGGGAATCGGCCTGCTGCTTGGGATGCTGCCCCCGCTCCTTCTGAGGCCGGAGCTGCTGAGAAGGCTGCTGCTGCTTGCTGTGGCCCGCAACCTGCGCATGGCTGCGCTTGCTTGGTTGCTGCTGTGCAGCCTGCGGAGCCGTTTCTTCGCGTACAACCGCGCGCACGGCCCGTCGTGAGAGAGGCACCTCTGACGAAGCCAAAATCGTGGCGACATGCCTCTCTCGTTGCCAGTGGGGGCATGAAGGGTCCGTGGCAGGGTGTCGACCGCCGCAATTTGAGCAGCGCGATTTTCCGCTGGTGCACCGCAGCGGGCACAGCGGGCAGCAGCTCTGCAGGCCTCGGTGGCATGGCCCAGGCTGGAACAGCGGGAACACTGCAGTGGGCGCGGGCGGCAGGGCCGGACAGCGAGGCGCCGCCTGTAAATGAACACATGCGGCGGCGGGATCGGCGCCGCAAATCGGAGAAGCAGCGTGCTTCCCGACAGCGACGCCGACGTCACTGACACCGCCGACTCCACTGCGGCAAGCAGCTGGTCCGCTGAGCGGCGCGCGTCCACGCCGAACACGAGCCCACTGGACTGGTTGCGAGGAGCTGGCTCCCTGGCGCACACAGCCAGGCCACGGATGACAGTCGTGGCCAGAAGCGAGCCGAAGGTAGCTGCGCAGCCGGTGTCCACCGCCACGACGTTCCGCCGCGTGTTAACGCGAACCGCCAGCACGCCAGGGCGTGGACCCAGCTCCTCAGCAATCTCCCAGCCCTGTTCCCTGCTTATGGCCACGCCGCGTTCCGCTGGCCGGAACAGGACTGTCCAGTGGAACTCCTTATGGACCGCCACAGCAGCAGCAGCTCTCTGCAGGGCAGCCTTACGCCTTCGCTGTGCTTCGGGTTGAAGCCTGGCGCCAGGGGATCAGGCTGGCGGTCTCCAGTGAGCATGAGGATGCCAGGGGGGCATGGCGTTCGTTGCTGTCAGGCACGCTGGCAGCGTGCGCCGCGCTCCGTCTGAGAGCCGCAGCTGCGGCCTCTGGGTCACGTGCTGGGTTTGCTGGCTTCTGCGCCGCGTCAGCCGATGTCGTCACCGGCAGCTGGTCCCTCAGGGTGGGGGCTTGCGTTTCGGCGAGAGCAGGGGGAAAGCAGCCAGCACTGGCAGACACGCCATTGTCGGCTGTCCCCTCCCTGGCTCTTTTTCCTGTGGTCGCTCCCTCAGGACGCGGAGGGGGAAGTGAGTCAGGTGCAGTTAGCTGCAGCGCTTCGCGCTTAGCAGCAGATTCCTCGCCCCCGCTGCCTTTGTTCCCCTCCCCCTCTTCAGAGTGGGTGGAACGGCGCCGCTTGCGATGGGTGCTTTGATCCTTGGCGTCATCCCCCTCTGGCTCTTCTACAGCTGCTTCCACCGCTGTTGGAATGTAGCCGCCGCCGAGTGGTGGCTGCAGGACCGGGCTGGCAATGGCGGCTCCCACGTGTTGGTCCGCGCGCGCCGCCATCGCAGCAGCACGTGCCGGAAGGGCCAAGGTGCGTAGCGTTGCCTTCGCTGTCTCCGGAGTCAGGGCAGCGCGCTGTGTTGCGCGTTGCACGCACTCTATCCATCTCTCTAGTAGCGGAGATGAATCGATAGACCGGTCGCGGCGTGCGCTCTGCGAACGAGGTCCGTCCGGCACAGTCCTAGGCTTGCGCATTCCGTGGCCGCGGGCCTCCTGGTGGGGCTCCATGGCCGGGGGGCCACGGGGGGTGGTTATCCTAGGTCCAGGTCCGTTGCCTGCGGGTCGTACGTGCAGGCGATGCGGGCCCAACCCGGTTGCTGCACGGCGTAGCTAGGCCCGGCCGAAGTCGAAGGAGCGTCAAAAAACACGTCCGACTCGGTCAAAGGTCAGAACCGGTCTCCAAGACTGCTGGTTCCCGACTCGTGTTCTGGACAACAGGCGGGGAGCCAGGTTCATTCACCTGCTGGAAGACTGCGGGAGATTCCTTTCCAGCCGGGCTGGATGAGTCAGCATCTCCCCCTTCCCATCGACCCAGCTGCGAGAGAGTGGAAAAGCCCGCACCTGCCCGGCCGTGGGTGGTAGCATCAGCCTCTACTTCGGTCCATCCGATTGGACAGTGCTCTTCGAACATTATTCCCCAGCCAGGGATCTGTGGAATCCGAACCATATTTAACTCGGCTGTGAGTGTGGCCGAGAGAAGCCTGCTAGCTCCAGTCGACTACGGTTGACGAAGACGTTCCCTTCCACTGAGAGCCACTCTCAGTCCCGCTCTATGTAAATAATGTAAATATGTGTGTGAAGTTTTTCGTTACCTTCCTCCGAACCCAGTCTCCCATCCTCCTCGTCCCATCACCGGTCCGGTCCCCGGCCATGCTACCCGGGTCGCAACACTATTGAATGAAAGCGAATCGCTCTCGTACTGTGCCGCCCGTAGAAACTAGAAGGACAAGTACCGAGAGAGAGAAAAGCGCAGCCACAGTGAAAGAGGCAGAGTCATTAGCTTCTACAGTAACGGGTGTCGTTTAACGTCCATTAGAAGCAAGTTAAACGCGAACGCAGACGTACTAAGCCGTGCGCTCTGAGGAAGGCTGCCTACGCATCCTCGTGGCTTATATTTTGCCACTTCGCGAACAGCTGTTAAGTTCGCTCGCAGATCGGAGAAAAATTGATATCCTCATTTGTGGCCTCAGATGAGTGTTTTTCTGGCCGAGTGATCTGAAGAGAGCGAATTTATTTTGCATTCATTCCATTCCGAGTGTTTCCTGTGTTTGGCACTTTGTTTGGGTTAATTACTTTAGAGTTCTTGTATCCCACATGTGATTCTTGTTGAAGAGGGAACAAAAAGGGGACAGAAATATCGCCAGCAGAGTTTTGTGACTTCGAAGTCTGGTGTTTTGACGGGTGACAGAGGGCACTTGCTCATGTTGGGTGTTGCCTGTTGTCGCTCGGTTCTTCGCAACATGCAGAACGATCAACGACCGATGCTGAGAAGCAAGCTCTTCGAAGGACCGAGCGAAGCTGGTACAGTCACCTGGGCGACAAAGCGGCGGAGCAGTGATCCTGTCCTGACGAGCGGGACCTGTTCACGGAAAGGAACCTAGAGCTACCTGCAGCTGAACACCGGACGAGAACTTGGAGGAGCCTGGCGTATGAGCGCACCCCGCATCCGAGCCACCCGGAAGTAGCTCGTCTTCGGGGCGCATTGTCTGACGGAAGTGGTGCTGTTGTGCCGGCGCCCACATTTCGCTGGCTGGCCTCTCTGGAAACCAGCGCTGCGTGCCCGCCGTCGCTCAAAGCAGGCCCAGACTCTCTCGGACATGTCGCGGCTTGCAGCGTGAATCATCCCGCCTCGCCGGTGCCTCGCGCGGTCCCTTCCTCCTCCCCCTCCTCTCCGTCGGCTCGAACACCTGCGGCGCTTCGCCGGCCGCCCGTTCGTGTCGGCAAGCCTTCAACGGCCGGGGGCCTCTCGACTATTCGTCTAACTTGAACGGTGGCCAATGCCGTGACCTGATTGGAGGATTTGAACGGCTGGCTGCCGCAACGGACACCGGCGGCTTTAAAAACGGAGCCGCGTTGAGCCCGAGCAGCAGACGGGCAGCAGAAGAGCCATCACGCCGGAGCTACGCTCGCCGCCGGGGCCGCGTTTCTTTGTGCTAGCCCGTGGTGCTCTTGGCCTCTGTATCATGTAAAAGTCCTTGTACATACTGTACATAAAAGACATTTGACTCACCGTCGCCTCGACCGTTTCCTGGCTCGGACTCCCAGTCCCAACAATACGCACGTTGTTTAGCTAGCCGTTCTTCCCGTTCTTCGTATGTTTCTTCGGGGCGGCGCCGTCGCTTGGCCGCAGCAGATCGTTCCAGCCTCGCCTTGTACACATCATCCGACATAGCGCACTGAGAGGAGCGCAGCCACGCCCCCCCCCCCCCCCCACCCTCCCCCGTTTTATCCCGGTCTAGCGAGCGCCCTCTCTCGGCAACGGCGCAGCCGGCCTGTAATGCTGTACCTCCACCATCGATGGCGCGAGCTGGGGCCCCGGCTCTCGGTCAGTCGGGACGGCACGCGGTCGTGTGGTGGAGCGGCGCAGCTGGCGTGTAAGGCTGTACCTCCGCCATCGATGGCGGGAGCTGGGGCCAGCTCCACATTGGACAGATAATGTTTGCTACCTGTCTGCCCATGAGAGTTTTTGAAAATAATATTCTTCAACACTGTGTGCTTGAAATCCGCTCATTTCTATCAATGATTTTGGCAGTCCTTAATGAGCTGTTCAATGAAATTTTGAATGCTTTGAAATTTTGACGTGCCGCTGTGTAAGGAGGCGCCACGACCATCGATGGCGGCAAAGTGCAAGCAGTATTGCTTTCACAATAAAAATTATGCGAACATGGCTCCGGCGCCAGCCGATCGTATCTTGACGGGGTGGCACGCAACGGGTACGAAAAGCGGAGTTGAGGAGACGGCGGGCAAAGAAAGCGAGAACAAGACGGTCGCAACACATGTACGTACCAAATACCTGCAACACATTCTTTTCTCTTCTTTTCATCAAAGTTTACTGTCTCTTCACTGTGGTACAAAAACCGGAACCCTGAAGTTAATGACCCTGAAAAGTGCAGATGGAAGCCACCTGCGGCCAGCTCCACATTGGACAGAAAATGTTTGCTACCTGTCTGCCCTTCAGAGTTTTTGAAAATAATATTCTTCAATACTGTGTGCTTGAAATCCGCTCATTTCGGTCAATGATTTTGGCAGTCCTTAATGAGCTGTTCAATGAAATTTTGAATGCTGTGTTCCACTGGCGCATTTAAAATGTTCTTCGAGTAGTAAGGTGGAAAGTTGGGCGAGTTGAATCTTATTCATGATGAAGTTTAGCGCCAAAAACGAGGACAAAGAAGGAGTGAAGACACAACACGTGTTGTGTCTTCCCTCCTTCTTTGTCCTCGTTTTTGGCGCTAAACTTCATCATGGATGTTCTTCGAGTACCACTTTGAACCAGTCTATGAGTCCTCGAAATCGCAATATATAAGCAGAAGGACTCCATTAACGGTGAAACAAAAACATGGGCTCAGTGGTTTTATTTTCGCTCAAAAACACAGTTCTTGAATTTCACCTACAATGTGCAAGGCAGTTGAATAAGTTCGTTACCAATTATTTCTGTGAGACAACACTGTTTAAACATTTCACAAAAACATTGCTTCTAGCACGTCCTCAAAATACTGTCTTCACAATTTCAGTTGCGCATGCGAAGTATGTTCATTGCATTGGATGTTCGATAACACTGAATTACAAAGACCGCTGTTACAAATAGCACTGGATAATCACAAATTTGCCACTTCATAAGCTACACACAACTTAAATGTCGACAAAACATCACTCGCTTTACGCCTTTCGCGTTGCCCAAGGCAGGGCTTCGCGTTGTGCTTTGTTCCAAGATAACTTAACACCAGCAGCATTTCAAAGGCTGCTTAACTATGGCATGAGAAGCTTGATAAGGTGAAAAGAAATAGAATATCTGTGTGTACTAAACAAAGCGCCACGAAGACATGTAGATTAAAATTTACATTTCTCCAAAACAAAGGACAGTAAACAACATTTGCAACCACAATTTTTGGACGCGTACTCGAGATAGGGACGAAGTTGAAATGAGCACCTAAAAGTAATCAAAACGATGTAGAGCAAATCTTGAAAAATCATGCATATATGACTTCAGCATTTGTTCGCTGCACTTCAGGCTTACTGGAGCGCTTAAACAATATTATCTAAACAAATCCTGCGTACCAAACTATCATTTTCTTAAAACCGCTGTCTAAGTCCAAGTGGATAATTTCAAGATGCATATCTACAAATTACAGGAGTAAAAATGGTATACATAGAAATTCTAAAGCAGTCCTCTATATCTTCAGTAAATTATGACGTGTATCCAAACTCCAACTTTCGCGTTTGTTATTAGAAACAATCATAACCTTAGAAACATATACATACATACATACATACACACATACATACATACATACATACATACATACATACATACATACATACATACATACATACATACATACATACATACATACATACATACATACATGCATGCATGCATGCATGCATGCATGCATACATACATACATACATACATACATACATACATACATACATACATACATACATACATACATACATACATACATACATACATACATACATACATACATACATAAGCCGCGGTGGCTCAGTGGCTATGGTGCTCGGCTGCTGTCCCGAAAGACGCGGGTTCGATCCCGGCCGCGGCGGTTGAATTTCTTTAGAGGAGAAATTCGAGGCCCGTGTACTGTGCGTTGTCAGTGCACGTTAAAGAACCCCAGGTGGTCGAAATTTCTGGAGCCCTCCACTACGGCGTCTCTCATAGCCTTAGTCGCTTTGGGACGTTAAACCCCATAAACCAACCAACCAACATACGTACATAAATACATACATACATACATACATACATACATACATACATACATACATACATACATACATACATAAATACATACATGGTTTGGTTTGGTTTGGTTTGGTTTATGGGGTTTAACGTCCCAAAGCGACTAAGGCTATGAGAGATGCCGTAGTGGAGGGCTCCGGAAATTTCGACCACCTGGGGTTCTTTTACGTGCACTGACATCGCACAGTACACGGGCCTCTAGAATTTCTCCTCCAAAGAAATTCTAGCCGCCGCGGCCGGGATCGAACCCGCGTCTTTCGGGTCAGCAGCCGAGCACCATAACCACTGAGCCACCGCGGCGGCATAAATACATACATACATACATACATACATACACACATACATGCACACATACATGCACACATACATGCACACACACACACACACATACATGCATACATGCATACATGCATACATGCATACATGCATACATACATACATACATACATACATACATACATACATACATACATACATGCATGCATGCATGCATACATGCATACATGCATACATGCATTCATACATACATACATGCATACATACATACATACATACATACATACATACATACATACATACATACATACATACATACATACATACATACATACATACATACATACATACATACATACATACATACATACATACATACATACATACATACATACATACATACATACATACATACATACATACATACATACATACATACTGTAAAGACGAAGACGAACATTCTGTGCAACGGCGGCAGTGCCATCGCTGCGCGTGCTTTGGGTTCGCTTTGGCTGACCGCAGACTGTTGCCGCCCTGCTCCTTCAACAAGGTCCCAATGCCTTTAATAAACCCCCTTCTTACATTTGGTGGAGTCGCCGGGTAACGATATCGGCTGCCCACCGACTGTCATCTGTGCCGGTTCCCTTCGCCAGCGGGACCCGGCTGTCTTCAGCGGAACAGATGAGCAGGACGTGGAAGATTGGATCGCGTCTTACGAACGTGTGAGTCTCTATAACAAATGGGACGACGAGACTAAGCTAAACAATGTCATTTTTTATCTTACCGGTGTCGCTAATTTATGATACCGCAACCATGAAGGGGACGTTGGAACTTGGTCGGCCTTCAAGACGAAGGAAGTTTCCCGAAGTGTTTGGTCGCCCAGCCGTCAGACAACTCCGCGCCGAACAGCGCTTGCGTGAACGGTCGCAGAAGGCCGGCGAAAGCTTCACTAGCTACATAGAAGATGTAATCGCCCTCTGCAACAGAGTGAACGTCAGCATGCCGGAAGCTGACAAGATAAAGCAGATCCTGAAAGGTATTGATGATGACGCCTTTCAAATGCTGCTAGCGCGGGACTTGCGCACCGTTTCAGAAGTCATCACGCTGTGCCAGAGCTTCGAGGAGCTGCGGAAGCAAAGGGTCCTGACTCGTCAGCATACAGCTCATGTAGAGTCACTTGCTGGACTGACACCCGCAGCTGATAACTCCTCTCTGCTGCAGCAAGTCAAAGACTTTGTGCGTGAGGAGGTGGCCCGTCAGCTTTCTCTTTTGCCTAGCCCTCAGGGGTCGCCACCATATTTGGCCCCGGCTCTCCAACATGCTATTCACGAGCAGGTTGCTGAGACACTTCCGTCCGCCCATTCACCATCACATGTCGCTGCTCCACTGACGTACGCTGACGCCGCTCGCAGACCTGTCGCCACGCCTCTGAGTTATGCCAACGTCGCCCCAAGACCTGCCGCCCGTCCACTGACTTACGCCGAGGTCGTCACACAACCTCGGCCGCCTACGTACCCTATAATGTCAGTGCCCGTACAAGCGCCGGCCCCTTATCTGCGACCATCTCCACGAGACCGAGATCCTTGGCGCACGACGGATAACCGGCCTATTTGCTACACTTGCGGATTCCCTGGCCACTGTATCGTATGTGCGACGGGCAGCGTGCGCCAGGCCGGCTGAAACGGGCAACTGATAAGCGTTATGAACCGAAGCGCTGCGCTTGCCCCCTCGCCCTACTCTGGGTATAAATACGCGCTGCTCAATAAAGCTGGGCCCTTTTTGCCCCCTGGGATTCGACGTGTCATGACTTCGATACATGGTGTCAGAAGTGGCCGACGTTGACGCCCACTTCGTGAAAAATCTGCACAGACTAAGGAAACAAGCGGCGGGATGGATTTCCTACGGCCACCGGATGCACTTCGCCTCAAAGGGGACATTGCAAAGAACTGGCAGTTGTTCAAGCAGAAGTTCGAGCTATTCCTGACGGCGACAGAACCCGCCGAAAAGCCGCGACCAGCAGCAACGAAAACTGCGCTACTGTTGACCACCGCAGGTGAAGAAGCCATTGAGGTATTTAACACTTTCACGTTCTCCGAAGGCGAAAGCAGCAATGACTACGCCACGGTAGTCAAGAAGTTTGACGTGTACTGCGAGGCGCAAAGCAATGAAGTGTACGAGCGCTACTTGTTCAGGAGGCGTGTACAAGAACCAGGTGAACCATTCGAGCACTTTTTGCGGGATTTGAAGACTCAAGCACGGCTCTGTAACTTTGAAGGGTTACTCGATTCAATGGTCAGGGACCAAATTGTTTTTGGCACAAATGACGAGAAAATACGTGAAAAGTTATTAAGAGATAACAAACTGACCCTACAGAAGGCAGAACAGATATGCAAGGCTGCCGAAGCAACAGCAGCACATCAAGAAATGTGGGAACAAGACCATAAGCAAGTAGACAAAGTTCAGAAGATGCGCTCTGCCCCTCGTCGGGAGCCGCAGTCCTACAACTGCCAAAGGTGCGCACGGACACACGCACCGCGGAGCTGTCCTGCCTTTGGGCGTACGTGTCACAACTGTCATGGAAGAAACCACTTTGCAGTCTGTTGTAAAGCAAAGCAACAAATCCGCGAGCTCACAGGAGCCGAGGAGGAATTCGACGTACTGGACGTGGCTTTGCGCAGCAAGGTCAGGGAGCGCGACTGGCTTGTTCAAGCAAACGTTGGCAACTGGTTGGTGAGCCTGAAAGTTGACACCGGTTCGCAAGCCAATATTCTACCCCTCAGTGTCTTCAACAAAATGCAGCCAAAGCCACCACTGCAGCCAAGTGGCGCGACTTTGCGGTCCTTCGGCGGAAGCAAAATTGAACATGTTGGCACAATTACATCGGAAGTGAAGCTAAACGGTCTCAAAGCTGTCCTGAAATTTTTCATCGTTCGGAAAGGACAAGCATTACTAGGACTCGAAGCGTGCGAACGCCTCCAGCTTCTCTCCCGGCAAGTGCACAGCGTATCGCAGAACTCCACAGAGGGAATAGTGGATGAATTCCGTCATCTGTTCATCGGTACAGGTTGCCTTCAGCGTCGCTATCATATGGTTATCCGCGATGACGCCGTGCCGGTCGTACAGCCAGCGCGAAGGGTGCCACTATCCCTTCGGGAGCCACTGCGTGAGGAGCTGCAGCGCATGGAACAGGGTGGAATTATTGCCAAGGTGACTGAGCCGACAGACTGGGTAAGCCCTCTTGTAATAGTACGTAAAAAGGATGGAAGACTCCGGGTTTGCATGGACCCTAGGAAGATTAATGAATGTATAAAACGAGAGCACTACCAGATGCCGACGCGAGCAGATATAGAAGCTGAACTGGCCGGAGCAACGACTTTCACGCGCCTAGATGCAACATCTGGCTTCCACCAGGTACCATTAGACGAGGAAACTTCAAAAATATGCACCTTTGCAACACCTTTCGGGCGGTACCGTTTCCTGAGGCTACCCTTCAGAATTTCTTCAGCGCCAGAAGTTTTTCAAAAGATCCTAAATGAAATCTTCGAGGGTCTACCTGGCGTAAGGGTATATGTCGACGACATATTAGTCTGGGGCACATCAACGCACGAGCACGACAAACGACTGAGATCAGCGCTAGAAGCTGCAGAACGAGCTGGTTTGACTTTCAACGCGAATAAGTGCAAAATTGGCGTGAAACAGATAGAATTCCTTGGCGACGTAATCAGCAGTGAGGGTGTAAGGCCGAGTCCCTCCCTGATACAATGTATGATGCAAATGCCGGAACCGAAGGACAAGCTGTCTGTGCAAAGAATGCTTGGGGTAGCAAACTACTTCGCCAAATTTTTACCGTCGCTGGCACACAGGACAGCCCTACTGCGAAGCTTACTAAAGCAGGGCACAATTTTTGAATGGACGGCAAAACACGCCAAGGAGTGGCACCAGCTCTGCGACATCATGACCAAACAACCACTGCTATCGCTTTTCGACCCTGCGAAGGAAACTAAAATATCGTGCGATGCATCACAGAACGGCTTAGGCGCTGCTTTGCTACAGTGTCAAGATAACGAGTGGAAGCCGGTCGCGTACGCGTCTAAAGCACTGACTGAAACACAACAGCGATATTCGCAAATAGAAAAAGAAGCGATGGCGATTGTGTATGGATGTGAGCGATTCAATCATTTCACGTATGGACGGAAGGTTATCGTGGAAACCGACCACCGACCTTTGATTGCGATATCCCATAAAGCAATCGGTGACATGCCACCAAGGCTGCAGCGCTTCTTTCTGCGACTGCTTCGTTATGACATCAGAATTGTTTTTGTTCCAGGAAAACAACTCTTCCTGGCCGACATGCTGTCCCGGGGTTCATTCGACTGCGATAAGGCCGGCATCGACAGCGAAGACGCAGAAGTGCATGCCGTGAGTGTGGTTGCGGCTCGCTTAAGCCACAAAACTTTCATGCGACTGGCAGCCGAGACAAGCAAGGATAAATACCTAAGCAGTGTACTCGGGAGTCTAGAAAAAGGCAAACAGGTCGAAGGCCAGCTGAAGCCATTTAATGCCGAGCTGTCTCAAGTCCAGGGTATTTTGTTAAAGGGATGCAAGGTTGTTATTCCCACCAGTATGAAGCGTGAAATACTGGCAAAATTCACCAAGGCCACTTGGGTATTACTAAATGCAAGGCAAGAGCCCGAGAAGTGGTATTCTGGCCAGGAATGAGTCGTGACATTGAAGATTTTGTTCAGAAATGTGCAGTCTGCAGGAAATACTCGTACAGCCAGCCACATGAACCGCTGAAGATGAGCCCAGTACCTGAGCAGCCGTGGCATCGAGTTGGCATTGACATTTTCTACTACGGCGGCAGGCCTTACCTCTGCGTTTACGACGCGCTGTCGAACTTCCCAGAGGTGAAACTTCTTCAAGATGCTTCTGCTGACACTGTCATTCAAGTAACTAGCGCCATCTTCGTGAGGTACGGCATACCTATGGAAGTGTGTTCAGACAATGGACCGCCATTTTCAAGCCACCAGTTGCCACATTTGCAAAAGATTACGATTTTCACCACATTACTTCAAGCCCTAGGTACCCCCAGTCAAATGGCCTCGCAGAAAAGGGGGTGCAAGTGGTAAAACGAATATTAAAGAAGACCGCTGAAACCAATCAAGATTTCTGGCTCGGTTTGCTAGCATACAGGACAACTCCGCTGGAAGGAGCCGAGTCACCAGCAGAGATCCTTCAGGGCAGAAAGCTCCGAACAACGCTGCCAAGCATTCAAGATGGTCCTGGTCTACATGTTGTAAAGCATCGTCAGACAACGAACAAACGGCAAGCACTACCATCTCTGCACCAAGGGGACATCGTGCGTGTGAAGAAGTTATTCTGGGACAGAAAGGCAAGGGTCGTGCAGCGCTGTGCAGAACCCAGGTCCTACAATGTTGTCACAGAGGACGGAAGACTCCTGCGTCGCAACCGAAAGCATTTGCTGCCTACGAATGAAATTTTTCAGCGTGAACTTGATGACGACAGCGAGGACACCTTAACAAACAGCGCATCGCAGCAGCAGCGGCAGCAGCTGCAGCAGCCGCACCACCACCACCACCACCACCACCACCACCACCACCAACAGCAACCGCCGCCGCAACCAGTGACGTCGGATGGTGATGCAGTGTCAAGCGCCCCGGTGTTAAGACGATCGCAGAGACAACGGGTACCCCCGCGTCGTTTGGCATACGGCGGGAACTTTGAACAAGTGTCTTGAGCTATTCCTTGTGCAATGAGCTGATCCTGTGCTTACAAACTTCCCTTAGTTCGTTGTTCTTTGTTATAGAAGAAGAAAGATGTATCGTATGTGCGACGGGCAGCGTGCGCCAGGCCGGCTGAAACGGGCAACTGATAAGCGTTATGAACCGAAGCGCTGCGCTTGCCCCCTCGCCCTACTCTGGGTATAAAAGGCGCTGCTCAATAAAGCTGGGCCCTTTTTGCCCCCTGGGATTCGACGTGTCATGACTTCGATACAGCCACGTAGCCCGCCATTGCCGTCGCCGTCTCCCAGTTTCGGCACCGCCGGTCGGGTACTGGCCTCCAGCGCGTCAGTACTCCGCGTCTGCTGAGCCCCGTGCGTCCCGTCGTCCTTTCTCCCCCGACCGTTCAGCGATTACCGACCGCCGATCCCCTTCGCCGCGACGACGCTCCATCTCTCCGATGCGTCGTCTTAACTAATAGTTCTCAAGAGGAAAACTAGATGCCGCAGTTCCTGAGGCAAGAACTGCGTCCCCATCGAACTACCAAAGACCTCAGCTGTCACCTGCGAACCTTATTGACGTTTCGGTCGAGGGAATTTCTGTCATGGCCCTTGTCGACACTGGCGCCGCAATTACAGTGATAGACGCACAACTTTGTCGCCGCTTGAAGAAAGTTAAGACGCCAATTGCCGGTCTCTCGCTGCGCACGGCCAGCGCTCAATACATCAAGCCGTCAGCAGCTTGCACAGCACGAGTTTTGATTCAGGACGTCCTATATACAATCGAGTTCGTCGTCCTGCCGTTTTGTTCCCACGATGTTATTTTGGGCTGGGATTTCCTGTCTCGCCATGCTGCGGTCATAGATTGCGCTCGCGCTGAAGTCGGATTCTCTGCCTTGCCCCAATCGCTGCCGGACGCTGCTCTCTCGTCGCCATGTATTAAAGCCGTCGCCGCCGAAGACATCGACCTGCCTCCGTGCTCTTCCGTCCTTGTGCGCCTCTGTTGTGACCCTCTCGGTGATGACACTGTACTTTTCACGCCCGCTCATACTTTTCTCCGCCGGAAGTGTCTTCCCCTGCCTTACGCCGTTCTGACTATATCTGCTGGCCTATCCGTACTGTGGGTCTGTAACCCGTTCTCCTGCCCTAGTGCTTTGCGCCGTGGCGAATGTGTCAGCAGTGTCCAAACCATCGCGTCTATTATAACCCGTGAGGAGACTGACGAAACATCGCACATCAATCTCACTGCGCTCAGCCCACCATCTTCTACGCCGACTCCTTCCTCTACAAAACTGTTTCTCCGCTCCATCGACGCAGATCTTCCTCCGCCGCAGCGCAAGCAGCTTCTCAACTTGCTCCACCAGTTCAGCGCCTCCTTCGACTGCCATCACAGCTCCCTTGGCCAAACCTTGACTGTCACACATCGCATCGACACACGTGCCCACGCTCCTCTACGGCAGCGCCCCTATCGTGTGTCGACAACCGAGCGCCAAGCCATTGAAGATCAAGTCGACCAAATGCTCAAGAGCGGCGTCATTCAGCCCTCAAGCAGTCCTTGGGCTTCGCCAGTTGTGCTTGTCAAAAAGAAAGACGGCTCCATTCGTTTCTGTGTAGACTACCGCCGCCTTAACAAGATCACGCGCAAGGACGTATATCCCCTGCCTCGCATCGATGATGCGCTAGACTGCTTGCAAGGTGCCGAAATATTTTCTTCTTAAGATTTACGCTCCGGGTACCGGCAGGTACCCATGGAAGAGGCCGATCGCCCCAAAACAGCCTTTGTAACCCCTGACGGCCTATATGAATTTACTGTGATGCTTTTCGGCCTTTGTAATGTTCCTGCCACCTTTGAGCGGATGATGGATACCATTCTGCGTGGGCTGAAGTGGCAGACCTGCCTCTGTTACCTCGACGACATCGTCCGGTTTTCGCCTGACTTTGACACTCACCTCTCCCGCCTGAAGCACGTTTTGACCTGCCTCTCTGATGCCGGCCTTCAGCTCAACTTAAAGAAGTGTCATTTTGCCGCCCGCCAACTTACCATTTTAGGCCATGTTGTCTCTAAGGGCGGTGTCCGTCCGGACCCGGCTAAACTACGTGCTGTGGCTGCGTTTCCTCGACCTACTTCTATCAAAGATCTGCGCAGCTTCCTGGGTCTGTGCTCCTACTTCCGTAGGTTTATACGCAACTTTGCCTCAATTGCTGCACCTTTGACACAACTTCTGTCCGGCAGTTCCGATCTTTCTCAGTGGTCCCAAGTTTGTGACGACGCCTTCGATTCTTTGCGCCGTATCCTCACCGCACCGCCGATACTGCGCCATTTCGACCCAAACGCACCTACCGAGGTCCATACTGACGCCAGTGGGGTAGGCATCAGCGCCGTACTCGCACAACGCAAATCTGGCTTCATCGAATACGTCGTTGCCTACGCCAGCCGCACGATAACAAAGGCTGAATCTAACTACTCGGTCACTGAAAAAGAGTGTCTGGCGATAGTTTGGGCCCTTACCAAGTTCCGCCCTTACCTCTACGGACGCCCGTTTGACGTCATGGCCGACCACCATGCGCTATGCTGGCTTTCCTCTCTGAAAGATCCATCCGGTCGCCTCGCGAGGTGGGCCCTTCGCCTCCAGGAGTACGATATCCGCGTCGTGTATCGTACTGGTCGCAAACATCAAGACGCCGATGCTCTATCCCGCTGCCCACTTCCGGCCAATATTTCCAGCCTTTCCGCCTTCGACGCCTCCTTACCTATGCTTCACATCAGCGCCATGCTTTCCTCGCAGCGTGCCGACCCATGGATTTCTTCTCTTATTGACTTCCTCGCCAACCCTACGGCTGCTTCGCCTTCGCGCGCTCTTCGCCGCCATGCTTCCCATTTCTCAATACGTGATAACCTCCTTTATCGCCGCAACTACACCTCAGACGGCCGCAAGTGGTTGCTAGTTATTCCTCGTCACCTTCGCTCGGAAGTCTGCGCCCATTTTCATGCTGACCCGGAGTGTGGTCATGTCGGAGTGTTCAAGACCTACGATCGCATCCGACTACGATATTATTGGCGTGGCATGTACACATTCATCCACAAATACGTGCGGTCATGCCTTACCTGTCAACGTCGCAAGCCACCTCCTCATCGTTCTGCTGGAGAATTGCAGCCGCTACCTTGCCCGCCACGCCCATTTGACCGCGTCGGCATTGACTTATACGGTCCCCTCCCGTACACTTCGGCCGGCAACCGTTGGGCTATCGTCGCGGTTGATCATTTGACAAGGTATGCCGAAACCGCCGCCCTTCCAGCCGCCACAGCCTCAGAGGTGGCCTCGTTTATTTTAAACCGATTCATCCTTCGTCACGGCGCCCCTCGCGAACTGCTGAGCGACAGAGGCCGCGCCTTTCTGTCGGATGTTTTCTGTCAGTGGGCACGGCGGACCGAGAGCGGCCATGTGGCCTAACAGACCATTCTTCTGCCTTGTGCAGGTCCTTGCTTTTGGTCTCGTCGGAACAACAAAGCAAATCAACCAAGCTGACGGGCAGATCGACCTTCCAAACGTGCCAGATGCAGTTGCTGATCCCCGATCTGCGGCTGCGTCAAGATTATCAAGGAACCGAAGCTCTCTTCTTCCTTTGGCGATATCTTTTCTGTTCCGTGATGCACCGACAGCGCCACCATCACGACACGTCACCTCGTCGCTTTGGGATATAAAAGAGCAGCTTCAAGCCTTCGACTTCAGTGGGCACGGCGGACCGAGAGCGACCATGTGGCCTAACAGACCATTCTTCTGCCTTGTGCAGGTCCTTGCTTTTGGTCTCGTCGGAACAACAAAGCAAATCAACCAAGCTGACGGGCAGATCGACCTTCCAAACCTGCCAGATGCAGTTGCTGATCCCCGATCTGCGGCTGCGTCAAGATTATCAAGGAACCGAAGCTCTCTTCTTCCTTTGGCGATATCTTTTCTGTTCCGTGATGCACCGACAGCGCCACCATCACGACACGTCACCTCGTCGCTTTGGGATATAAAAGAGCAGCTTCAAGCCTTCGACTTCAGTGGGCACGGCGGACCGAGAGCGACCATGTAGCCTAACAGACCATTCTTCTGCCTTGTGCAGGTTAGTGCTTACTACAGCTCTGTTAAAAGCGACAACCGTTGTCTTTTGGTCTTGCCGTGCCCACAGCAAGCTGTATTAATGGTGTATGACGTGTACTGCGTATGCTTGCTCCTCTTGAGCGGAGATATCGAGTTGAATCCCTGACCTGACACGGAAGGTTCCAGCACAAATGAACTACTTGAAAAACTGGTTTTGGGACATAATAAATTAATTGAGGATGTTGCAGCACTTCGTATACAACAAACTAGCATGGAAACACGTCTGGCGGACTGGGAGACTCGATTTACAGAAATGGAGAAACAAGCCGCGCGCGTAGAAGCACTTGAAAGCACGGTTAAAGCCTTAGAAGCGAAAATTACTGATTTGGAGGATAAAAGTAGACGCTCGAATTTACTGGTTTTTGGGGTACCAGAGGAACCAGAAGAGACAGAGGCTGTACTGCGTCGTAAAGTTCTAACTGATATATTTTCTACCAAGTTACAAATCACGTGCAAGTCTGTAGCCCGAATACATCGGATCACCAAGAGCGATAAAACGCGGCCAGTAATTTTATATTTTCAAGATTACGAAGAAAAGAAAAGTATCATGCAAAATGCTTTCAAACTCAAAGGTTCTAATACTTCTGTTCAAAACGATTACTCACGAAACACGCTCAGGAAGCGTAAGCTTTTGTGGGACAGTACTTCAGAGGAAAGGGAGCACAAAAGAAAAGTTCAACTAATCAACGAGAAACTTCGAGTCGACAACGACCTTTACATTTGGGATGACGCTAAAAACTGTAGGAAAAAAATTGGTAAATATAACAGTGCTAAACAAGACTGACTTCTCCGGCAGGATACGAAAGATATGCGCATATTAGATATAAATGCACGCAGCATTGTTAACAAAAGTGATCAGTTAGAGGCTATTATCTTAGGTTACAACCCGCACATCGTTGTTTTGACCGAAACTTGGCTACACAGTGGCATAGATGATGAAGACGTCTTTCCACCACCTTACAGTGTTTTCCGTCGTGACAGATCAACGAGGGGAGGCGGGGTGGCTGTGCTGGTAAAGCAAAACTTGTCAGCAACTCTCTTGTGTCAGGCTGATAGCATTGAAACTATTGGCCTAAAGATTTCTTACTATGGACATTCATTCTTGCTATTTGCCGTTTATCGAGCGCCTGGCTCACCACCCCAATTCCTGTGTGATTTGCGTGAGCATGTCAGTTCATTCGTACATAAAAAAATTTTTTTAGTGGGGGACTTTAATCTTCCAGGAATTAACTGGGAACATTGTTCTTCTAGTGGTGAATTTAGCACTCATGTTAATTATATGCGTGAAATAATCTTATGCCACAATTTGCACCAAGTTGTCAACTTACCAACGCGAGTGCATGGTTCTTCATCATCAATGCTTGATCTTGTCTTCGTGAGCAAAACAATCGAGCATTTTTCAGTATCAATTAAACATGGAATGTCTGATCATGAGATGGTGTGCTATTCGTGTCATTTAAAAAAATGTACCGCTAAGAAGGCAAAAACTGTACAAGTGAAGGACTTCACACGTGCCAGAGACGAAAGCGTGTTAGATTACCTCGATTTACACCTAAGCAACTTTCAAGGAAGCAATGTAGTAGAACTTTGGGACAAGTTCAAAAAAATCTGCACTTATTGCATCGAAAATTTCGTTCCAACGAAAACAAAGAAAACAGGAAATGAAAACCCTTGGGTAACGCGTGAAGTCATTCACTTGAAAAGAAAAATAAAACGCTTAAGACGACGGAATGCCTCACGAACTACAGTACAGAACTTGCAAGCTACGCTGAGCTCCTCAATTGGGCATGCCAAACGCCATTATTTTAATAACACTTTGCCGCACTTTATTCGTACGGCTCCAGAAAAATTCTGGAAATTTCTGAGCAAAAAGAACAAGGCAGTGGATCAAATAATTAAAGATGGCATTCCCGTTGTCGAAAAGCAAAGTATCGCCGAACACTTTAATGCATTCTTCCACAGTGTGTTTATTAACTCAGAAGAGCTTGCACTTCCCTTTTCACCTTTATCAAATGTATCTCCTGAATTTGTATCCGCTCAAGGTGTGCTTTCTATGATCCTTAATCTAAAAACAAAATCTACCCCAGGACCGGATAATATACCGAATGTTTTTCTGCGCCGATACGCAGAAATGCTGTCACACTTTCTGGTAATTATTTTCGGTGCGTCACTGTCCACTGCAGCCCTTCCCCCTGACTGGCGAACGGCACGTGTAGTACCAGTGCCTAAGAAGGGAGACCCCACAATGATTACTAACTACCGACCAATTTCGTTAACATCATCTTGTTGTAAGATGCTTGAACACGTCATAGCCAACTTCATCAGAGATTTTCTGGAGGATAACAATATACTTTCACCTGCGCAGCATGGTTTTCGTAAAGGATTTTCTACGGTGACACAATTAACAACGGTAATCCATTCCCTTGCTAGAATTTTAGACAAATCCGGCCAGGTGGACGTTATTTTTTTAACTTCAGGAAAGCCTTTGACCTTGTTTCACACTGTAAGCTCATTGAAAAACTTAAAATGATTAACCTTCCTCCTTTCATTATTAACTGCGTTGCTGCGTATGTCACTGATCGTAGACAGTTTGTTAATATTGATACGTACTACTCCCATGAACTTCCAGGTACTTCCGGCGTCCCTCAGGGCAGTGTGCTAGGACCATTGTTGTTTTTAATATATATTAATGACATTGTGAGCGTTATTACCGAACCCGTCCAAATACGATTGTTTGCAGACGACTGCGTGCTGTTCAGGGAAGTGTTAAGCGAGGATGACCAGATAACTCTTAATAATAATCTACAAAATATTCTTTCCTGGTGTCATTGTTGGGATATGCAATTGAACGCTGACAAAACAGTGTATATGAAAATAACCAAGAAACTTAATAACCTTTCTTTTCCCTATGCCCTCGGGACAGAACCACTAACCGAAGTCAGCGAGTATAAATATCTTGGCGTCACACTAACAAACAGCCTAAACTGGAACACTCACATAACTAACGTATGTGACACAGCTTTTCGGAAACTTTCCCTTCTCCGTCATAAATTGAAGCATGCCCCCGCCGAAACCAAACTTTTAGCTTACACATCATTAATAAGACCAAAACTTGAATATGCATGCGTGGTATGGGACCCTTATACCAAAACTAACATTGAGGCTGTCGAAAGAATCCAGCGTAAGGCAGTCAGGTTTATTTTTTCGAAGTACCGTACAACTGATTCCCCGACAGCACTAATGAAACAAAATGTATACCGACACTGGAACTGAGAAGAAAAATTCAGCGCTTAAAATTTATGTTCCTTCTTAAAAATAACCTTCTTGCTCTAACTCCTGATCCGTACATAACACCACTTACTGCACGCCGAACACGACATCGACACGATGACTCTTTAACGCCATACAGCACCAGAACTAATGTTTTTAAATATTCTTTTTTTCCTCGCACGATAACAGATTGGAACAACTTACCTCTGCCTCTTCTAACCAGCGTTGATTCAATTGAAACCTTGAATTGCTCTTGAATATTTTTCTTGTCTGCTTTTTGGTTGCCCAAACTGATCGTGTTTTTGCCTTACTGCAAGTTTGACATTTCATTTCATTCATTGGCTTACTTCTGTTTGTTTATGTTTCACTTTCCCAAATGAAGAGCTCGGTTTGCATTTCGTTTAGTCCTTCTTTTGCTCATGTTCTATTGCCCATAGAACAAGTGTTTTGAAATTATTATTTGCTATCTTCGTTCTATACGCTGATGTCATTTGTATGCCCCTCCTGCTTGGGCCGTAAAGGCCTGCAGTATTGAATAAATAAATAAATAAAATAAATAAATAATGTTGTGAAAGCACTGCTCACCAAGTGCAATATAATAATCGAACCACCTCCGCATATCATCCGCAAACCAACGGTCTCACCGAGCGCTTTAATCGTACCCTCGGTGACATGTTGTCTATGTATGTCTCTTCAGATCAGTCAAACTGGGATCTTGTCCTTCCGTACGTGACCTACGCGTACACCGCAACGCAGTCCACTACCGGATTTTCTCCCTTCTTTCTCCTTTACGGCCGTCACCCTTCTGCTACCATCGACACCGTTCTCCCGTACCAACCCGATGCTTCCGAGTATACGCGTCTATCTGAAGCCGCCCAGCACGCCGAAGACTGTCGCCGCATCGCCCGTGCTCTCACGACTGACACCCAGTGCAGAGAGAAATCCCGCCACGACCTCAGCCAAACAACACCACACTTCTCCAACGGCTGCCTTGTGTGACTCTGGATTCCGACGAATACTCCGGGTTTGTCATCAAAATTTCTTGCCAAGTACCATGGCCCATACCGCGTACTGGAGCGCACATCTCCAGTTAATTACACTGTAGAACCTCTCAACCCATCTTCTGATCGCCGCCGCCGTGGACGCGAGACTGTTCACGTCCAGCGCCTCAAGCCATTCTACGACCCAGCCGTCCTGCCTGCGCCCTGAGTCGCCAGGTTGGCTCCTTTTCTCCCCTGGGGCAATTGTAAAGACGAAGACGAACATTCTGTGCAGCGGCGGCAGTGCCATCGCTGCGCGTGCTTTGGGCTCGCTTTGGCTGACCGCAGACTTGCCGCCCTGCTCCTTCAAAAGGCCCCAGTGCCTTTAATAAACCCCCGTCTTACATTACATACATTCATACATACATTCATACATTCATTCATTCATACATTCATACATACATTCATTCATTCATACATTCATTCATACATTCATTCATACATTCATTCATACATTCATACATACATTCATACATACATTCATTCATTCATTCATTCATTCATTCATTCATACATTCATTCATTCATTCATACATACATACACACACATACACACACACATACACACATACACACATACATACACACATACAAACATTCATACATTCATACATACATTCATTCATTCATACATTCATTCATACATTCATTCATACGTTCATACATACATTCATACATACATTCATACATTCATTCATTCATTCATTCATTCATTCATTCATACATACATACATACATACATACACACATACACACACACACACATACACACACATACACACATACACACATACATACACACATACAAACATTCATACACACATACATACATTCATACATACATACATACATTCATACATTCATACATTAATGCATACATTCATACATTAATGCATACATTCATACATTAATGCATACATTCATACATTAATGCATACATTCATACATTAATGCATACATGTATACATGCATACATTAATGCATTAATGCATACATGCATACATGCATACATACATACATAC
Organism: Amblyomma mixtum; assembly: GCF_055824585.1. Classification (NCBI taxonomy): domain Eukaryota; kingdom Metazoa; phylum Arthropoda; class Arachnida; order Ixodida; family Ixodidae; genus Amblyomma; species Amblyomma mixtum. Next base: position 4,772,533 of record NC_143021.1, on the reverse strand, counting down.
ATACATACATACATACATGCATACATGCATACATGCATACATGCATACATGCATACATGCATACATGCATACATACATACATACATACATACATACATACATACATACATACATACATACATACATACATTCATACAGACATTCATACATGCATTCATACATGCATTCATACATGCATTCATACATGCATACATGCATGCATACATGCATACATACATACATACATACATTCATACATACATGCATACATGCATACATGCATACATGCATACATGCATACATGCATACATGCATACATGCATACATGCATACATGCATACATGCATACATGTATACATACATACATACATACATACATACATACATACATACATACATACATACATACATACATACATACATACATACATACATACATACATACATACATACATACTGTAATGGGAACGACCGGCAGCCGTTCACGCGGTGGGACGAAGAGGAGAACCAAGTGCTGTGCTGGTTTCGGTGTGACTCCTGGGTGTGTGCCTGCCGTGACGCGTCTTTGATCAACGGCCCCCGACCTTTGCTTCGAAGACGCACCTGTACACTTGGTGGAGGTGCTTCGATCCCCGTCCCGGTGCTCAACCTGGAACTCAGGAGCGGAACGCTACTTGCACCGCCAACAATGCCAAACACTTCGACGCAGTCGTCGCCGGCCACCCCTGCCACCGTCCTCTGTTCCGGGGTCCACCGACAGCGCGACCCTTCCCCATTTAGCGGTACGAACGACCAGGACGTCGACGACTGGTTTGCGTCCTACGAGCGCGTCAGCACTTACAATCGGTGGGACGATTCTATCAAGCTGAGCAACGTGCTCTTCTATCTCACAGACGTTGCCAACTTATGGCTTCGTAACCATGAAGCGGACCTTCCCACCTGGTCCTCATTCAAGACAAGCTTCGCCGACGTTTTCGGCCGCCCCGCCGTGCGGAAACTCCGCGCCGAGCAACGTCTCCGTGCTCGAGCACAGCTACCGACCGAAACATTCTCCGGCTACATTGACGACATTGTTGATTTATGTAAGCGCGTGAACCCTTCGATGTCCGAGGCTGACAAAGCTAATAACATTCTTAAAGGCATAGCAGATGAGTAAGGCTGAGATCTGGGCGAGTTGGTATGCATTCATACTGGTGAACAGCGGAAAAACGGCGGGACAACAACAAGACAAGCGCTGACTATCAACTGAGTTTATTGAAGGACGGAAGGGTATATATACAAAAACATAACACAAAGAAGTAAGAAGATAGTGTGAAAAGGGCCGTGAAAATCAAAAGTTATGTCACATGTGAAGTGATGTAAGCCAATTCCTTGTTGCTAAGTGCCACGGAAGGAGTGCTGATGCATTCGTCACCTTGCCTGTGGATGTGATACGCTTCCATTATTTCGCGCTTGAGCTTATCTTTATGGCGGAACAGAACTTCGGTTTTCTTGTACTCCGGTGCTCATGGAGCATGAAAACACAAGGAAAAGTGACCCTCTTAGCCACGTTGCCGATCATTGTCAAACGTGCAAATGCCATCATGAAAGGGAGCAAGAAAGGAAATCGGAACAAGACGGCGGGCTTCCGCGCACAAAGTTCCGCTGCAAAAAGTGCAAGTGCGCACCGGAGTACAAGAAAACCGAAGTTCTGTTCCGCCATAAAGATAAGCTCACGCGCGAAATAATGGAAGCGCATCACATCCACAGGCAAGGTGACGAATGCATCAGCAGTCCTTCCGTGGCACTTAGCCACAAGGAATTGGCTTACATCACTTCACATGTGACATAACTTTTGATTTTCACGGCCCTTTTCACATTATCTTCTTACTTCTTTGTGTTATGTTTTTGTATATATACCCTTCCGTCCTTCAATAAACTCAGTTGATAGTCAGCGCTTGTCTTGTTGTTGTCCCGCCTTTTTTGCGCTGTTCACCAGTATGGATAGCAGATGACGCTTTCCAAATGCTCCTGGCGAAGAACCCCACCTCCGTCAGTGCCGTCATCGAGCTGTGCCAAAGCTTCGACGAGTTGCGCAAGCAACGCGCTTCTACGCGGCAGTCTGGTGCGCCTCCCGAGAGTCTTGCTGGCTTGGCCCTTTGTCCCTCGTCTTCGGACCAAACCCTCTTCATGGAGCGCGTGAAAGATTTTATACGCGAGGAAATAGCCCGCCAGCTTTCTCTTCTCCATCACGCTCCAGACCCTGTCTGCCCTACTGCCGACCTTGCGCCCTCCCTTGCGCCGACTATCCGCCGTGTTGTTCAGGAGCAGGTCGCTGCAGTCCTGCCGTCCAGCCCCCCGCCTCCTCCTGTCGCAGCACCACTCACCTATGCGGAAGCCGTCAGACGGACACCGTGCTCGCTTGCCTCTCCTACGTACCGCAGCAGCCCTGCCTATTATGCTCCAACCCCGTCCATGCCACTTCCTCCAGCCTCGTTACCTCGCACACGACGACATCCTACGAACCCTTGGCGCACCGCCGATAATCGGCCCATCTGCTACGCTTGTGGGCTTCCAGGGCACGTCGCACTTCTCTGCCGTCAGCGCTTGCCTCGCTATGGGGATGCTGTGCACCCGTACGATCGCGGATACGATCACGAGCCGACCTTGCCCAATGGCTCTTCTGGCTCGTGTATGTCTCGCCCCCAGTACTCGACTCGCCGCTCGCCTTCGCCTCGCCGCCGTTCAATTTCCCCAATGCTTCGGCGCCCGGAACCTCTCCGAGAGGAAAACTGAATGCCGCAGTTCCGGAGGCAAGAACTGCGTCTTTTGCGAACTCACCGTTTGCTCCCGCTAATGTGGTTCAGGCGTTTGTCGAAGGTGTACCTGTTCTCGCGCTCGTTGACACGGGCGCTGCCGTGTCTGTGATTAGTGACTCTCTTCGCCGCAAAATTCGCAAGGTGACGACGCCCCTGTCTGACTTTTCGCTCCGTACGGCCAGCTCGCAGCGCATCCACCCCATCGCATCCTGCACGGTACGAGTTTCTATCAACGACGTAGAATATCTCATTGAGTTTGTTGTGCTGAGTGCGTGCTCTCACGATATCCTAGGATGCGACTTCCTGTCAACCCACCATGCAGTGATTGATTGTGCTCGTGCTGAACTTGCGCTATCTTCCGTGTGTAACGTTTCCCTGTGCGACCTGCCTGTGCCCTCCGCTAAACTTCTCGTAGCCGCCGACACCACCATACCTCCCTTTTCTTCTGTCCTCGTCCCGCTCTTACCTGACTCTGCCTTCAGCAGCCCTGTTCTCTTCACACCCACTACTGCTGCCACCCGCCGTCACCACCTTCTGATTCCTTTCGCCGTTCTCACGATTTCCGGTGGTCACTGTGCCATTTATGTCTCCAACCCTTTTGCTTGCCCGTCCTCTCTCCTTCGCGGCGAATGCCTCGGTCGTATCGAAGAACTGGACCCTGCACTTGCCTACGAGTTCTCTGATCACCGTGCATGTTCCGAGGTTGCTCTCCTGGACATTTGTGCGACCACGTCCGATCCGCGTCCCGCCGATGTCTTTCATCGCGCCATCGCTACCCACCTTCCGCCCGCTCAACGTGACCAGCTACTGCAACTTCTCCAACGCTTCAGCACGTCTTTTGACCTTTCCCAACCTTCTTTGGGCCGTGCGTTCGCCGTCTCTCACGAAATTGACACAGGTACGCACGCCCCCTTGCGCCAGCGACCGTACCGCGTCTCGCCCACAGAGCGCCGCGTCATCCGTGACAATGTCGACGATATGCTACAGCGCGGCATCATACAGCCTTCTCACAGCCCTTGGGCCTCTCCTGTTGTCTTGGTGACGAAAAAAGATGGCTCCATCCGGTTCTGCGTGGACTACCGTCGTCTCAACCAGATTACTCGCAAGAACGTTTACCCTCTACCCCAAATCGACGACGCACTGGATTGCTTGCAGGGAGCGGAGTATTTTTCGTCCTTAGACTTACGCTCTGGATACTGGCAAGTCCCGATGGCTGCTGCTGACCGACCAAAAACCGCCTTCGTCACACCAGACGGCCTGTATGAATTCAATGTCATGCCATTCGGCCTATGCAATGCCCCAGCCACATTCGAGAGAATGATGGATAATATTCTCAGCGGGCTCAAATGGGAAACGTGTCTGTGCTATCTGGATGACATTGTCGTTTTTTCCAAAGATTTTTCTTCCCATTTACTTCGCCTCCAGCGTGTTCTCACGTGCCTTACTGCAGCCGGGCTACAACTAAACCTAAAGAAATGTCACTTCGGTGCCACGAAGCTGACGATATTAGGTCATGTCATCTCCAAAGATGGTGTTCTTCCTGACCCTGCCAAACTCCGCGCCGTCGCTGACTTTCCCAAACCGACCACCTTAAAAGAACTTCGCAGTTTTATAGGCTTGTGTTCCTACTTCCGCCGCTTCATCCGGAATTTCGCCTGTATCATCGCCCCTTTAACGCAGCTTCTTGCCGGCAGCCCGAACCTCTCGTTTTGGTCACCCGCCTGCGATGCCGCATTCGACACTTTACGTCGCCTCCTAGTCTCCCCCCCCCCCCCCCCCCCCCATACTGCGCCATTTTGATCCTGACTGTCCGACCGAAATTCACACTGACGCGAGCGGTGTGGGGTTGGGCGCAGTTCTTGCCCAACGGAAGACTGGGTATCCAGAATATGTTGTCGCTTACGCCAGCCGCACTCTCACCAAGGCGGAATCTAACTAATCAGTGACAGAAAAAGAATGTCTCGCCATCATTTGGGTGATTGCCAAGTTCGGCCCTTACGTCTACGGCCGGCCGTTCTATGTCGTCACCGACCATCATGCTCTTTGCTGGCTGTCCTCCCTCAAAGATCCCTCTGGCCGACTTGCCCGCTGGGCTTTACGTCTGCAGGAATTTGATGTTCACGTCATTTATCGCTCTGGACGCAAGCACTCCGACGCCGACGCACTTTCCCGTTCACCACTCCCTTGCGATTCCGCCTCTGCCCTCGTCTGTGCCTATGATTTCTAGTCGTTCGGTGTCCCTGATATGCTCTCCGAACAACTGCAGGATCCTTGGATCAACTCACTCCTCACCTTCCTCTATAATCCCTCGCCACCTTCTTCATCCCGTACTCTTCGTCGCCAAGCCCACCATTTTGCCGTTCGTGATGGCCTCTTATACAGGCGTAACTACCTGTCCGAAGGGCGGAAGTGGCTGTTGGTGATTCCTCGCCACCTCCGTGCTGCGATCTGCGCCTCCTTCCACGCAGACCCACAATACGGCCATGCCGGCGTATTGAAGACGTATGCTCACCTGCGTCTGCGATATTATTGGCGCGGTATGTACCGCTTCGTACGACAGTACATTCGGTCGTGTACAGCCTGCCAACGTCGCAAGAACCCTCCCCGCAAAAACCCCCGCCCCATTGCAGCCGTTACCCTGCCCTGCCCGCCCCTTTGACCGCGTCGGCATTGATCTTTACGGTCCGCTTCCCACCAGTTCGGCTAACAACCGCTGGGTCATCGTGGCCGTTGACCACCTAACCTGCTACGTAGAAACGTCGCCTCTCCAATCTGCGATCGCACAGGACGTTGCTTCTTTCATCCTACACCGTCTTGTTCTTCGTCACGGCGCCCCGAGAGAATTGCTCAGTGACCGTGGCCGTGTTTTTCTCTCGGAAGTCGTCGCGGCACTGCTCAAGGAATGCAAAATCGTTCATCGCTGTACCAGCGCCTATCACCCCCAAACCAACGGCATGACTGAACGGTTCAACCGCACTCTCAGTGACATGCTCGCCATGTACGTTGATACCGCCCACTCCAACTGGGATAAAGTACTTCCTTTCGTAACCTACACGTATAATACGGCTACGCAGACAACGACGGGATTCTTTCCTTTCTTCCTCTTATATGGTCGTGAGCCTACCTCCACAATGGACACTATCCTTCCCTATCGCCCTGATTCTTCCGAGACAACATCCTTCTCCGAAGCCCACATGTATGCCGAAGAATGTCGACAACTTGCGCGCTCTTTCACCACACAACTCCAGCAGCACCAGAAGCACCGTCGGGACCCCTTGGACCCTCCCGCGTCATATCCCTCCGGCGCCCTCGTTTGGCTCTGGGTGCCTTCCTCCACTCCCGGCCTCGCCACTAAACTGCTTTCCCGCTATCACGGCCCTTACCGCGTTCTTCAACAAACTTCTCCCGTGAATTACGTAGTTGAGCCCCTTGACCCTTCCCCGGATCATCGTCGCCGGGGGCGTGAAACTGTACACGTCGAGTGTCTTAAGCCCTACTACGATCCGACAATTCTTTCGTCCCCGTAAGTCGCCAGGATGGCTTCTTTTCGCCGGGGAGGTAACTGTAATGGGAACGACCGGCAGCCGTTCACGCGGTGGGACGAAGAGGAGAACGAAGTGCTGTGCTGGTTTCGGTGTGACTCCTGGGTGTGTGCCTGCCGTGACGCGTCTTTGATCAACAGCCTCCGACGTATGCTTCGAAGACGCACCTGTACAACACCCCCCCCCCCCACACACACACACACACACACACACACACACACACACATTTATTTTGTCATATTTACACATGGAAGTCTGTGTGCTCGCCGAAGCGCAAGACAGGGCGCTTTTGGGCGGGCCACGGCAATTAAACAATGTGCAGACTCAGTACAGACAAAATTACATGGTTTGCAATATAAAAGACAAAAAAGAAAGAAACAAAAACATATATTGATAGGAACAACAATCACACTTGTACACACTGAAAAAGTAGGTTTAATACATAGATTACGACGATGCAACAACAACAACAAAAAAAGCAACCGTGCTTCATAACACATATCAACAAGACCTTCACAGTGTTTCGAACCATTATGTCAGTCCACCGTTTTTAAGGTTCTAGACGTAACTAGCCAGGATTTTACTTCTGATTTGACCTCTTTGATCGTCTGCAATGATAGTATTTTTCTTGGAAACTGGTTAGAAAGGAAGGGGATGTAGAACATTCGGCACCTTTTTCCATGGTGTGTATATATCTTGGGAAGTTTAAACGGCTCTACTTTTCTTAGTATTTTAGGTTTGTTCACAGGAAGTTTAAAGTTATTAGAGAAGTAGTTTCTACTAATTACTACATGTGTAAATAAATCTTGAATGAAGTACACATCAGCTGCAATCATTTTTTCAACACTATCTAAGGTCTCCTTAGACGTCCCATACAAAAGTTTGCGGAAATTCTGTGCAGTAATCTATCGATTTGGTTCCTTCTAGACAACGCACATGAGCCATAAACCGTGACACCATACCTTAATATAGACTCTCCTATAGCCTTAAACATAAGCTGACGCAACCTAACAGAAGTATTGAATTTCATTCTGTAAAGATACATAGAAGTTACACGGAGTCGTTTGATGAGATGCTCAACATGAGAAGACCAAGACATGTTGGCGTCGAGATGAATACCTAGATATTTGACTCTTTCAGACAAGGGCAGTGAAACACATTGACATCTAGGGCAGAAAGTACCGTGGACCATAACAGATTCCTTTAATATGACCTTTTTGTGCGGATTTCTAAAACAAACCAGAGCCGTTTTCTGCTTGTTGATGTAAATGTGGTTACCTGAAAACCAATCACACACTTTTTTAACATCCGTTTGTAGCAGCTCTGCAGCCCTGTTGTACGACTCATTCGGAACAAGGAGCGCTGTGTCATCAGCGTACTGGTAAAGTACCGAATTCAGTCTAAGATATGCCAAGTCATTTACATAAATATTGAAAAGGAAAGGTCCTAAAACGGAGCCATGTGGCACGCCATATAGAAGAGGTTTGAAGTCGCTGAAATTATCTTTGAATCGCACAACCTGAACACGATTTGAAAGGTAGTTTGAGGAAAACATGAGGTAAGGTCCGCGAAATACAATGTTCTCTAATTTCTGCAACAGAATGCCGTGGTCCACTGTGTCGAAAGCTTTGGTTAAGTCTACATGTACAATTCATTCATTTTACACACATTCACATAAAAACCGGCAATAAAACAAACCTTTACACTCAATATTTGGAAGCCTACGCTCTACTGAAAGATTCTAAGCACAGAAACATATCTTAGCCAGCCACTTCAAGGAGTCTGTCACTAATATAAAGTACAGCACTCATAACTTACATGCAAAAAAATTACAATACCAAAACCGGAATAAAAAATTTGACTGAAGACACATGGAAACATGCACACTAGCGTCTTAATCCAACGAACAAATAACAACACAGGCTCAAACACAAGGAACGAGTCAAAGTGGCATTACTTTCAGTGGCGGCACTAGAAGCAAAGAAAAACACATGGCCAAAGAACAAACCAGTAAGAGTACAGGCATTCTATATCATGGGAAGAAAGGCATTCATCACAATCACTTTATGACGAAATGAAGTAAAATTCTAGATAAAAGTTCCAGTGGCAACTGATCAGACTAAATAACTGGTAATTTGTTGAATAAATAAACAATTAAATTTTGAACGCCTGTGTCTGAGGGCATTTTTATTTGAAAAATAAATTGTTCAGCAAATCTGTCATCCCTGTGAATTTTTTTCTTACTGTATAAATTGCAGCCGCTGTGTCTTGTAGCAGAACAGGAAAACTATTACAACACAGAAAAATGACACAGTTCTGACAGTGTTTCCAGGAAGCTGTCCGAACTAGAAGCAAGAAGATAAAAATTATGACTAGCCCAGGCGCAGACGAGAAACACGGTGGGGTGATGGCTCCTCGGGCGAGCGCTATGCTGCTATTCCTGTTAGTCATGTGTCTTTCCACTCTGCCACATAATGCAACTAAAGCATTTGTCAAAAGTTTACAGCAAAGGAATTTGCTTCTGCGGCTTTTTCTGCATCGCTAGCACTCCAGGTCTCGAAGGTACACAAACTCTCGCCCTGACCAGCGTGAATGCTAGGACGCCCATGGATACTACACATGCCCTATTATATGGCTTAGAAGCCGAACCATTTGGCTCCTACTTTTGACAAAGGCTATACAGCAGTCTTCTCACAGATTCATGCTGATATAGTTTTCCTTTTTCTGCACTCTGACCAACTGTATCATGTAGCATGTTAACACTGGTAAGATATAGCAGCAGAGTTTGTGTTCTAATAGCAGTGTTTCAAACAATACTAAACAACTAGATATATGTGCAGCATGTACTGGCGGATAGAACACGCAGCATTGAAAGAAAGATGAACTGGTTTTTAAAAACTGATGAGCTAAAAGCCAATTAAGCATGGCTTATTTTAAGCGAAGCCTATAAAAGCACGCTCAAGAGAGCCCAGCAGACATAGTGCCTTATGTAGATTTTCCGCAAGGAACACCCAGGAGGCTGGAAACAGCGGAAACCCCAGAGAAGCGCTGAGGGTTTTACTACAAAAGCAGGCCAGTGAACATGAAACCTGCACCTTGATAGGAGAGCAGATATGGGGTATGTACGTGGTCCTGCGAAACTAAACACGAAATGCCATCGAGATTACTGACACTAGTCACATTTCATGCTGTCACATTTCAGTACCATGCTCTTTATAATAACTACATTATCGTAGGGATGAATTCATGTCGGCGTGGTCTCCCCTCCCCAAGCTGGAAAGTTTACTTTCTTGCAAGTCTAAATAAACGACATTCATCTCCACTTGCGGATTATTTGCTACTTGAAAAGAACAGAAGGGAACACGCATGAAAACGAGACAGCAGCAATGCAAAGCACCAAATAGCAGCGTGTCAGTATGCTGCATCTGGCTTAGTCATGAAATAACTCCATTATTTTCATAACTGTGCATCGTTACCGCAGTTGCATTGGCGCCTTATTCCTGATAGCGCCTTTTTTTAATTGCGCGAGTAACTATGCCTAAGTTTTAAAAAATACCCGTGGAAATCGGCAACTCCTTAGTGTCACTGTCTGCGCTCCACCTCCCTTTGCAAGATAACAAAACGCCAGGCATTCCTGCGAGCCTCATTTTTTAATAATTAAACAATCAACATAGCCCAAACATTGCTAAAGCTCTTGATATGAATGCCTTCACTAAATTCTGCACCTTAAGCTAGTCATCAGATGCTCAGATAAATACAGGGCTGCTATCTTCGTAGAAAAATTTAAGCGGATGCCTATGGCCACCAACCGTTTAGCAGCAAAATACCTACACCTATTGCACCTCTTTGCGATTTAAATCTGAAGTGTTTGGTGCTGCTTGCAGATTAAGCTGATGCAACCTTTCTTCATAGATTGGAACCCGGATAAGACAACGTCCAGTCAGGTTTGATACCAAAAAAATCATTATGAAGAAAATGTATCTTCTCCGAATTACTGACTCCAATACTGGAGTCCATGGTAGAGAGAGGGTGTGGTAGATGGTCCTTGGCGATCACAAAATGAACAAGGGAGGGGAAAACCTCAGGTTGCTTGAGCCAACGTTTCGACAAGAGGACTTGTCTTCGTCTGGGCAAAGCGTTAGGGCCTTCGCTCCGAGGAGGAAGGCCCCGGGTGTGGGAAGGAAAGTGGTGTGAGAGGGGATGCGTGTCAGGAAGGGAAGGGAGGTGAATCTTGATTCGTTAAGCTGCTATAGTGGAAAAACTTATATCCGCGGGGTGTGTAATGAACAAAGGCTTTGAAGGGGCTGCGACGGGGGGGGGGGGGGGGGGGGGGGGGGGGGGGGAGGCGCTGGGTGGACCTGTAAAACTCAGATAAGAGGATTAGTCAGCGTGGCACAGGGAAATGAGAACAAGGCAAACAAGATAGGCTGGCACTGGAAGGAGAAAGAAAGGGGGGCCATTTCTAAGGAAGGACAAGGCAGGGGGGGGGGATGGCTCGAGTTCAGAGAAAGCCAAAAGGTGGGGGCGGATGGGGTAACAGGAATGTCATGGTTTCCGAGAACTGATAGTAGGGGATTAGGGGAGAAAAAAAAGTGAACAAAGGGAGAGGGTGAGAAGGCCGGAATTCTGGTGGAAGATATGACGTGGGAAGGGTGCAAAGAGCGATAATATACTTATGCGAGGTTCTAGGAAATGGTCTGACCACGTGCAAGACATTTGTTAGTTTAAAATTATGCTAACCCTGAAATGTACCTGAGATTCCAGGTTTCCTCTGGACATGTTAATCCCTGTTGGTTGCAGTGTTTTAAGTTTGTGGATTAGGAATGCTTCTCTGTATTTTCTGTCCCTAGTCGATTTGAAGCCTGACTGAAGAATGAACAATTTGAGTTCATCGAATTTGTGATGGCGTTGATTAAAATGGGTCGACACTGCCTTCTGTTCATTCCGTGTTGTGTCAGCCCGGTGCCCGTTTAATCTGGCACTCATGGTTTGCCCGGTTTCTCCGATTAAACGGGCAGATTTGCGCTCCTTAAGGGATGAAAGAGTGTGCTTGGCAGCAGCGCAATGGGCACTTCGTTCATGAACCACTTCTGCTTCATGGTACAAGATAGTACCTACCTGCCTGCTCCCTGCTATCGCAGTGACAACAGATTTTTGCTGCTGCTGCCCTGCCCAAAGTGTGTCAGTGAATTTCTAGCTCATGTGCAATCCTTCAGAAAGAATCTACTTATAATCGGAGATGTTGAATCTGACCACGACCCAACACAGGACAAAATGCTCTGGCAGCTTCTTTAAGGCCAGAACACCATGACTGCTTCTATAAATGCTCTTGTGTAGAAGCAAAGCGTACTTGATGAAAAACTTACTGTCATTACCGAATGCATTTCCCGGTTGGAAGTCCTAGTTACAGCTATAAACGCATTGAAAACAAAAGTAAATGATCTCAGGTGGTGAACAAACTCGAAAAGAGTGTTTCTTTTCTGCTCCACAAAGTCGGTCATCCAGAAAATCGAAGCCGAAGAAATAATTTGATCATTTACGGGTTGGAGGAAATGGGCGAGGAAACATAGAAGAACTTGCAGAAACTCTCAACAAATAAGTATTTGAAGAAAAATTTCGAGCGAGAAAAAACGGCATTTAAAGGTGCGACAGGTTAGGAAAAAAGAAAGCTAACGACCGCCCAGTTAACATCAGACTAAAATACGAGGTCTGTTAGAAAAGTATCCGACCTTTGGCCGTTGAAAAAAAACTTGCATAACTGGAGCGTTGCAAACCTAGTCATCTTTAAAGTAATCTACTTGGGACTCCACACACTTCTCCCAGCGGTGCTGCCATTGTGGGAACTATTCCGAAGCTCAGCTGTCGTTGCAGCCATAATGTTCTTCCTTGTCTGAAATCGCGCTCCTTTCAATGGCCTTTTGATTTTGGGAACCAGCCAGAAATCGCAGGGGCCATATCAGGACAGTAAGGAGTCTGTTGAACTACAGGAGTCTGGTTTTTCACCAAAAAATCTGATTCGAGTGCGAGGAATGTGCAGGAGCATTGGCGCGATGGGTGCGCCAATTTCCTGTTGACCTCAGCTCCGGGTTCTTGCGCCGCACAACATCATGTAGGCAACGGAGGACATCCCTGTAGTACTCTTTGGTCATTGTTTTACCCTGTAGAGTGCGTACTCGTGGTCTGCCACACGGAGGGTGTCAAAGAAAGCAGTCAGCATCACTTTCACATTGCTGCGCAATTGGCGGGCCTTCTTAAGTCTTGGTGACGTGGAATGCTTCCACTCTGACGACTGGGATCTGGTTTCCGGGTCGTACCTGTACACCCAAGACTCGTCATTAGTGATTATGATGTTGATGAAGTCGGGGTCACTGTTTGCGGAATCCAGCATGTCCTGTGAGACTTCAACACGAAGCTGCTTTTGCTCCACCGTGAGCAGCTTCGGCACGAATTTCGCCGCAACTCTCTCCATGGCCAAATCTTCGGTGATAATGGAATGTGCGGAGAAATTGCTCATGTCCACCTCTTCCTCAATTTCTCGGATAGTCACGCGACAGTCCCGCATCACCATAGCGTTCAGTTCGGCAATGACCTGGTCATTTTGGCATGTTGATGGCCGATTGGAGCGTGGCTCGTTCTCTACCGATGTGCGGTCATATTTAAAACAATTGTAACACTGCTTAAACTGTGTGCTGCTCATAGCATCTTCACCGAAAGCCGTCTGAATATTTCGAATGGTTTCCACTTGGCTGTCGCCAAGTTTATGGCAAAATTTGTTGCAGTAGCGCTGCTCCTTTCACTCCGCCATTTTCCTTGCAATAAAAAACCGACGAGAGCACTGCACACTGCCTCACTCAAACGCTGCTTCCCAGCGACTGACGCTATCGGCAGGCGGGAACAAATTCATGCATATGCATGAAGGTTCAAGGTCGCCTGATGCAAGCGCGCTTGTCTCATATCCATCAGGTGTTCGCAAAAAAAAATAAAGTCGGATACTTTTCTAACAGACCTCGTACTACAGTGAGAACATTTTGATATTAAAAACATGCAAGAACCTAAATGAAACACATTTTTCTGTAACGGAAGACTTCTCTAGCACAATTCGGGATCTCAGAAAGAAACTTTGCCAGAGCTCGTCTGAGGAAACAGCAAAGGGTGCCAAGGTTAAACTAATTTTCGATAAGTGTAGATAACATCATCTGTGCATAGAATCAAGAGGAAAACAGGCAGTAAAAATTTCTAGAAATAGTGAATGACGAGGAAAGTGTGCCCACAGACATTGAGAATTCTGAACATTAACTGCATAGTGTTTTCAGCTAAAATGCGCAATATGAGTCTACTATTTTCTCAAGACGCGGATATCGCTCTCCTGACCGAAACGTGCTTGAGCACAGATATTTATTACAGCGAGTTTGTACCAAAAGATTGCAATGTTTCGCAAGGATCGCGACAGAAGGGGAGGAGGAGTTAGTATTGTTTTCAAATTGTCAGTAAAACTGTTTAGAATGGCTGACATTCAGGACGTAGAAAATATATTTTGCAAGGTATATATAAACATGGTTCGATACGTTTTGGCTACCGTGTATAGAACTCCTAACTATAGTGTTGCCGTTCTAAATAATCTAAGAGCGTAGCTACAACTACATGTGAAACAAGAATGTACATTAATACTAGCAGGCGATTTTAATCTACAAAACACTAGCTGGCCCTCATTTACATCATATTCAAACAGCGTCATTGAAAATGAAATGTTAGATATTCCCTTCACGTTTCACTTGTTGCAGGTTGTAATTTTACTAGAACTCAAGGCAATACAAAATCAATTCTTGATCTCTTCTTTGTGAGCAGAGCAATAAGAGATGAGATCACCTGCGACGTTCTGAGTGGCATCTCGGATCACGAAGCAGTCATGTTATTTATTTATTTATTTCGGAATACTGTCAATCCCATCTTGGGATTTTTACAGGAGAGGGCAATACATACAAATACAGGTTCAGTGCTATTTTTTTAAGAGTAGAAAATAAAGGCAAAACATGCAATACAAATGGCAATAATAAATAAAGCAATCGCGTCATCAAACTGATGATGTCACTTGATTACAATAAATACACTGAGAAGAGTACTGAAATACAAGAATACGAGCAAGGTTATGATGAGAGGAATGAAAGTACAGAACCCTCAGCGAGGGTAATAAATTTGTCTATGGTGCGCTGGGCTGTGACTGATGGATACAATTGATTCCAATCTCGAACAACTTGTGGAAAAAAAGAATGTTGGAAAGTATTATTGCGAAAGAAATATTCTTCAAGGGTGAGTGCATGCTTGTGACGTGTTCCTAGTGTAGTGTTTATACGAACAAAATCTGTGGGAGACATCTTTAACGCATTCTTAAGAAGTAGATACAAAAAGTTTAAACGGTGTAATTTGGCACGGCTGGTCAGCGTGTGAAGGCCTGCCGTGCGTAAAAGATCTGTGGCTGAATGCATGCGGCCATAGCAGTTGAAGATAAAGCGCACGGCTTTCCTTTGCACCATCTCGAGCGTATTAATGTTGTTTTTAGTGTGGGGGAACCAAGCTATGTTGGCGTATTCTGAGACCGGACGGAGAAAAGTGACGTAAGCAAGAAGTTTTGTATCGGATGTAGAATGACGAAGGGCCCTTTTAAGGAAAAATAACTTGTTCAATGCTTTGCTGGCTATGGTTTGAACATGCGTAGTCCAGTTTAAGTCAGAAGTGATGACTACACCCAAGTATCGATATTCGGTCACACTACGGATATTCATGTTATTCCAAGAATACACATAATCTAATTTACACTTTTTCTTTGTAATAGACATAGAGACCGTTTTTTCGAAATTAATTACAATCTGCCATTTATTACACCACTCTGCAATTTTTCCTAGAGCATTGTTAAGTTTTTCCTGGTCATTAGAGTCCTTTATTTCTTGGTACAGCACGCAGTCATCCGCGAATAGTCGCATTTTTACTTCGGTTTCATTTGATATGTCGTTAATAAAAAGTAGAAACAACAGCGGGGCTAAAACTGTACCCTGAGGTACTCCTCAAAGAACAGGTACTAACTTGGAGGCATGATGGTCGTATTGTACAAATTGATAACGGTCAGAGTGGTAATTATAAATCCATCGTACGAGTGGTCCATCACCAAATGTAATTCTAAGTTTAAAATGGAGTTTAGCATGAGAGACTCGGTCAAAAGCCTTCGACAGATCCAGGAAAAGGGCATCGATTTGTGACTGATTGTTGAGGCTTCTGCGCAAAATCATGCATAATTTCTACTAGTTGCGTAGTCGTTGACAAGCCACTACGAAATCCATGTTTGTTTCTGTGGAGTATGTTATTGACTTCAACAAAATTTGTCAGAAATTTCAAAATAATGTGCTCCAGTAATTTACAGCGTGTACATGTCAGTGATATGGGTCGGTAATTAGCAGCAGATGAAATATTGCCAGATTTATGTACCGGAATTACTTTCCCTACTTTCCACTCTGCAGGAAGGCTACACTCGTCGATTGATTTTTGATATATCAGGCAGAGGTATTTACTTATAGGCTCGGCATATCGCTTGAGAAATTTGTTCGAGATTCCATCTGGTCCATCACATTTCTTATCATCCATGTTTAACAACATCATAAGCACTCCCGCCTCGAATATTGAAGGAGTGCCTGACAGCGTGGTCTTACATTCGAATGCAGGGGTTAGGTCAGAGGAGTTGTTATCATGTGTGAACACTGACTGAAAGTGAATGCTAAAGGTGTCAGCGTCAAGTCCTTGGGTGGATTTTGCCTTGCTGCTTGTGTGTTGGGAACTTAGATATCTCCAGAATTTGCTGGGTGCTGTTTTAATGAATCCATTAAGTGTGGTTTTACAATAAGTCAGTTTAGCAGATTTTATTTTGCTGTTTAATAAGTTAGTTAGAGAGTGAAGGCGAGTAAGGTAGTTTGGAATCGGGCGTATTTTGTTTGATTTTCTCAGTCGTTTGATTTTACGCTTGAGGTGGATAGCATCGCGTGTCATCCATGGATTCTTTTTCTTTGTGCATTTAGTTACAGTGGGAATGAAATTGTCAATGCAATGCCTGACGTGAACCTTAAAACATGCCCAGACCTGATCACTGGTTGACGAACCATCCATACACAGTTCAAGGAAATTGGCATATTCATGGACGAGATATGTCATAATGGCTGCGTCATTTGCCTTTCCAAATGCTAAAATCGGCGATCTATCTTTTTTGACAGCCAGAGGAACAGGGAAAGGCCGAGTGCAAAACACAAGCTTATGGTCTGACAAGCCTTCTAGTATTTCAGTGTCTATTTCAGTTGATGGAAAATAATCACTAACGAAAACCAGATCGAGTATCGAGCTGGACGACCCTTGAATGCGAGTAGGTGTGTGGACAAGTTGGATCAAGTTAAATGCGAATATAATGTCCGAGAGAGCATTATTATAAAGTGATTTCGGTATTTGAGAGCTCCAGTCCGGTTCTGAAATATTAAAGTGCCCAGCCAAAATAATTTTGTCACCTGATATGTGCCGGTGCATATAGTCAAGTAAAGGAACCAGGTACTCGGGATCAGCGTTTGGTGGCCTATAGACCGCGCCAACGTGCAGGACGTATCCTTCTATGTTTAGTTTGCACCAAATACTTTCTACATTCGGTACATCAGGCATAGGCATGAAAGATATATCATCCCTCAAGATAATGGCCACACCCCCGCCTCTCGATGCTCTATCTTTGCGCAGAATAGCATAGCCTGGTGGAACAACTTCATTATCTGAGACGTTTTAGTGAAGCCACGTTTCGGATATAGTGACCACGTCCGGGCTCAGTGCCATCAACAAAACTTCCAGGCATTCCACTTTGTTGATAAGACTTCGCGCGTTTAAGTTCAGAACGGTTACTTTAGCCGAGATCGCGTGATTTTGCGATCCGGGCTGGATACTTCGTCGTTTCTTGGCTTTACCTCAACCATGGCGTCGCTTTCTGCGTCCCATGCAAAAAGACGGCCAGCTATGCGAACTTTATCATAAGTTAACATTACCTTTTCTTTCCGGTCCCGATTTTCTTTAGTTTTATTCCAAAGCTTTTTCCTTATGTCACGAACGTTGCGTGAAAAATCTTCACCAATAGAGTATCTGGTATTTTTCAGCTTCTTGCAATTTTGAAGGATTTTCGTTTTGTCTCTGTAGTCATGCAGCTTAAAAATTGCCGGTGTAATGTAAGTCTCGTCGTCTGGTTTTGCTCTACCAAGTCGATGAATTCTATCTATTCCCGCAATGTCAACGTCAAGAATGTCTTTTAGAATTCCATCTACAACTGCCTCCTGGAGCGTTTCAGAGGATTCTTCCTCAGGTTCACTCAAGCCGTAAACAATCTTTGAACCATTTACCCTTCAATGCTTTCAACAACACCCAGTTCTTTCAAAATTTTTCACGTGCTGATGATGAATCAATTATTGATCTGCTGGCATTTCATTTCTACGCGTTCAGAATAAATTATTGTAATGTCAAAAGCATGTGGCTCATGTTCAAAGACATTGTTTTTGAATGCATGCAACAATTTGTACCAACATTTGTAAAAAAAACACTGTGTCGTAATCCCTGGATTACTCGGGACACGTTACGGTTCCAACGTTAGCTTACAAGGTTTAAAAAGAAGTTAAAGAATTTTAGTTGCCTCAATTTGAAACCACTCTAAGAAAATTTAACTAAGCAACTAAAATCTAATATTGCTCATGATAAGGATAACGGTACTACCTTCTTTGATTCAGTCGTCTCCCGAGAAATTCTGGTGACTTGTAACCCCAAGCTCCCGATCGCCGAATGTGTTTTCAGCAGATGGTGTGGATGTATGTGATTATAGTGCAATTTGGTTGGCTTCCAATAATCATATTAAAACTGTCTTTACCACAGATGATCACCATCTGCCCCAATTTCGCATGTCGTTACCTTTAATTCATGATTTAGTGATTACTGAGATTGATGTTTGCAACTTGTTACTGAACATTGATGTTAAAAAATGCCCTTGGCCAGATGACATGCCTAAGGCTTTTTTTTTTAAACGCTACTCGGAATGGTGCTCGAAATATTTCTTTGTCCTTTATTATAAGTCTCGCAGTGAATCTTCCCTACCGGACGACTGGAGAACTACCAGAATTAAAACGATACACAAAGCTGGCGATAAAAGACGTGTTCGAAACTACCGGCCGATTTCACTCACTTCAACATCGTGAAAAATCTCGAACACATAATTCATAAGCATTTCATCATTTTTCTTGAGGAACACAACATTCCTTGTAAAGCACAGCATGCCTTCAGACACGGTTATTCGACAACCACGCAGTTGAAACTATTCATGACTTCTCAAAATCAATACAAGAACGCAAGCAGAGAGACGCAATTTTCATAGATTTTTCGAAGGCATTCGATAAAGTGTCACACAATAAACTACTTCACAAATTGGGATATATAAAAGAAATTTTAAACTATTCGCTTGGATCGCGGCTTTTTTAAGAGACCGACATCAGTTTTTTTCGTTAAACAACGCATCTTCTGATACAGTACCTGTTGATTCTGGTGTTCCCCAAGGGTCCGTACTGGGTCCCCTCCTTTTCTTGCTCTACATAAATAATATTGCTGATAATCTTTCTGTCTGTATTAAATTGTATGCAGATGACTGTGTTCTCTACAAAACTATTAATACTGTTCAGGACCAAACAGTATTAAATAACGATTTTTCAAAAGTGATAGCATGGTGCGAAGAGTGGCAGATGGCAGTTAATTTTGAAAAGACAGCATTCATGAGAATCACGCCGAAGAAAAGTCCCCTTTTGTTCCTGTGCCGCACTCTTCACTCTTCCAAAAGTAAAGCATTACAAGTACCTCGGTCTATCGATCACTAATAATTTGTCACGGACAAAACACATCGACACTGCCACAGTTACCGCTTTCCGGAAACTGATTTTTTCTCAGAAGGTCTTTAAAATCATCAAAACCAACTGTACGATATCTTGCATATAAGACCATAATCCGCCCTGCACTTGAATATGCAGTCATAGTTTGGGACCTGTTCACCGCATCGAACATAAACAAACTGGAACGCATTCAGTGGAAAGCAGCAAGGTTCGTATTCAATAAATATGGTCGTGTTTCTATCACTGAATTCATCCGGCAATGTGACTTCCCGTGAATAAGTGATAGACATCGCATATGTAGGTTAAAATTCTTTTTCAGCTACTGGCAGGACATTACAATATTAACACCTCTGGTATCTTTACTTTCTCGACAGGTTATAAAACAAGACCACGACACGACCGAAATATATTGTCCCTAAATTCAAAAATTAATTCTTTTAAGTATTCTTACTTCCTACGAACTATAATTGATTGGAATAACCTCACTAACGACGCAGTCACGCACAAATCATTAAAATCTTTTGGAGAGCACCTGAAACAATGTACTGATATTGTTTTGCTTTTGTGAATGTGAAGTTATGTTCATGTACCTACCCTGCTAAGGTCTTCAACAAGAATTACAGTATGTATAAATAAAAAAAATAATTTTATGAGTATTGCGCCCACCGCAAATAGAGGTAGTGTTGCACAAGATAAATATTCCAGGCAGAAGCTGTGATACTAAATCACAAGAGACTGTTGGAAGCCTTTCATATAAATAAAGAGAGGAAGCGAGTGTTTCAGCGATACATGTGTGGCGCTGTTTAGAACTGAACTGATGCATCTTGAACGGTATGCGTGAATGGACGTCTTCTACGGGGAGTCACGCTGCGCTTGTTTTGCTCCTTGCGGATGTTCAGCCGACCTAGGCAGCAAACATGGGGACAGGTCGTCTGCTGTGCTCAGTGCAGCAAAATCGTGGTTTGAGCTAGTTGGTACGTCTTCAAAATTTCACCAGCGCTGCGACTAGGAACAAGAGCAGAGAAGGAAGGACAAGGACAAGCGCTACTAACAACTGGAAGTTTATTTGAAAAAACACAGATTATATGCACACAACTGACAACCCAAAGCGCCTGCGCTTCCCGCAAAAAGCACGCAAAAGAAAGTTAAGAATCTAGATACAAAATTTCACACTCATGTAAGTTTACAGATGGTGTGCGAACGCACGTGTCGCTGTTCTTGTGAATGTGATAGGCTTCACTAGGGAACTGCGTGAAGCCTATCAGATTCACAAGAACAGCGACACGTGCGTTAGCACACCATCTGTAAACTTACAAGAGTGTGAAATTTTGTATCTAGATTCTTAACTGTCTTTTGCGTGCTTTTTGCGGGAAGCGCAGGCGCTTTGGGATGTCAGTTGTGTGCATATAATCTGTGTTTTTTTCAAATAAACTTTCAGTTGTTAGTAGCGCTTGTCCTTGTCCTTCCTTCCCTGTTCTTGTTCCTAGTCGCAGCGCTGGTGAAATTTTGAATTCGGCACACTGCATGCTTCTCCGACGCCCATTCCCCGTTTTCGTTAACTTTTCGTTGTGTCATGTTATCTTTTTCCTTCCCATATATTGCTGCGCTGTGCTGTAGTCAATGAAATGCCTTCTTTTTCAATTTTAATAAAAGCTATTGAACCCGCGTTGTATATCTTAAGCGCAACTTTGGCTGTAATTTTTTATATAAGCACCGAAAACACTTCATGCTGGAAATGACGTATCGGATCCAATTTCAAACGCTGAACAGAAACCTAAGGCTCGTAATTAAACGTTGCACGGATGCAATCATTCATCAATATAATTTTTCCCTGAAAATCGATGACTAGAGTAGTTTGCGTGCTGGCATCGTTGAAGGGTCCACTGAAAATCGCTTCTGTGCATTCTTATCAGATATGTGTTATAGCGGGGAGTTGTTACCTTCTGTAGTTTTTCTTTTTGTTGTTGTATTTTTGGTTTTACAAACTTAAGAAATGTTTTCGTCATTCTCTCCCTGCTAGTTTGACTATGGACACTGCACAACTACGTAATAGGTAAACAAATAAAATATATTTAATTATAACGTATATGGCATTCGAAACTATTACCAAATATATTTTTCTCGATGAATTCTAAGAAGGAAGCTCCTTACGATTCGTCAAAACTCACCTGCACGCAGGCAATAGTAACTTGAAAAAACGTCGTTGAGAGCCCCAAGGTGTAAAGGGTGAAGACAATGACTTCGTCCATTCTTTACCGTGTCTCTGCTGCCCCTGAAACGTTGAATGGGCGGTCTGTGAGCAACAGCTGTAACCTACAAAGGAAAGCGAAGGATATTACAAGGGCAGTCAATCTGTGGCTCTTTACTACGAGTTCGGTTGGTGGTGTTCTACCTAGGCTACCATTGAATGCAGGCGAAAAGCAGGGCACCATATCGGGATCCAGTGATATGAGCGTGGCTAATAGATTCATGAGAACCCTAGATGCAAATTTTAGGTGACGTGACCAATGGCATCAGAGAAAACCATTATGCTCCACAGATATGCGACAGTGAGGCTGGCTATAAATCCGCGTGGCACTACGATGGAAAGTTTCTGTTCATCTATCACATGAGGCCAGCCGGGAATCTTGTCAAAGGTTTTAAGAATTTTTTTGGTCTCGTTGGGAACCAAGTATGGCCAAGTTTTTTGTCTTTATGGCATTTACATGAAGCACTAATTTATTCACCAGAAGGCAGCAGCAGTTACGGCCACCGCAGATCGACTGAGCGTACCCTGATACAGCGTAGGTGTTTCCCGCGCATGTTGAGCAGCACAGTACATCGGAAGTATCAAGGCAAAGCCCGGGCAAGGTGTGCACATCCAATCACCGTACGTGACCACAGCATGACTACGACGGCAACAAATCTGTCTGCGCGGCCGAAACTCCTGAAAAAGCTTCACAAAAGCAGCACTCCTAGAAGGCTCTTCAAAATTGGCAGCAGCAGTTACACTATCCGGACATCACTGGGCTTACTTTGTTACCACACAGGTTTTCGGCCAGCACTTATGTGAACTCAGGCACTTGAATTCTAATTCTGTAACTGCTGCTCCTGCTGCACTTGTATTGAATAGTATCCGACTGCTTGACTTGCGATTGGCAGTTAACGTACGCAGTACCGCTCCGAAGGTTTTGTGTTTAGATGTCAGAACTCTGTACCTCAGAAATGTTCAATTAATCAACTAAGTTATTTGAGGGCTTCAAGCGCCAGCTGCAACAGGAGTTTTGTGACTTGCGTCAAACCATAAAGAGAGATCTTAGATATGACACAAGGGATAATAAATTTAGTCAGGTTTTCATGAACCAAGGCTACAATGAACTGAGGACTTCTGAAAGTCGAGTTTAAGAAGAAAATGCGGAGTTGAAGGAAACTATCAAAGAGCTGCATATGTTGCGCAACGGCGCTATCTGCAAGACTGATATAATCTGGAAGAAGATAAAGCAGTTCCTGCGTTCCAATATTCAAAAACATTCTCTTGGATTATCGAACAAGTAGGCGAACACTTTTTCAGAAAGGTACCGCCGCGGTGGCGTAGTGGTCTGAGCATCCGCCTCGCAGGCGGTAGGTGCGGATTTCGATCCCCAGTGCCTTCGGGTACCTATCTGTGATACAATGGGCAGAAGCTTGAGCTTGGTCTGGTGCTCGGCATAGTTACGGTAAAATGCTCTGGAAATGGGTCTTGGATCCCACGTTGCGATGCAAATAACTTGTGCCATGACGCTGTTAACTCCTGATGCTGAGGCATATACAGTATAACGAACGAAACGACATGATATTTTGAGTTCTTATGCAAGTTGACAGTATCACAATAAAAGAACCAATAGAACAATGCCCTCTTCACATGGCAGCAGTTGTTCGGGCGCGAACGCTTTTCAGTTCGTCTTTGAAGTTTGTCCTTTTATGGGCGCTTCCCTTTGCGTTCCTTTCCCGTCTGTTGTAAATTAATATGAACTTGCTCTCATTTTAACACGATAGCGTTAAGGGGCCCCGTGTCGCAGAAACGTCGGTGGCGTTGACCGTGAGCGAAAAGTCCCAGAAGCACTAATAAAGCCGAGTAGGAAATTGGTCGAGTTGGAGAACCGAACCAAGGCCTCCGGAATACGAGACAAGCACGCTAACCACTCTGCCACGGCAACTCGACAATTTGGAAAGAACAAAGGCTCGTCTAGTGAATACGGTGTTGTCTCAGAAGGGTGCGTTGGAGACGTGTACTGTGGTATATAATAGTAATTATGAGCATGGAAATTACAGAAGTCGCAGTCAAGTGAGTATGAAAGAACGTTTCCGCAACGTTTCCTCTTCGCTTGGCTAGGGTGCCTCGATGCCTGCCCGCCGCGCCGCCGTTCGGGCAGGCATGGAGGCATCCTCCGCTTGGAGCGCACGTAGCGCCATCAGGCGGCGCCCACTACAACCACTCCCTCCTCCTCCTCCCCGCAATGTACGTCACTGCCCCAACCATGGAGGAAGGAAAAAGAGAGGAGAGGCCGTCACGTGACATTTTGTGAAGCCGGAAACCAGCTCGGCGCCATCTTGTCCGGGCTGACGTCATCGCATAAGTCCCGCCCTCGACTACTGCGCGCGCGTTTCAAAGCCAACGAAGGAGCGTGCTACCGCAGGGGCACAGATCCCCGCGCTGGTGGCGCTTGGCTGCTTACCGGCCGGTTTAGGGCGCCCTATGCCGGTGTTCGTCAGCGGAAAAGTTAATAAAGCGGAAATACCCGTGTGAGACAGGCGGCTACTTTCAGTTACTGTTTAGTACTGCGTCGTCTACGCGCCGTCTCCAACTGCTCGGCCCTGGTCACAATTAGTAGCAGCCGAGAAAAATGCTTATCTCAGCTCTTGCAAGCGCGGGAAGTGACCTTCGCTTTCAATTACTGCGGTGGCCCCCCTTTGGCAACGCCCGTCCAGGCACAGCTCACACCATTATTAACAGACCTTTTTACGTCAGTTTACTTTTTAATCCTTTGCATTCTCCTCAAATGAAGGTATCGCGAAAATAAAAAGTGCTTTTTTTTAAAGGACCTGCAGCCGAGCGCAGGTTTGCGTATGGGGTTGAAGTTTTGACAAATGTCATTTGTTTGCAGTTGATGACTTTGTTATAGAGCAGAAGCTTTTGTGTTGTTGTATATGATGTGAAGATATTTTAAATAGCCACGTTTTTTCGTGCGAGTTGTTTTTTGTGAGAAAATAAATGTTTTTTACAAATGAAGTTCTCGGCATCCTGTGTGCATTCGTATCTTTATGTAGATATTGCAGTGAACAAAACTAACCCTTCGCCTTTATTAAAGAAAAAAAACTCTAAGGTATTGTTTAAGCGCAGGGTCTCTTTCTTTTCATTTTTACCGGCGGCGTATAACAGGGGCGTGCAAGCATATGCAAAGCGAGCGCAGCGGCTTCCTTTAAAATATCGCCCTCCACCGATGTCATGGCCCCCGCTGCTCACACAAGCGCAATCGCGAAAAACGAAAATAGTTACACTAACACCAGTGACGATCGCTAGAGCGTTGCAAGAGCACGCCTAATAGCAACGAGGTTTCACTGCCGATGAAAACGGGAGCGCGAATGGCACACGCACACTGCACGCACAGGACGCGAAACGTCCACGCAATACGCCGACGACCTCTCTAGCGCACGGCGTATTGAATCACTGGTAAACGAACAGCGCGAGTGCTCCTCAGTAAGCAGCGGCGGTCTCCCGACGGCTCCGAGCAGTGACGCAGTTGACGAACTGCCCGTGCGATCGTGGTCGAGCACGATGAAATCAATGCACGCAACAACGAGAGTTTTGCAGCGAATTCCGCCTGAGATATGAGTGAACGGCGCCAACGTAAGCTTGTGAGCACGATCAAAAACAAACTCGAGCAGTTGAGAAAAGTACGCCGCACCGCAACTGCTACGCCGCGGTCGTCTGCTACCGCCCGGCTTGCAAGCAGCAACTACGACGCCGTTGCTAAGCTGCCCGGACTAGGTGGCCTCCCGATCGCGAAAAAAACCACGTGATTTCCTCCACATTTTTCTCCCATGGTGTTGTGTGGAAAGGGCCTCTCCTCTCTTTTTCCTTCCTCCATGGCCCCAACAGATAGCGTTAAAGCCCCTAAAAAATTAAAGTAGCGACAAAATGCCCTCTTTCTCCTCTCCTCCTCCCCCGCGCGCAGGGCGAACGACTTTTGTTTTCTTTCTGATTTCATTTGACTGCGGTGGCGACCTCTAGCCCGCTCAGAAGGAACTAACGCCCCTTTACAATTGGTTGCGCTGGATTCCCGTACTTGCCGAGCTCTCTATGTTTCCGCATTAACCGTGCGTTGCGCTGCATAAATACATCGGTGACTTAGGAGAAACATTTGCATGCTTCACTGAATCGCCTAAAGGCAATAATGAGCACGCATAGATGGATTGTTTTAATAGAGCCGCACTCGCACCGTGTCCGGGTGCGCCGGGCTTTATGCGGCGTGCCAAGTTTGATATCGAAAGTGGGGCGTGCATTGAACATGACTGTGAATCACGAGGCCGTAGTATGAATTTGTGGTGATCTGTTTTGGTGAAGAGGATTGGTTTAGTTTGGTTTATGGGGTTTAACGTCTCAAAGCGACTAAGTCTATGAGAGACGCCGTAGTGGAGGGCTCCGGAAATTTCGACCACCTGGGGTTCTTTAACGTGCACTGACATCGCACAGTACACGGGCCTCTAGAATTTCTCCTCCAAAGAAATTCCAGCCGCCGCGGCCGGGATTGAACCCGCGTCTTTCGGGTCAGCAGCCGAGCACCGTAACCGCTGAGCAACCGCGGCGGCTTTTGGTGAAGAGGAGTACGCAAACAGAACGACCGTCCCCGCCGGAACGCTGGACGTGCTACAACGGATGCACAGGTTTCACATTCAAAAAGACACCTGCAAGTGAAGGCATTCTAAATGCCCGTAGTTCATCCGCTCTTCTAGTGGCTTTTGGTTTTGGTCTGGTGTAGTGTATCGCGGACCAGGTAAGACGCTTGAGGGAGTGCTCGAAATACGGTATGAAGGCCACGCTACGTGTGTACTTATCTGTGCATCGTATAATCTTCTCTCGCGTGCATGAACTGTAAGGATATAGACTCCCGCATTAAAATTTTCTTAGGAATAGTTACTTAGTAAGGAGAAAACCTACCTTGCAAATAACATTCGCCTGCCAGCAATGGGATAATAAAGTTCTACGTAAATGTTTCTTCGGCATCAGTCATTTAGTGAGAAGCAAAACCTACCTCGCTTATAACACATCTGTCCGGCAATCTTCCATATTCGTATAATCGCTATTAGAGCACTGCACGGGCCTTAATTATTCACGCGTCCCGAGCCCGTCAACCTTTTTCGTTACCCGCCATCGCCCGGACCCGATGTTTTCGATATAGGCCCGAACCCGGCCCGGCCCGCGAGGTAGACATGCCCGGCTCAGGCTCGTAAACAGCCCGAGTACTAAATGCACATCGGTAAAGCCAAAGCCTGCTGATCTCATTTAAAAAAAAGCGGGTACACAACTTTTAAGATGGAGATAATGGAGGCCTCACTGTGGGCAACGTTAACAAAAAAAAAAACGTTTTAGCATTAAAGATTATCACAGATTTGCTCGAATTCGTAGCCTCCTCCTAACTAGTTAGGCGTTAAGGGGAAGCGAGAACGCGGAACTGATGTTACAAAGTATGTGACAGGAAACGCGCGACCAACTTACGATGGGCACTATCACGCATACCCACAGTTACTGGTCATATTTCGAGAGTAAACGCAAGCCAGCACGCGCTAGCTGGTCTTTCCACCAGTGGTGCCTACGGTGCCTTGACGATGCATATCGGAGCGATAATTCTCTTTGTCTTTTTCTGTAATTATATATATATATATATATATATATATATATATATATATATATATATATATATATATATATATATATATTTATACGCTTCACCACTTCAGAGCGCAGTTTGATCTGCGCTTATAGTACGCATGTATGTCTAACTGCGGCACGCGCTCAAATTTAACGAACGTCACTCTGGAGTTAGACGTGTGCCTCACGTCACTTACACGTTTGCGTGCGTACAATCATGATGCGCTCAACGCAAGCGCCCTTATGTCGAGCTTACTGCGGCCATACGCTCGATCGCGAACAAACCACTGCACAGCGTAGCTTGAAAAAAAAAAAAAGGAAAACTCAGCAGCTATTGAAAGCACGTCACTTAGCTCGCAAAGTCTGGTCGATGGCGTTGCGTTAAAATTCGCCCGGCCAATTCTGTGTAACCAAACCTTCCCCCGGCCCGCGTTGGTTTTCGATGATGGGATCGCGAAGAACCGCTTTCCACCGTCGTGACGGTTCTTGCACCCGAAGGCGCAGCAGCCCGTCATGCAGCACAGATAGACGGCTTGAAGTTGGGTGACTGACGCACGTTCCGAGCAAAACAAAAGCCGCGGTTCTTCACAGCAAGCAAAAGCGCAGTGTCCGCCACGACGCCTGCCGAACCTACGGTGCGCGGTGGGAGCGGACAATATGGCGTCTGCGGCCGCGAATTAAAGGACTTTTGAGTGCGAAACCATCGACCAATGGGAAGAGGCGAAGGGCGCGGGAGAGGGAGAGGCGGCGCTCTGTAAAGGTTGTCGTTACTTTAAAAATTTCCAGGGGCTTTAGATAACGGGCGACGGCAGCACCTCCTAAAGCCCCTTGATACAGCGCCTCCCACTCGTCTCGTTAGGGTGCAGTGGGGCCATGCCGGGACGCAGGAATCACGCGGTGAGCGGCGGACAACACAGCGCACATACTAGCCGCGTTCACCACGAAGTTTGGGGCTTCCTGCCAGTTCGTTGGGCGCGGAAGCTATGCTGGCGTTCGTGGCATCGCGTTTGTCAGCAACGATGTCCCGGCGAACTACAACTGCAACTTCAGGCTTGGCTGCGTCGAGTCTCGTGCGCAGTCGTCTACCCATGAAAAGGTTTGCTCGCGTTTCTCTTGTAGTCGCATGCGGCGTGTTGCGGTACGTCATCAAGAACGTCTGTAAGGTTGCCTGCAAGAAGTCTTGGGGTCGTCCTTTCCGCAATGCAGATTTCATTGTCTGTACAAATCTCTCCGAAAGGCCATTCGTGCTTGGATGGTACGCTGC
Organism: Amblyomma mixtum; assembly: GCF_055824585.1. Taxonomy (NCBI): domain Eukaryota; kingdom Metazoa; phylum Arthropoda; class Arachnida; order Ixodida; family Ixodidae; genus Amblyomma; species Amblyomma mixtum. The sequence goes on along the minus strand of NC_143021.1, from coordinate 4,744,133 downwards.
ACTCATTATATGACGACCACCGAAGCCTTTGACGAAGCTCTTGAATTCTTCGGAAACGAACTGTGGTCCGTTGTCGGTCACGATGGTCTCGGGTACGCCAAAACGAGAGAACCTGTCTTGGAGACACTGAATTGTGTGGTACGCCGTAGTCTTCTGCATGACTTAAACTTCCGGCCATTTTGAGTATGTATCCACAGCAAGAAGGAACATTTTGTTTTTCATGGGTCCAGCAAAGTCAAAGTGAACTATTTGCCACGGCGAAGTCGGCCATGACCATGGATGAAGCGGCACGGTGCTGGTTCGTTCCTTTGCTCCTGACACTTCACATTTCTTCACGTGTTCCTCTAGGTACGCGTCGATACCCTGCCATCAGATGTAGCTCCTCGCGAGGTCTTTGCATCTTGCGGTACCGGGGTGACCCTGATGCAGTTCCTCAAGCAAGAAGGCTCGGTGTTTTGGAGGCATGACTACTCTCATGCTGTACATTAACACCCTTGATGAACTGCGAGCTCCAAACACTTGTCGAAGAAAAGGTTCAACTCCTTTTCAGCGACATGAGACGGCCAGCCAGCACTTGTGAAGTTCAGTATCTTGCTTAGTAAAGGATCCCGCCTCGTTCCACGAGCGATGTCTTGGCCTGTGACAGGCAGCGTTTCAAAACGAAGCGAATAAAAAGTTTCGCTTTCTTCTGCCGATTGATTTTTGCTGCTGTCGAGCGGCAAGCGTGATAGACAGTCTGCTTCCGCATTATCGGCATATTTTTGAACTGAAGAGCATAGTTGCAGGCTTACAGCGTCGGCGCCCAACGCTGCATGCGGGCAGCTGCCATCGCGGGAATGCCTGTTTTCGGGCCAAAAATTGCTTGCAGTGGTTAATGGTCAGTTACAAGCATGAAGAACCTTCCGTAGACGTAGAAGTGAAACTTTTTTGCGCCGAATACGAGGGCAAGGGCTTCTTTCTTGATCTGACTGTAGTTCTTTTCGGCACTTGACAATGTGCGGGATGTGTAGGCAACCGGTCGAACTGCCATTTGTCATTTTCTGCGAAAGAACTGCGCCTATGCCGTACTGAGATGCGTCGCAGGCAAGTTGCAGCGGTCGCTTCGGTTCATAATGGGCAAGAACTGGAGGGGAAGCCATAGCTGCTTTTATCTCCGTGATAGCAAGCTGGCAGGACTCATCCCACGTCCACTCCGTTGTTTGCTTTAGCATCCTGTACAACGGATGTGCCAAAGTCTAGAGACGCTGAACAAACTTGCCGTAAAATTGACCATCCCAAAAGAATGACTGCAGTTGCTGCTCGTCTTTTGGAAGAGGCGCATTTAGCAGTGCCAATACGTTTTTTTCTCAAGGTAGCAACTTACTCCTTCCAACTCTTTCAACATGTTGTCCATAATTCTTTGAAATATGCTTGGGGCGGACGAAATGCCGAAAGCCAGACGGTTCATAGTATACAAGCCCTTATGCGTGTTTACCGAAGTAGTTTCCGGGAGCTTTCCACCATAACTACCTGCTGGTAGCCTCTCCTCAGGTCGATCTTCGAAAACTACTCTCCTCCTGCAAGCGCTGCTAGAAGGTCATCTATCCGAGGTAGCGGGTAGCGGTCAACTTCCAGACAGGTGTTGACGGTGGTTTTATGATCGCCACACAGTCGGAGGCTTCCATCCCTCTTCACTACCGGTACCAAGGGCGTCGCGTATTCGCTTGTAGCAACAGGCGTTCTGATGCCAAGCTTCTCCATTTTCACAAGTTCAACTTCTACTGCACCTTGCAGAGCAAAGGGAACGCTTCTTGCCTTTACAAACTTCGGCTGTGACCCTTCGCGAACGACAAGCTCGGCCTGCTCTTCCCCGATGGTACCTAGCTCATCCTTGAAAAGTTCGGAATGGCTGTCTAGCATGGCTCCCAGTTTTTCTTGCCAGCGCTTTGACATTTCTCGAGAGGAACCAAGGTGCTTCAAAAAACTAGGCTCTTCCAATCCAGACCAATATCTTGCAGCCATTCTCTGCCGAGGAGTGCTGGTCCTGTAGTGTCCAAGACGTACAGGGGAAGCTCCACGCTCTGGACGTTGTGGTGCACGACGACTTTCGGCAGGCCCTTCGGTTTTACCCTGGCCCCAGTATACTTGCGCAGCTTTAACGACGCTGGCTCAAGTCGCTTGCGTGGAAACAGCCTCTCGAATTCTCGCCACAATATGATGGATACGGCGGCGCCGGTGTCAAGCTGCATCGTCAGTAGGACACCGCCAACGTTCACGGGTACAGTAAATGGGTCTTGGTTGACTGATTGAAGTGGGACAGGCGACTCATTTCGGACGGACGTGAGCACCTTCACACGGTTCCGAGGCTTTGCCTCCCTAGCTTTCTTTCCTTTCCTGCAGGCGCATTGAATATGCCTTTTTCGGTAACAATTATAACATGTATCGCCGATATGAGGGCATGCTTAGCTAGAGTGATTGGGTGACCCGCAACGGAAGCAGCTTGGCGACATCACAGACTGCTTTTCGCCGCGAACCTTATTCATTTCGTGCGCCGGGGATACGCTGCTATGCGTGAACGCCGCGCTTTTCGTTGCAGTTTCCATGGCAAGAGCTCTATGTACGGCCTTCTGGAAGGTTAGCTTTTTGTCTTCCGTGAACAACACACGCTGAATGTCCTCGCGGAGCAGGCCGCAAACGAAACAGTCCCGGACCGCTTCAGCCAAGAAACTTCCAAATTCGCAACTCTGCACCAGCCTTCGAAGTTCCGTGACAAATTCGGCAATGGACTCACCGCTTTGCTGTGACCGCTTGTAAAATTTCGCACGCTCTGCGATGACGGACGACTGCGGCGCCAGGTGATCGCTCAGGAGTTTCACAAGATCGTCAAACTCTCGTGACGACGGTGCGTCCGGTGCCGTCAGCGACTTGAGCAGCGTGTAGGTCTTCGCGCCGAAGAGACTTAGAAAAGCAGGAGCCTTCTTTGCTACTGGAACATCGTTGACCAAAAGATAGGCCTTCAACCTTTCCTTGTACCACATTGAACCTTTCGAGGACAGCACGAGCGCAAGTCGCTCGTGGTCTCGTCCAAAGGTTCAATGTGGCCAATGTGACCCATGACTCACTTGAAGTTTCGGCCGCCGTGATGCCAATTTCAGGAATTTCACCGCAGGGAAATCTTCGTGGCGGGAAGCTTTTTTACACAGAGGCCAGGTTCTTTACACTGCGAACTCCATGCGGCGGTCATCCCATCCTCGTCACCAATATGTCATGTTTGGCAAATAAGAATTGGGCGGCGTAGACGTAGCATCGAAGGAACATTTATCCCTGCTACTTGGCAGGAAGCCAATAGATTACATACCGAGCGCGCTGCGCCCGTGCGAGCTGTCTTTTAAATCCAGCACGGACTACCGGATAAGAGAGAGCAGAGCAGGGAGCATGCGCAGGCAGTACGCGATAACAACACGCGTGCTTGGTTTCGCGCTCACACAACAAAGGCTGCCATAGAAAATCGATATAGTGCGTGTTTCTAAATAGCTAGCAAAAATCTGTAAGTGTCGCAAGAAGGGATCTGCGGATACATTCTCTAATGGTGTAACCTAACAATATCCGAACAAACTGAGTTCGTAATACAACCTCACATTCGAAAAATGCGCTCGACGAGAATTTCTGAGTAGGCATTGTTCATCGATTTAACGAGTCAGCATCTAACCCTATCCACATCCTCCTGATCATTACAAAGAGTTGCACTTCATATAACGTTCTCGACTTTCAGGACTCTACTTGACATCCTATAATATAAAGAAAAAGCAGAGCGCTGCATTGCTCTGACACAGGAAGCCAATGCAAACTGCATGGTGAAGACTACCAAGGCACGGAAGGGCCACCACAGAGTGTGTCGCATCAAAACACCTCCACCTTACAGCCACTATGGCGTTTCATCCGCAATGAATAAAGCATGTGGAGCATTTCGAGGAAATACCACTTGGAGACTTATTTTCTGAGAACGTCGAAAAGCTTGTAAATGACGTTATGAGAAGCATCGAGCACCGGCGATCCCTCTTCTATTGGATCAGAAGCCAGCACAAGCTATTTTCCCGCACCACTTACGTCAGCAAGGGGACGCTTTGGGCCAGTTGGTCTGACATGTCGGAGGGGAGGAATAACCGCGAACTTGGACGAGTGGTACCGCTCGTCTTGTCTTCTTCTCGTTCTTAAATCTAGTCCAAGTTCGCGGTTATTCCTGTACTCACATCAGCTTTCACAACGCATTCAATAAATAAGGAGCTTGTGCAAGCCAGGAGGTCCCGTTTCAACCAGAGACCTTAGTGATGGTGGCCTCGGGTCCATGTTCTCTTTACCGAACCGAGGTAAGTGCTTATATTTCCAAAGGCTTCCACATTATTGTCAACACAGCCACAGCTGGGCATGACAAACATGCTGCTGCGCATGACTAACGGAACAATCTTCGGCTTAAACAACATCGCTGCTAAAATGCGGCATGTATGCGCAAGTGCGCAAGTAAGTGGCTTTAAATACGTGGTTTAACCAACATTAATGTCTCCCAGTGGTGGCTGGAGTCTGGCGAGCAGGGAAACAGCGAGAATGGCTTCTAAACGAAACTCTTTATTTTTGCGGACTTGCGTCCGCAAAGAGCTGAACGACTAGGTGGCGCCATAGCAACAGGCGAACTCGGCGGTCGTCCAACAGAATGTCCGCCGCTCAGGGCCGTGCTGTTTTTAAAGCTGACAGCGATCTTTCGAGATAAAGCTTGGACAGTTACTAGACCACTCTGGAACAACGTAGAATCGGCTCCGCCTGGATGCGATCGATCGAGATAAATCTAGGCGCCTCTTGCAACACAAAAAAAAGTGATAACGCGGTCTACCGGCAGCTTTGAAGAAAGAACAAACAAACACTACAAAGATTCCCGGCATTATTCTCCTCTCAAAAAAGCATCGACTGGATGCTTTAAATCATAAGGCGACAGGTAACAAGCAAAACGAATTTTGCAATCCCTCCCTGTGTCATCCCTGCTTATCCTGCTGCAGCAACTGCCTCAGATGATTGCATCTGGTTTGCAAGCGAATGGCCACTAACGCTACTTCCCATGTGCTACAGTGGAACTGTCGGGGTCTTACTAATATTAGTCAACGCACCCAGAAAATCTAGCTCTGGGTGCGTTGACTAACGCCGAAGGTTCTGGTGCGCCACACACAGCTTATTAATTCACGGAATCTTCATTGCTGCCGCTTTTATCTCGCTTTTAGTTCCACACCCCCTTTTGGGCACGTGTTTTAAAAACTTTTACCTCATTCACGTTTTTACGTTTGTTATATTTTTATGGTTTCACCTGTATAATTTTCACCTGTGTCCTTCATAGTTTTTACCTTTCCCCGCCCTTTTGGCTACTTTTTCATAGTTTTTGTTAATGTTACCTACCTGACCACTGTTACGCGGCCCTTTACACCGTTTTGTTATTGCTTATAACTTTCTTTTGTTCCCTGTTGTGTTTTTATGTCATCTTGTGACGCGACCACACTGACTGCCGGTTATCGCTGAGCAGCCCGGTTACCCACCCCCTCATGTTTTCTATTTAAGTGTCTTTCCACCAGAATAATTTTTCAGATGTGAGTCAGCGCTCGTGTGTGTATCATTTCTTCGTGTGTCCGTGTTTCGTCGCGCTGTTTCTTCGTTTAAATGCATTACCAACGAGCCCGGAACCTTGCTCTTTCGAGAGTATTCGCCTTGCCCTTCGTCTTTCTCCAGATGAATTCGCTTCGCAAGCTGCCTTTCAGTTCTTTCTAAATTATGATTGTTCACCTGCGCCTATTCCAGTCAGTCCCAAACATGAGGCAGAGGATGAGATCACCTGCCCGTTCACCATGGCGGAGCTTATAGCTGCCATTGAAGACATCCGCCCTAACACTGCACCTTATGCCCTATTCCGGAATCTGGAAGGTGAAGCATTGACTTCACTTATCAGAATTTTTAACCAAATCTGGACATCCAGTGAAATGCCATGCGATTGGAAACATTCAGTGGTTGTTCCGATACCAAAGCCCGGAAAACCACCCACAACTCTTTGAGCCCTACGACCGATTTCGTTTACCCCAACTATTTGTAAACTCTATGAAAAACTGCTTGCCACTCGAATCTCTTGGTGGCTCGACCATCATCAGAAATATTCGTCTGCTCAAATTGGTTTCCGACCAGGGTACGGAGCTGAGGATGGTCTTGACAGCTTTGCCAACGACGTGATACGTCGCTCACCTCACAGCCGTCTCGTTCGCACAGTCCTGGCAACAGACATCACGAAGGCCTACGACAAAATTCTCCACGCAGCCATTCTCAACACTATGGCATCACTTGGCATGCCCTTGCAGCTTTGTCGAGCAATTCATGCCTTTCTTTAGCAACGAACATTTGCTATCCGCGTCAATGGTAAACCCACAGGCCGCTTCATTTGTAATCGGGGTGTACCGCAGGGCACAGTTTTAGCCCCAGTTCTATTTAACATCGCATTCATTCCTCTGAAACACAGTCTATCCACCGTTCATAATGTTCAGATTCTAGCATATGCAGACGATATCACTCTCTGGTCCACAAATCGCTCAGCTCAGATGCAGCGAGACTCCCTGCAAAATGCCCTCAATATTGCCACGTATCATTGCAGAGTTTGTTCGTTCACGCTCAAGGCTGCAGGAAAGGGTCGTTATCACTTTTGTTCGTGGCGCGAGAAGCGACCAGACTAATCTCGATTGTTCGCAGCCATGAAAGGCTGCATCTAGGTTTTTCCAGATTACCGTAGATGATCTTGACCTGTTATCTGGAAGTTTCCTTGCCGGCTTTAAATTGAGCGATGCCGCGAGCGGCGGACATTCGTAGTTCGACGACCGCCGAGCACGCCTGTTGCTGCCCGAGCTCGTCCAGAACCAGCGAAGTTTTTTCGGCGCTGGCTTGCTGAGAAGTTTTGACAAGTGCAGGCGGGCCTCGGATCCACTGCGACCCCAAGGATCCGCAACCAGCCTCCCAGCCCAGGCGCCGTGCCTTTGCCGGTGCTCGGGCAACTTCCTGGCCTTCAAGCAGCAGCCCAGTCGGCCGCCCGTGACGTCATGGGAGGCCCGGGACCTGCTGCCCCTCCGGTGTTCCGTGCGCCGCCCCCAAAGGCGCACTGTTTTTCGTTCACAGTTACATCCGACGCGACAGCTGACGACATCGTCGACGGCATCGAGTTGGTTGTCGGCCCGAAAGGGCTAGAGAGCCTCCAGCACCATGGAGGCATGAAGTTCTGCGTCGCCATGGCCTCGGCTGCGGCGGCGGAGAAGATGCTCGTGGAAGGCGCCTTCAACGTGAACGGCACTTCCGTCCCAGTAGCCTGCGTGGGTCCTGCCGTGGTCCACGTGACGGCTTTTCGTGTGCCGCTGTTCGTGGGAGACGCGGCGCTGGCAGCGGCACTGAGCTCTTTCGGCAAGGTGCTGGGCATCACCCACCCCGTCCTCAAGGGCCGTCGTCACGTCGGCAACGGGACGCGCGTGGTCCGGATCGAGATGAAGCAGGCGGTGCCGAACTTCTTGACCGTCCAGGGCCACCGCGTCATGTTTGACTACCGAGGCGTCCGGAAGGTGTGTTCCCGCTGCGGGCAGGACGACCACATCGGCGCGGCGTGTCGAACGCCGCGGTGCGCTCGCTGCGAGGTGTTCGGCCACGACACGGCCGGATGCGGAGCGGCTTGCAGGCGCTGCGGTGGAAGCCACGCCACAGCGGACTGCCTGCGGCCACGGTCCTATGCGGCGGCCGCCGCCTCGAGGAAGGAACCGAGTAAGGACAACGTGGCCGCAGAAACGCGGAGCCCACCAACCGTCCGGACGCCTGTTGCGGACGAGCACCCAACGACCAGCCGCCCGAGGGAGCCCGAACCCGCCCCCGCGACGGAGGTGCCCGTGAAGGAGCAGCTCGAGGGGACGCCTTCAAACGAGGTGGAGCCGTTCGGTGCGGTTTTCGCGGAACCCTTGCCGCCGCTACCCCGCACAGCTTCCTTCAACACCGAGAGCGGCAGCGGCGATGAGTCGAGCGTGGCGTCGGGCGACCTGGTGGACGTACCGGACAAGGTCACGCCGCTTCGCCTGACGGGCGTCTTGACGTGCGGCCAGGTGTCAGGAACGACGACTCCTGGAGGTGCGGATGACGCGCGCTTCCCGTCACCAGCCAGCCACACCCTCCCATCGGCGACCCTGGCGTCGGCATCGGCTTCAGCTGCGAGCGTCGCCAAGACCACGCATGCAGCAACCGGTGAGCGAGGCCACAAGCGCCGACGGCCGCGAAGACATGGACTTTTCCCGACCAGACTTCAAACGTGCCCACCCCCAGTCATCGGAATCCGAAGGGACTGTTAACGAACGTTCTAGCAAAAAAGTGCCGCGCGCGCCAAGCGCCGCCCATGGCAGCGCTCTTTAGGTTGTATGCTATGCCGTCGGTGCTCTTGGCAGTCATGGCGGTTGTGCATCTCCTCTCCCTGAATGTTCGGGGATTTCAATCTGTAGACAGACAGAGAGAGGTGATGCACTTTGCCAGGGCTAGGGGCGTCGACATCCTGTTTTTACAGGAATGCAACTTCCGTACTTCACTTGATGTGCTGAATTTCACCACCCGGTTTTCTGTTTTTGCTTATTTTTCGTTGACTGATTTTCATATGTGCGGTGTTGGTGTCGTTTTTGTAAACCCCTGCCTGCGCGCGGGTGCTCATTGCACTTTCGGGCTGGACGGCCGCACTCTTGCGGTCGACTTCACACTAAACCAGCGGCGGGTACGTGCGTTGGTTGTATATGCGCCAGCACGGCGGACTAATAGTTCTGATTTTTTTGAGCGCCTCGACTCATTCCTCCTTGATCCCTACCCCACTTTCATCGTCGGTGACTTCAATTGTGTACTTAACATCGACCGTGACGTCCGCGGACAGGGTCACGGTCGCCGTTATTGCGGTGCCCCCGCGCTCCGCGATCTCGTGACTCAGTTCCGCTTGTCTGACGCGTGGGTGCAGCTTCACGGGGATGCCTTTGGAGCGACGTTTGAGAGAGCACAGTCAGCGAGTCGGATAGACAAATTCTATTTACCACCAGAGCTCGCTTCTTTTGTCGTTAGCTGCGAAGTTCTCGCGTTCCCTGCAGGCACGCCGGTGATTTCCGATCACCACCCCTTGTCAGTCAGGCTCGACTTTGGTGAGGACACCCCACGTACTGTTACGTGGCGCATGGACACGAGCCTACTGGCGGACCCGGAAAGCGTGGCGTCGCTGCGTACGGCGTTGGCAGCATCGTGCAGGAGCTTCGTTGCGACTGATTCATGGGACACACTCAAGGCTCGTTGGCAAGCAACCCTGGTGGCGGCCGGTCAAGACCGCAGACGCCGGGTAACTCATGCACTGAATGACACCCTCAAGCGCATCCGTATAGTGCAAAGGGGAGCACCCTTAACCTTTGCCATGAGCGATTACCTGAGTCTACTTAAAGCACGTTACCACGTGTTGCTCTGCCAGTCATCACGGGCAGCTAGTCGTGCACACCAGCTCGGGCGGCCGATATCAGACCCGGCTGTGCTACGACACGTACGCGCAGGCACGGCAGAGGAATTCGCTCCCGCTACTGTGCCTTTTGTGACACTCCCAGACGGCACCCAAAGCAAAACCACGGCCGATATCTGCACGATCTTCGCAAGCCACTTTTCGAACCTGTTCTCTACGGACAGTTGGCTACATCTTCAAGATGGTTATGACGGGCTTCTACAAAGTTTTTTTGGAAACTTGCCACGAGTAGCTGAAGAGTTCCATGAAAACCTTTGCGCACCAGCCACAAGCCAAGAGCTGCACGCCATCCTGCAGAGTATGAATGCAGCCTCTGCCCCCGGTCCAGACGGCATTCCAACAAGTTTTTATTCAAACTTTTTTTACGAGATCCAAGGAGCGCTCCTGAAGATGGTCAACGGCTTCCTCGCGGATGGGTTACGTCCAAACTCTTTCCGCGAATGTCGCATCATACTCATTCCGAAAGCGGGCGGTGACCCCTCCGACCCGCAAGCATGGCGGCCCATAAGCCTCTTAAACGCAGATTACAAAATAGTCACATCTTTACTGAACACAAGAATGCGGACGATCCTACCTCACCTAATCCACCGGGCTCAAACCAGCAGCGTGCCTGACCGCTCTGTGTTTGAAGCATTGGCACTCACTGTTCACATTTGCCAGCAGGACGGGCTTCAGCGGGTGCTTTGTTTCACTAGACCAGGCGAAAGCATTCGATCGGGTGGAACACTCGTATCTGTTCGGAGTCCTTGAAGCCTTCGGATTCCCTCCGCAAATTGTCAGCAGGCTGCGCTTACTTTACGCAGACCTGAATGCTCGTCTCTCCGTAAACGGCCACCAGAGCGCTCCCTTCTCAGTCACCAGGGGCATAAGGCAAGGATGCCCTCTCTCCCCAACATTCTTCGTGTTGTGCCTGGATCCACTCATCCGGCGCATTAACGACAGCCCATCCATACGCGGCTTCCCTCTGCCTGGCCAGGGCCAAATCAAGGTATCGGCCTACGCCGATGACGTGTCGCTTTTCCTCAAGGACGAGGATAGCTACGCCGCTTTTTCGCGGCTGTTTCTCGAGTACAGCGAGATATCTGGGGCCCTATTGAACAGGGGAAAAAGCAAGGCACTAAGGTTTGGCACCTTCACACCGAACCTTGCGGGCGAGGTGGAGTGGGTGCAGGGAGTGAAAGTCCTGGGAGTAGTATTCCTCGCCAGCGGAGAAGTAGCCCGCGAAACCTGGACTAACCTCCGCACGAACGCTGAGAAACGCCTCTCGGTGGCGTCAACTTTCCGCCTTTCAATGGCAGAGCGCTGCTATATAGTTAAGTCCACAATCCTAGCCGCATGTTTTTTTGTCGCCCGCGTCGCAAACCCACCGCGCACGTTTGCGCGCAGGCTAACCTCGGCCTGTGGCTCTTTCGTTTGGGCGGGCAAAACCGAACTTGTGTCACGAATGTTCATGCGCCTTCCATCGTACATGGGTGGGTTTGGTATACCTTGTATCCGCACCATGTGCAATGTGCTCGCCTTGCGAGGAGTACGAGATCTTGTACGCAACCCAGACTATCCCGGGAGAACACTCCTCACATATTTTCTGGGTACAGCGCGTAACGTGTTTTTTTCACAACACGTGGTTGGCCCTACAGCCGAGCAGCCGCCGGCATTTTTCGTTAATGTGCGTCGCACACTGACGTCGTTGACTGCCAGCGTGCCCGATCTGGATGTTGATGAAACCCCACCCTCCAGAATGTGTGAAGCACTAACGGTCGCTGCGCTGACCCGCGAACAACTCCAGAAAACGAGACGGGCACGCTGGCGCCAACTGACCTCAGCTACGCTTCCTGCAGATGTCAGGGACTTCGGCTGGCTGCGAGGCTGGCGGGTCCTGCCCACAAGAGACCGCCTTGCGGCGTGGGGCGTGGCGCCCTCCGCCCGATGCCCGCAGTGCGGTCTGCTTGAAACTTTGCAGCACGCAATGTTTGAGTGTGTAGTTGCGCGCACTTTTTGGACATTAGTGTCACGCATGTTTTTAACCCGCCTGGAAGCGCGCACTAGTTCTCCCGAAGTGTTTCAAAATATGCTCTTGTGTGTCGGCATGTTCGTTTTGTGGCGGCAGCGTGGAGTGGCATCCTTAAATGGGCGTCCGCAAAGAACAATGTTCCCAATGTTGCATCTCCTGCGCACGCGCCTCTTTGAACAAGCATGCATGGACGCTCTGTCAATGAGCGAGGCTGAGTTCTTGCGCAAATGGTCGACATACTTTATCGTCCTGCGCGGCGGTCGAGTATCGGCATTTTTACTGCATTACTGACATGCTCAGTGCTGCGTCACTGCGCATGTGCTTGAATGATCAGAGAATTAAGTTCATCTGTTTTGTTGTATTTTCTATGCTATGACAGATAAAATAAACTTCTCTTTCTACGCCGCCGCCGAGTGATTCAGTTCTTTTGAGGGCGCAAGTCAGCCCAAATAAAGAGCTTCGTTTACAAGTCTTTCTGGTGTCTTCCTGACCGCTGGACTGCCGTCACTACAACGTGACATCTGGTGGAGGTGCTGGGTAGCCTTCCATGTTCCGGACACCTTCTACAAGCCGTGACGGCAGCCCTCTGAGTCATCAACCGCAGGACCTGAGTCCAGTCCACCGCGCTAGCCGACGCCTGCAAGGGGACGCACCAGAGTTCGGGAATCTGCCGGACCATACCCGGAAGCGGAAGCCAGCCGCAACGTCTACCATGAGCTTGCCCCAGAGGACTCCAATCATTCTTCACCAGCCCCGGGTGCCACCAACCTTCGACGCTTCGCCTGGCGCCGACCCCGAAGAATGGCTGGAGCAGTTCGACCGTGTGGCTATCTTCAACAACTGGGACGATGCCACGAAACTTAGGTACGTCTTCTTCGCCTTGGAGGGACCAGCAAAAGTCTGGTTTGAGAATGAGGAAGCTAACCTCACGAACTGGGAAACCTTCAAACAGCAGCTTCCAAAGACCTTCACGAACGTCGTGCGAAAGGAGAGAGCCCAGCAGCTGCTACAGTCTCGCATACAACACCCAGACGAGACCGTTGCTGTGTACACTGAGGAAATGAAGCGTCGCTTCCGGCGTGCCGACGCGAGCATGAAGGAAGAAGAGAAGATGAAGTTGCTTATGCGAGGAGTTAAAGAGCAACTATTTGCCGGCCTCGTTCGCAACCCACCGAAAACCGTCGCGGAATTCGTAGAAGAGGCATCCACAATGGAGAAAACTCTTGACGCCCGAGCTCGCCAGTATGACCGCCAGCAGCGCTTTATGTCAGCAAGCTGCATGGACACCGCTAACAACGATAACCTGCGGGAGGTTATACGTGAAGTTGTGCGAGAGGAGCTCCGGCGGTTGCTGCCAACGGGAACGCAGCCGCAACTTTCATCTCTCACTGACGTCATCCGGGACGAGGTTCAACAGGCCTTGGGTGTGATGCCGACACCCACGCAGCCTCTGCCGCCCCCAATCGACACCCACGCAGCCTCTGCCGCCCCCAGCCATGACTTACGCCGCAGCTGTGCGCCATCCTGCACCTCAACGACGGGACCCAAGCCCCTATCACCCTCAGCCAGCTGCGTTGGACCGCCGCCCACTCGCCCCAACCCGCCCGTCCTACGAGCGACGCGCGCAGCCGAGGAAATGCGACAAGTGGAGAAGTCCCGACCAGCGCCGCCCACTATGCTTCCACTGTGGCGAAGCCGGTCACATTCTCCGGTACTGCCCATACAGGAGAATGGGCATCCGAGGGTTCTCTTACGGCGCCCCACGACCCCGACCCGGCCAGCGACCAGCCGAAACAGAAGAGTTTTTTGCGTCGGGAAGAATGCTCATCGCCAAGCCGCCTGAGCGCATGAACTAAGGTCCTCCATCGACGAAAACACAGGACTATGCCTCAACTACGACGAGAACTACGGCGAGAACTATGACGACCCTACGACGATCCCTACGACGACGACGACGACAACTACGACGACGACGACAACTACGACGACGACGACAACTACGACGACGAAAACTACGATGACACCGACGACGACGACACGGCCAGACTTGAAGCTTTACCGCTGCCCTTAAACCTTATTATGAACGCTAAAGGACTGGAAGTTTTCATTCTCCGTGATTATTTTCATTTTAAAGCATCGAGACGATGCTTCTTTGGAAGGGGGGTAATGCCACGTATCATTGCAGTGTTTGTTCGTTCACGCTCAAGGCAGCAGGAAAGGGTTGTTAACACTTTTGTTCGTGGCGCGAGAAGCGACCAGACTAATCTCGATTGTTCGCAGCCATGAAAGGCTGCATCTAGGTTTTTCCAGATTACCGTAGATGATCTTGACCTGTTATCTGGAAGTTTTCTTGCCGGCTTTAAATTGAGCGATGCCGCGAGCGGCGGACATTCGTAGTTCGACGACCGCCGAGCACGCCTGTTGCTTACGCCGCCGCCGAGTGATTCAGTTCTTTTGAGGGCGCAAGTCAGCCCAAATAAAGAGCTTCGTTTACAAGTCTTTCTGGTGTCTTCCTGACCGCTGGACTGCCGTCACTACAACGTGACAATATCCTCCACCACTTTCTTGTCGACACTGGCCTCTCTCTCAACCTCTACAAATCCTGCTATGTCCCCGTGGGAAATAAAGCTGGCCGCCGTACTTTCGTGCTCACTATTGACAATGCCCCACTTCCTGAGGTGGAACATACCAATGTTTTAGGCCTGCACGTTCATACTTCAGGCAAGGGCACGGCTTGGTTGTCAACTATGCGCAAGAGTGCTATAAACACACTTGGCCTCATCCGCAGGATAGCGAATCGCTCTGGAGGTGCCCGTTCAGATACAGCTCGTCGACTTGTTCGTACTGTCTTTCAACCTCGGCTCCTATACCAGGCTCAGTTCCAACAACTTACTAAACGACAGTTGTCCACACTTGAAGCACTCAACCACGAATCCAGGCGAGTCATTAATGGCCTACCCCGAGCAACTCCTATTTGTCTGCTGCAGGAGTATGCGCAGATCAACACACTGAAAGATTTAGTTACTCAGCGACAAACCAATAGAGCACGGAAAGTTTTTCTTCGTCCGATGTTCGCGCCTCAACCACCTCCATGGGACTACTGTCACATTACATCAAACAAGCCTGCTCGTCATAAGAAGTCGGAGTTCTTCTCACCGCCGTTACCACAAGCTTTTTCTACGCAATATGACAGCTACACTCTTAACACAGATGTCGCCATAGCCCCAAAAGGAGGATCAACTGTTTTTCTAAGCCCGACACACCCTCAACTCTACGGCCGACAAACCTACTCTACTCACACTTCATCATCTCCTTCTTTGGAGCTGCAAGCGATATTAAATGCCATAGCGGCTTTACCTGACAATCCTCCCTATAACCCAATGCACTTATGTACCCATTCGCAAGAAGCCGTGAAGCGTCTAAAAAAAGTCCACAGTACCCTTCGGGCTTCCCAGGCGATACATGCTGCTGTGTAAATCTTACCCGGTTCCTGTACTCGTTCAGTGGGTTCAAGCTCGCACAGATGTCCAGAGCATCGCACCTGAAATGATATCTCGTGTAACTGTCATTCCACCAACCCCACCTGCCTCTTTGCCACCACATCCACTTCTGACACATCTAACATCTTCAGCCTCCCTCAGGCAGCGTACACGTGCTCTTATTCCCCCGTGTACCTACCCCCTTCCCCCCAACCTATCACAGGTGGAGGAGGTCTCTTTGAGGCGGCTGCGTGTCGGAGCCTTACGCCTGCAGTAACCAGTTGCAAAGTGACAAGATTCCTGCGCCGCAAAAATGCCCTCACTGCGAAGCACCGGCTTCCGACACCAATGTCCACCACCTACTCTAGGCACGTCCAGGAACTTCACTGGTGCGCGCTCGAGTTCTTCAAGAGGCAGGCCTGTCTGCAAACAATGACTCTACTTTGCACGTGTGGATAAGGAAAAACATTTACGCCCGAAGCTTATGTGACTTTTTACACGCAACCGGGCTTCATGCGTTTTTGTAACTTATTATACCGTTCATCACTAACACCACGTTTTATGCCGCGCGGCACACTCAGCATCACAAATAAATAAATAAAAATCAACACCGAGCGTGGAAACAGCGTGTTTTAGCGCGCATGATAGGGCTTCATGGGGCGACATGGACCACTTCTAGTCGTACGCATCGTCACTGGGATGCAATCATTTGGTCAGGGACGACTTCATAATTCACCTAGCCGATGTAGAACCTTGTACCGGCCGAAATAGCGGCGCAAAAGCTTTACATTCAATCCGTGGGGGCGAATGGGCGTACAGACCCAGACTTCGTCGCCTGGCGTGTATTCCACGTTGCTTCTTCGTAGGTTGAAGCGTCTGGCGTCGGTCAGCTGCTGATCTTTGATCCGTAATTGGGCAAGTCTTCCGGCTTCTGCGCGTTGAAGGTAGGCGTCGACGTCGACGTCATCTTCTTCGGTAACGCTGCGCAGCATGGCGTCTAGCGTGGTCGTGGCTTCCCTGCCATGGACGAGCCTGGAAGGCGTCAACTGGGTGGTGTCCTGCACTGCGGTATTGTAGGCGAAGACGATGTAAGGCAGGATGATGTTGCAGGTCTTGTTTTCGGCATCGACATGCATGGCGAGCATAGAGGCGATGGTTATGTTCAGCCGCTCGCTCAGTCCGTTGATGTACGGATGGTATGCAGTTGTCCTCCGGTGGCTGGTTCTCCTGTATCGCAGGATGGCTTGCGTCAGTTCCGCCGTGACTGTTGTTCCTCTGTCCGTGATGAGCACATCGGTGGCGCCATGTCAGACAAGAATGCACTTCACGAAAAATTTGGCGACTTCTGGTGCTGCTCCGTCCGGTAGCGCTTTCGCCTCGGCGTAGCGGGTTAGGTAGTTGGTCGCTACGATGATGCACTTATTTCCTGACGTTGACTTCGCGAAAGGGCCGATCACGTCCATGCCAATCTGCTGAAAGAGCCTTGACGGAGGTTACATGGGGTTCAGAAATCCTGTTGGTCGGTGGGAAGGAGCCTTTCGTCTGTGAAAATCTCGGGGGTTTCCCAATAATTTGCGACACCGGCAGACAGTCGGGGCCAGTAATGCTTGTCTTGAATGCGGTGGAGTGTGGGAGAGAGCCCAAGTTGTCCAGCTGTCGGCCTGAAGAAATTATTGGCGCAGACTTGCAGGAGCAACAAGGAGGTAGCCTGTTTTCTTCCCTGCAAAGTTCTTCACGGGGACATCAATCTGTACACAGAACGAAGTTTGGTTAAGCCCGGAAACTGCGAAAGCAACTTCATCCTTTCTTGGGATGGCGTTGCGCACACAAACAAACAAACAAACACAGGAAGCCCGATATATCTCCGTCTGGCGTGACGTCATCATAGCGAGCGCCTCTTCGCGGCAGCGGCGCGCAGCTGCTGATCGGCGCACCATTGTTACGCTGGGACGACCGCGAAGAGACGAGTTGGGGCTCTGTCTCTCTCCGTCTGGCGTCACGTCACAGCGGAGGTCATGCTAAGGTCAAACGTAGTAACACCGCCGGGACGACGCTGAAGGGCTCAAACTGCAAGCAGTATTGCTTTCGCAATAAAAATCCTCGCTCGAACGAGGCGAGGGGTAAAGAAACTTTCCCTTACAAGTACTCGATGAGGTGTTTAAGGTCGGGGTCCATGCGTTGCTGCTCTGCAAAAGAGCTGGAGCTGATGGGTCCCAGGAAGGCGTCCTCATAGTCGTCCGACGCCGGTGCACCTATAGGGCTTGTGACAGTCGGTGTCAAAGTGCTTGCGTCCGGACTTGTAAACGACGGTGAGGTCAAACTTCTGGAGGCGCAGGCTCCGTCGAGCGAGGTGTCCGGATGGGTCCTTCAAAACTGGCAAGCCAGAACAGTGCGTGGTGACCGCTGACCACCTTGAACGGTCGTCCTTACAGGTAGGGGCGGAATTTCGACGTAGCCCAGACGATGGCAAGGCACTCCTTCTGAGTTGTCGAATAATTAGGCTCGGCCTTGGACAGGGAATGACTAGCGTATGCAATTACCTTCTCGCGTCTGTCAAGTTTGTTAGCCAGGACAGCGCCTCGGCCCACGCTACTTGCGTCGGTATGAATTTCAGTCCCGGCTATTTCACAAAAGTTCGCGAGGATCGGTGGGGACTGTAAACGACGCTGCAGTTACTTGAAGGCTTCTACTTGGGGCCTTCAAATTTAAATGGCGCCTCTGCCTTTCTCAGTTGGGTCAGTGGCTCGGCGATGCGCGCAAAGTTCTTGAAAAATCGTCGGTAATACGCGTACAGGCCGAGGAATCTGCGATCTTATCTTATCGGCCGGCGAAGGAAATACTGCGATAGCAGCTTTTTTTTTCGTGTCTGGGCGCACTCCTTCCTTGCTAACGATGTTGCCCAGAAACAGCAGCTCTTCGTATGCAAAGTGGCACTTCTCTCCTTTCAAGCTTAGGCCGGACGACATGATTGCGTCTAGTACTGTTCGAAGCCTTTTTATGTGCTCTTCAAACTTCCAGGCGGAGAAAACGGCGTCCTCTAAATATACCAGACAAATCTGCCACTTCAGGCTTGCCAGCACTGTACCTATTACTCGCTCAAATGCCGCTGGTGCGCAACAGAGACCAAACGGCATCACCTTCAACTCGAAGAGGCCATTCGCAGTGATGAATGCGGTCTTCTAGCGATCTCTTGCATCGGCCTGAAATTGCCAGTAGCCGGTCTTGAGGTTTGCTGATGAGAAATACTTGGGGTTGTAGAGTCGGTCCAGTGTGTCATTGATGCGGCGGAGGGGGTAGACGTCCTTCTTCGCTATGTTGTTGAAGCGGCGGCAATCAACGCACAATCGAAGTGCTCAGTCTTCTTGACTACAACATCCGGTGCCCCGCAGGGGCTCTTTCAAGGCTGCATGATGTCGTCGCGAAGCATTTCTTCCACTTGGTTCCGGACGGCTTGTCGTTCTCGCGGCGACGCTCGGTAGGGGCTTTGGCGGAGAGGTAGGGCGTGCTGGTCCGCTATAATGCCTGATTTGGCAATCGGCATTCGTCGGACCTTCGGCGATGACCAGAAGCACTCACTGTAGCTTATTAGCAGATTGCAGATATGGCCTTGTTTCTCCTGGGGAAGAGCTGGGTTGATGTCGAAAGTGGGAGAATTCTCTTGGTACGGCTTTTCTACGAATGAGTCGGACATTTCATCGAAGAAAGCAATCGTCGTTCTTCTGTTAACGTGCCGGTATTCTTCAATGAAGTTTGTCAGCAGTACTTCAGCTTGGCCATTGCGGAAACGTGCGATGCCTCTTGCGATGCTAATTCCTCGGTCTAGAAGCAACTGCATCTTCCCCTCCTTCCTTCAGTGTTATCGGCTTTCGTGGCGCCTACACTGGCCGTGACGCTTAAGCGGGGTGGGACGCTCACTTGTTCCTCCAGGACACTCAGCGCAGCATGATAATCAGGAGTTCTCATCGAACGCCTGGCCTCGTCCATTGAAACCGTGATCAGCTTGGATCGCAGGTCGATGATGGCCTGATGCTCATTAAGGAAATCCGTGCCCAAGATCCCTTCGCGGGAACACTGCCGTAGCACAATGAAGGTCGTGGCGTAGGCACGTCCCTTTACAGTCACTCGCGCTGTGTATCGCCCTGATGGCATTATGAGGTGGCCCACTGCAGTGCGAATTTGTGGGCTGTCCACAGCGGTCGTGAATTTTCTCAGCTGCGCAGCGAATGTTCCATTCATCGCCGAGTAATCGGCCCCTGTGTCGACTAAAGCGGTAACTTTCAGGCCGTCAATACCACTTCCAAGTCGGATGTCCTTAGCCTTGCGTTGCACGCCACGCCGACCTCGGCGTCGGGTCACGGCTTCGTCGAGTGCGTGAATCGTGGGTAGGGCGTGTCGTCGCAGCTTTCCTGGGTGGCGGCGTCGTTTTGAAGACGGTTCGCATTGTGTTCGAGGATGTCATTGTAAGCGGAGCAACCTCACCTCCAGAGGTGGCTGCCTTTAGTTTCCCCTACGAGGGCTGTGGGACCTTCCTCGTACCGCAGCTGAATAGCTGCTGCGTGGCGACGCAAAACGTGAAGCTGTCGGCGATGGTTAGCGCGAAGGGCAGTTCACCCCATACTCCTCTCGACGTACGTACTCGTCGAACGCTTGCGGACGTTGGCTGAATTGTGTTCATGGCGCGTCAAAGGCAGAGCCACGAATACCGATGAGGCGGTACGACCAGTCACAAAGATGAGCCGCTTCACAGCAATGGAAGCACACCGGGCAGTTGTCGGAAGTCCCCCAGGCGTCGCATTTCCTGGGGCTTGAGCGTCGTCCGTAGATTGGACTGGCGCGGGCAGGGGAGCGGCGTTCGAGAAGAGCAGGTTCACAACCAAAAGGAGGATTCGGCTGTGTCGTTGGGGCTGAGGACTACGTACTGAGCTGCGTAGGTTAAGGCTGGAGCTGCAGCTGGAGGCGAAGATGGCGGGGAGCCAAGCACAATGCTGGGCTTTAGAGATGACTTCTTCAAGGATCGCAACTTGAAGGTGGTCGGAAGATGGTAATAGGCGACGCAATCCTTCCCGTACAATTTCTCGGATGACATACCGCAGGTTGCCTCCGAATGCTGTGTCATCCGAGAAGGTTGTGGAGGCCACTTGGAGCTGCCGGGGGAAATGGCGCGCTTGTGCTTCCAAAGTTTTATCAATAGTGGCTGCTTCGCCGGTGAATTCAACGATGGGTCTCGATGAACTGCGGGCCAGACCACGAAAAGTACGTCTTTAGCAGCACGCATCAGAAGCTCCACCTTCTCTTCCGTCATGTCAGGATCTAGGCGTCTAAAAAGGCGCTTCATGTCTTCTACGTATGCGGTCACTGTCTCGTTCGGGTGCTGGATGCATGGGTGTAGAAGCAGCAGACCTATTTCTTTCCTGACAATGCTTTGATTGTCTTCAGGAACTCCTGCTTGAATGATTCTCACGTCGCTAGAGAAGCTTCGATGTTTTCGAACGAAATTCTCGCTGGTCCTTCCAAGAAGAAGAAAACATGGCTCATTTTATTCTGGTCGTCACAACTGTTGAACACGGTGACACGCTCATACTGTTCCAACCATTCTTCGGGATCTTCGTCCGGTGGATAGTTGAACGTGTGCAGCAGTCGGGCCTGGCGTAAAATAATGCGGGCTGATGGCGTAGCCATGGCTGACGTCGGAATCTTCTTTGCTCGCGTACGGTCCGGTAGTAGTAGTATTTGGGTGAACGCCTCTGGAGACGACGGTTGCTTCACCCTTTGTCTTCGGCTGGGACGGCGTCTGAAGTTTCCTTTCGTTGTGCTTCTTCAAGACGTCTCGGGCTGCTTTGGCGGCTCCCATGGGGTGAGGACGACAGGGACATCCGTTAGCACCTCCACCAGATGTTATGTAGTGGTGACTGCATTCCGGCGAACAGGAAAACAGCGAGGATGTCTTCGAAACGGAAATCTTTATGTGGGCTGACTTGCGCTCGCAAAGAACTGAATGTCTCGGCGGTGGCGTGGAAAGAGGAGTTTATTTTGTTCGATGTACCCAGAAATGTAAAACAAAACTGCTGAACTCAATGGCCTCAAAATTCAAGCACATGCGCCGTGACGCAGCACTGAGCACGCCAGTAGGGCAGCAATGAGGAAGACACTCGACCGCCGCGCAAGACGATGAAGTGTGTCGACCATTTGCGAAAAAACTCAGCCTCGCTCAATGACAGTGCGTCCACGCTTGCTTGCTCAAAGAGGCGCGTGCAGAGGTGCTACAACGTTGGAAACATCGCTCTTTGTGGACGGCCATTTAAGGAAGCCACTCCACGCTGCCGCCACAAAACGAACATGCCGACAGACAAGAGCATATTTGCAAACACTTCGGGCGAACTAGTGCGCGCTTCCAGGCGGCTTACAAACATGCGTGACACTAGTATCCAAAAGGTGCGCGCCACTGCACAGTCGAACACTGCGTGCTGCAATGTTTCAAAGAAACCGCATTGTGGGCACCGGCCGGAGGGCGCCACGCCCCACGCCGCAAGGCGGTCTCTTGTGGGCAGGACCCGCCAGCCTCTCAACCAGCCGAAGTCCCTGATATCTTAAGGAAGCGCAGCTGAGGTCAGTTGGCGCCAGTGCGCCCGTCTCATTTTCTGGAGTTGTTCTCGGGTCAGCTGAGGGACCGTTAGTGCCTCACACATCCTGGAGGGCGGGGTTTCATCAACAGCCAAGTCGGGCACGCTGGCAGTCAACGACGCCAGTGTGCGACGCACGTTAACGAAAAATTCCGGCAGCTACTCGGCTGTAGGGCCAACCACGTGTTGTGAAAAAAACACGTTACGCTCTGTACCCAGGAAGTATGCGAGGAATGTTCTCCCGGGATAGTCTGGGTTGCGCACAAGATCGCATACTCCTCGCAAGGCGAGCACATTACACATGGTACGGATGCAACGGATACTGAACCCACCCATGTACGACGGAAGGCGAATGAACAACCGTGACACAAGTTTGGTTTTGTCTGCCCAAACGAAAGAGCCACAAGCCATGGTTAGCCTGCGTGCAGACGTGCGCGGTGGGTTTGCGACGCGGGCGACAAAAAAAAAAACATGCGGCTAGGACTGTGGACTTCACTATGTAGCTGCGCTGTGCCATTGAAGAAGGCGTTGAAGAAGGCGAAAGCGTTTCTCAGCGTTCGTGCGGAGGTTAGTCCAGTTAGTTAGTTATATGGGGTTTTATGGCGCTTAAGCAACTGTGGCTATCGTGCGCCAAAAACAAGGTTAGATGATGTAATATTAAGTGTATAGGTGTTGCTTAATATTAGATTTAAAACATTGGCTTTCTTTAGAAACTTGCAAACAAGTGAAAACTTCACGAGTGTTTGCTCGCCTAAAACCAATGCGGGATGAGATGGGATGTGTTCATTATAAAATACAGTAATTTTTTTTTCTATTTTCTTCGAGATGCGAACAAGAAATTAAAATGTGATTAACTGTGAGCTCCTCACCACACGTTTCACACACAGGTTTGTCTTTTTTTGTTAATAAGAATCTATGGGTGATGTGTGTGTGACCTAGGCGTAAACGACCTAAAATAACTTCGAAAAAACGCTCTTTATGGCGGCTTGATTTCCATTCTTTTAAAATGGGCTTTACAGTATGCAACTTGTCTCCTTTATTTCCCCAGGAAGCTTGCCACTTGGCTCTTAGTTTGCTATGTACTAACTTCATGTAATCCCTAGGAGGCAAATTCGCATGTTTTATTTCCATGGTTCTGGCTTGTGCAGCACACATGTCGGCTCTCTCAATGTCCCTAATGCCAGCGTGACTGGGAACCCAGCAGAATTTTATAACATGTTTTTGTGTTGTGACCTTTATTATATTGTGTATGATGCTTCCTATCAGTGGCTCCGTGGCATTTTTGGAGTTTAATGCTGTAAGGACGCTCAGTGAATCTGTATATATGATGCTGTTTTTGATGTTTTCATTTGTTATTTTCTGTACAGCAACACAAATGGCATAACACTCAGCGGTGAAAACTGTTGCACATGAGGGCAGTCTTACTACATTTTTGTTTTTTCCTTGTATTACTGCGCTTCCTACATGAGAATGAGTTTTTGACCCATCAGTATAAAATGCAGTAGAATTTCTTCCAGTATATTTTTTTCTTGTAGTGTTATATATTCTTGTATTATATGGTCGTGTGGTGTACAGGTTTTCCTGAGTCGTGTTAGTGTGACGTCACACAGTGTGGGGAGAGTGTAGCATGGTGGTAGCGCTTCGTGTCTTGGGGTAATACTTTTAATTTCATTTAGTATGTTCACGGCTTGGCATTTTTCTTCGAAGCGCGAGAGCAACGGCTTAATCGCGTGAGGCTTGTTGTTGAAGAGTATTCGGTATGGGCATTTCATGACAATTGGGTAGCAGAGATGTTTGGGCTGAGAAAGGATTTTGAGGATGTATGTAAAAGTTAGCGCAGTTCTTCTATCTTTTAAGGAAGGTTCATTAGTTTCCACATACAGACTTGCTATTGGGGAAGTTCTATAAGCACCGGAAGACAACCTTAAACCAAGATTGTGGATATGATCCAGTCGTTTTATCTAGGACGGTCTTGCTGAGCCATATACGATGGACCCATAGTCTAACTTAGAGCGAACCAGAGAACGATATATATGTAACAGGCATGCCCTATCAGACCCCCAGCGTTTCCTTGACAGTAGTTTCAACACATTGAGGGCCTGGGAAGCTTTTTTCTTTAAGCTGTTTATATGTGGCAAGAAAGTGAGCTTTTTATCGAAAGTTATCCCTAGAAATTTATGCTCTTGTTTGACAGGTAATGGGGTTTGGTTTAGATATAGTGTGGGGTGGGCCTGTAGGCCTCGTCTCAAGGAGAACAGAACCGCTACTGTTTTCTGAGCGGAAAATCTAAATCCGTTTCTATCTGCCCAGATAGCCAGTTTATTTATTGTTATTTGTATCTGTCGCTCACAGGTAGCTATGCTGGAAGACGTGCATGCCATTTGGAGGTCGTCTACTTAAACTGAGTACATTATGGATTTTGGGATTACTTTTCCTATGGAGCTCATTTTGATGATGAATAAGGTCATGCTGAGGATGCAGTCCGGGGGTACGCCAGTTTCTTGAATAAAAGTGTAGGAGAAGGTTGCGCCTAGGCGGACTCTGAACGTGCGGTTGCTTAGGAAGTCGCTCAAACAGCCCAGCATCCTGCCGCGGATACCTAGGTCAGCTAGGTCACGGAGGATACCGAACCTCCACGTGGTATCGTAAGCCTTCTCCAGGTCGAAGAAGACCCCGATACAGTGTTGGTTGTGGACGAACGCTTCCCGGACTGTGTTCTCAAAGCGAACAAAGTGATCGGTTGTGTAACATGTCTCCGAGTTCAGCAGAGCTGTTCTGGGTGTCTGTCGCCGAGGATGCCGCTGCTGAAAGTGGGGCCTGAGGGCCTCCGGCAAGGATCGCGTGGTCTTCTCGCGAAATTTTTAGCCCTGTGAACTGTGTCACCGACTTCTGTGGTGGGGACTTGGGAGTCGACACCAGGTCCATCGGATCGACCTGTGTGCCGACAGAAGCCGAAGGCGGCGGCGGTCCCCGCGTCACCGCTTATGAGTATGTCCCTTTCTATTGGAAAGAGACGCGTTTTTTTTGCTTCAAGGTAGGAAAGGTTTTCTGTGGTCTTCAAAGTTATGAGTTGTTTTTCTGTTTTCCAGACTGGGCACGACATGGAGTACGCGCCATATGCGCCATTGCAGTTGATGCATTTTGGTGTGCGTTCGCATCTTTCCTTTGTATGTACGTTTTCTGCGCGTGTGACACAAGTGAGTTTACCCCGTCAAGCCAACATGCTGCGTCCAAAGCGCTGGCACTTCAAACATCGTCTCGAATTCGGTATGTATGGGCGGACTTTACAATGGAGGTATGCGGCGTGGATGGAATCAGGCAGAGTTGTGCTATTGAAAGTGAGGACAATGTGTTTGGTCTTGATTTCAGCATTGTTTCTCCGGATGGTTATTCGTCGGGCTACTATTACTCCTCGTTCAGCTAGTTCTCCCATTTCCGCATCGGTACTCTGCAGGAGATCATATTCAGATATGACGCCCTTTGAGTGGTTCAGGGTGCGGTGCGGGGTTACCTGCACACTCATTTCTCCAAGATTCTGCTTTTTGGCTTTGTAGTCTTTGCCTACACAGCTTTTTAGGGTGTTGGCGATGACAAATGCAAACAGGTTGGCTACCGGTTCATCAGTGTTTGAGTGAACCATAAAAAATTTCGCAAACGTTTCTGGCTTATGTGGATTCAATTTCTTCACATCGGTGCGACCCCTTTTTGGGGGCCGATCAGATTTTTTTGCAGACTTATCCATACGGCATGTACTGACTAAGGGTTCCTTATACTTTGTCGCCTCTGATTCACCCTTATACACAGAGGAAGGTCCCGGGACTCCCAGCCTGGTAGACAGACGAGGAGCCCATCGGCCGAGTGTTGACTACTTCCTCGACCGCCACCGTTCATGGTTTCTACCCTCCACCTCTCAACCTATCGCCACGGTACGGATGACAGCTTCGGTATGGGGGCTAAGGGTCCGTGGTGGCGCCAAGTACCAGCACTTCGTTACACAAGGTGCCCCTGCGGGGAGGGTAGTCCAGGTTTCGCGGGCTACTTCTCCGCTGGCGAGGAATACTACTCCCAGGACTTTCACTCCCTGCACTCACTCCACCTCGCCCGCAAGGTTCTGTGTGAAGGTGCCAAACCTTAGCGCCTTGCTATTTCCCCTGCTCAATAGGGCCCTCGGTGTCTTGCTATACTCGTGAAACAGCCGCGAAAAAGCGGCGTGGCAATCCTAGTCCTTGAGAAAAAGCGACACATCGTCGGCGTAGGCCGAAACTTTGATTTGGCCCTGGCCAGGCAAAGGGAAGCCGCGTATAAATGTGCTGTCGATAATACGCCGGATCAGTGGATCCAGGCATAGCACGAAAAGCGTTGGGGAGAGAGGGCATCCTTGCCTAAGGCCCGGGTGACTGAGAAGGGAGCGCTCTGGTGGCCGCTTACGGATAGACGAGCGTTCAGGTCTGCGTATAGTAAGCGCAGCCTGTTGACAATTAGCAGTGGGAATCCGAATGCTTCGAGGGCCCCGAACAGATACGAGTGTTTCACCCGATCGACTGCTTTCGCGATCGAAGTGTCACGAAAGGCACAGTAGCGGGAACAAATTCCTCTACAGTGCCTGCGCATACCTGTCGTAGCACAGCCGGGTCTGATATCGGCCGCCCGAGCTGGTGTGCGGGACAAACTGCCCGTGATGACTGGCGGAGTGACACGTGGTAGCGTGCTTTAAGTAGGCTGAGGTAATCGCTCATAGCAAGCAAAGATTGCACTATACGGATGCGCTTGAGGGTGTCTACAGTGCATGCGTTACCCGGTGTCCGCGCTCTTGACCGGCCGCCACCAGACTTGCCTGCCAACGACTGTTGAGTGTGTCCCATGAATCAGTGCGAACGAAGCTCTTGCAAAATGCGGCCGACGCCGTACGCAGCGAAGCCACGATTTCCGGGTCTGCCAGTAGGCTCGTGTCCATACGCGACGTAACAGAACGTGGGGTGTCCTCACCAAAGTCGAGCCTGACTGACAAGGGGTGGTGATCGGAAATCACCGGCGTGCCTGCAGGGAACGCGAGAACCTCGCAGCTAACAACAAAAGAAGCGAGCTCCAAGAATTTGGCTATCCGACTGACGGACTGTGCTCTCTCCCACGTCGCTCCGAAGCCATCCCCGTGAAGCTGCACTCAGGCGTCTGGCAAGCGGAACTGAGTCACGAGATCGCGGAGGGCGGGGGCACCGGAATAACGGCGACCGTGACCCTGAGCGCAGACGTCACGGTCGATGTTGAGAACACAATTGAAGTCACCGATGATGAAAGTGGGGAAGGGATCAAGGAGGAATGAGTCGAGGCGCTGAAAAAAATAGGAACTACTATACTACCATGCTGGCACGTATACAACCAACGCACGTACCCGCCGCTGGTTTAGTGTGAAATCGACCGCACGAGTGCGGCCATCCAGCCCGAAAGTGCAATGAGCACCCGCGCGCAGGCAGGAGTTTACAAAAAAGACACCAACACCGCACATATGAGAATCAGTCAACGAAAAGTAACCAAAAACAGAAAACCGGGTGGTGAAATTCAGCACATCAAGTGAAGTACTGAAATTGCATTCCTGTAAAAACAGGATGTCGACGCCACTAGCCCTGGCAAAGTGCATCACCTCTCTCTGTGTCTACGGATTGAAATCCCCGGACATTCAGGGAGAGGAGATGCACAACCACCATGACTGCCACGAGCACCGACGGCATGACATGCAACGCAAAGAGCGCTGCCATGGGCGGCGCTTGACGCGCACGGTCTTTTTTACTAGAACGTTCGTGAAAGGGCAACTCCGGCGATTTTTCAGCCATTTTAAGTTAATGGCTGTTTTGTGTTCCTAAGAACCTGCTGTAATGTGTATTATACAAGGTTTTCAAAAGCAACCGTAAAATAATTTTTAAACAACAAAAAGCTCAAAACTCGAAACCGAAACCGCAAAACCGAAACCGGGGAGGTGCCTTCGTGCGGTATTGACTGGGACGTCACGAGCGGGTTCGCCGCGCTATGAAGACCCCGAAGATATCCAACTACCCTGAGCCGCGCTGTCGACATGACTGAAAGCGCGGAGGACAGCTTTTCCGAGACCAGCGAGTCTTTAGAAGACGACTCATTCGACGATTTTGGGCTGGATGAGTCTCCTTTCAGGTATGATCCACCGCCGCGCGAGCCAGCCGAGTCACACCACAGGCCGCGTCACTTGCAGCACGGAGACGGTCTGAGCTCGGAGGAGTGATTACTTGAGTCATTTCTCGAGCATGCATTTATGACAGAGTCGTCAGAACAAAAGTTAATGAGATGCTCCCGCCGACAGCTGTTCGTGTGGCCAGTGCCGGCCGGCCAGCCTGATGAAACTTCGTTGTTAGTTCCAGCATTCTGTTATGATTCTATGATTTTACGTGTTCTTTATTTTTCCGTGTGTTGCATTTTTTACTCCGCTCTTTGAATTTATTTTACTTTTCTTATCCCCCACTTTTTCTTTCTGTTTTTTGGCACTTTGTGTGTTCGGTGCATGAGTTGTGTGCCGTCTGCTGCCGGGCGTTCCCACTCAAGCCTTCTAAGGCTTTGGCAGGCCCGCATTTGTGTTGGAATGAATGAATAAAAATATTATTATTAAAAAAAAGAAAAAATCTGCTGCCGGAACGTTTCCGCGGTGCACAACGTCCTTACAGGGGCATGCATCACCAACAGTCCTCTTTGCGAAGCTTTGTCTCGACGGCGAGATTTTGGAAGTGAGTTCACGCCAGCTACAGTTCTACAATCCAACATACCGCGGTTGTACTAGAATAACGTTGGCACAGAATATTCCTTCAAGCGCCAGTGAACGAAGCCTTAGCGAGTCCAAAGCTCTAGTACACGCTGTCTTCATAGCAATCTGGCGCGAAATGTTCCGAGCACAAGCGGGAATGATTCCTCAGAGACCAGTTGACACGGCGGACAGCTCTAAACCAATTGTCGCGAAGGTTCTTATCGCTAGGACATATATGGTAGATCACGCTCGTTGTCACAGGTGAAGAATTTGTGCAGCCCACAGCACATCAGAAGTTGCCTTGACCCATCACTCTGGCGTACACATGACATCAGGCACGTTAATTGAGATGGCGCGAAATAGCACAGTGGTCGAAATAAATCCGGAGACCTGCACTACAGCACCTCTTTCTTCCTTTCTTCTTTCACTCCTCACTTACGTCGCGGTTCGGGTGTCTGTTACAGCGTCATTTACTTTCCTCAAAACCAATTTTCAGTTTTACCATACACTGCGAGCGCCAGCGCGCGCCCAACCTTGACACGCCGCCCCGCCAGTGACGTCACAGAACAGGGTGGCCTGTAGAAGTTTCTCGATCAGTGGATGCCGCTCGCGTCTATGAGCGCTTGTCCTCAAAATTCGCTTGCGGAAAAACTACGCCGTTTTCAGGTGCGAAATTTTACACCAGGTATCAGACTATCATAAAGAATACAGACTTAAAATTTCATTTCAATCGATGCACATCGAAAAATCGCCGGAGTTGCCCTTTAACGGGTCCTTCGGATTTTTTTTATTGAGGGTGGGCACGTTTGTAGTCGGGTCTGGAAATGTCCATTTTTTCGGGGTCGTCGGCGCTTGTGGCCTCGCTCAGCGGTTGCTGCGTGATCTTGGCGACGCTCGCAGCTGGAGCGGATGCCGATGCCAGGGTCGCCGACGGGAGATTGTGGCCAGCTGGTGATGGAAAGCGCGCGTCGTCCGCACCATGAGGAGTCGTCGGCCCTGACGCCTGCCCGCACGTCAGGTCGCCTGTCAGGCGAAGCGGCGTGCCTTTGTCCGCTACCTCCTCCAGCTCGTCAGACGTCGCGCTCGACTCGTCGCTGCTGCTCACGGTGTCGTAGGTGTCTGTGCCGGGAAGCGGCGGCAAGGATTCGGCGAAAACTGCAGCGAACGGCTCCACGTCGTTTGAAGGTGACACTTCGTGGTTCTGCTCCTTCCCGGGCACCTCCGTCGCGGGGGCGGATTCGGGATCCCTCGGGCGACTGGTCGTAGGGTCCTCGTCGGCAACCGACGTCCGGACGGCTGGTGTGCTCCACGTTTCTGCGGCCACGTTATCCTTGCTCGGGGCTTTTCACGAGGCGGCGGCCGCCGCAAAGGAGCCTGGCCGCAGCCAGTCCGCTGTGGCGTGGCTTCCACCGAAGCGCTTCCAAGCCGGTCCGCAGCGTTCGACACGCCGCGCCAATGTGGCCGTCCTGCCCGCAGCGGGAACACATCTTCCGGACGCCTGGGTAGTCAAATATGAGGCGATGGCCCTGGGCGGTCGGAAGTTCGGCACCGCCTGCTTCATCTCGATCCGGACCGCGCGCGTCCCGTTGGCGACGTGTCGACGGCCCTTGAGGACGAGATGGGTGATGTCGAGCACCTTGCCGTAGGAGCTCAGTGCCACCGCCAGCGCCGCGTCTCCCATGAACAACGGCACTCGAAAAGCCGTCAAGTGGACCACGGCGGGACCCACGCATGCTACTGGGACGAAAGTGCCGTTCACGTTGAAGGCGCCTTCCACGAGCATCTTCTCCGCCGCGGCAGCCGAGGCCATGGCGACGCAGAACTTCATGCCTCCATGGTGCTGGAGGCTCTCTAGCCCTTTCGGGCCCACAACCGACTCGATGCCGTCGACGATGTCGTCAGCTGTCGCGTCGGAAGTAACTGTAAACGCAAAAGAGTGCGCCTTCGGGGCGGCGCACGGAACACCGGAGCAGCAGCAGGTCCCGGGCCTCTCATGACGTCACGGGCGGCCGGCAAGGCTGATGCTTGCACGAACTTCACATAGTTTTCCCGAGCACCTGTAAAGGCACGGCGCCTGTGCTGGGAGGCTGGTTGCGGTAGCTCCGGGTCGCAGTGGATCCGGGGCCCGCCTGCACCTGTTGTTGAAACTTCTCAGGAAGCCAGCGCCGAAAAAAAAATTCGCTGGGTCTGGACGAGCTCCGCCGTAGCAACAAGCGTGCTCTGCGGTCGTCGAACAGAATGGCAGCCGGTCAACGCCGTGCCCTTTTTAAAGCTGATAGCAATCATCGGAGATAAAGCTTGGAAATTACTAGAACATTCTGGAACAACATAGAATGGGATTGGCCTGTATGCGATCAATCGAGATAATATAGGCGCGCCTTAAAGCGGTGTGCCGGCGGCTTAGAAGAATGAACAAACAGACATTACAAAGATTCCCGGCAATAAATTAGTTTTAATTAACTCCGGCGACAGCCTCTGTGTCTTCTCCAGGTCTTGCGTTTGTTTTCAATGGTTTTTCTCCCTTCCTTAAGATTTTCTCACTTCATTTCAAAGTCGAAGAAATTTTTTTTTTATAAACATTGATCTGTTCTAGCTGGCAGAACTTACAAGAATACGCGATGAAACTGACGTTCAAGGTTCCATTTGTTGCGCTCGTGGTCTCATCACTTACTGTCACGTATGTTAGAAAAAAATTATGAGACCCAATTGAAGAGCTTCCTGACAGGAAAGAAAAAGTCTGTCTAGTATATGACAAAGTAAAAATAAATGGTCAGCTGCTCACATGGACTGCGGTGACATTGGGGAAGTTAAGTCAAAAAACGAAGGTGCGGAACGTATCGAAAAACGAGTCAACAGGAGTCAGTGCCACTAATTCCTCTCATTTTAAATGCGCGCAGTATTATAAATAAACAGCATGAACTTCAACCTATTCAGCGGCCTTTCAAACTCGACATTGTCGTGATCACGGAAACACGGTTGCACAAAAACATTTCAGACCATGAAATGGTGCCGCCGGGCTACAAAATTGTCAGAAAAGACAGAGAATCAAGGCGTAGGGGTGTTGCTCTGAGGCTAAAAAACAGCGCAAACGGGGACGAAGCAGAGAGAGGGACACGACGCTGACTAACAACCAAGTTATATTGCACGTTCACCGGTTAAATACCTCTCGTCGTGCAAAAAGGAAGGAAAAAGAAGAAAAAAAAAGAGAAAGAGGGAAGGCGTGATAGACGAAAAACCACGTGGCATGAGATTATGCGTTCATACATAGATAGTTAATTTCGCTGTCGCGAAGTGAAATGGAAGGGATGCTGACGCACTCTTTTCACCATTTTGCGGAATGTTGATGGCTTCTTCAATTTCTCTCGTCCGTTGGTCTGGGTAGGTAGATATGATTGTGGTGTTGCCAAGTTGGGGAGCACATTCATGCTCTCGGCAATGTCTTGCCAGTTCACTGCTGATGGCGCCTTTCAAAGATCTTTGATGCTCTTGCAGCCTTTCATTTAAACAGCGCCCTGTTTGGCCGATGTAGGTGTGCCCGCATGACAGTGGTATCTGATAGTCAATAGAAGGAACTTTAGAAGAATGGCCTGAATAGAAGGAACGCCGACCAAAAGGTTGTTGTTTAATATGAAGACGAAGACGTTTCGGCTTCCATACGGAAGCCTTGATCACTGGGCGGAAAGCCCAAAGCACATCGCTTAAGTGCGCCACAGTAATCGCCCCAGGCATCTTGCATACGTAGGCGGGAGATTGCCTGCGTTGTGGTTGAGGGTTTTTTCTGTTGATTGAATTATTAGGGATTCCAGATATCGACGTGACAGCCAATTCTTCTCTCTTGCGATGACTGAAGCTTCTTCCCAGGCTATTTTGTGCGTCGCGGCTTCCACGTGTTCCGCAAGTGCATTAGAAGCAATCCTCTTGTTCCTGACGTCGTTTTTGTGGTCCCTCAATCGTCTTTCGAAATTCCCGCTCTCGCCGATATAGCAGTAGTCGCAATCTGCGCAGGGAATCTTGTAGATGACGCCAGGAAACTTCTCTTTCTTTATCTTGTCTTTGACAGACACCAGCTCGTGCCTCAGCTTGCACGCCGGAACGTGAGCGACGTGTACTCCTAAGTGCGTAAAACGCGAGCCCGAGACTCGCTCACGCCCGGTACATATGGGATAGCGGCTCGGGCTCGGCGCGGGGGACCAACTGGTTCTGACGGGCGTGATGACCGTTGAAGAACGGAATCTACGAAGTGCTTCGGGTAGCCGCATTCACTCAGTTCTCGGCGCACTTGGCGTAGGTCATCAGCCCGATCTTCTGGTCTTGGGCAGATGTTTTTGGCACGTCGGACGAGGGAAGCCACGACGGAGCGTTTGTGGCATACCGGGTGCACGGAATTAAAATGAAGGTACCGGCTTGTGTGGGTGTCCTTTCTATAAACTTTGAAAGAAAGGCGGTGGTTACGGCGTTCGACCAAAACGTCCAGAAAAGGTAGACGGCAAGCAGCCTCCTCCTCAACCGTGAATTGAATGGAGTCTTCCATGCTATTGATGTGATCTGTGAAGGCACCTAATGCGTCCTTTTTGATAATGCAGAAACAGTCATCTACGTAACGTACAAAAACTTTTGGGTGCGGTTCGAAGGTGGTCAGTGCACGGGCTTCTATTGCTTCCATGGTAAGGTTTGCGGTTGTCACCGATATAGATGCGCCCATAGCGGTTCCGTGAACTTGTTTGTAGACTGCATCCCGGAAAACAAAGTAAGTGTTCTCAAGGCAGAACTGCAACAGCTTCAGGAGATCTGATGCTTCGATAGGGGTTCTATCACACAATCCGTCGTCATTCTGCAGCGCTGAACGGCACACATCCACAGCCAGATCCACGGGTACGCTGGTGAACAGCGACTTTACATCAAAGGACACCATGACCTCGTCGTCCTCCACCGTGACGTCACGTACTTTTTCAATGAAATCGAAAGAGTCACGTATGAAAGCCGAGCTCTTAACAGCGAGTGGCGCCAAAACCTTGTGCAGGTAGCCCGACAAGCGATATAAGGGCGACCGTGTAAAGTCAACTATCGGTCGCATCGGGACATTAGGCTTATGGATCTTCCGGAGACCATACAAGGCGGGAGCGGATCCATTGTGGCAGAGAAGCTTGAAATAAAGTGACTTGTGGTCCGGTGGTCCGGTGACTTGTGGTCCGTCGAGTTTTCGTCGAACGTTAGATTTAATTTCGGTATCTGATAGACGACGTTTTTAATACATTTCACGTGCATGTTCCTGTGCTTCTTTTGGCACTGCTTCCTTCCCGTTCGCTCACTATTTACCTTGGCACACATGCTCCTTAACTTGTTAGGTGCTGACATCAGCACTTTTACGCCAACGTTTTCGCCTACCTTCTTGAAGTTGTGTGAAAAGCCATGAATGTACGGAATTACTGCATACGGCTTCCTTTCTTGTGTTGTGGCCTTGATCTTTTTCCTGCCTCTAAGCTCTTGCAGTGCTCCTTCTGCGACACTGGACAGTAGCTGCGTCGGGTAACCTGCTGCTTCCAGCCGACAAATTTGGGCGTCGAAACTAGCTTGTACATCATGATGGCAAGATCTTGTCAATGCGGCTTTCATTGCTGCTTTCACTATTCCCCGTTTGATGATCTTGGAGTGGGCTGAGGTGTAAGGAAGCAGTCCCTTTTTGCTTCGTGGTCCGTACCGCCAACAAACATGAGTGTCTAAAACATGACGTTTTCTCTTTTTTTTCTTCTTTTTCCTTCCTTTTTTGCACGAACGAGAGGTATTTAACCGGTGAACGTGCAATAAAACTTGGTTGTTAGTCAGCGTCGTGTCCCTCTCTCTGCTTCGTCCCCGTTTGCGTTGTTTTTAGCCTCAGATCATGCACCAACCAGCCTAAATTTCCACCCCTTTGAAGTGTTGCTCTGCTTCTTAAAAGGGACATTAGAAACTCAGTCATGCCGGACGTCGCGACAGTTGAAGCAGTTTGGTGTAATATTTATCTGACAAATAACATCGCGCACGTTGGCGCTGTTTATCGGCCACTAAGCGCAGAAAATACGTGCCTCGACCGCCTTATTTGATTGCAAGTTATAGCATATGTCTGGCGGCAGGATACTAATCGCAGGAGACTTTAACCAAATAGACTGGAGCTGTCTGGATGCAGGAACTGTGTCATGAAGCGTAATGCTTGTCTTCTTAGTCAGGTTTAATGTAGGACGGCTTGTTTCTGCCCCCAGTCGTGTCCAGAGTGCGTCCAGTACAGTTCTCGATCTAATATTTGTTTCTGACCACTTTCTTCGCGGTACTTTTGACAATCATGCAGAGGAAGGCCTTTCTGACCATGCAATGGTGACGTGTGCTTTACATTTTCCAAATATCCATCGCTCTCAACGTCCAAACAAAACTGAACAAGTATTCGGCAGAGCAGATGACGCAGCCATACTCACATACCTTGCACACGAATGGCCTAATTTCTGTGATCTATGTAAGAATGAACAAACAGCATAGATGAGGCCTAGGTGCAATTCAAGGCTCATATTAAATATTACATCGGCAGTTTCATACCGTTAATACCAAAGGTCTTCTGGAAGCAGAATCCGTGAATTACGCGGCATATAAAGCATATGAATCGCAAAATAAAAAGGGTACGCAAATCTACCAAGACTAGAGCTATCCCAGCTAACCACTCGCAGATAAATGAATTAACACATTCACTCAAGAATAAAATTCGAAGCGCGAAAGAACTCTTCAGCAGCACTACTTTGAACAATTTTATCAAAACCTTTCCAGGAGGACACAGCTGCGCAATACAACACACGGACATGGAAGTAGACAGGGACGAGCGCTATCAATACCACCCCGGATAAGTTTTGGCTGTGCATAAATGAGCATCCTAACCCTCAACCGCCACTATCTCCCCAGGAAGGTAGAGAAAAAACGAATTCATTCAAACGGTACTCCCAGTCAATTTTTACGCCAGACAATGGTCAGCTTACTGAATGCAGTTCCAGCAAAACTCGCCTTGCCAAGCTGTCGGGTGTACCTGCTATATCTGAAGCAGGACTGTTATCGCTACAGCTAAACCTAGACCAGAAGAAAAGCAAAGGACCAGGCGGAATTCCGAATTGTTTTTTGAAAAGTTATGCTGAGCCGGTCAGTAAATTTGTTTCCCTTGTATTTTCAAAATCACTCCGTCAAGGCCGCCTACCATCGGAATGAAAAATCGTTAAAGTAGTCCCCGCGCACAAATCAGGCAACTCATTCACGCCGGCCAACATTCGTCCTATTTTCCTAACCAGCACGTGTTGTAAATTACTAGAGGATATAGTTTTAAATTACATCACAGAGTTTGTATAAAGACCCAGCCTGCTCAATCCCAATTAACATTGTTTTCGATCCGGCTTATCTACCCTTACACAGCTGATTGAAACCCTTTATGACTTCACATTAGGCATAAACAACCAATCGCAAATTGATGTAATTTTTTATACCTCTGTAAATCCAATACACTGCAGCGCAGCAAAAGACGAGGACACAAGAGACGAGAGACGAACACCACGAGCGCTATGACGAACATTAAAAAGCGGGCCCGTTGTACTAGAAATCTAGTTCAGTAGCGTGGCTTTTTGGGCTTGTTGGTATGGTACATAGTTCCAATACACTGTAGCGCAGCAAAATACGAGGACACACGAGACGAGATACGAACACCACGAGCGCTATGGCGAACATTAAAAACCGGGCCCGTTGTACTAGAAACCTAGTTCAGTAGCGTGGCTTTTTGGGCTTGTTGTCATGGTACATAGTTCCAATACACTGTAGCGCAGCAAAAGATGAGGACACAAGAGACGACACAGAGTGCTCGCGGTGTCAGTCTCTCGTCTCTTGTGTCCTCGTCTGTTGCTGCGCTACAGCGTATTGAAACTATATACCAACACGCCCAAAAAGCCACGCTCTGTAAGGCCTTTGACCGCGTGTCTAGCACCAAAGTGTTTTGTAAACTAGAGAACTTATTGGGAGACGGACCGATTCTTTGTTGGATTGAAGGTTAGCTTACCAATCGCTACCAGTTCGTACAGCTTGGCGACTGCATTTCGGACACGGTTCGTGTACTATCCGCTGTTCCGCAGGTCTCAGTATTTGCTCCGCTCTTATTGCTACTTTACATCAATATCAATACGCGCCTATTCGCAGGCGACTGCGTGATTTATCGTGAAATAAAAAGCCGCGGTCACCAAGTAAGCCTCAACAACGACTTGAACCTTGTCGCGCAGATGTGCAATAATGGAAGATGATTATGAATACAGATAAAACCATTACCATTTCAATTACAATGAAGAAGACACCGTTAAATTTTGAATATCGGCTCAGCAATATCGCATTATGTAAAGTGCATGAATATCGGTACTTGGGTGTATCGATAAAACCAGATCTTAGCTAGTCAGCGCACGTTCGAAACATCACTATGCTACAAACAAAATATTTTTTCTCAAACGAGCATTACGTCATTCTACCCCAGCACAAAGAAACTCACATACGTAACCATTATTCACCCTGTTCTTGAATACTCTAACATAACCTGGTTTCCATACGTCAAAAGCGATGTGACCACGTTAGAAAGCGTGCAGCGCAAGTGTGTTCGGTTTATATTCAACAGATACCACCGCACTGATTCCCCATCTGAACTACTGTGCCGCGCAGGCCTACCGACGCTGACAAATCGAGCAAAGGTACATCGGTTTAAGTTTTTGTTGCGAAAGCAACACTACGCCCACCGTTTCGCCTCTTCAGCGGGGCCGCACTTTTGCCGTGGCGGCTACTCCACGAATGACCTTGAACCGTCGCAGCAGCTGCCGCCGCTGCCGCCGCTCGCTTCGTCAGTTGTGCGTAGTAACCAATGCTGAACTATGTGTCTTCTTCGTGTATAAAAAGTAGAGGTATGCCAGAACGCCGAAACGCCTAACCACAAGCGAATCCTAGGAGTAGCCAGGTAGCCGTTGCTTAACAGAACCAGGTTTAACCAGAGCTAAACCACTGCCATTTTTTGTTCTTACTACTTCGCTATTCCTTTAAGAATAATCCCTCAGCCTTCATTACCGTCAACCGCTCTAGACCTACACGTCACAAACAGGCTGTCATACTTCAGGAATTCTCGTTCAAGAACAATACCTTTCTCTTTTCATTTTTTCCACTCGCAGTACTTAAGCGGAACAAACTGGACCCACGAATTACTAAACAAAGCACACCTGAAATGTTCACTCAGCTTCTAAAAGAAGCACTTTTCTGACCAAATGCCCAGTAACTCTACTTACTGACACCTGCGTCACTGCTGTATTGATAGGTTGTTTTCGGTGTTTACTGTTGCTTTCTTGCATGCATCGAAGCCTCTGATCGTATCACTTGTGTGCTCAGCATTTTATGTATGTAGTTTGGAATGCTGAAGGATAACTCTCGCTTGTATAGGCTCTTTGCACCTGTTCTTGGACTTCCCTTGTAGAGACCGGAAGAGTCGATTGTGCTGCCTTTGTGTCTTATACAGGGTGTCCCAGCTAAATGTAACGAAGCTTTTAAAAAAGACGAAGTGCCCTAGCCCAGTGAGACCAACTGAGGGTTGTTGCCAGTCGCGTCTCCTAGTCTGGGGTAGTTTTGTTGTTATGCAAACGTAATTAATTAGCAGAGACTAATTAGCTAACTTTTTTAATTATTGCCTTCAGGAAGAAAGGGTCAATGCAGAAATTGTAAATCCCATAGAAAAATAACCGGTTGCCGGGTTTGCAACGAAGTATCACTGATACAGCTTCTTTTATTTGGCTTAAAAGAAAGCCCGCGAAATACAAAAAGAAAGAATCTCGAGATAGGGAAGCAGTTTCAGCGCTCAAAGACGATCGATCAAGCAACGACGTTCGCTTATCTTTCCAACGCTGTGCCGAACGCGGGTTCGGCGTTTTGCGATGATAGCGAGATATACGCCAGCAACTCTCGCATGGGCGCTAGGGCGACCGCTTCTTCAGCGCGTGACGGTGAAAGTTCGGCGGCACGGCCACATGCTTATCACTCGAGGCGAGGTTTCAAGTGAAAAACGCTCCATGCGAGCCGCGCTTCACTTCCTTGAAAAGCAGCGTCCACTTACTTCCCATGACTCATAAGAAGTACCTGGCGCATATCTCGCCACCACCTCAAAACGCCGAACCCTGTTCGGGACAGCGTTGCAAACATAAGCGGATGTCGTTGCTTGACCGGTCGTTTGGCAGCGCTGAAACTGCTTCCCTATCACGTGGTTGTTTTTTTGTTTTTCGCGGGCTTTCTTTTAAGGCAAATAAAAGAAGCTGTAGCTGTGGTACTTGGTTGCGAATACGGCATATGGTTATTTTCCTATCGGATCTACAACTCCTGCATTGACACCTTCTTCCTGAAGGCAATAATTAAAAAGTTAGCTGATTAGTCTCTGCTAATTAATTACTTTTGCGTAATGAAAAACTACCCTACACTAGGACACGCGACTGTCAACAACCCTCAGTTGGTCTCACTGGGGTAAGGAACATCCTCTTTTTTACAAGCTTGGTTACATTTAGCTGGGACACCCTGTATACTTTGCTGATTCAGTCTGCACTGGAGCAGTGGGGTCGTCGCGCCTTGCCAGCAGGTGATTTCGTTTACTCAAGCCAGCATTGAGAGCAGCACAATCGTGGCGCACGAATGCGCTAGTCATGTAATTTTTTTTTTGGTATTTCGCGCACTTTCTTTGGAGCTTGGAAAAAATATACACGCGAGGCTTTCTTAATCGCAAATAAATACAGTGGGAGCTTCTGAAGGTGCCCTCCAACTTCGCTCTTCACACCTGCGATATAAAGTCAATATTTGCGCATTTAGAAAAGTTCTCTTAATTACTCCTTAATTAACAGCAATACAAAAAATTGCCTAGATACGCAAGCCGGCTGGTGGTTGTATGTAAGTGGTTTCCCTGGCCTACCTTATTTTTAACCCTTGGCTAAAGTTAGCCTGGGCACCCTGTATAACCTAACCAGAGAGTTCTACACAAATATGTGCAGTCGCGAATGTAAGAGAGAGAGAGGGAGTTCCTTAATGAAAAACTAAGATTAGCTGCATTCTACTCTGCATAAGGGAGAGAATAGGGGAGTAAATATAGGAGAAGTATGGTAAAAAATGGTGCGGTTATTGAAGAGGGTTGCAACGCAATAGTTCACTTTATGATAGCTTCTTTGGTTGATACCGAAGTCGGGTTCTATGCGTGTACACTGGGGTGATCAATTGTTCAGGCAATTTAGCTTGTCTGAAACTCCAATAGCATCTAAGTAGGCAAATGAGAATATCATTGTACGTGCCTGATGTCTGTAGCAGCCTCAAGGACACAATATAGCGTCTACGGTGAGTGGCACTTGGGTGACGGACTGCATACATTGTTCTTAGTGCACACATTCGTTGGCGTACGCTAGGCATTCGAAGAGAATACGAAGTACGGAAAATGTATAAGACGCACCCGCCATATATGCAGGCTGTCATTGAAAAAATTGGTATATAAGACGCACCCGTGTATAAGACGCACCCCAATTTACCCAGTTATGCTAGTGAGGCTTAATTAAACATGCTTACCATCGCAAAATGCACCGCACGTGTGAGAAGTTCTTAAGTAACGCTAAGTGATCGAAAAAGGCAACACTCAGGCCATACCTGCCCACGTTTTAGCACAAAAGCAAAAAAAGGCGAAAGAACTCTCTTTATGTCCATAACAATTTATTTTTACATAAAACCTTCAAAGTCTTCATCTTCGGATGCGCTATTGAAAAGGCAACGCGGCTGAAGCATTCTCTTTGCACTACGTACTTGCAAAGGGTGACTAAAAAAAACATCGGCTTCTCTTGGCTTGTCTTGACAATGGCGAGAAGCGCGACTGTCGCCACCGTTTGGCATTTCAGATTACCCTTGCTTGGGGCCTCCGAAACGGCCGCGTGTTTAAGATCCCGGAAGTGGTCAACTCCGCCGTTTCCTGATAAAGTTCACCTAAAAAAGTTGCGCACGGCGGTCCCCGTATTCAAGTATTAACCATGTTACAATCGCATTATTGGTTGTAATATTTTTTCGGTGAAAAAAAGCTTGAACATGAAGCTGAATAATTTCTGAACTCGCAATAAAAAACGTTAAATTCGCATATAAGACGCACCCTTGTATAGGACGCACCAGCAAGATTTTTGAAAAAAACCTGCGTGTTATACACCGGGAAATACGGTACATTCTCAATTGAGCTGCAGTTGCGCCAATACGGAATGTCTGCCTGCTTGAAACGGCATCGTAGACTATTCGTAAATGTAACATTAAGACGTTGATAAACTGTTCATAGATGGCGCGGAAATCCGATTGGTAGTCTTGATTTGAGCTGTGGGTCGATTTAACGAAGGAAGGGGTATTGATGACTTGGCGAGTTCCAGCGGCGGTTCTTTTCATCCTAATTATATTGTCTGGCATGTTAGGACGCGTCTGATTTGGTGAAGAAGGTGCACTTTTGTGTAGAAGTCACTCAATGAATGAACTGCAAAGCAAGATCAGTGGCTTAGACAGGCAGAGAAGAACGGTGGGTCTAAGATTACTAGGCAGAAAATCAAACCAGTGTCCTACAATCTCGGAAGCTAACCGCAGTTTGCATTGGATAACGACGCACTGTAAGTTGTAATGAAATACGTCTATTTAGGGCAGGCAGTGGCCTCTCATCCGTCTCACGAGTGTTAAATAGATGGAACACTAAGAATGAGGTGCAGCGCATTTAGCAGGTTCTCTCAGATCGTGAATGTCGCTTGAAATGTTTGACATCTGCATCTTAAAGGTATTGATATGTGACCTAGAAAGATGGAGTCTAAAGAAAAAGTTTCCACTTAAAATCAAGACAACGCAGCGAGTTATGTAAAGGAAAATGATAGGTGTAACGTTAAGCGAGAGTAACTGGGCAGGAGGGAACAGACCACCCGTAGTGATATTCTAGTCGAAACTAAAAAGCGGGCTTGGGCAGGGCATGTAATGCGAAGGCAAGATAACCGCTGGTCGTTAAGGGTAACGGAGTGGATAAGCATGGCGGGAGGCGGCAGAAAGTTGGGTTGGCGTATGAGACAAAAAAACTTCGCTGAGATAGGTTGGTCGCCACTAGCATAAGACAGGGTGAGTTAGAGAGATATGCGAGAGGACTGTGCACTGCAGTGGGCGTAGAATACATCGTTTTGCATTTCATCTTAGGGTTAAAATCAGAATAAAGATGTACTTTATGTTGCGAAAAGGTGATGAAACCTCTAAAAAACAGGGTGATTTTGAGATATTGCAATGGAAACGTATTTCATCTGCTCTTGCTTTGTATAGCACTTAAAAAAACCGCAGACTTAAATTTTGTGATGTGCGCAGGAGCTTGACACCTTGAGTAAACAATAAGGCCGTATACTTGTGACTTCTCCTTCAATAACATGCAGACACTTTCTTCCATGCATCAGCAGAGTGCT
The DNA here is from genome assembly GCF_055824585.1 of Amblyomma mixtum. NCBI lineage: Eukaryota > Metazoa > Arthropoda > Arachnida > Ixodida > Ixodidae > Amblyomma > Amblyomma mixtum. The sequence continues at coordinate 4,702,211 of NC_143021.1, read as the reverse complement.
GGAATTCTCAAAAATTTTGTTGCGAGTTTTTTCTGGCACTTTCGAAGTTCCATCACTCACAGCAGCTGAATTACAAATAAAAGTATTCTACGTGAATTGTGGGCAAGCTAAGCCAGTGTTTGCAAAGAATATGCAAGATCTCTGAGGCATTGGAAGCAACAATGAGGTATGAGGTATTGCAGTGCTACAGTGTTTACTAATTGTGGGGGGCTTTCATTGTACACAGAACCGTAGCGATTACTGCTTCATAAGTTGCAGGATCAACAAGGGCCAAGTAAGCAAATGCATTTTATCTTCAAATATCGGCGTTATAAAATCTGGCATGAATACCTGCTGCAAATCTTCCCCTAGTGGCTTTTAAAATGCTGGAAGGGAGTGGACGTTCATTATTTTTTTCGAGTTAACGCAATAGCCACAGTACGCGTTCCTGGTTTGCGGTAACCCGGTAGCGTCTGAAACATCGACATTCTCCAGATGTAGCAAGCAGTACTCAGGGCGGTTTTAGCAAACAGAGCGCTGGCACCTCTCAGAATGTTTTACTGGGAACAGATGCTGATACAGGGTTGAGGGGTCAGGATGTTGGCCCTAGGCTCCTTCCAGTTTTTAGTCAGCAACCATGAAAGTGCCTTTAATGCATATTTGCTGAATGAAGCCGAGCTGACTCTTCATTCCCATAACTATTTTGAACAATGGGGGCGTGAGTAAGCCTGCAGAACTGGGCTGAGTTCCCATATTCAACACCCTTTTGTAGACGTTTCAAGCAGGATTAATAAGACGGAATTCCAAATATGTTCTTGCGCAGTTATAGTGAACATTTATCCCAATTCGTAGCCATAATGTTTCATGCCAGCCTATCAACCGGCACTGTTCCCTCGGATTGGAGAGTTGCGCGGATTGTGCCAATACTGAAAAAATGTACAGCCTCATCTGTTACTAATTTTCGTCCAATAACACTTACATCTTCTTGCAAACTTATCGAACACATTGTAGCCACTTATATAACTTCGTTTCTGATTGACAGAGACATTCTGTCCTCACACCAGCATGGATTGAGAAAGGGCTTTTCGACCGTCACTCAATTAACATCTGTTCTACATAGCTTTGCTGACATTCGAAACAAGTCAGGGCAGATGAACGTCATTTTTCTACATTTTAAGAAAGCTTTTGACCTTGTTTCACGTGCCAAATTAATATATAAGCTTGAAAATATCGGTCTTCCTTCTTTCATAATTACCTTGGTTTCTGCTTACCTTGCTAACCACGCCCAGTTGGTTAGTATTGATGGCCATTGTTTAAACTACCTTCCGGTCACCTCTGGCATGCCGCAAGGAAGTGTGCTTGGAACATTACTGTTTTTGACCTACATCAACGACATTGTGAATGTAATTAGTGAACCAGTGCAAATCAGGCTTTTTGCCGGTGATTGTGTATTGCTTCATGAAGTCAGATCGTACGAAGACTAAGTCATTTCTTAATTCTAACCTTCACAACATTCATTCATGGTGCAGTCGATGGGAGATGGAGCTTAACAATGACGAAACAGTCTTTATAAAAGTGACCAATAAACAAAGTAGCCTAACATTTCTGTATGCCCTTCCAAATCATCCGCTTCAGGAAGTTAACGAATGCAAATACTTAGGAGTTACTATAACCAATAAACTTAGCTGGAATAAATATATAACCAACATGCGTACGTCATCCTTTCGGCAACAGTGCTTTCTTAGGCATAGATTAAAAGGTGCCCCTTCTAGTGCAAAGCTTCTAGCCATCCATCATCAGACCGAAACTTGAGTCCGCATTCACCGTCTGGGACCCTTACACCAAACATAACATTGAGGCACTGGAAATGATCCAGCGAAAGTGTGTTAGATTCATCTTTAATAAATATCGTTCAACTGGCTCTCCAACCACTCTTATGGCACAAAACAACATACAGACATTTCAAACACGAAGGAAAATTCAACGATTGAAATTTCTTTTCCTACTCAAAAATAAACTCTCCACGTGCTCTGATTTATTTCTTAAACCGATCACAACGCGACTAACACGCCACCTCCGGGTGATCTAGTTACAGCTCCTTCTCTCGAGCGGTGGGAGACCGTGCTGGCTAGCTCTGACCCCAGAACGCAAGTTTTGGCGGTGGAGTGGGCTGACAAAGTCGTCGAGGGCCATGTACTCCCGACCACTTGACGCGACCTCTTGCCAAGCTCTTTCCGGCGAATAAAATGTTTTACAATCCAACACGACATCGTCAAACGGAATCACTAACACCGTAAAGCGCTAGAATCAATGCTTTTAAATTGTAGGAGGGGGTTGTGACTCAACCCTAGGTCGCTCTGCAACGTTCAGCAAAGGTTCAGCCAAACGTTTGGGCTGCGAGCGAGCTTCACACCTAAGGATCGTCGTCGTCTTTCACTACCACAGTTCATCACAGTGAGAGAGCGCGGGTGCTACACTATTTATTTATTTATTTATTTATTTATTACCTCAAAGGCCCCGGTTGTGGGGCATTACATGAGGGATGGGCGGATTACATGCAGATTATATAAAGATTACAGAGTACATAAAAATCAGGATACATAAAGATTACACGATACATAAAGATTACAGGATACAAAAAGATTACTGATTACATAAGGATGGCCTCAATCTTTTTCTTGAAGTCGATGCAGTTGACGATGAGTACGGCTTCCAGCGGCAGATCGTTCCAGTCCCGAGATGATATGACAAAAAAAGAACGGAAATGAGATGTTGTTCTTGCAGCGGGTGGGTATACGGTCTTGATGTGGTTGTTGCGGCTAGAAGGACGATGAGCTGTTGATATGATAGATGATCCTAAAGGTGAATGATAGAACTTGTGGAATAGGCATAGTGGAGAGATTTTTTTTCTAGTTTCAAGGTTAGGCAAGGATGCTCTGGATTTTAAAGAGGACACGCTAGTGTAGTAAGAGTGGTCACAATAAATAAAACGGATAGCGCGGTTTTGAACTTTTTCAAGGATTATAGAAAGGTTAGATTGATGAGGATCCCATACTGCTGACGCGAATTCTAGTTTAGGTCGGACGAATGTTTTATAAGCTAATAATTTGATAGAAGAGGTAGTAAAACGAAGATTTCGACGTAGGAAGCCAAGGGTGCGGTTAGCGTCATTGGCGATGTTCGTGATTTGCGAAGACCATGTTAGGGTATGAGTTAAGGTGATGCCAAGATACTTACAGGAAAGAACTGATGATACTTCAGAACCGAAAAGAACATATTTTGAGGGAATATGGGATTGCCTGCGATGAAAAGAAAGCATGCATGTTTTAGTAATATTAAGGGACATTAGCCAATGCTTGCACCAAGTTTCGATTTGGGTTAGATCAGTTTGGAGGGTGTCAGAGTCAGTTCTGCTGGTAATAGGGCGGTAGATTACACAGTCGTCGGCAAATAATCGGATGTTCGAGTTGACGTTAGAGGGAAGATCGTTAATGTAGATTAGAAAAAGCAAGGGTCCAAGCACTGTGCCTTGTGGTACACCTGAAGTAACGGGGGAAAGAGGTGACGATGATTTGTTGGCGTAGACAAATTGCTCTCTGTTGGTCAAAAAATTTTGTAGCCATTTTAACACCAAGGGGGTAAGGTTAAGACGTGAAAGTTTTAGTAGTAATCTTTTGTGGGGTACCTTATCAAAAGCTTTTTCGAAGTCAAGGAAGAGCGTGTCAACGGGAATGTTTAGGTCAAGATGAGAGCTAAGATCATTAACAAAAAGGGATAGTTGGGTGTCACAGGAAAGTCCTTTTAGAAAGCCGTGTTGGTTAGGATGAAAAAACTTGAGCGAAACTAAAAATTTAACGATGTGAGAATAAATAATATGTTCCATTAGTTTTGAACAGATGCTCGTAAGAGAAATAGGGCGGTAGTTTTTAAATGAAAACGATGAACCTTTCTTGGGGACTGAAACGATCTTACCGATTTTCCAGTCTTGCGGTAGCACGCCTGATGATAATGACTGTTGAAAAAGATGGCACAAAATGACACTAACCACGTTTTTAGTATTTTTTAGCACTTTAGAGTTCAAGCCATCAATGCCAGATGAGGATGACACTTTCAATGATTCAATTAGTTTCCTAATACCATTGCTATCGAACAAAATGTCTGGCATAGCTGGATGATCGAAGACAGGGAAGTGCGGTAATTCGCCGTCCGGTTCGTTAGTAAAAACTGAACAGAAAAAAGAATTTAGAACGCGACAGACATCATGTTCCGGAATGAGATTATGGTCCTCATCATGTAAAGTAATAGGTGTGTTGCGTGAAGGATTAATGGATTTCCAAAACTTGTTAGGATTAGTGAGAAGCATAGAAGGTAATACTGATGAAAAAAGGAACGTTTAGTTTGGTTTACCAGAGATTGGAATGTTTTTCAGCACAATGGTACTTTTTCCATGAGCAGTCAGTGTTCACACGTCTGGCTGTACGGAAAAGCCGTTTCTTCTTGTTATTAAGGCGCTTCAGATCGTTGTTAAACCACGGTGACGATGATTTTTCTGTGATCGTGATAGTAGGGATGTGCTTATCTATTAGTTGATGCATTTTGTGTATGAAAAGGGACCAGTTAGTTTCTACTGACCGGTTTGAAAAGTCATGGACGAACCACGCCCCAAAATCGGTTAGTTCTGTGTTCATGGCAGCGTAGTTACCTTTGTCGTATAATGTAAGTGTTTTTTTGGTTTTCTTCAAACTTGGGACTTGGAATGAAAATGTGCTTAGCATAATGGAGTGGTCACTAAGTCCGGGTAAATGAAGTGGCGTAGAAACTTTATCAGGGTGGGAAGTGAGAATGAGATCGAGAATGTTGGAGGAATGATCAGTTTGCCTAGTAGGTTCAGATACGACTTGAGACAAGCCAAAGGTTAGGCACGTGTTAACAAAGTCACTTACAATGTTATTTTTTGATGTAATGGTGGGAAGATCGGACCAGGTAATGTCAGGAAAATTGAAGTCACCATAAAAAGGAATGGGTATGTGCTGATAGGACGTAGTTATCACGCGGAGTGCTTCGTGTAAGTGGGCAACAAAGGAATCAGTTAGATCAGGGGGCCGATAGCAAACACCAATGATAACAGGAGGGAACGAGGCATGACACTTAATGAAAAGGAGTTCGAGAGGGGAATCAAGTTTAATCTCGGAACAAGGATAAGAATGATGAACACCTATTAGTACACCTCCTCCTCGCCTATTAATTACCTCCCGGCGAAAAAGGAGGCATCCTGCCGACTTAGGGCGCACACACGGTAGGCGGGTCGTAGTACGGCTTGAGACGGTCAACGTGCACTGTTTCACGGCCACGACTGCGTGCATCTTGGGGTGGCGAAAGCGGTTCAATACTGTTCAATACGGTTCAATACTCAAGACTGGAGAGGACTGGCAGACGACGCGGTACGGGCCGTGGTACTTTGAAATGAGTTTAGTGGAGAGACCGGGACTGGTTGAGGGAACCCAAAGCCACACGAGCGAGTCTGGGGTATAGGACGGAAGCGGACTGGTAGAGGCGCTAAGGTGCTTCTGGCGATTCTGATCTGACGTTGTAAAAGAGCGGGCAAGCTGGCGGCATTCTTCAGCATAGGTCGCTGCTTGAGAAAGGGTAGGAGACTCGGAAACATCAGGGCAATACGGAAGCACGGTATCCATGGTACAGGTAGGCTCGGGGCCGTAAAGAAGAAAGAACGGAGAGAAGCCAGTTGTGCTCTGTGTGGCAGTGTTGTACGCATACGTATGTCACAAATGGGATAATGCGGTCCCAGTTTGAGTGGTCCGAGGCAACATACTTGGCGATTATGTCGGTCAATGTTCGATTGAAAGGTTCAGTAATGCCGTTCGTTTGAGGGTGGTAGGCCGTTGTAGAGCGGTGAACAATGCGGCATTGGCGAAGTAGGACTTCGGCGGTGTCTGAGAGGAAGACACGGCCGCGGTCGCTGAGAAGCTAATCCAGTAACATACGTTGTGGGGCTAGTTGGTTCATACTCAGATTTCTTTTATGCGCACAGAAAGATGACACAATAAGATAAGGTAGACAGGACGGTTGCGCTCCGTCCTGTCTACCTTGCCTTATTGTGTCGTCTTTCTGTGCGCATAAAAGAAAAGCTGAGAAGCTCCTTAGGGGAACCATGGCGTAGAACGAGATGATGCAGGATCAAAGATGCAACGTCGGGCGCCCACGCGGATGGCAAGGATGACGTTTCGACGTAGCGGGTAAAGTGATCGACTGCCACTATGACCCAGCGGTGTCCAGCCGGAGTGATAGGAAGGGGCCCGTAGAGATCGATGCCAACGCGGTCGAATGGGCGCGTGGGGCAAGGCAAAGGCTGCATCGGAGGAATAAAACGGCGATAAGGGGTTTTGTAGCGTTGGCATTTCGGGCAGGAGCGAACGTACTGTCGGATGAAATGGTACATTCCCCGCCTGTAGAAGCGGAGTCGAAGGCGCGTGTAGGTCTTCACCACTCCGGCGTGAGCACACTGGAGGTCGGCGTGGAAAGAGGCGCATATGTCGGAACGTAGGTGCCGAGGAATGACAAGGATCCATTTGCGCCCGTCAAGAAGGTAGTTGCGGCGGTAAAGGAGGCCCTCCCGTATTGCGAAGTGGCGGGCTTGACGGCGGAGAGTGCGGGTCGCAGGTCGCTGAGATGGTGTAGACAGGAGAGCGAGGAGGGAAACGATCCAGGGGTCCTGTTGTTGTTCAAATGGCATGTCGAAAATATCAAGGGAGGAGGCATCACTGGTGGTGGAAGATGTGGAGTCTAAGTCACGAGGCAGAGGGGACCGTGATAGTGCGTCGGCATCAGAATGCTTACGTCCAGATCGATAGATGACTTCAATGTCGTATTATTGTAAGCGCAACGCCCAACGAGCAAGACGGCCTGAGGGGTCTTTGAGGGACAGCCAGCAGAGAGCATGGTGGTCGGTAACGACAGAGAATGGGCGACCGTATAGGTATGGTCGGAACTTTTCAATGTCCCAAATTATTGCCAAGCACTCCTTTTCTCTCACGGAATAATTGCGCTCGGCCTTCGTCAAAGTGCGGCTGGCATACGTGACAACATGGTCGGCGCAGCCGGGCTTCCGCTGAGCCAGCACGGCGCCGAGGCCCACGCCGCTGGCGTCAGTGTGAATTTCAATGTGCAGGCTGGGGTCGAAATGGCGGAGGATCGGAGGGGACACAAGGAGGCGCCGAAGCGTGGTGCACGCCACGTCACAGTCTGGTGTCCAAGACGAGAGGCTGGTGTCGCCGGCAAGCAGATCAGTCAGGGGAGACAGGATGGAAGCGAAATTGCGCACGAAGCGGCGAAAATATAAGCACAGCCCGATGAAGCTCCGCAGCTTTCAGGGAAGTTGGTTGGGGAAACTCGGCGACTGCGCGCAGTTTTACAGGATCGGGAAGGACGCCTTGTTCGGAGACGACGTGGCCCAAGATGGTAAGCCGCCGGGCTGCGAAGCAGCATTTCTTCAAATTCAGTTGCAGGCCGGCGTCGGTCAAACATTGCAGGACACGCTCGAGGCGGACCAGGTGGGACGAAAAGTCTCGAGAAAAGACGACGATATCGTCCAGGTAGCGGAGACACGTGTGCCGCTTGCGTCCGCTGAGAACTGTGTACATCATGCGCTCGAATGTGGCCAGCGCATTGCACAAGCCGAACGGCATGACGTTAAATTCGTAGAGGCCGTCGGGCGTAACAAAGGCCATCTTTGGCCGATCAGCGGCAGCCATGGGCACCTGCCAGTAGCCGGAGCGGAGATCCAATGAGGAAAAGAATTCCGTGCCTTGCAGGCTGTCGAGGGCATCGTCAATACGGGGAAGAGGATACACATCCTTGCGCGTAATCTTGTTGAGGCGACGGTAATCAACGCAAAAGCGGATGGATCCGTCCTTCTTCCGCACGAGAACAACGGGAGAGGCCCAGGGGCTGTGAGAAGGCTGGATGACGCCGCGCTGAAGCATGTCGTCCACTTCTTTGGTAATGTCGGTGCGTTCAGGGGCCAACACGCGATAAGGACGCTGGCGCAAAGTGGCATGCGTTCCGGTGTCAATGCTGTGTGTGAAGACGGATGTGCGGCCAAGAGACTGTGCGGGAAGTCGAAGGACGGACGGACACGTTGAAGTAATGCGACGAGCTGATCACGTTGGTGCGGCGAAAGGCTGGCATCGTTAGATCGGGAAAAAACAGAAACGGTGTCTTGGTTTGGCGCAGCAGGAGGCGAACCAATGGCATCTATCTGGAGAGGGGCAGGTTCTTCAGAGACGGAGTGTGGAAGAGCGCGATCGACTGATTCGACATGTCCCAGGCATTCGGCGCGGAGAATCGTTGATGGACAAGCAAAAGGGTTCGTGACATAGATTGCGCTGTGGCCATCGCAGACAGTCAGAAGAGCGAACGGAAGGAGGAAACAGTGGCGACGGACCGCAGCATCAGTCGGAGTAAAGAGAACAGTCGAATCAGGACTGCAGGCGCAAGAGAGGGGAACCAGTGCTGCAGAGAAGGCAGGGATGTCAGTATCTGCAGCGACCAGCATTTTATCGAGTCGGGGAGAGATGTCGCACGGCAGAGTAGCGCAGAGCGGAGACAGTTCAACGCTGGTACGGGCACAGTACATGATCGCATGATGAAGGGTTAGAAAGTCGCAGCCCACAATGACGTCATGAGAACAGCAGGACAGCACGAAAAACTCGGCGATATACATAACATCCCGGATAACAAGGCGAGCTGTACATGACGCTAGAGGTTGACTGCGGTGCGAGCTTGCAATGCGGAGGCAAAAGTTCGAAACAGGCGTCGTCACTTTACGGAGTCTACGGCAAAGGGCTGCACTAACGGATACAGCAGCGCCCGTGTCTACAAGGGCGGCAACGGCGACGCCATCAACAAATACTTCAATAACATTGGCTGGTGAAGACGGAGGACTTGGGCAGTTCGATGGAATCGCAGTTCTTGCCTCCGTAACTGTCTGTTATTTTTCCTCATGGTTGAAAAACAGCGCACAAAAGAGTAGAGACAAGAGCAAAGGCAACGACAGGACAAGCGCTGAACTCACAACTAAGGCTTTATTGCGAAAACCTAGGTATATAAGGAAGGCATAATACATGAAAACAAAATTAAACATACAACACTAGGGCAATGATAAAACTAGCGTGCGCCCGAAGCCCAAAATCTGCCAAGAAACGTGATCTCGTTATCACTTAAAGCAACCGAAGGTTTGCTAACGCAGCCCAGTTGCTCAGTTGCGATGAAGTATCCTTCTGCTACTTCCCGCGTGGTTTGGTCTCTGGGAGTATACAACACCTTTGCTTGACTTAACGAATCAGTGCACTCTTTCCTCTTGTTTTTCATCACTGCGCACCCCTTACAATGAGTAACAAGATAAGATTGGTCATTGCCTTTATCTAAATTGTTATTGTGTTCTTGCAAACGCTTGTTCAAGCAACGGCCGGTCTGTCCGATGTAGCGGGCTCCGCAGGAAAGGGGAAAGCTGTAGACGACACACGTGCGCCAGTTGACGAAGGGATCCGTGTGCGCGACACCGCAACCCTTTTTTCTTTTTCGACCCTTTCTTCCTTTCTATCGCAGCACACACTTGTTTAAGCTTGACAGGAGCAGACAGCAATACATCAACGTTGAACCTTTTGCCTACATTTTGAAGTCCGTGGGAGACCTGGCGCAAATATGGCACAACTGATGTGCTTTTCTTTTCTTTTTCCGGACTGTTGAGTGGTGCATTCAGGGCCATCTGTCGCTTGAAGCACTTAAGTAATCTTGAGCAAGCCTCGTTCACCATTGCATCATGGTAGCCGGCATTCTTTATCCTCATGAGTTGTGATCGGAAACTGTCACCAACACCGTGGTGGCAGGATTTTATCAATGCATACCTCCGGCAAGAACTTAAAATGCAATTCTTCACCAATTTTGAGTGCCCCGATTGAGAACTCAGCAACGGCTTTACAGACCTTGGATTGTATTTCCAGCAGACATGCTCAAGGGCAAACCGGAGTTGCAAATCTAAATACTGTAGTTCACCGCTTACGGGCAACTCGAAAGTGAACAGCAATCCAGACCCGCACACTTTAAACACTTTGACGATGTCAACCACACTCGCATCGAACCGACCGCGTTCAGTGAAAACCAGATAATCGTCCACAACGCGGCCGGTTCGATGCGAGTGTGGTTGACATCGTCGAAGTATTTAAAAAAGTGCGGGTCTGGATTGCTGTTCACTTTCGAGTTGCCCATAAGCGATGAACTACAGTTTTTAGATTTGCAACTGCGGTTCGCCCGTGAGCATGTCTGCTGGAAATACAACCCAAGGGCCCCGCCGCGGTGGCTAAGTGGCTACGGCGCTCGGCTGCTGACCCGAAAGACGCGGGTTCGATCCCGGCCGCGGCGGCTGAATTTCGATGAAGGCGAAATTCTAGAGGCCCGTGTACTGTGCGATGTCAGTGCACGTTAAAGAACCCCAGGTGGTTGTAATTTCCGGAGCCCTTCACTACGGCGTCTCTCATAGCCTCAGTTGCTTTGGAACGTTAAACCCCAATAAACCAACCAATACAACCCAAGGTCTGTAAAGCCGTTGCTGAGTTCCCAATCGGGGCACTTAAAATTGGTGAAGAATTGCATTGTAAGTTCTTGCCTGAGGTATGCATTGATAAAATCCTGCCACCACGGTGTTGCTGAGTTTCCGATCACCACTCATGAGGATAAAGAATGCCGGCTACCATGATGCAATGGTGAACGAGGCTTGCTCAAGATTACTTAAGTGCTTCAAGCAACAGATGGCCCTGAATGCACCACTCAACAGTCCGGAAAAAGAAAAGAAAAGCACCTCAGTTGTGCCCTATTTGCACCAGGTCTCCCACGGACTGAAAAATGTAGGAAAAAGGTTCAACGTTGATGTATTGCTGTCTGCTCCTGTCAAGCTTAAACAAGTTTGTGCTGCGATAGAAAGGAAGAAAGTGTCGAAAAAGAAAAAAGGTTGCGGTGCCGCGCACACAGATCTGTTCGTCAACTGCCGCACGTGTGGTCTACAGCTTTCCCCTTTCCTGCGGAGCCCGCTACATCGGACAGACCGGCCGTTGCTTGAGCAAGCGTTTGCAATGAAGGAACTTGCCCAACAAGAAGTTCTTCTAAAGCGTTTGCAAGAACACAATAACAATTTAGATAAAGGCAATGACCAATCTTATCTTGTTACTCAATGTAAGGAGTGCGCAGTGATGAAAAACAAGAAGAAAAAGTGCGCTGCTTCGTTAAGTCAAGCAAAGGTGTTGTATACTCACAGAGACTAAACCACGCGGGAAGTAGCAGCAGCATACTTCATCCCAACGGAGCAACGGGGCTGCGTTAGAAAACCTTCGGTTGCTTTAAGTGATAACGAGATCACGTTTCTTGGCAGATTTTGGGCTTCGGGCTCACGCTAGTTTTATCATTGCCCTAGTTTTGTATGTTTAATTTTGTTTTCATGCATTATGCCTTCCTTATATACCCAGGTTTTCGCAATAAAGCCTTAGTTGTGAGCTCAGCGCTTGTCCTGTCGTTGCCTTTACTCTTGTCTACAATCCTAGCCGCATGTTTTTTTGTCGCCCGCGTCGCAAACCCACCGCGCACGTTTGCTCGCAGGCTAACCTCGGCCTGTGGCTCTTTCGTTTGGGCGGGCAAAACAGAACTTGTGTCACGAATGTTCATGCGCCTTCCATCGTACATGGGTGGGTTTGGTATACCTTGCATCCGCACCATGTGTAATGTGCTCGCCTTGCGAGGAGTACGCGATCTTGTGCGCAACCCAGACTATCCCGGGAGAACACTCATCGCATACTTTCTGGGTACAGCGCGTAACGTGTTTTTTACACAACACGTGGTTGGCCCTACAGCCGAGCAGCCGCCGGCATTCTTCGTTAATGTGCGTCGCACACTGGCGTCGTTGTCTGCCAGCGTGCCCGATCTGGATGTTGATGAAACCCCGCCCTCCAGGGTGTGTGAGGCACTAACGGTAGCAGAGCTCACCCGCGAACAACTCCAGAAATCGAGACGGGCGCGCTGGCGCCAACTGACCTCACCTGCACTTCCTGCAGATATCAGGGACTTCGGCTGGTTGCGAGGCTGGCGGGTCCTGCCCACTAGAGACCGCCTTGCGGCTTGGGGCGTGGCGCCCTCCGCCCGATGCCCGCAATGCGGTCTCTTAGAAACATTGCGGCACGCTGTGTTTGAGTGTTTAGTTGCGCGCACCTTTTGGATACTGGTGTCACGCATGTTTTTAACCCGCCTCGAAGCGCGCACTAGTTCACGCGAACTGTTCACAAATATGCTCTTGTGTGTCGGCATGTTCGTTTTGTGGCGGCAGCGTGGAGCGGCTTCCTTAAATGGGCGTCCGCAAAGAGCAATGTTTCCAATGTTGCAGCGCCTCCGCACGCGGCTCTTTGAGCAAGCATGCGTGGACGCACTGTCAATGAGTGAGGCAGAGTTCTTGCGCAAATGGTCGACATATTTCATCGTCCTGCGCGGCGGTCGAGTGTCGGCTTTCTTACTGCCTTATTGACGTGCTCAGTGCTGCGTCACTGCGCATGTGCTTGACTGATCAGAGCATTGAGTTCAGCCGTTTTGTTTTGTACTTTTGTTGACATTAGAAAAAATAAACTTCTCTTTATACGCCTTCACTCTTGTCTGTAGTCTTTTGTGCGCGGTTTTTCAACCATGAACCCATACCAACTCGCCCAACTTAACGTCCTTCTAGTTTTCCTCCGGACGAGACGATGATCGCCGGCGCATGGGAGAGATAGATCGGCGTGAAGAGTATGAAGAGCGGTCATGATGGAAGGAGTCCGCAGTGGTACCGGAGGGAACTGGTAGCGAAGGAGGCGCAGGGTCGTAGTGGAATGGGCTTGATCATGGAAGACAGTTGGGCTAGTTGGTGTGAATTCGTTAGTGACTGCGACATTGCAACTAGCGTGGAAAGCACTAGGACAGCGACAAAAGGAACCGACGAAGTCTTGTGGACAGAAGTCTTCAGAAGTCTTGTGAACACAAAGTGAACGTGAGTGTTGAGCAGCAGGTCCTCCGTCTGCGTAGCGCTGGCTTCCCTGACAGCATACTCGCGTCTGTCGCTGAGAGCCTCATTAAAGAGCTCCGACAGGGACGCAAGACAGCAGGCTGCTGCAATGACGGCCCGGGGGGACGTCCGGTGTCTGTGCCCTACATGCACAACTTGTCCCATCGCCTCAAAAAGGCCGCGGGAAAGTGCGGCATCCCTGTCATTTTGACAGCCCCAAAAAAGCTGTCTAGGATGTGCCGAATGGTCAACAATGCTTACCAGGCAAAAACCTGCGCAACAAAACACGCCACGCGGTTTGTGAACTGCACCATCGGTGTGGTGTATCTTATCCCACTGACTTGTGGTAAATGTTCTATTGGCCAAACAGGCCAGTGCCTGAACGAAGGGCTACGAGAACACCGGACTACAGTGGCAGCTCTGATGGCGGGGGGCCATTTGGCCGCACATTGCCGCAAATGCAAAGTAAAAACAACAGGCGGTAATGAAGAAAAATGCGTTCCACTTTTTAGCCACACGAGAGTGCTGAGGCGGCTTCATAGGCAGGGTGATAGGGAGATATTTGAAGCATTTTGCATTCATAAGGCAGGGGACAAGCGCGTGAGCACACCCTCAGTAGCCCTCACGAAAAAAGAGATAATCTATCCATCAAAAACCTTGCGCGTCAATTTGGTTTAAATGTTTACTCTTTGTTATGACAACCTGCTTCGTGATAAAGAGAAGAGGGCGGTGGTACAGTCTCCTGAGCATGCGCCAAGTGTAAAAAAATCTCTGCCTCTCCCGTAACCGAGAGTAGAGTAAGCATGAAATGTTTACGGGCCTAATGTCATCTCGGTGGACGCGCACCGTACAGGAAGGGAGGAACGCCACCACCCGCTCAGCGCGATGCCTTGCCATTTGAACGCAAGGTTTTTTGACGAAAGAAAATGGCGCAGTAATTCTCTGCCATCTCGGTGGACACCCGAACCGCACCGTAATGGAAGGGAGGAACGCCACCACCCGTTCGGCGCGATGCCTTGCCCTTTGAACGCAGCGCTTCTCACCCGGGCCCCTGTGTGCCTGCGCGGCTTTGCTTCGATGCGCGAAGCCCCTAAGAGATCACGTATGACAACGAAGTGTATCGTAACATTTATGTGCTTTTTGCACGTAGAAATCGGAAATTATAATTCCGTGCATTGTCAAACGCACAGCTCGAGTGATATCTTGATAAACATTGAGAAGGCACTGGCAGCAGTTATTTTTTGTGACTCCTTTGGAGACCAACCGGCGCTTGCATGCCGGTCGCGTAGGATGGCTTAGAGAGTCTCGTTAAATCTCGTTAAGTCTCGTACGGTGCCCGAATGTTCTCGTTTCAGAGCCCGGATGACTGGAATTCAGTGCCCGGATGACTGGAATTCAGTGCCCGGATGACTGGAATTCAGTGCCCGGATGAGTGGATTTCAGTGCCCGGATGATGGCTCTCGGTCTAGGCGTGACGTCACCACACTGCCGACAACGGGGGCTAAAAGCATTTCATGCTTAAAAATGTGTTATGTGTGCATTAAAACGTCAGTTGAAGTAAACTATGAAGTAAACTAGCGTGCTGTCCCGTCGGTTCCGTTTGTCGCTGTCCTTGTGCTTTCCTCGCTAGTTGCAATGTCGCAGTCACTAATGGGCTTGCCTCGTTCCGGAAACTCGGCGTGCGTTGGCGACAAAGTCGGGTGATGTGGCCCGGCAAGCCACAGGCGTAACATATGGGGCGGTTGTAATGGGTCCGCCATGGGTTCATGACGGCACGGCGAGGCGGCAGACGACGACGGATAGGTGCCGGCGGAAGTGGCAGCGGCACGACAGATGGTTGTGAAACATAGGCGTCGTGGCGCCGGGGTCTGGTGGAAACCTCAGCGCAGGTGAGGGGGGCAGCCACAGGCGGAAGCCGAGAGCTAGAGGGCAAAACGTCGGCGACCTGCTCTTGGATGATGCGTCGCAGTGCTGGATCGAGGGCTGGCGCATGGTCGCGAGACACAGGCAGGAGGGACAGTTGATGGGCCACCTCTTCCCGTATGAAGGCCTTGATCTGGGGAAGCAGTGAGGCCGAGTCAGAGACCAGACTGCAGACTGCCGGCGCAGGAAGGGAGTCGTCGAGCACGCCGGGTCGGTGAGTAGAATTCCTCTGCTTCCTGAGGACGTCATAGCTCTGACAAAGCTGGATGACATCCACCACTGTTTGTGGATTCCTGGCGAGCAACATTTGGAACGCGTCATCTGAGATGCCCTTCAAGATGTTACTAATTTTCTCGGCCTCCGGCATGGATGGATTGATGCGTTTGCACAGGTATATCATCTAACATCTTCATAACATCTTCTATGTAACTGGTGAAGGTTTCAGTGGCGTGCTGAGTGCGAGCGCGGAGGCGTTGTTCGGCGCGCAGTTTGCGCACAGCTGGGCGGCCGAATACCTCCAAGGAAGCTGGTCTTAAAGGACGACCAGGTAGGCAAGTCGGCCTCGTGGTTGCGGAACTACAAGTTGGCAACGTCGCTGAGATAGAATAGCACGTTACCAAGGTTGGTGGTATCGTCCCACTTGTTGTGGGCGCTGACGCGCTCGTAAGTCACCAACCAGTCGTCAACATCGTGGTCGTCGGCGCCGCTGAAGACGCTGGGATCTCGCTGCCGGAGCCCGCCAGAACAGAGGATAGTAGGCGACGCGATGGGGGCTGTCTAGCTGGGGACTTCAGGCATAACGGGCGGCAAAGGTAAGGTGCGGCTACGGAGCTCCAGGATGAGGACGAGAGGGGGAACTTACAGCAGCCTCCACCAAATGTAGGATGGGGTTGTGACTCAGCAGAACCTAGGTCGCTCTGCAACGTTCAGCAAAGGTTCAACCAGACGTTCGGGCTGCGAGCGAGCTTCACACCTATGGATCGTCGTCGTCTTTCACTACCACAGTTCACCACAGTGAGAGAGCACGGCTGCTACACTACAAAATACTCATTTTTCCCTCACACAATAACTGAATGCAATGAACTCCCGCCTGAGGTTGTAAACAGCATCGATGCCTTTAAGAAAATTGCTTATTGATAATTGCTGAGTTGTTTTTTATTGTTCTTTACTATGTTCTATTACTCAATCAATCAATCAATCAATCAGTTTATTCTGCACTGCAAAGACATTTTACAGATTCAGGCCTGCCGAAGCCTCATTGGGTTTGTATGGCAGCGCCTGGCAGGTAGCGGCAAGTCGCGTGCGGCGCTTTACAAACTAAGATTAACAGAAAGCAACAGAAAAATAGGAACAGCAAAAAAAAACGTTGAAACACATCACACTTCACAGTTAACTGGAAAAAACGCTGAATCCACTAAACTACACGAACAACAAATGCATATCAGGCAATGTAGGCGATGAAAGTCCAGGAATATGACCATGAAAGGGACGACGAGACAAAACAGGCGATAAATAATACCAAAAAACGAAGTTAAAGGTCAGATGAAAACGGATGAACGCAATAGTTTTTTTAGTTTATAATTTGTACTCACAGAAAATGCGCTTGACGGCAACACATTTAGTGACGAAGGAACATAGAATGCACGAGTTCTTTTACCATAGCGAGTGGAGCAGCGGGGAATACTATATCTCTCTTTTGGTCTGAGAGTTCTACTCGGAACATACTCAACTTTATACGCACTTTCCCAAAAATGTTTGAGTACAACCGTTTCAAATAAGACAGCATTAAAGTTTGGGAGCCTTAGAAAACTAAAAACATCACATTATTTGGAAGCTGTAAATCGTAAACCCTGTTTTTTGAGATTGAGCGCAATATGGAGTTCAGTCTGTTTTGCCAACGAAGCGCACAATGCCCATAAACTGTTATGCCATACCTTAAAACACTGTAAACCAAGGCATGAATTATTACTTTTCTAACGGAAAAAGGCATGCAGTATCTAATATTGAACAGCAGGCAAGAAAGAGCCCGTAATTTCTGACAAACATGGTGAAGGTAAGAATTCCAAGATAAGTCACTATCAAACAGCAAACCGAGATATTTTACACGGGAAGCATAAACCAGAGGTGTACAGGAGCAAGGGGCACAATCAGAAGTATGTAAAAGTAAAGACCGGTCAAGCGTCAACTTCTTTAAAGGGTTACAGAAGCATATCAGATTTGTTTTGGATACGTTAACGTTGATAAGATTGTGGGCGAACCAGTCCATAACTTTTGTTGAAGTACTTTGAAGATCATTGATAGCATCAGAAAAGTTCTTTGCACAGGAAATGATAACGGTATCATCAGCATATTGAAACAAACGACCGGGAACTGTGTCAACAATATCATTTACAAAGAGATTAAATAGCAAAGAGCTCAGAATGGACCCTTGGGGGACACCCGTGTTGATATCACTACAACTGCTGCGAAAATTGGCGACTGAGACTAGCTGTCGTCTGTTCTGTAAGAAATTAGTAAGCAGTAACAAAAACAAGCCTCTATATCCTAACATATGAAGTTTAGTTAAGAGCAGGCTATGACAAACACTGTCAAAAGCTTTACTCACGTCTAGAAACAATGCACATGCAACCTGGTTAGACTCGAAAGCCAAATTCAAAGTATCAGCGAAATCTTCAAGAACAACCTGGGTGCCTTTGCTCTGCTCATATCCGTACTGGGCAGAAGAAATGACACCATGTCTATCCAAGAAACCCTGCATACTCTGAAGCAAGTGTTTTTCAAGTATTTTGGATATCGCTGGCAAAATTTAGATGGGTCGATAATTTTCTACCCCATTGCGTGCTCCATTTTTGAAACATGGAAGATGGCGGTTTTCATTAGGACTGGTATTTCGGCTGTTGAAATAATATGATTCAGTATTGTCAGTAACACACATTTAAGTACATGAAAATTTCTGCATAAACCAGCAATTAAGATTCCATCGATGCCAGGAGATTTATTGGGTTTTAGGCTTGCCAGCAGACATTGAAGGTCATGTTCGGAAATAAGAGGCAGGTAGGCGGATTCTGCCAAAGAGTGCTTCAAGGAACATGTGTTCGGATGTGGCCTTGCTACGCCAACTACACGCGAAAAGTAACTGTTAAATTCTTGCACAACCGTTTCAGCATCGCTCGAAAAATGTCCCAGAATAGACCTGTCCTTGCACATGGCAGAGTTCTCACCTCGTAAGTCGTTGACAAGCCTCCACGTTCATCTGCTATCAGAACGTGCATCGAAAAATGTTTTCCGGCAGTGTATCCGCTTGGCAAGCCTAACCATCGCATTGACTCTGTTTCTGCATATCTTAAACCTGAGTCGCAACTCATCGCAAGAAGGCGCACGCCTTACTTGCGTCCACAGTAACTCTTTTTCTTTAATTACGGTCAATATTTCCGCTGACATCCACCCGCTATCAACACTGCGCTGCTTAATATGGAGACACCGCGTGGCGGCCGGTTTAAATTTTTTGAGCAATTTAACGAATTCTTCATACATATCACCAGGAGGCACGATTCAATTAAGAGACGAGTCAATTCCGACCCGACCAAAAAGAAGCAGGGATGCACGATAAAGCATCGAACCCCCTTTGTCGAGTGCACCGAAGGCCTTGTTTATTCGTTGCCAGTGGCATGTGGTAAACAATACATAGGGCAGACTGGTAGGTGCATGAACGAAAGGCTACTAGAACACAAAACTAATTTCGAGCAAGCTTGCCGGAACGTGGGAATTCATTGCAGAGATTGCCCTTCAACAAGTTGCGCACCTGTTTTCCAGAAATGCAAAGCTTTGGCTAATCACAAAGACCAGTTAGTCAGGGAAATAATCGAGGCAGCTTCGATAGCGAGTCTGCGCGACGATTGTGTCAGCACGCCGTCTGTTGCTTTGACTAAGAAAGAATTTGAAATGTTAAAAATCTGATTATAAATCTCTGTGATTATTTATCTTATGTTTTTTTTTGGACGCTTGAACGATATGGTTGTGACGCATTTGTTGTGTTTTTTTTTAGGGGGAAGGAGGTATAAGAAGCAGTGTTTCTTCGAAATAAAAACCAGTTGTAAGTCAGCGCTTGTCTCTTGTCCCGGTGTTTTGCGCTGTTCCGTCACAAACGATTTTTAAGAAATTGTACCAGTCGTATTGTGCTCGTCCAATATTTTAGGGTCTGTGATAGTAATTTCTTTTCTGCAATTCATAGTAGACGCCAGGCAAGACGGTTGGGCGAAGTCCCAGCAAATGAAGTAGTGATCAGCAAGTTTTTGACGGACAACAACGCGTTGCAAGATTGTGAGCACGAACATTGATATGGTCAATACACGAGACAACCAGACGGTTAGATAATATCTCTTCACGCGTGACTTCGTGGATGGTATTTTGGATACCCCATTTCGACAGCACGTCTAGATATTGGCATGTTAAACGTGTAGTGGTACGATGGGTGTCAATGTTGATATCGCCTCATATGTTAGTTTTCTGCTATGTAATTTGCGGCGCTTCTTTTTCAGTATTTTTTGCCTCTCCTGCTTGAACCCATCTTAAGGTTCGCAGTTTTTTATAAATAAATAAATAAATAAATAAATAAACGTCCTCGCTTGTCAGACATCCGCCACCATAAGAAAAACCTTACATCTGCCCCTGTATGGGAAGCAAGTCTTAGTACTCTGGTTACGGCTCAAATACACACTTTTTACTACGTTTATTAGTTTTTGTATAATCACTGCAGCTAATTAAATTCATACACCTACCATCCAAAAACCCAACTTCCGAAACGACAATCTCCCTTAAAATTTAGAATTTGCTCACCAGTTGTCGGCAGGCACAAAGAAGTTTTGTGCTTAAAAAAAAGTCGCGCTAGTTGATGCTCGGGACAAACCCGCGGCGACATGGTAACTAGCGCTAAAGAAAGAGGAAGGACAACGAAAAGATATGAACGCGACGCACTCTAGACATCAAGTAAGTTCATTGGCCACGTAAGTAAGAGATTCACAATGCGCATCAGCGCATATGCTCGAGAAGCTCAGGTTTTTCTTTCTATACAAGTTAACGCGCAATTGCAGATATACGTACAGAAAAAAAAGCACAAGACACTAAAGAGTACGCTTGTCTCCTGCTGCGTGAGCACCCCTACAAAAGCCCTCGAAACAGAAGAATTTCCTTACCTGGCAATAATCACGCACCCCAACGTGGTGTCAACTGTGTTCAGTTTTTTTTTTTCTGTATATCAACAATCTCGAACTGTCTTGTATAAGAAGCAAAAAGCCGTGTTACTCCCGCATGCGTTCATGCACATTTTAAGCCTTTCGCTTACGAGTAAATAAACTTCAGTTGTTGTCTAGCGTGTCCCGTCGCCATCTTTTCGTTCTCCTTAGTGTTTTCTTAGCAATCGGCGTATGCGAGTCGTCAGTGGTCGTGCAAAGACACAATTACATAGATAAGAATTTCAGTTAAAGAAACTGGGTTACATTGTTATCGATATCACGATACGCGACACAGCGACCGCCTTCGCTTCGGCGCCCGCGTAATCTAAAGAACCCCTTGAGCGTCCCGTCTCCTGATAGCCCTCTCGCATCATGTCTTTATCGTCCGCTCCTCGCTTGGGCGTACCTTCCTAGCCGGCCATAGTTCTACACGAAGCGGCGGAACAGTGCCCGCGCTCAGTCTAACACGACCGGCCTCGAAAACATTGCGTCCGTCCTACCAATGCGGTGCATTCACGTTGCGTTACTCGATGACATATTCCTCGAGACGTTTTGGAGGTTTTCTTGAACGTAGTGGGGAATCTCCGGTGTCGTCTGAAGTCTTTTTGGGATTCTTTGCTGCTCGTTGCGTTCAGGTGACGGTTTTGTACTGTGCCGAGGGCTTGTACTCGTGTAACGTTTCATATGTCTTGCTGTGGCGAGCCCAGACTCTTTGTAATCGTTTTGCTGTCTATAATGTGTCGGCATGGGCCTGTGTTGGAAGCGATGGGTCGGATGTTGCTAGTTTTGACGCGTTAGTCAAGCATTCTTTCAGACAAATATGTGTAGTTAAACAGGCTTGACTATCGGGTCAAAACTAGCAACTAGTAACGCGTGAAAATAGCACCCAGTTCGACGGAGCGTGTGCTCTAAATAGTCGTGTGGATCCGTCTGTTTTCAACACTCATCAGATAAAGAGTAACTGTTACGTATGGGAGATAATACGGGTGACGTCGAAGACCGCATCCCTGCCAAGCCTCGTACCCGCAGAACATCGCCATGTGGACTTGAGCTCTTCTTTTTATTTTGCAAAAACGAGCCACCGAGTTGGCTCAGTGGTTGTGGTGCTCGGCTGCTGATTCGAAAAATTGGGGTTCAATCCCGGGCGCGGCGGTCGCATTTCGATAGAAGCGAAATAGTAGACGCCCATGTTATGTGCCACACTTGTGAACGTTAAAGAACACAGGCAGTCGAAATTACCCGGAGGCTTCCACTATGTTGTCCCTCTAAACCTGAGTCGCCTTCAGGTTTCAGGTTTTTTTTGTTGACAGAAATTTGTTACAGAAATGAGTGGTTTGGTATACTGGTGCAGTAGGAGGTCCCAAAGCGAAGCTGTCAGGGAGACCTCCTGTACAAAATGCCTAATACAAACACGAGAAAACTGCCAGAAATACAACGTTACAATGTCGCTGTAGTGATGGCAGTCCGGCGTGTGCAGGAAGAGAGCTAAATGTATTTCCAAACAAAACTCTCTCTTAGGCGAACGCGCCCACGTGCACTGAATGACTCGAAGGCGGAGTAGCAACAAGTATGCTCGGCGGTCGTCGAAAAGAATCCCTGCCGCTGTCAGCAGCACTGAATTATAAAGCTGAAAATTTCGAGACACGAGAACAAAGCTATAAAATCCATGCCCGATATTACTCCGCGGGAGCATTGCTGTGAAACTACGAGGGTCGCCGGATAGATATGGCCGATGATAATCACTCGCGCTGCGCATCTTTCTGATGACGCAGCGAGGTGTCCCCCTGCGGTGAGATCTTGTGGGCGCTTTCAAATCGTAATGACTTACCTGAATTGCGCAGCGAATGTTCCATTCATCACTGAATAATCGGCCCCTATGTCGACTATAGCCATCGTACAAAAACCAGCGCTTACGAACACGGACAGAGAACAAGGTGAAATAGACTGACGGCGCTCAACTTACAACTTGTCCTCTGTCCGTGTTCGTAAGCGCTGGTTTTTGTACGATGGATCACCACCAACTCGCCCAATCCTCAGTTCTTCGACTATCGCGGTAACTTTCGATCTGTTGGCAGCCACCTCTAAGTCAGATGTGCTGACTTTTGCTTTGCAGGTTGTCCTCGGCGTCGGGTCACGGCTTCGCCGGGTTTGTGGATCGTTGGTACGGCGTGGCGTCGAGGCTTTTCTTGGTGGGGTCGTAATTCTGAATTCCTCTTGCTTTGCGGTCAAGCATGTGTTTGTGTGCCGCTTCAACGCAGTGGATTCGGCGCCCTGATGGGGAGTGGTCGGTGGAGGACCTTCATGGTTTAGCTGGTGAGCAACCCCAAATCCAAAAGTTGCTTTCTGTAGTTTACTCTGCGAGGGCTAGGGAACCATGTGCGAAAAACCGCTGCGTAGCTGCGGCCCAGCGACGCAATCCGTGGCGTGGACGGTGCTGGTGAGCGGGAGAGACGGCTAGATGACGGCCTGGGGAGTTGTGGCAGTTGGAGTCGCAGGGCCAAGTACCTGTTGCATTTCTCGCGCCACACCCGCGAGAGTCGCTTCTTGAGACTGTGGGTAAGTTGGCAGCAGTCATAATAGCTCTTCGCCGATGATTTCGCGGATAACTTCGCGCAAGTTGTCGCTGGTGGTGGTCGAAGTGTCCGGAACAATTGCACCGATATAAACAGCTTGCAAGGGTGGAAAGGGCAGTTGTACTGTCGAATCCGGACGTCGAGCGTCTCCTCGACTGTGCAGGCTTATTGCATGCATTTCTCGACGGTTTCCCGTGGCTGGTGGACGAGGCTGACAAAGAGTTGTTCTTTTACGCCGCGCATTAAAAACTTGGAAATGACTTAGCTCAGCTAGGCTAGGACATACTATCGAAAGCAGTTTCGTCTACTGACATTTCGGTAGCGACACGCCGTCGTTGTCGTTCAGCAGCTTGGCGGCGTCTGTTTGAGAAACGTTGCTCTCGTTCTTCGTGCGTCTCGGGCGCTCGCTTAGCCTTCCTCGCCTCGTTTTAACGCGGCGCGGATGTTGTGCACGGTCCGGCACCTGCGCCATTGCTGGGCCGGTGCCATACATTGCGAGAAGGGTTTTCAGTGGGTGACGCATTCTGGCACTTCTGCTACACACCGTGCACGGAGGAAATTTCCCGGAAACGGAGGAAATTTGGGACTGGTTCGATTGCGACATCTGTAAATAGCATGATGATAATTTTTGTTCTAGGCCTTAATATATATCTCGAAGATATGTGTTTTAAGCAATGTGAATTCACTCGGCGCGCCTCTATTCAGCTTCAAACGTCGAAATGTCGTCGCAGAGTGGCAGCGTCCCCGTCTCGAACGACAGCGGCACGGGTTCGATTGCCCAATTTTCTTCTTTTCTTCTCTTATGATTGGCAGTTGGAGCGGCGCCATGGTTGTCAGGGTATTGGTTGCCACGGTAACGGCGCATGCGCAGTTGTGGCCTTTGCAGGCACCACGAAATGTGCTTCTGCAAGCCTAGCGTAGCTTTCGCTGCGAAAGTGAACTTTTTTTCCCTCGGTCATTTAAGTGTCGGCGCAAAGGAAGAGGCGCTTCACCTCTCTGACATAACCGCGGACGGGCTCGTTCGGTAGCTGGATCTTGGACTCGAGGAGTCGTTCGGCTAGATTTCCTCACAAAACTGGTGAATACCTTTGAAAGTTCCCTGTCGAATATCCTCCATACCTTCATGAACGACTCGTGGTGTTCGTACGACGGACGTGCTGAGCCCTCCAGAGAGCAAATTACGTGTCCAATTTTCGCCGTTTCATCCCAATTGTTGAATAATGCCACGCGCTCTATTTGGTACAACCATTCACCAGGTCTTCGCCTAGGGATCCATTAGAATTAGCGGCACCCGCAGCCGATGCAGGATGATCGAGGTCGACATATGTGGCGAGGTTGTGGTGCACGAAGCAGCGTCTTTTCACTGCCGGGTGCGGCCTGGCAGAGTGCCGAACTCAGGTTGCGCGCTTTGGAGACGTCGGGTGGCTCGGTGAACGGGTGAAACGACCTCCGGCGCGAAAAGCACAGGGCTGGCGTCAAGGCTTAGAGCGGGTGTCCGGTACACAAACGGTTGCCTCGCCCCTTCACCACATGTCGCGCAGTAGTCGTGGCAGTCAGGCGTGCAGGAAAAGATCGAAAAGTGTTCCCAAACGAAACTCTCTATTAGGCTGACTTGCGTCCACAAAGAACTGAATCAGTCGGCAGCGGCGTAGCAACAAGCGTACGCGGCGGTCATCAAAAAGAATCCCTGCCCCTATGAGCAACACACAATTTAAAGCTTATGACGATCTTTCCAGATACACGTGCACGTTCTGGAACAAGGCAGAATCGGATCCGCCTTGATGCGACCAATCGAGATAAATCTATTCGCGTCTTGCATCGTAAACAAGGCGATATAGCGGTGTAGCAGCAGCTTTAAGGAATGCACAAACACTACAATGATTCGCGACGATAATTCTGTTGCAATACATAAACAACACACTTTTCAGAACAGGAATGAGGAATACATAAAATTAGTAAACAAAGATCAGCACAATGTAGTTACAAGTTTTGTGACAAAAACGTTTTGACTCTACTAATAAAATCCCTAATGGCTAAACTGTTTTAAAGCCTGGAGGTAGTAAATTCCAAAATGTCAGTGCTGAGAACATAAGGGTTTGCTTGCCATCATTGGTGTTAACTACTCGAAGCAGCAAATAGGACTCTGAGAAAATCTGCCCGGGTTACTGTTCGCGATGATGTGGATTGTGCGACTAGGCGGTTCTGGGCGGACAACGAAAAAAGTTTGGCCGCGTGCGGGGCGAGCCGGTGCACTTGAAAGATTGAACGCCGAAGCTCGGCATCCGGACACTCATGGCAGTGTGTGGCTGAGTGGCGGGACGTCCATTTCGGCGCTCTGCGTTTCGTAAGGCCGCCAGCTAGCCAGCACCGGATGGGCAGCGAGGTCCGGGGTCTGGCTTGGCGCGCAACATCACGCTATCATGCTGCAGGCTCACGGCTACCTTTACGTGGCCAGGCGGTCTCCCGACGCGCTCCTGCCTGCTGATGGCGGCCTCCTGGTAGCAAGGACGTTACCGCGAGCCTATTGCCTGCGGATACCATCCCCGTTGACCGAGCCGTACCCGCCCCGTCGTGTGTCTCGTTGCCGGCAACAACCGTCAACAGTCGTGCGCCTGCAGCACGCAGAGGCAGTGCGACGGAGCAGCGCGCACCGGAACCGGCAGTAGGACGTTGGTGTTCCTCTTGCTTAACCGCCTTAAATTGTTTGAGTGCACTTAGCGTATGTACGTGCGTGTGTTAGCCTACTAGTGTGTAAGGTGTGTCGTGGCTTGTCCTCGTCGCTCAAGGGGAAAAAAGTACCGTGATGGTGAATGCGGCCTGTTTACTGGCCGGGGCTCCTGAACGCACCTTGGCCCATTGGCCACATCAGACTGTTTTGAGGCAAGATAATGAGAGTGCGGTAATAGCAATGTATACCTTACGAGCATTGAAAACGAACTAAGGTAATTTTACCTTTCCCACTTTTTACCTAATCTCTCATAGAAAACCCACATAGAAAAAATTACTGCCAAAGCTAGACGTACATTAGGGTATTTAAAACGCAACCTCAGAGTACACCTTCTTCCACACGGCAGCTGGCATATCAGACATTTGTGCGCCCTGAACTTGAATACGCATCTTCCATTTGGTCACCCCACAAACAGTACTTAATTCATTCCCTAGAGCGCGTACAGAATCGCACCGCTCGCTTCAATTCTCGCAACTATTGCCGACATTCAAGTATAACTGACATTAAGGCTTCGCTATCCCTTCCATCCTTAGAATCTCGCAGAACAATAGCACTTAACTGCATCTTCCATGAAATTGTTTACAGCCATCATTCCTTCCGACTACCTCTTACAAAACCGGCCCGCAGATCTCACCGTTTGCATAATAACCTCAGATTTGAACACCTTTCGGGAAGGACCACTGCATTCAACTCGTCAGCCCTGCCCCGTGCAATCATTTATTGAAATAGTCTTCCTGACAACATTGTTCACATCTCAGATTATGTTATTTTCAAAGAAAAAGTAAGCAGTATTTTGTTCTGTAATGTGTTTTTTCTGAAGTGTGATCTGTAGTGTGTTTTTCAATGTAGTTCTGGTTTCTGGTTGGTTGCTAGCTATTGCATAACGATTTTAAAATAACCATGTACTCCTTGCTTCTTTTTCGCACCCCAGTTATGTAACCCCCCTCACATAATGCTCCAGTCAGAGCCCGTGAGGTATTTGAATAAAAATAAATAAATTGAAGTAGACTCAATAAAGGAGGTATATTAAAATTTAGGTACAACGGTGCAGCTGAAATAGTGAATGTGGAAAATGTAATTAATCGAATTGTACGATTTTTTTTTAATGGCGGATGCCTCAGGCATGTGTAGCATACGTCATCCCCCGAAATACATGCAATAAGTTAGGTGACTGTGTATAAATGCAAAATAAAGGGCACGAGAAACCTGTGGCTGAAATTAATGACGTGTCCTGAGAAGAAACCTAATACCGAATGCAACAAGAACTCTAGTTTCTAGAAGAAGAAAAACGAATGCAACGTTTTTCCATAATGATGCTGCAACTTAAATTTCACATGTTCGTCTGGTATTATGCCAAGAAATGGAGTATATTTCAAAGCGCATTATGTGCTTATTCAAGCAAAGAGGAGTGGCATTAATGGCTTTTCTATGATGGAAATGAAAAATAATAAAAGTTCTTTTGTATTCGTTACCAGCTGGTTATTTTGACTCCAAGTGGCTAAACCCTTTACAAGTGCTAAACTCTTTAAAAGAAACAAATATGCATCAATTGAAATTGTGAGGCTAATCTGCCCGAAGCGACGACGGGCGCCGTAGTGGGGGGCTGCGGATGGATTTCCCTCAAGTCGCCTGGGGTTCACTCAAGTCACGCTGACATCGCACAACGCAAGGGTGTTTTCGTATTTCGCCTCAATAGAAATACGGCCACACGGCCGATTTTGAACCCGCCACTTTCGCATCAGCAGCCGAATGCCAAATATACTGAGCCAACGCGGCATGTCTTTGCATTTTCTGCAGTGCTCTTCATATGTACTCACCCACAACGCAGATTAGGTGGCCCGCTGAATTGCTATTCTTGATGCGATGGCACTGAGGGACAGAAAGTAAAAACGGGTAATTTACTCAGTTTCAGGCGAGGTTGTGTCCACAAAGTCTCAGGCTCGCACCAGAGGCTATACGGAAACAGAAAGCGATGCTGTTGTAATTGGGAGCGCAGCTGTGCAACTCTTCCCGTTTTATGTTCTCTTCTTACACTGGATAAAAACTCAAGTTAGATTGGAAGGAAGAAAGACGCCATAAAAGAGCTTTATTACAGCGAGTGCGATTTACACAACTCGTGTAGACGCATCTTGGGCCACGTTCGTGCGGGAGGCCTTTCCCAGTCGTTTCTGTTAGCGCCTGCTGCGTGAACTGCGAGCGGCCCGGTCTCTTTCTTGCCATGCCGATGGCGGAGAACGGGCTTTCAAGACACGTAACACAGCCCTGCGGGTACGGCTGCGGAGCAACTGGCCAAGGCAGCGGTCAGATCTGTCACGCAGCGGAGGATCCTAAGTAGACACCTTTAGCATACCGTGTACCGTGTTACCGCTACCGTTACCGCAGTACCGGGAGCCCGTCCACCACCCGTGAGCACGCTCTGACCGATGCTGCCGGGCACCTGGCGCCATCTGGCGCCGTCTGGGTGATTTGCGCGTGCGCATTGGCAGCTGGCGAGCTACCGGTACTCCGGTAACGGTAAGAGTAACACGATACACGGCAAGCTAAAGGTGTGTGTCTACTGTCTCTGGCGCCGGACAGGCCGGCACTGGCTGCTGAACCTGGCAACATTTGACGCCAGAACCTCATCCAGTGAGGCTAGCCGGGCAGCGCTGTTAGTGGAACTAACCGGTAATGAATGGGATGCCATAGGGCTTTAGCGAGGTTGGGAGGTGAGACGAGGCGTATAAAGTATGCAGAGGCCAGAACGATGCCATGTACAAAAAACTGCAGGCTGTTGGGGCACTTGTGCCCACAAATAAAAAAAGCACATCGCAGTAGCGGTAGAAACGAGTTCACTCGGCAGCAACCGTACTCGGCAGACGTCGAAGATAATTATAAGAATCGCTTCTCGCTCTCGGGTGCCATCAATATAAAGGTAACAAGGAACATTGGAGATAACTTACCTAGAACACCAAAAATGTTTAAGACAGAATAACGCACGCCCCATCGAGGCACAATTCGTGAATTAAATTCGAACTAATACTTCCAGCTCAAGTAGTATATGCAGGTGTTAAGAAAGCTGGTAATTACATTTCCAAAGGCTAACACACATGCTAAACGTTTTACGCCCATATACAAAGTTACTTGGAAACTGCCAGAATAGTAGGAAAGCGCAGCATAATGGTCTGGGATTCAGAAAATTACAGTAAGCATTGCGGAATAATTTTTTGGGCCTTTTAGCAGGTCATCGAGGCGCTGGCCCGGCAGAGACCCGGCGAGCCGGCAACGGCGAGCGGGGACCCAGGCCGCGCGGCCGGCGCCCAGAGGACGACGTAGGCCCCGTCCGGAGCGCGCGCGCGCGAGCGCGCGTTCTACTGCAGGCCCCAAATAAACGTTTTCACAAGCCACACTTTTTTTGGTGTTAGATGCGCATCAACTCCGGGTGCACTTGACAGGGGCCGATATTATCTCGCGGAAAAAATAAAGGTTCACATTTATCCCGCATTATTCACCTCAAATTTAAACTATTGAGAAGTACAGAAAGGTGGGCAAGTTGGTTATTACTATCCATGGTAAAACAGCGCGGAAAAAACACGAGGACGGAACAAACACGACAACACGAGGGCTGACTTTCAACTGACGATATTAATATTGCTAAATAAACTATTGCTTGCTTGTTTGGGCAGCAACAGCGATCAGCAACTTTAACGAAATTGTCCTTCCACAGAAAAAAAACTCTTCGTAATATAACAACCAACAAACATCTCACAGAAGAACTGTTTCTAAGGTATAAACAATAAAAGCAGAATATTATTTAGAATTTCGCGTACTGAGTACCTTTTTTTTGCAAATAATGCCCTTCAAACATTTTAAAAGAGTACCGCAAGTTTAAGTAAACAAAAAGCGGCGGTCGTACTCGCAGTTGTGACAAATGGTTTGTACCACACCGGCGTACCGATTATCGCTTTGGGTCGTTAGATCCCATAAACCAAACCAAACCAAACCGATTATCTCTGTCAGCCCCTACAGTACCTGCTTCCATTTCTTCTGAATGATGATGAAAAGAGGGATGTATATTTCGAGAGCTTCAGTAAAAAACAACTGCGACAATATATTGTAACCCATTAAACAACCTATGTACAATAATTGTAATAACATCGTATTAGAGTCCGATTGATATATATGAATTCCGCAATGTCTTCCAATGTTCCGGGTTGATTGAAGCAGAACGCCGATTCCCTGAAATTTTCATGAATAACAATTGTCTTGTTAATTATTGTACTCTATATTTGTTTGAATGATTGTTTGAAGATCTGTACTCACACTGTAATTTAGTCAGGAACCACTACTGCCTTGTATGGGCCCGCAGGAACTTTTCAAGCTATCGTAAAACAGCTCTTTCGCCTGGGGGCCTTCAACCACTAGTTGAAAATAAATTAATTGAATTGAACTGACATGAGACGATAATACTGACATTAATAAGTAGTCTTGAGTGCTCCCAACTTTTTAAGCTTGTAATGAAGCTTTGATTCTTTAATGGTTCCTTTCCTGCTTACAGATAAAGTTAAAATAGAAGGGAACGCGAAAGGCTTCGAACCTAACAAAGCCTGCCCTCTTCACACAGTTTCCGGACCACTGTGATAAGAGAAATTGTCAACAGAAGAGAATACAACAGAAGTACACGGTTGTTTGTTTTATGGGCTCCCTCCTAGGCAATGCACATAAAAATCACGAAGGGCACCTAAGACTACTTACGTGTTGTGAATGCGAAACTGTGCAGGAAAGCCGTTCGGCTTCGGCATTGGCTAATCTAATGCAGTCGCCAGCCAAGCTGTTCTGCTCGCGCCGCCCGAATGGAATTTGATGAAGACGACGATATCCAAACCCAGCATGTGAGAGATTGGCAGTTAGACGCGCGCTGTTTTGTGCTGCTGCGACGGCGCAGTGCTCTAATGAAGTTGCCACTGAAACGGACCTCTTTGCGCCGGCCTGTGTTCGAAACGCATTCGGGTGTAAACTTTATCTTTCTACATCTCGGCCTTTCGACAGTATATAATTAAGATCAAGCTTGCTGCCACAAAGGAAGGCTGTGAGTAAACTTTATTTTCATTTCAAGTAATTCATCGGATGGAGAGTGGCCACACAAGTGGAAACTAGGGACCGCGTGCAACCACCACCGTGGATGAAGATATTGCACACATTGCCATGGGTGCCTCAGCAGGCATTGATGCCTGTGACGCTCTGCTGTCAACCTGTGACACAATGGAGAGTGACACAATGCAGAGTTGTCGAGAAAATGCTAGAAGCCAGAGCTTAACAGGGCCCCGGCAAAGGTGAAAGAGGCAATAATCGAACAGCAACCTGCTTGCGCAGATCGTTGAGGAGCAGCGGCAGCTACGCCTCATTATAGATAAACAGATGCAAGGGTAACAGCACTACCGCCAAAAACACATCCAGATGGAGGAGCAAGCTGCGCAGCGTGAGAATGCGCTCCTGGCGTGCCTACAAGAAATATGTAAAAAATAAAGGTTGTGCGGGTATGAAAATAAGTACGTTCTCTCTTATGTATTAGCTCTTATGTATTAGCAACCACCCTCGTCAACTGATACCGGGAGGGCGGAGGCTCTACCTAAACGCCACTTCGACGGTCTGCTGCCGGGGCGTGACATCGCTGTCGACATGAGCTCACCTCGTCTTTTCGCACAGGTCGGTTATCGGACCCCTGCTTCCTGTTAGCGGTGCTCTAACCGATGTGTGATTGCGGTGTCGTGCCCCGACAGTTTGTTGGAGTGGGTGAAGAAATGCATGGGTTTATGTACTTTGTCCTATCTTACTCCTCTCGGGAGATGTTGAATTAAATCCTGCCCTAGTCCGGACAGTGGTAGTATTGATGAACGTACTAGTATTGAGGGCATCTATGCAATTCTGCGCAGGTTAGAGCAGAGACAGACACGTTTTCTTCCCGATCTTGAAGAAGTTAAGTTAGCCGCCGCGGTTGCTCAGTGCCTATGGTGCTCGGTTGCTGACCCGAAAGACGCGGGTTCGATCCCGGCAGCGGCGGTTGAATTTCTTTGGAGGAGAAATTCGGGAGGCCCGTGTAGTGTGCGATGTCAGTGCACGTTAAAGAAGCCCAGGTGGTCGAAATTTCCGGAGCCCTCCACTACGGCGTCTCTCATAGCCTTAGTCGCTTTGGGACGTTAAAACCCCATAAACCATAAACCAAGAAGTTAAGAAAGAACAGTATGCTCATGCTCGTTCGCTGCTGGAACTACAAAACACCGTCGCTGTACTGCAAAATGATTCACTTGCAGTCAAAGAAGGCGCCTCAGATAATCGGCGTAGATTGGTCAACGCGAAATCGTCCCTCGGGGATGCAAATAACAGGACACGCAGAACTAACTTGATAGTTTTTGGCTTATCTGACTGTGAAAATGAAAGTTGGAAAGACTGTGATAAAAATGTTATCGCGTTTTTCAAAGCTGAGCTTGACCAGATTATCCAAACAGATGATATCGAACGTGCTCACAGGCTCGGAACTTTTCGTGAAGGAAAGAACCGGCCGATTATTGTAAATTTCCCTAGGTTTAAATCTCAGATACCATCACATTAATCAGCTTAATTTGAATTTCGTCTACGCCTGCGGATGTGGTTTTAGGAATATTTGTTTCCGCCTTTTTCGAGTTAAGACTAGTCAGTTCTAAGCTGTTCTCTATTTTGCTGCGTTGCAACGCCATCTACAGGCGGCATCTCGGACCGAGATAGCCAATCTGTGACCTTTATTAACAGCAGGCATGTCCCTTGGCTCGTTTCAATGTTTCAAAAATGCGCTGCTTCCACGATAAGTTCCACGATAAGCGCCGGCTCTCAAGTCATATCACCAACGCGTGTTGAAAGACAGACGACACAAAATGAAAAGAGGGACACCAGATTGCTACTGCTGCGGCGCCGCTCGGCATTTTGGCAAGTAAAAGCACGAAACATTGCACCGAGTCAAGCGGCATGTCTGCTGATAATAAAGGTCACAGATTGGCTGCCTGGGTCCGAGATGCCGCCTGCTTATGGCGTTGAAACGCAGTTTTCTGTTTCTCCGCCTCCCGCCGCGTGGAGTATACCACTTTTGTCCCCGATAGTACATCCTGTTCCCATTGCTGCGCCACAGTGTCTCTGAACGATTCACAGATGTTGTGGAGAACGCATGATGCCCTGATTTCTTTCTTGGCATTGGGGCAGCTTGCACTCCATCCGCTTCATAATAAACGTGAAACGAACTTTAAGTGTTCCGAACGCTTTTTCAACTATGCGCCTTGTTTTGGAATGGTTATAGTTGAAGGTACCGACGAGGGTCCCTGGAGATGCACTTGAGAATGGTTTGAGCAAGGCTGATGTCAAAGGGAAAGCCTGATCCCACAGTATTACAGGTGCCACCGCGGAACCTCCAATCATTGTCACAGGTGATTTCAAGTGACCGCCTTCAATCAAGGTGCACAGCTTTGCCGTCCTCACACGCTGGCGTCGTGGCAGCGGCCCCTAGACCACGAATATAGATGCACCGAAAACGGTACTGGTGGTCCACCGAGGCCAACAATATTATGCTGTGCCTGCGGAGAAGGGCAAAAAAAAGCCCAATTGTATATCACCAGTCCAGTTTTCAACTGCAGGCAATCCTCATGCTGGTGTTTTCATCAACCAAGTGAACAGAACATACAGTCAAGTTGATAAACTGTGCGTTTTTCAAACTGCTCTTAAAGAGATAAACAAAACATGCAAGCTGATAAACTGGCAGATAGATAAACACATAAGCAGCTTCTTAGAACAAAACCCTCATGAAGCGTGTGAGCTATCCGCAATGGGCTTCTGCTTACAAGTCTCAAAACTTGTTTGGTTTATTCTGCTTATTGGGGTTAAACCCCAATAAGCAACTCAGGCTATGAGAGACGCCTCAGTGAAGGGCTGCGGATATTTCGCCCCACCTGAGGCTCTTTAACGTGCACTGACATCACACAGTACACGGGCCTCCGAATTGCGCCTTCATAGAAATTCGGTCGCCGCGGCCGGGATCGAGCCCGCGTCTTTCGGGCTAGAAGCCGAGCAGCATAACCGCTGAGCCACCGTGGCGGCCTAAAAACTTTTTTTCGGCCGTATCGCAGCTTAGTGATTAGTTGCAGTTCATTAGAGATGGCATATGGAGGTCTCGGATATAGCCAGTCAGAGCTCTCATTGAAAGGCAAATGAACTCGAACAACTGACGGCGCACAGCTCTTTGCATCTTTGGTATGAAAGTGCTGCCTTTGACAATAACTGTTGGTAGGGATTCTTTTTAGCGATCGAAGGCGATGCACATGACATTTGTATATACTACCCTTTATGAAAAGTCACTTTTACGAGTTATGCCGTCATAAATGTGACAATAAGCACGTCATAAAACACTAAAGCCCGAGTCACACTGCGGAAACACAACAACGATATGAACCAAACACGTTCGCAAGCGAGCCGTCAACAAGTCGCTCAACCAACTCGTCCCACAACTTCTTGTCACACTGCACGAACGGCAGGGAAACGAGACAGGTTGCTGGGGTGTTCTCTCGGTATGACAGCTTCCGGGAACCGGAACAACAAACAAACAGCGTTCTTGGACCCGTTTGGCGCTGTTCGCCGGCCGGGCGAATTTCCTCGCGACACCGCACGTACCAAACCAAGCACTTTGCGGTGATTCACCGCTTTTGTGCCTTTCGTGCTTGGAAACGTCCTTCCTTTTCAAAGTGCAAAAAAGAGCTCTTCCTTTCGTTGTAATGATGTCTGCTACGGTACGGCGTCTTGCAGGCGGGTGCATACAGACGGGAAGGCTGCCGTGGCCACCGTCGGCTGGCGGATGCGGCCGCCGTGAAGAAGCACGTTCGATCCCCGTCGCATTCTTGTGAGCAAGCGTACACTTCTGACGAACGCGGTTCTGTAGGGAGCCAAAAGGAATGTCCTGTTCCAGGGACTGTCTCGGCCGCGAGCTCTAGCAGTTTCTTGATGGGTTTGTGCGCGAGAACCACCCGAGCAGGAGCCGGCATACGAGTGTGCCAGTTGCTCGCGTGAACATGCCGCTGTCGTACTCGTGCCGCCAGGAAAGTGACCTGATCGCGATGATTGAAGAGGGGCGTTTTCCATGGAATATAACAGACCCAAAATATCAACGGTGTGATCTGAAGGAATCTGTGTTTCAAGAGATCGCTAGTTGGGACTGTATTTCACAGGTAAGCGCGAGTTACCAGTTACCTGTCCTGCTAATTTTGAACTTGAGATGAAGAAG
Organism: Amblyomma mixtum; assembly: GCF_055824585.1. NCBI lineage: Eukaryota > Metazoa > Arthropoda > Arachnida > Ixodida > Ixodidae > Amblyomma > Amblyomma mixtum. The sequence continues at coordinate 4,667,413 of NC_143021.1, read as the reverse complement.
AAAGCAGTGCTGCATTTTTTGCTTTGAGATAGCAATCAGAATAACTTTACAGGGTTCCAATTTCATTGCAAGAATGATGCGTATAATTATACCCTTTTTTTAGTACTCTGACAGCTTGGAACAAACTCGATGAATCTGCCGAGATTGTGGCGTGATTTGTAGTGACCGGCCGGGTTGATAATGCATTGTGGAACAGCAGCGCAAAACACAAAATGTGTAGAAGTAGACACAGGGCACAGAAAGCAGACGCGTGTAGCCCGTGCTTAGTTCTTTCGCATGAAGTTTTCGATAACGCCTCGCTCAGGCGTCTTTCTCAGCCTGTCGATCATCCAGCGCGGTTTCTCTGCGGTGGCGGCTGGTCGTCCGAGTCAGAATCGAGCAAGGCTGCACCTCAGCCGCCGCGCATGGTCATAGTTCGTCCGATATTCTGAAAAATCGCCAGTAGCTACGACAGTGCAAGGTGTCTCCAGTTTCCGCGGTCGTGCACACGCACGGAGGAGAGCGCGCGAGCGAAGGCAGAGAATCGCCGGGGAACGCGATTGAAGTTGTTTTTCTGGTGTGACAGGGTGTTTCTGAACAAGTGGCGCACATGTGGCCAACACAGACTGGCGGGAGACAGCGACATGTTTACCTACTGTTCGTGTTGACGCGGTGGGACAGGATCGCCAACCCGACGAAAACACTGTTTTGTCAGAGGGGTTGGCCGACTGTTTCCGCAGTGTGGCTCGGCCTTTAGCAGTCCTTGTAGTTATGATAGTCAATAGACGATATGCGAAATGCGCAGCGCCATCTCTAGGCGCTCCGAGAACTAAGTCCTCCATGTTGGTACGGTACACAAAACGAAACCGCTGCCCAGCGTTGGGTTAAAACGGCTGCGCTTCGTTTTAAAAGTAACATGCCGATGCAGTGTTGCGCTACCCTCTCCACTGTGAAAAGACACTACGATGCGTGCCAGAACTAGGCGCGTTCCAGCTTTTCGCTTTTCTATTTTTTTACTCCGTCCCAACGTTTTAGTAACACAAAACGCTATGCGAGGTATCATGTGTCAGCACGCGGATCAGTGCGCAGCTTTCGCTTTCTGCGCTGATTTTTTACAAACCTCTCGAGGTGATCTGAGTTTAAATTAAGATAGGGACCACAGTCTTTGTTGTCTCTGATCAAAATTAGAAGCCGTTTTCGTGCATTTATCAACTCTCCGGTCGGGCGTGAATATATATAGACGCCTATTTGAACAACGTAATAGAGAAGGTAATTTTTTTGAGCGGGCCAATCGCTCGTGCCGTGGCGAAATAAGTTCACTCGAAGAACAATATGCCGATTATTGCTTAGTTTGCTACGTGTTCAGTTAATTTTTTCCCGTGTTCAATTAGTTTTAGAAGGGCGAGCAAACTCTCTCGACCATACGCATATGTTATGCGCGTTAAGGAATCTTTGTGAAGCAATACACCCTATGTATAAAAACTGAGGTGCCAATGCTTTATTTCTTGAGGATTCCTATACCTTCGATATCTGCGGCGACGAAAATCTAAAAAAAAAGAAGCGAATAATATAGCTACTTTATTATGAAGGAGGGACGCATTTCTAAGCTAGAAAGGACGTGCAACAGTGTTCTGAAAACGCTTCAGGCCATCAGATTTTATTATCGTTGTGGCAAGCTCCAATAGCTTGCTTCGCAACAAAGCCATTTGTCTAAGTTTGGGAGTAAGCTAATTAAGTTTCGGAAGCAACCGAACATGCTAATTTCGCCCCTGCACACACAGCTTGACCAGCGTATCGAGTCCGTGCATGCACCTACAGCTGTAGCATCTTTCCCTAACCAAGCCGCCGCGGTGGCTCAGTGCTTATCTGAAAAAAAAAAGCTGCGTCTGTGCTTACAATATTTTGAATTATACGTGCATGCCTACTTTCCTCTTGTTGATGTCGACTGACTAACTTAAGCAGGACGCGGTTTCAACGAATTGTGGCGAAAATCAACCGACGCCGGGCTCTGAAACGGTGACGTTGAAAACCGTGGATGCGCATTGCACATTACAGTAAAGGAATTGAATTACGCAGCTGGTCGAGGGTCTTGTGTGATTATACTGCAATGCAGAAAGCTCCTGGCGTCGGCGCGAACGAAAGTTCGCACTGTCACAGAAATTTGTCAACACACGTGCGCACTCACCGCAAAATAACCGCTCGCTACCCGACCAGATGAATTCGCGTCCACCTGGGAATAAAATAGCCATGATAATGCGTGATGCTTGAACTGGTGCTTTAATGCGAGCATTAAAACGACAACAGCACACGGCCACGGTTCGACTTTCCAACCCACTTTCGAGTGCCGATTATTGCGATCATCAGCGCCAGACTTCAAGCGAATCTGAGGATGCGGTAGGAGTAAGCTGACACTTATTGAAAGCACCTACATTTGGTCAAAGATGAGCTGTGAAAACAACGCAGCAGCTGAAGCTTGCCTGTTGAAATTCCACTCGCAAGAAGAAAGTACGCATAGCAAACGATGCACCAGCTCGACGAGCTCGACCGAGCCAAGATGGAAACCGGAAGTTGTGGGCGCGGTGTTGCCGGACCGCCAGGCAATTTCGCATATCGTCTATTGCGTTGTGTCTTGGTGGTGACACTGGAAAGTAGCATCTTTCAAGAGCTCCAATCGCTTGCGGAAAGCAGTTGGAGGCAAAGAATTCCTTCATGTGCTCCTTTAGTTCGCTGCGACGGACCATTCACAGCCACTCGCTTTCGAGGTGATCGAGCACAGCTTGGACAAACTCTCTGAACACCATGTTCAATGCAGAACGACCAACACCGAAAAGATGTGCAATAGTCCGGTCTTCTGCACAGGAGCACGACCGGTAAAGCCCAATGGTAACTCTATTCTCCATAGGAAGCGGCTCACTCGTCCTCGTCGTTTCTTTCTGCAAATAGACTTTGCAGGACTGGACGATATGAGTGAATGTCGTTCGAGATACACGTAAGACTTGTTCGAAATTGCTCTCCCCTAGGTGTTGCGGTATATCTTCAAACCAGCGTTCATTCCTTTGGAACGCCCCGCGTTCTCGATGAATCGTGGCTTCGTTAGCCACCACAGCCGCAACCGTACAAGAGTTTGCCCAAAACTGTAGCTGCAAGTTCCTGATGACTTTCGATTGAGCCTCTATCGCCATTTGTATTCTGCTCTCTTCATTCTTGCTTTTCGCTCAGAGATACTTATATATTGCAATCAATTTCGTGACGTTTTTTTTTCATTTGCATACCGAGTGTCTCCACTTTGCTTCGCCATGTGAGCCATGTTGCTTGTTTACCATTTTTGGATGTGCGGCTAACTGCGATATTGTTTTGGCTTACGTTGACCGATTTGCTACAGCCAAGTAGGGGATAATTGTTTGAGAACTTAAACAAGTGCAGAAATGTTTTTTTCTTCTTTAAATATAGTGAAAGACCATAGACCCTTTCGAAAATTCAGCGCCATCTGGTGTGTGGTGCGCAAACCGCGGTGCCTCCGCCATTACTTGGGCATATGCCTGCCGGTATGCGCTCGGGCCAGATTGAAAAGTACGCGCGCCCGGCGAAGCCACAACAAGCGCAATTTTCTTGTTTCTGTGTCCTAGCCATGTTCCTTGACATTGGCTATCTGCACCAAGCTATAGTCGCGATGCCGGCATGCTGCTGTGTGCCTTTCTGCAGCCAGCGCGGCGAAGAGACGCGCACGGAAACAAGCTGTGTTTCCAGAGCACGGAGCGCATGGAGTAGCTGCATGCTTATTTCTTCTCGTCCGTGACCTGTTCGTTTTCACATTAAAATAAATGATATAAGTATTGAAAGAGCAGCGAAATGTTCCTTCTACCGTGTAACCGCTCCGCTGTATAGTGAGCACAAAAATAAAGGTGCCACCTTCGGCGCACTCGAGGACATGCATTCCGATGCTGGCGACTGTTTCGGCGCGTCACAAAATCAAAACGTAGCTCAAACGCGCTTGTTTTGGATTTTCAAGAATCCACGTCCATTCATAGAGAGTTCCGTGCGCGCGAAAAAGAGCACGACGATGCGGCGCGGCGAGGAGCGCCGTCGTTCTCTCCGTTGCGAACATGCAGCAAACGACGGCGACATAGGCGGAGTGCAGCAGCAGCAGCTGTGTGTTTTCGTTCGGTCAGGGCCTGTGCACTCTGGCTAAGGCAAGAGACACATGTCCGGCAACACGTCCGTCGCGCCGCTTCCGAACTGCCACACCACAGCAAGCAGGGACACACGCAGCGGCAAGAACTGCTGCGCCGCTCTACCCAAGCTCCGCCGACAACCGGTGTCGCACTTCGCCGCAGCGCAGCAGTGCCTGAGCGCTGCTTGGCTTGGTGTACAAATATTGCAAGAAAAGACGGCATCGCCTTGTTATCAGAAAGACTGCCAGCTATACTCGAGCGGCGACAAAGCATGCCAGCTGATGTTACGAGCTTTGGGCAACGGCACCGCTCGCGGGCGCTCCGGGCGAAGAGCTCTGCGGCTGCCTGTCTGCCGTGGTCGTCGCTAGGCCTATAGCCTGCTTCGCATCGAAGCGGCAGGGGCCGGCGCTTCGGAAGTCGCCTGCGCTATAATTGAAGGCCTATTCTTCACTCCGCTTTGCTGTTAACAGCATCATCTCACAATAAAATAATAGTATGGCCAATTTCTACGGCGCCTTCAGCAGCGGAGCTAGCGGGCGCCAGTCGAGCCGGACCCCAGCGTCGGGCTAGCGGCAGCTTCGAGGCGGTTAACTCGCAACAAATTCGCTCGTACCACAGTTGTCACTTTTACCAGCAACTCGGTATTGACCAATGACCCAGAAAAATGATGTATTTTCTCATTTCCCTATCACAGGGCTTGTTATTTACGTCGAGAACACTCATTAGCTCGTTTTTATGACGCCGGCAGGGGATCCAGGCTGGCCGGCCGGCATGCTCAGCTTACTTCACGTTCGCACAAGAAAATACAAAACGGCCATGCTACCAGAAAGGATGCTTGCTAGATTCTAGCAACGACAGCATGCCTGTGCTAGAGTGGAGCTTTCGGCAACGACACCGCCCGCGGCGACGCCGGGCGACGAGCTGCGCGCTGGTCCCCGACTGCCCTAGTCGTCGCTAGGCCTAGATCGCTGATCGAGCGCCCGTATCCGGATCCACACGCATTTCGCCCTGCAGTGCGCCTGCTCGTAGTCGAGTCCGGTCCAAGTGTTGTTAGCCCTCCTTTATCGACAGTAGATTCGACCTGCAGGGTAACACAGCAACGCGCACTGTCGACGGATCGCAGTGATACCGGCTTGTAGCTTCGCTGAGAGGTGCGGCCGGACGATAGGAGTCCAAAAGCCTTTCTGAAAATCCGCCCGGGATGACAGTCAGGTCCCTCGACCTCTGCAAATTTTCCGCCATCGCTTTCACAAAAGCAACCAGACATGCCACAAGGTGGAAACTAGTGCAAAGGCTGTGCAGAGCGCTATAGCTGCGCGTCTTCCAGCCAAAGGTGCCCAAAATATGGCGCACGACGCCGACGAAAGTTGCTGATGATGATGCCTGCCGAGTTGCCAGACTGAATTTTCTAAAGGGTCTATTACAAGCACTTTTTTTTGCTCTGACTTTTTGTTTGTGCAATAGTTTTTACCTGATCGTCATTGCTATCATTTGAGAATGACATTATTTTTTACTGTGTAGCACGGGAAGAAACCGAATGACATTCGATGCATCGAATGTCATTCGATTCAAAAGGCTAGTGTGACAGCGGTATTGCATAGGCTTGCTCAACGTCTGTTGAGCATGATCTGTCTGCTGAGCACGTCTGTTGAGCATGAGCATGATCTTCGCGCCATGGTAGGCGCGCATATACACATAGTATCGGCCGTGCGGTCTCCTTCTCCTTCTCGCGCCGGGCGCACGTCCCCATTGGTCAAACGCTTTGACGCGCTTCAGTTGCTTCCAGGGCTTTGTGGTCTGGCGCTGCCGCCGACGCGCGAGTGAAGAGGCGGAAGACATCTGTTAGCACACGCAAGGCTACGCCCTCTCCGCCGTCATTGAGTAGAAACGTCTCCGACATTCCAGAAGGTTCCACGGCATGGCTGACGCAATCCCCTTTGCGTCGCGCCGGCGAGCGGTGGTAGAGGGGGCAGCCACACACAAAAGGCTAGTCGCTCTTCGGGGTGTATTTCTCCTCTGTTTTAGGACGCGCGCCGGCGAGAGCCCTCCGCGAAACGCTGTTTTCGTTTGTTTCTTCTCTCTCAAAAAAGCGCTGAATTTTGTTACAGAGTTAGATAGGCAGATCAGCACGGTGGATCTGAAAATTCGTATGCACAAAACCGAAGCAAAGTTTAACAGTCTCGGAACTGTTCAGCAGTGTACAGCTGGTAGCGAGGCGTTGGGGGTGGTAAGGGAATACATCTACCTCGCCCGTGTAGTGACCGCAGATGCGGGTCACCAGGGCGAAATAACTCGAACACTTAGAATGGGGAGCAGCGTATTTCGGCAGTTTCTCGCATATCATGAATTGTGGTCTATGTACTTTTCTAAAAAGGAAAGTACAGAACAGCGGTATCATACCGGTACTCAACTATGGGGCAGGAACGTGGAGGCTATGAAAAGGGTTTAACTTAAACTGAGGACAACGCAACGAGCTATGGAAAGGAAAATGATGTGTGCAACTTCAAGGAAAAGCAAGAGGGCAGAGTGAGTCAGAGAACAAACGCGGGTTAATGGCATCCTAGTCTAAATCAAGAAGAAGCAATTGGCTTGGGCAGGGAATTTAATTCGAATGCAAGATAATCGATGGTCGTTAGTGTGCTATGGAAGAAGCTTCCATAGGACATGGTTAACAGAGGCATCTGAGAGATGCCTTTGTCCTGCAGTGGGCGTAGTCAGGCTGCTGCGGATGATGATTGCTGGGAGTCCTCATACCATTGTTGGCGTCGTGGTGAAGCGGTTAAGCGACGCGCGACTGCCCTGTGATGACAGCTGCTTACACTAGTGGGAATTGTGAGGCACAGGCTACTCTTCCCGAGCAACCCCCGTCGCCGGACCGACAGTGGAAGAAATCAGTAAGTCAGAGTCTTACACTAAAACGATAGCCCACGTGCTCGCCATGTATGCGGACGCCGAACACAAGACATGGAATGCCATCCTTCCCTACGTCGTCATGGCCCACAGCACCGCAGTACTGGAAACCACCCAGATCAATGCTTCAGGCTTGTTCAAGGCAGGAATAGGAACGACCAATTTCGACGCAGTGTTGAGAAACTGTGCTGAAGAAGACAACCTCGAGGTTTCTCGTAACAAGGAAATTTTTTAACCACAGATATTCTCTTAAGGTCTTGGGCTCGTTAACGCAATACAGCACCGGTTTTCACAAGAGCGAGAAGATGGGCTACTTGGCTCTGCATTGTGATTATAAAGAGCAAGGTAAAATGACAAGACAGAAGCAAAGGAAAACACGCACGTGTCATTTTGCCGCTGTGTCTGCCACCGTACATTAAAAACTATGTGCCAGGCGCATGTCAGTCATCAGAGCACTCTACACGTGGGTATTTGTGCCACTGTCATCAGTGTTCTTAACGATAGATATATTTCTGGAAAATTCAACCTCATGGTTTGCCTTCACAACATTTCGTCCAGCAAACAGTTCGCCTCAAGTCGTTCCCTTATTTTACAATCTGCCAAGCAGTGCGCCTCATCCTGCCCATGGGCTCAATAATTAATGGGGCTTCTCCTAGAAACTGCCGCGCCAGCTTGGGCCGAATTATAGCGCATGAGAAGTCCCGATGATCTTCAAAAATCACAAGCCTGTTAGTGATGTTTTCTTCAGGTAATATTCGATTTTTCAGGAAATTAGGTAACTAGGTATTTATTAGGTAACTAGAAAATTAGGTATTTATATAGTTACCTACCTAGGTAGGTAACAATATAAATGAAATATATGAATTTTTTTTCTTCAGCTCTCAGGCATGATTTTCGCGCTTTGTTTTTCATCCCAACGAAGAGGAGGCAGTAACGAAAGAAATATTACCGAATCACCTTAAAACCAGCCGGAAGACACAACACAGCGTCCTGTGTAGTGCCTTCCGGCTGGTTTTAAGATGAATCAATACCAACACGCCCAGTCGTCCGCCTTGTTGCACAAAAGCACGCAGGAAAATATGCAAAAATATTTGAAACTGCTGCAGGTAAAAAAATACCGAAAATACGTGTTTCTTACGCCTAAGATAGTTATTATTTACTGCCTGGAAGATCTCTTAAGCCTATTAATGAATTCACTGTCGGTTAAAAGACACCCGTCAGGTTTTGGCCTTCAGAAGTTTCCTAACCAGTTCGAAGCAGCTTCTACGTCGACCGTGACCTCACAGCTGATAATAGACGACGTTGTCTTGTAGCAGTAGCTAGTACTTGCGTTGTCTTCTCTCCCATACAGAAGATGCGGAAGAATAGCTCTAGCAGCTGACCACCCGGCGCGGTGGCTTAGTGGCTGTTGAGTAAGGGTGATGATCGAGTACCATCCTCATTTTGGTGGAGCAAAATGCAAGAAAATTATTGGTATCCGAATGCATGTTAAAGAACTCGAGGTGATTTAAATTAATTCGGAGCCCTACATTAAGGAATCTCTCATATGTAATCTGCAGACGTTGAACCACAGACTCAACGTACCGTGCGTACCATACCACACTGTATCTTGGCCCCAAGCGTGCAGTAGCAGGCCAGAGACTTACTCCTGCCGACCTCTCCACACTTCCGACTCTTTAAACATGTTTACCGCGTATGCCGTACCATTTGCCAACTCGACTACGCACAGTTTTTCGAGCATTCGGATGATCTCTTAAAGTCCAAGCAAGTTTTGAATACCTTGGGGACATTCATATTTACGGTTATAGAAAACAAGAGGCTTCTTTTATTCACGAGCTTTTCTCTTTAGGAATTTCCAGGGGCAATGCCTCGACCGTCACCGTCCACCTCCATGCTATCAACGCTCCACTCCTGATGACTGAAAGGTTGTGAACTTCTGTACAAGCGGTATCAAGGGTGATTGTGGAATAACATCGGCAATTTTTTTAACTACAATTACAGTGACCTGCCTAGGAGTCACGAAATAAACCTGGCAGTTCTATTATCCGTTACTAGGAGCACTCGAGGTGACGTAAGAAAAAAAGAAAGAGAACCTAGTTGCTAAACGGCCAACTCCTTCTTCCTATTTCAAAAAATTCTTCGGCGCGGCAGACAAGGACAAAGCGTCGAAAAAACACCACAGAGCACCACACGTTTTTTTCTACGTTTTATCCTTGTCTGCCGCGCCGAAGCATTTCTTGAAATATGTTTGACCAACTGGCCTACAAAATAACCCTTCTAAGCTAACCTTCTTCCTCTTCATTGCGATTTTTTGTCTTCCTCATCCTCTCTTTCATCTTCTTTTCATCATTAGAACTGCGGAATGTGAGAAACACAGGAGCGTGAGACACTAGGATTACATAGATCTTAATAACAACAAAAAATAAAGAAAATCATTGGCGACCGAAACTGCGTTCCTACAAGCAATGCAATTAGGTTCATGGAAAGCGCACAGTTCTCGTCATTTGCATTTCCGGAAATAGGCAATTGCAAAGTGATATGTCTTCCTGCTGAGCTCAGCTCGTATCATTATATTGTTTTCGTTTATTCCGCTCTTAACTTCGTAACATTCAGCGGTATCATTTCAACCTCAGCAGTTTTTCGCGGATCAGCACGAGCCCGTTAAAAGAGAAGATGAGTGCTGGCCGACGTCATCGCTATTGAGCCGGGCTTCCACGCTGTGACCACTGCGGGGCTATGGGCAGCCGCAGCGCGTTCGGCGGGGATGGAGAAGACACCAGCTACTTGGACGAATACTCTGTTCACGTCGAGGTGTATGACACCGAGGTCACGGACTCAGCAGGTAGCACGCCGATAATCAAAATCTCCGGCCTGTGCGACTCCCATGGTACTGCGCCCTACCTCATGAGCCCTAGGTCTTTGTCACGGCTGCTAGACCAAGTGACCAGCCCAAGCGCTGCCCAGGTCTGCGAACGGACGCAACTTCATCGACTTCAGTCGCTTCAGATGTTTGGTGATTGTTCCGACTCTACTCCGCTCCCTCCGTTGGCAGCGTCGAGACAGTACAGCAACCATACTGTGCCTTTAACGGGCTCTTGCGCTGACCCCGAAAAACGAGAAAATGTACTCGCCGACGTTTCCTTGACACACGGAGAGCAGCGCTTCATCGCACAGAGCCGGTACTGCTCGCCTGGCATTGTGGATCCAATGCACGACCGCGGTTCGACGCATTGCCGGGCGGAGTGTTCTGCTCTGGGCCACCACCCGAGCAGCCCAACCCGTGTAAGCACCTGCGCCAGCGCCAACCGCAAGTTGTGCACGCCTTCACGAAGATCACATCGACGGAGCCGCAAGAGGACGACGATTCCGTCTAGGCTTTCTGGAAGCTTCCGGGAAGCCGAGAAGATGGTAGCCCTTAGCAGCGAGTGCACATGCACACTTAGGAGAAGTGTTGGTGGTGCCTGCAGTGCAACAGAACCACAGTCGGGGCCGCAGTTGGGCTGCATGGAGGAGATGTTAACCATCCGTCACCTGCCAGCTGCTGACAGAAGGAAGCTCGTAAGACGTCATGAATGCGAATCGTTGTTGCAGGAATGTTGGGGCGGCAGTGAGCTAAGCGCCGTTTACCGGTTTCTGCCTTCTCGAAGGATGCGGCAAGGATGCCGGCTGGCCGTTTCGGAGCTGCACGCAAAATCGGCAGAAGAAGAATTCGGAGAGATTTATGTTTCCGACCGAGACAATATGTGGGTGGACGCACTCACCCCATCATTTCCGCGAAGGTCCGAACGAAAGTTTCCAACTGTGCACCAAGCGGCGTGCCGCGCGAACTCACAAATTCCTGACAGCGGACATATGGACACGAGGATTCGTGACCAGGGGACACAGACTGAAGGCGCAGTGACGGCGACGCTACCGTACACCATCACATGTCTTGTAGAATGGTTTTCCTCCACTTGCTACGACCTAGTCGTACGCCTTGCTGCCATCCAGGCCAATGAATCGGAGAGGTCTTCAAGAATTTTTTCGGGTGCCAGTACCGACCTTTGGTACAGGGTCATGCAACATGTGCAGGAAACTATGGCCAGCGTGGCACGGCCTCGTGATAGTGGCTGCCGCATCGACGGCATGACGGGCGGAGGAGAGTGCCCTGTTGAACGGCGGACGAAGGAGACGGAAGATGTACCCAGAATTCTATCGTCGTCGAGGCTTAAAGTGAGCACAAAGCAGTACACAGCGGAATGCCCAAAGGATACTACCCTTGCACAAGCTGAGTATTGTTCTACAGCTCCTGAGGGCCGCCAAGAAGCTTTCCAGAAGTGATGCTAATCGAGTTAACCACCGCTTCGCCGGAAATTACTAAAATTGACTGACTGCTTGTCGCCGACGCCGGCATTGTCCAATGCGGCTGGGTGGCGAAAGACGTATTACATATTTCCGTCGTAACAATATAGCGTGGCTCCAAATGGCACGAAAAATGTCCTTTTCTCCACTCGTGTGAAGCCGTAAGTTGAGAAGGAATAAGAAGGGATAAGGCGGCTCACAGATATTATTGCATGTTTAGCAAAAGAGAAAACGCCGGGCACGAGCGACAAAAAATAAAAACGAGGAAACAGGTGTCCGAACAAAAAGGTTTAAGCTCATCATTTCAGTAGGCCTGATGTGTGGTGCTTTTGATTGAAATCAGATTCATTGAGATGACTTTGTTGCTAGCTGCTCCGCAATGCACTCATCCGCGAAAATAAATCTTTACCATGGCAGAGTGAAAGAAGAGGCAGAAGTGCGTAGTTCCTGACCGCAGTCGCTCTGCGCCATTAAGCCTGAGGACATCATCATCATTATCAGAGAGATGGCGTGCAGCGGCTGCAGCAATTCTGAAAGGATAACCACAGCTCGAATCAGGGCAACAACGAAGAAAAGACTGCAACAAAAGTGATGGCCCATGGTAAAGGACGCACTATGCTTCACAGTGCAACAGTAGTGAAAAAAAAAATAGATAACCTGGACGGCACGAGCGCCGCTCCCGTCCTCATTATCTTTGTGCGACATATGTGGCGCTTTTAAGAATTGCGACCCAAAGCACTGCACGCGCTAGGGCCTGCGCGTAAGCTCGGGCTGCAAATTACCTATTTAGTGGCGTCTGGGTCGTGCCCGAGGTCCAAGTCGAGAGGCCATACCTGGCTCGCGTCCTTATATAAACTTGCATATGTCTAGCTTTTAACTCCTTATTTTCAAGTGATGCAGATTTCAGACGTTCTAGCAGCAAATAAGGCTCACGATACGGATTTAGCAAAAAAGTTTTCAACATTCATTTGCTTTCGGGCCGAGGACGGGGCGGGGACAGGAGGGTTGCTTACTTTCATATTTGCGCCGTTTTTACGCTTTTTACGCTGTTTTTGCTCGCTGCGCTGTTTTTACGAGAAGAAAATTAGAAAAAATAATTGCAGCTCTTTTACCTTTTCGGGAACTTGCTAGGAACGTTTCGAGACGCGGGTCACGGCAACGTGTCCGGTTCGTAACGCTAAACCACCATGCTTATCCAGGTATTCATACAGTTTTTACACAAAAGAAAATGAAGACTTAAGCACTTCACACGTCCACTCTGAAGCCGTCCGCTGCGTCTGCTCGCGAAATAGGGATTGAGACACAATCGCCATCGTGGTGGGCAGTTCGCGTCAACTCGTCCGCGCGGTGACTGCCTGCTACGCCGCTGTGCCCCGGTAGCCACTTGTAGATAAGGTCATGCCCTTAATTGATGGCAGAGTGATGTTCTGCGATTTCCGCAACCAGTTATCCACGGTCTCCACTGCGAAGAGCAGCTTGTAAGCCTTGGGTGGCTGCTTTGGAATCGCTGAGGATAGGTCACTGCTGGGCCGTGCTGATTTATATGCTCAATGGCGACACGAAGAGCGGTTGGTTCTCCACCCGTCAAAGTCTAGTGATCTGTCGTAACATTTATTTGTGCAGTCCTAGCCGGAACTACCACGGAGCCCAAGAAATTGATGGGGTTCACTGAGCCGTTTGTGTAGAAGTGCAGCCAGCCGGTTTGCATGGTGCTCATGGAAATATTCACGAGTGACTTTTTCTATTTCTATCGGCGATAAATGAACCTTCCTTCTGAGGCTGTGTATTGAAAGACGCACACGAGGTTAGCGTACGCTTCATAGTGAAGAGGACGGTGCGGAGTCGGGTGTAAACTGGCATAGCAGAGTGGCGCGATATGCATCAGTGGTGTTTGCAAACGACGTTCCCGGCCTAGTAATAGGAAGACCCGTCTTCTTTCGCGCTCGTTTTTACAAAAATGCATCCTCTCCAACTTGCCCAGTTCAGCATCCTTGTGTAAGTCACTGAACCCGAGAAAACCATGGAAAAAATTATTGTTTTTTTTTCTGTGTTGAATAATGAGAAATTAGTCGTGTAATATTGACTAGAATAGTAGTGTAATAAAGTACTAGTGTCATAAATGACTAGAATATACCTACCGAGTAGATTTCGGTGACGAAATGGGCGCAAGCTTTCGTCTGGGCTGGTGCTCCGTACATTCCGGTGAAATTCTCTGAATATGAGCCTCTGACCACATCTTTTGCAGAGCGGAAAATCTTGTCTCATGGAATTTTTGGGGAAAGGCTTTCCTTGCGCCATAACAAAATTCATCCTCATTATTACTTAAATAACTCTGAAGAAAGGCTGCATGCAGTGCAGCATTACTTCTCACAAGTACACGAGATCAACCACATTAGGACATTCGCGGCAAGCTGTAAAATGCTTAGTTTATGCTCAAAGCTGCCGGCACGCGGCTCTATCATTCTAATGATTTTAATGGCCTGTATAATGTGATGGTGTGTGTGATTAAGAATCTGGTATAAATGTGGTTTTCCTTGTAGCAAACCTTAGTTGACGTTCCCCGTCTTGTCCTGTGCTTTCCTCACTTCGTCCGTCGTCGTTTCGAGCGGTTGCAATATGCACTCCATTGTCAGCCACCAACTAGCCCCGCCTTCACTTGTTACATGTTTCAGCTGAAGTTGTCGTTACGTTGTTGCCCTGTGGCAGCTTCAAAGCATATGGTTGGAGGTGGATGGTTTATTGGGGTTTAACGTTCCAAAGCGACTCAGGCTATGAGGGACGCCGTAGTGAAGGGCTCTGGAAATTTTGACAACCTGGGGTTCTATAGCGTGCGCTAACATCAAACAATACGCGTACCTGTAGAATTTCGGTTCCATCGAAATTCAGCCGCCGCGGCCGAGATCGAACCCGCGTCTTTCGGGACAGCAGCTGTAAGGTCGTCGCTTGCACCCGCTTGTACGCGTTTCTTTTGCTTGTGTTTTTTTTTTATACAGTTACGCCCCGAGCCGCTTCACGGGATGCCGGGCGTCCCGGGCGGGGAGGAAACTTTTGTTTGTCTTTTGTATGCTGTTTCGAGTTTTGTTTCGTACAGCGGTACCCCCGAGCCGCGTCGGCGGGGTGCCGCGTGCCTTCGGGGGCGGAACTTTTGTTTGTCTGTTGTTTGTCGGGCGGAGCGGGCCCCCTGGACGGACCGCGCGTACATCACCCGCATTTTGAGATGTTTGTTTCCGCGGGTGAACTCGCACTTTGCGTGGAGTGAGTATTGAGTGTGCAACTGGTTTAGTTGGGTCTTGTTCTAGCACCGACGTGTAAGGCGCCGTGTGTCTCCGTAGACGGCGCCGCTTCGCGCATGTGCGGGGCTCCGGACGCCTTCGACAGGCCACACCCCGCACATCTGCTAGGTGCCTGGGTTTGCGTTGCTTCTCTTTACCGGTTGTCAGAGCCACTGGTCGTAAATTTGCGCTTCTCCTCGGGAATGGGTTTCCTAACATTGCGGACCGGGGCCCAGACGCGTCGGCGCCCCAGCCCGTCCGCGGTACATGGATTCCCCGAAACCGGGGGAAAGTGTCTTCGGGAATATGAGAGCGCTGAAAGAATATTTGTTTTTGTGGAAGAAACCCAGCCACGGCCGCGAGCTCTGAGCGGGCGGCAGTTGAGGTCGGAGCTGGGTAGGAGACGGACTTCCTCCCGCATGCTCGCTTAGGACGACGGATTGTCTTAAGTCCAGGGGCGGCCCAGCTCAGGTATTCTTTTCAATGCTGCTGTCATCATTATAACTGTACTGTACCTTTTTGTTGCAATCAAGTGTTAATTAAAAATGTTCTCAGTTAATCCGGCGAAATCGAGAGGTTCATTGGGCGAAGCAGGGAAACGGGACCTACTAAGAAGAAAGAAGAATCGACAAGCAACAAGTGAAGAAGAAAGGAGAAGGAAAGAACGAAGAAAGAACAGAACAGAACAACACAACACAATTGTTTTACTGCAGCCGAGCGCCTTAAGCGCTGAGCCAACGCGGCGGGGTACGACCGGGTTAGAACCCGGGTACTTCGGCTCAGTAGCCCAGCACCTGTTCAGTGTCTTTTGTTGGGGGAAGTCACCAATAAGGAGTTCGTTTCAGCGTTGCGCACTCTGCTCGTCCTTTGCTCATGGCGTTGTGTCCATCATGTTCCAACTTGCGCAAAATCGCGATCAACATATTGCGGGACGCGAGTTCACGAGAAAAAGTCCATTGCGTCTCTTCCTGGCAGTGCAATCGCCTGGTATTCTAAGCAGCGGACGGAGCATGTGCGCTTGCTCGTATCCTGACACATTTAAGGCGACTGGATTAAATGCGCTGTAATAAAAGTTTTTCCGCAAATTGGCTTCACGTAAACTTTTGACCGTGATAGGAGGTATAAAGGCATTTTTCGAAGCGCTAAAACAACATGGACTAAGAGAGAACAGACAGGGACGAGCGCTACTTCCAACTGTTTATTTCGTGAAACCCCAAGTGCTTTAAACAGTTCTCGACCGCTTTTATGACACGGCAGTAAACTGCACGTGCAAGATTACACAGTATAGCTGCCGAGACTAACAGAACAAAGAAGATAAGTGCACGATTACGTTGATACCCTGAGGAAGGCAAGTTCTTCGTTTGACAATGAAATAGACGGTGAACTTACACAAGTGCTACCCAGGGATGCTATGTTCTGTGCTTCTATAATCTCTCGGGTTAGTTCATCACGACTACGTCCGATGATGTGGCACTGATTTAACAATGGAGCACAATTACGGCACTTACTGCAGTGAATGGCTAGGTTGCTTCCGCAGGAATTTTTAACATTGTTGTTGTGCTGGCGTAGCCGGTCATTAAGACAACAGCCCGTTTGCCCAACATACTTTTTGCCACAATATAAAGGGATGCAGTACACAACACAGTCTACACAGTCTGTTTGTTCACGTGATTGTGATGTATATATGTTTTCCTTTTTCAATAAAAAATTCAGTTTCGAGTCAGCGCTCGTCTTTGTGTCCTCTTGCTTTGTCTGTCGTTTTGTTTCGCGCTGTTCCCTCCCACGATGTACAGTCTACGCAGTCCACGTACGCTGTTTGGTGTTTGATACCACATAATTGTTTGACAGAAGAGTAGGGTTTGGTCAGCTTGCAAAGCTTGTTTAGCTTGTTAGGGGCCATGAATGCAACTCTCACATCTGCTTTCTGCGCTATCTTTTTCAAGATGTGGGAAACAGTGTGCACGTAAGGGAGCACAGCAACCTTTTTTAGTAGAACTTTTTGACGGGTTAGTTGGTACATTGTCTAGAAAGAATGTCGTACGCCAAAAAAGGACGAAACAGGAAGGAAAAACACTGAACAGGAAAGAGGCGCAACTTCCAACTTTAATAACAGGAAAGGAAACCAGGCGCTCTTTTATAGCCGCTGAGCTGCATGAGGGTGCGTGAACTAAAAACCAAATGCGGTGGTGGATGAGTGATAACAACACTGCAACACAGCACAACAAGTCATAGGGAGGTCGCTATTACAAAAGGCATGTTGAAAACTCAGGCGAGCGTGAATGATAGCACAGGTTGAACGATTATGAAAAAGGATAAGAACTACCTCTAAGATATTAACAATCATGAAACCAATTGAAGGAAGCAGGCGGACTTTGCAAAGGGCATCTAAACGAAACCGTCCAAAAAAGCTAGTTCGTTTCTGGTGAGGAGAACAGAAGGCGTGCTAACGCAGTTGTCTTTTCTTTGATCAATATAAAAAGCCTCAATGACTTCTCTTTCGATTTTTTTCCTTTGCCCTGGCTAGAAACCTGGTCTCTTGAAATTTCGGAAAACAATCTTTACACCTGCTACAATGTAAAGCTAGATTGCTTCCCGTCTTGCTTTTTAGGGTCACATTGTGCTGTCGAGCACGCTCATTGAAGCACTGTCCCGTTTGCCCCACATATACTTTGCCACACGTCAAAGGGATCTCGTATACCACATTAGTGGTACATTTTGTGAACATTGTTTGATGTTTGACAGTGCAGGCCTTTTTGACCCGCTTTCCTGACACCATCGGACATATGCTTGCCAGTTTGCAGGGGGCTGAAAAAACCAGCCGCACTCCGTGCCTGGAAGCCACTTTTTTCAAATTGTGCGAAAACCCATGCAGGTAAGGTATGACCTGCACAGGTTTGTTTCCAAATTCCCGCTTGTAGTCCGGCTTTTTCATTTTTTGAAGGAGGCTTTCAGACACACTGGTGACCAGTTGCAATGGGTAACCTGCTGACATAACTCTTCTGATCTGATACTGGAAGCTTTCACTGATTTTGTGTGGACAAGATTTTTCTAGGGCCGACCTAATGCAAAGAGAAACTATTCCTCGTTTTACTAATTTGGAGTGGGCGCTATCGTAAGCTAACAGAGACTTCTTTGAGCGAGGTTGATACATCCAACAGACGTGGTTGTTGGTAAAGGAAATCTGTAAATCCAAGAACTGTATACAATCATGATCTGGCTTTTCATGCGTGAACTTCAGGGACGTTGACTTCGAGTTAAAAGCGGTCAGTACGTTTTCGATATGCGAATCTGATTCACACTGGGCCGGCACATCAAGCAGAACAAGATAATCGTCAAGGTATCTAAAAATGCATGAGACAGCTGTGCCGCAAAAACTGGAATCAAGTCGTCGATCAAATGAAGCCAGAAAAATTTCACACAAAACTGGAGCAACTGACGACCCTATACAGATTCCTTGCTTTTGCACAAAAAATTTTCTTCGAAACAAATAGCTGTGGAATTAAGATAGAACACTAAGAGTTCTAAAAAGTTCTCTACTGTGAGCCGCACTTCATTTTGAAACTTTACTTCCCCGTATTCTTCCAGTTGTTCTCTAACAGCCGCGAACAAACCATCATGAGGCACAGAGTAAAAAAGGTCTTCTATGTCTATAGAAAATCCGGTAGTAGCAGCAAGCTTTCCTTCTTCTAAGACCTGCACTATTTCTCTTGAGCTTCGGACACGGTAGGGATCCCCTCCCGCTATTCTGTCCAAATGGCGTCGTAGAAATCCAAATTTTTTTGTGCAAAAGCAAGGAATCTGTATAGGGTCGTCAGTTGCTCCAGTTTTGTGTGAAATTTTTCTGGCTTCATTTGATCGACGACTTGATTCCAGTTTTTGCGGCACAGCTGTCTCATGCATTTTTAGATACCTTGACGATTATCTTGTTCTGCTTGATGTGCCGGCCCAGTGTGAATCAGATTCGCATATCGAAAACGTACTGACCGCTTTTAACTCGAAGTCAACGTCCCTGAAGCTCACGCATGAAAAGCCAGATCATGATTGTATACAGTTCTTGGATTTACAGATTTCCTTTACCAACAACCACGTCTGTTGGATGTATCAACCTCGCTCAAAGAAGTCTCTGTTAGCTTACGATAGCGCCCACTCCAAATTAGTAAAACGAGGAATAGTTTCTCTTTGCATTAGGTCGGCCCTAGAAAAATCTTGTCCACACAAAATCAGTGAAAGCTTCCAGTATCAGATCAGAAGAGTTATGTCAGCAGGTTACCCATTGCAACTGGTCACCAGTGTGTCTGAAAGCCTCCTTCAAAAAATGAAAAAGCCGGACTACAAGCGGGAATTTGGAAACAAACCTGTGCAGGTCATACCTTACCTGCATGGGTTTTCGCACAATTTGAAAAAAGTGGCTTCCAGGCACGGAGTGCGGCTGGTTTTTTCAGCCCCCTGCAAACTGGCAAGCATATGTCCGATGGTGTCAGGAAAGCGGGTCAAAAAGGCCTGCACTGTCAAACATCAAACAATGTTCACAAAATGTACCACTAATGTGGTATACGAGATCCCTTTGACGTGTGGCAAAGTATATGTGGGGCAAACGGGACAGTGCTTCAATGAGCGTGCTCGACAGCACAATGTGACCCTAAAAAGCAAGACGGGAAGCAATCTAGCTTTACATTGTAGCAGGTGTAAAGATTGTTTTCCGAAATTTCAAGAGACCAGGTTTCTAGCCAGGGCAAAGGAAACAATCGAAAGAGAAGTCATTGAGGCTTTTTATATTGATCAAAGAAAAGACAACTGCGTTAGCACGCCTTCTGTTCTCCTCACCAGAAACGAACTAGCTTTTTTGGACGGTTTCGTTTAGATGCCCTTTGCAAAGTCCGCCTGCTTCCTTCAATTGGTTTCATGATTGTTAATATCTTAGAGGTAGTTCTTATCCTTTTTCATAATCGTTCAACCTGTGCTATCATTCACGCTCGCATGAGTTTTCAACATGCCTTTTGTAATAGCGACCCCCCTATGACTTGTTGTGCTGTGTTGCAGTGTTGTTATCACTCATCCACCACCGCATTTGGTTTTTAGTTCACGCACCCTCATGCAGCTCAGCGGCTATAAAAGAGCGCCTGGTTTCCTTTCCTGTTATTAAAGTTGGAAGTTGCGCCTCTTTCCTGTTCAGTGTTTTTCCTTCCTGTTTCGTCCTTTTTTGGCGTACGACATTCTTTCTAGACAACCTTTTTTCTTTCCCTAGACTTATTTGCGATGTCGTCACGACCGTTCAGGTTCCTAAGGACACGCTCTGCTACCGAGACCTGAAGTGGAACCGGGTAGCCAGCGGCGGATAACCGGTTCACTTGTTTGTGGAAACTACGGGGCATGCAGTGGTGGCAAGATTTCGTCAATGCGTTCCTGAAACAAAGTGCAGTCACTCCTGGCTTTACCAGCTGACAGTTCGAGAACTGTTTAAAGCACTTGCGGTTTTACGAAATAAACAGTTGGAAGTAGCGCTCGTTCCTGTCTGTTCTCTCTTAGTCCATGTTGTTTTAGCGCTTCGAAAAATGTCAAAACTGCACCAACTAGCCCGATCCGCTACACTTCTGAGGTATAAAGGAACGCAGAACTATGGAGGGAAATGCTTCTTTTTCGTATTCACTATGCCCAATATTAAATTTTTTTGTTCCAAAACGCAGCAAAAGCGTACCATCACCAAAAAGAAATTTCCGTTTTTCGCACACAGTTTAGATGTAAAAAAAAATTGAAGCCAAAGACACACCATGAACACAATATGTCCGTGTATTTGCAAAGTAAATTTTTGCAAAATACACGACTCCTAGTGAACATAAGAAGAAAAAATTCAGGGGGCACTTTGACTCTCTAAAGTGCTGCAAGGCGAAAGCGTTTCCTGGCGCAGTTTTTGCTTTTCTTTAATTTTTTTATTTTTCATATAATTTTTTAATGTTTTTTATTTCTGTTCCTTTTCTTATTTCTATGTTTTCTATTTATTTTTTAATTTTTGTTAAATGAAACCCATGCATTCACTAGATGCGCCTTTATCCATGCTCAAACGGTGAGCCTTCGTGGCGTAGTGGTAGCGTCTCCACTTCAAAGGCCCTGGTTCGATTACCAGCCTGGACACATTTTTTTTTTATTAGTGACGCTGAAACACGGAAAAACTTGCTAACATTCCTTGGTCACGACAGTATGAGGCATTAAATGCTTTCGCGTTAATATGAGCTTCACGAGTTCCAATACACGGCTTATTGAGTTGCGCAGCTGGCGCGTCCGACCACATCGCACAGGAAAAGTGGGTGCAACCTGGATGACGAGCATGCTAACGCAGACTGGGCAACTTGCTATCTGTTGGAAATGATGGCACAGAAACCGCCAGTGGTTTCACAGGCACATTCAAAGGGAAGCCCAATGACTGTCAGCATTCAAGACCTTCTGCACACTCAGTTTGCAGAATTTCAAGAGAGGATGGAAGAATCAGGAACGGCAAAGTACTCGACAACCACATTCTCCGGATGCACAGATGCCACTTTATTAATTTTGTTTTTTTTTTATTTACGAATACTGCTAATCCCGTTTGAGGCTGTGACCGGAAGGCATAGTCTGTGGCACAGAAGAAAAAAGAACAAGCAAGTGCCGTGTTATCCAATTTTCAGTCAGTGCCGCGTGCGGTCAGATAATACAACAAAAATCACCCGTGAAATCATTAAAGCCCATGAAATCCATACATTCAAGCCCCGCCGCGGTGGCTCAGCGGTTACGGCGCTTGGCTTCTGACCCGAAAGACACGGGGTCGATCCCGGCCGCGGCGGCCGAATTTCGATGGAGGTGAAATTCAAGAGGCGCGCGTACTGTGCTATGTCAGTGCACGTTAAAGAACCCCAGGCGGTCGAAATCTCCGGAGCCCTTCACTACGGCGTCCCTCATAGCCTGAGTCGCTTTGGGACGTTAAACCCCCATAAACCATAAAACATACACCATAGATTCAAAGATGAATGCGTAAGCGTTGCCCCAATAGCTCTGTCTGCAAAAGAACTGCGTTTTCTTCATGGCAATAGAAAAACGTGCGCAGATGGCCTTGTGTAACTGTAGCCTTTGTTCAGGTACTGTCATTCTCGACATCTTGTGTATCTGTTTTTTTCATTTGAGATTGTTTGCCACTGTATTTAAGAAATTAAAATCGCCTCAATAAAACAAGTTGCAATTTCAGCGCCGTGTCTGTGAACTTGTCTCGTCCTTTGTCCCTTGCGCTGCAAAAAATAATGTTACTTTATAGAATACAGAGAATAAGTAAACTTGAAATATTATGAATGTACTGCACTGCAAACGCATTCACATAGCATATCTTGATTAACGCGGAAAATTGGGCGTGTTGGTACATGTCTGGAATAAATCAATAGCAGCGCAAGGAGACAAGGACAAGAAGAAACAACAAGGACGGCGCTGAACTTCCAACTTTTATTTCCAACGAATCGTGAGAACATATATGCACTCTCAACACTCCGGCGTCATCGTCAGTGCATGCGCAGATATGTCAGCTCTTTATCAGAAAGAGTGATAGAAGCGGAGCTAACACATGCTTCTCCCCGATTATAAATCAACTCTGATTCAATGATTTCGCGCGTTACACGTTGATTATTCTTTTTTCTAATGACGGTGCTAGCAAGGTCTGGGGAACATTCTTCGCACGTAAGACAGTGGGCGGCCAGAAGTCCTTCAAATTCTTTTCCTTTAAGGGAATTATCTACATTTTTGGCATGTTCCCTCAACCTGTCATTCACGCATCTCCCAGTTTGGCCGACATAAGTTTTGCCACAGATTAACGGAATTTCGTATACCACGCCTTCTGCGCATTCAACAAAGGGCCGCCGATGCCTCTTCCCACAGTTCTTTTGCTTCGCTGTCTCGGGATCTGTCATCTTGCACAGCTTTGACAGCTTGTGAGGAGCAGAGAAGACGACTTGCACGTCGTACCGCTGCGCTACCTTTTTCAGGTTGTGTGACAGCTTGTGAATGTAAGGTATCACAGCTACCTTTTGCCTACGCTGCGCGTGGGCGTCACACTTACTCACGTCAGTGCGTAACTTGTTGAGTAGGCCTTCAGCAACCGAAATGAGAAGGTGCTGCGGATACCCGGCACTGCTCAGCCTATCGGCTTGATGGTTGAACGCTTCTGCGGCGAGATGCGGGCAGCTTTTGCTAAGGGCGTTTTTAAAGCAGGAGGTGGCGATGGCTCGCTTAACGAGCTTTGAGTGCGCAGAGTTGAAAGGCAGAAGCGGTTTATTGGCGCGCGGATCATAGCCCCAGCAGACACCATCATCTTTAAAGTAAAGCCTAATATCTAAAAATCTAAAGCCTAATATCTAAAAATCTAATTTCGCCGTTCACTGGGAGTTCGTGGGTTAGGTCAAGAGGCCTCATCACCGTTCCAAAGGTGCCCAATATCTCTCTAGCAGCACGTTCAATTGCCTGCGCGTCACAATCAACAACAACTAAATTATCATGAACAAACCTAAAGACCCTGCGGACGTTTTGGTCATTGAAGGATGAGATTAAAAGACGGTCTAAATGAGCAAGTACAAGGTCACTAAGGGCTGGGGCAATGCAAGACCCGATGCATACGCCCTGCTTTTGCAGGTGCGGTGTCCCTTCAAACTGGATGTAGGTTGACTGTAAATAAAATGTTAAAAGCTCTAAAAAACCTCGGACTGGAACTCCAGCAGCGTTCTGGAAGGCAATGCAGCCAAATTTGTCAATAGAGTGCTCAACGCATTCAAGGATTAGCTTGTGAGGTAAAGAATAAAAAAGGTCTTTAATGTCAACTGAGAAGGCTTGGCGGCCCTTTTCATGATTATGGGAGAAGAATTCTAAAGCCTGGTTAGAGTTCTTGACCAGAAACGGATCGTCCACAGGTAAAAGCTTAAGTTGTCGTTGCAAAAAACCTGCGACAGAATGCTGCCATGTTCCAGCTTCAGAGACAATGGTCCTTGGTGGCATTTCTAACTTATGGGTTTTCACGCTAAAGAATACATTTAAGAAGTTTTTCTTGCTGTTATCGATCGCCTTTACAAGCTGTGAAAGGTTTAACCGTTCGCAGAGTTTCTTTGCGCGAGTCTTGACTTTAATCAAGGACACCTTAGGATAGTTGTTGAAGACTGACGAAATAGCATCCCTGGATTTTGTTTGAAAAACTGTGCTAGGCATAACAGTGAATCCACCCTCCTTATCGGCCAGAAGGAGACGAAGCGAGTGATCACGTAAAAAGGCGGCCACTCTTCTGACAGGCAGAGAGGGCACCGGGTTCTTGCACCGGTGTAGGACATCAACCCCTTCCGAGACAAACCGAGCACCTGCCTCAGCCTGACGAGACACCTGACGAACCAAAGATAGTTGCTCTAACCGAGATTCCCTAGGCGGCACAGCAAACTTTGGTGCGAGGGAAAGAACACGTTCCACATAGGCTGGCAAGGTAACGTCACCTACGATGTGCACGTTGCAGGGTGGGGTAGCCGAGCTCTGGGCAGGCTTGGCCCTAAGTCGTCTCAGCACTTGTTGCCAGAGGAACTCCGTTGTCTGGTCAGCCAGGATGTGGAAGTTCCGCAGCTCACGTTGGTGCGAGGAGGCCTGTGTCCTGCTACAGACCTGGGCACTCAGGAGGTCACGGTACAGGCGAGCTTGCCGACGCCATTCTGATCTCAAGATCTTGACACCCCGTATTCCATGGCCAGAGGAAGGCGAAATCCCACCGAACATAGCAGTGACTTCGTCGGGTAGGCGCTTGGTTCGTAAGCAGAAGGAAAATTCCCGAGCACGGCACACTGACACAGCGATGCACGAGACGATGCATAAGGTAGCTGTGATACCTTACATTCACAAGCTGTCACACAATCTGAAAAAGGTAGCGCAGCGGTACGACGTGCAAGTCGTCTTCTCTGCTCCTCACAAGCTGTCAAAGCTGTGCAAGATGACAGATCCCGAGACAGCGAAGGAAAAGAACTGTGGGAAGAGGCATCGGCGGCCCTTTGTTGAATGCGCAGAAGGCTTGGTATACGAAATTCCTTTAATCTGTGGCAAAACTTATGTCGGCCAAACTGGGAGATGCGTGAATGACTGGTTGAGGGAACATGCCAAAAATGTAGATAATGCCCTTAAAGGAAAAGATTTTGAAGGACTTCTGGCCGCCCACTGTCTTACGTGCGAAGAATGTTCCCCAGACCTTGCTAGCACCGTCATTAGAAAAAAGAATAATCAACGTGTAACGCGCGAAATCATTGAATCAGAGTTGATTTATAATCGGGGAGAAGCATGTGTTAGCTCCGCTTCTATCACTCTTTCTGATAAAGAGCTGACATATCTGCGCATGCACTGACGATGACACCGGAGTGTTCAGAGTGCATATATGTTCGCACGATTCGTTGGAAATAAAAGTTGGAAGTTCAGCGCCGTCCTTGTTGTCTCTTCTTGTCCTTGTCTCCTTGCGCTGCTATTTATTTATTCAAGACATAGCATATCTAGTTGTTTTCTTCTTCACAACTTCACGCCTGTAAGTGAGTGTGAGGCAAATGCATAGGCTCGGTACACTGTAAGAAAAAATCCCGCAAAAGTACGTAACATATGGGCTCTAACCTTGTTGCCGCAACATGTGCTGTACCACTCCATTGTGAACGTGCCCCGTGGTGAAGTAGTTCGGTGCATTGAGCGGCAACAAGGTTAACGCACACATGCTATGTACTCTGTTATGACGTCAAATGTTCTGTATACCACGGTGTACAGGGTCTGTTCTGAAAGTAGTAAGACTGGTTTTTTCCTGGGCGAACGGGCGGAAGAGAGCTGGTCTGCGCGTGCAGGATCGTTGAAGGGGGATATTGGGAATGCTGGGGAAAATCGGCAGTAGGCTCTCGGCCGCTGAAGAGAGGAGGTCGCTTGTACTGTGAACCCCTGTCGAAACGTCTCGTCACGCAGAATAGTCGAGCGTTTGCTCGACCAACGATACGCGATCAAATTTTAAATCTTAGTAAAACGGGCAAAGAGATTCACAACATGATTAAGGAGGCCTACGGTGACGCTTCCATGGGTAGATCAGGTGTTTTTTGAGTGGCACAAGCTGTTCCGAAAAGGTAAGGAAAGAGTGGAGGAAGACAACCGCTCCAGACGCCCTTCAACCAGCAAGACCTACGAAAATGTGTAGCGAGTGAAACATTTACTTAACAGTGATCGTAAAATGAGTATCAGAGAATTGCTCATGACTTCAGCATTCCTCAAACCCAAGTTTTTGAGATCGTGACCGAAAACTTATCCATGAGGAAAGCGTGCGCGAAGTTGGTGCCGGGAGTGTTGTCAGAGGAGTAAAAGGCAAACCGGTAGGATCTTCTTCATCATGTGAATGGGGACCCCGATTTTTTGCCCAGCACAAGGCGGCAACGCTGCCTCAGCCCCCCTACAGCCTCGACTTGGCCCCGCCAGACTTTTTTCTATTCCCGAGAATAAAATCGACGCTCGAGGGGAAACATCGCGAATCGGTAGAGGTGGTTCAACAGGCCATGACGAGGGAGCTAAATAGCATTCCGGTCCAGGCGTTCCTCGAGGCGTACAAAAAATGTAAAACTCATAGGCACCAGCGTGTAGGTGCGGAAGGGTGCTACCTTGAAAAATGGTAATCGTTTGTAGTATTCTCTTGAATCAATTTTGTTTAAAAAAATCAGTCCTACTACTTTCAGAACAGACCATGTATGTGCTGTTTTTATGCTGACGTTACATCAACCGTCATAATAATGTACAACATATGTGCTGCAACTGAATTAACATGACATGATCTGTTTATACGACTACACCCCATGTTCTGTTCTTATGCTGCACTGTACATTACACAGCAAAGGTGCTAACATATGCATGTCCCGTAGCATTTATCAGCAGCCCATGGCCAGTTTTGAAACTTGACTGAACACATGCTGTTCAGTGCTTTACGGCACATAATACGCAATGTTACACTCCCGTATTTTTTGATCGGGGCCAGGCCCACGTTCAGGTCAGAGGCATGCTACGCATGGTAAATATGTCATGTCGGTAGCCTGTCACTGGTAGTCGATGCAATAACTCATCTGTGTGTACAAAGCTAGAAAAGCCACAAAATTTGTACATATACATGTGTCTATATGCAGTACTTTTTTGCATCTCCTTCAAAAATTTTCGGGTAGAGACGCAATCTAGGAATAAATATTGCATAGAAATGAAATAGTTTTAGAAAGTTTTAATTAAGAACACAGAGGTACAAAATAGCAAAAGCAAGCTATACAGAGAATCTACACTGAATGATATAAATAAAAGTTGTTTGCAAAAGCTACTAAATCCAATATCTAATCTGATATCAGAGTTCATGGACACACTAAATTGGCGCTACACAATAATCCAATATCTAAGCTGTGATATCGGAGTTATATTAGCGCACTAAATCTGAGCCATGCAATCCTGCCACTTTTTTTTTACTTTTCACTGTGCACTTTTGGGTGGACTGAGGTTATCCTCCGGGACAACTGCCGGCTCCTTTCCTCTGGGTTCACCCCCACCAATTGCCTGAAAAGAAAAAGACACATTTAGAAGCTAGATCATCCTGCTTAGACCTGCAGAATTTTAGGGCTGGTCTAAATGCCCAGCTGCCTCTGTTAGTTCTGCCGTTAGGTTGAGTTTGATTCTCAACAGTCCAATGCTCTCTTAGCGCAACTTCTGTGGAAATAACGGTACATATTAACATCATTTACATGGTTATACTAGCTTTTCAAACAAAACAAAGCAACACAAAGCAATAAAAGCACACAGAGTAAGGCATGCTGTGATGCCAAGAGAGCAAATGACTCCAGTATTAGGCAGGCAACAGTAACTTGTTCCAGACACTGCAGTTACTCAGTGCATTCTGATTTGGAATTCTTTATACAACCAATTTCTGTCCCGAGAGATATGCCTTGTGCATAAGCCACAGCGCAGTTACTGCCATATGCCTCAGCTTCTAATTTTGGCAAAACATTTTGAATTCTGTGACTTGCAAATGAAGAATCTGCAATATTCTGGAGGAAGGCTCCCGCACATTCACGTACACAGCCTCACACACAGCAATGGCTCGCATGCCATCGCTTCCTGTCTTAATGCTTTGTGGCCCGTACAGCACAGTTCTCTGCTTATTCAGCATTTTTTCGCTACCCTTCTACTCAAGGCTCTTTCAGTCACTTCTCTTCTTTCTCAGTAGTCTGCACGGTTTTCTTTCCGCGTTTCTGGTCATCAAAAAGTTCGCTTTCCCTCACAGCTCATGAGCCTGTCGTGTGAGCTCGCTGTGGGTGTATCAAAGTGAGAAAAAAAATTTCGCTCTATTCATACCTTGGCTCCAAGCATACGATTTTGAAAAAAAAAACTCGTTCTAGATTCATGCATATATGGTAGCGCTGCTTTTGGCAGGTGCCCGTACTGTAAATTTCTCATACAAATATGTGAGAGTGTTGCTGCCAGAGCCGCAGCACTTGTTGTGCTGGCTTGCATGAGCAGAAGAGTAGCAAACATATCAAGACATCAGCAGAACTTTGTTCATTTCCAGGTTGTACCCTCCATAAAAATTGACATGAAAAAAAAGCACATTCCTATCGGTCTGTCATTGTACTGGTTTCTACAGACACATTATCGTCCAAAAAAAGATAACGTGGCTGCTAGCACACCATTGCACAAAAATGCTGAAGTCATAGGTTTTTGTGAACTAAGGATCTTGCACATGAGTAGACAATACAGTCAAGCTCTGATTTTATTACTCAGCCAAATGATTGAAAGAGTTGAAGAAAATTATTAACCGAGCCATACTCACATAAAAGCTAGCCTTCAAGACTTCTATAAAGCCATGAAGAACAGCCCAAAAGAACAATACACAGTAAGCAGACAGGCTGAGCGCACGTGTGTGCATGTCGTCCTTTAGCACAACTCTTCGTGGTTTTGCAGAATAGAAAGAGACTAGCATCTTTCACGGGGCTTACTTTGCAACTACAGCACATTCAATTGCAACTCATCTCTGGAGGAGGGCTCAAGGATGTTTAGCATATGAAAATAAATATTCTTTACTAGCTGCCTTGTTAAAATGGAAGCTTAATTAAATCCTGCCTACTATTTTCCTCGCCTTCCCTGAAACAGCAGAGTTCAGCAAGGATATCTTGCATTTCATGCGTTCATATTTCTTATTTCTTTGATACAACAGCAGTTGCCACCCGAGAATGGCATAAAAAAAACTGTAACAAAAGAATCATAGCCATGGTTGCATGAACTGGAAAGCACAGCGGACTCCCGATTTCTGACGCAAGCCATGCAAATCTTAGCAGCTTCACACATGCTTTAGCCACATAGTTGAGATAAGTAGTTGCGTCCTTTCTTTGTCCATGTGCCACAGCGCTGTTTCACCGTAATGTTCGACCTACTCGCCCATCAATTCGTATTATTAAGGTTGTCAAACTACGCACAAAATGCACATGCACATTTAATCGCAACAATGTCAGATCTTGTGGGAGAGTAGCCAGGCTTATGGAGTTTGCATGCAGCTTTTTCTCACGTATCACTGAGTATAAGGTATGGGGGGTTATTCTTGTAGTAACGCTCAAAGGGCTAGAAGCAGTTGTCGCTCTCTAGCACCAGCGTGCTAGCCCTAGCAGTCAGAGCTGTGACCCCCAACCCGCGGTGCGGTGAGTCGCAACCACGGCGGGTTCGGGCCAGAGGGGACAAACACGAGTATGCTACTCGGAGGAGCGTTTATTGCTCCCGAGCAATACAGTGCAGCAGCAACAATACAACCGCCATAACGAGGGAGAGGGTTCCGCTCGCGTACGGGGGTGAATAACACAAAGGAAAGAAGGCACGCAAAGTGTGGGGGAAGAGGGTTCCGCTCACCTCGCGTGGTTCCTCGCTCACGGCCCGCGGCGGTCAAGTCACACACGGTGGCCGGGCGATAAGGGCAGAGGTCTCCGTGGCAGATCTCTGATCAGTGCGCGTGCACGGCTCCCGCCAGAAGACAAGCGAGCCTCGGGAGAAACGCGCCTTCTTCCCGGGCTGTGGAGAGGAGGTCTCTCGGTTGTGAAAGGGGAAAGAGGGAAAGTCCCTGCTGCGGCGTCGCGGCGGGGCGAGGAAGGAAGTGGGGGTGGCGTGAGTGCCCTCCCTCGCAAAACCTCCCGAGCGGCGCGCGCATAGCATCGCGTGATAATTACGCGCGGCCGTTACAATGGGGCAGGGGATTCATGTGTATCCCCACATCCCCCCCTCCTTAAAACTGCCCTACGGCCGAGAAGTGACCGCGTTCACACAAAAGGGTGTACCGAGTGGGGCCGGCGAAACGCCGTTAAACTTTAAAAACCAATAAAGAAAAGATTCAGCTCACAGCCAGCAGTGCCGTCGTCGAAGGCCGTGGACGCCGGGGCAGGAAGGCAGTGTAGACGGCCGCCATGGACGACCGTGGAGCCCAGGGTTGAAGGGGGTCGATGACCGCAGGTCCCGTGAGTCGGCCAGGGCAGCTTTGCCGGGACGCGCGGGCGGCAGGCAGGCTCAGGGCAATTACGCACCGTGTCGTAGCGTACGGCAGGCCCCCACTCAGCTGGATGAACCGCTTGCTCTTGGCTCGCCTTCTTTTCCTCTCGTTGGGGGGTGACAAAGGCGCGCCGACCCATTTTCCTTCTGCCGCAGGGGACTTGCGAGGCGGGCCCAGCGGGGCACCAAGCTTCTCTTGCGGGCGAAGCCGCTGCCGCGGGGACAGGGGGACTCCAAGGCGGCCTCTCTGCTGCAGTTTTCGCCATGGTAGACACAGGCCCCGGTTTCTCCGAATTCTCGTTCGCTCGTCCCGCGGCCGACCGGAAGCTGTTCTTCTTCTGCGCAACTTGGTGGCGACAGCGGGCTCTTGGCTCCGGAATGCGGCCGCCTTCCAAACGGCCTGGCTCTCGGTGTTCGAAGCTGCAACGGTCGTTGCGGCGTCTGCTGGTTCTCCTCCGGGCACGCTGTGAAGGCTGGCCTGCGGCTGCAAAGCTGTCTTTTCTTTTTAGTTACTTTTAACGATTTACGCAATTTTTTTTTTCTTTCAGTTAGTCTAATCCCGCTCGGTCTTTTCCGAAGAGAAAGCGTGTGCTTTCTCCGGAAGCCACGGTGCGAAATATGGAAGGGGTGTTCCGTCCATATTAAGCAGGAGAAATTACTCCCTGCGCGTTGGTCAGAGTTGTTTCTGCCGTGGGCGCAAGTTGTAACGAGGCGCCGGGCTCTGTTGTCGAGCCTTGCCTCTCGGTGCGGCTGCCTGCTGGCGGGGGAAGGTGTTCTCCACAGGCCACTCGTTCCCTCTGTCAAAGTAGGGTTTGAGATCACAGACATGCACTGGCCCGCCGGTCGGTCTTAGCGTCAAGTCCGCCAGCCTGTAGACGAGAGAGGAAAGTTTCCCCCGAACTGCATATGGTCCCGCCCATTTCGGCGTTACTGGCACCGCTTACTGGCATCGCTCAGAACGTGACTGCGCCTCAACACCAGGTCACCCGGTTTGTAGTGAACTTCCCGGTGAGAGCGGTCATACTGCGCTTTCTGCTGGGCCCGAGCAGTGCTCAGATTCCGGCGTGCTTTGTCCAAAGCCTCCATCATCCTCGCGCGCAGCCCGGTCGCATAGTCGGCGCGTGCCGACCAAGCAATCGGGTTGTCGCTGCGAACCTGTAGAGTAAGTTCTAACGGGTTCGGCAGCTCCCTGCCAAGGTTGAGAGCGGCAGGTGTGTACCCAGTCGAGCGATTCACGGTCGACCTGAGAGCAAACCCAATCTCGGGGAGACAGGTGTCCCAGTCGATGTGCGTCTCCGCAAATGCATCGAGCATGTGCTTGATGTTGCGGTTCACGCGTTCCGTGGGATTCGCCTGGGCGTGGTACGTGGTTGTTCTCCTGTGCTTAATGCCAAGGGCCGCACAGGAGTCCACGAAAAGTTTGGCAGTGAAGTACGATGCATTGTCCGTTATCAACTGCCCGGGGTAGCCGAATTGTGAACACCTCGATCAGCTTCCCCGTGATTACGCGTGCCGTCAGCTTTCGAAGTGGGAACAGTTCCACCCATTTGCTGAAATGGTCTGTGACAACGAGCAGATATTGGTTTCCACTCGGAGTCCTGGGGTAAGGTCCCATGACGTCACAAGCCGCAATTTGCCAAGGACCCTGGCTATTGATCGGCTGCATGAGCCCAGGTGGGCGTCCACCACGTGGCTTGACCCTTTGGCACACGTCGCACGAGCGGGCGTAGCGTATCGCATCCCGCTTCATGCCAGGCTAGGTAGCGAGGCGGCACAACTTGAGGTAAGTCTTAGGGCCACTCGCATGCCCAGCGATGCACGTGTCGTGAAAGTAGCGTAAAAGTGCTCCTCTCAACGTGCGTGGAATCACCACCTTGAAGGACTCGTGTGTATCCCTCTCGGAGGGGATATATCTCAGCAGGATGTCATCGGAGTCGAGCAGATAGGAATCCATCGCGCTCACAGCATTACCAGCTGTGTTCGAGCGCCCCGCACGGACAACAATACCAGTTGCCTCCATGTGCGCCGCGGCCGCGCCGCCCGGCTCCCTGAGCCCTTCGAACACTTTTCGACAAAATGGATCCTCCCGCTGTGCCTCCAATAGCTCCCTTCTGCTGAAAACGCTCACCACGGAACTGACGCCTTCAAAGTGGTTTACGCTTTCGCCCTGGGAAGGCGGGGTGTCCC
Organism: Amblyomma mixtum; assembly: GCF_055824585.1. Classification (NCBI taxonomy): domain Eukaryota; kingdom Metazoa; phylum Arthropoda; class Arachnida; order Ixodida; family Ixodidae; genus Amblyomma; species Amblyomma mixtum. Next base: position 4,635,012 of record NC_143021.1, on the reverse strand, counting down.
TTCTCTCGGGGCGTTGTGTGAGCTGCGCGGCAGTCGCGCTCCTCTGGCTGTCGGGCGCGGCGGAGTGGGCAGTGTTGTTACTTCTCAAGCCGTCAACGGGCGCGCGCGAAAGTGCGTCCGCCACCACGTTGTTCTTGCCCCTCCTGTAGCGCACGGTAAAGTCGTAACGCTGGAGGAGTAGCGCCCATCGCGCTAGGCGTCCGGACGGCTCGCCTAGGCGTCTCAGCCAAGTGAGTGCCATGTGATCAGTCTCAACCACGAAAGCGACTCCATCGACATAGTAGTCGAACTTCCGCAGAGCGAAGATAATCGCGAGACATTCTTTTTCGGTCACGGAATAGTTTCTCTCTGCGGGAGTTAATGAGCGGATGGCGAACGCCACCGGTCTCAGGCTACCTACGTGCTCTTGAAGCAGGACTGCTCCTAAGCCCAGGTCACAAGCGTCCGTGTGGATCACAAATTCCCTGTTCAGGTCAGGCAGCCTTAGCTCTGTGGTTTCCGCGAGCGCGCAAGTGAGATGGCGTAGTGCCGCCTCTTGCTCGGATCCCCAATGCCACTTCACACCTTTCCTTAACAGTGTTGTTAAGGGGGCTTGCAGAGCTGCGCAATCTGGGATAAACTGTCGATAAAAGTTCACCAGCCCCAGAAAGCGTCTTAGTCCGCCTATATCTGCCGGCGACGGGAACTGCAAAATAGCCCGCAGCTTGTCTTCGCACGGCAGAAGGCGTCCTTTGTCTAGCGTAAACCCCAACAGTGTTATTCGGGTCGCCGCTATCTGGGTCTTGTTCGGGTTCAGAGTGATTCCCGCAGGCCTCAGCCTTTCCAGTACATCCCTGAGATGGCGTAAGTGCTCATCAAAGGTTTCCGAATACACGACAATGTCATCCAGGTAAGCAAGAGCGTGGTGCCACCTTGCATCGCCTAGGACACGGTCCATCAGACGCTGGTACGTCGCGGGCGCGCCGACCAGGCCGAACGGCATTCGGGTAAACTGGAAAAGTCCCCTGTGACAAGTGAAGGCAGTTTTCTCTCGGTCACTGGGGGGTCATCTCCACCTGAAAGTATCGTCTGCTAGCATCGAGCGTAGTGAAGTACTTCGCGCCACCAACATTGGACACTATCGAGGGAATGCTCGGAAGTGGGTATGCGTCCTTCCGTGTCACCTCGTTCAGGCGTCGATAGTCCACACAAAGGCGGGTTGTTCCATCCTTTTTGGGCACCAGCACCACTGGAAACCCCCAGGGGCTGTTTGATCGTTCCACAACGCCTGTATCGAGAAGCTCGTCCAGTGCGTTATCGAGCGCTTTCCTCTTAGCCAAGCTGACTGGCCGAGGATTGCACTTCCATGGAACAGCGTCGCCTGTCTCAATTTTGTGCCTAACCAGCGTAGTGCAGCCAGGCCGCTCCGTGATTACGGCGTCGTACTCGTTTAGGAGCAGAGACAAACGCGCTTTTTCCTCCCCCGACAAGCTCTCTGAGTTGTCCAGCAGCGGGTGGGGAGGCCTGCATGCCGCCGCGGCGCGAAGTGCAATCGCAGGGGGGACAGGGGGCCGCGCGGGAGGGGAGAGGTTCCCTTCCGCGCTTTTCCTCTCGACGCGGTCGACAGGCTGGTAGTTCAGCAGGGCCGAAGGCGTTTCGAGGTTCTTTTTCGGGCGATGATTGCGTACATCTGCTCGCGAAGCATCGGAAAGCGAAAATGCTTTCGACGCTTTTTGGGGTTGAACGAAAGGTTTCAGGGTGCCACATGCTCGCTCCCTATATCCTCCGTTGCAGACGTCAATAACAATGCCAGTCTTGGCGAGGAAGTTTCTGCCAAGAATAATTGGAACCGACAGGCCGGGGAGGTGAGCGAAGCGCTGGCGCCTCACTCTTTTCTCCCACCGCACCACAAGCCGCGCGGCACCGCTCGCGTGCGCAGTGCCGCTGGCTAATCGGAACGTGAGGTAGCTCGCTCGCACTCGGAGTCCGTTCCGACGGAGATGCTCACATACCTCGTCACCAAACAGGGATGCGCTCGCTCCTGTGTCTAGCAATGCCATGAACTTACGTTGTGCCACTGTAAGCTCAATTAGCGGTACTGGCGTGTTGCTGGGTGGTTCCAAACGACAAGCCAACGGAGCTAGGAGTTCGTGTGACTCACTGAGCACCGGTGTTGACGCCGCCGGCTGCGAAGCGTTGCTTACCGGCGGCTGCGTTCGTTTCCCGAAAGCGCGTGCTCTCGGTTCACGGGGCGTCTGCACTCGTTGGTTGCACCGGTAGCAGAGGGTATCCGGCCATTGCCGGGCGGGGCAGTTGTCGCCGCGCGCCGGTTGACCGTTCCTCCCTACCGGGCGAACCGTCGCAGATGCCCTTTGGTCTAGCGTCCTCGGGTCGGCATGTCGGTCCCGATTCTGCGTACCTTGGCCACGCGCAGCGTGTGCTGACCGCATAGCATACGTGTACGGGTCGAGAGCTCGGTCTGATAGTTCCCAACCGTTTCTCATTTGCCCGTCACTTAATGCAACCATTTCGGCTCCCCGGGAACGGTTTCGAAAAGTGTCTCCGTTCCAGGCGCATCGCGGCTCAAGTGCCTGCGACGCTGGCGGGGGTGGCCGATACGCGCGGGAGGCGAGTATGTCCGCCTGTGTGCGCTTAGCTGCCGAGGCGAGTTCGTCCAAGTCCCTGAACGGTACGCCTCGTAGGTAGGCTGCGAAGGTAGGGTGAGCTTGTCGCGTGACACGCTCTATCTTCTCGCCGTTCGAAGCTGAGGGGTCTGCAAAACGATAGAGTTCGTCCATCGCCCTCACGTACTCAAGCAAGGACTCGTCCGGATGCTGAGTAGGCAGCTCCAACTCACGCCGCAGACGACGGTCGTAATCTGCGGGCAAGAACTCCTCGCGAAACCTCGCTCGGAACTCCTCCATCGTGCGAGACCGATGGCCAGTAAGGCGGAACCAGCGGGCAGCCTGATCAGTCAGTGAGATTGGCACGACACGCGCCAGAATCTCGCCATCGGAAAGCCCTGTCGCCTGCTGGTAGGTCAGCATGCGCTCAAGGTACTCGTTGGCACTGACAAGATCGTGATAGCCGCCGTAGCTGGGAAGGTCCACCCTCAGCCTCGGACTCGCCGCTGGAGCGGGTGTTTGCAGGTTGTTCTGCACGATACCCGTGAGGCTCTCTATGAGGCGCAAGGCATTGCGCAACACAGCCTCTTGGGCCTGGCCAGGTAGTTCTGGCTGAGGGGCCCCGTGGGATGAGCAAGATTGCACATGTCGCGCCATGCTCTCCCTACATGGCGGCATAGCGCTTGGCGAGAAGTGCCTAGCGTCGCCGCTCGTCTGAGCCGGTGTGTCGTGTGAATCACCGCTCGGCTCAAACGATATAAGATCACAGGGGCTAGCGTCAGCCTCTGGGAATACACCTGCAGTAGTTGTTACTGCCGTGTCAACATGTTGCTGCTGAGAAGCCGTATTGGACAACCACAGCAGGGACTGGAAGTCAATCCCGCTCGCCGCCATGGCTAGTCTGTGTGTCGGCAGTCGCTCACACAGACACTCGGTTTGTCACACCTCTGGCCCCACGTTGGGCGCCAAGAATATGGGGGTTATTCTTGTAGTAACGCTCAAAGGGCTAGAAGCAGTTGTCGCTCTCTAGCACCAGCGTGCCAGCCCTAGCAGTCAGAGCTGTGACCCCCAAGCCGCGGTGCGGTGAGTCGCAACCACGGCGGGTTCGGGCCAGAGGGGACAAACGCGAGTATGCTACTCGGATGAGCGTTTATTGCTCCCGAGCAAAACAATGCAGCAGCAACAATACAACCGCCGTAACGAGGGAGAGTGTTCCGCTCGCGTACGGGGGCGAAAAACACAAAGGGCAGAACGCACGCAAAAATGTGGGGGAAGAAGGTTCCGTTCACCTCGCGTGGCTCCTCGCTCACGGCCCGCGGCGGTCAAGTCACACACGGTGGCCGGGCGATAAGGGCAGCGTCTCCGTGGCAGATCTCTGATCCGTGCGTGTGCACGGCTCCCGCCAGAAGACAAGCGAGCCTCGGGAGAAACGCGTCTCCTCCCGGGCTGTGGAGAGGAGGTCTCTCCGATGTAAGAGGGGAAAGAGGGAAAGTCTCCGCAGCGGGGAGCGAAAGGAAGCGGGGGTGGTGTGAGTGCCCTCCCTCGCAAAACCTCCCGAACGGCGGGCGCATAGCATCGCGTGATAATTACGCGCGGCCGTTACAATGGGGCAGGGGATTCATGTGTATCCCCAAAAGTGTTAAGCTCGATCGACCCTTGGTCGACCATCGGAGGCAGGCGAGCCTCCAGTAAAGCGTTTATCTGCTGGAACATATTCATGGCCTGACTCTCAGAGGCTCTAAACTCATTGCTCAAGGCGTCCAATCTTTGCTCAATCCTGTCCAACCCAGCTTCCAATTTTACCACTCTAGCTTCGAGCCTATCATGACTCTCCATAATGGCGATCCCACCGGCCCTAAGCTCGCTTAACCACTGACGTCTGTGCCACCCTCTTTGCACTTGCTTCTTCTGTGGCCGGCGGCGGCCTTTTCACCGGCGGCTGCCACTCTACCTACATTTCGGTTCCCTATCCGCGCTGGAGAGCAGCGATCGGAGTCTCCATTAGTTTAGGCAGCACTGGGGGTGCCCCCTAATCTTGATTCTTAGTGCCCTAAGTCGTTTCAGCTCTGCCAATTCGGCCTCTAGCTGTCTAATTCTCTCATACTGCTGGGAAAAAAACAGCGCTGACACGAGGGACAAAAAAAGAGGAAGACAACAGGACCGGCGCTTGGTCCTCCTGTCTTTGTCCCTCGTCTCAGGGCTGTTTTTTCCCCGCAGTATGTACCAACTAGCTGAACTCCCCGTTTTATTGAAATTCTCTCATACCCTAGCTGACTCCTCATTCCTCCTCTTGATGGGACTCGCATAGGGAGGCCGTATTTGGCCCGCTCACCTTTTTTCTCGTTCCACTTCTTCCAGGCAACGGCGGGAATGAATCCGAACGGCCCCTGCTCTTGCTGCTGCCTCTAGCACTGCTCGATGACCGCTTCCGAGGTCTTGAAGGGTGCCCCTCTTCCTCCGGTCGACTCTTCTTTCCGACGCCATGCTGCGCACCCGGCTCTTTACGGCCTAGTCGAAACTTGCACTTTCAGCTTCCGGCAAAGTGCGCCCCGTGGAACGCAATGCACTCCAGCGTGCAGGTCAACAATGTCCCCTCTGGCGGCACTGAATGGTCTCCCCCCCCCCCTTCGATATGGCACAGGTACCTGAGAAATTTTCATCTCGAGATATATATGCTCGCTGATGATAAGGATTTATATTTCAGTATTGAAATTGTAGACAGGGTTAACTGGAGACGACGGAGTTAATTGGAGAACGGGGGGTGGGGACTCCCTTCTGGAGTGGGCGTAGTCATGCTGATGATTTCAAATTCCGCTCTGTATTTTCTATGTCTTGCTCGTTTGAAGCTTAATTGGGGAATGAACAGTATAAGGTCATCGAAGTTACTGCTACGTTTGTTAAAACGTTCCGAAGCTGCTTTGGCTTATCTTTTTCTGTGTCAGCGCTGTGGCCATATGCATTCTGTCTAGCGCTGACTGATTGCCCTTTTCCACTAATATACTGCATGGGACAGGAAGGGCGTCAAACGATATAGAAGACAATATGCTACGCGCAGTTGAATCTAGTCTTTCGGTCGAAGGTGAAGTCAGTTTTAACGGTAGTGTCGCTCTGGAAAGGCTTGCATGACGTACAGATATGTCGAGGGCATGAACGTATTGTCGGCGTGGGTTTCTTATCGAGTCTAGCATGTGCTAAAATATCTCTCAGGTTTTTGTTTCGTCTGTATGGCGCAGTTTGCGCACTGGGATATATTTTTGATACGGCCTTCGCTAGCTTAATTAGGATGGTATTTCCGCACAATATTGTGTTCGTAAGGAAGGGCGTTTGAATATTTACATCACTTCCTATCTGTTTCAAACTGCAATATAGCATTGTGTTTTGTGTGCGTACAGACTCACTATTAGGATTAATCATCATACTGAGCTGATAAAAGCTGGTTGTTAATTAGCTACCTAATCAGTATGTCTTTTAAGTTAAAAGACATACTGATTGGGTATGCGAAGTAGGGGAAGTAGGGGTGTGCGAATATTCGAAACTTTCGAATATTATTCGAATATAATATTTTTAGTATTCGTATTCGATTCGATATCCAAGTATTCGTGTTGCTTCGAATATTCGACCCGGCGCGAATATTCGTACTCAGCCGAATATTCTATTGCGACCACCGGCGTTCATTTCGGTCCGCAAATCCTATCTACATAGACATAACAATATGGCGGCGCCCAGAGCAATGCGTAACTTTGGGCCATTAAGTAGCTGACTACGCTGGTGAGCTTCTTTGAGGCTATACCTGCGAAGCTGGTATAGGCAGAGCTGTGCACTAAATACCTCGCAATACGTGCCAGTTCAGTGTCAAGTGAGAGGGCACTTTTGTGGCTGGAGAAGTCACTTCACCTAGAAGGGAACTAACTACTTCTGCCTGACCTTGTGGAGCAGCCGGTTTTCCTTCACGACAACCTTTTATGTTCATCCCAGCAACGCGCTTTTGTGCTGATGGCAAGCTAGCCTTAATCAATGCTGTGTGCTAGCCATCTTCTCCAATATTTCCACTCTTCTAAGAATAATGTTCGAGACTTTGATATTTTTTGTGCAGCCACACACATCTTTTGTGTTCATTTCATCACTAATAGTTGAACTGTGATGTTCTTGAGTGCTCAAATAATGTTTTGTAGTGATTAGATGCGTCTGTCCTTGATTATTCGATATTCGATTCGATATTCGGAACCAAGTAATCGTAATCGATTCGTATTCAAAAAATTTGATATTCGCACACCCCTACTTTTAACAGTTACTGCCACCTCTTGGGATTGAGAGTTTCCGAATGAAGACACGTGCTTTCTGTTATATTAGCCTATTGTGACAAATTTTTAAAGTGTTTGCTGAAGCATCCGATATTCATACAAACTGAGGGAGCATGGGGTCCAGGAAACGAAGTTCATCGGTCACTTGAGTACATGTAAGCAACCAGGCCGCTGTGTTACACTCCGAAGAAGGTGCATAATACATATTCGGTCTCCAGTATCTCTTCATGCAAATTATATGCACAGCAAATTAGACTGCCTACTTTGGCTTCTGTGAATAGGCAGCACGTGAGTCGTACTAATCGTAAATATGGCGCAGCGTTGCTTTCGAATTTCTGTGCAGTCGGCGGCGCGCCACGCAGTGCGGCACGTGCTGGCACGACAGCACCACGCGAACACCGGTCGTGCAGTCCAGGATTGTGAAGGGAGGTAGATAATTAGTAGCATTCCCTTTGTATCGGGTAGCGGGGGGGAAATCCGACTGTGCGGCCTGCCCGTGGCCCCCCCTGCCACCGGATACGGGCTGGTGTAGTTTCGGCTACTAAGCTTTGTTCCGGTGCAACGCACAGCGGTGGGTGGATCCGCCGGAATCCACTCTTGGGGTTGCGAATCCCCAGGAAAGGTGCAGCAGACTTTCCGCGACATTGTGAGCGTGTCGCGCCCACGATGCCCTATGCCTGAGTGGGAGGGCAGGTCCGAGAAGGGAGACGGACTGGGCACGTGGAATCCGGCTTAAAAGCAGAACTGGTGACTAGAACGACTGTTTGCTTTTGGCGTGGTCGACCCGGTAGACGCGGTCGGGACTTTGTCGTTTTGCCGTTGGTGCTGGCGCCTCGGTAGACGCGGTTCCGACTTAGCTGTTTTGCCGAGCGACGAAATCGCCCGGGCAGACGCGGTCGTTCCAAAATTCGCAAAAAATTGAAAGTCACGGTTCCCTCTCGGTACGAGGGCGTACCACCCAGCCGCGGACGCGTTGGTTTCCGATCACGAAGAGCTCGGTGCCTCGCGGGGGCATGCGGCTGGGCGATCCAAGCTTAGGTTTTGGGGAAGTCGCCCTTGGCCTGAAAGCACGAAAAGAGATGGAGTAAGTAGCAGCAAACTCCGAGGCCAGTAAGCTCCGAAACGCGGGAAAGCCCGGCGGCTATCTGAGTAACGGTTAGTAGACTGCTGAAATCGCAGCGAGCATCAAGACCGATATACCTTGTGGTAGCACGTGATGCACTGCGGACATCAACCGAGACTTCAACCATGAAAGAGTGGGAGTATGGATTGAAGTTTCACATATTCTGCCAGGGTGATCGGTCTCGATCACTGCGAAAACCGTGAAAGGATGGCTGCAGCGTGTGCGAGTACTGCAGGAGTAAGAGCCGAAGTACCGAACGAGTGCTGCGAAATATCTGTCTCTTAGTACTGTGGGAGGGTCGGGGTGGCGGAACCTGGCTTGGGGGAGGGGATCCTAGTCGAGCCCCTGTAGGATTTTCCCTGTCTCGGACGGTCGGAGATCGCCGGTAAAACGTTCTCTGTGGTGTGGGAGTACGTTCGACGCCGAGGGCCCACTATTGGTGCACTGAGTGCTCGCCCTTCAAGGAGGCCTGAAAAGGAACTCAGGATCAAATCAAGCCAAATCTGGTCAAAATCCTGCTGTCCCCAATCCCACCTAATTCCCATAACCCAATCCAACGTCCAATTTCCCATCCATTTATCCCATCCCTTCCGCTACTTCCCAGGGAAGATCAGGGGAGTCTCCCCGGGCCCGCTTCCTCGGTTGTGGGTCGCTAATGTAGCATTTTCCCTTTTATTTTATTTTTCCACCCAAGGGTGCGAAAATATATTTTGCCTACGGGCCTCATCTTTTATTTTCCAATTGGGTTGAGCCTGTTGTGCGTAAGCGGTGCAGGTGGGGGCATATTATTTTTATTTCCTTTTGGTTGCCCCAACCTAACAAATGTATCGGGTAGCTCATAATTCTCCCCTCAGAACTCATTCCTAGCGTGATAAATTTCTTCCGATCAAACGCCAATTTCCATCTTCCTCTAACTAAACTCTCTTCTTCACCATTCTTCAACTCGCCTCTTACGTGTTTCTACCTCTTGAAAGTAGAACACGACCTGGCTTTTTTTAAAGTCTAGTGCATGGCGGATATCGGTGCGGGCCTCTTGCACTGGGGGCTGGAGGGCCTTACACAGAGATAAGAATCTGTTCTGTAGTTTCTCTCTCTTAAATGCTGCGACAGTATTGCTCGAAGCTTACACAGCGCCCTGTGCACCGAAAAAGGTTCACGCTCGCTTTGTAGTCGCCGATGTATATGTGTGGGAATGCGATCAGCTTTGTTGTTCTGCAGTCTGCGGCAGCTCTTATTAACATCAGGTCGTTGTTTTCATTCCCAAGCAGCCTATTTCTGCCGTACGCACGCGTAGCAACGAGACGCAGCAGAACGAGGAGCTATGGAGCTGACCTCCGTGATCCTTGGCAACTCGTCTCCGTTATTGCCGAAAGCTGGTTTCGGTGGTCGCCAGCCCATGTGACCAGATGCTCTTTCCCGTCATGGGCGAACTTTCTGGCATCCAGCGGGCTGTCCGAGCACGGTAAATAGAAGAGGCCCAGTGTTTTTAAACTGTTCGCCTTAATTTTATGGAGCGAACAATCTCGCACTTTCGAGGAGCCTGATCGTGTAAACTCCTTGAAAAGTCTTTTTACAGCAGGCGACAAGAGACCATAATAGGCAGCCATTACCAGATTAGTAGTGGTTGATGACGACGAGGCGTTACCAAAACGGCTGCTGCCACGCTTAGCTAGCTTATGTTGATGGCGGTGACAGGGTGCAAGCCTGCGCCGTCGACACATTACCCCATGGTGATCTCGCATTTTGAAATGCGGGGGCGCGGTGCGGCGACGTGCGCGCAGCGCCCGCCGCGTGACCTCGACGCGCGCGTCTCGGGCTGGATCGGCATTCCGGCGGCCGAAGCTTTCCGCGACACCCTCGAGGGGGCGGCACTCGTGAGTACTTTGCGGGAACAACCCTTCCTTGTGCCCTCTCGCCCCGTCGGCGCCAAGCGCCCATATCAGACGGCCATTACAAGCGGCGAGAGAAACGCAAGTGCCCCTCCCTTCTCGGTCCCACGCCGTCACTTGAATGGGCGTTCGTACAAGCTGACTCGCCTTGCGTGGCTGTCGTCTGGGCCGCTTCTCATCTAGCGTGCTGCGGGCACCGTCGCCCCCGAGTGATGAACGCGATGCATGTCACCACGCCGATTCTTCTGCTGGCGTGCGCGGTGGTGGCCGCTCAGACTTTCGACCTGACAATCCTGCACATCAATGATCTGCACGCGCACTTCGACCCCACCGACCCGTATGGGGCGCGATGCAAGCCAGGCACTGAGATGCGGTGTGTGGGAGGCGCTGCGAGACAACTCCACCTGGTGCGTATTGCCCCATTTATGCTGTGCCTTCTTTGCTATGCGCCGACACCGCTACACGCATCGTGTGGCTCGTGCGTGCACTCTGTCCGGTCCGTGTGGAACCAAAAGCATGCTAGGGATTTCTCGTAGCTTTGCGAGGCTTTCTTCTGAAACGTCTTGACACGCGCCATGCTAGTTGTAAGTCCTGTCTCTATAGGGTATTTTAGGCCGGCGGAATATTATCTAGTGTAAGAGGCGTTTGGCGTTTTGAATTTCAAGCGGACGGTACTTTAAAAATTCGGCCTTGCACCGAACGGTTTTACATGGGGTTCTCGACTGAGCCACATTACATCTAAGAGCTCGGCAGCACAGCCTAGTTGTTTGTGCATGATGCTTACAGCGCGCTGTACGATTCACCTCACGAAGACGGAAAGAGAGACACTGAAAGGGAGCGCAAGCTCACAAATGGTAACGAAGTCACGAAGGGGTCAATTTTAATACAAACACACGTGCCTGTTTTTTTTCTATATATATATAAGGGATAACAAAATCTTCAAGGCAACTGATTAAAAATATAATAAGTTGGGGAAGTCACACTGAAAAACTTAACAGATTTATTCAACGTTTCGACCAGGGACTGGTCTTTTTCAAAAGACCAGTCCCTGGTCTTTTAAAGTAATATCAAGTAATCAGTACAGGTCACTGAATACTTGAAATTGCGTTTTCAAATTTTTTAACGGTTGGAGTTTTGTAACGTGTAGCGATCACTTTAATCCACTTATTTCTTCAGTGATTGATTTCTAGTGATTTGCTAACTTTTTTACAAAAGTGAGTAGCCATTGGTATAACTACAACAGCCTGAATTCGGTGGTGAACCCGATTGTAGCACCATATTGCCGTGCACCGAAGCGACAGCCCTCGAGCTGTGGAGTAGATGTACGTAGCTCGAGCTGCCTGCACTTGAGTAGCCCGCGTTCCGAGCTTCGCATTTCGCCGCAACGTCACAACGAGAGTCATGTTTACAGTGGTCCTGTCCTGTGCCCCCCTGTTGTTGGGGGCACAGGACAGCGCATGCGAAGCGCTGCGAAGCGCAACGCTTTGCGTGCCTTCCAGGTTGTGCGCACGGTCTTCGAATGCTAGAAAAAAAAAAAATCTCCGGAGCGCGCATTCGGATGCTCTTCAGTCCTGCTAATGTGTGTTCTCAGAGAAGCGTGGATAAATTGCCAAAGGGCGTACCGCGACAGACTGTAGCTCAAGCAAGCCGCAGCAGCTCATTCTTCTCCGTTGATATTTGGGCTTAAGTATTAAGAAATGGATGGTATCCCTTAGCGAAAAAAAAGATGTGCTAAAAATTCATTTTGAACATACACTATTGCTTTCATATCTTTTTCTCATTTTTTATCCCTATGCTTTAACTGCAGTAGGAATGCTTCTAAGTATAGTAGGAACAATATATTGAACGTTTTTACAAGTACGTCAAAAATACTTTGGCCGGCGAAGTACATTTCAGTGCATAAAAATATACTAAAAATATACATTAAACACATTAAATTACGTTAAAAATAGACTTAAAATATACATTTGAATACATATCTATGAAAATGTATAATAAATATACATATATAAGATAATACTTACCAAGTCGCCCAAATTTCAGCTTTGCTCAATATAATTTAATGCACCGAAAATATATTCACTTCAGCTTAAAACCCGCCACGGTGGCTCAGTGGTTACGGCGCTCGGCTGCTGTCCCGAAAGACGCGGGTTCGATCACGGCCGCGGCGGCTGAATATCGATGGGGGCGAAATTCTAGAGGCCCGTGTGCTTTACGATGTCAGTGCATGCTAAAGTAGCCCAGGTGGTCGAAATTTCCGGAGCCCTTCACTAGGGCGTCCCTCGTAGCCTGAGTCGCTTTGGGACGTTAAACCCCAATAAACCAAACCAAATCACTTCAGCTTAAAGAAGGTGCACTAGGTGGCTTCACCAGGTGAGACGGGTTAAAATTGTAAACAGCACAACTAATGACTTGCCCGGCTATAAGCGATGAGGAGCCTATTCCTTACAACACGCGTAGTCACGATCAATCAAGGTGGTCTATGTGACTGCAAGGTCACGTGCCGGAATTGGAACACTAAAGGTGTCTCCACAGAGCAAATGCAGACAGAAACCGACGCAGCAAGCGCGAAGTGCTCCCACAAGTGCCATACTTGGCTGCCTTGCATATATGCACCGAGAGACGATGCACTATCCTGCCCGGTGAGGCGTTTTTTGCGCAAAGACTGTGGGCCCCCAAATATTCGCACAAGTGCCGTCCTGGCCGCGTTCGAGCCTGGGGGCTCGCCGTGACTTGCGTAAGGCATAGGTGAGGAGTCTAACTTTAGTCCTTGCCAGTCGGGATCATTTTCGCTGGCATATTCGGGCCCGGAAGTACCCAAGGCGCCTTCGCTTGTGTAATGCTACCACGTTCTCCACACGAAACGTAAATAAGTGGTGACTGCCTTCCTGCTAGAAGTTACCATAAAGGAAAGGACGACAGGAAAGGGAGAGTTTTCACTGTTTCCTGAAACGTCATTTCGAGCCGAAGATTGTTCCACGGTAGCTTGAATCTTGATGCAGATATGTTTACTCGGACTGCCGATTCGTTAAAATTTGAACATACTTTGTAAGAATTAATTGCGAATTTACGAAAGTACACTAATATACGTTGCCAAATTCTAAATGAGATTTCCCGAAACTCAATTTCGAGCATTGGATTGTTCAACGGCAACTCGAACTGTGCTGCAATTATGCTTAGGCGGACTGCCCATTTGTTACAATTGAAGTAGACTTTGGTCTAATTAATAGCGTATTTACGAAAGTACATTTCAAATACATTGCCAACACGCAAACGCCATTTCCCGAAATGCGATTTCGAGAACTAGACTGTTCTATGGCAGCTAGAAGTGTGCTGCAAATGCCTTTAAAAGGACTTCCCGTTTGTTAGAATTTAAGAATACTTCGGACAAATAAATTTGAAATTTACGAAAGTGCACTTTTAATACATTGACACGATGCTAAAACGGCATACATATTTTTTCACCTAGTATTTGAATCGTGCTCGGAGTATGCTTCAAGTGAGAAATTTTTGGCAGATTATAAAATATATTTCGAATACAGTGTATGAAGTTTCAGGAACCTATTTCCTACATATTTTTAGTGCATTCATAAATACAAAATGTGTTTAAAATGCAATATAAATATCCCACGGTATAATCCAAAGGGATTAGTTTTCTCTTAGGGGAATACAGCATAACAATAATCGCTTAATTCTCAGTAATTTAGTTTTTTTTTTAATTGCCCGCGAGTGAGCACTGAAATCTTACATTTCAGTTGAAGTAATTGTAATAGTGATGTGTTATTTTTCCTGTAACATGTATTAGAGAGCTCACCATCCCTGTTAACTTTCGCGTGTAGTCCTTAAATTTTTGTAGGCGCCGTAAACAGGACTGGCATCCTGCGTCTACCTGCTAGCTTCTTTGGTCTGTGGGATATTTTATCTGGGTGGATGTAGGGGATAATGACTGGCTGCACCTTTTCCTTGGTTCCTGCTTTTCATTTAAATTTCTTCCCTGTCGTCAATCTTAAGTCCATTTCTGCAATTTATGCCAAAAGAATACCTGGATATGCAAAAACGCGATGTCAGTTCCCGCTCTGTGTTTCAGCGTCATTTGTTCCGTGTTCGTCCCGTAAATTGTGAAACGCGCTCTAATCACGGCAGGACCCGGCAAGCGTGGGGGCATTTGTTCGTCTGGCGCGGCTAGACTTATCCCGCAGTTCAAGCTGTTCCGGTGATGGGCTCTGCCACATCGCCGGAAACAGTGCAAAGCGACGCTAAACGTGCTAAGCCTTTTTGGGGGCTATTGAAGGAGATTATCGTACTGTCTCGGGGTCCAAGTCAGCACTCACCTGCGCTGCTCTCATTAGCGGCCAGATTATTATTTACTCGTGTGGAGTCCAGGTTTAAAATGAGCAGTCCAAATTTATTTCGGGAAAGCAGAGGTGCGCCGTACTCAGAATTAGTTTCATTTCATTTTATTACCTTAAAGACCCACGAGGGGTATTACATAAGAGTTGGGTACATACACATTGGTGAGCAAGTGTTAACACAACGAAACATGACTGGTAACATTACTGGCAAAGTTGGGTGAGCACATGATGGCTGCGCTGTCATTGGGTAGGTTGGGTTGGGTCATCGACGTAACTGCGCATCATTCTGCCATAGAGAAAATCTAATCAGCTGCTTTGAAGTTCTTGGTAGTCCACGATTGTAGGAGACTCATTTTCCAGACCTAAAAGCTCATTTAAAGCTTTTTATTTCTAAATATGTAAAATGTCAGCCTCGTAGATTCTTCATTTTATATTCGAGGATCACCCGCGCTGTGCCCAAAGGCCCTCCTGTAGGATCTTTACAGCCCTGAAGCGCATCCTCAGCCACATCTCTTGTCTTCCTTCGTAACATGCGATTTCTTCCATTCATGCACGAGCAGGAAAAAAACATGCCTTTTCTTTTATTGTCACCTTCTTCCGGAATCGCTATGAACATCAACATGATGCAAAGCTAATACTGTTTTCCGTTCTACATTCATTCTTTTAGCATAATGTATCATATTTGTTGCTTAATGTGTCTACATGGCTGACCACAAAATTTTTTTGTCAATTTTTTTATTTTACATTTTTGCTTCTTAAATTTTTGCGTAGGTTTTCGCAGGCATCAACGACCCTAAAATGGCACTATCGTGCGCGAAAAACTTATGTTTTCAAAGTAGAAGGTGACGGTGTGATTTTTTTTCAGTTAAATTTAATTTGCTGGCTAGCGCTGCGACCACACACACTGTCAACGCGAGCACTCTATCAGTAGAAAAGTGCAGGGCAATATATCGCTGAAACTTTGCGCGGATTTTATTGCTGTATAAGTATGGTTTATCTGCTGATACCTAAACATTTTTGTTTACATGTCAAAGATACGGGAACGGACTTTAGAGATTAGCTTGTTCTGCATCTCATTAACGCGCAGCATAGGACCACGTGAAATACGGGCTCGAAATCATCTTGTCTATTGTCGCCAGCTCTGCGCCAAATAATATTGATGTGATGTAAAAATAACAGCTCGCCCAGCAGTTAACCCTTTTGACATGTGTCCGCCGGGGTGGCTCATTGGTTATTGCGTTCGGCTGCTGACCCGAAAGACGCACGTTCGATCCCTGCCGCGGCGGTCGAATTTCGAAGGAGGGGAAATTCTAGAGGCCCATGTACTGTGCGATGTCAGTGCACGTTAAAGAACCCTCGAAATTTCCGGAGCCTTTCACTCCGGCGTCTCTCATAGCCTGAGTCGCATTTGTCACATTAAACCCCATAAACCAATCTTTTAACTTGTGTCAAGTTGTAACGCAGTCGCAGCCGTCGGCAAAGAACTCGGCTCGAAACTTTACTACCAAGCAAATATCATGATATATTATGAACAGAAGCGGTACCAAAACGGAATCCAGCGGTAAGTCCGATGTGGCATCGGCCTAACATCTAACCTCATGCGTTTAACACGACGTGGTAGATGCTTCTCGATTCACTGGACAGCAAGCAATGAATAAGGGCTGGAGGCAGAGCGCAGCCAACAATTCAACGGCAACAACTTTCTCTGCCCGGAGTATTTGTGTGTCACGTTACGGTGCAGCCTTTGACCACCGTGGAATGCAAGAGCACGTGTCTGATTTTCTCCCTCCACTCCTCGCCCTCTCTCTGAGCGCAGCCAACTTTCCGCCGTGTTGTGGAAAGGCCCCACCGCGTCAGAACTGGAAGCGTTGCCCTCTCGGCTGCAAGGCCAGCTCACCCCCGACGAAGCGCTGCTTCCCTTCTTTTTGCCTCTGCTGTGAAGCGCTTTCACCTGATCCGGCAGTGATTGCGTTGAAGCGATTTTTCCGCTTCGTACGGCACGAGCGCAGCTGCATGGTAGCAGCTGTCCCGGATGTTCGTGTACAGAGGCCGTCGATATTTTTGCGCTGCTCCAGCTTTCGCAAGTGCGCCACGACATGTGAAACTTGGATTCCTGAAAACAGGCCGCGTCGGTTCTGTCGCAAAGCCGGAATACGCACTGCGAGAGCTTCAAAGTGGTTCAAGGAGGTACGACCGCACCAGAGACACAGCAATCCAGAGCGAAGCGCTTCTGACAACGTTTTTTTTCCTCCTCTACCTTTCATTTCCAACGCAGCTACGCTGGAAAGCGGAAGGTTATTGTATCATATCTGCTTGTGCGCGCAGTTATCTTTGCTTCCGAGCACACACGTGCCGACGTTTCCTTTCAAGATAACTCTTCCTACCAACAGTACTACTCTCTACCCTCACACTACTCTCTCGCCCAACGTGGCTCTATACACGGTGCAATAAACGACTGCTGGCATTCGTTCCCTCAACACGCACTGGCGTACATCACTCGGTCAGTCACCATGAGTGATACATTTATAAAAAATATCTGCATGCAAAGCAAGGATGGCAAAAACAGCGAAAGGAAAAAGAAACCAAGTGACTTTACGTTTTCCATGCGTTTCATTTCAACTGAACAGAAAACAGGAGGACGAAGAGAGTATGGAATACCGGACGGACGACGGAACATTTTGACTCAGGTTTCCTAAAATCAGACAAGGCGACCTTATAATCTCCTCATGTGCAGAACAATCTAATCATCACTTACTAGCATTAGGAACTCCTAGAAGACTAGGCGAGGTTAATAAAAACTACGAAGAACCACAAAAAAAGGAATGTCTTTAGCGGAACTATTAGGCCAACTCCCAATACAAGAAAGAAAAAATTATGACGAGCAGCAGGGTTATTGCTTCATGAAACGTAATTTAAACGTGTGCCTCTTGTTTTAATCGTGAGCAAACAACAGAAATTGAGCAACCAAATAATTAAAAAACAAGAGTATGAGAACAAAGAATAAATGCGCAAAGTCTGCAATTGGCCCGTGTTGTTCTTCTTCTCTCTTGTACCGTCCTTTTCGCGCAGTTATTATTTGTTCTCATAATGTCGTACCAACTAGCCCCTCACCGCACTCTTCTAAAAAGACAGCATCGCTCCTGCCAGTAAGAAGGAAATATGGAAGAGCCCACAAGTCCACTCAACAGATGAAGTCTTGCACTATCTAAAGGAGGCCATGTCTGCGGAAGTTAGCAGAAATTGTTAGCGGAAATGCTCCTGCGAAGCAATGATGCCAGTGAGTGTAGGGTGTTGGCCGAGGTATTGGAGTATCACGTCCTATAAATCCGCTTCTGTGCGTCCAGCGCCCACAGTACCGATAACGCGGTAGGCGGCCTTAGTTTCGCCTTGGTGAACGACGAATGCAGACAACTCGAAAACACTCTGACGACATTTTACGTACGTTGGTCGCCGTCGCATCTACGACTGATTCTGCCTTAGTAGACAGTAGTATATCTACTCTTAATGACAGGCGACTCATGCGTGACGTGCAGTTTCTCCAAAAGTTGTGCGTGGCTCCACTGACTGTGAACAATTATTGATTTCACTGAGATTTCGTGTGCCTCATGCAAAAGCCTCCAAATCTTGTATTAAATTTTATCCCGACATGCTTGCCATTTGTTTCAGGACTGGTTTCCAGGTCAGATATAATTCGACATTAGCGCGGACATATTAGCCTAATTTGCTGTTTTTCATAACTAATATTAAATAAGTACTTTTAGTTGCTTTTTTAATAAATGCTCTTTAGTGATGTTTGTCTAGCTAGCTATCGCTGCCTGTCTGTCTGTCCGTCTGCCTGTCTGGCTAGAGATCTGCCTGTCTGTCTGTCTGTCTGTCTAGCGCTCTGTCTAGCGCCCTGTCTAGCTGTCTGTCTATCTAGCGCTCTGTCTAGCTGTCTGTGTGTCTAGCTGTCTGTCTGTATGGCCATCTATCTAGCTGTCTATACTAGGTTCACTTTGTTCGCGAAGCAGCAATGCCCAATCTGTAAATATTTTGTGTTAATGGAACATGTTCTCAGCATAATAAATACCGTGGTTTACAAAAGGCGGCTTTGTAGCCTACTCGTTGCGTGTTCACCTAGCAACCTTAGTGTGCTGGGTTCTATTCTCCGCGCCTTCAGCAGAAATTTTATTTTTCATACTACGGAGTGGGAAGCGCACTTCTACTGCATCCTTCGTCAGCTCCTTGAACTGTGTCTTGGAAAGGAAAGATTCTTGAGGCTATGCCTCTATGTGGACCGCAGCTAGATATTGGCCTCGGCAGATCCGTCTCCCGGATGAGCGCTGGGCGGACATCAGGCCAGTGGCACTGCAGCCAACCGGAGCTGTAACCGCTTTCACAATCCCGACGGCCCCATCAACACGCCCACCGGGTCATCATTAGTCATGTTACGAACAAAATAACCAGAGTTGCTGCTGCGCTGGAACTCTTTAACCGCCAAATTAATTCCCGAACAACGTATCAAAATCCTCATTTGTTAGCGATTTTTAGCGAAAATGACTGTTGACGGCCTTAAAACACGCAGTAAAGGCGCAAACGGGCCGACAACTACCGCCATCTAGTGTTGCAAATTGCAGCCAACGGAAGTGATCGCCGTAAACTCCCCTTTGGCATTGGGAGCAACGCCACATGGGGCCGTACGAGTGACTTATAATTGGCGTAATTGGTGGCATCTGGCATCACAAGTGCAGGTCGGGATTGGCGCTCAAAGGGTTAATTTGACATGAAAGTACTCCAGCCTCCTTCAGGGTCAGTAGCAAGATTTGCTAACATAACATTGTAGAAATGAAATTACAGTTCAATACAAAGATTCGCTCATAAAGCTCGGGCGATCTAAAATAAAAATAAAGAAGTTAAGTGTATTACATTTTGCCACAGTATCTCAACACGACAGAATTGAGAGTAAGAAGTTAGGAAGTACTAATGAGGGAATGATACCGGGAGTATGCCCCAGTTTTCCACAGTTGAAGGAAGAAGTGGTACTGGAAAGCTTTAGCGCATGAAAAAACAGGCTGTATGTTCGATATAGACAAAGACTATATTTAACATTTCTTTCCGTACAGAAGAGAATACAAGGATAAGAACGAGAAACTGCTTCATGAGTGACCAAAGTTTTTACCACGTTTTTGGTAGCGGATAATTGATCCTTATAATAAAACACAGCTGCGATTGAAACTGTTAGAAAGTAAAAAGCATACATTAGACTTCGTAGCTATAAAATACAAAATGCGAGGCAATGAAAAGCATTACTCATACAGAATACACGAACCCAAAGACATGTATCAATTAACACCGGCGCAATAGCTAATCGCTAATACCGTCGTGCACATTCAAGGGCATCAGCACATAAGTGCACTTGTAGGTATACAGCACTAACAAATTATCTACATCTGCATACACAGTACCACGGGCCGCTTTGTTAATTATAATTTTAAATGTTATGTTATTAAAAATGTTGTGTTAATTATACAAGCTGTTCAGTATAGGGGGCATACGGCACTTTATCCTATTCTGAGCATGATTTGTGCGGGAAAATGGCACAAACCATATTTCCCTTGCCCTTATGTTGTACTGTACTTTAGGTGCTTTCGACAAATTACACAAGATTGTGATTGCTCGAAGTTGCTAATACTGTAAATAACGAGATGCAATTACCTCTCAGGATGGAGCAAAGTGACCGAACAGTAGAATGAAGAAGCTTCAAACATTAACTATTCCGGCGTGAAGTGAGAAGATGTACACTCAAGGAGGACAGGTTAGGCTAGCGTGAAAAACAGCGTTGGCTTGGTGCCTTTCCAATGCAGGGATTACATTTTATTACCTCATCAGTGCTCGCATAAGGCAACGCATTTCCACTGCCTCGGAGTGAGACCACCGACCGTATCAATCCACGGGGAGCGGACTCGCTTTGTCCGTCTCTGCTCGGAAGGAGCTGGACCGCGGAAGGGACGGAAGCAGCCGGTGGCGCCCGAAATAACGTCTTGCCCAGAGGAGCGGCCGGAACAGCGCCAGCGCAGTGTGCGGCGAGAAAAAGCGCAGACAGGCCGCGTTGATGGAGGCTGACGTGGCTGCTCCGCCGAAAGGATAAACAAAGCGTCTCGAATGGGCGCGGCCGCTGGGAAGACTGGCTCCCTCTCGCCTGGCCGGCATCTCTGGCGGATACTCTCTGGTGGGCCAGGCGGCTGCTGGCTTCCTTTCTCTCACCGGCTCCTTCCCCTGACATTTTGAGACTCTCTTGCAAGAAACCGATACTTCTGCTTTTCCAGCATATGTGGTACAGGCGTTGGAAATCATATTTGCTAGCGCTTAGTGAACACACGAGACAAAGAACACAAATACACAGGACAGACGCTAGTCTTCAACTGCCATTTATTCGAAAAACGTTCACTATAAGACATCTCAGAAATGCTGAACTTACACACGCGCAGTAGCAGCGCCACGCTTCAGGAACATTTCCTTTTTTGAGATTGACAGACGGGCGGCTGACGCATTTCGAACCTTCATTATCAGACGGCACCCTTGCGACTCTGACCCTGTACCTTGCACACCAATCTTTCCAGAAACAATCATTTTAGGTACAATGAAAACCCAATCGGAAAGTGAAATTTTTTGACCTATGCATTGATAATGAAGGTTCAAAATGCGTCAGCACCCCGTGTGTCAATCTATTACACAAAGAAAGGTTGTTCCTCCAAAGCATGTAAAAGGCCCTTTGGGTGTGGACATCACCTAAACGCTGGGATTAAAACGTGGTGTTTAATGGACACTGGACACTATTCCATCCAGTTATTGTTTTCGGCGAAAATCGATTATCTGGTTCTCTGAATATGCTAGTGCTTGTCCGGCAGTAAAACGCGCATTTTTCCTGAAAAAAAAAGCATAGCATTCGAAAACTTCTCGCCACTACGTTCCACCGCCCGACGTCTACGCCGAAGGGACCTCCTTGACCACCGTTTTGCAGTGAACGGTGACTGAGTCTAGCCTCTTGGATCGGCGCCTTCAAAGTGGTAGTTCTAAGCCATACGCACCAATTCCTTTCACTGCATTATTGCATTGCTCTGAAGTGACGCATTTTTGGTTTCATTCTTGGAGACGAAACTAGTGAAGCCTTGGTAAAGAATACAAGTGGGAAGAGACGTATGCTAGTGTTCTGTGAAAATTTGCGACTTGTAAGCTGCTAAGAATCCCTGCTTATTCACTCTTCTCACAGATAGCAAGAGCAAACTTAGCTTTACCGCAAAGCAAGCGTGCCTTGGCGGAGCGGCCGCGCTGAAGCAAATGACGCAGCGCAGGCCCTACCTACAGCTGTCACTGCGCTTGCGCGCTAGACTGTGTACATCTAGCAATGCCGTGTAATCACAAGATATGTGAAAATCAGCGCCAATGTTGATTGGAAATTTCTTTTTTAGAAAACCTGACATTATGTTTGCTTACACAAGCACTTCGTAATCTGGCTATCTTTTCTAAGACAGGCGCCTGTCCTTGCTTTTCCCCACTAAAAAACACTTATCGAGGAAGGGCCTGCAATTCGCTTCTGAAATGAGCGCCTTCATGACCATTCATCTTAAAGCAGCGCGACACACAGGACGAGAGAAAGAAACAAGAGACGACACGAACGCTCGTGTCGTCTCTTGTTTCTTTCTCTCGTCCTGTGTGTCGCGCTGCTTTAAGATGAATCCGTTCCAACTTGCCCAGTTTTCTGTTCATGACCATAATCGCTATGTAAGTAATAAGAACGAAGAAGACGCAGAACTAGTAAATCATTGTAATGCCTGTAACAAATGCAGGCCGTATTAAGTGTTTTTAGTGGGAAAAAGCAAGGACAGGCGCCCTCGTGAGATCATCGAACAAGAAAAGGTAGCCACAGTAGTAAGTGGTTGTGTAAGCAAACCTTCTATCAGACTATCAAATAAAGAAATTCGCTACCAACATTCACCCTGTTTTTCGCATATCTTGTGATTTCACTTCGAAGTCAACGCTGTGTGCGTCCCCTGAAGTTGGATGCGCGTAGGTGCCATCACGTGCTCTCAAAAGAGAGCGGAATCCGTGAGAAAGGGGGAGCCCGCGTATCAGCGCTTGCTCACGCAGCCTTTTGATAACTGTGATGCTCGGGCGCCAAGGAGGGAGACACGCTATCGGTAGACGCTTATCTCGTGTGTGCAACACTCACATTCAGCAGTTCGAAGTGGTGCTCGCTTTGTTTCAAATGCAACACTGGGGAATTCCTATGGAATAGAGGCAACGTTACTAGATTTCCTGGTCAGTTTGCAAACTCCGCTGCAGCTAGGCGGCCAAACGTGGCCCCATTCGGGTCCCTCTCGCGAGGTGGCGTTTTCGGCGCTGTTGGCCCGCTCCGGCCGGTCTCTCGTCACACGGACTATCGCTATCAGACGAGCGCGCCGTGTTTCACACCACTTTACGCCGGTAATTCCTGTTTAGCAAAGATATTTCCAAGATAGGCCACAAATATTATTCTGAATGTGCAACTACACTGGCATTAAGGCTGCGCAAATGGTCCTGGGCGGCAGAGGTGCGATCGGGATGTCTGAATCATTATCTATTTCGATGATACATCTGGATCTTGGTCGGGTATAGTTTTTTGTTTTATTTACTTCTCTACAAACTAAATGGCACCTTGCTTACGGCGGGCCACGAAGCGGTAGATGAGTCGCATGTTGCCGAAAATATCGAAACCTATGGTCATGTACGATCGGTTTGAAGCAAGACTGTCAAAGATGCATACGTGCTTTTTAAAGGGAGATGCAGCAATACCACCGTGAAACTTCGACGTTATTGAGGTCATAAAACGCGAAAAATGACGGTAATAGCACAGGTCAGATTGAAAAAATGAAATAAGAACTGGTATGGCGCAAGAAACGGGGACACAGAAGGCACACAAAACACAGGACTTCCGTGTCCCCGTTTCTTGCGCCATACCAGTTCTTATTTCATCATGAACCAACTCGCTCAAACTAGAGTTTTACTCAGATTGAAAGTAGTTTATTCAGTTAGCATAAGAAAAAAAACATATAGATCTTAATGGGCCAAACAGTTACAAGAAACGTGCTTTTTTGTTTGCAACAGCCACCTTCTCCTTGCTGTCTAAATGGTGATTAACGTCTCTAGAAAAAAAGTGCATTCTTGTAGCAATAACAAAGTTCAGTATCTAACAAGTGAATGCCGACACGTGCTCAGCACAACCCAAGCGAGCAAGGCTGCACTTCTATAGCTCTTCCAGCACTTTCCAGAAAATGTTTGAAGCCTTGGCGATGGTCAGTGTGAATTGCGGTCGCACATTACGTAGAATGCTCGTCTTTCCTTGGTTTGGGAGCAGACAGGTCGACAGCTGGGCCGCACCGACTCACGGACGCATAGCTCGGGTGCACCGACGCTGTTGCGCTTCTGCGTTGAGTTGCAGCCGGAGCCAACGCTGCACGAGCTACGTCGTTCGAAACGCACTTATATAAATCTGGCAAGGATACAGAGGAGCAGCGATCAACTTGCAGCGCAGTTTAACCCAACAAAAAAAAACGCCTGGCAAAAAACGCTTCGCTGTAGTCTTCGCTGATGTGGTCAGCGTGGCTACTCTGCCGAGAAGCCGGTCAAACAGCGACGAGAGCGCCCCGCTCGGCGGTACAGGCAAGGGTGACATCCGCGGCGTCGGAATTTGCAAACTGGAAAAGTAATCTAGTAACCTTGACTAGAGGTCCATTTGCACAGCACTTCGCGCGGTTTTAAGGGGGGTCAGCGGCTGGCCTGTGCTGCCTCCGATATTATCCAGCGGTCAGCCAGTAGGTTGGCCACTGAATGATCCGGATGCTCCCCCACCCCTCTGTCTAAGTGGATTAAGGCGCAGACTCCATCGACCGGGATGAACACTGTGGGGGCAACAGCAGAGGAAGTTTCGACAGGTCCTTCGACCCCACGATGACCCCACAGAACAAGGCGAAAGCCTTTCCTTGCGCACTGTTTGGCATTGATTTCTTTCTTTTTATTTTTTGTTTTTATTTTTAGATTCAAGTTTTTATTTTTGTTCATTTTTCTTATATTTTGTTTTTATTTCCTATTTTTATTTTTTATTTCCGCTGTTGATTTTGCCCGCACACTCTGACGTCACAACCGAAAAGCTTAACACCTCTGCTGACAAGATTCTCCTGACAACCTTCTGTCGACAACGATAAGGCATTAAAGGCTTCCGCTTTAATAGAGGATGCCTGGCTTAGAAGCAGCCTGTGTAGTTCTTCCCACGCTCGGATCGGTGCGAAGGACCTACCCTTTGGTTCCCCGCAAGAGGCGACCGACGATGGACAGAGGACGGGGGAAGAAGGGAACTGTGTCTTCCAGTAATTGACCGTGCCCAACAAGAGCCCTCCCAACCGGAGAAAGACCGCCGAGGTTGTAACCACAGCGCCGCAACTTTGTTTCGATGGACACGTGCACTTGGGGCGAAGTAGCCGCGGTCCTCCGAATCCTGCTCGACCATTCCCACGGTGCTCCCGTGCGCTATGTAGCTCTTCCGATCTGTGCCTCGTGTTGATTCGGCCACCGCCTTGCGGAGGGCCGGAGCCTTAGGGTATTTAACAAGCGTCCTAAGTGAGAACGAAGGCTCTGGGCCCTGGCGACAAGGCTCATCCAGTCGCTCGACCCTATTAACTTTTAATTCTTGACTGGTTGCCCTTACTTGTAAATCATGTAAATAGTCTGCATAAAGTTTTCCTTATTTTCGTAACTACGTCTCCAGCCTTCCACGTCCATTCTCCGGTCTGTTATCAGTACACTGTTATCAGGAGCTATCGTTCATTTTTTTTATGATAGTGCCATGACAGGTGTGTCACGGGGTGCGGTTTTCGTTTTTCTGCTCAAGTCGAAGGGCTTTCTCGGCCATTCGCCAGTGTGCCCGTTGAAAATGGGGCACCAGGATTCGCGGTCTTTGAGAAGCGTCATTTCGCTTCTTAGAGGTTGCTCATATATACTGACGTGAACTCCTACTTCGTGTGCACTGGCCTCTCTGTGGAGACCTGCCTCGCTCGTCCCCTGTGGTTGGCTTCCCCGCGATGCACCCTCCCTAGCCTAGTTAGTTACCGTAACTAACAATGGAGAACGCCGGCGTCGCAGGACATGAACGATACGGACTGGGTGACTGCTGCGCGCGCGCTGGATAGCACTCTCGTTTCGTCTCGGGATTTCGGCTCGCACTGATGTTCAGGCGCGGCACTCAGCGCTTCGCCAGTGGTGCGAAGCTTTGTGGTGGGAACATTCCGCCGCCAGCTCGTCTCGTACAGCCTCGGAGTTTTCCTCTTGCCCAGGCGTGAGCAAGCGTTCGCTCGTAACCGTGCTGGTGAGTCGGACGTCCTCGATTCCTCAGCGAATTAATGCGATAGCGTTAAGGGCCCCGTGTATCATAAAAAAAATTGGCTGGGGTTTAGCTAAGGTTAAGCCTGGATATCTCGAAGCGAAAAGCAACGGTGATCCACGATAAACACGCGCTTGCGGCGAACGTCAAACGATGACGCATAGCGC
This sequence comes from Amblyomma mixtum, assembly GCF_055824585.1. Taxonomy (NCBI): domain Eukaryota; kingdom Metazoa; phylum Arthropoda; class Arachnida; order Ixodida; family Ixodidae; genus Amblyomma; species Amblyomma mixtum. Next base: position 4,609,185 of record NC_143021.1, on the reverse strand, counting down.
GCGGCAGCGAGCGCCTGTTCTATGGGCAAGCGTGCCTTATAGACCTTTTTCAGTTTTAGCCTCGCTCCCAGCGCACCGAACACCGCCATGTTGCTTTCCTCCTCTCTGGCTGGTTCGGAAAGGCGGTGTCCGTGCGTCCCGTGCGTTCTCTGCGGTTCTCCGTGTTTACTGTATGCGGTTGCTTAGCTGTAGTAGCCCGATTTGGGTGTATGTGCGATTAAATCTGAAACGAGGTCTTCGGGAAACCACTGCGCAGTCGTCTGCTGTTCAAACAACTACAGGAAGCGAAGGCGGCTTGAAGCGGAGCAGTGTGAAGAACACAGAGAGCCACGGCGGCAGTGCGGTTGCAGGCTGTTTCAGCTACACAAACCTTACACGTGAGCACCTACTGCTGATGTCACTAAGATGTGTCGTCTGTGACCCTTGCAAAATCAAAACATAAGTAATAATTTGGATAAATGATGTAGCAGCATTGCGGGTTACGTAACATTTCTTTTATAACTGCCGACACTGGCGACTGATTATTAACGACAACGGCTCTGTAAACATAGCTATTTGACAGAACTTGAAAGTCATGATGCATTGCACAAATGCCACAGCTGTTTGCTTGCAGTAAATATCCGATAAACCAGCAGGACTTAACAAACTGAAGGCCGCAGCTTTGACGTGTCCACCTTGCATGGTGACACCTCATGCTTCGACCAAATACTATTTTCAACTGACGCCATAATGCAAAGTGCCGATTGTTTAAAAAAAATATGTGCCTATTAGGGACGCGCAATCAGCAGGCACGCAGTGCCCACCCGACCACACGCACGCGCTTTCTCGTTCTTTCGGCATTAAGCAGCGGCCGCACCCGAGACGGACCAAGCAGATACGCCCCTCAAGAACTGTCACAGCAGGTGCACCAGTTTCGAGTGTATAAACTACATCGCGTTCGAAGGCCACATGCCTCTCTACTACATCTTTTTCCGAGTTTAGCGAAATGTCAGACGACGCGAAGCTCCGAATCCAGTTTCCTTGGTTCCTGCGACACCTTGCTTCGACACGCGGCGCCGACGGATCCACTGGCGCTCCGAAGAGCGCTGCCACAAATTCGCATGTTGACGCTAAGAGTGGACCACCCTACATTTGCAGGCTTCACCGGTTATTTTACCGTTAGTACGAAGTAATCAAGAAATTTATGCGAAGCCAAAAGCCACAACAGGATTCTGTGCGCTTATGCGCTCCAGCGGTGCCTTCTCCATGTAGAACTGCAGAAAGTACTGTTTTTTAGGACAGTGCAGAGGGAAAATGTAGTGGAAGACGCGGTCGAATGCCGTTTCAATCTGTTCGTGTCACCGGCGCAACGCAGAGCAGACCGCTTGGGCGCTTGACAGCAACACTGCTGTTAGCTCGGAACGGAGCGGTTTTTAAGCATGAAATGCTTTTAGCCCCCGTTGTCGGCAGTGTGGTGACGTCACGCCGAGACCGAGAGCCATCATCCGGGCATTGAAATCCACTCATCCGGGCATTGAAATCTACTCATCCGGGCATTGAAATCTACTCATCCGGGCACTGAATTCCAGTCATCCGGGCACTGAATTCCAGTCATCCGGGCACTGAAATCCAGTCATCCGGGCACTGAAATCCAGTCATCCGGGCTCTGAAACGAGAACATCCGGGCACCGTACGAGACTTAACGAGATTTAACGAGACTCTGTAAGCCCTCCTACGCGACCGGCATGCAAGCGCCGGTTGGTCTCCAAAGGAGTCACAAAAAATAACTGCTGCCAGTGCCTTCTCAATGTTTATCAAGATATCAGTCGCTGTGCGTTTGATAATGCACGGAATTATAATTTCAATTATAATTTCCGATTTCTAATGACGCGTGCAAAAAGCACATAAATGCCACGATACACTTCGTTGTCATACGTGATCTCTTACGGGCTTCGCGCATCGAAGCAAAGCCGCGCAGGCGCACAGGAGCCCGGGGGAGAAGCGCTGCGTTCAAAGGGCAAGGCATCGCGCCGAACGGGTGGTAGCGTTCCTCCCTTCCATTACGGTGCGGTTCGGGTGTCCACCGAGATGGCAGAGAATTACTGCGCCATTTCCTTTCCTCAAAAAACCTTGCGTTCAAATGGCAAATCATCGCGCTGAACGGGTGGTGGCGTTCCTCCCTTCCTGTACGGTGCGGTTCGGGTGTCCACCGAGATGACATTAGGCCCGTAAACATTTCATGCTTGCTCTACTGTCGGTTACGGGAGAGGCAGAGATTTTTTACAAGCGGTTATGATTGAAGCAAAGCCTATCTGGTTTTGTTCTTTGTGGCATTAAAGAAACGAATACGTCACGCCGAGACCGAGAGCCATCATCCGGGCACTGAAATCCACTCATCCGGGCACTGAAATCCAGTCATCCGGGCACTGAAATCCAGTCATCCGGGCACTGAATTCTAGTCATCCGGGGACTGAAATCCACTCATCCGGGCACTGAAATCCACTCATCCGGGCACTGAATTCCAGTCATCCGGGCACTGAATTCCAGTCATCCGGGCTCTAAAACGAGAACATCCGGGCACCGTACGAGACTTAACGAGATTTAACGAGACTCTCTAAGCCCTCCTACGCGACCGGCATGCAAGCGCCGGTTGGTCTCCAAACGAGACAAAAAATAACTGCTGCCAGTGCCTTCTCAATGTTTATCAAGATATCAGTGGAGCTGTGGGTTTGATAATGCACGGAATTATAATTTCCGATTTCTAATAACGCGTGCAAAAAACACATAAATGCCACGTTACACTTCGTTGTCATGCGTGATCTCTTAGGGGCTTCGCGCATCGAAGCAAAGCCGCGCAGGCGCACAGGGGCCCGGGGGAGAAGCGCTGCGTTCAAAGGGCAAGGCATCGCGCCGAACGGGTGGTGGCTTCCTCCCTTCCTTTACGGTGCGGTTCGGGTGTCCACCGAGATGGCAGAGAATTACTGCGCCATTTCCTTTCCTCAAAAAACCTTGCGTTCAAATGGCAAGGCATCGCGCTGAACGGGTGGTGGCGTTCCTCCCTTCCTGTACGGTGCGGTTCGGGTGTCCACCGAGATGACATTAGGCCCGTAAACATTTCATGCTTACTGTACTCTCAGTTACGGGAGAGGCAGAGATTTTTTCTTTTATAATTATAGCTACAACATAGAAGCGCTCAGAAAGTTTCGTGCTCGCATTAATAAATGTCTCCATTATAGATACCAGAAAGCCGTTAAATGAATTGCGCACACTTGCGTAGAAGCGCACCTCCAATGTCGATTTTCGGCACAACTTGCAGGGAAACATCCGCTTCGCCGCTCGCCGAAGCACCGGCCATTTTGTTCACAGTTGCTCAGTGCATACAGTTCAACACTTTGCAGGTCAAAATACTAACAAAATCAACACTCGGATAAGGCTGAACAGCGCGGCGAGTACTCGCTGCCTGTACCAACGTTTTTAGATCCCTTTCAGTTCGAAAGCTGCAGTGCGCGGATTGTCGCCCTCCCGTTTCCTGCCGCGCGGTGGCGCTAGCCACGCTGTTTGCCCGACCAGCGTGGCCCTTCGCGCCTACGCCATCGTCGCCGCCGCCTGATTTGGAGCAGCCAGCAGATATCAGCATGGAAGATATCAGCTCTCCTGTGCCAGTTGTTGGCAGTGACGCTTATCTTACAGTATACAAAAGCTTCAAGCAAGGGTGCTTAAAGCATCCCACCAAAAAGATGCTAGAGTTTACCAACATTCTAAACTAAGCAATCTCGAATTCTTTGAAAGAAGGTCCCGTTTTTGGGCACATTTTTTGGGAGGTGCTAGACGAGCTGCAATTGCAAAACCTTGCTCGGCTTGGATGTGCAGAGCATATGGCCACTTTTACATGCCAACTGCTGCATTTTGTCATAGTGAAACGCATGCATTTCTATGCGAGAGACAACCGTCGGCTGGAGAACAGAGAAAAGGTTATTGCAAATAAAAAAGCTCGCCTTCTGTAGCCGTTCCCTCCGTGCTTCCGATTTAGTGTTACTGCATTTAATGCTTGTCTGTGTTCAATGAAATTAACATTCTAAAAATGAAAGTGCAGGACGCTGCTCCCGTCTGTGCGATCATTGCAAATAAAAAGCTCTTCTATAGTTATTCCCTCCCTGCATCCAGCTAAGTATGTCTGCATTTATAGTTGTGTTCACTGAAATTGGCATTCTAAAGAACGTGCAAAATGCTGCTGGTATGTGCGGTGCTTCGTTGATAATATAGCGCGGAATTTCGTGACTGATCTAGAAGTGGAACATCGGTAGTTTTAACCTTTCATTGATGTTTCGTGCATTCTACCGAAAAAATATTGATAGCTTTACTCCAACATACGCATAGCGCTAAAAGTCGCGAACGCGATGCGATAAAGCGCAATGCAAACGATTGGTATTTTGCGAACTGGCATCACCCTGCGCTTTATCTCACCCTTACTAGCCAGGCGAAACATTTATTTAACCATGAGACTGAAGTTTCAACGTGACAGCTACAAAAGTGCAGCAAATTTGAGTTCGACGTGTTCGCTCCCAATGTTATCGCGGATGAGAACAGGCTGTCACAGCAACTGCCAAGCGCGAGCGCTCCGGCGGCTCCGGGCCGACAGCGACAGCAGCGCCGCGTGGTGAGTGGAAGCGGACGGGGGCCGCTTTCTCGGGCTCGGCCCGGGGGAGCTTGCAAACTGAAAGGTATCTAAAAACGTTGGCCTGTACTGCAGCGGCGGCCGCCCAAGCCAACATGGCGGAGAAATCGGCCAGACGCAAGACGGCGCTGCTGTCGAAAGATGGCCGCGCGCACCTGAAAAAGGTCTATAGTATAACCCCTCCTTTCAAATGCGCACTGCGCAAGGCTGCGGTGAAAGGTCAAACGGTGGCGAGGAGGAGAAGCGGCGGCGCACATGCGCAGTAGCCTGCGCCGTGCGTGACGTCACTCATGCGCCGACATACGCCGGCTCACGCGAAGCGCGGTGTTGACTAGCGTAGTGAAGCTTTTCGCTTCAAAACGGGTGTCGTCATCGGCGGTGTTGGGCGTGAGCGGAAAATCCCCGCAACATTAATAAATAAAACCGAGTAGGAAATTGGTTTAGTTGGGGGAGACGAGCACGCTAACCACTCCGCCACGCCAGTTCTATGGTGTGGAATGAAGAAAGGCGCGTCTAGTGAATACGGGCTTGTCTTTGAATGGCGCTCTAGAGACATGTACTGTGGTGTATATTAGGAATTATGAGCATGGAAATTACAGAAGTGGCAGTTAAGCGAGTAGCAAAGTAGGTTTCCGCTACTTTTCCTTTTCGCTTGGCGCACATGTAGCGCCATCAGGCGGCGCCCACTAAAACCTCCTCCTCGTAATGTACGCCACTGCCCCAACTGATAGCGCGACGGCAGCGACTCCCGCTCGTCTTGTTCGCGCGCTGTGGGGCCGTGCGGGGAGGCTGGAATCACGCGGTGAACGGCGAACAACGCAGCGCACATCGAAGGCTCGTTCACCACGAAGCTTGCGGCTTCCTGCCCGTTCGTTCGGCGCGGATGCTTGAGCTTGCGTTCGTGGTATCTGGTTTGCACAAGAATGATGTGCCGACGAACTACGAATGCAACTTGAGTTTAGGACAGAAGTCAAAGAAAAGGAATACGAAGGAGGAAAAAGGAGGAGAAGGCGCTATCGCGTCTGCTCTTAAAGCGAAGCTTAACGTCCTCCTAATTTTTCTTTTTATTGCGAAAGCAATACTGCTCGCAGTTTGAGCCCTTCAGCGTCGTCTCGGCAGTGTAACCACGTCTGAGCTTTAGCATGACCTCCGCTGTGATAACGTCACGCCAGACGGAGAGAGACAGAGCCCCAACTCATCTCGTCGCGGTCGTCCCAACGTAAACACGGTGCGTCGAGCGGCAGCTGCTCGCCGCTGTCGCGAGGAGGCGCTCGCTGTGATGACGTCACGCCAGACGGAGAGGGACAGAGCCCCAACTCGTCTCGTCGCGGTCGTCCCAGTGTAACCACGGTGCGCCGAGCAGCAGCTGTGCGCCGCTGCCGCGAGGAGGCACTCGCTGTGATGACGTCACGCCAGACGGAGAGAGGCAGAGCCCCAACTCGTCTCGTCGCGGTCGTCCCATCGTAACCACGGTGCGCCGAGCAGCAGCTGCTCGCCGCTGTCGCGAGGAGGCGCTCGCTGTGATGACGTCACGCCAGACGGAGAGGGACAGAGCCCCAACTCGTCTCGTCGCGGTCGTCCCAGTGTAACCACGGTGCGCCGAGCAGCAGCTGTGCGCCGCTGCCGCGAGGAGGCACTCGCTGTGATGACGTCACGCCGGACGGAGAGACAGAGGCCCAACTCGTCTCGTCGCGGTCGTCCCAGCGTAACCACGGTGCGCCGAGCAGCAGCTGCTCGCCGCTGCCGCGAGGCGGCGCTCGCTGTGATGACGTCACGCCAGACGGAGAGGGACAGAGCCCCAACTCGTCTCGTCGCGGTCGTCCCAGTGTAACCACGATGCGCCGAGCAGCAGCTGCGCGCCGCTGCCGCGAGGAGGCACTCGCTGTGATGACGTCACGCCAGACGGAGAGTGACAGAGCCCGAACTCGTCTCGTCGCGGTCGTCCCAGCGTAACCACGCCGCGCCGCGCAGCAGCTGCGCGCAGCCGCCGCGAATAAAAAATAAATAAAAGAACATATAATTTTTAACGCTTTGTATCCCAGGTGCCACAAACGTGGCAGTTTTGTTTTAATTTTTTTATCAAACGAAATATGCTCTAAGAATCCCGTGCTCCCAGCTGCCACAAACGTGGCAGCTGGTGCTTGCACTTGTTGTCAGTAGATGGCGCCACAGGTACCGCGGCACGTTTTTTTGAGCGCCGAAAACATGGATTCCACGTGCAGCCGGCCAAGGCTGTGAGTGAGCTTACTTTTGGTTTTTTGGTGACTGCAGCACTAGCGCTTCATTGCTGAAAAGATTTAGAGATGTTTTGCAAAAGCCGAGCGAATATACGTACTGAGTTTCATGTTTCTACGACTGCTCTTTGGAGAGCATATAACCTCGTTCAGCTTACATACACGTTTGTGGCAGCCAGGAATCTGGCGAGCGTACTCCAAGAGAAATGCATGAAAGAGTATGACTTCATTTAGCGCTTATGTCTGAGTATTTGCGGCACCTAATTTCTTTCTATCTATTCAACCTTCTTACGTGTTGTCTAGCAGCGACTTTTGTTGACGTCGTAATTTTCAAGAGCGTTTTTTATACGCAGGCAGTGCCTGACTGATGATGATGATGAAAACGTTTATTAAAGCCTTAGTTGAAGGGAAGGCTGATCGGGTCCCTAGTCCGGGACGCCGTTGGTGAAAGCCGCTTCCCGTGCTCTGGCGACGAGGGCTCGTTGTTCCTCGAGGTCCGAGCTGGACAGGGCCGCCTCCCAGCCCTCCCGCGTTGGCTGATTTATGATCTCAATGCTGTCATTTTTCTGACAAGCCCATACCATGTGGTACAAGTTTGCCTTCTGGCCACAAAATTTGCACTGTGCCGAAAAGGACTCGGGCTCAATGGCGTGAAGCGTAGCTGGGTTATTGAAAGACATAGTTTGTAGCCTGCGAAGGTGACATTCCTCTGATTTACTGAGACCCTTAGCGGGCCTCGGAAGTGTCTGCCTTTCAAGGCGCAAATGTTGCAACATTTCTGAATATGTCGTTAGCGGAGAGGGGGAGCCAGAATCGGGAAGGGAGGACGTAGAAGGATGCCGGGGAAGAAAAGCTCGGGCCGAAGCGTGTGCGCGCTCGTTTCCTTCAACTCCCTGGTGACCTGGTACCAATATTAATTCCTTCCATTCAGCTGAAGTCCTACATTGACTAAGAATTTTGCAGGCTAGCGGCGTGATTCTGCCACGCATATAGTTTCTATAAGCCGCCTGGGAATCTGTAACTATGTATTTAGATTCGGAGTGCGTTGCGGCTAGGGCTATCGCTACTTCCTCCATAGCCTGTGTATCCCCGTTACGAACTGAAAGCCCGTCCACGACTTGCATTTGGTGCACCACTGAGATTGTTGATATTCCTTGTACAGGACCCGCAGCGTCCACGAAGAAGGCTCCTTCTTTTGTTGAATAGCACTCGTTCATCTTCTTGCTCCTCGCCACTCGTCTAGCATGATGGTGCTCCGGGTGCATGTTTTTGGGAAGCGGAAGCGTAAGGAATTCGCTCTTCCACTCTTTAGGTATATCTTGTCTCCCAGCCACTTGCTGCGGAAAGCTAATGTTTAAATCTTCTAAGACCCTGCGGCCGGTGAGAAAGAAATTCTTTTAGAATGCCCTACCGGGAGGGAGGATAAAAACTTGGACGGTTCGGATTGCGATGAAGAATACGAGAACAAGGCACAATATCAGCGAAAGCTCTACAGACAGTGACGAAGAAGTACAGGTGACGTCAACACAACAAAAAAAAGAAGCAAAGATTTGGCACAGTGTGAACACGGAAATCAGTATAAATCGGGGCGAGGAACAAAGTGTTCTGAAGCCTTCAGATGGTTTAGAAAGAGTGAAGGGCCCATTGAGCATGTTCCTGAAACTCGTTGACTCTAACCTAATAGAGTTCCTCACTTTCGAAACTAAAAGATTCACAACCCGAGAAAATCGCACCCAAATCCATCCAGTGTCAGTCCTCAAGATACGCAAGTTTATTGGCATTGTCCTTTAGATGTCAGTTGCTAACCTTCCGTTTAGAAGGATGTATTGGTCAGCGAACACCCGTCAAGTGGATGTCAGCGTTTGCATGACAAGAAACAGGTTTGACGAAATTTAGGTACTACATGTGCTTACGAGCCTAAAGAACACATTTCTCAAGCTGCCACACTTGAAAAATGCGTTGCTGTAGATGAGATGATCATCCCTTACAAGGGCAGACATTCTCTGAAGGTTTATATGAAGAGTAAGCCTAAAAATGGGGGCTACAAAACTGCTTTCAGAAATTTCATGCCTCCTTAACATTCGGGGAATTTCTATCCCCCAATCCTAGCTGCAACGTTTGTGGCACAATAAAATTTTCTACAAAATGAAAAGGGATCATTCTTTTTTCACTGATCTTCCTATGAACCACATCTGTTGAAAAATATCAATTTCAACAATGTTCACCTCATGAGACACCTGTGGGATATAAAGGGTTAAAAAAGGAAATAAGAAATAAAAATATAAAAAATGTAAAGAACAAAAAAATTACAGAAAATGAAAGAAAAAACAAAAAATACAGAAAAACAAAAAAAGTAACGAAAGAAAAGCTACGCATTGTGGCAATTGCCACCACCCCGTTTCAAAGGGGGCGCTCCTATCCATCCATCCATCCCATCCCATCCCACCCACACACCCACACACATACCCACATACCCACACACATACATACACACACATACATACACATACACACACACATACATACACACACACACACACACACATACATACACACACAGCCGCCGCGGTGGCTCAGTGGCTATGGTGCTCGGCTGCTGACCCAAAAGACGCGGGTTCGATCCCGGCCGCGGCGGCTAGAATTTCTTTGGAGGAGAAATTCTAGAGGCCCGTGTACTGTGCGATGTCAGTGCACGTTAAAGAACCCCAGGTGGTCGAAATTTCCGGAGCCCTTCACTACGGCGTCTCTCATAGCCTTAGTCGCTTTGGGACGTTAAACCCCACAAAACCAAAACCAAACATACACACACACACACACGCACACACACATACATACACACACACACACACACGCATACACGCATGCATGCATGCATGCATACACGCATACACGCATGCACGCATGCATACACGCATACACGCATACACGCATGCACGCATGCATACACGCATGCACGCATGCATCCATCCAACCATCCACCCACCGGTTACCCGCAACCTCAGCCGCCGGCTTTGGCCGCGTAGCTCGGAGCTTCTACACAATCATCCGTTAGCGTCAGCCGCTCGCTTTGGCGACCGAGGCACGCAGAAATCTCCCAGCACGTGGGGGCCCTCGTGTGGTGAGTATAATGCGATGTAAAACAAATGGGCAAAACTTAGATCAGCCAAACCATGCGCAGCCAGGGCTATTGTTTTCGCAACTTGCCGGGCTTAACCAAGCTAAGCCTCTGCCAATTTTTTGTTGCCAGCTGCCATTATTGTTGTGGAATAAATGCCTGTTTGTGCCAACCGGAGTGTCGTTGCTCTGTTCCCTCAGAGCCAGTGGCGGTCCCAGAGATTGGTTTTAGGGGGGGTGCGGACGGACTTCCTTATATCAAAAAATAAAATAAAAAATAGGAAATAAGAAAAATATGTAAATAAATAAATAAAAATAGAAACAATTATTCAATTCACATTTTGTTTGTACAACAATTTTTGTGTGCTTTGTTACTGAAAAATAAATGGCGAACGATGTAGATATTGTAACATAAGTCATGCTTTGAATGTTAACAGTCACGTGAGCAATATTCATTTCGATACAGGGGGAATAGAGGTCGACGGCTGAGATATCCCGCCACGGCGAGTCCAGGAAGGTCAAAGCTCATGAGCTCGGTTAGCGGCCTTATAACTCAGTCCTGGGAAGGGGCTTTGTTCAGCCCTTGGTACTGTTAGAGGACACTCAGTGGATGTTTAAAAACTAATTTTGTCCCCTGCTATTAAATTGCATTGGGCTAAAAGGAAGGCATGCGTTCAATGAATGGGTTTTCATCGCACTTCTGGAAACTTTTTGCGGTATATGTTTCGCGTAGCATATCTAGATTTGAAACTTCCGTAAAAGAAACGCCAGAAATCGAAAGGAACAGTGGCCACAAGACTTTATTTACATATTTACAAATTATATACATATTTACAAATGGCAAAGCTTTTTACGTTTGTGCGCCAGCCCACTCGATTCTAGTTTAAGGTATTTTAAAGATTCTATTTTAAGGTTTGAAATATAGTTCGCATACCTGAAAACAAGGGGAGAAAAAAGTCCTTCAGGAACCAAAATATTTTCCTTTCTTTTCACTCTTTTATTTCAAGTTTTAACCAAGGTCAGTGCAGCTACTTGCATGCTGCACTGCGCATCCATGGCACAGATGCCTTTATTTATTGCGCAATTGCATAGAATAACTTCAATTACCTAAATACAGTTAGCATTCTTTAGCCAAAACACTGAATAAAGCCGAAACGATGAAGATGTAAGAATATATCTCGTTGGTGAATATACGCTCTTTGCAAAATTCGATGGCATTAATAGGCATATTTAAATAACCATTACATGAACGCCCACACTGAACTCTAAAATTTGTATCTATTCAACCACACAAGAACACTGACTGGTACATAAGGGAAAAAAGATATAATATTTACTTATGCCAGCAGTCTAGGGCAAACATCGCGTCCCATGAATTTTAGAACTGCACCTTGTCCATATGTTAGCGCCATGATAAATTATTAGTCTTCAGCGATTGCTTCGAAGCGCACACACAACGTACCTTAGGATCTCGCAGAGTCCTTATGTCGACGTCGTCGCGGCAAAACACGCACTTTTGGCCCTTTGTCATAGTTTCCTTTGCAGTTCGGCACGCAGCAGCGACCCATTGCTTCAACAGCAGGGGCAGGGCACGCAAAGATTTAGATATTTCCTAACCAGCACTCACGAACGCAACAGCAAAAAAACGCAGCAGCGCACGCTGACACGTCTGACAACACGACTAAGGAAGGGTGCAAGACTGGTTGAGGGAAGAATGGAGACGTCTCAGTGTCGGAGGAATGCGGTGGGGTCAGCGGTCAAAGCGGCTGACGTCAGAGCGGGGGAAAAGAAAAGCGCGCAGGCCTTGAGAATCCAAGATGGCGCTGGCTAACTGCGCTGCTCTCGCCGCGTCCACTCTGTGTCGACTCTCCTGTTTTCTCTCGTGCACTCGTCTCCCCGCGTGTGCTTCGGTCCGTTTCTCCCCCCGTGGTCGCGTGATGTTCCTCCTCTTCCCTTCGGAGTGCGGGAGGCGTCGCGAGGTCCCCTCTTTCCTGTGACGAGCCGGTGGCTCCGACATGTTAATCCCTTTGCCAGCGCGGTGCGCTCTCGTCGGAGTCTGCTTTCATCCAGCCACAAATTTGTAGAAAGTGCGTTCTGTCCGAAGGTCGAAGCAGTTAGCAAATTCTTGAAACTTCCTTGGGCTGGGCGAGGAATGTGCCCGTCGGCAGCATGCTGACAGTACCCTCCGACCAAGCGGCTGGTCAGCGCTCCTTGTCAAGCCAAAAAGGGATGACCCCCTCGCTGACGTCGCCGTGTCCCATGATGGGGTATCGACATGAATGGGTGGCTCATTGCCGCCCCGACGAGGGGGCTGGCCACCCCAATCGCAGCTGAATGGCACCGCCGCAGCTGTGGTCGGCGCACCAGAGCAAATCAACGGTGGGGGCACGGCAGGACCATGATACCTCGGCAGTTACTACGAATTGTATAACTACCAACCTGTAGAATGTAGAATTGTGTGAAATCAGACAGCCGCTAACACGGTTAACGTACTTAGTGTTTGAATCCAAACTTTATTTCAAAAATGTGCACATTCTTTAGAATGAGCCACAGGCCAAAAGCTAAAGAAAATAGCTTGAAAATGCCTGTGGCTCATCTAAGAGCCATTACAACATAATAAATAAGATAAACACATTCATACAACGGTGGCAGGTCGCATACGAGCACACTATAGAAAGAATTAATATTTACAATTGAACGGATTGCTACACAGAGATGTAGTTTGAAACTAGAAAAAAACAATTAAAACTGAACAAGATGCATTTGAAAGTTACACACACTGCTGGGTTGATGACAAATGGGAAAAGGACACCGATAAATACACAAACTACAATATATAGTAAGAAGTTATGGAATATTATTTACAAAGTACACTTTTAAATCATGTGGTCGGAGGTTATACATGCTAAGCTGGTTAGATTCGTAGCTGTTTAGAACATTAGGTATAAGAAAATTAAGGGCTTGTTTACCATAATTAGTTCTAGTGCGTGGAAGTGTCCATTTTGCAGTTGATCGGGTTTGAACATACTTTTCTATGGGCTTTAACATTGCGATATTAAGCAAAGAATTACATACTAAGCAGAAGACTACTTGACTCATCGCAGGCGAAAAAGCTTTCAAATTCTACGTCAAAAATCACAACTCGCCCTGTGAGAGCCCGAAAACGGACGTTCGGGAAGATGTGCAAAGGCTTTTGGGGGGAAGGGGGCGACCGCCCCCCCCCCCCCCCCCTTAGGACCGCCACTGCTCAGAGCAAGGCCCGCCGTGGTTGACGTGTGAGCGGTAGAGTACGCGATCACTGGGCGTGGTCCGGCTTTATTGAACGGTGTCACCCGCGGTTAAACTGCGAAAACATATTAAGGCGAAAGCCTTTAATGGCTCACGCTCGCGGTGTCCGTCCGTGCGCTGGAATCGTGCCAACTGTGGCCTCTCCTCCACGCAGCGGCGGAACCTCCTCCGTAATTTCCTTTCCTCAAATTCATTTTCTTCAATATGGCCCCTCTTTCTGTTTCTTTTTTCACTCCCACTTTCTACCTTCCCCTACAAACGGCTGACGGGTGTCCACCGAGATATGCGAGAAAGTCACTGCACTGCGTAATTTCCTTTTCTGAAATGAAATTCTCCTTTTCTTCACTACGGCCCCTCTTTGTCTTCCTTCTTTCACTCCCACTTCCTCCCTTCCTATACGGTTCGGTTCCGGCGTCCACCACGACGGTTGCTAGGCAACGGCTCATACAGCCGTATCAACAACACAACAGCGCGATTCAGGCGTCCAGTGACCCAGGGAGCCGGTTTGCGCACTTCGTTTCCTTAAATCGATCGGAGTGTTTAAAACGTCAACGCCAACGCCAGTGAATAAAATGAACGCCTAACTGGCAACGGCGACGGCGACGCCGCGAAACGGGCGCCAAAGAGCTGCGCTCTCAAACACTACAACCAAAAAAGCGACCCGTGTCGCCAAAGACAATAAAACCGCATATGCGGGAAGCCCGCCACGTGCCAAGCGGTTCGTAGAAGTGGCAGTGGGTTGACCACAAGGCTTTCGCCAAGGACACTTTAGAATTTCCAAAACCTGAGATCCTTCCTTATTGGAATTGTATTTCTGACTTATGGAGACCTATGGTAGCAGTGGAGCTGTTTTAGATACCTGCCAGTATTTTTGCATAAGGCTTGTTCGACACTATGATTCCGCAATGCCTGCATGACGGCAGAGGTTTCCACTGATTCAAATGCTTTCTCGTAATCAATGAAGGCTGTATATAGGCGTTGTTTATATTCTGCGCATTTTTGTACCCCTGATTGATAGCGTGAATATGGTCTATTGTCGAGTATCCTTAACCAAAGACTGCCTGATCATTTGGTTGATTGAAGTCTAAGGTTGTCCTGACCTTATTAGCAATTACCTCAGTAAAAAATTACGAGGAACTTTAGCGGCTAAAGTGCTGAAAGGCGAAAGCCTGAGTGCTGCATTCTGCTACACGATTGTTCACTTCACATTTTGTTGGTGCATTAATTAACTGCCAATTAATGACCCTTAAGCTTCGCCTTTAGGAGTGGAACGCGACAGCGTGTTTTAGCGCTGCCACGAAGTCCATTGAACGCCACCACCCGTTCGGCGCGATGCCTTGCCCTTTGAACGCAACGCTTTTTAAGGAAAGTAAATGGCGCAGTAATTCTCTGACGTCTCGGTGGACACCTGAGCCGCACTGTACAGGAAGGGAGGAAGTAGAGTGAAAGAAGAGGGGCCGTAATGAAGAAAATGAAAATTGTATTTGAGGAAAGGAAATTACGCATTAACTGTCTCGCATACATCATAGTCGAAAATTGTATTTGACGAAAGAAAGTTGCGCAGTAACTGTCTCACATATTTCGGTGGACACCCGTCAAAATTCGCGCGTGGTGACATCACGACAATTTGGACCAATCTGAAACGCGGACAAATACGCCTTGCTCGTCAGTAAATTGTTTTTTGAGGAAAGGAAATGTATCTGTCTCGCATATCTCGGTGCACACCTGAACCTCGCCGTAACGGGAAGGGGGGAAGATGGGAGTGAACGAAGACACCGTATTCACTAGACGCACCTTTGTTCATTCCAAACCATCGAGCTGGCATAGCCGAGTGGTAGTGTGCTTGACTCGCACTCCGGAGACCGGGGTTCGATTCCCAAGCTCGGCCAATTTCTTACTCGGTTTTATTTATTTATCTGGCCTGACTAGAAGGGTTAATTCGACTAATTGGTTAAGTAAGCAATTAACTAAACTCAAACTTACTTGGAGCATCACTATACGATCCCTTTAATTGGTTGGATGGTTAGTAGCCAAGGTACAATTGGCCCCGTTTGAAATTCGCGCACTGTGACGTTACGACCGTTTCGACAAACTGAAAAGCGTGACATTTCTTGTCGACAGCTCCTGCTTACAACGATGAGGCATTAAAGGCTTCCGCCTTAATACTTCGTAGGCACTGGACAGTAAGCTGGTCGGCCGCCGCGGTGGCTCAGTGGTTATGGTGCTCGGCTGCTGACCCAAAAGACGCGGGTTCGATCCCGGCCGCGGCGGCTGGAATTTCTTTGGAGGAGAAATTCTAGAGCCCCGTGTACTGTGCGATGTCAGTGCACGTTAAAGAACCGCAGGTGGTCGAAATTTCCGGAGCCCTTCACTACGGCGTCTCTCATAGCCTTAGTCGCTTTGGGACGTTAAACCCCATAAACCAAATCAAACCAGTAAGCTGGTCGGTCTGTTATTTTTCAGGTCCTTGACGTCTCCCTATGGACTACACTGATAGTGTTCTTCTAAGTTTCTGGTACGCTCGTGGTCATAAAGCATTGCGTATACAAGGTGGCTTGTATTTCTTGCAAAATGCTCCCGCCCTCTCCATCCTTCAACGGCTCTGCTGTTAGCTGATCGTCACCAGCAGCTTTCCCATTTGCATTGCTCTTAAAGCTTTCTTCACATCGTCTTCCTTTATGGGCGGGATGTCCGAGTGCTGTGCGCTACTGCTCCTGATTGCATTGGCTACTGTGAAGATTTGTGTGGAACTCTTCGGCTACTTTTATTATTTTATTTATATTGCTAATGACATTTACCTGTTTTTCTCTTAACAAATACATCTGGTTTTGGCCTATGGCTAGTTTCCTGTTAACCCCATTTTGGCTATCTCCGTCCTATAGAATATGGTGGATTCTCCTTATAAACTTATGATTGGTTTAGTTTCACGTGTTCCGGCCTGCGCCTCATAACTTCCTGAAGCTAACCGCGGAATATGGAGACAACGTAGCTAGTCTCTGGATTAGTTTCGACGCTGAGTTTCCTGCACCGGTTTTCGCTAAATAGCGCCGGCATGTCGGGAGCACTCGCAGCCTGTTAGCGCGAATTACAATCAAGGAAGACTTGTCACATCTCGCAGCTATTCTTTGGGACCGGCTAAACAAGACTATAAATCTGCTCGATTCTTTGCGATTCTCATTTTTAACAGTTTGATTACTGGTTGCACCATTTTTCTTTTTCAATGCAATCGCTTTTCTTTCTTCTGGGCACTACGTAACTATGTAATGGTGGTGTAAGGCCGGCACGACCCGCGTGTGTCTCGCATCTTCTCCGTCTATCGTCTATTATTTGGCGTATTTAGTAAGAATTGTGACAGCTCGACAACCATAAGCTCTTCCATTACTGATGACGAGATATATGCGGTGGTTCGCGCTGAGACCGAGAACACAGCCTCGGCTGGTGGCAACTCGATCATACGTAATCTGCAATCCTTCCAGATCAAACCACCTACATAAACGAGCTCTCCACCGCAGGGGCATCTGCTTCATGAAGATGTTAGGGAGTTGAGACACCACGGGTTCCTGAGCATCCGCAGGGACATCCCCGAAGGGGGATGATGGTGACCAGCGCGTCACCACGGACCCGAGTCGGCCGTGTCTGGGGAAAAGGGGATCCTGGTGGATGAGCTGGTGCGGAACATTTGATCCTTAAAGGGCCACTGCCCAGGGTCCGGACATTTTTGAAAACAAGCCCACTGCATAGATGAGGCATCGAAGATAACCTCTGCAAAATACTAGAGCCATGCGCGTCCCGAAAAGCTGCGAAAATTCAAATCAAAACCCGCTCGTTCTTTCCTTCAACAAAAACGGCCCGCCCCACTACTCTGCACCCCGTTGACGTCATGGGGGGTTACTTTCGCTGAAGGTACTCCATTGGTGCATCGTTCTGACTGACGGGAGAAGGTTGGGCGTAGCCTTGGCGTCGCGTCGTCTGCACAACGCTTTCCGCAGCGCCTTCTGTTCTGGCTCATGCTTACAAACCCGCATGAAGGAACAAAAAAATGCTGAGGCTCAGCTTGGCTAAGCCTGGGGAATGCGAAGCATATTAGTGGCTAGGCTTGGTAATACATGGCTTTCCTTGGTTGAATACTTGGTCATTTTAGTACAACCACTAGAAGCCTTCGTCGTGGGGGAAGACAACGGCATGGCTACAGCGGAACGCCGACTAACCCCGAGACGCGCGTTGGGTGAGCGCCTGGATTGCCACGGAAGCCGCGTCTGCCTGCCCGGTGGAGCGAGCGTTTCACCTACACCGAGTGTGAACGCGCGTTCGAAATGCGCGGGAATGCGCGGGTGTGAGGGCTAGGGGTCCCACGGCGACGGCGCGAGGTGGAGGCCGGCTCTCTCATCCGATGTCACGTGGTGTGACGTCACGGTGTCACGTGGCGTGACGGCTAGGGGTCCCACGGCGACGGCGCGAGGTGGAGGCCGGCTCTCTCATCCGATGTCACGTGGTGTGACGTCACGGTGTCACGTGGTGTGACGTCACGGTGTCACGTGGGGGTCCCACGGCGACGGCGTGAGTGGTAGCTCTAGCAATGTGCTTCGCATAAAAAAAAACTGCGGAGGGAGCGTGCGGCGACAGCCTTGAACCCTAGCCATAAAAAGTAAAAAAAATAGTAAAACTGAGGGAGTTGGTTCGCCCCCCCCGCCGTGATCACGTCACGAGACGCTCTGCGTGCGCGCTCCCTTCTCAGTTTTTTTTTTCTGCTATGCAAGCCCCCCAAAACAAGGTTTTAATTAGTAGTACAGCAGAGCCTTTCCCTCGCTCGCCCACTTGACCGCTCCGCACAGACACCGCTTATCCTTCATGCATCTTGCGTACGCCTTGATTCCAATGAACGACATGGACAGAACACAAACACACATGAAGAAAAGCAAACGGGCGGTTGCCGGGCCCGCACTTCGCCGTGTGTTTCGAACAGAACCGATTTCCGCCCCATCCGCTCGTGAAGCGGTGGGGAGGCCTAAAAAAAAATGAAAAGGTGGCTCGCTAACTGGGAATGACAAACAGATGTATGAAAGGATGTGCTTGCTAACAAGTCTAGGTGGTCGAGCCGATCGCGCCTCTCGATCGTTCAGTGTGCGCGCCCGCAGCGTCCCCACGCCCCCCCCCCCCCTCCCCTCGAACAGACAGACCCAGCAGCAAAAACCAAGAAAAGAATTCTATTGAAGGCGGGGCCATGACGTAGCCCTGTGACGCACTCCACAGACACCACGCCTCCGGCTTACATCGGAGAACGAAGAGGTGATTTTGACTTGCCGAGCCTACTCGACGAGGAGCGGGAGAGAAAAATTTCGAGGAGGGAATGGAGGGAGAGGAGGCTCGCTCAAAGTGAGGTAGAGAGTGTTTGCGACCATGGGGTGGGCAGGGGCCCCTCGGCGGAAGCAGCACACCACCAAGCTTCCTGTAGGCGGCACCTAAGGCCTACAGACGGTAATCGGCGGTGGCGTTTTCCTATCCTCGCCATTATCTTTCCTTTTCCTCTCTCTCTCTTACAGCTCTCCTGTCTGAGTCCTACCTCCTCGGGTTTTTCTTTTTTGCTGGCAGCTAGGATAACCTTGTGTAGCGAGCCCTGGGTTTCGTAATATTTGGTTATATTTACAGTGCAGAACTGGCGTGGGCAGGGTTTTCTTCTAAGTTCCTGTCCCGACCCCTGTTGGGCTCCATGGTGGGTGGTTGGCACCGTTACCGAACAACATATTTTCACGTAGTAGTGACTGCAGACCGGCGAGCTAGGGAACAGCGAGAATGCCTTCTAAACGAAACTCTTTATTTGGGCTGATTTTTCGTTCATAAAGAACAGTATGACTCGGCGGCGGTGTAGCAACCGGCGTGCTCGGCGGTCGTCAAACAGAATTCTCGCCGCTCTCGGCCGTGCTCTTTTAAAAGCTGATGGCGAACTTTCGAGACAAAGCTTGGGAAGTTACCAGAACATTCGGGAACAACGTAGAATCGGCTCCGCCTGGATACGATCAATGGCGATAAATCTAGGGGCGTCTTGCATCACAAAGAAAGCAATGAAGCGGCGTGCCGGCAGGTTTGTAGAATGAACAAACACTACAAAGACTCGCAGCCCACCTGCTACTCGAACTGTATAATGAACCTCAGCAAGCAAAGCTCTCGAACATTCAATCTATTGGGAGAGTCCCAGTCACTATCACTGCACATAGATCGTTGAATACCGCCTGTGGCATAATTTCTGACCCTGACCTCCTCGGCATCACTGAAAATGAAATGTTGGATGCTCTCGATGACCAAAATGTGGTAAATATTCAAAGAATCACAATCAGCGAAGACGACAAAGAAATCCCTACTAAGCTCCTGATCCTTACATTCTATGCAAGCATATTACCCCAAACAATAGAGGCAGGTTACATGAAAATTCACGTCACTCCATGTATACGCAACCCCCGCAGATGCTTCAAGGGTCACCGCCCCGCCGTTGTGGCTGAGTAGTTGCGGCGCTCGGCTGCTGACCTGAAAGACGAGGGTCGATACCGGTCGCGGCGGCTGAATTTCGATGGAGGTGAAACTCTAGAGGCCCGTGTACTGTACGATGTCAGTGTACGTTAAAGAACCCCAGGGGGTCGAAATTTCCGGAGCCCTTCGCTGCGGCTTCTCTAATAGACTGAGTCGTTTTGGGACGCTGAACCTCATAAACCACCAAACCACCATGCAAACATCCTCCATGACCTTGGCTGAGACTTTGACATTGTCCTTGAGATGATCCCAACTTCTGTGGAGGCGTTGAAATCTCCGAGGCTACTCAAGCTATTGCGTCTTGTCCACTGTTTGCCCCATAGGTAGGTGAAAACCTGGCCTCCTTTGCGATGGCGGGTTCGAGACATTGGGTGCTTTCCTTTTGGTTCCGATGGCCCCGTTAACTCTTGAGGAATTGTCTACCGACGTCATCGCTGTCCTTACTGTGAGGTTATGGGGTTATGACGTCACGAAACTCTCGACTAGTGCGGATTTTCTCGATAAAACGCAGGCGCCGAGTTTTCCGCTGGACGAGACGCTTATCCATTTCAGGCGTTATTTTATCTTTCCCTTAAATGCAAGTATCTTGCGCTTAAATATTAAATTGAGGCAGCAAGAAAGAATATTTATTAGTTTTCCAGCGCAGGATTCCAAGGGATATTTT
This sequence comes from Amblyomma mixtum, assembly GCF_055824585.1. Lineage (NCBI taxonomy): Eukaryota > Metazoa > Arthropoda > Arachnida > Ixodida > Ixodidae > Amblyomma > Amblyomma mixtum. Next base: position 4,588,709 of record NC_143021.1, on the reverse strand, counting down.
TTATATGGATGTGCAAAGTTTCGCGCAGTGGCAGAATTCAATTTAATAGCAAAATTAAATGTCAGGAATTTTCACGGAAACACCCGAATGTTCATGCAATTTATTTGTTTCAAAATTGCACTTAAACTTTCAAGGTGGGGGAAACTTCATGATATTGTACAAGGTAAGTTGTTGGACGAGTCGACGATGATGTTTCATATGTACAGCGTGATAAAACAGGACAAGATGAGAAGGAACAGCGCTGGGTTTGTCTTTACATGTTTCTTCTCATCTTGCCCCGTTCATAGCGCCGCCTTTCCCCTGGCGGTCATTTCCGAACTTCTGTCCGGGCACGCCGTCGGCGGAGCGCATTGAGTGAGCAGCGTCTCGACTGGCACTCTTTCATTGCGAGCACGAGCCGTCCTGCTCGCAGATGCACAAAAGAGGCTTTGCTGCTGGTTGTCAGTCATGGCTGGATTTAAAAACTTATTGTCGTGTCGGGGGCCGTCACCACAGTTCTCTGAACACCAACGGCCAAGAGGTGCCTGTGGAATTCTGTAAATTTGCTGCACATGTCGTACATTCCTGGGGAAAAATTTAAGTATTGTAAAATTGTAATGTACTGTCATGGAAATATTGAAGGCAATGGCCCATAATTTTGATGTGTAGCAAAATCTTTTCGAACTTTTTCATGGCTTGCTTCGAGCAGTTTACAATAGAAAAAACTTTAAAAGCAAAAATATAATTCAAGGCAGTCTATGGGCGATTGTTATAGTTTGTCGGCGATTCCTCTGCGCGGGGACGCACAGGCAGTCACTCGAGGCAGGTCTGTACAAAACGGTTTATTCTCTCACATGGCAGGGGGGTCGGTCGTCGTCGGGGCAGCGGGGTCAGGTCGTCCTCTGGCAGGGCTGGTCCAAGAGAGAGAGAGAGAGCCAGCCTTCGCTGTCGCCCCTTAAGAAGGCTTTCTTCTAGCCTCGCTCCCCCGCCCCACCACTCGGGTAGAAGGGGTCCGAGGCTACCCGCGGTGAGCGGCGCGAGATTTGACCTGCCTGCGAGCAGACCCTACAAGTTAAATCTTCCAGTATATTAAAAAAATGTGTTCATACACTTTTCTCATTCAGAAATGCTTTTGCCCGGAATTTTTGGGTGTGAAATGGTTGATCTGCAAATGGATCTGGAAATAAATTGTTTTTGGGATGCGCGTGGGCTGTAATCGGCATTAAAATAAATATACCAATAGCTACTCTCAGTGGTGTGACACGAAAATAGACCATTTTTTCTCGTATCCATAAGCGAGAACCTGGTAGGTGCATTTCGAAATCCGAACAATTTGGCCAACAAAGTTGCGTAAACCGAACAACACAGCTCCCTACAAAATTATATTTAGCTCGAATTCAACGTCTTAAATCACCGGTTATTTGTGGGGAGTCGGCAGGAGAGGGCGCTTTTCATTGGCGCCTGCATGGAAATAGCTCAAGCGGAAAACAGACCTCTCTATTTAGCCTTCCTGGACATAAGCAGTGCATACGACAACGCGAAAAGGGAACTCCTGTGGAACATATTAAAAGATGTAGGTATCGGTAATGAGGTAACTGATTTTCTACAGGAAATCTACCGAGATGATAATGTTGAAATTACATGGGAAGGGGTAAAAAAGCACCACAACTGTGAGGGTATACAAAATATTAGGGCAAGGTTGTCGTCTATCACCGCCACTGTTTATGCTTTATGAGATAAATATGGAAACGGCTAGAAGAAAGCAATCTAGGCCATAATCTGTTGTACAGATTAGGCGGAAATGTAGTTGAGCAGCGGCTCCCGGGTTTAAAGTATGCGGACGATAGCGTACTGTTAGCAGATAGCCAGGAAGATTTACAAACTTTGGTTAATTGCTGTGGAGACGAAGGAGATGCTCTAGGATTTAGTTTTAGCGCAACTAAGTCAGGTGTGATGATTTTAAATGGTACAACTGATCAGGTGCTTACAATACACGGCCACGAAATACCCAGAGTGGCCTAATACAAATACCTCGGAATATGGCTAAACGAAGGGCAGATATACACGGAAAAGCATGAACCGTCTTTTAGGGCAAAATGACGAAGAGATGCCGGGATAACGAAACATAGGGCATTATGGGGGTACAACAAATATGAGGCGCTCAGAGGTATTTGGAAAGGAATAATGGTGCCGGGCTTACTTTCGGCAATGCGATTCTGTGCTTAAGGGCAGAAGTTCAGTCGAGATTAGACGTAAATCAGAGAGCTGTTGGAAGATTAGCACTAGGTGCCCACGGCAAAACCACAAACAAGCCAGTACAAGGGGATGTGGGCTGGGCATCGTTCGACGCACGGGAAGTTAAGAGTAAAATACTGTATGAACAACGCCTGAGGAAATTGGGCGATAACAGGTAGTAAGGTAAGGTATTTGAATACTCATACAGAAAGAGCGTTGACTCACAGTGGCGGAAAAAAACTAAGAAACTAACCAGTAACTATGACGGGCACGAGGACGGAGAAAGAAAGAGCATTAAACGACAGGCTAGAAATGCGGAGCTTAAAAATTGGATTAATTCAATGGAAAACAAGCGTAGTGTAGAGCTATACTGATATTGGAAAAGACAGATCAGGAAAGAATTTTTCTATGATAACTCAAGAGGCAGTGCCCTGCTCTTTCAAGCTAGGTAAGGGTGTGCCAGAATGCGCAGCTACAAAAAAAATTCAACGAAGATGACACATGTACAGTGTGTGGTATATCTGTGGAAACAATTGAACACCTCATACTCAAATGTGATGATATCCACCCGGATGTCTATGCAGGCACAGTCACTCTTCCTGAGGCCCTAGGGTTTAAATATAACAATGGTCATGTAAATAAATCTGCAGTGGAAGTTAACAAAAAGCGATTGGAGGATTGGTGGCTGAAAAGCAGAGACGTGGCATAAGGTTATAAGTGTAGGAAAGATGGCGAATCTTAATGGGGATTAACAACATAATTGAAAAAATAAAGAAAGAAAAGCTGAGAATGGTGGCCATTGCCACCACCCCCTTTCAAAGTGGGCGCTCCTATCCATCCATTCATCCATCTTTCATTCATGCAGCGCCCCCTTACGAAACTGCTGTCCTCTACTATTTCCTTCGTTTCCTATATGGAGTACAACAATCTTACTTGCTACAAGAAGGATCCGAAATTCAGCTGAAACATTGAAATCACTGCAAGGTGTTGCGCATACCGTGATAAAGCTGGGTTTTAGAAAAAGCTGTGAGTGATGAACACCCTTTCAAGCTGCTGAGAACAATCGTCGGACGCATGAAATAAGGACGTTCTGATAGCGCTCGCTCCTTCAAAGCGACCCAGAAAATATCTTATCAAAGGCGGCGTTAGCTCTGCGACACTGCCTTCCGCGCTGTCACGCTTTCCGTTTACTTCCGCAATGAACTCTATGTCGCGACTGGCGCCACAGGACGCTTTATACGACTACGATTGACCCCTGCAGTTTGGTGCATATTTGAAAAAAAAAAACAACGAAACACAGAGGAATCAACCCGAAAAGGTCTCCAACACATCAACTTTGCGAGGCTTCTTCTTTTTCATCTTTAGGAAATCGGAGCACGTTCCTGGTGACAAAAATAGAGGCATTCGAACAAAGAGATCGGCTCTGGCTGTCGCCACATTGTCACAATGCATTTCTTCATTAAACTGACCCGCATCTAAAACTGGGCTTATCCGTAGACATCCTCGCTATCTGAAATCTGTCTACCGTCGTAAACATTAAGGTCAACAAACAGTCAGTCTTGTGCCAGCTGTGGCTTAGTTGAGAGAGTGCAGCACATTTTGTTAAAATTATCAGCCTATGCACACGAGTGGGCATGCTACAAGCACGAAATGGAGAATCTCTCTCAAATGCCACTAACAATGAACTAAGTTTTAGGTCCCTCGGTCTACCGTTTCAAGCTGCTTAGTGCTCTTTAATCAGTATTTTCCTATTAGCCGGCGACTAGGCTCAATGAAACAACTTTAAAACTTTGTTTTATCCCCCCTTGGCATTAGCTGGACGAGCACTGAATTACGTACTGCCTAGCTATAAGACACTGTGGAGTCCGTCCCCAGCATTAGAACCTCCTTGATATGCACTTACCCCAGTTCGAAAACGGTGTGTCTTTATGCCTTGTAATGTTTGATTGAACTATCTCTTAACGCCTTTTTCTCCCACTCCAATGGAGAGCAACGTGTTCGCGCTTTTCACGCGCCGGTTGAAGTGTGTTCTTCACAAGGAGAAACTCTCTTAAACTGAAAGCTGGTAAAATTAAGTACTGCCTAAAACGTTTCAGTGGCTAAAGTGAGCGTATTGACCGAGGAACAACCGTTCAAGCGGCGTCACTTGCAGTCATGGCACATGCAGCTCACAAACTGACTGTGAATAACAGCGCAGAGACAACGGACAGAGGAAGGAGACAAACCCGGTCCTGTCTGCTTTCTCTGTCCCTTTTCTCCGCGTTGTTACAGTCAGTATGTACCCACTAGCTCAAGTGGCTGTCTTGTTGCAGCTTAAAAAGGCGACGGTAAAATGAACTTCGGGAAAGCTTCCCTCCGCGTATGTTAATTGGCTTCGCCACGTGGTATAAAAAGGAAAGCGAAGGCCGGTCACTGCTTGCGATTGTTCGCCTCTCAGACACCGCTCAAGAAAAGACAGTGTTGCCCCAAAACGTTGGCCGGAAGATAAATTATTGGTTCGTGTGAGTAAATATTGCTACGGGTCGTCTCAGAGACTCGGGTCAACGTGCGTGTCGCGGACGGTGGAACAGTTAGTGTTGACGGAGTCTGCACTGCACGCGTTAGTGTTGCTGGCCATGACCTTCCGGTGCAGTTCACTGTTTTGAACCCTTGTGTTCATGACCTCATCCTCGGCCTCGATTTCCTGTCAGAACACTCCGCCCTGATCGACTGCTCGCAAGGCGTCCTACACCTCGATCTCCCAACCATCGATCCTGAACCCTTGCATTCTCCCTGACTGTATTCACCCGACCAAGTTTCTCTGCCCTCACTAGCCGCCTTATTCGTTACCCTACGTCCTACCTCATCAGTGGCCGATGGTGACTACTTAGTCGCCCCTATTTCAGATGTCTTGCTGCACCGCAACGTTGCACTGCCCCATACTGTCGCTACAATCAGGGGAAACAGCGTGTCACTACCGTTAATTAATTTCAGCAATTCAGCCCAAGTCCTTCCACCTGGCATATGCGTGGCAACGTTATCCCCTATTGGCTCCTGCCCAGTTGCCCCATTGGACCCTGCCCATGCATCAGCTCCTGCAGACCCTGTTCACGCTCCTACTTCGACTGACGCGATCACGGCAATGATGCCCTCCGATTTGCTCCCTGCTTAATCTTGTCAGCTGCGTGCGCTTCTGGAGTCCTATTCCGACATCTTCGACCTCCATAACAGCGCCCTCGGCCAAGCTCTTACCGTTACGCACCGCATCGACACCGGCGACGCTCCTCCGATCCGCCGCCGACCATACCGGGTCTCCCATGCAGAACGACAGGTAATCCAGGCGGAAGTGGCAAAAATGCTGGAGAAGAACATCATTGAGCCCTCTCACAGTCCTTGGGCTTCGCCCGTCCTCTTGGTCAAGAAGAAAGATGGCTCGTGGCGCTTCTGTGTGGATTACCGTCACCTAAAAAAGATCACTAAGATCACTAAAAATCACCTAAGATCACCTAAGATCACTAAAAAAGATGTCTATCCGCTTCCTCGAATCGACGGTGCCTTAGACTGCCTCTACGGAGCCAAATTCTTCTCCTCCATAGACCTACGCTCTGGCTATTGGCAAATTGCTGTGGATAACCAGGATCGGGAGAAGACTGCTTTTGTTACTCCTGATGGATTATATCAGTTTAAGGTTATGCCTTTCGGCTTATGTAACGCCCCAGCCACTTTCGAGCGCATGATGGATTCCTTGCTGCAAGGATTTAAGTGGTCCACTTGCCTCTGCTATTTAGACGATGTAATTGTGTTTTCTCCCTCGTTTTCGTCCCACATGGACCACCTCTCACAAGTTCTTTCCCTCTTCCGTCATGCCGGGCTGCAGCCCAACTCTTCAAAATGCCGTTTCGCGCGTCGTCAGATCACTATACTAGGCCATGTCGTCGATGCTACAGGGGTTCGTCCCGATCCAGACAAGATCCGAGCAGTAAAGGACTTCCCAGTACCCCGTACGGGCAACGACGTTCGAAGTTTTTTGGGTCTCTGTTCTTACTTTCGTAGATTTATTCAAGATTTTGCCGACATTGCTCAGCCGCCCACCGATCTTCTTAAAAAGGATCTCAGTTTTTCCTGGGGGTCCTCTCAAGACCACGCCTTTGCCCACCTTATAAGGAAGCTTACCACTGCACCGGTCTTGGCACACTTTGATGTGTCAGCTCCTACGGAAGTCCGTACTGATGCTAGTGGCCACGGAATCGGGGCAATCCTTTCCCAGCGTCAATCCGGCACGCATCGCGTAATTGCCTATTCTAGCCGCCTCCTATCCCCTTCCGAGAAGAACAACTCTATTACCGAAAGAGAGTGCTTGGCCCTCGTCTGGGCTGTTGGCAAATTTCGACCCTACCTATATGGCAGGCCATTCACAGTTGTTACAGATCATCACGCACTGTGCGGCTCTCTTCTCTGAAGGATCCTATCGGTCGCCTCGGTTGTTGGGCGCTACGACTCCAAGAATATGACTACGTTGTGATTTACAAGTCCGGGCGGTTGCACAAAGATGCCGACTGCCTCTCTCGTTACCCTGTTGCCCACACTAATACTGCGACGAGCGCAAGCGCTATTGACCTGTTCTCTCTATCGCCGTTTACAACTATCGGCGAAGAACAGCGTCGGGATGCGGAGCTTCTCTCCATCATCGATCGCCTAACGTCCGCCCACACCGACCCTTCACTGAACCGCTTTGCTCTCGTTGATGGTATCTTATACCGCCGGAATCTTCAACCAACTGGTCCTGACCTTCTCCTCGTCGTCCCGAAGCACTTACGAACAGTCGTTCTCCACGAACTCCATGACCTCCCGACTGCTGGCCATCTAGGCGTTACTCGCACGTACGACCGTATCCGTCGTCGGTTCTTCTGGCCTGGCCTCTACCGCTCAGTGCGCCGTTACGTTGGTTCTTGCGATGAGTGTCAGCGTCGCAAGCGCCCTGCATCTGCTCCCGCTGGCTTTCTTCAGCCCACTGACATCCCTCCGGAGCCGTTCTACCGTGTCGACTTGGATCTTCTCGGCCCCTTTCCTGAGTCCACTTCTGGGAACAGATGGGTTGCAGTAGCCACAGACTATGCCACCCGGTACGCGATAACACGTGCGCTCCCCACGAGTACTGCCGCTGATGTCGCCGACTTTCTTCTTCAGGACGTCATTCTTCATCATGGAGCACCCCACCAACTGCTCACTGACCGAGGCCGCACCTTCCTTTCAGCAGTGGTAAACGACATTCTTCGCGCGTGCTCAACTAAGCACAAGTTGACGACCGCTTACCACCCCCAAACTAATGGCCTCACTGAGCGACTCAATCGCACGCTTACCGACATGCTCGCCATGTACGTCTCCTCTGATCACCGAGACTGGGACGTCGCACTCCCATACGTTACATTTGCATATAATTCATCCCGCCATGACACTGCCGGCTACTCTCCGTTTTACCTCCTGTACGGCCGCGAGCCTCAACTGCCGCTTGACACATTGTATCGAACATCTCCTCCCCATCATTCTGAATACGCCCGTGCAGCCATTGCCCATGCCGACCATGCTCGCCAAGTCGCCCGTTCCCGCTTGCAAGCCTCCCAAGCTTCTCAGCAACAGCACTATAACCGCCGCCACCTGGACAGTGCCTTCTTGCCTGGGTCCCTTGTATTGCTCTGGGTGCCTTCTCGCCGTGTAGGGTTCTCGGAAAAGCTTCTTTCTCGATATGTGGGCCCGTATCGTGTGCTGGGCCAAGTCACAGCCGTCACATACGAGATTGAGCCTGCCTTCCCCGACTGCACTTCCCGTACTCCACCCTCCGATATTGTGCACGTGTCGCGCCTTAAGCCCTACCACCTACCTTCTTCTGACACTCGCTAAGCAGCACCGCGACGGTGCTTTTGCGCCCGGGGGGTCATGCTACGGGTCGACTCAGAGAAGATGAGGCAGACGAAGTGAGAGGGCGCTTGGCGCGTGCTCGGGCTCCGAATCCTGGACAGTGGCCTGTGTTTTGGCATCCGGTGCGCCCTGTTCTTGTGTTCTGTTCAGCGTGAGTGCACCAGTGTTCTGCGTGGCGTGAACGGCTCCTGCCACGTAACAATATCTACTAGGTATTAACTAAGGTAATCGCTAATAGAGTCAGGACTACCTTAGACTTCAAGCAACCAAATGATCGGACAAGCTTTGATAAAGGTGCCTTGAAAATAGACCAAAGTAACAATATCAGTCAGGTAACGGAGAAATTGGCAGAATATAACAAAACCCTATATTTAGCTTTCACTGATTGCGAGAAAGCATTTGACTCAGTGGAAACCTCACTGTCATGCAGGCATGGCGAAATTGTGGTGTACAAGAGTGTAATGCGCAAATATTGGCAGATATCTATAACGACTGCACAGCTACCGTCGTCCTTCATAAAGTCACCAATAAAATTCAAATAAGGAAGGGTGTCAGGCAGAGAGACACGACGATCTCGCCAATACTTTTCGCCTCCTGCTTTCACAATATATTCCGAGGCCTCAATTAAGAACAGCTGAGGATAAGAGTTACGCTGATGACATTGCCTTGCTAAATCACTCAGGAGGTGAGCTGCAACGCACGATGAATGAGTTAGACAGGCAGAGCAGAACGTTAGGTCTTAAATTTAACATGCAGAAGACCAAAGTAATGTTAAGCAGTCTGACGAAAAGTGTTCAGCTCAAGTTAAGGACTACGCAGCGAGCTGTGGTAAGTAAAATGATAGGTGTTACGTTAAGAGTTCGCATGCGGGTAGAGTGGGTGAGGGAACAAACGCGGAATAGCGATATCCTAGTCGAAATCAAGAGAAAGAAGTGGACAGGGCATGTAATGCGAACGCAAGACAACCGGTGGTCCTCAGGGGTAACGGAGTTGGTTTCCAAGAGAAGGCAAGTGTAGCAGGGGACGGCAGAAAGTTAGGTGGGGGGATGAGATTGAGAAGTTCGTGAGGATACGGTGGCCACAACTGGCAAAGGCCACGCCTAATTGGAGACTAGGACAGGACTTGCAGTGTGCGTGGTCAGGGTGATGATGAGGATCATGATGAAGGGTAGAACGTGTGGACGTCTGTGCTCAAGGAATACATTCGACCATGCACAGTCAGCCTTAAGGAGAGCGGTAACAAACGTTAATACATTGCTTCAAATTTCTTACGTGGCCAATCGGGCGCGCTGATTTCTCGGTCTTTGCATAAAGCGTGTAAATGGCTGACGGTTACCGCTGTCGTGGGCCGAGCTGGAGGGCTGCGAGCGAGCGCGTTCTCCTACCGCCTGAGCGGGGTTCGCAGCGGTGGAGCGGTGGCCACACTACCCAGGTGCGGCGGGAGACGGAAACAAACCCCGCCGCGGAGGCCGTTAGAAGAGCGCGCGCTCCCCACGAGATCGGCATGACCAGGCTTATACTAAGCGTCGAGCGATAGCAGCTTGCCAATGGCCGGGGCCAAATTATTAGGTCGTCATCGTGTCGGGCACGATCATTTATAGTTGGACTTTGATTATGATCTAAATCGGCGGAGGTCAAAATTCGAGGGTGGCCCCGCACAAATTTTAAAAATGACGCAGGTGAAGTGTGGAGGTCTGTGTCGTGTCGGATACGCTCAAATATGGTTCGAAGTCGACTTTTTTGCCTATCGGTCAAGGTCAAATTTTGGCGGGGGCTTACAGAAAAAAAAAGCACGGATTTGTGCTACGTGGGTGACCATAATGTGCGGGCAGTGCCGCCTAATGGAGCAGATGAAGAGTACGCTCTGCAATGCATAGCGCGAGAGTGCGGTGCAGTTTGACACGAGGCGTGTTCACCTGCGGCAATAGCCTATGACTTTTTACACTGGCTACGGAATTTCTATCTCCATTGCGCAATGATATGTGTGTAGTAGAGCATTAAAGCATTTGATGGCTCAGCGGGATCGACTTCCATGGAATAAAGAAAAACTATGATGATAGCTAGCTTAGTGGTATCGCGCAGCGTCCTGTGAAGCTGATCTGTTCGCGCCTCCGCGGGTTCGACGGCCAATTGTGGACTGAGTTTTCTTTCTGCCTCTTTTTTTCTTATCTAGATGCACATTTTGACCTTATCTAGGCTGAGCGTCACCTTCAGAGAGCGGACAGGTCACGTGGCGTTGAGCGGAGTTTTTGCATTGAGTAGAGCTACCGCTCTAAATGTTTCAAAAGGTACAGAGGGCAAAACACTTCTCTAGAACACGTTCTGGGCGTGTTTTGGAATAAGCATGCGATATCTAGCGATAATGTTTGGTTAAATATGGTCCGGATGTAAGCAATTGCTGTTAAGCTCGTAGGATTTCATCGTCATTTTTTGCCGTCCTGGTCGTAGCGGCTTTAGGAGCTGCGAAAGAGACATTTCAGTCGTTCTCGGCATGTGTTTTGCCCTCTGTACATAGTATACAACAGCTTCCACCCGTTGCACAAAACGGTTCTGGTGATTTATGCTGCGCTCTAGGTTCTGTTCTTACTGCTCCAAGTTAACGCGACAGTCAGTTTTTCTAGGTTTGGTTGGTTTATTGGGGTTTAACGTCCCAAGGCGACATAGGCTATGAGGGACGCCGTAGGGAAGGGCCCGGAAATTTCGACCAGCTGGGGTTCTTTAACGCGCACTGACATCGCACAGTACACGGGTCTCTAGAATTTCTCCTCCATCAAAATTCAGCCGCCGCGGCCGGGATCGAACCCGCGTCTTTCGGGTCAGCAGCCGAGCGGCGTAACCCCTGAGCCACCGCGGCGGGGCAATTTATCTAGGGCTAAACACTGCAGGACCTGTAAACACTGCTCTGTGACCAATTATTTTTATGCGATAGCCGCAGTGGTGCCTCATCGATTATGGCTCTCGGTTGCTGACGCGAAAGACTCGGGTTCGATCCCTGCCGCGGCGGTCGCATTTCGACGGAGGCGAAATGCTAGAGACCTATGTACTGTGGGATGCCAGTGCACGTTAATCAACCCCGGGTAGTCGAAATTATGCGGAGACCTCCACTATAGCATCCCTCATTGCCTCAGCCGTTTTGAGACGTTAAACCGAACCAGATTAAACCACAGCAACCGTTTTTTCAGGCGATGAGATATGCTGTGCGCACCTATGACATGGTAGTGTCACTATCTTTCTTTTACTCTTTTCTATTCCGATTTCGTAAGCAGCAATGTAGGTAGCATTTTTTGTTTTCTCTTGCCTTTTCATTGAGGCAATGATAAAAAATTCAGGGGCACTTTGGCTCTCTTAAGTGCTGCAAGGCGAAAGCGTTTCCTGGCGCACTGTTTGTTCTTCTTTGGTTGCTTTTTCATATCTTTATTTTTGTTTCTTTTCCTATCTTTTTTATTTTATTGTTTTTATTCTTGTTTCTTTTATTATCTTTTATTTCTTTTATTTTATTTATGAAACCCATGCATTCACTAGATGCGCCTTTATTCATGCTCGAACCCTTCGGCTTCGTTGCGGAGTGGTGGCGTCTCCAGTTCAAATGCCAAAGGCCCTGGTTTGATTCCCAACCTCGACACAGTTTTTTGCTTAAGTAGTGACGCCGAAACGCGGACATATTTGCTAACATTCCTTGTTCACGACAGTATGAGGCTTTCGCCTTAATATTTCTCGTTCTCCCGCAATCTTTGATTCATGCACCGGCCTGCCCGGCCGATGTAGCCTTTGCCAAAAGAGAGTTAAATTCGACGAACCATCGCTGCCATCGTGGAGTGGGCACATCGTTCATAGCTCCTGCGGCGCCCAAAAAAAGACGACACGAGTGGCGCACTCCCTGGCCACCTTCTTCTTAGGGCGATGGGACAAGTCTTGCATGTAAGGAAGTGACGTCCCTCGGGTCCATTGCTGTCGCCGGTGTTACGCCCATTCCTGATATTTGTAATGGGGCTATCAGCAACGTATACGTATGTACGCTGCCCGGGAAGCCAGCGCAGTGTAGTTGGAGAGGGTATTACCCGGCACTAAAGTTGTTTTGTGCTGGCAACATTTGGAAGGGCTGCGCTTAATCATTACTTATCCCTGAATGAAGCGTTTCTGAATGGGCCAAATTGCAACTTCTAATGACCTTTCTGGAACAAGGCAAATGCGTCCAACACAGTACACGGTCTTTGAAGGCGCTGTTTAAATAAATTGTCTAAGGCAATCCTCATCTTCAATCTATGGGGGTTATTCTTGTAGTAACGCTCAAAGGGCTAGAAGCAGTTGTCGCTCTCTAGCACCAGCGTGCCAGCCCTAGCAGTCAGAGCTGTGACCCCCAACCCGCGGTGCGGTGAGTCGCAACCACGGCGGGTTCGGGCCAGAGGGGACAAACACGAGTATGCTACTCGGAGGAGCGTTTATTGCTCCCGAGCAATACAAGGCAGCAGCAACAATACAACCGCCGTAACGAGGGAGAGTGTTCCGCTCGCGTACGGGGGTGAAAAACGCAAAGGGCAGAACGCACGCAAAAATGTGGGGGAAGAAGGTTCCGCTCACCTCGCGTGGCTCCTCGCTCACGGCCCGCGGCGGTCAAGTCACACACGGTGGCCGGGCGATAAGGGTAGCGGTCTCCGTGGCAGATCTCTGATCCATGCGTGTGCACGGCTCCCGCCAGAAGACAAGCGAGCCTCGGGAGAAACGCGTCTCCTCCCGGGCTGTGGAAAGGAGGTCTCTCCGTTGTAAGAGGGGAAAGAGGGAAAGTCTCCGCGGTGGCGTCGCGGCGGGGAGCGAAAGGAAGCGGAGGTGGCGTGAGTGCCCTCCCTCGCAAAACCTCCCGAACGGCGCGCGCATAGCATCGCGTGATAATTACGCGCGGCCGTTACAATGGGGCAGGGGATTCATGTGTATCCCCACAAATCTTACCAGTGAATTCAGCTTTTTTTTTTATTCTTCGAAAACAGTAAGAAGACCAAATCTCTGAAATTAGCGGAAATATTACCCGTTTCTGCAAGTGCAAAGGCAAAAAACATGGCAAAAAAAGGGAATAAACGTACCGTGCTGTTTTGTCGCGCTCAAATGCTTGTACGCCTCTGGACAGCGTTTGAAAGCAAAATATTTGAGGCATTATGTACTGGGACAGCAGGAGGCTAGTGCGTGAGCAGCCCGCTGATAAGCCTCATGGAGAACGAGATGGCTTAATCTTGTATGAGGCACGTACAACAACCATTTCTGAATATTGGATTTTTGTGTTATTTTTATTATTCAGGATGAGGGGACGAGGAGAGGAGAAAAAAGGTTTAGCAAAACGTTCAGTTGGGCGAGTTGGTAGATATTCATGATGTGAACAGCGCGAACTACAAGGGACAAGAAAAGAAGGGACACAGGACGAGCCCTGTCCCTTCCTTCTTTTCTTGTCCCTTGTAGTTCGCGCTGTTCACATCATGAGAGGAGAAAAGCATAGGTTGCAGATCGTGCAGCCTGGAAATTGAATTTTATTGCTTTCTTGAGTGCAATGAACTTCGCTTTATATCTAGCGCTGGATTCCATCGGTTCCTTCTCGCTCGGTTCCTCCACCGAGCCTGACTTACTTCTCTAATTATACAGACAAGGTATTGGAGGAGTGGGCTGGAGGCCTCGGAAGACAGTTAAGTATAGCTTAAAGTTGAGCGAAATGACGACATTGCGACCTGTTCTGTCAGGACTGGCAACCCTGAAGCAGCAGGAGGAAGTGTCGATCTAGCGGCAACGATAAGGATGAGGAGGTCCCTGACCGTCATTATCGCGTGACTGAGTAGAAAGAGGCAACCCTATTCAACCCTATTCAGTACCAGTTAGAAACGGGGCAGTCCTCCCTTAAAAAGAGCGCGGAGAAGACCACGGCAGACGTTGCGTCGTTTGTGCGTGTCGTTTGTGCTCGTTTACGGTAATTACCTGCCAGCTTGCCCAACATATCACGATAGCATCCTCCAATATGCTCCTTTATTCTGTTATGAGAGTAAAATAGCGCATTTATTTCATGGATGCTCTATATTGCTCGAATAAATGCTTCAACATACTGAACTTGTAAAGCTACGTCGGTGACTTAAAATCCCATGAGGGTTGATTCCCATTTGCAGTGTAATGTGTGGGACAAAGTTAACGGCATTGATTAAATAGGGCAACTCTGTCAGAAGCAGCACTACCTCTTGGCTATAAGCTATGCACAGGTTGTTGAATAGAATCTGTGTTTTTATAGTAGCTCCGCTCCTTTTCTCATCTTTATTCCTTGTCTATGCTTCACTTTCGACGTTTCCTTTTCGACCAAGGAAGAATTTTTCAGTTCTTACCCCGCCATTGTCCAACGCGGACATCGACGCGCAAATAAAATACGAATTTGTACACGCTTCTGGGTATTTGCTCTTTTAGGCAAGAACGCGAAACTATCAGCGTTTCTGTGTGATCAATAATTTTCGCTGAGAATTTTATTAATTTGTATTGCAGCTTCATGCAAGTAAAATTGTTTATAGAAATTTGAAGGTGATGTCTGGTGTCAGGCTTCCTCTTCGAGACGAGCGCATCAGCGTTGCTGACATGCTGCGGCGCAGTATTTGCGCGTGCTCTCTGGCCCCTAGTGGTAAAACGGTGTTTATTGGCGGAATTTTCGTAACCTTTGATCCTTCTATTTTAGCAGGTTCGTACCTTCTTCGGAATTCTCCTAGTCGCAATGCGGAGGAGGATAATTCACGCCCCAGAAAACCTCTCGCGGCAAATTGTCCTTGGCGTTCATAAAGCCGTCCTTGAGCTTGCTCGACAACATGCGCTACCCGTGCAACCGCATGATCCGAGCCAAGGTCTCGTTAATACAGGGTACGTCGAAAAGAACGGCCCGTCGTGGATCCGAGGGCCCTTTAAGACATTGTGCCCGAGACCGTCGCTATCCTCGTTGGAGTTTGCGCACTGCCTTGATTGGCTCATAAACTTCCATCGGCTCTGGGGCGTATCTTTTATAACCGTTACTGCCTGGTCCATTCTTCCTATTCGCTATTCACCGATCTCCGGAGTGCCTAAATAACGCGGTGACATGTCCAGACAGGGAGGTGCCCAGAACACGCTGAGTACATGGCACTGCCATAGATGTTGGTCTTGCCTTTAGGGGACCGCCTTACCGAGTTTCTGTGGAATTCCATTCGTCCCTGGCTAAATTCCAAGAATAGAGCTTCAGCGACCAGAGGGAGTGTTACCGTTCTGGACAACAGAGTGATTGAAGATCAGCACCCTCGCACTCTAGAATTGGGACCTAAGTTCTGCTTCGAACCTGCAGTCACGCCGCTGGAGCGGTTAGCGCTCGCGCGTACGGTCTCTTGGGTTGTCCCCGAGGCAGATAAACCAAGATGCGAGAAAGAATATTCCACAATTGCGATTGAGCATGAAGAAGGAAAAAACGATAAGAAGAAAAAGTAGAACAGGGCTCGGGACCGAATCAAGGGATTGGTGAACTATTTGGTGGCTGAGAGCCTGAGACCTATGTTGTCGGACAAGGAAGGGTTCTTTGTTCTAGCTCCAGAAGCAGTATTCGCACAAAAAGTGGTAAAAACAGTAGAAAATAACTTCAAAGAAGTAGCTCTGCGACCCGCTGACATCAATAAGCAAGCGTTGGTCTTACTTCGACGGATGAATCTTGAGGGACTCGGCGCTACAGTGAACAACAGCAAAGGTGCCGTTCTGGACTTATTCTTCACAGCGAAATCCCACAAACCGGCATTCGCTTTCGGGCAATTGTTTCTGAAGAGAACACTTGGCAAAATGTTGTCTCAGGGTTTTTACAGCGCCATCTTCGGTCACTCAAGCTTCAGGATTATTTTTCTGCGAAAGATTCTTCTGACGTCGTCAAGTTTCTGTCTGAACAGGAAAAGAGGAAGTACTTTGCCTTCAGCATAGACATGAAATACCAGTTTTACTCGCTACCCCGTGGCCAGCTCATAAAAAAAGTGAAAGACTGCATTGTGAAAGACAACGACAAGGTGCTGTTTATGGAGGGCTGTGGTATTTCGGTGGAAAGTTTCCTCGAGCTACTTTCCTTTTATTTTAGTCCACCTTTGTGGTGTGGGACGGAGAAGTGTACGTCCAGAGGCCAGGGGTATGCATTGGCTCCCGTGTCGCACCTGTGTTGAGCAATATCTTCTTCTCCAAAGTGGATCAAGAGCTAGCGGAAGATCTTTCTGAACACGCGGAAAAGGTGTTCCGTGACGTTGGCGTTGATGATTTTTTACTTTTTCTGAAATCGGGATCTCCCAGGATGGCTCCGGACATCGTGAAAATCTTCAGGGAAAGGGACGACGGCTTGAGATTCATGCTTGAATTGCCCGGCGCTGCTATCCTCCAATTTTTAAACCTGAAGATCGAGTGCCTTGGGAGGGAGATGTGTTGGGAGTATCATCCTAGGACGAAAAAATCCGCTCCTGGACTATAAATCTGGGCACTCAAAACTTGTCAAAGCGTCAGTCCTGTCTTTTGAGCGTCTTCCGTGTCCTCGTTTCTTGCGCCATTACCAGTTTTTTCTTTCAACATGAACCAACTCGCCGAAACTAGAATTTTACATTCCGTACCTCCACGTCTTATCCCATCGGCTCAAGAAAGTGGGAGCGAGGTAAAAAGCAAACGTTATTTTCACGGCAAAGAACAAGCTGGCTGGAGCTTGCAGTGCCGTCCACAACAGGAACGAGACCGAAGGCAACCGCGTCAAGGGCAGCTGCACGGTGGCGCACAGAATAAAAAACAGTTTCACAGAATGTGACACTAGAGTGGTTTACAGTGCCCCCTCTAGTGTGGGAAAAAAAAATGCATAGGCCAGACTGACCGGTGTATATAAATGAGCGGTTGGCTGAGCATCGAAGATAGTTAGAAAGTGCGGCTTCATCTAATCTCGCCTTACACCGCAGAAAATGTAAAGGCTGCTTTCCACGTTTGAATAGGGCAGGCGTCTCATTCAAGCACAAAGATCAGACATGCAGCGAGTGAATAGAACCATACCTGATTAAGAAAGAAGAGGACAAGTGCGTCGCATCACCATCTGTCGGCCTGCTCGATCAGCAGATAGAATGTTTGCTCAAATATCTCTGTGCGAGTCGGAAATATGGAGGGTTGGCCTGATGTTTATCATCCGGCCTTTCGGGTTTCTTTGGCGCTGTAGTGTGATTATGATATGACAGTGGCTCAGTATCATGTGAAAACGAAAAGTGCGATATTGATTTCGTTTCTTCGTTTTGTTTTGTGTTAAGACGCGGGTCCATGAAAGAGCATATATAGGCACCTTTCCGTGAATGAAAATCAGTTGTTAGTCTGCCCCTGTGTCCTGTATTTTCTTCCGCTGCGTCCTCGTTTCTTCGCGCAGTTTAAACCATGAATCCGCACAAACTCGCCCAGTTCTCCGTCCTTATTAAGAAAGTCAACTTTCTTCAAGCTAAGGTTACAGAAATGGAGGATCATGGTAGGCGCTCAAATCTAGTTATTTTTTGGCATTAAGGAAGATGAAGATGAGGACGCCACTACATTAAAAAGCAAAGTTATCATCGATCCCTTTTCTACGACACATAATATAAATTGCACTTCGGTTGGCGGGACTCATAGGCTAAGGTGAGGCAGTGGCAACCGACCAGTAGTCGTATTTTTCCAGAACAACAACTAAAAGCAAGTGCTGAATAACTGTCATAAGCTAAAAGCTGAAAACATATCGGTGCAGATCGACTATTCCTGAGAAACGCTGAAGAAGTGAAAACTTCTCTGGGATAGCGCTAAAGAAGAATGACTGCAGAAACAAAAAGTGCCCTTAGTCAATGACAAACTGAAGATCGGGAATAATATCTTCACTTGAGATGAAAATAAAAAGAAAGAGTTAAACTGGCCAGAACTGAAAACACCCCGCCTAATCAATGACGTGTCGCCCCTCAAGTTAGACTTACGCCTGCTAAACAAAAGCGGAAAACTGGAAGTTATTTGCTTAGAACATAACCCACATATAGTGGTAATAACGGCAACTTGTTTACAGCAAGATGTCGATGATTATATTTTTCCGAGCACTTTTCGCGTATTTTGTCGTGATCGAGAGTCAAGAAGGGGCAGAGTTGCCGTTCTGGTAAAAAAGAAACATTGTCTGCATTTATTTTACAGCAGAATGGTAAGCATGAGTGTGTAACCTTAAAAGTCAGTTTTTTCTGCCAGAGAATTTTGTTATTTCCTCTATATAGAGCACCAGATTCTCAGCCCCAATTTTTGTATAATTTGTGTGAACATATGGCTGCATTCACTCAAGACAAAATAATATTGACAGGGGATTTCAACTTGCCTGGCACTATTTGGAGCAAACCACCCCTTGACAGCATGCTTAAAAGTCATTCTAAGTATCTGTTTGACATGTCTTGCTATAAACATAATACAAGTAGTCAACGAGCCTGTTGAGCCTGGCATTTCTGATCACAAAATGGTGTGCTTTTTATGTGTTTTCAATGCTACACGCGACTTCCAGTGCGTACAACCTTAAACTGCGAAAGATTCTTCACTCGCAAGCGACGAAAGCGTAATAGACTATCTTGATCTTCGCCTAAGCAACTTTCGCAGGTCTGACGTCAGTGTACTATGGCACCAGTTTAAGGAGTTATGCGATCACTGTCTCACAGTTTTATCTCAAGCAAAATCAGGAAGAGTACAAAACAAACCCATTGGATTACAGGACGTGTCCTACAGACAAAAAGGAAAATGGAGCGAGCGTTTGATACAAAGTGGCGCCTGCCAAAGCATCATTGATCGTACACGGGCCACACTTACTCAAGCTGCGAGTAGTGCCAAGCGGCACTATTTCAGGTTACTTTGCCTAACTTTATAAAGGTTAAGCGTAATAAATTTTGGAACCATTTTTCCAAAAAGAGAAAGCCAGTAGATCAAATAATGTATGGCGGTGCTATCATCCATGACAAGCAAGTCATCGCTAATCATTTTAATGAATACTGCCAGAGTGTTTTTTTTTTCATTGCAGTCAGACATGCGCAAAGCGATGACCTCCAACAGCAAAACGATGATGAGTGTGACTTGGTGTCTTTACCTGGGGTCGTGCAATGCTTCTTAACCTAAAACTAGGACCATCTCCAGGACCAGACAACATTCCCAATATATTCCTCCACCGTTACGATGAAATGTTATGGAAGTTATTAGTCGTTCTTTTCTGAGCATTCATTTCGTCGGCTAACCTTCCTTCTGACTGGCGAGTGGCTCGTGCCGTACCTGGGCTCAAAAAAGGCAACTCCACCCTCCTCTAGAACTGTCGCCCCATTTCACTGCTATCGTCATGTTGTAAAATGTTAGAACGTATCATTGCCAATTACGTAACTGAATTTCTACATAACAAAGGTTTTCGAACTACACTTCAGCATGGCTCTAGGAAAGGTTACTCAACTGTAACTCAATCAGCTTTAGTTGTCCATAGCTACGCAGAAATGCCCGATAGACCAGGTCAAATAGCTGTAATTTTTTAGATTTCTCTGAAGCGTTTGATCTTGTTTCCCATAACAAACTAATTTGTACACACAAATTCGCCGGTCTACCTTCTTTGTTAATCAAATGGATTATCGCATACCTCACTAACAGAACCAAATTTGTTAGTGTTGGTGGTCACTCCTCACGCTCCCTCTCGGTCACATCTGGAGTCCCTCAAGGAAGCGTCCTTGGCGCGTTATTATTTCTTACCTATATAAACGATATTTGGAACGTTATTACAGAACCAGTTCAAATTAGACTGCTCTCGGATGACTGCGTTTTGTTCACAGAAATCAAGAGCATTAACGATTGGTGTTTCAGCCACGATATGAAACTAAATGCTGAGAAAACAGTTTACATGAGAATAACTAATAAAATACGCAGCCTATCTTATCAGTACTGCCTATCATTGCGGTGCTTATTAGAAGTAACGCAGTATAAGTACCTTCCTGTAACAAGAACTAATAACTTAAATTGGAAAGCTTACATTTCGAACATTTGTGCATCATCCTTCCGTAAACTGTGTTTTCGTAGATGTAAATTAAAACAAGCCCTTTCCACAACCAAGCTCCTATCTTATTCATCAATCATAAGACCGAAATTGGAATATGCCTGCACAGTGTGGGATGCTTTCACTAAAACTGATATCCAAGCGTTTGAATTAATTCAGCGGAAAGCAGTAGGTTTTATTTTTTTCAAATTCTGCACTACCGGCTCTCCTACAAACTTAATGAATGTTAATGGCATACAGACACTGGAAAATCGAAGAAAGCTTTTGCGACTAAAATGTCTCTTTTTTTGTCCATAAATACCAAGTTATCAATGAGCCCGGACCCTTACATAAATCAACTAATGACGCGATTAACGAGGCATTGTCACGCCTAGTATTTAACACCTTATCGTGCCAGTGCCAACTTGCATAAATATTCTTATTTTCCTCGAACAATAACGGTGTGGGACCAGCTTCCTTTGACTCCACTGTTAAGCTCTGAGAGGATTGCTAGATTTCTATACACACTTTTGTATGTGGTACTTCCAGTTCTGCCGAGAAATTGTGTTCAATTTGTCTAGTTTTTTTTCGAATCATGCATGTGTTCTCTTTGGTTTGTTTATCTTTTAGTTTGTGTGCTAAATGTTAATTTGCTTTGCATCTCATTGTATTGCCCCTCCTGCCTGGGCCTAGTAAGGCCGGCAGTATTGAATAAATAAATATAAATAAATAAGTAACGTTTGTTGCTTGGCTAGCTGGGTATGCATGTTACACTTCAAGAAATAAGGCTACAAAACCGACGAGATGAGACAGGACAACGATACAGGCAACATCTTCCAACTGTATATTCGGAGAACGAGGTACGTGCATTTCTTTCGGTGCTTATCAGAAGCCGCCGCTTATCGAACCGCGCTAGCGTGTTGCCACAGAAAATCAAATTCATAAAATACTTGGATGGCGCAAAGGAACAAACACAGGAAGGCACGGAGACAGAAAGAGCGCCTACTACCAACTGAGTTTATTGCAGAAAGCACCACCTTTATAGGCCAGCACATTATCGTCATCAGTGTGTTATCATAGCCTGGACAAGCAAACAAGAAAAAAAAATATAAGTACAGAAAAATATGGAGAAGAACTGCAGATCGGGCTAGTTGGTGTAGATTCATAACGATGGTTCAACAGCGCAAACACACACAGCAAAGAAGGAGACAAGACGCAAGCACAGCGCTGAACTTACAACTGATTTTTTATTAGGAAGAAGCACGTCATAATATACACACACGAAAAAACAGCCCACAAGCGCAATGTCAACAATCTATTCGGAAAGATAAAGGGTGCGTGAGTACGCGATCTGTAACATTATCTCTTCGAGAAATGAATATGCTACATAGTTTGATTTGATTTGTTGGGGTTTAACGTCCCAGAGCGACTGAGGCTATGATAGACGCCGTAGTGAAGGGCTCCGGAAATTTCGACCACCTGGGGTTCTTTAACGTGCACTGACATCGCACAGTACACGGGCGTCTAGAATTTCGCCTTCATCGAAATTCAGCTGCCGCAGCCGGGATCGAACCCGCGTCTTTCGGGTCAGCAGCCGAGCGCCGTAACCACTAAGCCACCGCGGCGGGGAATATGCTACAGAGTGGGTAGCGGTTCTGCGGATGCGCACGTGCTTTTAAAGCGGTTTTACCTTTTACCAGCACTAGAAGATTGTTGACATTGCGCATGTGCGCTATTTTTTTTTCGTGTGTGTATATCAATCAGTTGCAAGTTCAGCGCTGTCTGCGTCTTGTCTCCTTCTTGGTGTGTGTGTGTTTGCGCTGTTCAAACATTATTGTGAAAAATATCATATTTATGCTTAGAAGTCATTGCTACTCACAGAACAAGGCATGAAATAATTTACGAACACGATAACAAGATGGAATGAGGTGAACTACACATGACCGTCTAAAAATTGCAGTTTCCGGCCGCGGAGTTTAACCGACGAAGTGCTTATGCACGTGGGCCCAACTTTCTGTATGTGAAATGCTTCGATAAAAAAAAAAAACTTCTCTTACAACTCGCTCCCTGCCTTCGCCGATAACATTTGCTTCTTCCATCACCAATCCGCATTCTTTACAATCTCTGCAATGATCAGGGAGGTTCCCCCTTCCATTGTTCTTTATCGTCCGTTTGTGTTCACTCGCTCTATCATTGAAACAACGCCCGGTTGGTCTAATGTAGACACGCCCACATTTGAGCGGTATCTCATAGATGACCTCGGTCCTGCATTCCGTGTAACATTGCATATGCTTGATAGCGCACCTTAGGTGTCGCTTGTCCATCATGGCGCAAATCTTTCCAAGCTTACAAGGTGCTGAAATCACCGCTTTCATTCCACAACGACACCCTATCTTCATGGTGTGCGCTATTTTGTACATATACGGAATTACCGCCACAGGCCTCTTGTCTCGTTGCTTGCTTGGTAGATCACCGCTCGAAGCGAGTTTAGCCATCGGCAACAAAGCTTCAGAAACAGCTTTTATCAGAAGGCCAGCGTTATCAGCCAGTGTTATTCAATCTCTAACGCTGCTTATCAAAGTCAGCCTGCAGTGATCACATGATTTTGAGAGAGGGGCGTGTAAGCACGTCATTGTATTATTTCATTCCACCAGTTTAGAATGGGCACTGCGGAACAGCATGAGGCTTTTCTTCGCCCGGGGGTCGTACTCCCAACAGACATGATCAACACCAGCGAAATCAAACTGAACGTCCAGTAACTGGACCTTGCCCCTTTGCGGCAGTTCCTAAGTGAATGTGAGGCCTTGAGAATTGTCTCTAATAACGTTAAAAACAGCAGCAACAGCTACGTCAAAGTTAACAAGAGGGAGGTGGGTCAAAAAGAATAAAATAATCATCAACAATGCGGAAAACCCTTTTAACAGGTGTCCGGTTTTGGTGTACACAAATGCGCTGGTCAATGAAGCTAAAAAAAATGTCAGTTAACATGGGGGCAATAGATGAGTCAATGCAAATTCCAGTTCTTTGCAAATAAAGCTTTTGGTTAAAATCAGTAATAGTGGATTGCAGACAGAATTCAACCAATGAAATAAAATGGTCACTGGTGATTCCAATAGCGTTCTGGAACCTAACTTCATCAATATCATTTACGCTCTCACGAATGGCTGGTAAGAGGCCATCGTGAGGAACAGAGTAATACAAGTTTTCTACATTTATAGAGAACGCACATGATGCATTGTCCAATCCAGACCTCATTTGCGATAAAACCGAATCAAGGTTCTTAATAAGAAAAGGGTCATCCACAGAAAGGTTTCCTTTCAAAGAACGTTGTAGAAATTTATACACCTGGGATTGACATGTCGTCTTTTCCGATGCAATAACCCGCAAGGGACATTCAGCACACTCATCTACCAAGAAAGCAGCAAGACAAGAGACCTGTGGCGGTAATTCCGTACATGCACAAAATAGGGCACAACATGAAGAAGATAGTGGGTCGTTGTGCAGTGAATGTGGTGTTTTTATCAGCATGTAAGCTTGAAAAGATTTGCGCCATGATGGACAAGTGACCACCAATGAGCGATATCAAGCATACGCAGCGTTACGCCGAATGCAGGGCCGAGGTCTATGAGCTACTGCTCAAGTGTGGGCGTGTGTACATTAGACAAACCGGCCGTTGTTTCAATGATAGAGCGAGTGAACACAAACGGACGATAAAAAACAATGAAAGGGGGAACTTCCCGGATCACTGCAGAGTTTGTAAAGATTGCGGACCGGTGATGGAAGAGGCAAATGTTATCGGCGAAGGCAGGGACCGAGTTGTAAGGGAAGTTATCAAAGCATTTCACATCGAGAAACTAGTGCCCACGTGCATAAGCACTTCGTCGGTTAAACTGAGCGGCCGGGAACTGGATTTTTTAGATGGTCATGTGTACTTCGTCTCATTCCATCTCGTTATCGTGTTCGTAAATGTTTTCATGCCTTGTTGTGTAAGTGGCAATTAACTGACTTTTATGCAGAAATATGATCTTTTTCTGTTCATATATTTTTTTCTTTCTTGTTTGCTTGTCCTGGCTATGATAACGCACTGATGACGATAATGTGCTGGCGTATAAAAGTGCTGTTTTCTGCAGTAAACTCAATCGGTAGTAGGCGCTCTTTCTCTCTCCGTGTCTTCCTGTGTTTGTCCCTTTGCGCCAGTCAAACATTTTAAGATGAACCAACCAGCCCAACAGCAAGTACTTCTAAAATAAAATTCCGCCTTATGCAGGTTAGCTGACCCATCGCTTACGCACGTATCAGCCTTTTTCTTGATGCGAAACGCATCAAGCTTAGAATCCTCGCTTCCGCGAATCGTGCGTCGCACTTACACGTCCCAATGTGCTCGACCAAATCAGCGCATAAAATTTTGCCATGCTCCCTAAGGCGGTGAGTTATGCATCGCCCTGTTTGTGCAATATAGGACATTCTACAGCTCAAGGGGACCTTATACACCGCTCCTACCACGCTGAGCCCCGCCGCGGTGGCTCAGTGCTTACGGCGCTCGGCTGCTGACCCGAAAGACGCTGGTCCGATCCCGGCCGCGGCGGCTGAATTTCGATGGAGGCGAAATTCTAGAGGCCCATGTACTGTGCGATGTCAGTGCACGTTAAAGAACCCTAGTTGGTCGAAATTTCCGGAGCCCTTCACTACGGCATCCATCATAGCCTGAGCTGCTTTGGGACGTTAAACCCCAATAAACCAGACCAAACCAACCTACCATGCTGCGGATGTGACACATGAGACGGCCTACGTCCGCTGGGTGGTAGGAGTGGTATATGAGATCCTCTTGAGCTGTAAAATGTCCTATATCGGACAAACAGGGCCACTTTTTTTAACGACCACCTTAACGTGCACGGAAAAATGTAAAAAATGGGGTAAAATGAGCTAATTTGGTCCAGCACATCGGCACGTGTAAATGCGAGGCATGACTCGAGGAAGTGAGTATTCTAGGCTGGAGCAAGAACAAAAATGCGAGGTTTTTGCTTGAGACGTTTCACATCATGAAAAAGGCTGATATGTCCGTAAGCGATGGTGAGCTAACCCGTTAGGCGGAATTTGATTTTCTGTGCCAACACGCTAGTGCTGTTCGATAAGTGGCGGCTTCTGATAAGCACCGAAAGAAATGAATATGGGCGGCTCTGTGTTGTAAAAATGCATGTACGTCGTTCTCCGAATATACAGTTGGAAGTTGGCGCCTGTATCGCAGTACTGTCTGGTCTCATGTTTGCTGTGGCGCCTTATTTCTTGACGTGTAACCTTCCACTACGCTGTCCTCATAGCCTGAGTCGCTTTGGGACATTAAACACCCATAAAAAAAAACAAAACCAATAGATCGGGCAGTGAGCAAAGTTCTGCCGATGTTCAAAGCTCATAACCGATCAGCTCCATCCAATTATCGCCCCATTTCGCTGGCATACATTGCCTGCAAACCCCTGGAACCTGTAATCTATATGGAAGTCGCATCGTACCTCGATAATAATTCTTTTTCTTTTACTAAACTGCATGTCTTCCATTCCAGCTTCTTCTGTGAACCAGTCTTGTGGTTTGGACTGGTTGGTCTTGTTGCATGGCTTGAGGGAGGTGCGTGAAAATACGAGTACAAACCTATAAGCTAACAGGACAGGCGCCGAACTGCCAATAACTTATTCAGAGCGACGAGCAGGTTTTGAAATGAAAGCCAGGACCCACGTGCCCCTAAAAACCATTAACAGCACAGGCAGCAAACAAATCTTCATAACTTAACACCATCTATCAGTAGCCTATCTAATGTTAGGCACATGTACAGCAAGAACTGTACTCTTAGAAGATCCGGTGAGCCGAAACCAAGACCACTAGAAAACAAGAAAACAGTCGAACATGAAACGTAAAGTCAAAAGTAAAACTTAAGAGGAATAAAAACGTATCACAAAGTCAAATATAAAAAATATGTCTAACTAGGATAACAAAACGGAGCGTAAGCTGGGTCAGAACTGTGCAATCATAACAATGAACACGAGGCACTTAACCCAAACGAGTAAAAAAGGAATAACGGAAAGGCAAAGTCAATACATGAAAGCAAAAGCTGTGCCAAAATTAACGTTCAAGGAAATCGTATCCATTTTCAGGGAGTAAAATACAAGGGTTCCTCGGACTGAAATCGTAAGGGTTATCATGGAGGCTCTGCTGATATCCAAAGGCAGGGGCCAGTATGTGAGCACTCATTTTGTTTTACTCATTGACAAGGATATTAGTTGCCTAGAATATCGTTAATTTTGACACAGCTTTTCCGTTCATGCAGTCACTTTGCCTTTCCGTTATTCCCTTTTTACCCGTTTCGCTTAAAGCAGCCTCGTGTGTTGCTATGATTACGCAATTCTGAACCAGCTTACGCTCCGTTCTGTTATCCTTGTTAGAAATATTTTTATTGTTGACATAATGATACGTTTTGTTCCTGTTAAATTTTACTTTTGACTTTACATTTCGTGCTTGCCACTGCTCTGGCTCGTGCTTTTAATTTTGACACTTTTCACTGTTTTCTACTTTTGCACTGGTCCTGGTTTCGGCTCACCGGGTCTGCTGCGTGTTAAATTCTTGCTGTACTTACATGTACGAAGCGTTTGATGTGCTATTGGTCAATAGTGTTTTGATATGAAAAATTCTTTCCTGTGTGTTCTGTTAATGGGTTTCTGGTGGCACGTGGGTCCTGGCTTGCACTTAAAAACCTGCTTGTCGCTCTGAATAAAATCATGCCCCTTCTAACTACCTGAGTAGTTAGCGTTTACATGGATCAACAACCGCCTTCAGTGCATCTTTTCTGCCAACTGTAATAGAAAATCGGTATTCAATGGGTTTCTGGTGGCACGTGGGTCCTGGCTTGCAATTAAAAACCTGCTTGTCGCTCTGAATAAAATCGCGCCCATTCTAACTACCTGAGTAATTAGCGTTTACATGGATCAACAACCGCCTTCAGTGCATCTTTTGTGCCAACTGTAATAGAAAATCGGTATTCAATGGGTTTCTGGTGGCACGTGGGTCCTGGCTTGCAATTAAAAACCTGCTTGCCTCTCTGAAAAAAATCATGCCCCTTCTAACTACCTGAGTAGTTAGCGTTTACATGGATCAACAACTGCCTTCAGTGCATCTTTTCTGCCAACTTTAATAGAAAATCGGTATTCAATGGGTTTCTGGTGGCACGTGGGTCCTGGTTTGCACTTAAAAACCGGCTTGTCGCTCTGAATAAAATTGCGCCCCTTCTAACTACCTGAGTAGTTAGCGTTTACATGGATCAACAACCGCCTTCAGTGCATCTTTTCTGCCAACTGTAATAGAAAATCGCTATTCAAATTCAAATTCACTTTATTTCTGGTAGAAAGCAAGTGTACATCATGAGCAAGAGAGTTTAAAAGAGGATGATTCTACCAAGGAAGACGAGGCAAAAGGCGTTTCATCTACGCCTGACAAGGCCTCGCCTCCTGGCGAGACACACTGCACTCTCTATGCTACAAAAGCCGTTGAAAAAAAGTATGTTACGCCATTCATTACGTGCAGAAAACAGAAGCATTGTGAACAAGCATTATATGAAATTAAAACCGTAAGTACTACAGAAAACAAAAGAATTTTTCTTCAAAAAAAAAAGCTTACATCACAACCTGTTAGTTATTATTATGTCAAAAGGTAAGAACCACAGTTGCATAAATATTTATCTCAACAAAAGATTAGCTCCTAACCAGAAAAATTATTACAGTGTCAAAAGCATGAAGAAGCAACATTTGTATCGACATATTTCAATAATCTAACAATGAACACAGCAATACAAACGAAACACAAACCTAAATGAGATAACAAGGAGTCAGATCATTTTTTTTCTACCAGGAGTACTTTTTTTTTAATTTTTAATTTAAAAAAAAATAAAAAAAAATCAATGGGTTTCTGGTGGCACGTGGGTCCTGGCTTGCAATTAAAAACCTGCTTGTCGCTCTGAATAAAATCGCGCCCCTTCTAGCTACCTGAGTAGTTAGCGTTTATATGGATCAGCAACCGCCTTCAGTGCATCTTTTCTGCCAACTATAATAGAAAATCGGTAATCACTACCTGACTGCATTGTAAGCGAGCGCGATCCTACTACATTTAGATGGGTGATATTCAGTAATTTCTGCGAATAATTATTATTGAATATCTGTCTTCGACCCAGTGCTAGTCCTACTTCCAAGCCTTCCTGCCACTCTGCTATGACTAGCATTGTACTGTATCAGTTCACGCTGTATTCATTCATCGGATCCAAATTTATTGTAGTAAAATGTGTTGTGTTGTATTAGCACTGTCTTCCTTCGCTTTACATCGTATTTATTTCGTTCTTTCCCCTCTTTTCACTGTATGAATAGGGTTTTGATAGGTACAAAAATGTGAATGATAATAATGATGGTTACGCTTGGTTTTAAATAAAAACAGTGCACATGTATGAACGACATAAACTTCGTGGTGCTGAAATTTTTCGCGGAGAAGATCAGATATTCAGAAGAAAAGAACTACAGTGAGTACAACCCACGAAAGCAAAGATGATATTAATACAAATATTGTTTTATACTCAATTTAATCGCCTTTACTGATATGGGGAGTTCTACATCTAGTGAGGTTTTTTCGATGAATAAAAGTACCAGAAAAGTTAATTTCAGTTTCCTGTAGTTAGTCCCAGTGATAGGTGCTAGTTTTTTCCTTGTTCTCTGATGGTATATTACAGCTGGCCTTCCATCAAACGAAAGTAATAAATTTAGGATACGGTGTTTTTTTAACAAGGCTTCCATGGGCAGAACTCGCAGTGTGCGATAATTGCGTTCAGTGGTGATAAGGCCTTCTTTTTAGAGGGGGAGAGGGAGGAAAGGCAATCTATTATGCTTAGTGTAGGGGGTTTAATACTCTACAGCGACTCAGGCTATGAGGGACACCGCAGTGAAAGGTGGCGGAAGTTTCGACCACATGAGAGTTCTTTAACGTGCGCTGACATCACACAGTAGATGGGCCTCTAGAATTCCGCCTCCATCGAAAGTAAACCGACGCGGCCAGGATAGTACCAACGTCTTTCGGGCCAGCAGCTGAGCGCCATAAGCACTGCGCCACCGCGGCTGCTACCGATGTATTAAGATTCCCGGATGAAGTGGTTCCCCACACAAGAAAGAAATATATTTATAGTGTCACCGACAAACGCAGCAGAAAAGCGGGAAGCACAGCGTTTCCTAGGACGAAGCCCGCCGAACCGCCGAGCTCATGTAGAACGAAGACGACGCGCGGCCACGCGCCTGGAGCCAAGGTTCGGCCACCAGGTGGCGCCGGCAGAGTGCCAGCAGTGTGGCATTGCCCCCCCCCCCCCCCCCTTTTTCAAGAGGCATCGTTCCGATGCCGCACGGGCGAAAAAAAAAATAATGAAGGGAAGGCGGAAAGTGAACGGCGCGAGTGTCGTGAAAAGGGGCTAAGTGCGTGAAAAGGGGCTAACGGGAGTAATACGGCTTCAGTCGCGCCACGTGGACTACTTCGGGCGTCGGTTGTCGTGAGGACCGGACAGTTCCTTGAGGGAGCACCTCGTAGGTAACGGCGCTGAGGCGGCGTAACACCTGGTAGGGACCGAAGTAACGGCGAAGAAGCTTCTCAGAGCGCCCCCGCAAGCGGATCGGGCTCCACACCCAGGCTTGATCACCGGGTGTGTAAATCACTTCCCTGCGGCGGAGGTTGTAACGCTCGGCGTCGCGTTGTTGTTGGTGCCGGATTCGCTGTCGAGCAACATGGCGAGCGGCTTCGGCGTCACGAGCAAATTGGTTCGCTACGAAAGAAGAGGGAGCAGGATCCGGAAGAAGCATGGCGTCCAGCATGGTCAAGGCTTCGCGACCGTGCATCAAATGGAACGGAGTGAAGCGTGTCGTTTCGTGTAGAGCAGTGTTGTAAGCGAACGTGATGTAAGGCAGTATCCGGTCCCAGTTCCCATGGTCATCGTCTACATACATCGAAATCATGTCGGCAATTGCCTTGATAAGCCGCTCAGTCAGTCCGTTCGTTTGCGGATGGTAAGCTGTAGTCCTTCGATGGCTGGTGCCACTGAGTCGAAGTACCTCGCTCGTAAGTGCCGACGTGAAGGCGGTGCCCCTGTCAGTTAATACGACTGTAGGGGCTCCGTGACGAAGTACAATGTTGTGAATGAAGAAATATGCAACTTCGGCTGCGGTACCACGGGGAAGGGCCTTGGTCTCACAGTAGCGGCTGATAGTCAGTGGCAACAGCAGTATACCGGTTACCCATGGAAGACGCCGGAAATGGGCCGAGTAAGTCCATGCCGACCTGTTGAAATGGGAGGCGTGGGGGATCGATCGGCTGCAGGAGCCCGGCTGGTTTAGTCGGCGGCGTCTTCCGGCGCTGGCACTCACGGCAGGTTCGGACGTAGCGGTGGACAACCGCAGCAAGCCTGGGCCAGTAGTAGTTTTGACGTATGCGCGCCAACGTGCGGGAATATCCGAGGCGGCCCGAAGGAAGGTCGTCGTGGCACGCACGCAGAACTTCGTCACGAAGCGCTGTAGGTACGGCAAGCAGGTAGGCAGTGTCCGTTGGGCCGTAATTCTTTTTATAGAGGACACCATCGCGCAAGCAAAACGATGACAGCCCGCGCTTGAAGATTCGAGGAGGAGATGGAGCGGTTCCTTCGAGATACTTGATGAGAGGAAGCAGTTCGGCGTCGGCCCTCTGTTGGCGGGCAAGGGTGGACGCGGTGACAGCACCGAGAAAAGCGGAATCGTCGTCGGACTCGCCCGTGGGGCAGGGAATAGGAGCGCGGGATAGACAGTCAGCATCGCTGTGTTTCTCGCCGGACTTGTACACGATTGTGACATCAAATTCTTGTAGCTGAAGGCTCCAACGAGCAAGCCGCCCCGAGGGATCTTTCAGATTCGCCAGCCAACACAGGGAATGATGATCGCTCACAACCCGAAATGGGCGGCCATACAGATACGGACGAAATTTCGTAACGGCCCACAGCACAGCCAGACATTCCTTCTCCGTGGTGGAATAGTTGACTTCGGAACGAGACAGTGTGACTAGCGTAAGCAATCACGCGTTCTAGACCATCCTGCCACTGAACAAGGATCGCACCGAGGCCAACGTTACTGGCATCAGTATGTAGTTCCGTGTCGGCGTCCTCGTCGAAGTGGCCAAGCACAGGCGTACATTGGAGACGGGACTTGAGTTCCGTGAAGGCTCTTTCCTGGTCCTGCCCCCACAAGAAGGGTTCAGCGTCTTTCGTCAGGCGGGTCAGAGGCTCAGCTAGCTTGTAGAAATTATGAATGAACCGGCGATAGTACGCGCAGAGGCCCAAGAAACGACGCAGGCTCCGTTTGTCTGCGGGCTTGGGGAAGGCAGCTACGGCGGCCGTCTTTTCGGGGTCTGGACTAACGCCTCGAGCGCTGACAATGTGACCAAGAAACTTCAGCTGATGAAATGCGAAGTGACATTTCTCTGGCTTGAGAGAGAGACCAGCGGAACGTATGGCCTCGAAAACAGCACGCAAACGTTTCAGGTGCTCATCGAGCGTGTCGGAGAAGATCACGACATCGTCGAGATATACGAGGCACGACTGCCACTTCAGTCCAGATAGCACGGTGTCCATCATTCGTTGGAATGTGGCAGGGGCCGAGCACAAGCCAAAAGGGAGCACCTTAAACTCGTATAAACCGTCAGGGGTAATAAAGGCGGTCTTCTCTCGGTCGCGTTCGTCGACCTCTATTTGCCAATACCCACTGCGGAGGTCAAGAGACGAAAAATAGGTGGCATGGCGCAGGCGGTCTAGAGAGTCATCAATGCGTGGCAGAGGGTACACATCCTTTTTCGTGACGTTATTGAGGCGCCTGTAATCCACGCAGAACCTGAGGGTGCCATCTTTCTTCGTGACGAGGACAACAGGTGATGCCCAGGGGCTCGTGGACGGTTGTATGACGTCGTCCTGGAGCATTTGTGTAACTTGGCGGCGGATGGCGTCACGTTCTTTTGAAGATACCCGATAAGGGCGCTGACATATTGGTCTTTGGTCGTCAGCAACGACAATTCGGTGCTTTGTAAGCGGCGTCTGTCGCACCTTGGAAGTTGATGCAAAACAATCGCGGAAGGAATAGATGAGGTTTTCTACGCAGCGTTTCTGACTGGCCAAGAGGTGCGGGTTGACGTCGGTCGGGATGGCTGTAGCTGTCGCCTCGTCGTGGTCTGACGTCGTGGACAAAGATCACTGCCTGGTACACTCTCCGAGCTCGTCAAAATAAGCGACGACCTCTGTTTTCGTGAAATGTTGCGGTTCACGGGTAAAGTTCGTAACAAAGATGTCGGTGCGACCGTTGGTAAGGTCTACTAGGCCTCGAGCTACACAAACTTGCCGAGCGAGTAGCAGCGACATGTTCGCTTCAGCGATGCCAAGGGTGCCGGTGCTGCCATTACACTCAACTGTGACGAACTTGCTGGCTCGCGGAGGGATCGTTACATGGTCGTCACATAGACGCAACATTACTCTGCAGGGCTCGCTGTGGGTGTGAACGGCTCGCTGGGCGGAAAAAGATACCATGAGTTCCCGAAGGTCGCTGACCGCACCATACACTTGAAGAAAATCCATGCCCAGAATGAGATCTTTAGAACAGTCACGTAAGACGGCAAAGGAGCCAGTGAAAGTAAGACCCCGGATCTGGATGCGGCAGGTGCAGGCGCCGATCGGCGTCACTACGTGGCTGCTGGCGGTGCGAATCACGGGTCCACACCAAGGCGTCAGAACCTTACGGAGAGTCGTGGCGAGTTGACTGCTCATCATAGAAAAATCAGCGCCGGTATCGACGAGTGCGGTCACTTGATAACTGTCGGCGGTTACAAAAATTTCAGATGAAACTAATCGTTCGCAGCACGTCGGTGAGGTCGTCGGAGAGGTCGTCGGATCGGGTGGCCACCCCCCGGGCAGGGGCGTCGAATCGTCGGGTGGAGGCTGTTGACTCTGTACAGTGGCGGCGGCCCTACCCCCGGACGACGCCGTCGTCCGTTTTCCCGGCGAGGGGACGTGCGTCTGAACTGACCAGATGTTGAGGGCCGACTGGGCGAAGCAAAGCGCCTCGGGGATAGCGATCGCGATTGGCGCTGCTGCGAGGCCGGGGGCAGCACGTGAGCGGCGAGGTACTCGTCGATGCCCTGCGGTCTTTCGCCATAGCGAGGTCGAGGCGCGTCGGGCGGGAATCCTCTCAAACCCATACGCCGGTACGGGCAATGCCGCAGAATATGGCCAGGCTCCCCGCAGTGGTAGCAGAGCGGGCGGTCGTTGGGCGTGCGCCACACGTGCGCTTTGCTGATAGGAGGGCGCAGGTTCTGCTGCTGCTCGACGGGGCGCACGTAACGGTGGGATGTTGGAGGTCCGGCAACTGGGCGAAACTCTTGCGGCATGGGAGCAGGTCGGCGCAGGGCATCGCTGTAGGACATGACGTGTGGCTCCGGTAGTGGTGCTGGGGGTGGCTGCACCACGCGCTGGATTTCGTCACGGATGACGTCCCCTGTAGAAGGTATGCTTGCCGACGGAGCATCCATGCGGAGGTGTCGCAGTTCTTCGCGGAAAATGCTCCGTACAATCTCTCGGTGCGCCTCATCCCCGGGCCTGGCAAGGGCGCGAAGTATTGAGTGGCCGCTACATTTGCCTGACGGCCGTATTGGGCGCTCCGTTCCAGCAGCGAACGCTCCATGGAGGTAGCTTCCTTGGCGAAGGCGGCGACGGTTAGCGGAGGGTCGCGCATGAGGCCAGCAAACAGCTGCTCCTTCACCCCACGCATAAGGTGCCGCACCTTTGTAGCTTCTGGCATGGTAGGGTCGGCCCGATTGAAGAGGCGTGTCATGTCCTCTATAAACATGGCCACGGTCTCGTTGGACTGCTGTGACCTGGAGCGAAGGGCAATTTCAGCGTTCTCCTTCCGTTGGCTCGAGCTGAATGTGGCGAGCAACTCACGGCGAAAAGCTGCCCAGTTGGAAAAGGACGCCTCGTGGTTCTCAAACCACGTTCTCGCCGAGTGGAGCAGTGCGAAATATACATTCAGCAGCTTCCGCTCGTCGTCTCGCTGATTAAATGCGGCCACACGGTCAAAATTGGCCAACCAGTCTTCTACATCCTCAAACCGGTCGCTGTGGAAGGATGGTGGCGACCGAGGTGCGAGAAGGACGCACGGCGGGGCACTGCCGGAGGACTGACCTGTCTGGCTGCCAGTGGTGGACGTCATCGCTCTGACAGGCCTTGTTAGTGGCTCGAACTCGGGTTGCAGGCCTCGCAGGCGACGGCTCGTTTTGTGGACGGGTGTGGCGTCCGCGGGTCGGGGAGAAGCGTCACGGCTGTCGTCGGGGTCAGCGTACATGGGATGGTACCCCGCACGGCTCCACCAAATGTCACCGACAAACGCAGCAGAAAAGCGGGAAGCACAGCATTTCCTAGGACGAAGCCCGCCGAACCGCCGAGCTCATGCAGAACGAAGACGACGCGCGGCCACGCGCCTGGAGGCAAGGTTCGGCCACCAGGTGGCGCCGGCAGAGTGCCAGCAGTGTGGCAATAGTATAAAAAAGAACCTAATATGTTGATATCTTGTGGGTGTCAATTTAGTGACTTTATAGAGAGCTCGCCGTTTTACTCGGATCTTTTACTGGTACTCTCGTCTCTCTTTCATTTTGTATCTTCTCACCCCTTTCTCTCGTGTAGGATAGCAAACCGATTATTCTTCCGGTTAACCTCCGTGCAATTCCTCTTATATTCCTCCTCCTTTACTAAACTTAAAACAAGCATGAAAGGTTCCCAATAAACCAAACACCTAGGACGATTGGTGAGGTTACTATTACATTTACTAACAGCATTGCAGTGTTGGCTAGCATTCATCGGCCTATATATTCTATATGTGTTTTCGGTAAGATTGAAACTAAGTTTATTTGCTCGTGCTTTGTAAATTGCCATTCACGATGTAAAATGACCCGTTCCTTGGAACCCCGCAGGGACATCTGCAAGATGCAGATGGTGGTGAGCTGCGATGCCTGGGTTTCCCTAGCATCCACACTTTGTAATGCGTGGCAGCGCCGCATCTGGCGAAAAGGTTACCCTGGTGTTTGAGCCGATGGAGAGTGTTCGGACCGTTGAGGCCCATCGGCGGAGGCTGGTGAACAGTACCTTTTTCTGGGATAGTTGTGTATAAGTCGCAAACGAAAGGCAAAAACAGCTCTAATTTAACACAAACCACACGGAGGGTCGATCTTTCATTGTGGTTTTCGTTAAATTAGCGCAGTTTTATGCCTTTTCCACTGGTGGAGATATCACAGCACCTCGGCCCCAGCTTCCTGTAGCCTGACACGACCAGGGGAAATGGGCAGTCGCGTTGTCCTATCCTTCCTTTTATCTTTTACGTTTCTATTCCTTTCCTACAACTGTCCCGTCTCCTTCTCTCTTGTATTTTTCCTTTTTCCAGGCGACGAGAGTTCACTTTGTGTGGCTAACCACCCTGCATTAAGGCATATTTGGTTATAGTTAGCGTACCATTGACGTGGGAGGGTTTTTTTTCTAAGCTCCTGTTCCGTCCCCTCGTTGGTCTCCATGGTGGACGGTTGGCGCCGTTGGCCGAACAACATATACATCCTACGGCCTCCAGTTCCTCAAAACCTGATCGCTCCGATAAAACGCGGCGGACGGAAGTCACTGCACATATTCTGCAAAGAACCAAAAAAACTTTCGCTAAATATTACGTGATTCACTCTTAAGTCTTAGAAAAACCAGCCCGAATATTGTCCTCTTTTCTGGTGCCAAATGGTTGACAGATGCCCTACGCTAGTGAGGTGAATAGCCAGTCTAGACCTGCTACTCAAACTTGACAGCCAAATCACAGTATGCAACTCAAAACATTGTCTATTGGGGATGGCCTTGTGATTCCCAGTCCATACAGAACATTACATACCGTCGGCGGCGTAAACTCAGGCTCAGACTTACTCCTCATGAGTGAAAAGGAAACTCTAGGTGGCCTTGCTGACCAAAACATGGTCAGTGTCTCGAGGATGACTATCTGTAAAGATCGCAAGAAAATTCCTACAAAGCGCCGATTCCTAACGTTCTATGCAAGCCCTTCCCGGAACAATAGAGGTGGGATACCTGAAAATTCAAGTCCGTCCGTATATACCTAACCCAGGCAGACTTCAGCTGCTAAAGATACGGCCACGGGTAAAACGGTTGCCACGGCGACAAAACCTCCACAAGACGTGCTTTAAAAGAACTGAGAACTGCGATGCTGTGGCCTCGCACTGTGCCAACTGCAAAGACCACCCCGCTCACCTTTTCTAAGGTCGGGAAACTAAAAAGAAATTATTTGTAGCAGCATAGCATAGTGGGCGAGTTGGTATTGCATCTTTAAGGAACGAAACAGCGCAACTAAAACGAAGGACCAAGAAAAAGAGAGACACGAACACGCGCTGACTTACAACTGACTGTTTTAATCGGAAAACCACATATAAATAATCTCTAATCGCTGCGTCACAGCCTCACGTCGTCAACTACATTGCGTAGTTCATCACGACCGTCATACCGAAAAAAATGGATCCAGTACACAACTCAGGCTTACGCCTCTCGTGTAGTGAATAGAGGACATTTCTCATAGTCAGCCTGTATGCAGTTACCAATGAACCATCACTTGACATCAGAAGAACCACTTCAACCACTGCATATGTCCTTAAAGTAAGATATCTACATAAACACATCTGTTATCATGTTGTAATCAAATGTCCTTCTATATGGAATAAATATTCACCAGCAAACCTCAACCTACTAGGCCACTGGTCTTGCGATTCGAAGAGATTTGCCAGAATCTCAATAACAGAACGCATTTCCTGACATAACCCAAAGACGAGATCTACTACCTCTATGATACATTTTTCCTGCAATCTGGGATTTCACTCTTACACAGTTCCGTGAAAAGCACACTCTAAAACAACATACCACACCAGAATTCCGTCCACTTGATGAAAAATATAGTAACTTTGCGGACGTTTATACTGATGGTTCAAAAACGGATGTTTACATAGGAAGCGCAATCGTACGAGGCAACTGGAAAGAAACAGTACGACTTCCACAGTGCGGATCTGTCTTCACTGCGGAATGTTAGCAGTCTGTATGGCCATAGAAGAAAATAGTAAACGAGTACCTCCCAAATCACGTGCGACTCCACAATAGGGGTGGGCCGTTGGAAGCGCAATTGGCCTTGCGTTCGCACCGGCTTGCCTCCTATGATGTCTCGCAACAACAAGGGCAGAAGCGAGGAGGAAGAGGAAGACGGTCTGGCTGGCAGAAAACCAGAGCCTTCGCGATGTTCAAAACGCTGACGGAGCGTGTGTCGCGCGTCCTCACCCTGACGCCCCCCGTGCGGGCCCCCGGGGACGCGGTGAGCTGGTGCAGCCAGGAGGAGATCGAACGCCGCATCGCCGAGCCGGCGCCTCTGCTCCGGGCCATACCGACGC
Organism: Amblyomma mixtum; assembly: GCF_055824585.1. Taxonomy (NCBI): domain Eukaryota; kingdom Metazoa; phylum Arthropoda; class Arachnida; order Ixodida; family Ixodidae; genus Amblyomma; species Amblyomma mixtum. The sequence continues at coordinate 4,551,049 of NC_143021.1, read as the reverse complement.
AGGAGCAGGTGATCCTCATGCGAAGGTAGGCAAAGCGCACGCTTGGACGCGCATGCTCGAAAGCACATTTCGCCACGTTCCTTACGCTATCAAGTTTAACCTTTTCAGGCTGTGCTCGGTATGTCGATTACATAAAATATTATTAGTCAGCCTAACAGCATGTCCACGCCTCAAGAATGCCAATTTGTTATTTCTTCAATGTAAAGCAGCAACGGTTAGCTTTCCTAGCCATGTGCGATATTTCGTAGACAGTGTTAGAAAGTTAGGCGAAAAATCAGTCAAATAGACGAGGGACAAGGAGGAAGGCACACAGCGACTACTGGACCATGCGTTTTTCCGCACTCTCGCGGCATCACCGGTTTCGAGAGGCGGTGCACTTCTCTCTCGGGTGTCTGCCTGGACTCGTTTGAACACCGCTTTGCTTGGCTGCAGCCTGACGTCTGGGAGCCCAGTGCGAAGTCTCCTGCCCCGCAACTGCTCACCGGGAGAGCGGCCATCTACGAGCGGAGCGGATCTGTAGCCGAGCTAACCGAGCCAGAAGTCGTCCTTTGCTTCTTGCGTTTTCTTCAGGATCCTTTTCACAGTTTTCCTTTTCACCCCCTTCTCGGCGCGGCCTTTTGATCGCAGGAACTATGGGCTCGAAGTAATCCGAATCGTTCTTGGATGCGAAAAGAGCAAATTCGTAAGAAAGTTAGGGCCCATTGTCCGTGCACGCTTCCACTGGAATATTGTATCATGAGAAGATGGTGCTGAACTTGTCAATTACTGCACTTGATGTCGTACGAGTCTGCTTTTCCACTGTAGAAAGTTGGAATAGGCATCAAAAACCGTCACGCTCCGCGGTGGCTCAGTGGTTAATGGCGCTCGGCTGCTGACCCGAAAGACGCGGGTTGAATCCTGGCCGCGGCGGGCGAATTTCGATGAAGGCGAAATTCTGGAGGCCCGTGCGCTGTGCGATGCCAGTGCACGTTAAAGAACCCCAGGTGGTCGAAATTTCCGGAGCCCTTTACTACGGCGTTCCACATAGCCTGACTTGCTTTGGGACGCTACACCCGAAAAACCAAACCAAAAACGGTCAGGTACGAGCTACTTTCGTGTTGTAAAATGTCAGCGCCTACACGGTAAGTCTGATCATAAAGGGTCCGCTTTGGGGTTTGTAAACGCACTGTCGACGAACTGCAGAGCTCTGCAGCAGTCCGAGTTCATCCCTAGCCAGATCACTAGGCCTCTTGCTCTTACTTGGCATTTTTTGAAGGCCATATGCGTCTCATGAATGCGTTGAAGAATTTACTTTCTCATTGACTTCGGAAAGAATTTTCTTTGTCATTGACTTAGGAACTACAACTTTACTTCGCTTAAACACAATTCATTTAATCAATGAGAGCTCGGAGGCGAATGGCTTCGTCATGCCCACATTGTTACCTTCACCATTAATGTAGCGTATTACCAACTGCAAGTCCGGATCATTTGCCGTTGCGTCGCCAAAGCGGCCCACTGTCTTTGCGCTTACCATGTCTGACACGACAGCAACGGGGGGGGGGGACTGAGTCTTCAGAACCGTCAGTGTAATCCTTCGTCTGTGTCCGTGGAGCTCTTGACGGTGTGTCTGCGAGGAAGAATTTTTTGCCTGGTAAATACTGAAGTTCAGTCGTAGACCAGAGCCTCAAAATAATATATAAAAAACGTTGAAACCTCGAAGGCCTATCACCAATTCCTTTTGTCGCTACACCGATTAGTGGGCGGTGGTCAGTCTCGATAACAATCTGACGTTTGTGCTCAAAGTGGTAAAATTTTCACAGCCGAATGTTATTTCCATCGCTTCCTTTTCGATCTGCGAGTACCTCTGTCCAAGCTGTTGAGTACACGCGACGCATGAGCGATTGGCCGCTACTTTTTGCCATGACGCTGTAAATAAGTCCCCAAACCATTTTTGATGCGTCTACCACAATTTTCGTTTCTCTGGCTGGGTTTAAAATAGCTAGGGGAGGCGCACTGCTAAGCATATTGCAGATGGTCCTCCACACACCAGCGTGATTGTCGGTCCATTCGAAGACAGTCCTTTTTGATGAGGCTGCGAAGAAGAGTAGTACATTCTGCGAGATTGGGCAAGTACTTGCTGAAATAATTGGCCTCTCTTAGCATTCTGTGGACCGCTGCTTTAACCGTTGGGAATGGAGTCTCCATTATTGACTGAGTCAGCGCTGGGTTTGCTTTACTCCATCCTGGATAAGGACATCACCAGGAATTCAGTTTCAGTCACGCCAGTCTTGCAGTTTTCGGCATTTAGAGTAAGCCCTGCTGCTTCTGCCGCCTTCAGTGGTCTTCGCAGGTGTGCATCAGATTCTTCCCTAGACCCGCCCCATACCAGAATATCATAGGTATACTCTCGTATCTTGGCAGGGGTCATATTTTAGATGAAAATTTTGTGAAACACTTTCGGGGCTTATGCGAATCTCACCGGGAGCCTCAAAAACTGATGACGCCCGAATGAACGTGCACATAGTTGCTGTAGCGTCATCCAAAGATACAGGCGCGGACAAAAGTAAACGGAGCACGCAACTGTCTTCGAATATATTTCACGCGTCACCTAATTGAAATTTTCAGCAGTGGTGCGCGCATGCTGGTAGCGGAGGTTGGTAGGCTTTCTTGAATACAAACAACGCTTCGTCATTATCAATGGAGAAAGTGTGATTGCACTTCGAACGCAATAGCGTGCTCCGTTTACTTATGGCCGCGCCTGTACCTGATGAAGACCAGACTTTGCATCGAGGAGCGAGAAGTACTACACTCTCGCTAGCTTAGCTCCTATGTCCTCACGCCATGGCATCTGACAGTGCTCCCGCTTCACGCACTTTTCACGCTTCTAGGGTCCATGCAAACGCGTAGTTCGTCTTTTTTCCGCACGATAACGATTATCCAGTCTGTTGATTTCTAGATTATCATTCATTGTTTCAACACTACGGTCGTCTTCTTCAGTTAAAGCGGAAAATCTGTTTTGCAGCGACATTCTGAATTCCTCTACCTTCCCTCTTAATGCTAACTCGTTAATAGCCTTTCGCTTCACCAGTTTCCTCCGTTCCCTCATCAAATCTAAGCTAACACGAGACCTTACCATTCTGTGGTCGCTACAACGGACCTTACCGAGGACCTCCACATCCTCTACGATGCCAGGGTGTGCACACAGTATGAAGTCTATTTCATTTTTAGTCTCACCATTGGGGCTCTTCCACGTCCACTTCCTGTTTGCTCGTTTGCGGAAGAAGGTATTCATAATCCGTAAATTATTTCTATCTGGGAACTCTAGTAATAACTCTCCCCTACTGTTCCTAGAACCTATGCCATAGTCACCTACCGCCTTGTCTCCAGCCTGCTTTTTACCTACCTTTGCATTAAAGTCGCCCATCAGTACAGTGTGCTGTGTTTTTACTTTGGTCATTGCCGATTCCACATCCTCATAGAAGCTTTCAACTATCTGGTCATCATGGCTTGATGTAGGCGCGTAGGCCTGGACCACCTTCAGCTTGTACCTCTTATTAAGCCTAATTGCGATAGCTGCCACTCTCTCGTTAAAACTGTAAAACTCCTCGATGTTGCCAGCTATATCCTCATTGACACAGTGACATTTGACACAGTGTCGCACAACTTACTCCTTTACAAACTAAGTAAACTTAATATTGACCATAATGTACTAAGGTATATTGAGTGCTTTTTGTCTAACCGAATGCAGTATGTACACGCTAATGGCTTTAACTCGTCATCCATTCCTGTGACCTCCGGCGTCCCACAAGGTTCTGTCATAGGTCCTTTGCTGTTCCTTGTATATATTAATGACCTGCCTAACAATGTAACATCTTCAGTAGGACTCTTTGCGGACGATTGTGTCGTTTACCGCGAAATAAAAAATACGAATGACGTTGAATTACTTCAGGCAGACCTAACCACTATCTCTAACTGGTGTTCACAATGGCAAATAACTCTTAATACGACTAAATGCAAAGTAATGCGCTTTTCCCGTCGCGAAAATTCAAGTCCCGTTGCCTACACTATTTCTTCTTCCTTGCTAACACCCGTGGAATCTTATAAATATCTCGGCGTCATTCTAACATCAGATCTAACTTGGAAAGCACACGTCAGCTCTATCATAGCTTCCGCTAACCGCATGCTTGGATACCTTAAGCGCAATTTTTACTTAGCATCAAGCCCTGTCAAGCTTCTTCTGTATAAGTCACTTGTGCGCTCAAAATTAGAATACGCTAACTCTGTATGGGACCCTGTCACTAACACACTCATCGACGCCCTAGAAGCTGTGCAGAATAGAGCAGCGCGTTTTATTGTGCGCAACTATGATCGTGCTTCCAGTGTCACAGAAATAAAAAATAGTTTATTGCTAACCCCTCTTGCTCTGCGCAGAAAAGTGTCCCGTCTGTGTCTGTTTTTTAAAATTTACAGCATGAACTCTACTCTGAAAGAAGCATTGATCACAACACCAACATATGTTTCATCCCGCATCGATCACTCACGGAAAGTTGGCGTTCCTCGTTGCCGGACAACATCCTGCATAAATTCCTTTATCCCAAAAACATCGTCGGAGTGGAACCACCTACCACCACATATTGTAGCTGCAAAGGACCTTGATGAGTTTAGGGCACTGTTGTCATTACAATATGGTTTACCATAGCCTCAGTTGGTTCACTTCGTTTTGTATATTGTGTATTTAGCCCTGTTCCTTTTTTTTTCGCATACACTTTGTTCTGTTAATAGCCTTCTGCCATCGTACCCGTTCAATGTTTCTACGAAGGGTGATGTTCTAGTTCATATCTTTGTGTTTCCATGAAATGTTTTTTGACTGTTTTTGTGAATTTATTCGTTTTGGTGTTGGTATTCCTAATTATTGTATTGTTTCGCTTTTTTGAATCATGTATTTTCTTGCAGCTAGTTTTTTTTTTGCAATCATGTGTATCATTTTTTCTAGGCATGCCTATGTATGCGTTAACCCACTTTTTGTAACAGTTTCATTTTATATCTATGTACCACTCCCCTCAATAATGCCCTGTGGGCCATGAGGGTATCAGAAATAAATAAATAAATAAATTAATTAATGAGGAATCCCACACCTAGTTCTCGCCTATCTGCTAATCCACGATAGCACAGTACATGCCCGCCCTTTAACATGGAGTTTAACATGGAGAAAATTGAGCATGCTCTAAGGAACGGAGGTAGCCTAAAATCAGTGCGGAGAAAACTGGGCATAGGTAAAAACCAGATGTATGCGCTGAAAGACAAACAGGGCAATGTCATCAGCAATATGGATAAGATAGTTGAATTAGGCGAAGAATTCTACAAAAATCTATACAGTAGCGAATCTAATCATCAAGTTACTGAGGGAGGCAGTCGAGCACAGCAATGGGACATCCTGCCAGTAACGAAGGAGGAAGTAAAGAAAGCCTTAGGAGCAATGCAAAGAGGGAAAGCAGCTGGTGAGGATCAAGTAACAGCAGATTTGTTGAAGGACGGAGGAGAGATTGTGCTACAAAAACTAGCCACCCTGTATACGCAATGCCTTGTGACCTCGAGAATACCTGAAGCTTGGAAGAACGCTAACATTATCTTAATTCATAAGAAAGGAGACGTCAAGGACTTGAAGAATTACAGACCAATCAGCTTATTGTCCGTTGCCTACAAGGTATTTACTAAGGTAATCGCTAATAGAGTCAGGACAACCTTGGACTTTAGTCAACCAAATGATCAGGCAGGCTTTCGTAAAGGATACTCGACAATAGATCACATTCACACTATCAATCAGGTGATAGAAAAATGTGCAGAATATAACCAACCCCTATATATAGCCTTCATTGATTACGAGAAAGCATTTGACTCAGTGCAAACCTCAGCTGTCATGCAGGCATTGTGGAATCAGGGCATAGAAGAGTCCTATGTGGAAATACTGGAAGATATTTATAACGATTGCACAGCTTGTATAGCTCTCCATAAAGTCAGCAATAAAACTGCAATACGGAAAGGTGTCAGGCAGGGAGACACGATCTCGCCAATGCTCTTCACTGCCTGCTTACAGCAGGTATTCCGGGGACTGGTATGGGAACAGTTGGGGATAAGAGTTAACGGAGAATACCTGAGTAATTTGCGATTCGCTGACGACATTGCCTTGCTAAGCCACTCAGGACAAGAACTGCAAAGCATGATGAATCAGTCAGACAGGCAGAGCAGAACGGTGGGGCTAAGAATTAACATGCAGAAAACCAAAGTAATGTTCAACAGCCTAGCAAGGGAACAGCAGTTCGCCATTGGTAGCGAGGTGCTGGAAGTAGTAAGAGAATATGTCTACTTAGGGCAGGTAGTGACCGCAGATCCGGATCATGAGAGGGAAATAACTAGAAGAATAAGAATGGGGTGGAGCGCATATAGCAGGTTCTCTCAGATCGTGAATGGTAGCTTACCAATATCCCTGAAGAGAAAAGTATACAACAGCTGTATCCTACCGGTACTCACCTATGGGGCAGAAACGTGGAGGCTAACAAAGAGGGTTCAGCTTAAGTTAAGAACAACGCAGCGAGCTATGGAAAGGAAAATGATAGATGTAACGTTAAGAGATCGAAAGCGGGCGGAGTGGGTGACGGAACAAACGCGGGTTAATGACATCTTAGTTGAAATCAAGAGGAAGAAATGGGCTTCGGCAGGGCATGTAATGCGAAGGCAAGATAACCGCTGGTCCTTAAGGGTAACGGAGTGGATTCCAAGATAAAGCAAACGTCGAGAATGTCGAAGCTTTGTTGTTCCTCGCCAGCTCCCCTGACCTGCGGGCCCTTTTTTGCAGCGAGCTTCGAAATGTTTAGCACTCAGGAACACGAAAGAAGTTTTTTCGAATGCTGAACATCTGCCTGATATCTCGTAAAAACGGTTGCAGTTGGTGGATTTTCTGACTGCTTTCTAACTAACATCACTTGCTTACCGGGCTGTACTCAGGCCTCGTTTGTAGCCAAGCTCCTTCCCCTGCTTCGCAAATATGCTCAGCCTTTAGTAGTGTCAAGTCTTTTTCTTTGAGCAACTTTTCACGCAGGTTCGGGCTGTCAGTACAAAACCGTATTTGGTCATGGATTAAAGAATCGGCTAGTCCTGAAAAATTGCAGCTTCTGGCTTCTTTTCTTGGGCACCGCAAAAAATGCTCGAAGGCCTCCTCTTCGCCTTGCACTCTTGACAGGAACAGGTACCTCTCATAAACATCATTATGTTGCCCTTGGAAGTATACTCCTTGAACTTCTTAGTAAGGGTTGCCTAGTCTTGCTCTCTTTCGTTCTCGCGGAAAAGGAAGTTGCTAAATGCGTCCTCTCCGGCAGTGCTGAGCAGCAGGGATGTCGTGGCGTCTTCGGCTGTTTTGAAGATTCCTTAGCTTGCAGCGAAATCTCAAATTTCTGCTAGTATAATCCCCAGTACATGGCGATATTCCCCGGCAATAGCAGTGGATCAGGAAGCTTCAGCAGTGGCTCCATCGTGCTCGCTGCAGTCTTCTAGTCATCCGGCAGGGCCCCTACGTGAGCTGGCCCAATATCTAACTTCATGTATCAGTCGAGAAGGGTCAGCGAACAAAAGGCGTTCATTGCAGCCAGCACAGCGGTTTTATCGCTCAGGGGTGTGTGGGAAACAATGGGCGCCTCTTAATCTTGGCAAGCATAACGAGCGGTCGCGCCAGGCATGGCACGTGCGTCATTCACGATGCAGAACCCAAGTGTGGTGGTGTTCGCCCAATGCGTCATTTTTACACCGGCCTGCTGTTCGGCCGATGTAAACCTTTCCAAATGTTTCATTTCATTTCATATATTTTTCCCTTAAACGCCCGAGGGCATTACATAAGGGGGGAGCAAACTCAAGATTTGTACCAACGAAGACAAGAACACTAGAGAAAAAAAGCAGTAAAAAAAAATAAGAATGTACAGCAGGTAAGTGGTGCCGAAGAGGTTGCACAATATGTAAGAAGTAAAAAAGAAAATTTGAACACAGTAAACACAGGCTAAGGAATGAAAAAAAAGCACGGACACTTGTCTGTATAAAGTACGACATATAAATGAAAAGATTGCTCTCATGAAAAATGGTCCTTTAGTATTTCACGGAATGATTTGCGATTAGTGCATGATACAATGGTGTTTGGCAGGGCATTCCATAGGGCTATTGCGTGCGGGATAAAAGAAGTGAGTGCTAACGTGCGACAGTTGCTGCGAGCGATTCTAGATTATGGTTCAAGCGGCTAGACGTCCTATGGGGGGGTTCTAGTTGTGGTTTGCGTGAGCGCGGATGATAATAGGTAAACTTATGCGGCAGACTTAAGAAGAAGAAGAAGAAGAAGAAATTTATTCACATCACATTACATGATGCAGGAAGCCTGCAGACAAAGCTGCCAGAAGCCAGCTTGACAGGGCCGCAGGCCCCCTTTCATTGGCAGTTGGCGGAATGTCGTAAAAAAAAGTTTATACACAGCATATTTTATCACAATATGTAAAGAAAAAAAAGTGAAAAAAAAACAACAACATATTACAAGAAAAACGCTAAAACATATATACTGTTACCACATTTCAGTGTAACACGTACTCACATTTTTAATACATTCGTGGGGAAATATTATAGACACAAAATCTCGTTTTACTTCGTTTTGAAAAGATCGCGCAGTGCTTTGAAAGCTATATTGTCGAGTTGGATATTTTTAGCTTGCAAACTGTTTAGTAATCGGGGTAACTTGTTTTGCAGCATTTGTAGACCGCATGTAGTTCTACTTGTGTTAACCTTCCATGGTTCAAAATGACGCGTCTGGTATGAAACTACATTATTCTCTAGCTGAGCTATGTTCTGAATAGTACAATTGTTACATTTAGTTTCTTGTTTGAACAACTTGCAAAGCCGGTAGTCATAGGATTTTGTTACTGGAATTACATTGTATTTTTTAAATAATTCATGTGTGTGGTAGTGCATTGGTACGTTTTCGACAGCTCTTAAAAACGTTTTTTGGAGAATGAGCACTCTGTCTATATTAGATTTAGTAGTCGATGACCATACCAAGTGACAATAATTAAGTCTAGGGGAGAAAAGACCATTATAAATCAGCATCAGAATGTGGCGAGGTATTACATGGCGATTTCGCGAAACAATGCCTACTATTTGTGATAGTTTTTTTGTAATATATTCTATGTGGGCATCCCATGACATTGTGTTTTGAAAAATGACACCCAGAGTTTTAAAACTAGACACAATCTCAACAGGAGTTGACCGTAGTGTAATTGTGTTTTGTGTGTCTATGTTTTTTTTTCCTAGTATGATACAAAACTGCTTTAGTTTTATCAGCATTAATCTTCAAGCTATTTTTTTGGGTCCATTCATCAAGCTTAGCAAGCGCTACATTTGCTGCAGCTATTAGGTGATCACTTGATTCTCCTGTGAAAAACACGCTTGTATCATCCGCATAATTCACAAAAGTAGCGGATGGAGCGATACCGTGAACATCGTTCACGTACAAATTGAACAAAAAGGGGCCCAGGATGCTGCCTTGCGGCACACCTTGGGAAACATGAAGTGCATCTGATCTGCATCTGAAGTGCATCTTGTGGAACATTTCGTGCAAACATTTTCATGCTTCGTCGTACAACTAGGAGGGCGCAGCAATTGCGTACTTCATCGAGTTGTCGACCACTTGGTCCAAAATGACCTGACCCTGCTCCAAGCGGACAAAAAGGGCGCTTTCGTGGTTCTTGCTACAAACACGTTCTGGGAGAAGGCAGGGGCTGCCATAGGAAAGAACCTAGCACCTACCAAATGGAAACCCTCCAAGCTGAAGATGGAAGCAGTGGAACACCTGGAATATAACTTGGATAAGCTTGCGCAAGCTGTCAAGAACTGGAACGGGGACCGCCTATAGTTGTTTTTTTCTTGACGTTCCTCACCCTGCTGAACCCGTACAGCGTGGCAAGCTCGGCACAGCTAACAGAAGAGCTCGGCAAGGGTAGCGCGGGGGCCATTGCGGCTTTTTCGGCCGACATTCTACAGCATACCTCCCGACGAACTTCATGTGCAGTGCGGAAAGTTATTGAAAATTCCGACCGCATGGGGTTCCAAAACGAGTGTTTTCTGTCAGTTTCGCTCGTTTTTTTTTTTAGAAATTCTGTTCTTTTACATGTCTTCCACCACTGTTGGTTTTGAGGGCTGCTTGTACCTAAAGAAAAAGAAGGAATACTATTGGCGGTAGCGTGGCTCCTGTGTGGTGTAAAAGTTTTTGCAAAATTTGACCATTTACTCTAAAGGCGTTGTTCTGGACAAGCATGCGTGCAGAGTTTTTAGGCACATTGATGATTTCGCATACTTTCATATCGTTTGCCTAATGACTTCCTGCCTGTATAGTTGCAGAAGATAATTTTAAATACTTTTTACTCTTCTTCGCTTTCTGTTAACTTCACCCATGAAATTTCTACCCACCATTCCGCAGGTTTCTTACACCTTCTACTAAGCTTCTCTGGCGATGGCCATTTATGCTGGATGTTTTCTCTTAGGAGCAAGAAGGCACTGTTACCTTTTGCGTCCACAGATTCTAAGACTGCGAAACGAGGAATCGCTATGTACAGTCTCCGCGATGCACTGGAAAAAAGCTGCCACCGCTTTATGAAGAGCACCTTTGAGAAAGAACAAGGTGTGTTTCTGGGCGAGTTGGTTGATATTGGTTGATGTGCCTCAGAACTCCTACGTTATGAGGCAGCAGGGTTTTCAAGAGTCCTCCTGAAAGCGGTTGCTGAAGCGGTTGCGAAGCGGTTGCTGGAAGCGGTTGCTTGAGCGGATTAAGAATAAAAAGAATGTGAGGCTGGTGGATATTCTTGCTACTGAAGAAAAAAATATTTGAAGTTATGCCCTATGTGCACGGGCTAGCCGACACCATTAAAAACCTTGCAGTTAGGCAGGCGTTAGCGTTCTATTCTCGGCTCCCTGCAAGCTCTCGGGACTGTGGTCGCGTTTATCGCAAGGCAAATCGAGAATTGCTAGTTGTACGGCGAAGCATGAAAATGTTGTCGCGAAATGTTCAACAGGCATGGTGTATAAATTTCCCCTCAAATTGGTTAAGGTTTACATCGGACAAACGGGCAGGTGTATCAATTACCAGCTGCGCGAACACTACATACTCATTTGGTTTTTGCTGACGGCGAAATCTTGCCCCACCATTCTCGGGAGCGTCGCTGCTACCCGCTGCTTGGCAACGTAAACATTCTTGGCAGAGCCGAAGGAAAGATGAACGCGAAATTCTACAGAAGCCTACTACATCAGATTGCAAGGTGAAGATTGCATTAATACGACCTGGGTACGCCTGCTTCAACAAGAACTTGCTGTTTTTGGCGCGCGGGCACTAGTTTTGCTGCTGATGTCATTTTCCGGTGATAGGCTTGGTTTTGCTTCTTACGTCCTGTGAGCCTTACTGGGAGGTTCAATAAAGCGAAGTCGCCAGTCCAGTCGTCGTTACGTGCTATCCTCCTTCTAGTCCCTCGTCTTTTTTACTGGGTTTTTGTATAGTCCCCTCGCAAGTGTATACTAGCTTAAAAACCTTGATGACATACAGATGCTTCAAATTCGTCGCTCCATTTCATTTCTGTGCTTATTCCATAAATATGTTCACACCCGTCTTTCGTTTTTACCTCTAGAATCACCTTTCTGCTCTTCAGAACGCTTACATAATCAAGTCAGCTTCAACCGGATTTATGGAAAGACCCTGTCATTTAATTCCTATCCCGCAAGGGCACCTTGTGTAACGAGGTGTTGGTGCTTGGCGCCACCACGGACCCTTAGCCCCCATACCGAAGCTGTCATCCGTACCGTGGCGATAGGTTGAAAGGTGGAGGGAAGAAACCTTGAACGGTGGCGGTCGAGGAAGTGGTCAATCCTCGGCCGATGGGCTCCTCGTCTGTCTACCAGGCGGGGAGTCCCGGGACCTTCCTCTGTGTATAAGGGTGAATCAGAGGCGACAAAATATGGGAACCCTTAGTTTATACATGCCGTATGGAAAAATTTGCAAAAAAATCTGATCGGCCCCAAAAAAGGGGTCGCACCGATGTCAAGAAATTGAATCCACAGAAGCCAGAAATGTTCGCGAAGTTTTTTATGGTTCACTCAAACACTGATGAACCGGTAGCCAACCTCTCTGCATTTGTCATCGCCAACACCCTAAAAAGCTGTGTAGGCAAAGACTACAAAGCAAAAAAACAACGAACCGGAGATCTCCTTGTAGAAGTAAACACAAAAGAACAAAGTATCAAACTGATGTCATTACAGAATCTTGGAGAAATGAGCGTACAGGTAACCCCGCACCGCACCCTGAACCACTCGAAGGGAGTCATATCTGAATATGAACTCCTACAGAGTACCGATGCGGAAATGGAAGAAGAACTAGCTCAACAAGGAGTAATAGCAGCCCGAAGAATAACCATCCGGAGAAACAATGCAGAAATCAAGACAAAACACATTGTCCTAACTTTCAATGGCACAACTCTGCCTGACTCCATCCACGCCGCATACCTCCATTGCAAAGTCCGCCCATACATACCAAATCCGAGACGATGTTTTAAGTGCCAGCGCTTTGGACACAGCATGTTGGCTTGCCGCGGTAAACCCACTTGTGTCACATGCGCAGAAGACGCACATACAGAAGAAAGATGCGAACGCACAGCAAAATGCGTCAACTGCAATGGCGCACATGGCGCGTACTCCAGGTCGTGCCCAGTCTGGAAAACAGAAAAACAAATTATAACTTTGAAGACTACAGAAAACCTGTCCTACCTTGAGGCAAAAAAACGCGTCTCTTTCCAACAGAAAGGGACATACTCTGAAGCGGTGACGCGGGGGCGGCCGCCGCCTTCAGTTTCTGTCGGCACACAGGTCTATCCGGTGGACCTGGTGTCGACACCCAAGTCCCCACCACAGAAGTCGGTGGTACAGTTCACAGGGCTGAAACTTTCGCGAGAAGACCACGCGATCCTCGCTGGAGGCCCTCAGGCCCCACTTTCAGCAGCGGCATCCTCGGCGACAGACACCCAGAACAGCTCAGCTGAACTGGACCTGTCGCCCCACCCCTCTAAGAAGGCACCTGCTGGCCCAAAAGACTCTGCCGCTTGAGCAGGGCCTGGTTCAGCGGTGCCAACAAAAAAAGACGAATGCGAAGGCCACGGGCCATCGCAACCAAGAAGCATCCCCCACGTCCACCGTGGAGGATATGGATGTCGGCGAAAGTCCGCCGACATCTAAAACACACACATCCGCGGCGTCTCCGCGGAAATCCGGCGCCACGAAAGTGGCGATGGATACAACTCCTGGTTCGCCACCGCTGCAGCGGCGGCGAGACTCCCTAGAGAAGAAAGGGAAACCACGGATCACTGCTCCTGAGAATAAGTAATATTGAATTAGAAATATTATAGCGCAAACAAAGACACGGACAAAAAAGAGAGGAAACACACACACAAGCGCCAACTACCAACTCGCCCAACAGGAGGTTTTAATGGAGAATAAGTCACTTTCCCCAATCCCCAACTTATCACAATGGCGTATCTAATACAATGGAACTGTAGAGGTCTACAGAGAAACTACACAGACATAACCGATATGCTCAAAACAATGGCACCTACAGCTGTGTGCCTGCAAGAAACGAACCTTGGGCCACAGCACACAAACATCTTTAAAAAATATAATATTTTCCGGAAAGATCGAGTACAAGCTAGCCGACTCTCAGGAGGCGTCGCTACCAATACGCAAAGCGATGTCCCTGCAAGAGAGGTATCATTAAAGACGAACTTAGAAGCGGTCGCAGTAAACATCATTAGCCATAAAACAATAACAATATGTTCTGTGTACATACCACCACACAACACAATTACCATGCATGACCTAGAAGAACTTCTGGGACAGTTGCCTGAGCCGTATGTCATAATTGGAGATTTTAACGCACACTCCTCATTCTGGGGAAGTGAGCATAGTGAGTCCAGGGGTCAGCTCATCGAGGATTTTATTCTTTCACATAGCATATGTTTAATGAACACAGGAAAAGCAATGTACTGCTGCGCCAGCTCTGGAAAAATGACCTGCCTAGATTTAGCGTTTGCATCACCATCGGTTTTTAATGATTTTATTTGGGTTGTTTTAGACGACCCTCGGGGAAGTGATCACTTACCTACGGTTTTAAAGCTAACATCAGCTACCTCCATCCTCCCTACTAAGCCACGGGGATGGAAAATTCACCTCGCCGATTGAGCACTTTTCAGAACGGAGGCCACACTAGAAAAAGAATATTTTATTTATTTTTATTTATTTAGTACATACTGCAGACCCTTTTCAGGGTCCAAGCAAGACAGGCATATATTCTTAAAACTCAAAAGATACAGAACACAATGAAAAGAAATATACATAAAAATGAGGAGACAAATATTGCAAACTATTACGATGTCATAATATGGTTCCAATCGGATATTGTCCGCGGAAAAAACGAATACTTAAAACAGTCAGTTTTCGCAAAATACGGTGTCAATGAGTGAATGTGATGATGTCGGGTATAACGTGTGGTTAAAGGGGATATGTACTGTGAAGGATCCAAAGCAAACTTATGGTTAAGTAAAGAATAAAGAAACTCAAGGCGATATTTTCCTCTTCGCGTTTCAAGTGTTTCAATATTGTTAGCCGCCATGAGGTCAGTGGGGGAGTCGGTGATTTTAAATTTGGAATAGATAAACCTAACAGCTTTTCTTTGAACCCTTTCTAATTTATATATGTTAAGTTTAGTGAATGGGTCCCAAACAACCGAAGCATACTCAAGCTTTGGCCTGATGTAAGTGTTATACGTTAGCAGTTTTACGTGAGAAGGTGAATTTCTTAGTTTATGCCTCAGAAAACACAGCTTTTTAAATGCAGAGGAGCATATGTTATCTATATGTGACTTCCAGGAAAGACTGCTTGTGATTGTTACACCTAGATATTTGTAGCTATTAACCTGCTTTAGTGTTGATGATCCGAGTGTATACACGTGGTTAATTGGGTTCTTTTTATGTGTTATTTGCATCGAAACTGTTTTTTCAGTGTTAAGAACCATGGAAAACTCGCTGCACCAATCGAGAACATTTCGAAGACACTGGTCAAGTTCGTTTTGATCGTTAGTACACGTAATTTGACGGAAAACGACACAATCATCAGCAAACAAGCGAATATGAGTTCCTGGAGTAACCACATTAACAATATCATTGATGTAAATCTGAAAAAGCAAGGGCCCCAAGACGCTACCTTGGGGCACCCCAGAGGTGACTGGGAGACAACTGGAGCTGCACCCATCGACTGAAACAAATTGCACTCTATTCGTGAGGTAATCTTGAATCCACGATATTAAAATGTCTGGAAGATTAATGTTTTTTAGTTTTTGAATGAGTTTTCTGTGGTGAACTTTATCAAATGCTTTGCTGAAATCCATAAATATGGTGTCTATTTGACCATTCATATCCAGTGTTTTAGCAAAAGTGTGTACTATTGTAACTAATTGTGTTATTGTAGAATAGCCCTTTCTAAACCCATGCTGAAAGTCGCTTAATATGGAGTGTTCTTCAAGAAATTTGTTAATATGTTTAGCAATAATTTGTTCGAGCATTTTACAGCATGCGGAAGTTAAAGAAATAGGACGGTAATTTTGTAGTAATGTGCAGTCACATTTTTTTAAAGATGGGAACAACTCGAGCAGTCTTCCATTCAACTGGAAGTTTTGATGACAGCAGAGATTTTTTAAACAACACAAAAAGAAACTTCGCAATTATTTCGGCATAGCGTCGCAAAAATACATTTGGTAAATTATCAGGACCAGAAGAAGTTTTAGGTTTCAGTTCTAAAAGCAAAGCAAATACACCAGGGAGGCTAACAAAGTCAACCTCCGATACAGGAAAATATGATGCGCTTTGTACAGTTTGTACACCTGCTTCAGAGAATACGCTGTGAAAAAAAGAATTAAAATGGCGTGCAATGTCAATCGGATCAGTCAAAGTATCTCCCTCTGCTGTTATTTTTGAGATATGTTTCTTGCTGTCACTCAGGAAGTTCCAAAATTTACTTGGGTCATTTTTAACAAAACTGGGTAACGTTGTGTTAAAGTACAAGTCTTTTGACTCACGAACCGCACGTTCAAGATTATTTTTAAGCGTTTCAATCTGACTTACTGGTGGTTTTTTTTCTTAGATCTTTTTAGTTTTCGCTTCAGTTGAATAATCTTCCGCGTCATCCAAGGTGTGCGTTTGTGAATTTTTTGCGTTTATTCGGAACGAAGGCATTTAGACAATATTGACACATTTCGACGAATCGCTCCCACAGCTTGCAGACATCATCATTATCATCGAAGCTCGGTAAACAAGTTTCCATATGTTCAATCACTGCGGCATCATCAGCCCTAGAATAATCCTTGAAACAACGTACATGACTGGCTTTTTTGTTGTGGTAAGGGGACTTAACTAAATCTATCGATACGCTTACGAGGTGATGGTCTGAAATGCCTGTTTCGACCGATACAGTATGCATAGAATATTGACGGCTAGCAAAAACTAAGTCTAGTATAGAGGAAGATGTACCTTGTACACGAGTAGGTTGATTTACAATTTGAGCTAAATCATGAGTAAGCATGACATCAAACAGAACGTCTGCACTGCTCCCAGACTTAGCACCGCCTTGTAAGCGGTCCCAGCACACATCTGGCAGATTGAAGTCACCTATTAACAGTATTTTCTTATTTTGGAAATAAGACAGGTGATGTTGTAGCTTAATAAGATAGTCGGGTGTGGCATCTGGTGGCCTGTAGCAACCATACAGGATGAAAGAATGACCCCAGCAAGAAATTTTTATGCAAAGGCATTCAAGGTCAGGAACATCATATACAAGGTCGCATTCTACAGAGTCTTTTAAGAGAATGGCTACGCCACCACCCCTTGAGGTCCTGTCCTTGCGAACGACTTTATAATGAGGAGGAAATACCAGGTCATCTGCTAAGTCGTCGTGTAACCAAGTTTCCGTCAGGACTGATATGTGTGGGTCGAACTCCAGCAGTTTAAGTTCAAGCGAGTCTTTCTTGTTTGCAACGCTGCGTGCGTTAATGTTAACTATTCTCAAGCTTTTTATACTAGATTGGCCCGTGTTACTATGGCAAGACAAGCTATCTGTCTTAGTGAAGAAAGAAGCTGAGGTAAATGAACTACTCACTTTATCGGTGAGCGGTTTCGCAACTGCGTACAACTTCGCGTCACGGGCCGACTTGCGCCGATCCCGTCGTTTTTTTGAACCCTCACTTTATCATTTTTATTCCTAGTCCCAAACGTAAGGAATATTATTGATATATAACTTATCAAACACCAAGGAAACCCTTTCTTTTTTATCTCGGTTCGGCTTCGCGCTATCCCATAGTTTCTTTCTTAGTTCACGAACGTTCTTTGAAAAGTCTTCGCCAATTGAATAATCTTTTCCCTTTAGTTTCTTTCCGTTCTTGAGTATCACAGTTTTATGCCTACTGTCTAAAAGCTTTAGGATTACAGGACGTGTTTTGTCAATTGCCGGTTTACCTAACCTATGTATCCGCTCAATAGGGATAGGATCGAGTCCTAATATATCATGAAATA
Organism: Amblyomma mixtum; assembly: GCF_055824585.1. Lineage (NCBI taxonomy): Eukaryota > Metazoa > Arthropoda > Arachnida > Ixodida > Ixodidae > Amblyomma > Amblyomma mixtum. Next base: position 4,533,395 of record NC_143021.1, on the reverse strand, counting down.
TATCTTTGTTTACGGTTTCTTCAAGCGATTCATTTGTTTCCTCTTCAGTTTCTGGGATGCCATATATGATCAAATTTGACCTCCTACTATAATTTTCAAGCTGCTCAAGCCTTGCTTCAAGCCTTTCAATCGTTGTACTCATACAACTAACCTGTTCTTGGCAGGACGTTACTCGGCTCTCAAGCCTGGACAGGGCATCTAATTTGTTCTCTATGTTCGGTAATCTGTTCTCTTTCATATCTTTTATGTCGACTGCAATATCATTAAGTTGTTGTAAAATTCGGGTCATGTCAGGGCCTGGGTTCGATTCAATTTCACCGGCTAACAATAATAATTTCCTCAGACACAATGTGAAAACCTGTAGCAAGCAACAAAGTCCAGGCCACGGCAGCACCAACAGGAATAGGTCATTAGAACGAAAACATTTTTCATACTTTTTGCTCACCTGCACAAGGAAGACAAACGGATTAGTGCTCCGCATTCTGTCGATGCTGCCATGCCCAGTGGTTGCAAAAGAAGCGTGAGTCCCATTTATAGCTTGAGTGCACTGTGATGCACCCTGCAGTCCAGGTTCCTGGCAATCAGAACGTGTTGCCGAAGAATGATGATACGGATGCCAAGATTCCAATGCTGGTGGGCGTATTTCTTGATCGATGTCTCGATGCGTTGAAAGATGGACATGCGCAGAGAGGTTCAGCACGCTGATGTCCGGACAGCCAACGTTGAAACATCCAAGAAGGCCACATAGCTGCACAAGGAAGACAAACGGATTAGTGCTCCGCATTCTGTCGATGCTGCCATGCCCAGTGGTTGCAAAAGAAGCGTGAGTCCCATTTATAGCTTGAGTGCACTGTGATGCACCCTGCAGTCCAGGTTCCTGGCAATCAGAACGTGTTGCCGAAGAATGATGATACGGATGCCAAGATTCCAATGCTGGTGGGCGTATTTCTTGATCGATGTCTTGATGCGTTGAAAGATGGACATGCGCAGAGAGATTCAGCACGCTGATGTCCGGACAGCCAACGTTGAAACATCCAAGAAGGCCACATAGCTGCACAAGGAAGACAAACGGATTAGTGCTCCGCATTCTGTCGATGCTGCCATGCCCAGCAATATGCCGAAACCCTTACGATAGAAGAAATAAATGAAAAATTTTTGACATGCTTAACATCTGCAGCAATAGAAGCAATCCCACAAACATCTGAAATTGAACGAAAAACACATAAAGTTTGGTGGTCAAATGAATGCACATTAGCTAAAAAGCAGCAAAACAAGGCTTGGGGCAACCTTCGCAGATATCCCACTGCAGGGAACTTGCTCACCTTCAAAAGGGCTAGAGCCAAAGCACGATACATTAGACGCAACGCAGAAAGGGCATCATGGCAACAGTACATATCCTCGATAAACAGCTCAATAACATCCAAAAAAATGTGGGAGCAGGTGCGGAAATTCACTGGAAATTTTACTCCTTTCACATTCCCAAAGCTAACAACACCCGGTACTCAAACAACATTAGAAGAGCAGGCCAACATATTAGGTAAACATTTTTCTACAGTTTCAAGCTCATCCAACTACACACACTCCTTTCAAAAGCACAAAACAATAGTAGAAAAGCAAGAACTTCCCTTCAGAACATGCATACATGAAGACTACAATCACCTTATTACCATGCAGGAACTAAACGCAGTACTAACATCCGGTAAAAAGACAGCACAAGGCCCAGACAATATACATTATGCCATGCTTGCTCACTTCTCGGAGACTGCCACAGAGGCTCTCTTAAAATTTTTCAATAAAATATGGATGAGTGGAGAAATTCCCTATGCATGGAAAGAAGCAATCATAGTACCCTTCCTAAAACCTGGCAAACCACCAACTAGTCCCACCAGTTACAGGCCAATAGCACTCACTAGCTGCGTTGCAAAATCATTCGAAAGCATTCTAAACATCAGACTAACCTTCATACTTCAGCCCCAGCAACTTTTAGATATACACCAGTGCGGTTTTAAAAAGACATGTTCCACAACCGATCACCTTGTACGCTTTGAGAACACAGTCCGGGAAGCGTTCATCCACAACCAACACTGTATCGGGGTCTTCTTCGACCTGGAGAAGGCTTACGATACCACGTGGAGGTTCGGTATCCTCCGTGACCTAGCGGACCTAGGTATCCGCGGCAGGATGCTGAGCTGTTTGAGCGACTTCCTGACCAATCGAACGTTCAGAGTCCGCCTAGGCGCAACCTTCTCCAAGACTTTTATCCAAGAAACTGGTGTGCCCCAAGGGTGCATCCTCAGCACGACCTTATTTGTCATCAAAATGAACTCCATAGGAAAAGTAATCCCAAAATCCATAATGTACTCAGTTTACGTAGACGACCTCCAAATAGCATGCACGTCTTCCAGCACACCTACCTGTGAGCGGCAAATACAAATAATAAATAAACTGGCTACCTGGGCAGATAGAAACGGATTTAGATTTTCCCCTCAGAAAACAGTAGCGGTTCTGTTCTCTTTGAGACGAGGCCTACAGGCCGACCCCACACTACATTTAAACCAAACCCCACTACCTGTCAAACAAGAGCATAAATTCCTAGGGATAACTTTCGATAAAAAGCTCACATTCTTGCCACATATAAACAGCTTAAAGAAAAAAGCTTCCCAGGCCCGTAATGTGCTGAAAATACTATCAAGAAAACGCTGGGGGTCTCATAGAGCTTCCCTGTTGCATATATATCGTTCTCTGGTTCGCTCTAAGTTAGACTATGGGTCCATAGTATATGGCTCAGCAAGACCGTCCTACATAAAACGACTGGATCCTGTCCACAATCTTGGTTTAAGGTTGTCTTCCGGTGCTTACAGAACTTCACCAATAGCAAGTCTGTATGTGGAAACTAATGAACCTTCCTTAAAAGATCGAAGAACTGCACTAACTTGTACATACATCCTCAAAATCCTTTCTCAGCCCAAACATCTCTGTTACCCAATTGTGAAGAAATGCCCATCCCGAATAATCTTCAACAACAAGCGCCATGCGATTAAGCCGTTGCTCTTGCGCTTCGAAGAAAAATGTCAAACTCTGAACATACTAAACGAAATAAAAAATATTGCCCCAAGACACGAAGCGCTACCACCGTGGTACACTCTCCCCACAGTGTGTGACGTCACTCTAACACGCCTCAGCAAAACCTGTACACCACACGACCATATAATACAAGAATATCTAGCACTACAACAAAAATACAGAAATTATACTGCCTTTTATACTGATGGGTCAAAAACTCATACTCATGTAGGAAGCGCAGTAATACAAGGAAAAAATGAAAATGCAGTGCGACTGCCCTCATGTGCTACAGTGTTCACCGCTGAGTGTTATGCCATTAGTGTTGCGGTGCAGAAAATAACAAATGAAAACATCAAAAACAGCATCATTTATACAGATTCACTGAGCGTCCTTACAGCATTAAACTCCAAAAATGCCATGGAGCCACTGATAGGGAGCATCATACACAATATAGTAAAGGTCACAACACAAAAAAATGTTATAAAATTCTGCTGGGTTCCCAGTCACGTTGGTATTAGGGACAATGAGAGAGCCGACATGTGTGCTGTTCATGCCAGAACCATGGAAATAAAAAATGTGAATTTACCTCCTAGGGATTACATGAAGTTAGTGCATAGCAGACTAAGAGCCAAGTGGCAAGCTTCTTGGGAAAATGAAGGACACAACAAGCTGCATACCATAAAGCCCATTTTAGAAGAATGGAAATCATGCCGCCATAAAGAGCGTTTTATCGAAGTAATTTTATGTCGTTTACGCATAGGTGACACACACATCACCCATAACTTCTTATTAACAAAAAAGGACCAACCTGTGTGTGAAATGTGTGGTGAGGAGCTCACAGTTAATCACATTTTAATTTCTTGTTCCCATCTCGAAGAACTTAGGAGAAAGTTTTTTACTGTATTTTACAATCAACAGATTCCATTTCATCCCGCATTGCTTTTAGGCGAGCAGACACTTGTCGAGTTTTCACTTGTTTGTAAGTTTCTAAAGAAAGCCAATGTTTTAAACCTGTTATAATGTAACCTTTATACACTTGACATAACATCATCTAACCTTGTGTTTGGCGCATGATAGCCATAGTTGCTTATGCGCCATAAAACCCCATATAACTAACTAACTAAATTTAATTCCTATACATTACCTAGAGCAATAAAACTCTGGAATGATCTTCCTGACAACATAATCGCTTTCATTGATCCTGGAGAGTTTAAAAAAATCTATGTAAACATTTATTGCCCTAGTGATGTTCGAAACGTACGACAGTTTCATTTGTTTTAACGTTGTTTTCCCATTTACCACTTGTTCTGTTGCCCCTTGTTGCCCTTTTTTTTCACATGTTCGTGTTTCGCTTTTTTGTCTTTCTGTTTTCGTGTCTGATGTTATTTTAACTCCGTTTTGTACAAATTTCATGTTCCTTTCATGTATTTGCCTTGTACCACGTTCTTGCATCGATATTATGGTTTTTTTCCTTCTGCGTATTTCTTCGATTTGCCCCCCCCCCCCCCTCCCCCTCACCCAATGCTCTTCGGGGCCTGTGAGGTACAAATAAATAAATAAACTATGAAACAACTGGACCAGATCACAACTCTTCTGCAAAGTGTTCGAATTGTTGGAAACTAGCGCCAAAATACCAGGATTTTAGAGAAAAACGTTCGGAGAAGTGTAGAGTCACTTTCTACTTATGAGATGCATGTGAAGCTAGCGAAAAGTAATAATAATAATAATAACAATAATTACGGTTTGCAGGTCCGGATGCGTGCGGCAGCTTCTGCTGGCTTCCTACAGGGTCTTATCTAGTATTCGCTGGCTAATGAGTATTGGGGCTCACTGTGCTAGGTTCAGCTTACAGGGCTTGTCAAAGGCCCTGTGAAGACCTTCCTTCGAAATATACTCTCGCTTAGAGACGTTCGATGAACCGCTCACTCAGGTGCCACCTTCTCTACAGAGTCCCAGAAAACCGTCGCCAAATGAGCGCACAAGTGCTAAGGCATCTCTATTAACCCGCAAATTTCCCGCGACAATTCCTTCCGTGCTTCAGCCGCAGCGGTGGCTCAGTGGCTATGGCGCTCGGCTGCTCACCGGAAAGACGCGGGTTCGATCGCGGCAGCGGCGGTCGCATTTCGAAGGAGGCGAAATTTTAGACGCCGGTGTACTGTGCGATGTCAGCGCCCGTTAAAAACTGCAGGTGGTCGAAATTTCCGGAGCCCTTCACTACGGCGTCCCTCACAGCGTGGAGTCGCTTTGGGACGTTAAACTCCATAACCCAAACAAAACTACTTCCCTGCTTTGCTTTCGGCGAACTCATAAAACCACCGAAGGGGTCAAACGGCCGTGGTGTAAGGTACAATTAGTTTGATTTGGGGACTCGACCGGTCGCATTTAGAAACTTTCCGTTAAGAGTATGCCGTGTTATGTTCTTATTGCATATGATTAAGGTGAATCAGCTAATTCACTCTGCTAATCCACTCTCTGTCGTTCACTATCAATCCTTCATACCACTGCTTTCAACATGTTAGTGCTCCCTCACTGTGGTCTGTCGGTGCAAACACATAGATCCTTCCAGGAATGAAAGGCGCGAACTATTGCATGTTTGCCAGTAGTTTCCTCTTGTACGTAGTGTGTATAATAACAACTTCATCATTATACATTCGACTGCTTGTCTGTGTTGCAGTGCAGCAATATCCATTTGCTGGACGGTATGATCCAGTGATTTCATGTGTTTAGAGTTTTCTTTCATGCTGTATTGCGGTCGTTTTGACTACCTTAATGTATAGACCACTTTCAACTTATATTTTGTGCTTTTCCGTCACTTGAGCTACTGGATTTTATGCCAGTACATTGTGTCTGTTTGTCAGTTTTGCGGGTGACTTCATTTTCATCTTGCTTGCACGATTTTATGTTTGCCACTCCGTCTAGGGCCAGAAGACTGACCTGCAGTAGTTTGAAATAAATAAATAAATAAATAAATAAATATAACTGAAACAGGTCTCGCCTCTGAAACTTTCTGCCCGTAGCACTGTGTCGACATGCTGAGAACCTGAGGTTCGAAGAGTGATCTGCAAACTGTCGAGTGTTCAAACAAAGGTTTCTTTTTATTCGCAATGTATATGACATTACTTTTCCTCCCTGTTTATCCAGCGTGTGCTCTTGTAATCGTTTCCAGAATTGTTTCTTGTTTGCATCCATATTTCATTTTTGCTTTTGTGCTCGCATCTGGCCTCATTATTTACTCGTGAGCTACAAATTTCTCCTTCAATGAGCGGAACTGCTGCATACAACCTGCCGTCTCGCATATAGTCTCGCATAGTTACCTCACTTTTTCTCCCCAAAATTACTGCATTTTCCCTCTCGCAAATTTACGGTTGGCGTCTTCATGTCTCTTCGTATTTCTTCGTGCTCCTGTGAATGCCTTAAACTAAGCGTCCTGCAGTAGTGAACTGCGGTTATGGGTGTCAGAATGAATTACTAGAGCAGTCGGGTAATAGCCACGACAGTTCACCGTGTACGTTTTTGTATACGAGGCAAATAGGCTTTATAAGGTGTTTTCTTTGGATGACCTAATTCATGACTGCGTTCACAAAAACAATCGCCAAACGTAACAAGAGTTTCTGCGATTTTCCTCTTGGAGCCGGCAACTATATCTAACAACATCGTTTCAGTTACCTGTTTTTTGAACCTCAACGGCTCGAAATGCCATTTTGAGATCCGGCTTCCCGTCAGTACATTCTAACGCTATTGGGGTTCTCAGCGTGTTGCCCAAAGAATGTAAGATGCCCCCAATTTTCACTACTCTTCTTGAACACTCTCTTTAATGCAGTGATACTGCCGTATCAAAAGCGCTACGTCACTGCGATCGCACACAGCCAACACGTGGTTAAGGGACGAAGACCAAATAACCGTCGTCAGACCGTGTAACGTAAACTCAAAGCTGATTTATTTTGATGTATTGCACAGATGGCGGGAATCGCGATGAAGGCGCTGTCCGTCAAAGTGCACCAATACCAGCATGCCGAACTTTACGTCCTGCCTAAAAGTTGGTTGCGCACATGGGGTGCAAGGAAGAGGGACTTCATGATGCGAGCGTTGCTCCCATTCCGGAGCAAACAAATCACTGCAGGGTGGAATTTTAAACTGAACCAGGAAGCAGCTGCGGATGCGCCCAGCATGGCTCGAATATGCGAGCCGGTAGTGATGCGCGCGGCGGTGACTTCGCTGTGCGGCTGTGAAGGCACCACAGTTTGGAGCCTTCCACATACAGTGAAACGCCCGCCTGGTCTACTCGTCTAACACAAGACGATGGAAGGATTGAATTATCGTCGCAGTTTAGGGCGCTACCTCCATGTCAGCTCACAATACTACCTTAATGGCCGCGGTGCCTTCGATTCGGAATTCCAAAACTTCCCTGCGCTTCGCGATGACAGCGCAAGTTAAAGAGCTCCACTTGACCTAAATTAAAGAGAGGAATAAGCCGGGCTAGTTGGCACACTCTATGCATAAAAAATTCAGTGGAGCACTTTGTTGACCTAAAGTGCGGTGAGGCGAAAGCCTTAAGCGCAGTGTTACTGCTTGTGTCACTGATGTGTTGTTAAGATGTTAAGCTTCGCCTCTAAGTGTAGAACGCGACCGTGTCTTGCAACGCGGCCAGGGAGTCCACACAATGCCATCGGCCATTCGGCTCTACGCCTTGCTCGACGGTAAATTGTTTTTTGAGAAAACGAAATGTATCTCTCTTGCTTATGTCGTTTGACACCTGAACCTCACCGTAAGGGAATGGAGGAAGATGGGAGTGAACGAAGACGCGTATTAGCTAGACGCGCCTTTGTTCTTTCCAAACCTTCGAGCTGGCATGGCGGAGTGGTTAGCGCGCTCATTTCGCACTCCGGAGACCCTGGTTCGATTCACCAACTCGACCAATTTCCTACTGGGTTTTATTTATTTATGTGGTCTGTCTAGAAAGGCTAATTAGGCTAATTGGTCTTTACCATTGCTCTAATGCCATCCATCATGTCTTGTCACTCACCTGTAAAATGATGGAACGCTCTAGAATTTTCGACACAATGTCTATGAAACGTCTAATCATTCATCATCATCATCAGCCTGACTACACCCACTGCAGGGCAAAGGCCTCTCCCATGTCTCTCCAATTAACCCTGTCCTTTGTCAGTTGCCGCCACTGTATCCCCGCAAACTTCTTAATCTCATCCGCACACCTATAACTTTCTGCCGTCCCCTGCTACGTTTGCTTTCTCTAGGAATCCACTCCCTTACCCTTAAGGACCAGCGGTTATCTCGCCTTCGCATTACATGCCCTGCCCAAGCCCATTTCTTCCTCTTGATTTCAACTAAGATGTCATGAACCCGCGTTTGTTCCCTCACCCACTCCGCCCGCTTTCGATCTCTTAACGTTACACCTATCATTTTCCTTTCCACAGCTCGCTGCGTTGTTCTTAAACTGAACCCTCTTTGTTAGCCTCCACGATTCTGCCCCATAGGTGAGTACCGGTAGGATACAGCTGTTGTATACTTTTCACTTCAGGGATATTGGTAAGCTACCATTCATGATCTGAGAGAACCTGCCATATGCGCTCCACCTCATTCTTATTCTTCTAGTTATTTCCCTCTCATGATCCGGATCTGCGGTCATTATCTGCCCTAAGTAGACATATTCTCTTATTACGTCCAGCACCTCGCTACCAATTTCGAACTGCTGTTCCTTGGCTAGGCTGTTGAACATTACTTTGGTTTTCTGCATGTTAATTCTTAGCCCCACCGTTCTGCTCTGCCTGTCTAACTGATTCATCATGCTTTGCAGTTCTTGTCCTCAGTGGCTTAGCAAGGCAATGTCATCAGCGAATCGCAAATTACTCAGGTATTCTCCATTAACTCTTAACCCCAACTGTTCCCATTCCAGTCCCCGGAATACCTCCTGTAAGCAGGCAGTGAAGAGCATTGGCGAGATCGTGTCTCCCTGCCTGACACCTTTCCGTATTGGAATTTTATTGCTGACTTTTATAGAGAACTATAGTAGCTGTACAATCGTTATAAATATCTTCCAATATTTTCACATAGCACTCTTCTACACCCTGATTCCGCAATGCCTGCATGACAGCTGAGGTTTCCACTGAGCCAAATGCTTTCTCGTAATCAATGAAGGCTATACAGGGTGTTTCACCTAAGACTTTCTGCAATTTTTAAAAATAAGCTGTTTGAATTAGATGCGCGCCTTTTCTGGCATAGCATTGTCAGTGGTGTAGTACATCATAATGCAGCTAAGACGTTCTAACTAGCAGGCTTGTTAACCAATATTTAATAGTTAACTTTTAAACTATTACCGTTGGGCTCCTTAATTATTGAGAGGCATGTAGCCCACCGTAAGTAATGTCCATATCCGTTTTTAGAATTTCGAGAACGCGATTATCCTCGGCGCTGTGGCCCAACAAATTTTGGCTATTTCGACGAGTTAGGCTCACTGGAGAGATTGCTTTGCCTGCAAGCTTCTCAGACCGCATGTATTTTGGCGCGATGTAGGCGAAATTTGTTGGGCCACAGCGCCGAGGATAATCGCGTTCTCGAAATTTTAAAAACGGATATGGACATTACTTACGGTGGGCTGCATGCCTCTCAATAATTAAGGAGCCCAACGGTAATAGTTTAAAAGTTAACTATTAAATATTGGTTAACAAGCCTGCTAATTAGCACGTCTTTGTTGAATTATGATGTACTACACCACTGACAATGCCATGCCAGAAAAGCGCGCATCTAATTCAAATAGCTTATTTTAAAAAATTGCAGAAAGTCTTATACCTGTGCTACACGGGTACTTTCGAATGACATCTGAGTCGAATGGCATTCGAGACTTGGAATGGCATTCGAACTCGACGGACTCCCGCGGTGCTACACGGCACTTTCCAAACGCATTCGAAATTCTCGGCTCGTTTTCAGTGTACAACGACGACGACGGTCACACTAGTCCGACAACGGCACTATCACGGTGAACAGCATCATGTGATTATAGTGAACTATCCAGTTCACTTTAATATTGTAGTGGGACAAGTTTTTTGGCTAAACGACACATCGGCGGACGGTCAGCCTTCATATGCCCTCGGGAGTTCGGCGGCTGAGCGAAAACACGCTGATGAGGGGACAGTGCGAATACATGCGCGCTTATACATTATCAGTATTGGAAATAAGCGAAACGAACGGCTATATTTCACATGTGCACACTTGGACACTCGATAGCGATAACCACTTGCCAAATTAATTTCAGTCGACGACGACTCCGTTCCCTTCAGCGACGACTAGGCCTAGCGAATCCGCAGGGTTGGATCGGTGATTGCGGTGGTTGTGAAGAATGAATTCACAAGTTTTAGCGAATGCAAATGGTCAACGAGTGTAGTTTTGACAACAGGGACATGAAATCAACTATTGCTTACATCGCAGGACGCGCATACGATGAACGGGAAGCGGCGGTGTGACACGAGCTGCCGAGCAGTGCTTTACGGCCAGCAGCAGTCGTCGCCGTCGCTAGCTTGTAACTAACAAGTTAGGCCATTTTAGTTAACGCGAACGGTCACCAAACATACTTCTGGATAAAGTAGCTTAAAATAAAGTACTGGGCATGTTGGAGGAAGCCGGGAAAATTAGCGAGAAGCGCCGATCATCCGATGTCAACAATCCGGCTGTCAAGTGTTTCTCAGGCGAGCGATCGTGTCGGCGCTTCCCACAGATTGTCGCACTGCGTAAACAAGCACGCGTACAACCGGTACAGAAGAGAAGAGATTATTTAATAGAACTAAAGCGAATATTTCGTTTTGTGTCTTGCAAACGAGCACAAGCTGTTCATACGAAGCGATGTAAACCAATGTAAACAGCAGTATGACTGCAGTCGTCCTCATCGGCGCACTCCTGGGGAAATTTCATGCTCACGCGGTAAATGTTCATTGGTGTACTATTATCTGCAAGCACTCACCTAGACGGAACACGAACTATTTGCTAAACAAACAGCAGAAAAAAGCGAGTAGCGGGTATCGAAATGAACAGCCACAGAGCCGAAAGCAGTCGCGCGGCGGTGGGCGGGGCGAAGAGACGGCGGCGGCGACGGCTATTGGTTGGTTCGGGCTGTGTTCGCGTTTCGAAGGCATTCCAAAATCTGGAATGTCTCCGCGGAGCTCCTTCGACTGGAAAGTCATTCCAACCGAATGCCGTTCAAAAACGTCGTGTAGCAGCGCACGTTTGGCATTCGAGTCGAATGACGTTCGGTTGGAAGGCATTCGAAACGCCCGTGTAGCAAGAAACACCCTGTATATAGGGGTTGGTTATATTCTGCGCATTTCTCTATCACCTGATTGATAGTGTGAATGTGATCTATTGTCGAGTATCCTTTACGAAAGCCTGCCTGATCATTTGGTTGACTAAAGTCCAAGGTTGTCCTGACTCTATTAGCGATTTCCTTAGTAAATGCCTTGTAGGCAACGGACAATAAGCTGATTGGTCTGTAATTCTTCAAGTCCTTGACGGCTCCTTTCTTATGAATTAAGATAATGTTAGCGTTCTTCCAAGCTTCAGGTATTCTCGAGGTCACAAGGCATTGCGTATACAGGGTGGCTAGTTTTTGTAGCACAATCTCTCCTCCGTCCTTCAACAAATCTGCTGTTACTTGATCCTCACTAGCTACTTTCCCTCTTTGCATTGCTCCTAAGGCTTTCTTTACTTCCTCCTTCGTTACTGGCAGGATGTCCCATTGCTGTGCTCGACTGCCTCCCTCAGTAACTTTATCATTGCATTCGCTACTATATAGATTTGTGTAGAACTCTTCGGCTAATTCAACTATCTTATCCATATTGCTGATGACATGGCCCTGTTTGTCTTTTAGCGCATACATCTGGTTTTTACCTATGCCCAGTTTTCTCCTCACTGATTTTAGGGTACCTCCGTTCCTTAAAGCATGCTCGATTTTTCCCATGTTAAACTTTCTTATGTCGGCTACCTTGCGCTTATTTATTAACTTCGATAGCTCTGCTAGTTCTATCCTGTCTGTGGAGTTAGACGTCCTCATGCTTTGACGTTTCTTAATCAGATCTTTAGTCTCCTGAGATAGCTTGCTGGTATCCTGTCGAACAATCCTACCACCTACTTCTGCGGCGCACTCTGTAATGATAGCTGTAAGATTATCATTCATTGTTTCAACACTACGGTCATCACTCTTAGAACTAAAGGAGTGCAGAGGAGTGCCCAGAACACACTTTGAAGGAGTATTCGCTTGTCCCATATTCCACTCCTTTTTCCAGAATAAAATTACTCCCTCTGGACAAAGAGTGATCCAACACCTACTCAAGGAGTACTGTACTACTCCTGCAATAGAGTACAGGCACTCCTCCGAGGGAGTAAAGCTACCACATTGAAACAGCATCCTACTACTCTTTCAGGTAGAGTTCCAGGACTCCGTTTGTTAGAGTGACTATACTCCTTCAAGGAGTATCAGCCTAGATCTTATTTTACTCCTTCAAAAGGAGTTTCACGTGTTTTCAATGTATCCTACTAATTTTCTTATTTCACATATTCTTCAGAGCAAATTGGTCATATGTTTTGCAGGATCCACCTGCGCTACATCTACAAAAGAGTAATGAGCAAAAGGGATTATAATTTTTGCTCATACAACTACTTTATGGCTACACTACAGTTTGCACATTAGTATGGTGCTCTGTCTGCGTTGGGAATAACAATGGTTCAAGAAATAATGACACAAATGTACAACACTGACAACTTTTATTTCTCAAGTCATTGCTGTGATTGCTGTGGCTGCCCAAAACACGCTCGGGAGGCACTCGCTAGGATCAAGCCCCATTAGTGTCTCAAGCAGCAGACAAGCCCGCTTTGTTTTTGGGGTGTACTTGACATTAAATGCCAAGAACACTGCCAAAAGCAAAGTAAACCCATCTACCAAATCCACCGCAGTGAGCTGTAAGCGCTCAAAAGAAACTAAGATGCTGGATGATGCCGTAGCTTGCTCGGCTGAGTGAAGGAGCTTTGGCTATGCGTGCATTTCTCCGGGTGCCTGCAAACATGAATGAAAATAATGCAAGTAAGAGTCAATTCCAATGCCCTTTTCATACTATCCTGCATATAACCCCATGAAGAAAAAGAAAGAATACAACTAGAATGTACTGATCGTGTGTGTCATGTCGCCACTAGTGTGTACCTATATTGTTACCAAGTGCAGACACCTTTCATTGCAAACCTTCATTCAGAGCTACAATTTTATGAAGCCCAATACAATTATCACTATGCTAGTCCTTTCAAAAGCTGTGTGCATGTAAAACAAGCACATATTTACCAAATGAAAATTTTAACATGAGCAACCTCTTCTGCAAGTATCATGATCAGCCTGACTACGCCTACTGCAGGGCAAAGGCCTCTCCCATGTTCTCCAATTAACCCTGTCCTTCGCCAGCTATGTCCACCGTGTTCCTGCAAACCTCCGCCCATGGAACTTTTTGCTGCTTCCTGCTACGTTTTCCTTCTCTTGGAATCCACTCCGTTACCCTTAAGGACCAGCGATTATCTTGCCTTCGTCTTACATGCCCTGCCCAACCACCCTTTTTTCTCCTGATTTCGACTAGGATGTCTTCAACCCGCGTTTGTTCCCTCACCCACTCCGCCCGCTTCCGATCTCTTAACGTTACACCTATCATTTTTATTTCCATAGCTCGTTGCGTTGTCCTTAACTTAAGCTGAACCCTCTTCAATAGCCGCCACGTTTCTGCCCCATAGGTGAATACCGGTAGGATACAGCTGTTGTATACTTTTCTCTTGAGGGGTATTGAAAACTGCCATTCATGATCTGAGAGAACCTGCCTATATGCACTCCGCCCCATCCATATTCCTCTAGTTATTACCCTTCATGATCCGGATCAGCGGTAAATGTAAATGTATTCCCTTATCACTTCCAGTCATTTCTAAAACCACACCTATTGTGCTTGACGGTTTCTTGTCACGTAATACATTGTGCAGTTTAAAATATAGGGTAACCTTATGTATCAGCAGCGCGAACACCACACAGGAAGAAGGAGAAGAAGGTAAAGAGCGCTGAACTTCCAACTTTTATTTGAGCAAAAATTGAACCCGCACTTTTATACACATACCAGGTAAAATCCCACCAGGGGGGTAACCAAAGCGTGCTATCGAATTCGGACCAACACGATGTCCAGGGCATCAAAAAGATAACTACTATCGCACTATACAAAGACTTCCATGAAAAGCACGAATGACATGCGGAAAAAAAAACAAGACAATGTAAAGAACAGGGTTCAGTGTGCGCAAATGGAAAAATGGAAAAACAGGGTTGAGGGCGCGAATTTTGCTAAAACCATGAGAAGGCAAGAACACGGTAAAAAAGTAAAAACAGGGTTGAGTGTGCGCAAATGGAAAAAATGGAAAAACAGGGTTGAGGGCGCGAATTTTGCTAAAAGAAGAAAAAAAAACATGAGAAGGCGAGACACGGTAACAACGTAAGCGATGCGAAGGGATGAGCGCCAACAATTAACACGGCTAGAACTAAAATGCAGTGTGCCCCTAAAAGCCAGGTAAAGTCAGGTAAAACCAGAGGGAAAGGTGATTTCTTTTTCAGATAATGAGATGGAAGGGGTGCTTACGCAACCTTCTTTGAGCCCTGAGATGTAGGTAGCTTCAATGATTTCGCGTGTTAGTTGGTTTTTATGTTTCTTTAAGACGGTTGCTTTCTTAAAATGAGGAATGCACTTCTTTTGGCTGTCACATACGCTGCAATGGGCGGGCAGGTTCCTCAACGGCGCCCCAGATAGATCGTTCCTATGTTCCATTAACCTTTCGTTTAAGCATCTTCCTGTTTGGCCTATGTACGCCTTACCGCAAGCTAAAGGTATAGAGTATACAACACCCTCCGCACAAGGCACAAAAGGATCTCGGTGCCCGGTTGTACAGCTACTATTCTTTTTCTTTTTATTAACTTTGTTGCACAGGCTTGACAGGCGCAGAGGGGCTGAAAAGAAGGCCACTGCGGCCTTCCAAAATGAGTGTGGCGTTTCTGCGGATGGCTTCATTGAATTGCTATGCGCTTACCTAAAATCAACAGTGGCAGAGTGGAACGGTTCGAGATTCATACAAAAGCAAGGCATATGTATAGGGTCATGCATCGCCCCCATTTTGAGCGACCTTTTCCTCGCTATGCATGACAGATCCTTGAAGGACAAGCTTGAGTCTTCAAGCGTTCTAAAAATTTTCCAGTACGTCGATGACTTCCTGGTCCTCTTAGATTGCGACACTGAAGCCTTTAAAACAGAAGCAACTCAAGTCCTCCACACTTTTTCTAATACTATATCACCTCTTGAAGTTACTCATGAATTCCCAGAACAAAACGCCATGCGGTTTTTAGAGTTAAAGTTGTTTTTCGGAGAGGACCATGTGTGCTGGTTATTTGAACCAAGAGCCAATAAGCCCATCCTACCCTACGATTCAGCCCATTCAAAACTTGTAAAAAGGAACATCGTGAAGTCAACTTTTAAGAACGCACTCACAAAATCTTGTGAACACAGGTTGCAGGACAGTTTTTCGAGCCAAGTGCTGAGGCTGACGCAATCAGGATACCCGCAATCTCTCCTTTCGTCTGTTGCAAAAAAAGTCCTGATAAGTATGAAGCATGAATGTGAAGCCCCGGATGATACGTGACAGCGGAACAAAAAGGTCGCCGTTCTGCCATACCTGCACCAAATCTCGCATAATCTGAAGAAAATTGGCAGAAAAGCAGGCGTAGACGTAGTCTTTTCAGCCCCTCTGCGCCTGTCAAGCCTGTGCAACAAAGTTAATAAAAAGAAAAAGAATAGTAGCTGTACAACCAGGCACCGAGATCCTTTTGTGCCTTGTGCGAAGGGTATTGTATACTCTATACCTTTAGCTTGCGGTAAGGCGTACATAGGCCAAACAGGAAGATGCTTAAACGAAAGGTTAATGGAACATAGGAACGATCTAACTGGGGCGCCGTTGAGGAACCTGCCCGCCCATTGCAGCGTATGTGACAGCCAAAAGAAGTGCATTCCTCATTTTAAGAAAGCAACCGTCTTAAAGAAACATAAAAACCAACTAACATGCGAAATCATTGAAGCTACCTACATCTCAGGGCTCAAAGAAGGTTGCGTAAGCACCCCTTCCATCTCATTATCTGAAAAAGAAATCACCTTTCCCTCTGGTTTTTCCTGATTTTACCTGGCTTTTAGGGGCACACTGCATTTTAGTTCTAGCCGTGTTAATTGTTGGCGCTCATCCCTTCGCATCGCTTACGTTGTTACCGTGTCTCGCCTTCTCATGTGTTTTTTTTTCTTCTTTTAGCAAAATTCGCGCCCTCAACCCTGTTTTTCCATTTTTTCCATTTGCGCACACTCAACCCTGTTTTTTACATTGTCTTGCTTTTTTTTTTCCGCATGTCATTCGTGCTTTTCATGGAAGTCTTTGTATAGTGTGATAGTAGTTATCATTATGATGCCCTGGACATCGTGTTGGTCCCGATTCGATAGCACGCCTTGATTACCCCCCTGGTGGGATTTTACCTGGTATGTGTATAAAAGTGCGGGTTCAATTTTTGCTCAAATAAAAGTTTGAAGTTCAGCGCTCTTTACCTTCTTCTCCTTCTTCCTGTGTTGTGTTCGCGCTGCTGATACATATGGATCGCAACCAACTAGCCCGACAGATGGTGTTATTCAGGGTAACCTTGAATCGGGAAAACACTTAAACCAATGACAGTTTTCTTGCTGAAGAGAAATGGCTGTTGCAATTCCTGTTTCTCAGATACCATTAACTGAATTTCATGCTCTAAAATAGTGAAGGAAAAATTCAAAATTTTTCATCTCAAAGAGGCAGACAACAAATTTCAGTTTGGTTTGGGTTGGTTTATGGGGTTTAACATCCCAAAGCGACCCAGGCTATGAGAGACGCCGTAGTGAAGGGCTCCGGAAATTTCAACCACCTGGGGTTCTTTAACGTGCACTGACATCGCACAGTACACGGGCCTCTAGAATTTCTCCTCCAAAGAAATTCCAGCCGCCGCGGCCGGGATCGAACCCGCGTCTTTCGGGTCAGCAGCCGAGCAAATTTCAGTTGCACATTTTTTTTTGTTTTTAATGATGCATAAGGCATTACTATGCACGGATAACCACACAGTATTCGCCTATGACTGCTAAATAATTTGTAATTAAATATCTTCTCTCTCCTGCTTCACTTTTAAAAACTGAGCAATGGCAATGGCATCAAAGGTCAGTATAAGCCAGGGGAGGCATGAGGAAAACTGCAATATAATTGCGGCTTCGTCATTCATTGTGATTCAGACTCTTAAGGCAGGCTGGCTTTAGCATTGTAACTAATTAAAACGATGAAGTAGCGATATCGTAGCTTTTTTGTGCCTTCCATAATCTATACTGAACATTGATGTCATAGCAATTGCTATGCTATTGAAACAGGGAAGAAAAGAAATCTGGTTGTAATTATTTAGCGATTGGAGACGAATACTATGCAACAATTCTATGTATACGAATGCCCAGCACGTCGCTACAAAGAACACACATAACCAAAAATTTGGTGTTTATACTCATTTAAGGTAATACTACTTCCCACGCAAGAACACGACAGCCATGTGTAAACTTTTTGCTTTCATAGTAATAAAATCTATCCAACGACAAGTTAGGCGCAGCATGTCTGCTCTTTATAAATATGCAATACTGACAATGTTTGACACTAGCATTTGGCATGAACGAGATAACTGTGATTACTTCGCACATTACGTGCCAGTCCATACTATTATGCACAATTTAGATTTGCAAATGTAATGCGTAATTCTCTGACTGCCACGTTAGTGCACTGCAAACCAATGAAGTTGTCTTGCATTTGCAATGTTCTCACTACTTTTATGCAACACTGATCACTTCAGTATATCTGCATCGATCTGTAGACGGCCACGGGATAGCTAGAATTAAGGCTATTTTATGTGATGGAAACCATTGACTAGACAACAAAGAAGAAAAGCCTCAACTACTGTCCTGGTGCTGGGACGTCTAATAAGAGCTCAGAAAGACTCGGTTTCAATACGCCAGACCCTCCGCATAACATTACCCTGTGCGAAAATACCCCACCCCACCCTAGCTTAATTTCTGTCCACATGCACCAAGGCTCACTGCACCTGTTATAAATATTGCCCTAAATATTGCAATCAAGCTGCCCGTGTATGCATAGACTATCTGTGCATGGAGAAAGAAAGAAGTTGTTAGGAATGTTTCACACCAAAAACAGAAAAAAAGCAGCCTGTTTCTCAGAAACAGCTAAGAGCATGAAATGGTGTGTCCAAAAAGATTAGGCTGCTTTGTACTTATTTATGACAACGAGAACTGTCAGAGCTGCGCTTTCAAAAATTCAGGAGCTTTGTGCACAAATGTAGCTTCCGTATGCACGTCTTGCAGCACCAATGCTTCCGAATTGAAACGACCGATGAATATGCACAGGAAAAAGCAAATAGAGAGCGCTTGAATTTAAAAGAAAAGCTACCTTGCACAATCAGAAATTTCGCGACAGAACCTTCCAAACAGTGACGTGTACTGGTTGCGGTATACGGAATATATACCTAGCAAATAAGTGTGCGCTTTGTTAACGAGCGGGATTCTTTGGCGGCAATGCTACAGCTCCAATTCCGAAAACCTAACGGTGCAAAAATTGAGTTTTCAAAATACGTGTGAATGCACGATACACTTTTGCACGTATTTAGAACTTTCAGTTGTGAAACACAGACAACGAATCTTGTGTATGTGTCTTCCTTGGCTGGTAAAAAAATTCTTCTATAAGTCTCCAGTTTCCCTGTGTACTCCACAAATTCTAGGATCCCTGTCCGCTACACGTCAAATTTCACTGAAGCGAAAGTAATACAACCGACAGCTGATGATCTGCTAGGGCAACAGGATTTCAAAAGTTTGAGAAGGGCAGTGGGAGTCCAATCCAGGTGGAGTAGTGAAATTTGACTAGTAACAGACAGGGATCCTCCAATCTGTGGAGGACACCGGCAAATTGGAGACTTACGGAGGAATATCTTTACCCGCCAAGGAACACGCATACACAAGAGAGGACCACAGAGGACTACGGCTTTTACCAGCCCTTGTCCTGTGCGGTTCTCTCTTGTGTATGCGTCTTTTTTGGCTGGTAAAAAAATTCTTCCATAAGTCTCCAATTTGCCTGTGTCCTCAACAAACCGCAGGATCCCTGTCCACTACTAGTCAAATATTTCAACTCCACCTGGCTTGGACTCCCACCGCCCTTCTCTGTGGAGAAAGGGTGACAGCAGCTGGCAAAGGACAAGGTTAACTGCAGATCAACTGGGGAAGCATTATCCTGCACTGATTTTGACGGCAGGTTCACAAGACAAACAAAATCAACTCGAGGAGCGGGGTGCACATCATGTGACTGAATGTCAATGGCCAGTGAAAATGGCACCAGCACTGTGGAATGCACATGCAGAAAACGAGACGCATTTTTTTTGTCAACTTTGAGTAGCAGTCTACTGCAATTTTAAAGAGCAAAGCTCTCAAGTATGGCAACACTGGCACTTTTTGTTTTACTGGGGTGAGGGTCGTCGTGAGGGTTGAAGTCCATATTTCTTTTCTATCCACTGTGTTAGTTGCGAGCTATGTTTACCTAATAGGGGCTGGGCATCTAACATCACCGTTATTTCTTTGCAGCAGTTAAAACAATACAGCATACATTTTATAACATGCTTAACGAATTTTTGGGAGCAGCATGCTTTTACCCTTCTACTATTTGTTGCTACTGAATCAGTTTGGCGTTGACAAAAGATCTGTAATAAGGAGTAATTACTCATTGACATCCACTCGAGCACAGCCAAACGGCTACAAAGGAAAGCTATACAGCTTTCACAGAAACTTCATAGTTAAAGAAAGATTCGTCCTGGTCCGGTGTTCGAACTCAGAACCACCACTTCACTGGAGCAGTTGCTCTATCAATTTGTCCAACCTGGACGGCAAGCTTATGGTAGGGCGAGAGCGAAGTGATCAATAACTCGAGTGGGAACTGTGTTGGTCCAATGTTTTAGGACCCCTAAAACACTGGACAAACTCAGTTCCCGCTTCATGTTACCTCTAAAACATTGGACAAACTGAGTTCCCGCTTCTTGTTACAATACTGAGTGACATTTTGGTCTATACACCAGAAATACCGGTAAAGCATCATGATAGAACACAATGTTTTTTAAAGGGATAAAGGAATATGTTCGCCCTTTCAGAGGGCACATATGCATATGAGGCAACATGTGTGAAATAGTCACTCCACCTGAAGCAGTGTAAATTCCATTATGTTAACAGCAGCAGTCAAAAGCTTCATGAGCGACTATTTCATACAGATCATGTAATTACATTCATGTAATTCAGGATCAGATTCATGTGATTATACAGGGAGGTACTGCTGCTAAGTGCACGTAGAGCTCTGCATGCATTTCTAAACCCGGCTGTGAGTCTATGTCTACGAAATTTTTCTAAATAGGCAGGTAAGGTATGCATCACTGGAAAACAATACCTACCACAAACAGCTGAGGAGAGATAGCACAGCCAAAAGCTGGAAGCACGAATGGCCCAGTAGATACTGGCAGCTGGCAACTGCAAATAAATATGTCAAAGCAACTGTTGTCAGTGGCCGTAACAATGTCATGAATGACAAGAGAAGAAATTGTCTACTGCTTCATAAATTAGAATAAGGTATTCACATAGGAACACAAAAAGCAATGAGATGGCCCATGACAAAAGAAATGAACAGATTGTATGTGATGTACCGATATACATTTTTTCAGTAGATTTACATGACTGTCACAACCGCATAGAAAGATGAGCAGGCTGGAATACCACTATTTTTATGCATGATGAAAAGAGCGCAACTATTCGAATATAGCATGCACAGGATTTAATTATTACTACTAGGGTGCTTTGGAGCAGCACCGAAGCTATTTTTAAATTGAACGTAGCGACCAGTAGACCCGTCTGCTTTGCACAAATGACGAGAGGATGGAAAAGGCATGCATTCATTGGCAAGAAGCACGATATCTCACATCACAGCATGAAACGAAAATTGGTATTGGATTTAACAAATCTGCACAGAAATAAAAACTGCCTAGTGGCAATGCAAGTAAGAGCAAGGGAAAAAAATACCGAAGAAAACTGGTGAGTGTGGTGCAGGGAGGTCTGTGGGTAGGGTCTCGTGCCTGGGAATAGTTCCGAGCGCGGAGAATCGCCGGCAGCACAGCTGGTGGCAGTCAACCAAGAATAAATAAGAGAAAGTGAAAATCAATAACAAACCATCACCGATATAGCGAACGACTTGAAAGCGGGCCGCACAAACGAGGGATATAGCAAAAAGCTTGAAATCCTAAATAAGTGCGCAGTTGCATCCCAAACAGTTCTCAAAATCTGAAGGCGAGGAAGCATCGACACCTACACCTCAGGGCAGACGCAAGAACGATCTAACTTTGACATAATACTGTGTCAAATTCTGTTCCATGGGGAAGCACAGATAAAAATTTACAAATGACTAGGCAAGGGATATGCCCCAGCCTTTTACACGCGATCATTGTCCCCGAAAAAATTGTATGACAAATATTAAGGCGTAAGCACTAATCCGACGAGTACACACACTGAGCACTGTCTGTTGGCAGCTGGCCTAGCGCGAGTGCTCTGTCGCGCGGCACTGCCGCTCATCGTCATCTTCTAAGTAGCACAAATCAATCCGACGGGCACCAGCCGCGAGGCAACTCGACCGTTGTCAGTTCCCTTGTCTGTCCGCAGCTGGCCTAGCAAGAGCGCTCTCTAACGTGGCACTGCACGCTCATCATCCTCTCCTACGTAGCACAAATCTATGCTATTGGAATGTAGTAAACATTGTCTGTTGTTTTTCGCAGCGCTAGCAAGCGACCGCATAACTCTGTTGTGATAACTGGTGGCCGCGGCCGACAGCGCGCCTGAATACGTAGTGCGCGGGCCGCGGGCGAACGGACCGTCGTGTGAATCGGGCTTAACGCATTATAGCTGAGGCAACCGCACGCAGACTGCCTGCACTGCCATCCCTATATAGGCGCACACTAATAACGCGTGCGAATAGAGATCAGAAGTAAAGAAACGTACACGGGACTCACCGTTCAGACGGCTCATCAAGGCTTAGGAAAACCGCACATTCTTCTTCGTTGCCTCTCCAGATGACAAGAAGTCGTAGCGCTACCTTTCTTCACGGCTTTACCCGTTCAAAATCACCAGTGTTGACAGGGCGTAATTCTCGTCGTTGGTTTCCAAAACACACTTGTGTTCTTCATACACGTCCACCGCACGAGCACTCAAACAATGCTACGAAAACCCAAATAACACAAAACGTGACGACGGCTGCAGTTTTGCTTCGTTGAAAAAACCTACAAATGCGCTTTTTTTATTACTAATATTTGAATTGTGTTCCCAACAAAAACAAATTATATTTTTTCATTTTATTTCTTTATTAAATGCGAATACCAAAGCGCTTTTAGATACTTTTGCTGACATGTCGTTTGTAGAAGCTGCGATCCTGTGATCCCATCCCCGGGTGTCCTAGCAGACGACGGCGCAGACGACGCTGTTGACGGAATGCAATTTCGATTGACGGCAGCGAAAATCCCTTAAATGCGACAAAAAACGCAAAGAAACGCACCGTATCGCAAACTGGTCCATATCAAGGATATGTTCGACGCGAGCGGTAGGACAAAGAGCTGCTGCGATGCATTACTCAACGCGACACTGGCATGCTCGACGGAGACATGAAACAGAGCTTAAATGTGACCCGTACAAGCGGATTACTGTGATATCAACTGCGTTACGGAACTACGACGATACTTGCTTCACACTTTAGCTTATATGCAACAGCGGCCCGCACTCGCCGCATCCTGTTCGAGTGTACTTTCACTAGCAAGAGCCCACATGCATGGAAGCCGACAGAAGCAACTGTCTTTTCGAGTTCAGATTGTTCCGAGAAATACGAGCAGCTTACTTTAGCACGTACTCGAATTCAAGTTCGCAGACTGTGTCTCACGTACGGTGACGATGGCGTCGAGGACGAGCTTAAGAATCGCCTTAACGTGGCCGCAACGCAGCCAGCATTCGTGCGCTAATTGTTGTTCACCTGTACTGCGAACGTGCGCTCAGTCGCAGGCCAGCCGCTAGCTGCTCGATTTACCAGCCTTGCGAGTACAATTCGCAAGTTTCTGAGCCAATCTGTGAGCGAGCCGAGCTTTCAGCAATGACGCTGCTCACGAGCGCGCCGCGCGACGAGCTTCGGCCTGCTCCCTGGCTGCCGTATTCGTAGCTAAGCCTAGGAGGTTTCACTTCGATGCCAGAGCTGAGAGCGCTTCGAAACTGGCTAGCGCTGAGGTGCTACTCTTTGCATTGTAAGTACGTTTTATTGTGAACTATGTCTCGTAGTGAAATAAAGATATGCTCGGGTCGACCCGAACGGTGATGATGGCGTCGAGGACGAGCTTAAGAATCGCCGCAACGCAGCCGATATTCCATGCATACATGTGTGCTAAATTTGTTCACCTGTGCTGCAAACGTGGGCATAAAGGCTCGCTCAATCGCAGGCCAGTCGCTGCTCGATTTTCCAGCCTTGCGTGCGCGATTCGCAAGCTACGGAGCGAATCATTGAGCGAGCCGAGCTTTCGGCAACGACGCCGCCCGCGGTCGCGCCGGGCGACGAACTGTGCGCTGCTCGCTGGCTGCCCTTGTCGTCGCTAAACCTAGCCGATTTCACATAGATGCTGTAGCTGAATGCGCTTCGAAACTGGCCAGCACTTAGGTGCTACCCTCGGCACCGTTTTACTCTGAACCCCGCGTCATAGGGAAATAAATATATGCTCGGTTTCCGCGACCCCTTCAGGAGCGGAGCTATAGCAGAGGCCAGGCGAACTCCAGAGCAGCAGCAAAGCGGCTATGGGAGGAAATTTGTATGGCTGTTATCGCTTCTACCAACAACTCGACATTGGCTAATGATACTCTATCCCAGAGCTTTGGTCGTGAACAAACAATACCAGTGCATTTTTCTGACGCCGGCATCCAGGCTGGCAGGCCGGCCCCGAGAAGCTAGCGCGCCCTTACGAATGTATGGCCGTAAGGGCGGAGGAGTAAAACAAGCACTGAACTCCCTTGAAGTACGCAGGAGTGGAAATGCCATTTTACTCTTTTGTCAAGAGGAGTGAACAGGACCTTTCACTCTTTCTCGTTTGTAGAGAGAGTAGATTGAGACCTGCAGGAGTAGCGAGGCTCTTTTACTCTTAATGGAGGAGTAGCAGTTCTTAGAGTGATCTTCTTCAGTTAAAGCGGAAAATCTGTTTTGCAGCGACATTCTGAATTCCTCTACCTTCCCTCTTAATGCTAACTCGTTAATAGCCTTTCTCTTCACCAGTTTCCTCCGTTCCCTCTTCAAATCTAAGCTAACACGAGACCTTACCATTCTGTGGTCGCTACAACGGACATTACCGAGGACCTCCACATCCTCTACGATGCCAGGGTGTGCACACAGTATGAAGTCTATTTCATTTTTAGTCTCACCATTGGGGCTCTTCCACGTCCACTACCTAATCATTAATGATGGTTAATGATAGTTTAGCATGACTTGCACATTTCGTGATACTAGTTAATGTATGGTTAGTGATAGTTAACGCGACCTTAACTAGTACATTGATTAATTAGTGTTAAGGTACAGGCGCAGTACACAGTCCCACATGCCACTTCTTAATTCTAATTACCAATTAGTCATTGAGTCATTCAGTACAATGATATCATGAAATCCAGTTATATCATGTTCCGATGTCTTTCGATTCACCCGATTAAGTATCGATTGCCCCGCCGCGGTGGCTCAATGGTTACGGCGCTCGGCTGCTGACCAGAAAGACGCGTGTTCGATCCCGGCCTCGGCGGCTGAATTTCGATGAAGGCGAAATTCTAGAGGCCCGTGTACTGTGCGATGTCAGTGCAGGTTAAAGAACCTCAGGTGGTCAAATTTCCGGAGCCCTTCACTACGGCGTCCCTCATAGCCTGAGTTGCTTTGGGGCGTTAAACCCCAATAAACAATAAACAAGCAACTAATATCGATTGGCATTTGATTGGCATATGCCATATAAGTCATGCATCCGAAACGCGAACACATTTGGTAACAGGTCTCGGTCACGACAGTAATAGGTATTAAAGGCTTTCGCCTTAAAACAGCGTAGCGCCCGTGTTTGTGTCTTCTTTTCTTGGTCCCTTCTTCTGCGCTGTTTTTATGCAAAGGTGTTAATTAATGCGGAGCCCTGCATTACGGCATCTCGCATAGCCTCAGTCGCTTTGGGACGTTAAACCGCATAACACCTATCAGAACCCATGTGTGGCTTCGAGACGTGAAAGCCCACAATTCACGATTTTTCATCTCTTTCGAAGTGATTTGTGCACATAGCTGTAATGGCCTTCCACGTTACAGCTAGTGCAGCTAGACGTCACTTTTTTGAAAGGGGAACATAAATAGGCGGTCATAAATGTGACTAGAATTCCCGCTTTGTTACTGGCAAAAAAATAGAGAATATTTACTACATTGGATTGTGTGCCTAACCACGGATTTTCGCTACATAAAAGAAGACGTTGAGCGGGCCCTGCCGCGGGACAGAACGCTCGCGCTTCTCGGACATAAATTGTGAGACATTCCAGCGGCTAAAAAAGACGCGGACGAAGGGAAAGGACACAGGACCGGCGTTCGTCCTGTCTCCTTTACCTCCGTTCGGACATAAAATTGCGCTTCTCGAACACACAATCGGCAGGCGATGATTTCGCTGGGCTCTGAACCTCCGTATTAGTGCTTTCGCACTAAAAGAGCTGCCAGTGTTTCGATTTGTTTCGATTTCTTGAGATTCACTGGTCACTGACCGTGGTCAAACACAAATGGCATTTCGGGAGCGCTACGGCTCTCTTGTCGCAAAGAAGGCAGCCGTAGCGCTCCCGAAACGTCATTTGTGTTTGACCGTGGTCAGTGACCAGTGAATCTCATCCAGCCATGATTCCTGACCAGACGGTATTTCGTCGAACCCTAGACTAAATGTTTCCATTTCTTACTCTGAACTCTCGATGGAGCGATCGCGGGGGGGATGCTTATTCGCTGTGGGGACTGATATGCGAGGCCCGGGCTCCCAGGGCGGAACTGGAGAGGCTCGAGGAAGAGGCCCGCCACGAACTGCCCAGCTTCACGCCGTGCTTCTGCTGCAGCGTCACGCTGATCGCCCTGGCCGGGGCCCTCCTGGTGCTCTTCTTCGTCCCGACGGCCCAAGAACTGCCGCTGTACTTGCACCCACTGCAGCGGACGGGGCCCCGCACCACGGCTGTGCCCACCACGCCGCCCTTTGATCTGGACACCGGGGCCACGGAGTACATCACAGCGCTCACCAGCGACGGACAAGAAGACGTCTTCTCCGAAAAGAATAGGACAACAAAGAACAGCACCAGCGTGGTGCCCGACGTTGTCTTCGATGATACATTCAGCACCAGCGTTTTCGACATCTACAATTCCATGTGACGTTATTTTTTTACACCGTACTCCTACCGTTGCTTGCAGAATAAAGTGGGGGGATGTAGCCTATACGCAAAAAAATTGGCTGTGGTTTAGCTAAGGTTAAGCCTGGATAAGGGAAAAGCGCTCGCTGCTTTTCAGCCAGCTCCCAAGCTACCACTTCTGGATCGGTGTTTCTGCGCCGTCCGACTGCTGCTTCTTCGTCTCCTTCCATGGCGAGTGTCTGCGCCTGTTCTACAGGCAAGCGCACCTTATATACCCCTCTTTTCAAATGCGCACTGCGCACGGCTGCGACGAAAGGTGGCGAGAAGGAGAAGCGGCGGCGCACATGGGCAGTAGTGCGCAGCGGCGGCGAAAGGTCAGACGACGGAGGGGGCGCGCGGCGGCGACGACGGCTGCGGCAGCAGCGGCCACCTGCGCTCTGCGTGACGTCACTCGGTTTCGCGCATGCTCAGCTGTGGCAAACTGTAGTGTGGCTCACGCGAGCGCGGCGGCGACGACGGCAGCGGCAGCAGCGGCCCCCTGCGCTCTGCGTGACGTCACTCGGTTTCGCGCATGCGCAGCTGTAGCAAACTGTAGTGTGGCTCTCGCGAAGCGCGGTGTTGACGAGCCTAGTGAAGCTTTTCGCTTCAAAACCCTTGTGGTAATCATTTCTGTGGGGGAGATTTTTGGAAATCACCAATAGAATGTTTTATTTTTTTAGTAGCCCCGTTGCGGCTTGGTTAGTGCGGCATTTGGCTGCTTAGCCCAACGAGGGATCGAATCCCTGCCGCGCGGCGTTGTTAACGAACAGCAAAGAATGCAAGCTGGGCGAAATTAGTCCGGAGCCCTCCACTACGCGTCGCTCACAGTCCATGTGCAGCATCGACGTTAACCCACATACACCACAGCGTACCTATTTATTTATTTATTTTATTACGATAATGTTTCTGTAAGTATGTGACGCAAGCAGATGGTCAAGAGTGCAATTGCAGGTTGTGAACAAACAGAAGTGCATCAGAAAGACTTTATTAAAATGAAGTAGTGAAATGTTAATCAATCTTGTAGGAGGTTGACAGTTACATATAAATGAAAAACATTCTGCACAAAAGCATGAAAAAACTCATTATTCTCCTCCTTCTTCCTCCCTCCCATTCTTCCCTGTTCCTCTCCTCCCTATTACCAACCGAGCTAGCAGCGGTATATCACAGAACATCTTACATGTAAAGAAGTCAGCAAAAATTAAGCTAATCGCAGTGAGCTAGGTGCACATCCGTAGAAAACAAAAAGTTGGCACTGGTTGCCGTTACAGATTTGCTATAGGTTCTAGCCTTCAGCTGTAGGAAGATAGTGGGTTCGAGTTGGGGATGGGTGAATCCAATGGGTTCCATTCCTCGGTGACTAAAGAGAAAGGTGAAAGCTTAAAGGCAACAATATATTATGCGTATTGTAAACTGCAAGACATCTCGAAGGAAAACTTCTTAATTTAAAAATTTTGACGTTTCTGAGCCCCCTCAGGGCTCACAGGAGGCTGCCGGTTTGCGACTTCAAGTGCACAAGAGAACGGGGGAGAGGAGGGTGTTCAGTTTTGTAATCACGGGCTGCGTGGGATGACCGCTGCCGTGTTTTTTTTTCTCTTGTGATCGGCGCATTGAAGTTTGAAGACATCTATAAAAGAAATGAGGAACCCGGGGCAAAACGTTTGCTTTATTGGTTTATTGGGGTTTAACGTCCCAAAGCGACCCAGGCTATAAGGGACGCCGTAGTGAAGGGTTCCGGAAATTTCGACGACCTGGGGTTCTTTAACGTGCACTGACATCGCACAGTACACGGGCTTCTAGAATTTCGCCTTCATAGCAATTCCATAGCCGCAGCCGGGATCGAACCCGCGTCTTTCGGGTCAGCAGCCGAGCGCCGTAACCACTGAGTCACCGCGGCGGGGCGTGGGGGCAGAACGTCAAATCTTAATTCAGTTTATGACACTTGGGCCCCGGGCCCCGTTGCATGGCAAATGAGCGAGGTTTTAATAAAATTGGCTGTATCTTCAACAGCGACAGTAATTAATGGGGAGTACATTTACTAACGAGTTTAGATTTTATATATATTGTTTATTTTGAAATGAATTGAAGCCCACAAGCAGACGCACACAAGAAAAGGAAACACACAGGACAGGGGCTAACTTCATCTGATTTATTCGTAGGCAAGAGAGCAAGTATATACGTAATGAATATAATGTATATATTTTCTCTCTTGCCTACTAATAAATCAGATGATGTTAGCGCCTTTCCTGTGTGTTTCCTCTTCACGTGTTCTTGTGCGCTTAAATTAATTTCAAAATAAACTATGCACCATCTAGCCGAAACAGAAGTTTTGTTAAATTATATATTGTTTATTTGTGTGGAAATAAAAAAAAGCATCGTTTAATGTGTAATGTGTTTACTATGGTTGGCCCACTTAGAGCGGCTTTTCTCTTTCTTTTAACGTTTAGAAACAACCAAAACATTTCACCGTGAAAATTATGCGGGCAGTAGAAATGCGACTGCAGTGAAAACAGGCGCAGGCGCACCGTGAAAGGTATAGCTGGGTGTCATAATTATATTTAGAGGTGCTTAAATCCAGTAGACAGGCGGCGGGCAGCTTTTCATGGAGACCGTTCAGCTCCCGTCTAGGTGCGCAGCAGCGTCTTTTAAAACAGCCAGTACTTCTGCGACGCAAAAGCAGACAAGATTTCGGAAGCTGCAACCGAGGAAAGGTTAACTATCACACTCCGCTGTAAGGTTGTAACAGCCACACACTGCGCCCCTGTTCGGGGGGAGGTGGAAGGGTCTGCGTTAGTGACACGAAACCGCACCCTTAAAGGGGCAGTGAACAGGAATCTGAAATTTTTTTGCATGGGCTAGTCGGTGGTTCGTCTCAATTAAGGTAATAGCAGCGCAAAAAAACAAACAAACAGGGGCACAAGAGAGACACAACATGATGAAATTGACACATATAATGCCCACATCTTGCACGGCCGCATGGGAAAGGAAAGAGCCCAATGTAAGAGAAATGCAATCGATCAAAATTTTTGTATTGGCTAGTCGGTGGTTCATCTTAAGGAAGGTAATAGCATCGGAGACACAACCAACAATCAGCGCCAGTCCTGTTGGTTGTGTCTCTATTGTGTCCCCGTTTTTTTTGCGCTGCTATTACCTTCCTTAACAAGAATCTGAAAACGTCTTTTTGCCGCGGGAACTCAATCTGCAGGTTCCGAGCTTTCTTAGAAACTTGTATTTATTGGCCTGTGTGACAGATTTTCCTAATTAAACCGGATTAACGTGCTCCCGCCCTTTTTTTTTAATTCTCCCCCGTACGGTGGGCGGAGTGAGTCGACCAACGTGTGGAGTGCCTTTCAGCCAGCCCCGTGGAGCTTGCCGCTCTGCCATCAGCGGAGTAATACGTTGTAATCCGTAGTAGCAAATAGTCCGCGCGTATGTTTTATTTATGCGGGCTTATGTTGCGGCTATATTATCTGCAAATGAAACTATTTATTCGCGCAAACCTAAAAAACAGAATAAAGCGAAAGCAAAGCCTCCACGGAGCTGACTGAAAGGCGCTCTACACGTTGGTCGACTCCGCCCACCGTACGGGGAGAATACAAAAATAAAGGCTGGAGCCGCACGTTAATCCGACTTAATTAGCGAAATCGGCCACACAGGGCAATAAGCCGAAGTCTCTAAGAATGCTCGGAACGTGTAGATCGAGTTCCCGCTGCAAAAAGACGAGTTCAGATTCCTCTTCACTGCACCCTGAAGGGCAGGGAGACAATTTTTTAGAGTGCAACTCTTAGGAGCCCACTGAGTAAAACACGTTGCGGTGCTAGTTGGTTATGCATTTTCTTTCGTTAAAATTTTAGCAACGCTAACTTTTAGGACGAATACACAGAGGACATGACAGGACGGGCGCTGCCCGTCCTGCGTTTAGGAGCCTGTTCCTGCGTTTAACGTCGTAGTCGTCGTCGGCGTAACACGCCAGCTGTGGCAGGTGGCTTGCGAGTAGCTGCACTCCGATCTCGCATTACCGACTATCGTAATTTTTTTTCACAGAGTACAATCCTGTGACTATACGCTCACAACAATCGGATTCATTGTCAAACAGCGCGGGAAGACAGGACAGACGAAACACTCAACGAAAACGCTGATTCACAACTAATTTTTATTCGGAGAAACGATCCTTATAAGCCTTGTTTTCCAGGGAAAAAAAAAACACCAAACATAAATGAAGAAAACGATGCTATTCATCAGATTCAACGGGGAAAAACACAAAACATGCACCACATCTTCCGGGTGCAAACACGCATGAAAGTTAGATTTCTTTTTAGGATAAATAGGTAATCCTATTACTGAGTGTAATCGATGGATCACTTAAACAATCGAAGGCAACCAATGCCAAAAAGAAGAGGGATCCCATACACATCATAAAAATTGCTTTGTACCATGCAATGAGGATTTGGAGTGCAGGATAGCCTGTACTTGCAGAGCGGCATACATCATCCAGACGAGACAATGCAAAAACGTTCGTTTAAGTGACCACAATAGTTCCCGTTCCATTGATTATTCATGCAATCTTGCCCGTCACTGGAGGAAAGGCGCAAGCACTGTTCTTTTTTGTAACGCCATCATCCTCCGCAATGAAAGACCAGCTAACAAAAGAAATTTTAGAAGCTTTCCATGCCTACAATAACACAGACGTTTGCATGAGTGCTCCAACAACACTCACTGATAGGGAAATCGCCTGTTTATCCACAAATGACACACAACTTTCGTGCGCGCTTGCCTGGCGGTGGTATGGTGTGCGTTTTTTATCGTTCTCTTGTTTTGTTCTTTTATTATTGGTATTCGTTGTTTTTTTTCTCGAAAGGAAAGCCTTCAAGGATTGCTTCACCGAATAAAAATCAGGTGGGAGTCAGCGCCTTTGTTGGGTGTCCTTTCTTTAATCTGCTCTGCGTTTCCGCGCTGCTTAACAATGAATCAGTACCGCCTGGCTGTAATCGCACCTTGAGGAACTGTAAAGGCGCGCGTTTGACAGATAACATTCCTTGCGTGGGGCCGCCGCGGTGGCTCGGTGGTTATAGTGCTCGGCTGCTGACCCGAAAGACGCGGGTTCGATCCCGGCCGCGGCGGTTGAATTTCGATGGAGGCGAAATTCTAGAGGCCCATGTACTGTGCGTTGTCAGTGCACGTTAAAGAACCCTAGGTGGTCGAAATTTCCGGAGCCGTTCACTACGGCGTCGCTCATATCCTAGGTCGCTTTCGGACGCTGAACGCCCGTAAACCAAAACGCAAGCCAATACGGTGGTGCTTAGTTTTTCGCACGTGACCTTCGAAATGCGGACAGTGCAGCAAGACCCGCAAAGATACGACCGAAACCGCTGCTTGCGCTGACTTTCTCTGGGGCAATCGCTCATTTAAGCTCTGTGGATCATGAACTATTATTTCTTCACTGTGGTCCGCAGAAGAGCCCGCACATCGTGGGAAGCGGTTATGCAGCTGTACGTTAACCGAATTCTATTGGTGGCGCGTATATCAGCATGAACAGTGAAAACCACTGCGTGGTAGTGGTTTGCTTTCACGCGTTTGCATAAATACTAAACAATCTTTTTGTAATTATATAGTATTACACATATGTCACGCATGAATTACTTTACGTGCACTCACTGTGCGTGGGCAGCACGTACGGAATTATCGCATATGTATTGCGTAAATGATGCACGGAATGACGTACTGAAAATGTCAGCTTGCGCCGTTTCAGACAAATTTAGCACCGCAGGTGCGTCGGAGTAGATTTTATCTACTGTGTACGGCATGCTGTAGCGTATCATGATATATATATATATATATATATATATATATATATATATATATATATATTTCGATGAAAAAACTTGCTCGACTGCTGATAACATAAGGAAAGAGTTGAAGTACACTTCATAGAGAAACATTTCTTTACCGACGGTTTCGGACGGTGGACCGTCCTTCATCAGGGTAAGGTTGTTTGTGAACAAAGACGATCCATTTGCTCACGGCACCGCACACAGATGGAGAGGGAAAGACGCTCTCCTTTGAGGAAACAAAACAAAACACGAAATGCAATACAGTGGCGGACAAGGGTGTTCCTGCCGATTAAGGGGAAAATGAGGGCTGCAAAGCGAGCAGACAAAAAAGAAAAGAACGAATTCAAGAAAGGGGTAAAGAGGGGGTGGGGGAAGGGAAGAAGGCAAAAGGTTGCAGCGGAAGTGGAGAGGGGTGAACTGTCTGCGAGGAAAACCGTTGAGAAGAAATATTGTGGGCGGAGGCTTCCTTCGGCGGGAGCGGGACGTTCGAACACGCGGGAAGAAAACATTATCGCGCCCGTTGCATCACAGTGACAACCGCCCGACAGAAGTGTGGTTACTGACTGTTTGAATGTGAGTTACGGCGGCGGCGCGATCACATCGACGGAGAGTTAACCGGCCAGACGCCGGACGGAAACCTGATCCCGTGGCTGGGCCCCGCGGAGACCCAGCGCCAGCCCCCGGACGCTACTCGTCAGCCGCGCGCCCCCTCGCAAAGACACTGCGCCGCCGACGAGGTGCCCTTTCCAAGGAGCGAAGTGGGGGCCAGAGCAACGAAAAAACGAGAGAAAGAGAGGGCGTACGCAGAGCAGGAAAAATAAAAATAAGAAAAAAAGGAAAGAAAAGGAGGCATGAGAACTTGCAAAAAAGTGAAAAAAGGGGGGTGGGGGAGGGTGGCTTGCTATGTACCTCACTCATCTACCTCACCTTTTTGAAAATCACGAAGTAGCCCAAATTCACTTAAGGCCCCTTGTTAGCGCCCTGCGCCTTCGTAAGGCAGGCAAGTAGAAAATTGGGCTATCTAGCTGGACGACCGACAAACGCGATTGACAGTGATCCACAACCATATTAGTGTATAGCAACACTCCTAATCCTCGTTCGCAAACCAATGTAATGTATTGAGTATCATTCTTTTCGTTCTGTTTGAAATGACATTTAAAAAAAAGGGGGGGGGGGGTGGAAGGCCCCCTTATGGTTTACTGCAGAAGTCGTTTCAGCAGCAGCAGCGGTTCTGTGGCCCTTTCAGCGCTAACGTGCTGCTCGATCTGCTTCGGCTTCGTTTCCACGCCTGCTGGTGTGGCCGACACATGCTTGCTTCCGCCCTGGCTGGGTGGCCGGTGGCTTCCATGGGAGCTGAGGTAGGCTGCCTCCCCTGCTTCGAGGCTTTATGCCACCTCAAGCAGCTCCAAGGATTTAGTGAAGCTTGCTGCTTTAAGCCGCAGTATCGCAGCGTGATTTGCATTCTGCAGGCCCGCAATGATCAAGTTCTTCCATTGCGAAGTGTCCTCCTTGATGTCGCACTTTGTGCAGAGGTAACTCTTGTCGAAAAAATAGTCGACAACGGACTCGCGTGGACCTTGCGTACGGCGGAGCAGTCTCTCGTAGAGGGGAAGCGGGTTGGTCTCGTCGTCGGGAAAGACCTTCTGCAGCTCCTCCGCCCATTTCTCCCAGGTCTCCAGCTGCTTCCCCCTTTCTCTGTGCCACTTCAAGGCAATCCCGCTGAGCTTCGACGCTGCCACAGCGAAAACAACACCGTCCCTACAGCCGGCCTGCCCCGCCATCATCTTGACATTCGATATCCACTCCCTTGCGCTCTCTCTCGCTCCGGCCCCCGCAATGGCGGTGCCCGAGAAGGCGGGAATGGATGCCGACAAGTCCGGCATTGCTGTAACAAGTGCGTTGCCTTGGTGTTGGGCTGCCAACAGCTGTACGTGGGCTAGTTGTTCGGTGAGCGTCATCAGCGACTTGATTATTTCCATGTCTTGGGACATGGCGATGCCTTAGGGGTGGCTGCTAGCTGACCGCTTCACTTCAGGGAGTCCGAGTAATGGAAGGAGGCTCACCGCTGCTGTCTTCACGTAGTCGGCGTCGCTTCGGTTGCCTCTTTCCCGTTGCTCCAGGCTTTCGGAGGAGGTAAATCCCACTTCTGATTATAAGCTTTATCTTGGGTGTTCGGGCGCGAATTAACGGCAGGATGCCTTTTTACTTTTTCGAACTGTTTATTAACAAGGTTAGCTAAGAATGATTACATAGGTGCGTACGGTCCAGCGTCCATCTTCTTCTTCTTCACCATAAGAACATGGCACATACGCGTCCATCTTGCGTCTCTTCCTTCGTCTTCCTCCCCAGGGTTGCTGGTCGCCCCGTCGCCCATGGTTGTCGTACGACTGCGCTTTTTCCGCTGCGCGCGTTTGCCTTGCATCGGGAGGTTCGCTAACACATCCAAACATCTCTTTTACGCACTCCTATTCGACCAATCAAATTAACTTTTTGGACGTCTTGATTCGAATAGAACAGGGCATCTTAATCACCAGTGTCTACAGGAAGCCCTCTGATAGACAACAGTACCTCCATTACATGAGCCCACGCCACTGCAAAACCTCTATTCCATACTCTCAGGCCATCAGATTCAAACGAGTGTGCTCACGCTCAGAAGGTTTTAAGGGTAATTCTAATCGTATGCGGGAGGTTTTGAATCATTAGCGCTATCCGATCTCTATTGTCGAAGATGCAATTAGAAAAGCGGAAGAGAGAAATCGTAACGAACTGTTTGGGGATCCCGCGTCAGCAGCTCCCAATGAACACCGCTCTAATCTAGTCCTAACCTTTGCGAACAACCTTCCGAATGTAAACAAAATTCTAAGAAAACATTTTAACATCATCGAACAAAGCGACCGACTCTCAAAGATTTTCCCAACGGCTCCACGGGTCACCTACCGACGACCAAAAAATTTGCAAAATTGTGTGGTCCACTCTACTATCAGTAAACAAGAGCCTGTAGGTTGCGTGCCTTGCGGGAAGAATCGGTGTCAAGTTTGCAAGCACATGCAGAAAACGACGTTGGCTCAGAGCACACACTCTAATTTCAAACACTCCATTCGAGAGAACTTGAATTGTGACAGTAGTAACGTACTGTACATGCTCGCGTGCGGCAACTGCCAAATGCAATATATTGGCCAGACCGAGAATCCCTTCCGAATTCGATTCAATAATCACCGCGCGCATGCCAAATCACTTCCTCTCCTCCCCCTGTCGAATCACGTCCGTCAAGAAAATCATGATTTCGACAAAATTAAGGTCACTCTGCTACAGAGCGGTTTCAAAAATACCCGTGAGCGGGAACAACGGGAGTCATACTTTATTTTCAAATTTAATACGCTGCAGGCCGGTATAAATGAGAACCCCGGAGCTCTCTCCGCACTTCAGAAATCAGAGGCCCAGTGAGATTCACAGCCTCTTCGACTGAATCGCCTGAGGTCATACACTCTTAGAAAAAAAGGCAGTGAAAACGTAGTAACGGCTGCTGTTACAACATTTTTTTAACCCCTACTACCTATGTACTATGTTGCTACGACCTTGTTACTACTCGAAAGAAAATTAAGTAGTAACAAGGTAGTAACTTCTGCTGTTACTACGTTTTTTTGGCAGTTACTACACTTGTACTACCTCATTATAACCCTCGTAGTATCCATTACTACCTTGATCTGGAAATCGATGATCGGAATATGCACATGTACGTATACTAACATTCCCGGTGACATTGCTACTCAATGCCCCATGTTTTGTATAATGAAAAGGGTTTCCTAATTGGCAGCAAATCGAACAAAATTGCCAGTGCTGTTTTTTGTTTTCAATACAATATACGCAGCGCGTAGGTGTTCCACTCTTTAGTTTGATTTCTTAATTGCACTTTTTCACCAACCCCAAGCTATTGTGCCTGACTTGTGCTCATTTTTCCTTCTGGTTTACTACAAGATGCACAAAAATGGGCGTTGAGTTTCTGATGTCATGTTCATGCACTCCTTGTGACACATTAGAAAGTCACCACGAAGTCAGGTATTCATGTCTTTCGACAATAAAAACTCAGCAGAGACTCTTTTTCGTTAACACAGAAGATTTCCTTATGTCATTGGCCATCAGCCACTGAAAGGTCCTTCTCAACAACATTGTTGTCCTGTGCGAGAATGTAGATGCTGCTGCTACATTTACACGCAATGAAAAGAAGAAACAACTGTGGCTGCACATATCAAGGCACATAAGTTGACTGTTAACATCTGGTGGCGTGGCGTAGTGGTTAGCGTGGTAGGATAGAAAGTGTGGAAACAACTTCAGCATAGAAAGTCAAAGGTCTGCCGTTCGAATCCTCCTGAAAGCAGGGTTTTTTTTCTTTTTTGTTTTTGCTCTAGTTTGTTTTTGCTCTTATTTTGCACTATTGCTATCTTATATGCATACGATTCCAATGTCAAAAGTCATTAGATTATTTCTTAAGGTGTTTTCTCTCGAGAGGTAGTAAACGTTACTACCTTGCAGTTACTACGTACAGTTACTACCTAGGTAGTCATATATGTGACAGTCGTTACTACCCTAAAATGTAGTAACCTCAACTACCTTTTTTTTAGTGTACCATTTTGAGTGTTTGCGTCTGCATGCCGCCTGTCTCCTACCCCAACCTTTCTTTTCTTCCTTATGCCCAAACATTGCTGCTGAAACGACTTCTGCAGTAAACCATAAGGGGGCCTTCCACCCCTCCCCCCCTTTTTTATTAAATGCCATTTCGAACAGAACGAAAAGAATGATACTCAATGCATTACATTGGTTTGCGAACGAGGATTAGGAGTGTTGCTATACACTAATATGCTTGTGGATCACTGTCAATCGCGTTTGTCGGTCGTCCAGCTAGATAGCCCAATTTTTGTACTTGCCTGCCTTACGAAGGCGCAGGGCGCTAACAAGGGGCCGTAAGTGAATTTGGGCTATTTCGTGATTTTCAAAAAGGTGAGGTAGATGAGTGAGGCACATAGCAAGCCACCCTCCCCCCCTCCTTTTTTCACTTTTTTGCAAGTTCTCATGCCTCCTTTTCTTTCCTTTTTTTCCTTTTTTCTTCTTTTTATTTTTCCTGCTCTGCGTACGCCCTCTCTTTCTCTTGTTTTTTCGTTGCTCTGCCCCCCACTTCGCTCCTTGGAAAGGGCACCTCGTCGGCGGCGCAGTGTCTTTGCGAGGGGGCGCGCGGCTGACGAGTAGCGGCCGGGGGCTGGCGCTCTGTCTCCGCGGGGCCCAGCCACGGGATCAGGTTTCTGTCCGGCGTCTGGCCGGTTAACTCTCCGTCGATGTGATCGCGCCGCCGCCGTAACTCACATTCAAACAGTCAGTAACCACACTTCTGTCGGGTGGTTGGCACTGTGATGCAACGGGCGCGATAATGTTTTCTTCCCCCGTGTTCGAACGTCCCGCTCCCGCCGAAGGAAGCCTCCGCCCACAATATTTCTTCTCAACGGTTTTCCTCGCAGACAGCTCACCCCTCTCCACTTCCGCTGCAACCTTTTGCCTTCTTCCCTTCCCCCAGCCCCTCTTTTCCCCTTTCTTGAATTCGTTCTTTTCTTTTTTGTCTGGTCGCTTTGCAGCCCTCATTTTCCCCTTAATCGGCAGGAACACCCTTGTCCGCCACTGTATTGCATTTCGTGTTTTGTTTTGTTTCCTCAAAGAAGAGCGTCTTTCCCTCTCCATCTGTGTGCGGTGCCGTGAGCAAGTGGATCGTCTTTGTTCACAACCTTACCCTGATGAACGGTCCACCGTCAGAAACCGTCGGTAAATAAATGTTTCTCTAAGAAGTGTACTGCAACTCTTTCCTTATATATATATATATATATATATATATATATATATATATAAACGTAATTCCGTTGACACACGGTAGAAAAATAACAACTTTATTCTAACTTTTCGACCAGGGTCTGGCCTTCGTATATATATATGTGTGTGTGTGTGTGTGTGTGTGTGTGTGTGTGTGTGTGTGTGTGTGTGTGTGTGCGTGTGTGCGTGTGCGTGTGTGCGCGCGTGTGTGTGTGTGTGCGTGCGTGCGTGCGTGCGTGTGTGTGTGTGTGTCCCAGCTAAATTTTGCCAAACTTTCAAAAAAGGCGAAGTGTCCTAGTCCAGTGAAACCAACTCAGGGTTATTCATATTCGCGTGGCCTAGTCTTGAGTATTTTCTCCGCTCTCCAAAGTTCATTAATTAGTTGAGTTTAATTAGCTAACTTTATAATTATTGACTTCAGGAAGAAAGTGTCAATGCAAAAGTTTTAGATCACCTTGAAATAGCGCTGCTAGAGCTGTTTCCGTCAAGTTACGATTTACCTAGCTTCATTTATTGGCCTTAAAAGAAAGTTGTCACGTCACCAGCTGCTCGCTCACCTCTCTCTGCCCCAATGTGCACCCAAAGTCTCATCCAGGAGAGGACTTCAGAAAAAACGGACTTCAATCTTTAAGGCGCGTCTTGGGACGTTGAAGTGGCACGGTTGTCATGTGGAAGCTTTTTCTTATTGTGTGGGTTATGGTTAAAGGCCGGTAAAAAAATACGTTACGTAAATATTACTTTGCTGCAAATGTCTCAGTCAGCTGTTTCGCAAAGCGATCTACAACTTTTCCATAGACACTTTGTTCCTCAAGTCAGTAATTAAAAAGTCGCTTAATTAAGCTTGTCTATTTAGTCAACCTTGAAAAACGAAAAATATACTGCAGACTAGGTCACGCGACTCTAAAAGACCCTCATTTGGTTTCAGACGGCTAGGACACCCCGCGTTTTTTAAAAGCTTGGTTACATTTAGCTATGACACGTGGTGTGTGTGTGTATATATATATATATATATATATATATATATATATATATATATGAGAAAAGCCAACAGCCACAGAAACCAAGGAACACAGGGGATTTTTAATTAATTTATTTGTTTTGTGCTGTTGTTAGATTTAGAATATTGTTACGGTGCATAGTGGCTAGGCGAAGACGACGTTGAAGTTAATTGATTAGAAAAGCAGAAGAAAAAAGAACCACATGCCGCCGGTGGGATCCGAACCCACGACCTCCGAATTACGCGTCCGGTGCTCCACCGCTGAGCTACGGCGACGGCTGTCAAATCTTCTGCTTTTCGGGGTTATTTATGTTTACAAATAACCTACCCTTGAGAGTGTTCATTAGCGCCACCCAATTCGGAGGTCGTGGGTTAGGATCCCACCGGTGGCATTTGGTTGTTTTTTCTTCTGCTTTTCTAATCGATTGGCTTTAAGCGATAACATATTCAGCAATATTCTAAATCGAACAACAGCAAAAATAAATTAATTAATTAAAAATCCCCTGTGTCCCTTGGTTTCTGTGGCTGTTGGCTTCTCTCATATTTATAACGAACCCCTCATTCCCCTTTCCTTGTTTGCTTAATTGCTTAGCGAGGGCCTCGGTTCTGGCAGCCTTGACGCGATAAGAAGCATACGAGGGTTCTCACACAGCTTCCACCCTCGCCGTTCGATGACGTTCTGCGTCACATCAGCGGTAACTCAGGACGTGCTACGTCCGCCGCTTAAGAACGGGGGTGGCGCTAATGAACACTCTCAAGGGTAGGTTATTTGTAAACATAAGACCCCCGAAAGGAGATTTGACAGCTGTCGCCGTAGCTCAGCGGTAGAGCACCGGACGCGTAATTCGGAGGTCGTGGGTTCAGATCCCACCGGCGGCATGTGGTTGTTTTTCCTTCTGCTTTTCTAATCAATTAGCTTTAAGCGATAACATATTCAGTAATATTCTAAATCGAACAACAGCACAAGATAAATTAAAAATCCCTCGTGTCCCTTGGTTTCTGTGGCTGTTGGCTTCTTTCATATTTATAACGAGTCCCTCATTCCCCTTCCCTTGTTTGCTTAATATATATATTATGGGTGTGCGAATATTCGAAATTTTAGAAGATAATTAGGGGTGTGCGAATATTCGAAATATTCGAATATATTTCGAATATTATATTTTTAGTATTCGAATTCGATTCGAAATTCAGGTATTCGTGTTGTTTCGAGTATTCGACCCGACGCGAATATTCGTATCTAGCCGAATATTCATTGTGAGCACCGGCGTGCATTTCGGTCCGCAAGCCCTATCGACAGATATATAACTACAAGGCGGCGCCTACACGGAAGGAAAATTCTTTCTTCCTCCAAGG
The DNA here is from genome assembly GCF_055824585.1 of Amblyomma mixtum. NCBI lineage: Eukaryota > Metazoa > Arthropoda > Arachnida > Ixodida > Ixodidae > Amblyomma > Amblyomma mixtum. The sequence continues at coordinate 4,492,665 of NC_143021.1, read as the reverse complement.
GCCATGCCGTAGCTGACTGCGCTGGTGAGTTTTTTTGTAGCTATACCTGCGAAGCTGGTATAGTCAGAGCTGTGCACGAAGTACCTCGCAATACGTGCCAGGTCAGTGCCAAGTGAGAGGGCATTTTCTGTGGCTGGAGGAGTCGTTTCAGTTAGAAGGGAACTACTGCCTGACCATGTGGTGCAGCTGGTTTTACTTCACGACAACTTTTTACGTCATCCCAGCAACGCGCTTTTGTGCTGATGGCAAGCTAGCCTTAATCAATGCTGTGTATTAGCCATCTTCTCTGATATTTCCACTCTTCTAAGAATAATGTTCGAGACTTTGATACTTTTTGTGCAGCCACAAACACCTTTTGTGTTCATTTAATCATCGATAGTTGAACTGTGATGTTCTTGGGTGCCCAAATAAATATTTTGTAGTGATTAAATGCGTCTGTCCTTGATTATTCGATATTCGATTCGATATTCGGAACTAAGTATTCGTATTCGATTCGTATTCGAAAAATTTGATATTCGCACACCCCTAAATATAATTCGAATATTATATTTTTAGTATTGGTATTCGATTCGAAGTCCAAGTATTCGTGCTGTTCCGAATATTCGACACGACGCGAATATTCTTATCTAGCCGAATATTTTATTGCGAGCACCGGCGTTCATTTCGGTCCGCAAGTCCTATCGACAGAGACAGAACAACATGGCGGCGCCCAGAGCAATGCGTAACGTTGGGCCATGCAGTAGCTGACTACGCTGGTGAGCTTCTTTGTGGCCATACCTGCGAAGCTGGTATAGCCAGAGCTGTGCAAGAAATACCTCGCAATGCGTGCAAGTTCAGTGCCAATTGAGAGGGCATTTTCTCTGGCTGGAGAAGTCATTTCAGCTAGAAGGGAACTACTTCTGCCTGACCATGTGGAGCAGCCGGTTTTCCTTCACGACAACCTTTTATGTTCATCTCAGCAACGTGCTTTTGTGCTTATGGCAAGCTAGCCTTGATGAATGCTCTGTACTAGCCATCTTCTCTGATATTTCCATTAACACGTTTTGGCGGGCTAGTTGGTTAAGCATCTTGAATAAACAGCGCGAACGAAGACGAGCACAAAAGACAAGAAAATGGACGACACAGCGCTGACTAACAACTGAGGGTTTATTGCTGATCACACAAGTATAAATACATAGATGTCGGCAGAGAGGGAAAGGTATACAAAGTGCAAAACAAACAAAAAAAAACCATAAATGTGACAACAGCAACAGAAGCGCGCTAGAAATCAGCGGATTTCGCTGATTTCTCCACTACGGCGTCTCTCATAGCCTTAGTCGCTTTGGGACGCTAAACCCCATAAACCAAACCATATATACGCCGTATTGCTCCGGAAATTTCGACCACCTGGGGTTCCTTAACGTGCACTGACATCGCAGAGTACACATGCCTCTAGAATTTCGCCTCCATCGAAATTCAGCCTCCGCGGCCGGTATCGCACCCGCGTCTTTCGGGTCAGCAGCCGAGCTAGAAGCACGTGTACTGTGCGATGTCAGTACACGTTAAAGAACCGCAGGGAGCCAAAATTTCCGGCGCCCTTCACTACGACGTCCCTCATGCCTGATTCGCTTTTTGGGATGTTAAACCCCCACAACTCAAATATATATATATATATATATATATATATATATATATATATATATATATATATATATATATATATATATATATATATATATATATATATATATATAAAATCAAATTCATGAGAAATTCCTGTGTTCACCTCCAACGACTATTCAGTTTTGATTGACTGACTGGACCGATCGATCAATCTGGTAACTGATGGATCGATAGATCTTTTACTGACCTGGTTGATATATTTGGAGCTCCTGTGGGCGGCCCTTCAGACCAGGGCTGTAGAGGCTTCTGTCGATCGTGTGGCAATGACGCTGCCTGGTCGTCCAGACGTGCGCTGGTCAGCTTCGCCTCCCGTTGGACCAGGGTCGCTTTACGTGGCTTTAAATGGTGGGGTTGTTATGGACAAGTCCATGTATTAGGGTTAGCGTGTAGCCACACCATGGACGTTTCTATTTCATTTATTTCATTTATTTTCTGCTTAAGGGCCCGAGGGCATTACATAAGGGAGAGGCGAATTAGTATGATGTATATTTCTTGAACATAGAAAAAGGTGAGCAGAAATATATAAAATACAACGAAGGCAAGCAAAAACAAAAGCGAGAGAAAAAGATGCAGTAAAAATGCAAAAATACATCTAAGTGAAATAACAGCAAACAAGCGAGCGCAAGAGAAACAAAAATTACACTAAGGCGCAGAAATGCAACTAAACTAAGTAAGAAAAGAATACAAAGGGTGCAGTCTATTCAGGATGGCTGAAGTTTTATCTTATTACGGAGTGGAGTTCTATCTGTGCATTCGACTATGTTTTCGGGTAAGGAATTCCATAAGACTATTGCATGAGAGAAAAATGAGCTACTCTTTGCAAGGGTGCGGGTGGAAATTCGTGCTACACACTGGCAGTGGCTTAAACGGGAAGATCTTCTTAGTGGTTTTGTTAGTAGCGTATGTGTTCGGGCAGGTGTGTTTAAATTTAACCGGGAACTTTCTACGAAAGGCTTTGGCTGGTCAAAGCAAAGAAGCAGGTCACTCAGTTGATTTGGGAGGACGCATCTCTCTTCGCTACAAAAAAATCTTTTCATTCAGCCTTCTTTTATAATAGTTTCATATAGAAATCGCGAAGCGTGCTCTCAAGAGAATACGTGGAAACCTTGAAAAATCTACAGTTGCTCATTTCGCAAATGCAGTAGTGCATAAGCCGTCGTTTTTCCACCCAGCGCTCTGTGTGGCCAAGGGATCCGTACGGGCTCAAAGAGATCTTATGTTTTCTTTTCTGAAACGTTGCCGAGAGTAGGTTTGCTAATTCAGCAATGTTCACTCTACTCCGTCGAACCCTTCGTTATAAAGCAGGGTCAGGGCAGAAACTACCTTCCACATTGCTTTTCGGGCGTCATCCCTACTTGGCTATGCAACGCTGCCAGCGCTAGGTTATCGCTCTAATACGAGCGTCGATACTCATTCGAACACTCATTAAATGCAGATTCTGCTCTTCCCCGGCTCTCCCCCTTAATCAGCGATGCAGCGACGTTCTCGCCCCTCTGTAAGAACACATTCGCCACACCCGGTGACGTATCTAATTTGGGTGAGAAATAAGAGTAGGGCTTTTTGCACGCTCAAAAAAAAAACAACAGAAAACACTTCCGGTGTAGTAAAAACAAAATCAAGTTTCCGGACGTGTAATATTTTAAAAAAGGAAACTTAGCGTTCCGGAGAAATGTTGCAAAATCAATCATCGGTGCTAGTACGTTTAAACGGTAAAATGTTCCCTTAACTGACGGCTTAATGGAGACAGTTGTATAAGCACGGCCATTTCATCCGGCTTGTGACAGCAAGGATATTCGAAATATTTGTACTTTAATGAATTTTCACGTCAGTGCAAAGAAAATTGTAAGGATCAATTCTTAGGCGTCAATATTAATACACACAGAGTAGGCAAACGATTTTCCTGCGCCGCAGTAAAGTATTGATAATCCCTCGCGCATATCACGCTTTTCATCATTTGAAAACATCACCTCGTGCGACCACTCAGCTGGCCATGGTTTGTACACAATTCAAATGATACAGTGTAATTTAATTGCATTTATATGCTGTCTCTTTTTAATTCCATCGCGATGAAGCGAGTCTTGAGCTCTTCCGTAGCTTTCACATCACGTGGCATTTTTCAGCTTGCGTTTTGAGTTTTTCGCGACACACAGAACAAAAAAACTTGAGTTTCTCGAGTTTTCACGCGCTGAGGTTGAGGCTATTTTGAATGTGGAAGATCACATTTTCCAGTGCTACGTTTCACCTACAGTGTGTAACTGATGCTCTTTGAAAGCTTTTTAAGAATCTTGCTTTTAAAAATATGAAAAATCGTGCATCTAAAAGTGACAACGAGCAAAATTACCAAGCAAAATCGGCAGAGTCTTCTTGCGGCTAATGCGCTGAAATTTACCAGCCTCAAGCTACGGCTTCAAAGCTGCTTAACGAAAGTGAAACACTAGGTGTTATGAAAAAATAGATGCTTTTTGAGGTAAAATTGTCCTGCTAGCGCGATCATAATCGCGGTTGGAGCGGACGTTGTAATAAGTGTTCCAAGTGATAATTAACGTTCTCTGTCACCGATAGCTGTTGATTAGCTTTTTCACTTGGGCAGTTGAGCGAATCCGCCAAATATCATTATAGCTGGAAAAAATCTATTTTCCGACTGCACTGCGCTGCTCAGAATTTCAGCTTCCAGGCGCCACTTGAAGCTTGTACGCATCACACGCGTCTCGCACTAGTTTCTCCGGCTCTGGCGAGAGCACTGCAAAAGACATCGCTCTAATCGTGAAATAAAAAAAAACACAAAAAAGAGACGAAAAACTTCTTGCGCCTGGAAGCCCGAGGCATGAAATTCCTTTGGAGTGCATGGCCGTCGGCTGCTTGTTTCTTCCAACCATTTTCATTTGCTGCAGCTCTGAATGGCCATTTTTCGACGCCTTAGAAGATGGACATGGTTACTGCGTTGTTTGGACGCAGAAGCAAGCCTCGCAGCTGGAGCCATTGCTTCCTGCTTTTCAGAACGGTGCTCAACCATTTGAGCACCAGAGGAGTGGTGCAGCCACATTACGAGCAGGCGACCATCTCTTGCAAGAAGAGTTCGAGACCGATGTCAACTGAAATCCACAGGCTAGATAGGCTCTGAAAGAGAAGTATATTTTTTTCGATGTCAACAAAAATACAAAACAAAACTGCTGAACTCAATGGTCTAAACAGTCAGGCACATGCACAGTGCCGCAGCACTGAGCACGTCAGTAGGGCAGTAATAAGGCCGACATTCGACTGCCGCGCAGGACGATGAAGTATGTCGACCATTTGCGCAAAACCTCAGCCTCGCTCGATTGACAGTGCGTCCACGCTTGCTTGCTCAAAGACGCGCGTGCGGAGGCGCTGCAACATTGGAAACATGGTTCTTTGTGGACGCCCATTTAAGGAAGCCACTCCCCACTGCCTCCAGAAAACGAACATGCCGACACACAAAAGCTAGATAAGCTAGCTTAAGAGAAGTCGCTCGCGCATCTCAAGGAAGCGTCGCTTTGGAGTGGACACTTCTTTTTAAGCACCACTTTTTAAGCGCCACTCTTCCACGTATCCCGGCATCCGGGGCTCACCGACAGCGATTTCCACTCATGACTCTCATCGGGTGTGACCGCAATGAAGATTTAGTATTGTATGCAGTCCGACAAAGATGGGAGAGTGAATTTGCACATAATACAGAAATCTGTCGCAGCGCTAACGAAACGGAGACAAGATTGTCTCCTCTGGTAGGGCATTTTATCACCTCATGTAAGTTGAAATCTAGGACTAAATCAAGGAACTGTTTTTCTTCGTTTGTGATTTGTGAGGTTCTGATAGTAGAGGCCAGTTGATAGTGAGATAGTTGAAGTCAACAAAAACAAAGATGGGTGCGTTGGACAGCTTACTCCGAAGTGATTGTAGTGAAAGGCAAAGGGAATTCCAGAACGATGGGCTATTTCCACGAGGGCGGTAGCAGATACGGAATACTGTTTTGATGCCTGTGCATTGTACGCAGACCCAGGTCAGTTTAATGATGTCTTCATGGCAAATGAGCGATGATTACACGATGCTTTTCACGGCTGGAAGTACTCCTTCTGTTTCGCCCATTCTATCGCAACGATATAGTGTTAGCGTTGGAGGGAAAATTTGGTGGTCGTACATGTCCTGGTGTAGCCGCGTTCCAGTGAGTAGAATGATGTTTGTATTGCTGTCCTCCTCGATAAAGCAGATAAGTTCTTCACGTTTTGACATTCCACTTCGTATGTTAGTAAACGTGATGTTTAAGTGGTGATAAGAGCGCTGCCGAGTGGTAAAGGGAGCCAGGTGGGTAGTGTGTCCCACAGCATTGTCGTGGATGCTATCAGGTGATGCGGCGTTGTGCTAGGTGGGGTGAGGCATAGTGTGTTCTGTGATACTATCGGATGCGGAGTCATAAAGGTAGCACTTGCTTCCTACTACAATTAATCAAAGCTGAGCTCAAATGCACATTTCAGCGGTCGGATGAAAGCCAACAGTTATGGGCGTGCAAACTGTGTGGGAGAAGCGAAGCGAATACATACAGATGTTTGATAACGCTCTCTGGAGACGTTCAGATGTTCGGATGTCATCGGCATAAATCATAGTGTGTACTCCTCGGGGTACTTTTCATGTCATGTGTATCAGGGTGATGCTGAACAGTAGACGGCTGAGTACGACCCCCTGAGGTATGCCCTTCTGTAGTGCGTGAAACGACGTTGGATTTTTTGGTGTACTCATAAACATTTGGCGCTCTTTTCAGTAGCTTTCAGTCTTCTTGTATAATTTTCCTCCGAAACTAATAGTGGTGAAGGCTGCGTGTATGGCATGCTGAAAAACAGTCAAAAGGGCCTTGATGTCAACAGCGGGAGCTGTTGGGATGTGCTCAGCATGGCGGTCCACTTCAAGTGTCGAAACGAGGGCGATGACATTATCAGTCGCTGACTTGCTTTGGTGAACGCCTGTAATTTGTTAGGGGTACAGCTGACGTTTTGCAAGCAGCCATGTGATGTGCTTGTAGATCGTTCTGTCCATAAGTTTACCTACGCAACTCAGTAGGAAGATGGGCGCGAGAGGTGCGTTGCATGAAAGTGTGATATCCACTTTGATGACCATGGAAATGGCGTGAGACTTGTACCGCGAGGTTCAAAAACCCAGCAGTCATGCGCAGTGGTGAACAATAAGGCAAGTTCTAGAAATTTGATCTGGTTATCAAGATAAACTTAATCAGAGGGTGACGCAGTCATCAAGAATTTACAAAATAACGAGAACTTCAGCTGCAGTACAGCCAGTAAACAAGCTAATCGGGTCAAGTAAGAGAACTTGGCCGAGATTCTAGTGGGATCGCTTCTGCTTTACTATCTTGAGCCATTAAGATTGTGTATACTTCCTGCCCTAACGCAGCGGCTCAGTCTGCCGCTTAATCAGGAACATGACGTTTACATTACCGGACTTTTTGGCTTCAAGGCACACCGAACAGCTTAGTATTAGTGTTAACCTGGATACCCATTTTCATGATGTTGTCAACAGCTATTCTGTGCTCCTCCTTCTGCGTGAGGCACTCACAGAGCTCATCTGTCAACAGCTGTTGTCGGCAGGAATTACTAATCTTTGGGCATAGCTTCCCTCTCCAAACTCCTTATGCATAATTCGTGCTTTTCGCTGTATTCATCGTTGCGGCCGCTAGGCCGAGCGTGTCGTTAGTGCGAAATCGCAGTATTGTGTTTAGCCGATGCAGAAAATTCACACACGGTCTTACCACCTTTCCTGAAGAACTTGCCAGTGGCGTTAAGAAAGGACCGAGGCAGACAGAATAAAACAATTAGAAGTCCAAGCATAAGCCTTTGGTTTGCTTCGCATTAATGCAACCAACGTTGCGATTTTCTCCCCACCAGCAATATAGCCTCTGTTTCTGTGCTTTTTATCATTTGGTTTGTTGCAGCTGCAACGCACATAAAGTAAGTAGGTTAAGCATTCAAGCTGACAGAATTTTCTAATCGGGAAGCAGGTGCACCTGAAGCCGCTCATTTATCGCCTCTCGCCCCCTCATTCTTTCTCCAGTTCACCGTGGATGCCCCTACGCGGCATTGAACTAGCAGCAGACACGCCGAGCGCTGGCGCTATCCAAAGCATTTATTTATTTATCTATTTATTGAGACATTTATTGAGACCGTTGAGACATGTTCCTCATTATCATAAACCGAGAGTGTTTGTGATAACGGCGAAGCAACTAGACAATATTACGTGCCAGCTATCTTTAACGAATTACCGGACGATTTATTTTCTTTAACCACCCGCAATAAACTGCGTGTTGCGGTTCAAGCATTAGAGAACCTTCAACTTGTACTAAAATCTCATCAGTGCTTTTTCATGCTGTTTTCCATATTGTTTTTCATTTACTTCTTTTAATTTTCTTTTGCTTCTGATGGAGCTCTGATGTAGCGCGAAGATTGACGCTGCTGCCGGTTGTCGCCGCACAAGCCCACTTGTGGCTTCGGCGTTTCTGTTTTATGTATGTTCGGAATATACTGAATAAAGATTATTATTATTTATTTATTTCTTTATTTGGAGCATTTAAATAGCGCGGCTGCAGTCGTCTTACAGGTGCGTGCAAGGTTGGTGATAAAACTAGTTGTTTTGGTATATTGGTGAATGCCCATACAGCGCACGAGCCGTACCCTGCCTCCTTAAGTCGTGGAATGTTAGGGAGCACTCTGTCACATAATGATTTACGTTTCTAGTAGATTCGGATACGTTGTTTTTTTTGTGCATTCATGCTTGTGAGCGTTTGTAGCAGCAGCAGCGGCCTTACGCAGCAGGAGCAGCACCAGCCGCCGAAGACGAGGACGCCGAAGTTCCGCCGAATGGAGCACGTTTTTTCGTGCCGGCGGAACGCGCCTCTCTGCTGCACGCCATCTTACATTCTAACACTGCGACCAATAAATCCATCACCTCCTTCATCGTACCGGCCTCATACTTTTTCGGGTGCGACAAACTGGTGACTCCGGACGTCCGCTGGAACACCCGCTCCCACCACGGCCAACGCAGACGGCAACGCCTCCGCCACGCCCGGTGACGGACCCTCCAGCGCAGTCTCTGCGCTGTCCCTTCGCCTTCCCCAGTTCTCTGCAGACGATTCTCAGCTCTGGCTCGCTCAGGTCAACAGCTAGTTTACTATTGGCCGCATCACCAGCCAGGCGTTCTAGCGGACGTCCGGAGTCACCAGTTTGTTGCACCCGATAAGTATGAGGCCGGTACGATGAAGGAAGTGATTGATTTATTGGCCGGAGTGTTAGAATGTAAGATGGCGTGCAGCAGTGAGGTGCGTCCCTCCGGCGCGAGAAAAGATCTCCATTCGGAGGATCTTCGGCGTCCTCGTCTTCGGCGGCTGGTGCTGCTCCCTACTGCGTAAGGCCGCTGCTGCTGCTACACGTTTTCGTGGCAGAGTTGACTCTAGTTGTGAATTCCTACGTCCTGTGCACCACCCGAGCTAGCCTGTCTCTTCATTTAAGAAACTCAGATACCAAAAGAACTGCAATATTCGAGAGGTAGTCGCTGTGCCGTATCTTTTCACCACTTTTGTTTCCAATTCAAGGTTTCGTGGACATCACTTTTAATTCTGAGGCAGGTTTGGTATGAGTTCCGGCTTCAGCTTCCCAATGATGAGCTGGCAGCGATGACGTAGAGGTAGAGCATCCGCCTCGCGTGCAAGAAAACTGAACCGGATTTCCTATTCTGGCGCTGCGCAATTGTCCACCGGATGTGAAAAGCAAGAAAGAACTCCGCGTGTCTATGGAATTCCATAACCAGGCGTGCGGGGCGGATTGATCTCGCTGATCACAACCCGGAAAGGACTCCCCTACCAGAGAGAGGGTTGAGTCGGGCTGGTTGGTTCATGTTGAATGGTGCGGCAAAACAGCGCTGACGGACCGGACGGAAGAAGAAGAGACAGACACTTGCGTTGTCACATCAGACACATCAGCGCATGTGTCTGTCTGTTCTACTTCCGTCCCGTCCATCACCGCTGTTTTCTCGTACCATCATTCCCTTACAAGATCAAGGTGTGGACACTCTTGTGTAGTACTTGGCCACAACTTTCAATGAGCAAACCAATTAACCCTCCGCCCTCAGCCCCCAGCGGCTGCAGAGCATCTGACCAAGGCGACGGTCAAACTTGTGACGCAGCGCAGGGTGCTAAGAATATCTGCCTGCGGACAGGCCACCGTTGGAAACTGAACATGGCAATGTTTAACGCTGGAACCTTATCTAGTGAGGTTAGCCTAGCAGTACAGTTCGGGAAACTAGCGGGTGTTAAATGGCATATCATAGGGCTGAGGTTAGGAGGACATAGGAGGCGTGTACAGTACTCAAGAGCGGACATGTACTGTGCTATCGTGGACTACCGTACAGAACAGAACTAGGTGGAGGATTTCTCATCATATAGGATATAGCTGATAACATGGAGGAATTCTACAGTATTATTGAAAGTGTGGCCGCTATCAAAATCAAGCTTAACAATAGGTAAAAACTGAGTGTGGTGCAAACCTACGCGCCTACATCCAGCCATGATGACCAAGTCATAAACAACTTCTTTGAAGACGTTATAATGTGATATACTGTAAGGTGGTATTTCTTTTTAAAAGAATGTTTATTGATTAAAGGCAGGCATCACATAAACCGTAAAGAAGGGAGTCCCATCGACGGTCGAATTTCGAAAGATTCGAAATTCCAGAGGCCTGTGTACTGTGCGATGCCAGTGCACGTTAAAGAACCCCAGCAGGTCGAAATTTCCGGAGCCCTTCAGTACGGTGTCCCTCATAGCCTGAGTCGCTATGGGACGATAAACCTAAACCTAAGAAGGGGGTCCCAGAGCGCAAGGCTGTATCGGGAGCTTCTGTGAATGAGTATATAAATTTTGAAAAGTATTGTTGGAAGAAGAAGAGCTAACACAGTCAAAAGGAAACGACACCACCGAAAGAGATAAAATTGACTTGGAAATTTCTTACGCTAGAATAAAGATCATGAAAGTTTTGTACAATTTAGTAATGCTTCCTGACACACACATTAGGTAACTTATGCGTGAAATAAGAAGAAACTGGTACACAGAGTGAAGAACTTGAGTGAAGAAGGCTAATGTGACATTACGGATAATATCTGGCGTTGGAAACAAAATATTGATGGGTTGCTTCACCTGAGAAGGCAAGTTACACCAAATTTGTAAAGATGCAAAAAGCTCCTTGTTCCTACCATAGTTTGTTGGTATGAAAGTATCGATGTGAATTGTCTATCCTCCCCTTCATGTGAAAACCTTGCATTGAAGTTTGTCCTACGATCACACCGAGTAGTTCCGTTGAAAACCAATGTGGTGCGTTTTTGACATCATACGGCAGAAAATTGCAAGCGTCCCGAGGAGAAAACCGTGGATATAGTGACTGTTGTGGGCGCACCAGGCAAGTGCGTTCGCAAACTACTTCCCGTTGAAACAATGGGCTTGTCTGAAATTTGTCGGTGCAGAAGACAGTTAGTGGCCCTCCCGGCTTCTTATTGTCTTTGATCGTGGCCGATAAACCCCTGATTTCTGTTTCTTTTAAAGGCGGAATTTCCCCCGAATGATTTTTCTTCTTTCAAGTTAGCGCTCCTATCCGCCAAAGCACCATCACCGCTTGGCAGCGTACGGTGATGCTTTCAAAAGATGCCACTCGCTTACAACTTTGCCGAAGGTAACCCATGGGCCATTCTACATATTACACTCTCTCACATCTCCAACCCAAAACATTAATTTAATTTAAAGGGCCACTGTACACCTCCAGGTCGAAAATATTTTCTACCTCTCTGGCAGCGAGGCATCGTCCCCGAAAGGCGCGGCCACAAATATTTTTTGCAAGAGCTTATTAATAGACTAATTACAACCATCGCAATCAAGCTGCATCGCCATGCTCCTTTCCTTCTGTTCCCTCCTCGAGATTGTTCTCTCTCGCTCCTCGTCGGGTAGGCTCCGCAAGGGAAAATCGCCCTTCCTCCTCCGATGTTAGCCGGAGGAGTGGTGTCTGACGGAGTGCATCACATGCCTACGTCATGGCCCCGGCTTGAAAACAATTATTTTCTTGCTTTTTGCTACTCGGTCCATTTAGGAGGGAGGGGGGGGGGGGGGGGGAGCGGCGAGTCTCCCAACACCCTATCTATTTTGCTCTTTGTGTCTCCTCGCGGTGTTTCCCCGCGTTTGATTTTCTTATTTCTTCTTCCTCTCCCCAGCTGCTGTTTTTGCGCCTTTGTTTGAAACTTTTTTTTTTTCACCTTTGAGAAGTCAACACTTGAGTAGGGTCTTCCTGAGGTTTTGATGTTTTTCTTTTTTTAGCTATATTTTACTGCGTCTAGCACCCTGCGCAGTCTCGCCCTTTGTTGGGTTCTCTGTTTCCGCTCTTGGATCTACGAAATAAATGTCCAATAGAAGGCAGGCGCCGGCCATGTCTGTCATTGTGTCCTGTCTTTCCCGCGCTGTTGTCCGAAGTTGTCAACGGACTCTTGTTTGTCAGTAGGATTCGAAAGTTCGCGATCGTCCTCGCACTGAAATGGATCCCGCCGTGCGTGCCCGGCTGTAAAGACTGGCCCCACAAATGGACCCGCACGGTGACACACACGTAGTCGTCCGGGGTGAAGTGTGTTCCGCAAATCACCCCATTCTTTACCGTTGTGTCTGCAAGGCCCATCCGTTGGAGCCAGACATGACTCATTCTCACAATCTCCTGGCAATCTGTGCCGCACCGTGGTTCGACTGCAGTCGCTGCGTGCGCAGACAACAACGAAACAGCGTCGTTGCATTTTCTCCGCGCACCGAACGATCGAGAGACGCGATCAGCTCGACCACTTCAACATGTCAGCTAGTGCGTCCTTTCACACGTGTCTTTTTTCCTCAGCCTCATCTCTAGTTAGCGAGGATCATTTCCATGCCTTCATGTTTTTTTGTTTTGTTTTTTTCGTGAGGCCTCTCCGTCTTACTTTCTCTCCGTTTGACTATATTCTTACTTTTTATGACTAGGCTTCAAGGCTGCCTGCGGACGCTCCCTCCTCAGCTTTTTTTTTTATCTCCTCCATGCGGGCTTGTATGCGTGTGCGAAAACGGACGGAGCTGCGGAAAGCGTGCGCACACGAGCAGACCACGCGACGAACCTGCTACGCCCACCCTTCGCCCATCAGTCAGAACGGCGCAGCAATGGAATGCCTTTAGCGAAAGTGTACCGTATGACGTCAAAGAGGTTCAGAGTAGTGGGCGGGGATACTTGCTTGTGGAAGGAAAGAACGAGCGGGCTTTGATTTGCATTTTTGCAGCTTTTCGGGGCGCGCGCGGCTCTAGTATTTTGCAGAGGTTATGTTCGATGCCTCATCTATGCAGTGGGTTTGTTCGTCTAAAATAAATAGACCCCTGGTCAGTTGTCCTTTAAAATGCGATGTTTCGGAGCCGGCTCAGCTCCTTCTTCAGGGTTGACGGGGGGGGGGCAGTGGCTAGCGTAATTAAATATGCATGGAGGGGAGCAGGAGGTCAGAAGAGCGAAAGGCGCGGGGGAGCGGGTAGAGGGCTAAGGCTGTGAGTCACGTTGTCCAACTGTGGGGAGGCGGTCAATGGCGACTTTCGTTCGAGGTGCAGACCGAAGTACCTGTGCATATACTGCGGGCAGGATTCCCTTTGTGCGGTTTAATTTGTTCGGGGTAGTTCGGATGTCCGAGGATTCGAGTAAGGGCCTTTTTGTTAATTTGTTTTCGCTCTCAGAATGCTGGTTTTGTCGAAGTTGATTCTTTGCTCTGAGACTTCGGAATGTCCGGCTACAGGATTACGCTCTCTTGCGAAGTTGCGGACGCCGTTTTTGTGTTGGCGAATTTTCTTTAAGATTTTTGGTTTCACGGATGTGGCTTGCGTTGCAGTCAGTGCAAGGAATTTTTTAGAAAATGACTTGGACTGTTTATTTCCGTCGCCGTTGTTTAGGGACAGGTAGGCAAAGCGCAACAATGCTTGTAGGCTTGTGCACTACCCGGAGGCCCCCTTTTTTCAGGACTCGGGTGATGGTTTGGCTGGTACCTCGGATATAAGGTGGACGGACGTATATTTGTGGTGGCCTTGGTTGTTATGAGTTGATTTCTCGGCGCGTGTTATTTTGCTTGTTGAGGCGAATGGGTTTTCGAATGAACGGATAGGTAAAGACGACAGATAACCGTCTGCGCCTTTCTGCACGCGTTAGGTCTAGCACGAGTGACGAATTGCTCCAGAACCGTACCTTACTGAGTTGCATGAACTGCTCACAAAGTAAAGCACGTTGCGTGGCTAGTTGTTGATGCATTTTCTTTTCTTCAAATTTAAACAGCGCTAACTTTTGACAAATTTATTTACAAATCGCTCTTTGAATTTTTCTTGATACCATATGGAATTTTGATTCAATCCACTATACAAGTATATAAGAATTGACTACTCAAGGTTTTGCTTAAATGATACATAGGCTGAACAGTTAAGCTATTAAAAAAAGCTAAGCAGGATGGTGAGGTGTCGAATATTAAGCCACCACATAAGTGGCGGAAATCGTATCATAAAGCAATGGAATGGCAGACGAGACAGTCAAACCTCTCGTCACAATGCCGCCGTCACCGCTACGTTGCGGGGCAGACTGATGCAGCCATGCCCTTCTGTGCAGGCGCGCACTCTTCGGGCCCAGCACCCGGCCTCCCTGCTGCTCAACGCCGGCGACAACTTCCAAGGCACGCCCTGGTACAGCGTCTTCAAGAGCCGCGTCGTCACCGAGGTCACCGAGCTCATGAAGTACGACGCTCTGGTGAGCCGGCACACTCGGTTGTTCTCAGCTTGCGCGCAACCTCGCGAGGGGAGAGGACCCGCCCTCTCCGCCGTGTTGATTGCGAGCCTGGAGCATGGCACTATCTCTGTGCAAACTAAAGCGCTTGATCATACAAGTGCGCTTATGAAGAGCAATGTTTACGGAGACAGATATCTAACATCTATTACAAAATCAGCGTCTTGTTCAATGGCTCAATTCCTACCTCTCTGAACGGCACCAGTACGTCCAGATCTCAGGTTCCAATTCTGTGCCAGCTCCAGTTCTCTCAGGAGTACAACAGGGCTCCGTTCTCGGTCCACTATTGTTCCTTATTTACTTAAACGACTTAAACTTCCACTCCCCTGTACGGTGCCGTTTTTTCGCTGACGACTGCGTTGTATATCTGCCTATTCAAAATGCGGAGGATCACCATGTGCTGAATGACTGCCTTTCAGAGGTCTCAAGGTGGTGCCTAGTCTGGCAAATGTCACTAAACACGTCTAAGTGCTCAAAAATGACATTTACGCGTAAAAAGTGCGCTCTTAATTACACATACACAATAAACGGTGCAGCTGTCTCCCCCGTAAACGAATACAAATACTTGGGGGTCGTATTCAATAGTAACTTGAGTTGGAGTTCGCACATCGGGCATATAGTTTCAAAGGCGTCCAACAGGCTTTGGCTGTTAAGAAATCGTCTAAGGCACTGCACATCTAAAACTAAATTAGCAGCTTACACTGCACTCGTACGGCCATTACTGGAATACGCAGATGTGGTTTGCTATCCGCACACCCAAGTAGATGTACAGCGCATTGAAGGCGTTCAAAGGAAGGCGCTTAGATTTATCTACAACGCATATGGAAGGCACGTTTCGGTTACTAATCTATTGAGGGAATCTGAACTGCAGACACTTCAATC
The DNA here is from genome assembly GCF_055824585.1 of Amblyomma mixtum. NCBI lineage: Eukaryota > Metazoa > Arthropoda > Arachnida > Ixodida > Ixodidae > Amblyomma > Amblyomma mixtum. The sequence continues at coordinate 4,477,261 of NC_143021.1, read as the reverse complement.
TCGTCGCAAGTTGCACCGTCTAAAAATGTTGCATGGGATTGTTAATAACTTAACAAACATTCATTTTGAGACCTACATGGCATACAACACTTCACGACCGACGCGCAATAAACACAATTTGACAATCATGGTGCCACGGTGCCGAACGAAAGCGTATCAGTTTTCTCTTTTTCCAAGAACGATATTGGAATGGAACGGGCTTCCGTGTGACGTGGTCCGTTTGACAGATCAGAAGTCTTTTTTACCTGCTGTCATATCGTCATTTTAAGCGCAGTGTATTCATTCATGCTCTTTTGTTTGCTTTCTTTTGTATTTTTAGGTAACCGAGTGCATTTAACCTTGCTCTTTGTCTTTCTATAAAACCCTGTGTGTTAGCTTTTGCTTCTTTATTCGCATTTTTACTTGCTTTGTTTTGTCGCGATGTACGATGTATCCTTGTACCGCTCCTGCCTTGGCCACCAAATGGAGGCTGGCAGTATTGAATAAAATAAAATAAAATAAAATAATTGGCAGCAATAATTATACTAAAAGGCATAGTACACCCAGACACTTCGCAGCACTTTAGCACAGATTGCTGAATAAAGCTTTTCCGGATGACAGACAAAGACATAGTATTCACTTGGTCAATGAATGAGCTATTGAGGAACTTTGGTACAATATACCTTAACATACAATATCTATAGTTAGTTCTGCATTTTGGTAGTGCAAACCTGCACTGCAATCTGATGTCGTAGGGTGAGTGACGATATGACATTGGCACAATCTGAGAAATAAATGAATCACCCTTTTTATCACTGTTTTGTAAAAACATGCAAATCTGTAGTCAAATAATTTGTTGACAGGTATAATATTATAATGTAATGTAGCTGAATGCGTCTAGTAGGCGAATCATATGACCCGTTCACGATAGCACAAAGCATTTTCTTGTGCATAGTGTGCAGTTTGTTCTTCATAAGAGCACTTGTGTCCACTTTTTAACAGTGTTTTCTTTTTCTTTTTGCCTCGTGCCAACTGCTGACTTCTAAGGATGGTGAGGATGGTGAGGCCGGTCAAGCGGTGTATCATTCACTGCTTTTTTCTCACCATCCTCAGTTTTCATGTACAAACTGAAATAAAGATTGTTTTCATATTTCTCTCCCACGGCCTGAACACTGCCACCGCTTACCGACCTCCTCGCGCCCCGCCCTTTACGCGCAGACCAGTTTCTCGCGCGCTTTTCGGGACGGCGATTGGTTCTGCCCCTCCGATGCCCTTGGAAACTCGCGGCCGCTTGCGATTTCCATGTTTGTTTGTTTTTTATTTTCCCTGAGCACCTTTTTCTTTTTTTTTTCTTCTTTTCCTAGGCTCTCCGTAGCGAAAGTTCAGCGCTGCACTTACTGTGCTGCGCGGTGCCGCTATGCAGACCTTCTGCGCGATTAACTGCAGCAGTTGGCCTGAAAATCACTGCACTCTGTTGATACCGCAGAGGAAGCGCGGCGGCTTACTCGAGAAGCAGGTGCTCAGCAACATTGCACGAAAGAATTTTGTTCACTCTAGCAATAGTAGAACTTTTTGACGGTTTAGTTGGTACATCGTCTTGAAAGAATGTCGTACGACAAAAAAGGATGAAACGGGAAGGAAACACAGAACAGGAAAGAGGCTCAACTTCCAACTTTATCCCTACCGTGTCCGAAGCTCAAGAGAAATAGTGCAGGTCTTAGAAGAAGGAAAGCTTGCTGCTACTACTGGATTTTCTATAGATATAGAAGACCTTTTTTACTCTGTACCCCATGATGGTTTATTCGCGGCTGTTAGAGAACAATTGGAAGAATACGGGGAAGTAAAGTTTCAATATGAAGTGGGGCTCACAGTAGAGAACTTTCTAGAACTCTTAGTGTTCTATCTTAATTCCACAGCTGTCTTGTTCGAAGGAAAATTTTTTGTGCAAAAGCAAGGAACCTGTATAGGGTCGTCAGTTGCTCCAGTTCTGTGTGAAATTTTTCTGGCTTCATTTGATCGACGACTTGAAGCCAGTTTGTGCTACACAGCTATCTCATGCATTTTTAGATACGTTGACGATTATCTTGTTCTTCTTGATGTACCGGCACAGTGTGAATCAGATTCGCATATTGAAAACGTACTGAACGCTTTGAACTCGAAGTCAACGGGCCTGAAGTTCACACATGAAAAGGCAGATCATGATTGTATACAGTTCTTGGATTTACCTTTACCAACAACCACGTCTCTTCGATGTATCAACCTCGCTCAAAGAAGTCTCTGTTAGCCTACGATAGCGCCCACTCCAAATTAGTAAAACGAGGAATAGTTTCTCTTTGCATTAAGTCGGCCCTAGAAAAACCTTGTCCACACAAGATAAGTGAAAGCTTCCAGTATCAGAGCGGAAGAGTTATGTCAGCAGGTTACCCATTGCAACTGGTCACCAGCGTGTCTGAAAGCCTCCTTCAAAAAAAAGAAGAAACCGGGCTATGCTAAAAAAAAAAAACCGGATTTTATGCTGAATAAATACTTTCTAATACTTTCAAGCGTGACATTGGAAACAAACCTGTGCAGGTCATACCTTACCTGCATGGGTTTTCGCACAGTTTGAAAAAAGTGGCTTCCAGGCACGGAGTGCAGCTGGTTTTTTCAGCCCCCTGCAAACTGGCAAGCATATGTCCGATGGTGTCAGGAAAGCGGGTCAAAAAGGCCTGTATTGTCAAACATCAAACAGTGTTCACAAAATGCACCACTAATGTGGTATACGAGATCCCTTTGACGTGTGGCAAAGTATATGTGGGACAAACGGGACAGCGTTTCAATGAGCGTGCTCGACAGCACAATGTGACCCTAAAAAGCAAGACGGGAAGCAACCTAGCTTAGCAGATGTAAAGATTGAAGGAGCTAGACACCGCAGGGGACACGGGACACAGAAAGAAGACGACACAGGGCGGTACTTGCAACTAAATTGCAATAAAATGCAATAAAATTTGCAATAAAATTTTTAGTTGCAAGTACCGCCCTGTGTCGTCTTCTTTCTCTGTCCCGTGTCCCCTGCGGTGTCCAGCTCCTTCATGTCTCACCAACTGGTCTACACATCTACCCTCCTAAGTTATGTAAAGATTGTTGTCCGAAATTTCACGAGACCAGGTTTCTAGCCAGGGCAAAAGAAAAAATCGAAAGAGAAGTAATTGAGGCCTTTTATATTCATCAAAGAAAAGACAACTGCGTTAGCACGCCTTCTGTTCTCCTCACCAGAAACGAAATAGCTTTTTTGGACGGTTTCGTTTAGATGCCCTTTGCAAAGTCCGCTTGCTTCCTTCAATCGGTTTTATGATTGTTAATCTTAGCGTTGGTTCTTATCCTTATTCATAATCTGTCAACCTGTGCTATCATTCACACTCGCATGGGTTATCGACCCTACTTTTTGTAAGAGCGACCTCCCTATTACTTGTTGTACTGTTATCACTCGTCCACCACCGCATTTGTTTATCAGTTCACGCACCCGCATGCAGCTCAGCGGTTATAAAAGAGCGCCTGGTTTCCTTTTCTGTTGTTAAAGTTGGAAGTTGTGCCTCTTTCCTGTTCTGTGTTTCCTTCCTGTTTCGTCCTTTTTTGGCGTACGACATTCTCGCAATAGTGTTCGGCGGCACATCAACGACCACGATCAGATTTAACATTTTATGTCCTTCTGCTCTTCAATATTTTTGTTATAGCGGGAGTGATTTGTAGTCTACGCTACAAAAATCCTTTGCGCTCAGCTGGCTGAGTCTCACGCTACACTTCCGAACCACGTCAGTTGTCTATTTTTATTCACTTAGTGTAGCAGAATTAATTCTGGCTTCTGCACCTTCCATAATTTTGTGCAGATGCGTAGCAGAGGAGCTATTCTTTCCACCTTGCACGTTCATGTGGTAAACTCTCAAAAGCGTTTCTCTGCTTGTGTTACTTAGAGGAGCGGGCAATATTCTGCACTGTATTAACATGAGGCCAGATTCTTGCGGCAATAGGGTTGATTGGCAAGCCGAAGAAATCAACAATGATCATGTAAATAAATTATAAATTGTGTTGTTTAACGCTCCGAAGCCGCACATGACTTATGAGAAACGTCGAAGAGGAGCGCTCTGAATTAATTTATACCCTCTAGGGCTCCTTACCATCCGCCGGCACTCCACAGCACACAGATACTTTTCATCTCGCCTCCATGGAAATGCATCTTTTGCATACGCTGAACTGAAAGTGGGAATGTAAGAAATGGCGTAACGTCCCGCAATATACCGGCGTTTAGAGAACGTAAGCATGCATATGCTTATGGTACAGAGATAGCTTCGATTTTTGATCTTTTCTAACCATATCTCAGTTACCATGAAACACTGGTCATCCTGCTCACAGCACCAGGTAACTTGAAACACTGGTCATCCAGGTCACGGCACCAGTTAAGTTTCTCCTCCGTAAACGTCGTCGAAGTGGTCGGTTTGTCTACGATCGTACGTGGTTAGCAGTTCGAAGGGCACTTCGCACCTTCGTCCACTCGTCAGGCGACACGTTGCCGGTTGGGGCAGCACTCCAAATTTAACAATACTGAAGATTGGGCGAGTTGGTTAACATACATCTTGCAAAATTTTAGCGCGAAAAACAAGGACAGAAAGAGTAGATGACACGAGCGCTGACTAACAACTGGAAGTTTATTCGAAACCACGTAGAATTATAAAGGAAGAAAGTGCGATAAAATCGTTGGTCAAAAACCAAAAGAAGAAAACTAAACACAACAGTCACCGCCAGCTCCTGCTATCAAGGCGCAAAGCACTTGTCCAGATAAGCTACCTCTTTTTCCCGTATAGTAACAGACGGTTTGGCCACGCACGTGTTATGAGCCTTGGCGATACTATATGCCTCGTAAATTTCCCTACACAACACGTTGTCATGCTTGTACACAATCGTAGTGTTGTCAAGGTCCGGCGAGCACTTGCAGGTCCCGAGATCCTTGCACTCACGGCAGTGCAAAACAAGGTTCGAAGACACCGGTTTTCTGCAGTCCAGTGAGTTCTTGTGCTCCTGCAGCCGCACGTTGATGCACCTGCCCGTTTGACCGTAATACACCTTCCCGTCAAACGGGCAGGTGCATCAACGTGCGGCTGCAGGAGCACAAGAACTCACTGGACTGCAGAAAACCGGTGTCTTCGAACCTTGTTTTGCACTGCCGTGAGTGCAAGGATCTCGGGACCTGCAAGTGCTCGCCGGACCTTGACAACACTACGATTGTGTACAAGCATGACAACGTGTTGTGTAGGGAAATTTAAGAGGCATATAGTATCGCCAAGGCTCATAACACGTGCGTGGCCAAACCGTCTGTTACTATACGGGAAAAAGAGGTAGCTTATCTGGACAAGTGCTTTGCGCCTTGATAGCAGGAGCTGGCGGTGACTGTTGTGTTTAGTTTTCTTCTGTTGGTTTTTGACCAACGATTTTATCGCACTTTCTTCCTTTATAATTCTACGTGTTTTCGAATAAACTTCCAGTTGTTAGTCAGCGCTCGTGTCGTCTACTCTTTCTGTACTTGTTTTTCGCGCTAAAATTTTGCAAGACTCCAAACTTCTTGAGAAGCAAAACTAGTTTATTCAAGATGAGACCAAAAATATAGGCAAGAGGAGAAAACGCTGTTTAAAAAAGGCTGTTTAAAAGAAGGGCTGTAGAAAAGCGGCCGAGACTGAGACTCGGCGCGCTCCCCCCTGCTCTTTGTTTGCAACGGCTTTTAATTCCTTCGATAATTGGGCGGAGCTTTAGTAAATCTGCTCTCGTCCAATTTCGAGCAATACCGCTGCAATGGCACTGTATGTACATACAAGTGGGCGGAGCCCAGTGCTCGCCATAGACCGACTCTAGAGGCGCCAGTAAAGTGCACTGTTTAGCTAATTCAGAAGTCGCCGACCTGACTGACCCCCACTCACTTGAGAGCTGATCTCTTTTCAACGGGAAACGGTCGTCAGCCCCTTGCGGCCCCGGCAAGGCTGTTCGGGGTCTTTCTCCCCAATCCCCGCGAGCGTCGACAGCGTTCGAAGCGCGCGACGCGCTGTCACCATTCCTAACCCCTCCCGACTTCAGACGGACACGGTAGGGGGAAATTAGCTACTGGTGCCGTAGGCTTCTAGCTTAACAATCTCTGTACGCCATGAGTGGCGACATGGTAGCCGGGAGGTGTGAACGTGGCACTATTTCGGCGGCGGTCGAATTCGCTCGCTCTCGCCACCGCATGCCCAAGTGTGACCGAGCCGCACCGGCGCGAAATATGGACGCAAATTCTTCACCCGAGTCGACTTCCTTTGGATTCACCCGGTGGCGAGGCCACCTAGCTGTTGGAGGATACAGGTACACTTCATCGAAAGCACAATCACGACACTGCCAAAAAATTGCGTGTAGTCGCCCGCGGAGCCGTCAGTTCACGCTGCCATTTTTACCCGTCTGCTCACAGGGTTGGCAGGTCCAAAAAACGAGAAGTCGCCACAGAAACGGGGAAAGTAGCCAGAAAGTAGCCAACCAGGCACAGAGCAATTAAAAGTAGCCAAAAAGGAGACATGTGACACTGACATAGAACGCGTAATACAAAAACACAACCGGGAACATTGTTTGTTTAGTACTCGTTTTTATTCCAACGTTCGGGAAGAAACAAATGCCGGATGCTTCTTATAGCAACTACTTGTAAATCATGTGGGTAACCTTCCGGAAAAAATGGGCTGTTTAGCATTGCAATAAATCATTAGGTGACTAGATATATAACTAAATTAAATCGATAAACGCACGTCTTATCTCAGTAGTATAAAATATTAACAGGAGTATAACGTCCCTAACAATTACTAGAAAAGGGAACAAGACGAAATAGCAACCACTCAGGTGCGATGTTCAGGTGTTTCGTAAATTGTTGAGTTTACCTTCTCAATCATTTCTTGCGGAATAGTGAACCCAGAACCTGTGACATTCCTCAACTGTAGAGCAAACTTTGTCCTCGAAATCGATACAAGTAGGTCATCGGACATCCTATTTCCCACCGAGGTCTTACAGTGCGACGGTTTAAAACACTCGCTCCGTGTCGGCGTTCGATATAGACAAAACAAGCCCCTTCATGGCTCCATCTGCAAGATGCTCCATGGGATTGGCGCCAGACGGATCCTTGTGCTTGTAAACTTTGGTCCAGAAATCAAAGATGGTTGCCTTCCACTTGCTGCAAGTGTACCTCAGCTCTCCTTCAAGCTGGCTTTGAGAGCAACCAAATGTTTCAAGCGATCCTTTGGACGCTTTCATGGCACAGGGGCCTAGAACGGCCTGTGGGCTGACGGCACGCAATTTCTGTAGCAGTGAGGTAGGCAGGCGCTTTTGAAGGTCACATATGCATAATTGGAGGGAAAAAAAGAACCGCCGCTTCACAGCATCTTGCTCCTCAGCATTCAAGTCGGATTCGTGAAAGAATTTGGCAAATGTTAGTCCTAGGTCTGCGTCCTCAATACTTAAAAAAAACAGACTGTAGGTTTTCAACGTCGCCCTCCCCTCTTCTCCTGGCCTGCTTCTTGGGAAGCGATATTTATTTGTGTATTTTACTCTCAGGGTACAGGCTACATTAAAGAGCAGAACGGCATTTCACAGCAGTACAGGAGGTAAAAAAAAGGTAAGGTACTGATTCTTGAGGAACCCCAGAACCAAGTAGTGCAGTAGAGGATTCTGCCTCGTTAGTACCGACAAATTATCCCCGAGAAGAATGGGACACTCCATAGTATATTTCTAGGACGAAAACATTTGGCTACCCGAAGGAAAATAGCCTTTTTTAATCCCTTGAAAAAAGAAGCAGGAATGACAGAGACCGGCCTATCATTTGTGGTATCGTTGATGTCTCCATCCTTGATATGACAATCATCGTACTTTTCGTCATTTCGCTACGATGCGAACCCGGAGCAGCAGCACCCCGGGGTCCCATTTTTGATTTTGCTATGACCTTTCTCCTTGAACGGTAACCAACCTTCAGCTAGCTCCACTTTCAGGATCGCACTTCTAAGCTCTCACCGTTCCGTCCTCCTTTTTCGCATACCACCACGGCAGCCGCCTTCCGATAGCGCATTCTTTGCAATATCGCCACACTCGCCTTCCATACTGTAAAAACTGGCAGCCCTAAATTCTTGTAGTGGATCTTTGACGATGGGCTGGACCGCCATTTCATTTTGGACAATGGTGACGGTGTGTTTTTCGGTCTTGATGTTATAGCGTGGCTTTTTGGGCTTGTTGGTACATACTTCAAAGACACTGTAGCGCAGCAAAAGACGAGGACACAAGAAACGAGAGACAAACACCACGAGCGCTAACTTCCAACAAACTTTATTCTCCTGAAGCATCACACTTTTATACACCAGAAAACAGTAATCACACGTGCGAACAGTATCAATTTCTTAGAAAAACGAGCTCTTTGTCTGAGAGGAGAATGGAAGGTGTGCTTACACACGAGCATCCTGACCTATTTATCTTTTCGGAAGTTAGCGCTCGTGGTGTTCGTCTCTCGTTTCTTGTGTCCTCGTCTTTTGCTGCGCTACAGTGTCTTTGAAGATTGATGTTATAGCTTGAAATGATGGGGCGGGAAAATTTTTTGAGCTACATTTGGGCCATTTGCGGCCAGGCAGACGTGAACATGGACTGAAAGAGCCATAAAATTGCTTTTGCTGAGGACAAGAATTGGATCGAGTTTTCCTGAGCGTGCTTTTAAATAGCTGCCTGTGTAAAAAGAGCAATATTCATAGCAGATTCATAGCAGGAGAAGTGAAGGGCGCCATTTTGGAGTACGGCGCTGTTTTAATTGTGTTGACTGGAGCAGGCTGTGGTACGGCGATTTTGCTCTATTCCATGACTAAATGGCCTCCCTGCCTTTCCTCTTCTACTTCCGCCTCCTCCTCCTCCTCAGCCAAGCAGGAAAGCGCATTTATCGTGTTCCTCCATGACTAGCCATGCGTGTTGCCTGCTGTCGGAGCACACAGGTGTGGTTAGAAAAGAGTATAAATTAATGCCACCTACCTACTGTAACCGTTTGGACGCTTACGTATGCAAAACACAAGCGTTTTGCATGACGCTACACCAGTTGTCACATTCGACCTTTTAGTTTAACGTATCCAAACCGAGACTTCACGATAAGCTGAACCTAAAGAGTGGTCTATTTGTTAAAACGGGAAGCATTTTTTGTCAACAAACCGACGCTTCACTTTTGGACTACAAAGCCGAAGTTTCGCCGCTGTAAATAAAAAAACAAACAAAATTTATCGCTCATACATTTTATAATTACGAGATGAAGCGAAACCCATTTGCCCCATTTTTGGCTAGTGAGCGTACTGAAAACGGCAGTAACGGTGAGGAGTTAAGTCCGCGGTGAGAGGACCTGCTTCGAAGGTCTCCGCAATTTCAGAAACGGTGTTTTAGAGAACGCAACAGCCACGCGCGGAAAACTCGGGACATACCGTACATAACGCGAGCGTACGTTAAGGGTTGATAGGAAATGGCGTTTGGCCAACGCGCACTTTAAAGCTCGCTATCCTATATTCCGGAAAGCGTATTTTATACTGGCACTACAATCCCCAGCATCAGAACGGCGCCTGTGCACTTATCGCATCTTTGGCAGTGCCTCGACGAACTACTGGGATGGAGTATAGGCATGCGCGGTTCGAAAACTGCAGTGGGCTTAAGAGCTAGATGGCAAGGGTGCTGACAGCCAACTGTAGGTGGACTCATCAAGACTCCTTCAGTCGGTAGGTGGCGGGTGATTTGCACCTTGATGCGCGAGGCCCTGAACGTGGCGCTGTCTTGCTGCAGTGTTTGGGCAACCACGAGTTCGACGACGGACCGAGTGGCCTGCAGCCGTTTGTGAGCAGGCTGAAGGGCAGCGTTCCGGTTCTGGCCTCCAATGCCAACTTCAGCGCCGAGCCAGCTCTGGAAAGCAGCGTGAACAAGTCCACCGTGCTGACGGTTGAAGGCCATCGTATTGGGATTATCGGCGCCGTCACTGTGGACACTCCAGCGCTGTCTTCCCCCGGTGAGAATCTATTCTGACCAACCCGCCGCGGTGCTTCACTGGCTATGGCGTTTGGCTGCTGATCCCAAAGGTCGCTGGTTCAGTCCCGGCCACGGTGGCCGTATTCCGATGGAGGTGAAATACAAAAGCACTCCTCTGCTGTTCGATATCAGCGCACTTTAAAGAGCGCGAGGAGGCCAAAATAATCCAGATCCCTCAACTGCGGCCTCCGTCATAGCCGGAGTCGTTTCGGGATGTCAAAATTTCACACACGATAAAATTCGTTTCTCTGAGACAGAACGCAAAGCAGTACAGCCGCACAGATATCTTTCGCGAAAGCGAATAGGCGGACGCCGTTTTGCTTCTGCTATCATACTACCAGCATGCCTGTCGCTACATTCAGCTTCAACCTTTCCTTTTCAATACATTGCACGTTTAGTGGCACTTGAGCCATGATCCACATTTTGCAATGATTAATTTCTTTTTGTTTTGAAAAGAAAAGAACAGGATGCAGGGCACAAACCTACCAACCACAGGCTGCACAGTTGATCTCGTAGCCGGAGAAGGACAGCTGCATCCAGAACAACGGCGAAATTACTCTCCCGAGTGGGGATTAGAGCCAGTAAAGGCTGTCATCATTAGCCTAACTGCACCCACTGTAGAACAAAGACCCCTCCCATGTCCGTCAAATCTACTCTATTCTATGCCAGCTGTGCTCATCTTATCCCTGGGAACTTCGAATCTCATCCGCTCACCTGACTTCTTGCCTGCCTTTGCCACGCTTGCCTTCGCTTGTATTAAATTAAGCTACCATTAACGACCATCTGATATAATGCATTACTATAACATGCCCTGCCCACGCTCATTTCGTTTTCTTGACTTCGACAGTCGCGTCCCGACAAGGGAACCTTGAGTCCCAAGATCATGATGCTTGGCGCCACAACGGACCCTTAGATCCATACTGAAGCTGTCATTCGCACCGTGGCGATAGGTTTTAGGGTGGAGGGTAGGAACCATGAACTGTGGCGGTCGGGATCGTGGTTAAGCCTGGGCTGACGGGATACCTGTCTGTATACCAGGCGGGGTGCTCCGCGACCTTCCTGTGCATAAGACGGTGAAACACAGGTGACTTGTTTGGAACCGTCAGCATGCACATGGGGTATAGATAAACTTATATCAAATAAATCCGATCGGTACATGGACTGTTTCCTACGATTAAAGTGGTACAAAGAGCTTGGCAAAAGCTCAGGAAACCAACTCATGATAACAAATACACTAGATACAGTTGAGCAATATGCAAACAGTTCGTAAAAGCTTCGATAATAACTGAAGTAATGAGAAATGGAAGGGTACAGAAATAAATTTACATGTAGTTCTTAGCCGTTTTTGGAGCAAATCCAGTAATGTCTTAATGGTTGTTAAGAAAAATTTAAGATTATCAGCCAAGGATTGTTGCTTGTAAATGGTTGTAACCTGTGGTACAGACCAAATGCCAGTGCATTGAGTGTTGACAATAGTAGCACGATGTTCAAAAGCCGCAAGTTGTGTTAAGAAATTACTTATACCTGGGGAAGAAAGGTACATTATTTGCAACGAACGAAATTCATAGATAATGTCAACACGGATAGTACTGAGAGGTACTATTCTGGGAATAATACTCGACGTAACTTCAAAGTTTACAATGAGTCGGGTAATTTTTCTTTGGAATACGACAAGTGTGCTCATACTTTTTCCAGCTGTTGTTGCCCATACTAGAGTGCAGAAGTGTATGGGACAGAAAATAGAGCATAATATATGGGAATAACACCAGCAATAACACAGAGATACAGCAAGGATAGCATTATACATCAGTCTATCACTCAGGATAACTTGAAATAGTTCGAATGAGACATGATGACTTGTGATTGGTATACGATCCTGAGCAAAACAAATGCGAATGATTCACACGGCGAATTCATTTAAATATTTGTGAATAAATATCGAAAAAATTTTTGTTGTACCACTCAAGCTGTCAAGGAAAACAGAAAACCATGGAAAACCAGCAGCATTTAAAATTGGTGACAAAGTGAAACCATCTTTACCATTTTTTTCTCTGATCACAGTGGGAAGCTGCGCTAAGATAAATTTAAAAAAAAAACATGGAATCGAGCAAACGCGGAGATGAAGCAGGCCAAAAGTGCATATTACGAAGTACTCTTTGCATATATTAACGGAGAATGTCCTGCTCCTGCCGCGGTGGCTCAGTGGTTACGGCGCTCGGCTGCTGACCCGAAAGACGCGGTTTCGATCCCGGCCGCGGCGGCCGAATTTCGATGAAGGCGAAATTATAGAGGCCCGTGTACTGTGCGGTGTCAGTGCACGTTAAAGAGCCCCAGGTGGTCGAAATTTCCGGAGCCCTTCACTACGGCGTCTCTCATAGCCTCAGTTGCTTTGGGACGTTAAATCCGTATAAACCAAACCAAACCAGAATGTCCTGCTGAATGGAAAATTATACGTACCTTCCTTGGAGGTGATGGCTCACACTTAATTCCGACACACGACAAGCGCAGACTCGCGACTAACTTTATTTGAAAAACGACACTCCTTTTATAGCTTCTATTTGTCGCATCACACACATGAAGACAGGTTTTTGGTTTCCGTATGTTTGAAGCTATAAAAAAGAGTGCCATTTTTCAAATAAAGTTAGTCGCGAGTCTGGGCTTGTTGTGTTACCTTCTTGTCCGTGTCTTTTTGTGCGCAGTACCCCCTTTTTATTTACTATGATTGACCGGCTAGCCCAACAACGTACGTTCTTACCTAAATAACAGTGCCCTCAAATCTGTCACTTCCTATCGTTATCTCGGCATCGAATTCTCTTCTGATCTTACTTGGTCCCTTCACGTTAACACAATAATAAACAATTATAATCGCGTGCTTGGTTGCCTTCGGCGTAATTTTTTTTCTGCTTCCAGCTCACTTAAAAGTCCTCCTCTACAAGACATTCATCTGTAGCAAACTAGAACATTCTGCATCTATTTAGGACCGCAGTTTTGCTGTTATTTCATCTGCAAACAGAACCCTTGGATATCTGAAGCGCCATTTACGTCACGCAACAAAAGAGGTAAAATTACTCGCTTACACATCATTGGTAAGACCAAAACTAGAATACGCATCCCCCATTTGGAGCCCCCATCAAGCATATCTAATCGATGCACTTGAAGCCGTGCAAAATCGCGCCGCCCGTTTCATTCACTCCCAATATTCATACGAAGTCAGTGTGTCATCCCTGAAATCACTGTCCAACTTACGAAGTCTTTCTTGCCGTCGTCGCGTCGCAACCCTATCTCTTTTTCATAAATTTTATTACAGCTCACTCGGCCATGAACCATACATTTGCGCACCTCCGCCGCGCATATCACATCGCACTGGTCACCCCCTTCAAGTTACTCGTCCACGTGCCCGTACCGTAACCTTTTCCACCTCCTTCTTTCCACGAGCCGCGTCAGACTGGAACGGCCTCTCCCACTCCGCTGCTGCTATCACCTGCCCGTCACTCTTCAACGCCAACATTGAACTTCATATGTCATCGTGAAAAATGTACCAATTTTTGATTAACCCACCCCTTATGTAATACCCCGAAAGGGGCCTTTAAGGTAAATAAATGAAATGAAATGAAATGAAACCTAACCCATGCCCTGGAGCTTGTCCAGGATAACTCCGTTCGTTTCATTGTGCATAACTACAATCGTACTGCTAGTGATCATCAATGAAACGCGTGTTCAGACTACCTTCATTAGCTTCTCGTCGGAAATTTTCTCGCGTTTCCTTCTTTCATAAAATATTCCATATTTGTCCTAAGATTTGTAGCGCACCCATCCCTTCGCGTTCGTACATCTCATCAGCTCTGGACCACGCACACAAGGTTGGAATTGAACCGGTCAGGACAAAAACCTGCAGCGGCTCCTTCGTTCCTCGAACATCCAGAGACTGGAACCACCTTCACGGGTTGATTGAAGGCATTGCAGACATTCCTCGATTTAGAAGCACATTAGCCAGACTAGTACATGTAAATGATTGACTTGTCTGCTTGGTGCTGTTATTTGTATTGTATTTATTCCAATCATCCACTCACTTCTGTACTGCCCCAGGCCTTGCGGGTAAAATAAATTAAAAACAGAATCATTAGTTTCAACATTAAGATTGTGTGCCTCAGTTAAAGCCGTATATAAATAAAATATCTGTTCTGCAGCGAAATCCTGAATTCTCCTGCCTCCAACACGTTAACGCGCTTGCGCTTCACTACTTTCTTCCGAACTAATGAGGTTCACTTTCCAAAACTGTCAGCTGAAACTGTCTGACCGGTTCTACGGTCCGGTCCACAACCGAGCGGAGCTGGGCGCTGAAGTGCGCGTGCGCAGTGCGTTCGCCCACTAGCGGGTGAGCGCCGCCTCTGTTCCGCTGGCGCGCCGGCTTAGCGGTGCGTTGTGTCGTACGGAAACGTCTCGGGTTTTCCCGTTAGTTCCAGATGGCTGGATCCGGCTCAACGGTCGCGTCTAAGAGCGCCTGCATATTTCATTGTCTCAAGGGCGCGTTTTCCCGACTGCAATAATCGAAAGCGCTGCAAAATGGCCAAGGATCCCTGTTTGCAGTGAGACGCAGTTACGGTGATTACCTTCGAGCATCTATTCGCACATATGGGCGCGGCAGGCTGAAAAAGCCGCGGTCGCAGTCAAGTGCGATTCAATATTGCGCGCTGCGAAGAACCACGTGGACCGCCTTACCGGGTATACCTTCGGTAGGCTGCAAAGGAAATTCCAGAAAGAAAGTTGCTGCCTTCGCACCTGTCTCCATTTATTTTGCTAATGAGTAAGATTTCGTGCACTCCTCTGCAGAGGGCGTTCACCTCGACCCGCTCCAAGCGTTTCCAAATGGAGAGATCGCTATTGCACCTCCGGTTTAGCAGCAACAAAGAGAACGTTCATTGCCGGAGTCTGAACTCCTGTTGTTGGCTGCGTGGGAAGCAGGATAACGACTGAAATAGCGGCTGATCGCGGTCACTGGCGCGAACAACACAGTGTGGCATAGGTCTGGATGGACTAAACTAACAATGCAAGTCGCGTTTTCTTTAATTCAGCTGCCCGATCAGGTGTCCTTCCCAGGCATGTCCGCTTAACACAAATAAAATACCAGTGAAGGAACAAGAAATGGATATAAACTAGAAACACAAATTGTTTCTCAAAGCTGTTCTGCTTGTCTCCACCAAATAGCGCCACATGTCGAAACCATTGCGTTTAGCCGTACAAGCTGAACTGTTAGCTAAAACATGCTCGCTGCGCCTCCGTTCCAAAAAAACAGGTGTATACTACGTGGACGCCTCCGGCCCTCACCACGGAGGATGGTAAACGGTCGCGGTAGCCTACAACGAATTTACCAAAATTGCATACGTGATACGGACCCCGCGCGCCGTCACCTTATATGGGCCACTTCTCATCAGGGGTGGCCAGGAAACGAGGCAGCAGACGGAACAGCCCGTGCTCTCTCTCACCGGGCTGTTTTCTTCTCCCCATCCGATAAGGAACCCGATTTTAATCGTCTATACCTTCAAAGATGTCACAACCTGCTATCAAGATAGTCATCCTCTGTACCCTCGCCCATGTAAAGGCCTCAAGAAAGCTATGAGCGGCTCCTTTCCTGCCTTCTCACCAATACATTGCTGCGCCCGGCGTCACTACAACATTTTGACCCCTCCTTTAACGGCAGCTGCCCGCACTTTATAGCGGTGCCTTCGGACACCTATCACATGGTGTGGGCCTGCCCCTCCAACCCGGCTATTCCCCCCATCCCAACTCAACCCGGGATGACTGGGAGGCGGCCCTACTCGGCTGCCACGACTTACAGGCCCAACAAGCCTTAGTCGGGCGCGCCCGGGCGGCGGCCACCGCCACTGGGGTCCCAACCTAGGGACCTCCACCGAGTGCGTGTAAAGATCGGTCTTTTACGGGCTGATCAAACATACGTCCTGGTCTTTCCTAATAAATGCTTTCACCACCACCATCACCTCCGTTCCGCGTATGCTGATCGTGTCAACGTAAACAGAGCGTACCGTGAAACCGGTAAGCTAAAGCAGCCTAATGAGGAAAATTTTCTCCCCTGTTCTGGAACCGTCCACAGTGCGTGCGGGTGAGATTCTTTCCGCAGCGCGCCATCTTACCAAATGTGCGCCGAGTTTTCTGACAGCCAGCTGGAATAACATTGTCATCGCTGTCTTCCTAATCTTGTCGGCGCACCTAATTTTGTGCCGCCCTTTGCTATGTTCATCTTCTCTTGGAAACCACTGCGTTACTCTTAACGACCATCGTTTATTCGGCCTTCACATTAAGAGCACATCTCTTTTCAGTGATTCCTATTAAGATGTCATCAACTCGCACTTCATCCTTCACCCATTCTGCTCTCTGTGTGTTAGTTTTTCCGCCTATCATTTCTCTTTCCATAGCTCACTGCGTTGTCCGCAGCTTAATCTCAAGTGTTTTCGATAGGCTCGAAGTTGTCTTTGCCACTTAATTGCCATGATTTGCTGCCCGAAAGGACAGCGCCCTTAAGTAGCAGTTGATACCTTGGCGCTTTCGTTGTTGGTTGACGTTCGTCCAGTTAAAAAAGGCGCATTTATCGAAAGAAAAAACTGGTAATGGCGCAGTTGCCAATTACCGGGTAATGGCGCAATTACCAGTTTTTTTTTTCTTTCAACATGAACCAACTCACCCAAACTAGAGTTTTAGTTGGCGCATTTATCGCCAAGAGAATTCGGTTCAAGCATGTTTCCGCCCGCTGCGCCTACTCGGGGCACCCTTACACAAGGGGATGGATTGCCGCCCTTTTCAGCCGACTGGCGGAGTCTGGGATTCACGCCAAAAATTCGGCGTCGACGCGTATAGTTGCGAAATGCGCCGGTGACGGCAACTGCTGTATTCTGGGTTTTGGTCTCTTCCATCTTATAAGGCTCCGTTCTCGGTGGCGGTGGTCTCTCTGGTTAAAGCGGGGTACCGTACATATATACGGCAACTTCTACACAGGCAGCTACTCCTTTAATACGATTCAGGGGATCCTCGCCTAATTCCTTCGCAAAATCTGCCACGGAGCTTGTTGCGTTGCCTTTGATTTTTTTTAGATAACTGAACCCCTTTCCTTCTTGCTGCAGGTGGGCTTGCATTATTCAGCTACCCTTATTCGCTCCTGATCTATCGGGGCTGTTGGTCGTCTGTCACTGTCCATTCGTATGTCTCTGCCCAGACTGATTTTGAAGTGCAGTGTTGAAATTCTATCTCTGTAATACACTTCCTGGGATCCGTACCATGAGGCACCACTGGCTACATTGCCTTGAAGTTATGTTCCCTGCCTATGTGCAACATCATCAGGAAACTGGCCATGCCATCGACTGGGACGCAGCACGTGTAATTGCAAAGGAAAAATCATTACCAAAACGCCTTCTCATAGAACCATTGTACATTCAATCCACGCCCCACACGATTAACCGGACCCGTGGCAATCTCCAAGCGATATACCTGAGCACCCTTCGAAAAATCGTCCATGTATTAGCTCCCTTTCCCGTCCTTTGCTCCTTTGGGATCAAGGCACCCGTACGGGCGCCGAAACGTCAATTCCTTTTATTTTCTTTATTGGCGAGCATATGTTTCCTTTGACAAATCAGTGTGAATTTTCCTCGCCATACGGGATTCCGTCGCACCCTGGACCTCTAGCCCACTCTGCATCTCACATTAGAGCTAGCATTTTTGTGTCCTTACTTCGCTCTGCTCTTTTAACTTTATTTCAAGATCCCTTTGTTAGTCTTTAGGTTCCTATACTGGGGTTAGTGGAGGGAAAGACACTATTGCGTTCTTTCCTCCTGCGGAGCACTGGCAAGCTACGATTCGTGACCGGAGAGTTGGTGCTGTTACTCTACTTGCTATTTCCCTCTCGAGGTCGACATCCGCGGCCAATACTTACATTATGGCATATTCCAATCGGCGATGCGAATCAGCTCTCCGAATCCGCAAAGAATCAAGATATATGTGGCATATGTGGTATACATTGTTGTAAGGACTGTGAGGCCCGCGGCGCATTTCTTACTTTTTTCTTCACCACACTGTCGTGTAACCGTGACGTGGGCTCGGTAAAATTCGTTTTGAATGAATGTCGTGGTCCAATTATTCAGGATCTCAAGAAATAAAGATATGAATACAAATCATGCACTGAAACAACTTCTTCGGTTTTACGGAGTAACAAAACTCTCCCCGATTCCTGATTAGAAAAAGTTATCATAAAGATGCATTCGCTCAGAGCTCCTAATAGATCGTTTTATAGCGTAATTACTTCGTTCTTTCGAAGGCTGCTGAACACTTTTCTTATTTCAGTTTCTGCTGTTTTTTCATCAAGCATTTGTCAACAGTTCCGTGTAGGGGCGCGGGATTAAATGGTACGATTAAATACAGTTCAACCTCATTGTAACGAAATTGAAGGGAACCGCCGATTACTTCTTTATTACCGTAACTTCGTAATACCCGTGTTGACCGAGCAGCTTCCAAGTGATCTCATCATGCCTTCGTTATATTCATTATTTCGTTATAAACCGTTTTTTTAATAGTGAGGTTCGACTGAACAAAAAAGAGCAATGAACCATGGCGCTGCTGCTGCTTGTTTGCGGATTTCTCGCGCAACGCCGATGATACGACGGCGGCACATGAATTCCATGAAAAGGATCGCTATAGGAGCCGTGGCTCACCAGTGCTCCGAAGCTTGCAAGGGTGGAAGAGCGGGCTAGTTGGTAGTTCATCTTGAGGAAAAACACAGCGCACTCCTAAGACACGGACAAAGAAAGGCAAGACGATACAGCGCTGTATCGTCTTGCCTTTCTTTGTCCGTGTCTTAGGAGTGCGCTGTGTTTTTCCTCAAGCTCCGAAGCTGTCCGCGTCATACGCGTTGCTATCGTCAAAGTTGAAGGTTGAAGGTTGAAGGTTTATTTCCGCAACTGGGTGTTGCGAGGACAGCCAGGGAAAAAGCTGTATAGACAGCTTGAGAGGTCCTGGCTTCCTCTTACAGTGCAGCATTGACGGTGGCGGAGTACGACATCAAACAAAATGTAAGTAAAGTATGTTCGGTACAGAGAATGAGACATGTACGTTCAATACGTAGTACATTGTGCTTATAAAAGAAAGAAGAACTACATTAGATCAAAGAGCCTATAAAGGCAAACACAGGGAGGAGAAAATAAATGACAGCAAAATTGACAGGTGCACTCAAAGTGGTAATAGGAAGAAAAAAAACTACATGAACATTTGGGGCAATTCTTTCAGAGAAATATTGGATAGGTCAAGATTCTTGTGGCAGTACAACTGGTTCAGAAGTGTCGGTAAGGTATGCTGCAACATTTGCTTGCCATAGTTTGTGCGGCATTTCTTAACATTCCAAGGTTCTGCTGCTCGGGTATCATACACAGTTCTGCTTTGCTCTAGCCCAGCCAGTGTAAGTAAGGAGTCATCATTTTTCATTATGGCGAGTTTATATTTATAGCACAGCCTATAGTTATACATGGACTTCATTGGTATGACGTTGTGTCGATGGAAAAGGCTCGCCGTGTGGAAGAAATATGGCAGTTAAGTGGTAGTTTAATGGTTAACTGCGGTCAACACCGCGACACATGTCGCGAATCGCGGCATGAAAACAGAAGAGGCTTAGAGCATGATATGTATTAATGTTGGCCTCTGTGCCTGCAGTTCTAACAATGGCGTGTGCGCTAACCTTCTACTTTCGTGCAGGTAACGTGACTTTCTCTGATGACATCGCTGCCATTGAGATGGAAGCGGAGGTGTTACAGAAGCAAGGCGTCACAATCATCATTGCACTGACGCACGTGGGATACGAACGGGACATAGAGATCGCCGCTAAAGTGCCAGCCGTGGATGTGGTCGTCGGAGGACATTCGCACAGCTTCCTGTACACGGGTAAGGTTCTCAAATTTTCAGCCGCGTCCGGCTCTCATCCTCACTATTACAAGCGCTGCCACCGCCTGAGATAATTGGCGGCTATTTCTATGAAGTATGTGCTTCGCCACTGATTATTACAGCACAGATGGGCATTCTGGAGTCTTGTCGGCGTGTTAAGAGGAGGTTAAACTAGGGGTGAGAAGTTCAGCACGTACTTTATAAACAGCTCATTATTTCTCGTTTGCCCCGTAGGGGCGTCCAAAACGTGCAGATGTTGGTGAGTTCCGACACCACAGGTTCCTGAGCATCCGCAAGCACATCCCCGCATGGGGATGACGATGCGCCGCCACTGACCAGAATACCCATGCTTAGCTGTGCGTAGCTCAGCCGTGTCCGGAAGATGCCGAGCATTTGACCCTTTAAGGCTCCTCGGCAGAGACCGCACACCACTCTGGCCGCAGCTTCCTGTAGACGCCACCTCCGGCCTACCCGACCGAGGAAATCGGCAGTGGCTTTTTCTTGTGCTCCCCTCCATCTTTCACTTTCCTATCTTCTTCCTCACTACTGTCCTGTCTCCTCCTCCTTTCTCGGTCTTTGCCCCTTTCATGGGCGGCTAGGGTTAACGATGTGTGGAGTAGCCACTCTCAGTTACCCCGTATATGGTTATAGCCGTAGTGTACAGCTGGCGAGGGCAGGACTTGCTCGCAAGTTCCTGTCTCCTCGCCTCGCCTCGACCAAAGTAACCACAAATTTCTACAAAAAATGCAAACTTTCCAAGTTTCCACGTTGGCCACAGGGAGCACGCTGACATAACTGCACGACTGGTGTCACCCTTCCCTGTAACAAGAACCCTAACCGAAAGCACCTGATACGGGTACAAAATAGAAAAAAAAAAGGAAATGGCGGCCTCCTGTTGGAAATCCTTTACAACCATGAACATGAGAACTTTTCAGGAGTGACAGATTTTGGAGAGATACCATTGACAATTAGCCCACACCAATCACTCAGCACTGTTCGTGGAGCAATTTCTGGGGATGACCTAAAATACCTAAGCAAGACACTACTGGAAGTACTGAAAGACCACAATTTTAACAATATCTGCTGGATAAAAATAAGACTTGACAACACGGAAACACCAACGCAGCACATTGTTCTCTCCTTTGCCTCTAGTATACTTCCCAGCTCTGTAAAGGTAGGTTACAGAAAGCTGAAGCTAAGAACAGACCCAATTCATGTTGATGCTACCATTGCCAGATGCACGGATATGGTTCACAGAGCTGCAAGGGTGAATAAACCTGCGCCAAATTTGCTTTTCATGACTATCCCGCAGAAAAGTGCGAAGTTGAACCCCACCTTTGCGTAACTGTGAGGGCAGCTATCCGGCTTACTCACGGTCATGCCCGGCCTGGAAGAAATGAAAAGAAACTATTACACTTAAGGTCACACACAGTATATCATCCAGGCAAGCGCCGAAACGACTCTCGTTGCAAAATCAAAGCTACTCCGCCGTGGTGCAGTAGGGCACAACATTACAGCGGTCTTCGGCGCCTGCACAGCTCGCACGCAATGAGCCTGGAGCAGTGTATACCTGTTCCCCTAGTGGGAGCAGCGAGCACTGTGCTACCGGCAGCAACACAGGCACGCGGACCACCAGGTCAGCAGGCCACAAGGTCCCTCCCCACGTGCAGGGGCCCAGTGCGAAAACAACCTTGTGTACTACGCGGGTGTCCAGTGTATCTGAGGATGCCATGGACGTAAGCCAAGGCAGTCCTTTACCGTCAACTTAGGACTTCGCTAGGCCTGGCATCTGCAGCAGACTGTTTAACAGCCTAAAAGGCTGCTTTTGTGACCGTTAATTCCATGTGCGCCTAGGTTCAAGCCCTTCGATGAATTTCATTCAGGAATATGGAGCCTTCAAGGGTTTATTTTATGGACAAGTCTCTTAGCAAAATAATCCAAGTTCCATTATGTATTCAGTCTGTGTAGACGACCTCCACATCGCTTGCACATCCTCCTCCACATCAACGTGTGAAAGACAAATACAATGAACAATACATAAACTGGCAACATACAAAGACAAAACTGGTTTCCAGTTTTCTCCACAGAAAACAGTGGCCCTTCTTTTCATAATTAAAAGAGTCTTGCAGGCAGAACGCACTCAGAAGAACTTGCTTTGGGGCTAGTTGGTTCATGATTGTAGTACAGAATGGCGCAAAAGACACACACACAGGAGGCGCTCTTTGTGTCATCCCCTTTTTTCCTGTGTGTGTGTCTTTTGCGCCATTCTGTACTACAACGCACTCTACGCCTGAAGGAAAACGAATTACCCGTAAAAAGTCAACGTAAATTTGTGAGCGTGACATCTGACAGAAAACACGCTTTCCTGCGTCATAGGAACGCGTTGAAAAGTAAAGCCTACCGATTCCTTGCGAAAACACTGCGGGGTCGATAAGACATGTTTTTTACAAATCTACCACTCTGTAGTACACTCTACCCTGGATTACGGATGTATAGTGTTGGTATCAATGAGACCATCGACACTTATCTCACCAAATAGTTTCAAAGTGTCCATCTAGACCACGGTTTAGCAGCAAATTGCGAACTACCAAGCCGTTGCTCTTGCTTTTAAAAGAGAGGGGCAAAAAGCTCGGTGTACTGGAGACATTACCTAGCACTGCTCAAAGAGGAGATCCACTGCCTGTTTGGTGCAATTTTAGTTGCCAGGTGAGCTATGATTATCGCCTGCTGCTGAGTCAGCACGACTGCTTTCCTGCGATAAGAGCTTGATGAGGTTCTTCTCGCTGCTTATCGGTACAACTGCCGATAATAGCCGCAGCTCAGGAAAGAAACAAAACTATGCTGGATGTCGAGCCATGTTGAAATTAAAGGCAACGGGGCGTCTGCGCTGCTCAAGCTCATGGAAAGCAAGTAAAGAAAGTAAATATACCATTAAAACTTGGCAGTAACTTAGTTCATCGTAACTTGAGACAAAAATGCCAGTCTGCGTGGCACAACGAACTAAATAACAAACGACTTTGTAAAACCAGTTTTAGGTAAATGGAAGTCGTGCACCCACCAGGAACGTTTCAAGGAAGTGGTTATATGCCGTGTTTGTATAGGACACACTCCTCACACATAATTTCCTACTAACAAAACAAGACGAACAACAATTTGGTTATACGAAGATGAGCTAACAGTAAACAATGATTTCTTTCATGCCGAAAAGTCGAAACAGTGAGCAAGAAGAATACTGCAGTTTTGTTGTTGTAATGAACGCATGCAATTCCAACCAACTTTGCTCATTGATGAAGATGCAGTTATTGACATTTCAGAGCTTAAGTTTTTAAAGGGAGCAGCTGTTTGAAACAAATTGTAGATTTATTAAGAGATATTCATTATAACAAGCAGACTTTACTAACCACACCTCAGCGACTCTCTCGTTCCTGAGAAAATGGCTGCGGTCTTTATTGGATTGGTTTGAAGTCCCGACATCCTTGCGCAGCCAAGGATGTTTGCAGGAGTTACCCGACTTTCTTAAAAGCTTTTACTAGGGGCCACTTTTGAAATGTTTTTCGTTTGGAAACACTGGATAATATAACAAACGTTTTAGGCCCTGTACACCATCGATCACATTTCACATTTTATAATATTCTGCAGAAAACTTTTCTACACCTTGTGCTTGGCGGACGATGGCCTTACATGCCTAGGTGCCATTGAACCCAAGACAGCACAGCATACATTTCTCTTCCTGACAGGCGACGACCACCCCAAGGAGGATAAGCCGAAGGGACCGTACCCAACTGTTGTGACCAGGGCGGATGGCACCACGGGACTCGTTGTTCAGGCTCACTGCTACGGGAAGTACCTCGGGTTCCTAAATGTGTCCTTCAACGCGGCAGGCAACGTAGTGGCGTGGTCGGGAAATCCAATACTCCTGGAACATTCCATTCCTGAAGGTAAGCACTGATTACGACATAAACACCTGCACTCTGCTTGACAGTGACGCCTTCTCAACCGCAAGAAAACATCTGTAGCCTGAAGTGAGCAGATAGGAGTTTTAAATGACCTCAACGAACTACAGCGAAAGCTTAAATCTTTAAGCTAACCCCACCCTCTGGGTCTGCGACTGCAGCTTCAGTTCCTATCCGCCATGATTGGTCTGGGCGTGTCTTCAGGGTCTTCAGTGTTGGCGGGACACAGATATGAGTGGCGGTGCGCATGTTGCGCTCTTTTTGCCTTGAGTAGGTAGCCAGCTGGTATAATGTTCTGGCACAGCAGTGTATGTTAGGGTCAGCTGATACAAAATAAGGTGATAGGGCTCGTAGCTTTCTTGGCTAATTTGCCAAAAGGTGTCAGTTTTGATTATTGGTATTCTTCGCGTTAGTGCATTCATTGCACTTTAACGATTATAGGGGCTTATTTCGTTTTGTAGACGACTGCCTAGCCCTCCTCGACCGTAATACGGATATTGAAGCTGAGACCGACCGCGATCTCGGATGTTATTGAGATCTTTAAGCAATGCCTAAAGCCACTGCAAGTGACACACGGGGTCCCGTAAGAAGGTTCGTTCCAGTTTTTAGATTTAAGGCTCAGGTTTTCAGTAGGTCATACTTGCTGGAAATGTGAGCCTCGGAGCTGCAGGAAGCTTCTACCGTTCCGTTCGGCGCACTCCAAGGTGAGTAAGAGAGAGATCGCCGGCCTGTGCCTGAAGAACGCTATCGAAAAATCTTGCGCTCATTTCATGCAAGAAAGTTTCTACGCTCAGGTTGCTCGTCTTCTTGACGCTGGGTACCCTCCGGGCATTGTTACTTATGTTAGTCAATGCCTTCTGAAGGAAGTAAAACAAGAACCACGAGCCAGCAACGGGATCGAAGAACCGCCGCAGAAACGAAGAGTGGTCGTTGTGCCGTATACGAGGTCTGTTAGAAAAGTGTCCGACCTTTTGCCGAAGAAAAAAAACTGGCATAACTGGAGCTTTGGAAACCTAGTCGTCTTCAAAGTAGGCTCCTTGGGACTCCACATAGTTTTTCCAGTGGTGCTGCCATTGTTGGAAGTATTCTGAAAAGGCCCTTTTCGGAATGGAGTTTAGCTCAGCTGTCGTTGCAGCCATAATGTCCTCTCTTGTCTGAAATCGCGCTCCTTCCAATGCCCTCTTGATTTTGGGAAGCAGCCAGAAGTCACAGGAGGCCATATCAGGAGAGTAAGTAGTCTGTTGAACTACAGCAGTCTGGTTTGTCGCGAAAAAAGTGTGAATTTAGTGCGATGAATGTGCAGGAGCATTGTCGTGATGGATGCGCCAATTTCCTGTTGATCAAAGCAGAAATCTGGGCGAGTTGGTAAGTATTCATGATATTGTTCACAGCGCAACAACTCTGTCGTCTTTCGTTTTTCCCGTTCTTGTTGCGCTCTGAACAATATCATGAATTTCCTGTTGACCTCAACTTCGGCCTCTTGCGCCGCACAGCACCACGCAGGCGACGGAGGACATCCCTGTAGTATTCTTTTAGTCAATGTTTACTTTGTGGGGTGCGTACGCGTGGTGTGCCACACAGAAGGAGTCAAAGAAAGCAGTCAGCATCACTCTGACATTGCTGCGCACTTGGCGGGCCTTCTTTGGTCTTGGTGACGTGGAATGCTGTCATTGTGACGACTGGAATTTGGTTTCCGGGTCGTACCTGTACACCCAAGGCTCGTCACCAGCGATTATGGTGTTGATGAAGTCGGGGTTACTGTTTGTGGAATCCAGCATATCCTGTGAGACTTCAACACGAAGCTGCTTTTGCTCCACCGTGAGCAGCTTAGACGCGAATTTCGCTGCATCTTTCTCCATGGCGAAATTTTCGGTGATAATGGAATGTTCAGAAAAATTGGTGATGTCCACCTCTTCCACAATTTCTCGGATAGTCACACGATGGTCCCGCGTCACCACAGCGTTCACTTCGGCAATGACCTGCTCATTTCGGCATGTTGATGGCCGACCGGAGCGTGGCTCTCTGTGCACCGATGTGCGGCCGTCTTTAAACCAATTGTACCACTGCTTAATCTGTGTCCTGCTCATAGCATTGTCACCGAAAGCCGTCTGAATATTCCGAATGGTTTCCACTTGGCTGTCGCCTAGATTCTGTCAAATTTGATGCAGTAGCGCTGCTCCTGTCGCTCCGCCATTTTCCTTGCAATAAAAAACCGACGAGAGCACTGCGCACTGCCTCACTCAAACGCTGCGTGCCAGTGACTGACGCTATCGGCAGGCGAGAAAAAATTTGTGCATGCGAACGAAGGCTCAAGGTAGCCTGGTGCAAGCGTGCTTGTTTCAAATCCGTCAGGTGTTCGTAAAAAAAATAAAGTCGGATACTTTTCTAAGAGACCTCGTATACACATTGTGTCACACCGCCTCAAGAAGATTGGTCGGCATAATAAGGTTAACGTCGTCTTTTCGGCCCCTATGAATTTAGGCACTCTGTGCGCAAGTGTTAACAAGGGAGATGGCGAGCGTCGGCGGTTTAACACGGCACATCAGAACCCCTTCGTCGACTGTGTGGAGGGTGTGGTGTACTTCATTCCCCTTTCATGCGGCAAGGTTTACGTCGGCCAGACGGGTCATTGCTTGAATGAGCGGCTGAAAGAACATCGGTACAGGATATTCGAGACAGGTACAGGCAATCTGGCACTGTACGGGCGAAAATGCGTCATGAAAGACCGAACTGCAGGGAAAGAAGAGCAGTGCACTCCGGACTTAGCCAGCTGTTCGGTAATCATCACGCACTCGGACCAGATAGTGCGGGAGATCAAGGAGGCTGCAGAGATAGCCGGGCTGCAAGATAATTGTGTTAGCGCGCCTTCAATCGCTTTGCCAGATGCGGAGTTGCTCTTCTTGAAGAAGTGAAAAGCAAAGATATTTGCGCCTGGTTGTGTAGAAATAAGTATTTAAAGGGTCCCTGAAAGGGGTGTCTGAGGTTGGCAAAAAAATACTTGCATTATGTAGAGCGTAGGCTTCTGAACGTTCATGCCGCGTACAATACATAAAAAGCGAGTAGATAATTTATAATACATTTTCAAAAAGTGCTGCTCCCTAGCCTTGCGGCGACCAGCGGCGGTGAACTTCCGCCCGAATCTGTACTCATTACGTCATTTTAGTACTATTTACGTCACCAGCGCAGGGCTATCATTGGTTCGCGGTGCCAACGTGAAATCGCATATTTAACAAACTAAAAGCTCTAGATACTTCACATTCTCTTTACGGAACCATTTCGCATTTCAGCAAGGAGAGTTCTCGATTATATGCATGTTTACGCGGTTATTGTGTGTTGGGAGTCAGAAATTAGTACTGCACATCCGGTTTACAATGTTTTCGTCTGCTCGTGCCGCTTGTGTCACTCCGCCGGCGCCGCTGTCGAACCGAATCGAGAATCGAGGTGCGATTTGGAGTCACCGCACTACTGATTTCTGTCGCGACCACCGTCGCATGCGCAATCAAAATGGACCGGCCGTGCTGTGTCGTTGGTTGCAAAGCCAGGGTTCGGCAAGATGTTGCCCTTCGGCACTGTCTGCCGAAAGATGGAAGTGAGCGAGCCGTCGTCGTCGTCAGGATTCAGCGCCCGATTTCTGAACGGCGTGTCCTTAAAACCTTGGCCGACGCGCCGCACCGATCGTCGCTTGCGAACTGCCGCCCCACTACAAGCAGGGAGACACGGAGCGGTGAGCATCGCTGCGCCGCTCTACCCAAGCTCAGCTCACAACCGGTGTCGCACTTCGCCGCCGTGCAGCAATGCCTGAGCGCTGCTTGGGATGGTGTACAAATATCGCAAGGCAAGATAGCCTTGTTATCAGAAATACTTCTCGAGCAGCGACAAAGCACGCCTGCTTATGTTGCGAGCTTTCGGCAGCGGCACCACTCGCGGGCGCTCCGGGCGACGAGCTCTGCTGCTGCCTGGCTGCCGTGGTCGTCGCTAGGCCTATTGCCTCTTTGGCATCGAAGCTGCAGCGGCCGGCGCTTCGGAAGTCGCCTGAGCTATAATAAAAGGCTTACTCTAAACATCGCTTTGCAGTCAACAGCATCAGCTCACAATAAAATAATAGTATGGTGGCTTTCCGCGACTCCTTCAGCAGCGAAGCGAGCGGGCGCCAAGCGAGCCGGACCCCACGTCGGGCCAGCGGCAGCTGCGGGACGGTTGTGGCAAGAAATTTGCTCGTATCACAGTCGTTACCTTTGCCAGCAGCTCAGTATTGGTCAGCGATCCTCAAAAATGACACATTTTTCACATTTCTTATCCCAGGGTTTATTATTTACGTCAAAAACACACTTTAGCTCGTTTTTATGACGCCGGCAGACGGGATCCAGGCTGGCCGGCCGGCCGGCATGCTCGGCGTACATCACGTTCGCACAAGAAAATGCAAAACAGCCATGATACCAGAGAGGATGCTTCCTAGATTCGAGCAACGAAAATATGTCTGTGCAAAAGTGGATCTTTCGGCAACGACACCGCCTGCGGCAACGCCGCGCGACGAACTGCGCGCTGGTCCCAGGCTTCCCTAGTCGTCGCTAGGCCTATCTGGTTTCGCATTGAAACCGTAGCTGACGGCGCTTCGGAAGTCGCCTACGCTATAATAAAAGGCCTACTTTTCACATCGCTTTACTGCGAACTCGTCCCATAATAAAAGATATATTCGATTTCCACAATGCCTTCAGCAACGGAGCTAGCAGACGGTAGGCGAAGCGCACCAAGTAGCAGCAGCACCAAAGCGGCTGTGGGATGAAATTTGCTTGTATCGCAGTCATCACTTTTACCAGCAACTCGGTATTGGCCAACGATCGTCAGAAATTATGCATTTTTTACATGCATCTATCCAAGGGCTTGCTATGGACGAGAACAAACAATACTAGCGCGTTTTTCACTCGCCGGCGGCCGGCATCAAGGCTGGCAGGCAGGTCCGGCGTGGCTCGGCCCCGAGCGCCCTGAGCAGCGCGCTGTATGGCACCATGACGCTGCCGCTCTCCGCGCTCGTATTGGCTCCCGCTTCCCGTCGTTGCGTTTTCAGCGCGCGGCTCGTCGTTGACATCCAGCAGGTTGGACGCAGGAGACGAGCTGCGATCGGTCGTTACGACGTCGTTCACAACGGCGCGCCGCAGCGAATCGCACACACTTTTCGCACATATGTCCCCGCCTTAAGGCTGAAATCCCATTTCGGCACTCATCCGCAAAAGTCGTTCCTTCAGCTCGGGGTCCATAGTACGAGAGAAGCCGCAGCGACGGTTGCGAGACACAGGTGAACACAGCAGACAGCGGGAAAGCGAGCGAGCGAGCGAAATAGCGCGTCAACCGGAAGTAAACAAACCGATCTCGTCGATGACGTATTTGTGGGCGGAGCATGGTCCCAGCCTGTAATCTTTATTTTTTTATGGTTCGCCCCGGTGTACGAGTTGAGAGGGAAAAGGCTGGTGGTCATTTTTAATAGCCATTATCTCTGGTTCCACACAAGATAGATAAAAAATTTTTGCGGTAGGATGATGGATCGTTCAATGTCTATCAATACTTCGACTTCTCTTTGCCTACATGGACACCATTTCAGGGACCCTTTAAACACAATTTTCACCCATTAAACGTCAGTTTGCAGTCAGCTCTTGTGTGTCTTCGTTCTTCGTCGTGTCGTCTCGCTGGTTTTCGCTGGTATTTATATGTAATGGATCACCAACTATCCCGCACTCTTACCCTGCTGAACAAGACCGGATAGCGAGGTGTCGTCGTATATCATAACCGAAAACTTCCGAAGTTGTGTAGTAGTCACACGCAACGTTTTCGCATTTTTCCACATAATAAGAAGAGTTCAGGGCTCTCGTAATTTTCGTAAACTTATCTTATCTCTAATGAATACAACGGCCAACATTGAGATTACAAGACAAGGTTGTTAAGGTCGGTAGTTGACCACTCGGGTAACCAGGGAAGCTATCTGCCTTTGTTCTGCCAACTGACTGCCCAATGAGAGCGCAGCACAACGTAGTACGTTCGAGAGCGAAAACTTACGTAGTACTTCCTCCGGTTGAGAAGTAACAGACAGTAAAGCACAAGCCGTGGAACGCTTAAGGAACGCTTGCACAACGAAGGCAAATGGTCTAAAATCACCGAAAAATTGAATACTTTATTTTGTGCCCTGAATTGCAGTAAGGAACTTTATATCATTGCGAAGAAACGCTTACGCAGTTCAGGGTGAGTCATACCGGCACAAGCCATATCGTTCGAAATGCATTTACACGTTCCATATATTTGGCTACTTCTAATTGCATGCCAGCGTTCGTATTGCCTTCGGCCATCTGATACTCGGGTTCTGTAATTATAGAAATTTTTTGTTGCCCTAAAATATAGCAACATACAAGTATTCATGCAATCACTGTAAGTCAACGTAGGCAATAGGGACTGCATGTGTAGCGTTTTGATGCGAAAGCAACACTACGACAGCCAAAGCGACACCTCGGGGGGCCGAAGTCGCGCCGTCGCTACGCTGAGCTTGTTTCAATTGGTCGAAATGGCCGTGACGTCAGAGTGCGCGAATTTCAAGCAGGGCCAATTGTACTTTTGCTAGTAACCATGCAACCAATAAAAGGGATCGTATAATGATGCTCCATGTAAGTGGGACTGAGTTTGGTTAATTGCTTAACCAAAGCAAACCAGTTAGCGATTAACCTTTCCAGTCAGACCATATAAATAAAACCGAGTAGGAAATTGGTCGAGTTGGGGAAACCAACCAGGGTCTCCGGAGTGCGAGACGAGCACGCTACCCACTCCACCATGCCAGCTCGATGGTTTGAAATGAACAAAGGCGCGTGTAGTGAATTCACTCGCAACTTCCTCCCTTCCCGTCACGGCGAGGTTCAGGTTTCCACCGAGGTATGGGAGACAGATACATTTCCTTTCTTCAAAAATCATTTTACCGACCAGCAAGGCGTAGAGACGAACGGGCGATGGCGTTCTGTGGACTCCCTGGCAGCGTTGCAAGACGCTGTCGCGTTCCACTCTTAGAGGCGAAGCTTAACATCTTCAGTGACACAAGCAGCAACATCGCGCTTAAGGCTTTCGCCTCACCGCGCTTGATGTCAACAAAGTGCCCTCTTGAATTTTAAAAAATGAGTGTTCAAGTAGGTATAAGCAATACCTACAGATTATGGCTTACTATTAAGTTAAAGCAGGAGATTTTCGACAAATGTTGGTGAAAGTTTAGTTTGGCAAATTGCCGATACTGGCGTGGAAGTACGTCATCGAGTTTCCTGTAAGAAGGAGACAGCTGTCCCCAACATTATTGTGATATTCAGGAGCTGTGCCAAACGCAACACAGTTCTTTAGAATGGGAAGAAAATCTGAATATCCACGCAGGACCCCGGCCAATAGTCCAGCTCTCCGATATTTATAAATGAACTTCTTTGCCCAGCCATGAAACAGCTGCTTCGCAAAGCCATTGCAATAAATAAAGGACAGGGTTGGACCTTTTTGTGTACAAATGGCGAGGAAATGCTTGCGCAGAAGGGCGAAACTTCGTTTATCTTACACATTCATGGCGCGCGGGATACTGAAGATTTTCTTAATAAGTCTTCTTGCAAGCGTACTGTATTGCTCTAAAAAAGATAAAATCTCCATGCGATGTGAATAGTATTGTACGCGCTGATCCTAAAATTCACATGTTTTCACTTGAGCGTTCACTCTGCAAGAAATAAAGGGCAGCTTTCACTTCTGCTGGATGAATTTGCATCCCAGTTTCCCTCAGTTATGCACCCTGAGACGTGGTAACGTGTTACGGCCACAGATACCAGCGAGAGAACTATCTGTTTATATATTTAATAAACCGATCGAGCAGACAAAGGAGTGGCCTTTCAATCTTAATGAAAAAACTCTGCCTCTCCCGTAACCGAGAGTAGAGTAAGCATGAAATGTTTACGGGCCTAATGTCATCTCGGTGGACACCCGAACCGCACCGTACAGGAAGGGAGGAACGCCACCACCCGTTCAGCGCGATGCCTTGTCATTTGAACGCAAGGTTTTTTGAGGAAAGGAAATGGCGCAGTAATTCTCTGCCATCTCGGTGGACACCCGAACCGCACCGTAAAGGAAGGGAGGAACGCCACCACCCGTTCGGCACGATGCCTTGCACTTTGAACGCAGCGCTTCTCCCCCGGATCACGTACGACAACGAAGTGCAACATGCAATTTATGTGGTTTTTGCACGCGTTATTAGAAATCGGAAATTATAATTCCGTGCGTTATCAAACCCACAGCTCCACTGATATCTTGATAAACATTGAGAAGGCACTGGCAGCAGTTATTTTTTGTCTCGTTTGGAGACCAACCAGCGCTTGCATGCCGGTCGCGTAGGAGGGCTTACGGAGTCTCGTTAAATCTCGCTAAGTTTCGTACGGTGCCCGGATGTTCTCGTTTCAGAGCCCGGATGACTGGAATTCAGTGCCCGGATGACTCGATTTCAGTGCCCGGATGACTCGATTTCAGTGCCCGGATGACTCCATTTCAGTGCCCGGATGACTCGATTTCAGTGCCCGGATGACTCGATTTCAGTGCCCGGATGACTCGATTTCAGTGCCCGGATATCTGGATTTCAGTGCCCGGATGACTGGATTTCAGTGCCCGGATGATGGCTCTCGGTCTCGGCGTGACGTCACCACACTGCCGACAACGGGGGCTAAAAGCATTTCATGCTTAAAAATGAATTTGACTGCGATATCTTTTCCGTATTGCCTTTCATAAATGAAGAAGTCAAATGTCTAATGCTCACATCACGGTGCCTGGTTTTTCCTGTTATGTATCGATCGCCTGAATCTGATTTAGTTTGTTTCAGTGGTCGCTCAGAAAGAACTACGTGTGTGATAATAACTGAACTTTCATTCTTGAGGGTGATTTTACTATAGATGTATCAAGTTCTCTTCTTCTCAGGCGGTGCTTTTGTCAGTTATAGATTCTAGTGGAAATACGAATTTAGCAAGAGCAGCGACACACATACGCCACAGAGCACGACATTAATTGATTTCTTTGTCAGCACTATCAATCTAAGCTCTTTACAATCAGGAGTCGTATGCAGTGACATTAGTGACCATTTTCCCATCCGTATGGTCGTCGAATATGCAGGCCAAAAAACTTGTGATACCGCTGAAGGATTAAAGCAGCACAGACTATTATATTGCATCACTGACAGCGGATGGTTTCCGCTCAAGGCTCATGTGCAAAGAGGAATGACGTATTTGCTTCAGGTAAAGCAGATACCACGATAATTTTAACGAAAGGTGCCATAAAAAGAATGGTCTTAAGCAGCGGATCACCAAAGAAAGGATGAAGGTGGTAAAATAAAAAAAAATATTCACGAAGATGTTTCTCATGCCCGAGTACTCATAAGTTCTCTAGGCTGAATCAGCGAGAAAAGGAAATACTTGCATGAACACTCCCAAATAGACTGCAGTCAGGGCAGCGCTCAAAAGTGGCCAAAGGTTAATAAACTGCTTCAGCGGGCACCATGCACTTCATGTGTTTGCGAATTTATCTTCGAAGGCCAATAGCTACAGGGATGAGAACTCGCTGAAAGGTTTAATGAACTCATCATTGGTGTTATGAGCCTTGCGCCGTGTTTTCAGATGCGGATGCATTGGATTAAAATACTCTATAAGGCTTTTTTTTTCTTGAAGCTATCTATAGTCATGAGCAGGAACTTAGTAGCATTTTTTCTTTACTTAATAATGGTAAAGTGCGTGATGCAGATGGAATTACAGGTGCGCTTCAAAAGTATGTTTTAGATATTATAGCTCCCCTGCTTACATATACCTATAACCTTGCTTTATCTACAAGATGCTCCCCCAGATTGATGCAGGTATCACAAGTCATTGTAGTTTTGATAAACGGAGATAAAAATGACATGTCAAATTTTACATCGATATCTATTCTGCCTATTTTTTCCAAAGGATTAGAAAAATATTTTACAAGAGACTATGCAAATTATAGGCAAATTCAAGTTACTGTCTGCATCTCAATGCGGCTTGTGTGAGGCAGATCTACCTATGCATCTTTGCTGCCACAAAAATGAACTAGTTCCTGAAGCATTTGAAACTAAACAGGCATGCGCAGGGATCTCCATAGACTTCTCAGAGGCCTTTGATCACCTCTTTCGTCATACTACTGCAGAAACTTGAACTCAATGACGTACGTGGCAAAACTCAACATCTAGATTCTTAACTCTAACACCGTTTCTAATGTGCAAATTAGGAAAAGACGTTTCCTCCATTCAGAATATCACTGCTAGGGTCCCACAGAGAAGCTTTATAGCTTGCCAGGTTCGGGCAGCTGAGATTCCACAGAGACAACGACAGAGCTGTCAAAATAACAGCAAGGGATGATTATCCGCAGAGGAGGTTATGATGAGCAATCAAAATATGAAAGGTACCCTCACTGTAAGCTTCATTTTAACCACCATTATTGCTTGTAGCTCTTAAAAAGGTAGCTTTATATTAAGCATGAAATGCTTTTAGCCCCCGTTGTCGGCAGTGTGGTGACGTCACGCCGAGACCGAGAGCCATCATCCGGGCACTGAAATCCACTCATCCGGGCATTGAAATCCACTCATCCGGGCATTGAAATCCACTAATCCGGGCACTGAATTCCAGTCATCCGGGCTCTGAAACGAGAACATCCGGGCACCGTACGAGACTTAACGAGATTTAACGAGACTCTGTAAGCCCTCCAACGCGACCGGCATGCAAGCGCCGGTTGGTCTCCAAAGGAGTCACAAAAAATAACTGCTGCCAGTGCCTTCTCAATGTTTATCAAGATAGCAGTCGCTGTGCGTTTGATAATGCACGGAATTATAATTTCCGATTTGTAATAACGCGTGCAAAAAGCACATAAATGCCACGATACACTTCGTTGTCATACGTGATCTCTTAGGGGCTTCGCGCATCGAAGCAAAGCCGCGCAGGCGCACAGGGGCCCGGGGGATAAGCGCTGCGTTCAAAGGGCAAGGCATCGCGCCGAACGGGTGGTGGCGTTCCTCCCTTCCATTACGGTGCGGTTCGGGTGTCCACCGAGTTGGCAGAGAATTACTGCGCCATTTCCTTTCCTCAAAAAACCTCTGCCGCTCCCGTAACCGAGAGTAGAGTAAGCATGAAATGTTTACGGGCCTAATGTCATCTCGGTGGACACCCGAACCGCACCTTACAGAAAGGGAGGAACGCCACCACACGTTCAGCGCGATGCCTTGCCATTTGAACGCAAGGTTTTTTGAGGAAAGGAAATGGTGCAGTAATTCTGTGCCATCTCGGTGGACACCTAAACCGCACCGTAATGGAAGGGAGGAACGGCACTAACCGTTCGGCGCGATGCCTTGCCCTTTGAACGCAGCGCTTCTCCCCCGGGCCCCTGTGAGCCTGCGCGGCTTTGCTTCGATGCGCGAAGCCCCTAAGAGATCACGTATGACAACGAAGTGTATCGTGGCATTTATGTGCTTTTTGCGCGCGTTATTAGAAATCGGAAATTATAATTCCGTGCATTATCAAACGCACAGCGACTGATATCTTGAGAAACATTGAGAAGGCACTGGCAGCAGTTATTTGTTGTGACTCCTTTGGAGACCAACCGGCGCTTGCATGCCGGTGGCGTAGGAGGGCTTAGAGAGTCTCGTTAAATCTCGTTAAGTCTCGTACGGTGCCCGGATGTTCTCGTTTCAGAGCCCGGATGATGGCTCTCGGTCTCGGCGTGACGTCACCACACTGCCGACAACGGGGGCTAAAAGCATTTCATGCTTAAAACCTTGCATTCAAATGGCAAGGCATCGCGCTGAACGGGTGGTGGCGTTCCTCCCTTCCTGTACGGTGCGGTTCGGGTGTCCACCGAGATGACATTAGGCCCGTAAACATTTCATGCTTACTCTACTCTCGGTTACGGGAGAGGAAGACATTTTTTTTGCTGGTGCAGGCAGCTGAGATTCTACGAAGACAGTAATATGGTAGTTAGAATAACAATAAGGGATCATTGTGCCCAGACGAGGGCATGCTGATCAATGTAAAGAGGAAAACGACCCTCGCTGTAGGCTTCGTGTTAACCTCCATTGCTGCTGTAGCTCTTACAAAGGTAGTTTTATGGGTTACCATTTGCAGGCAGTTGAGATTCCACGAAGAAAACGGGAGACCTGTTAGAATAACAATGAGGGATCATTGTGCGCAGACGAGGACATGGTGAACCTCCTGGGCAAATACCGCGAATACGTGACGGCTGCCACCCGGGCACCCGTGGGCGCGTCCCGGGTGCTGCTGAACGCCGACGACGGAGCCTGTCGCAGGGCCGAATGCAACATAGGGAACCTGCTGGCCGACTCCTTTTTCGAGCACTACCTGGATACGGACACGGGCTCCAAACACGTCTGGTCCGTGGCCAACGGGGTCCTCCTCAACGGCGGATCTATTCGCACCTCCATCGGACGCTCTAGTAAGGAGCCGCAGCGAAACGTTCCTTGTGACGATTCGCCAAGTTTCATGCGTTCGCTGTATTGCTCAAATAGAAACCACATATAAAAAACAGAGCCTATACTGAACCATACTGGCAGCACGCTGGCAAAAGTCGAAATCCGCGCGCCGTCGCTACCAGGTCACAGAGAAGGTGTGAAAATCCGATGAAAAACTATACCGCGAGGTTATGAAAACAAAATGGAAAGCTTAAAGCGTACAGACCAACACCGATCTGTGACGTGGCAGAACGCGACGGCGCTGATTTCATCGGTAGTTCGTACGGCCCATAGAAACGTATATAACGGAGAGACTTCGAAGTAGTTTTCCTATTTCGCACTGCACCTAACAGTCACGTCTTGGGCGGCAGAAGCTCAATAGATCGCAGATTCGAATGTGCATGTATGTGCATGTATGACGCGCTACTTCGAATGCGATGTGTATTTAAAACGCCACGATAAGGTCAGACAAGTGTAGGGATATGAACTGCTTGTTCTTATTGTTATGAAATGCATAGGAAGGAAGCCAACAGTCATCGACACCGAAGAAAGCACAAGAGAATGATTCTTCCATTTTTTTTAATTGTAAAGTTTAAAATGTATTTAAACGCATGCCACTGGTATCCGAGCTTATAATATCGGAATCGTTGCCAGTTATATTTAACGGAACTGGACAATGCTATAAATGCGTTTATGCGCAGCGTTCGGAGTTTGTTGGTTTTAATCCCACCGGCGGCTGGTGGTTTTCTTCTACTTTCTCTTCAAATATCTCTGAGGCATAAACTATATTACAATTTTATTTCCCATTAATCAACATCAAAATTAAAAAAGCCGCCGCGGTGGCTCAGTGGCTATGGTGTTCGGCTGCTGGCCCGAAAGACGCGGGTTCGATCCCGGCCGCGGCGGCTGAATTTCTTTGGAGGAGAAATTCGAGGCCCGTGTACTGTGCGATGTCAGTGCACGTTAAAGAACCCCAGGTGGTCGAAATTTCCGGAGCCCTCCACTACGGCGTCTCTCATAGCCTTAGTCGCTTTGGGACGTTAAACCCCATAAACCATAAACCACAATTAAAAAAGACATTTCCTTATGTTTGGTTTTGTGGACTCTTGGCTTACTTCATGCAATCGTAAAGACAGTTTGTTTCCTATTGTTTTCTTATTAGCTAAGACGAAGTTGTTTATCCAAAATATACTGATGGCATTTCACGTAATGCACTGGTTATCTTGTACGACGATAACTGCAAGAGCAATTAAAGTCATTGCTTTTTTACTTATCGAGGACAGTGCTGTTCCTTACCCCCAAAATATGTGACAGACTTCGCTTTCCGTGTAAATTGGAAATAATGCTGTAAGTATATTACATCTTTGCAATTTGTACTAAGGGAGTAATTACTCATTGACATCCACCCAAGCGCAGCCATACGCCTACAAAGGAAAGCTATACAGCTTTCTCAGAAACTTCGCAGTCAAAGAAAAATTCGTCCTGGTCCGGGGTTCGAACCCGGGACCACCGCTTCACCGGAGCATTCGCTCTACCAGTTGAGCTAACCGGGACGGCAAGCTTATGGTAGGGCGAGAGCGAATTGATCAATCACTCAAAGTGGGAACAGTGTTGACCAAATATTTAGGGTAATTACTCAATGCCAATGTCAATGTCATGTCAATTGTCAATGAGTAATTACTCCCTTATTACAAATCTACTCCACCTTAAGGGATTCCCCTAAACATTTGGTCAACACTGTTCCCACTTCGAGTTATTGATCAATTCGCTCTCGCCCTACCATAAGCTTGCCGTCCCGGTTAGCTTATGGTAGAGCGACTGCTCCGGTGAAACGGTGGTCCCGGGTTCGAACCCCGGACCAGGACGAATTTTTCTTTAACTGCGAAGTTTCTGAGAAAGCTGTATAGCTTTCCTTCGTAGCCGTATGGCTGCGCTTGGGTGGATGTCATTGAGTAATTACTCCCTTATTACAAATCTACTCCACCTTGGGGGATTGCCCTAAACATTTGGTCATATTTGCAATTTGAATTTTAATGGTCTATTTGGTGGCAAAATTTATGTTACCGAATTTTTAAACTGTGTGGATACATGCTATGTGATTAGGTGGTATTAGTGTCTAAGCAAAAGAAAACACGAGGCGTAGGATACATCCGGTGACCAGCCTGTGGAGATATGTTGGGAGCGCAGCGTTTCTTGCTTGTTCTTGCACTTCGACGGATATCTAATGTTGCTGTGCCCTCTGAGGCCGGCAACAAGCCGCTGTCAGGCACTTGAGGCTCTGAATTTTCATCATATGGGAAAGAGAATGACTTTCTGGATCACTGGCGATGTGGAAATTGGGCGATTCACCACAGAATTAAGGATTCATTGAAATAAAAAACAACTGGTTGAAATCGGCACAAAAGCAAAAGTAAGCAATCAAATACAAAAAAAAGTGAGAGGACTTGAACTGCAAGGTTCTTTTCCTAAATACATTCGGTTTCCACAACAAACGGAAGCACTCTCGTACGCGTTGTCTGTTACTATTTACGTCATCACATAATCCTGCTAGGGTGTTTGCGTGCACCGTTTACATGACCGGTAGCTTCGTTTGTTAGAGTGCATGCAATGATTCGCCTGTCCGGTAATTTCACTGCTTTTGTGCTTTCTCTCCTGGGTTTCTTTCGTCAACATCACAGACCAGATCAATATGGAAGATGTGATGATAGCGCTGCCCTTCGGCAACAAGCTGGCCCTGGTGAACCTGACTGGCGCGCACCTGTACCGCCTCTTCGAGCACGGAGTAGAGAATTACCACCCTCTGGAGCCCAGTGGCAGCTTTCCACAGGTCTCAGGTGTGTCTCACCAGTCCTCCCGTGAAGTATAAATTAAGAGCTGACGATGATGAGGTAGGCACGTTGCACTCAAAGTGCAGTCCAAACAGGCCCTTTTCCTTTTCCGCTTCATCCAAATCAGTAAGCACTGGCTTGTATTGACGACAGGCTTAATCATTTATTACCCTCAGCGCCTTTGTAAGACGTTACAGAAGGGGGGGGGGGGGGGGAGGATAAGAGATTGAACTTCTAACAAATTTCAGGCACATGGCACATGAAGTATACATAAAAAAAGGAAAAAAATTGGCTGTGGCTTAGCTAAGGCTACGCCTGGATAATCGAAAAGCTCTCGCTGCTTTTCAGCCAACTCCCAAGCTATCACTTCTGGATCGGTGTTTCTGCACCGCCCGACTGTTGCTTCTTCTTCTCCTTCCATGGCAAGTGTCTGCGCCTGTTCTATGGGCAAGCGCGCCTGATATACCCCTCCCTTCAAATGTGCACTGCGAACGGCTTCGGCGAAAGGTCAAACAGTGGCGGGATGGCCGCCTCTTTTATGGCCGCCGCTGCCGCTCACGCTTTTTAGCGCTGCCTTGCGAAAGAACCTTCTCCTCTTGGGGCGGCGGCGGCGACCGCGCAGCAGCGGCGAAGGGTAAAACGGTGGCGAGGAGGAGAAGCGGCGACGCTCAGACCACGGAGTCAGCGCGTGGCGGCGACGACGGCTGCGGCAGCAGCGGCCACCTGCGCTCCGCGTGACGTCGCTCGCTTTCGCGCATGCGTAGCTGTGGCTAAAATTGATCACGGCGCACGCCAGACCCGGTGTTGACGAGTCTAGCGAAGCTTTTCGGTTCAAAAGTATCAACAGGCGTTACAGGAAAGAACACCAGCACTCCAGGCAATGCGAAAAAAAATAGGGAAGAGTACAACGAACTATCCTAACCTCACATCTTGCAGAGCAGACACACAAGTGGATATGTGCACGCTAGGCGAAAAATCCTTAAGTCACAGCTACCCACTCCAAGATTTCCATCGACAGCTGCCGAAAACAAAACAAACAATGTCAAATGGATTTCATCATTCTAAAAGAAGATTAAAATGAGTGGCTGGAAGAAAGCCGTACAACAGCAGCAGGAAAGCGATTTCATTTCCGGATCGTTTTTGCAAATAATGCTTTTTTGCATGCTGCAGTTTTATATAGTGGTCCACGCATGCTGAGAGGTAATGAGGGGGAAATACGTATGTGTTGCGGAGAATACCATGTAGTGAATAATATATTGCATGAAGTAGATTGAAGCGAAAGATAATGCTGCGATGCTGCAGTGCTTCTCGTTTCAATGTTTCTTTGGCCTAAGTTGAACCAAACTGCCTTTCTTATATACCGGTCTACCAAGCACATATCGGGTTGCTAATGTCAGCAGTTTTTGCAGTTTGATTTCGTCTTTTAATGTAGGAGAGCCCCATACGATTCTAGCGTACTCTAATATTGACCTGACACGCGATTTGTAGAACACATCCTTAGTGTCTGAGGGAGCTCTCGCGTGTTACGTCTCAAGAAGCCGAGACGGTGACATGCTTTACCGAGTATGTAACCGATGTGCCGACTCCAAGATAAGGAAGCAATGAAAAATACACCGAGATACTTGTATTCTGTGGCATGTCTTCTAAGCGCATTTTCTATTTGTAGGAAACTTCACTTGTTCTTTTGTTCTAGAAAACCGCACCCGTACCGGCATGTGAAGGTTTAGGTTAATGCCAAATTTTTTTACGCCAGTCGTGTATTTTGTGTAGGCCATTTTGAACTGCAGTGCAGTCGGTCTCTGAACTTATTTTTCTATACAGTACACAATCAGCGGCAGATATTGTTGCGCACGACTGGGCATTTACATTAACACCATCGATATAAATTAGGAAGAGCAGGGGCCCAAAACAGGCCCCTGGGGAGCTCCTGATGCAACATCACTATGCTCCATACACAATCACGCACTGCTGCCCAGCACGTAAGCATTCAGCAGTACAGGATATTACTTGTGCAGAAAGTATTACAAAACAGAGTGTATTATATAGCAAAGCCTAAACGGTGCTTACAGATCACACATCTATGAAGAATGTCTGAGTCGTGGAGAAGAGGCCCTTTCAGCAGCCATGGCTCGTCCAAAACTTCACGCTCTACTCGTCGGTAGGAAGGGACTGCACGGCTTTGTGGATGGCTCTTTCGTTCGCCTTATTTTATTGAACGTGACGTTTGAGGTCCTGAAGCTGCTGGTTAGTTGGGGCGGGGGGCACAGCTGTGGACTGCGGAATACTTGTGACCTCCTGGGATTCTTTAACCAGCTGCAATAGCATCGCACAGCACGCGGCCGTTACTTTTCT
Organism: Amblyomma mixtum; assembly: GCF_055824585.1. Lineage (NCBI taxonomy): Eukaryota > Metazoa > Arthropoda > Arachnida > Ixodida > Ixodidae > Amblyomma > Amblyomma mixtum. The sequence goes on along the minus strand of NC_143021.1, from coordinate 4,435,640 downwards.
TTTTATTTCGGACGCATCGAAATGTGGTCTACTTGGCCGTGGCTGCGTCCCTGCAGGGATCTTCTATGCTCTGGAGCTCAACGGCTGAGCCACCTAACCTCACGTGGCATACCTGAAAGAGCGGGAACCAAGCACTCGGTGCCTTCTGTAGGGTGTCGGTTGTCTGAACGCAAAGCCGAGCAGCCTCATTGTGGTCACGAAGGGCAGCAGTTTAAAATTAACCTGCTAACGAGAGAACTAACGTCGCATCGAACATAAGAAAAGGAACATAACAAAAGGGGATTAACTGCGCCTATATATTTTAGGAGAGCGGGAAGGAAAGGGGTTGCTAACAAGAGAAGAACGAGTAGAGCGGCGGCGAGAAGCGCTCCTATATGCACTGCATGCCCCTGTGATGTGATTGCACGCGCGCCGATGCAAGTGTATCACAGCACGTTCCAAGTGCTGGCACCAGCTGCGATGAGGGCGTGGGCGCATGAATTCTTGATCGTGAGAGTATCACGTGGGAGATAACTGTTTCGAGCAGTGCTGTCGTCTGTTGTGCAGTGCACTGGCATTAATGGACAGCAATTACCTGCGGCAATGGCATTGGAGCGCGAAATTTGTTTTGTCGCCTAAACCAAATATTGCTGCAATAAAGTTTTTTTGATCATAATTACATTTGTAATAGCAATTCAATAAGCTGCATATTGTATTTTTTCTTGGACCACTCAGAATGAAATGCAAGACTGAACACGCCTGAACGCTGAAATTTTTTGTCATTAACTGCCTTACTATGCGAGTTCAAACATTTTAGGCAAGTCATAAATGTCTGACCAAACCCACCAAGCGTTTTATATTGCTCACAAATGTCCCGCTAGTTTCTTGAAGACTTGTAAAAATGGTAGTTTGTGCTAAAATAAAAAGTAAAACTGTTTAAAAGAATTTCTGCTCTCAGTTTATTCGGAGCTGATACCTAAATGCAATACATTCACATTGATCAGAACAATTTGAGGGCCTGGAATGATATTTTGTTGCGAAAGCAACACTACGCCCACCTTTTCGCCTCTTCAGCGTGGCCGCACTTTCGCCGACGCGGTGACTTCACGAATAACCTTGAGCCGCCGCCTAGCAACAGCAGCAGCAGCCGCCGCCGCGCTTCGCTAGATGGCGCCGCCGCCGCAGGCGTTCGCTTCGCCAGTTGTGCATAGTAGCGACACACTACTTTACTGACCATCGAAGAGTTTTCGTGGGTGTAAATAAAGTTGTAACCAATGCTTAAATACGTGTCTTCTTCGTGTATAAACAATAGAGCTTAGCCAGAACGCCAAAGCGCCTAACCGCAAGCGAATCCTAAGCGTAGCCAGGCAGCGGTTGCTTTCGCAACACAACCAGGTTTAACCAGAGGTAAACCACTGCCATTTTTGTTAATATTTCTTGAAGAAACAGGGTTTTGCACTCGTATATAAATTAAAGCTTCTCTCACGTGACTAGTAAATTTTTTGCCCCAATTATTCTGAGAAATTGCTTTGGAGTGTGCAATAAACTAAATGGCCGTGCATTTTCTGTAAGCATCGGGGAGGGCTGAGCACAAAGCCTCGTGCGGCTGGTATGCAATGAACCTTTTCGAAAACTCACTCAGCATAAACTCAGGTTGCTTTATCTGAGATCAGTTACCAACAGATTATAAAGGGTACCTCAGAACTGTTTCAAGAAACGAAATTTAGATTGGCTGGTTGGTTTATGGGGTTAATGTCCCAATGTGGCACAAGCTACGGGGCGCCCGTAGTGGAGGGCTCCGGGTAATTTCGACCGCCTGGCGTTTTTTATGTATTCTTTTTTTTTATAAAGCTGCTAGCACAGAGGCAAGGGCCGTGTCAGGGTGGGACTGACATCACTAAATATCGAAATATGAAGTAAAACAAGCAATGAAAAAAAAGCACATTAGATGTAATCGCAAGCTGAAAATAAAAGCAGTGCATTAAAACAATAAATGAAAAATAACCGACTTCACGTTCTATGTTCAATAAACGTCTCAAATTCATCTTTGTCGTCGAATTCTAGCCACGTACTATCAAGGGCGTTCCACTCGACTAGAGAACGGGGAAAGAATGAATATTTGAAAACAATGCTCTTTGTTTGCAAAGGAAGCAAAGTAAACGGATTTCTGCGTCTTGTAGCGTAACCAGAAGAAAATTTCACATACATGTACTTACGAATGTTGCTCTTCAATTTACCTCTCGCGACTTTAAATAGAAAACGTAAGCGCGCAATCTTATTCCTCTCTGATAGTGCCCTCACCAGCTCCATCGCGGAATCCAGTAACGGATATTGTCTAATTGAGGATAAATCTAATTGCTTTCTTTCGCACTGTTTCCATTTTATTAAAGTTAACATAAGTGAATGGATGCCACATATAGCCGAAGTCAAGAACAGGTAAAACGAGAGCCTTATACGCAAGAAGCTTAACACCGTTTGATGAGTTGCGAAGGCATCGCTTCAAGTAATAAAATTTTATCATTGCGTTATTTGCAATGTGGGTAATGTGATGATCCCAACACAGATCATGAGATATGTGAAGACCTAGGTACTGTATACAGAAACTCGGAGAACTTGGTAACCATCAGCTCAATAATCGAAAATAAACGGACACTTATAATATTGTCACAGAAGCAGGTAGGCAGGGTTATATTTTGCCACAACGTCCAAGCGCCAGTGGAAACGGCCCGGCCGGCGAACCGACTAGCGAGCGAGCTCTCGGGCGATGAAGAGCGCGTGCCAGCCTCCTGAGCGCGACTATTAGGCGGCGCCAGTAATGCGTTGCGGCAATATGTAATTGTTAGAACAACACTTTAACATAAGTCGCACACATCTACCATGTTTTACACTACTTCATTAGTCTATGAAATCAACATTAAGCTTAACTTGATCATTACGGGAATTTATAATAGAGTAGAGGACACAGTCGTCGGCATACAACCGGAGTTTTGTGTTACAACCATCTACAATGTCATTTATTTGAAGCAAAAAAATTAAGGGTCCCAGTACAGAACACTGGGGTACCCCAGATACAACCGGCAAAAATTTAGGAGCATGTTCTCTTTAAACTACATATTGGCACCGGGGCGTCAGGTACGCTGAAGCCAGGTTAAAAAAAAACAGATTATTTTTTAACATGCTATGAACCTTAAATAGCAGTTTTGTGTGGGAAATGTTGTCGAATGCTTTGGCTAAGTCCAAGAACAGTGAGTCTATTTGACTTCCGTTATTTATAGCTAAAGATGTGCACTGGCGTCGCACCATACACGGGCCTCTAGAATTTCACCTTCTACGAAAGGCAACCACCTATTTCGGTTCAGTAGCCATCGCAGTGGCATACAAAACGCAGTTTACCAGAGCTAATTGGGAACAAGAGGAAGGCGCGTAGGAACAGCGAAAAGCTACATCCGGGTATGGGAGACATTTTAGACTATTTTAACGCGATCCCGTTAAGAAGCCCGTGTTACAAAAAAGCCAGCGTCGTCGTCGTTGACCGCAAGCGAAAAATCGCCGGAGAAGCAACCTAGGTGGCAGTTGTCAATTTGTACATTGGTATGTGAGCAAATGCCCACCGTGGCAGTTTGTAATAAGTTAAAGATTGCTCTAGAAGAGTAACCTGGGTCTCACAAGCCTCACCGATGGCAGCACCTGACATCGTAGGACACTGACGCATCACTTGACCTCTGCGCTAAGAATTGCCTGAGGATTCCCAGGGGTCTAAAATGTAAAGTAGTGAATGACCAGGATGGGTATACATACATACATACATACAGGAATTTTATTGCAAGATATATATACACAGTACATAGCGTGTGCCCGCAGAAGCGCAAGCGCTTGTGGGCGGGCCACGGCAGTCACAACAGCATGCGGTGAATACAAAACGCTGAAAGTGCACACTTTACAATCCTTAAGAAAAAGAAGAAGAAGAAAGAAGAAAAAAAAGCAATAACACAAAGTCGAAATATTACATATAATTCAGTCAACAAATTTAGCGATTGAGAATTATGTAAAGCAAAGAAAATCTGCAGTTAATAAATGGAACACAAATTTAAAAACAAGATAGAAATTACAAAGCAAATTTGTATTTCCTTTCTTTGAAACTTTCAAACCACGCTTGCAGTCCAGATTTCACAGCCGTCAACGAATCACAACCAAACATCTGAGCAGGTAGTTTATTAAAATGGTAGGGTATATAGAACTGTCGTGTCCTTTTACCATAATGTGTGTAAACCCTGGGAACTTTATAACGCGCTATATGCCTAAGTGAGTCTGGTTTTTTATCTGGCTGTTTAAACTGTGCTGAAAAGTAATTTCTCAGAACTACCACCTGTAAGTACAAGTCATGCAGAGGAATAACTCCTGCTTTAACCATTCTGGTGTTATGGTCGGACTTCTTGTGAGCAGTGCCATACAATAAATTAGTGGAGATTCTGCACAGGAAACTATCTACCTTCTTAATCTTACAAGGTGCACAAGAACCATACACTGAAACGCCGTATCTAAGGATAGATTCCCCTAAAGATCTATACAGAGTCTGACGCAAGTTTATAGGTGTAGTGTATTTTATACGATAAATCTGGACAGAAAGAGCACGGAGTCGTTTTAATAAACAGTCAATTTGGGAAGACCAACACATGTTGGAATCAAGATATAGGCCAAGATATTTAACACTGCTCGAGTAGGGTTAACACTATCGCGTCTTATCCTTAAGGCGGAGCGCGTTACCCCGACAATTTTTATGGCCTCTGTACGAGGGTGGAACGCCTGAAAACAGCGCATCTAGAACTGAGGGTAGAATGTTTAACGATTGCATGTTCCCATGTGATTGCAGCACTGGCACCTTAGCCAAAAGAGCGCAATATTTGTGGGCATGTTGAGAAGCAGGCGCATTTCATCGTTGACTGTTTTTTCTCCAGGGTTTCGAGTTCAGTACGATGTGTCAAGACCCAAGATGGAACGTGTCGTATCGCTGAAGACGCTCTGCACGCATTGCAACGTTCCCGCTCTCGAAGTGGTCGATGTGAATAAGCACTACACGATTGCCACCATCGAGTACATCGCCAAAGGAGGCGACGGCTATGACTTCAGCGGCGCAGATGTGTTGGAATACGGTGAGTTGCTGGGTGCACTTTCGTTCTCAAGCAGGAATCGATGATGGTGTGCGCGTATAGAGGGTGTTTCATCTAACACTTTACACAATTTTTAAAAACAAGCTATTTGAGGTACAGGAGTGCTTTTTTCGCCAATGCATTGTAAGCGGCGTAGTTCATCGGAATATTGCTAAGTGCGAACTACCAGGATGGATAACTATTCTTGTTACTCTCCTTAATTGTTCACAGGCTTGTAGCCCACCGCAGGCAATATGCATATCAGTTTTTATAACATTTAAAACCGGCCCAACATATTTTCGCTACATCGCACCAAAATGCATGCGCTTTCGAGAAGCTTGCAGGCAAAGCAACCTCTCCTGTGACATGAACTCGTCTAAGCAGCCAAAACTTGATAGGTCACAGCGCCTAGGGTAACATCATTTTCGAAATACTAAAAACTGACAGGAGTATTACTTAGGGTGGGCTATTCGCTGTTAAACAATTAAGAAGCCTAACTGATGTGCTTAAAAAGTTAGCTATTCAATGCGGTTGCCCCATTTCGCCTCGTTAAAGCGTTTGACGCAGGCGCTGTACTTAAGACTTCATTTTTTATTTTTTTTTTCAGTGTTGTTGTTGTTGAGACTTCATTTTTTACATCTTTTCAGTGATGTTGTTGGTCACCGCATAACAATTTTCATGCAGTCGCCTATTATCACTCTTTATCAAGGGTGCTTTTGTCTTGTAGTCAGTGTAGGATTTCTCCACTGCTGTTGCTTAGTTAGGTCCTTTGCGCTGTTTTGGTTTTGTTGCTCCCGGATGGCCGCGGTAAAAAAATGCTTAATGAATTGCTCCCAATGTTTCCCTGATGGTAATTTATTTGCTAACCGGACCGTCAGCAGTGATTCCAAGAGATGGCGACAGATTCTTGTTTGCAATTTTTACGTATTTTTTATACGGTTCCGCTGTCGTACAAAAGGCCGGCTTGATGCGAAATAAAGTAGTGGCGCTGATCTTAAAGGTCTCAGTATGTTTGCGGCAGCTGTCGCGCAGTGTGATTTGGCTGCTTTTCTCTCTGCCCGACAGCGCGCTCATTATGGGGGCTCTTGTTCCTCGGTTCGCTGTCCTTAAGCGCAGCACACTGATCATAAGCTTTATTCATAACTGCGGCGGCCTTGGACTAAGCTGCGCTGCCCTCGCTGGCAACACGAGCGGCAAGTAGCCACTCTCGTCGCCACCGCTGAGAAACAACTCACCAGGCGAGATGCCGCCGTAATCGTCCGCGGCCAGCACTCAAACTTCTGTACCCCGCCACATCACTGCACCCTAATCAGACGCACCGGCTTGCGCGTCCTGTCGTTCGCAGCGCTGCCTGCCTCCCGCAACACCAACGTCAATAAAGCGCACCCTGCTCAGCCCTGGGGCCGTTCGCTTCGTGACGCGGTTTCAAGGCCCGTGGTTGCTGCTTTTGCCACCTCCCCACAGAATTGGCACGCGCCATCAAAGGATGTGTTGAAATGTTTAAGCACCGCCGGGCACTGTACAGTGTTAGTGAGAATTCTGATGAGGAGGCGCTCGTCAGCGCCCTTACAAGGGGCCGGGTAGCGCCGGCGCTCCTCCTTGTAGTAATCGGTGATGTGTTTGAATGTAAGGGCCAGATTGTCTGATTGGACAGGGACAGGGAGATAGCCCGGGGAAAGAGTGCGTGGGCGGCCTGATCGGCCTGATCGTTTCCTTGGAGTCCGTGGTGACCCGGGGCCCAAATCAGGTTACGCGGATTAGAGCTTGGTATCGGCAGCTAGATTGCAGTATGCGCCGGGAAAGCGGGGTAGCCCATCGCACCTCATAAACCCGACAGGCCCCTTGCGAGTCGGTGGTGATCTAGTTCGACTTCGGATTAGTGTGAGTTTGTGTTACTGTGTTTGTGTTGTGCACGACTGCGGCCGTGTACCACCCCTCGTGGTGGGGGCCGGCAACGTCCACGTAATAGACGTGTTCTGGGTGGCCATAACACTGCCCCAACGCTTCAGCACGCGCCTGGCGACGACCGCTATGGTTTCCTCTGGACATGCTGTGGGGAAGGGGTTCTGGCGCTCCATCCCTTTCCTCAATATGGTAGTCATCTGTGGTATGTAGCTGGTCCAAGAGGCGGCGGCTGGACGTGGTTTGTGAAAGACGCGTGTTGACGAAGTGGGCTTCCCTAAACTCTCGGGAGGTGTTAATCACGCCTAGGGTCACAGGACTCTGGTTGGACGTGGCGACCGGGAGCTCGAGAGCACGGTTGACGACTTTCCGGTGGATGACCTCCAGTTGGGCCTCCAGTTGCGCAGGTTTAAGTAGGGCGTTGAGTACAGGATTCTGCTCGTAACGAAAGCAAGGGCAAACCGCAGTGAATCCTTGCTTCGTAATCCGCCCCGCTTGTTGGATGCCCCGGGGATCATGCGGCCCACCTGGTCTCCTACTGTGCGAAGTTTGGCCAGGTTGGTGTCGGCCCTGCGTTCATGGTGTATGAAGAGCCCAAGGCGCGCATCTCTTTGGCATCCCGGATCGGTCCTAAGGGGACACTTATACGAAACGAAGTTGTGTCCCTAGGGAACGCGATTAGCGCATGTCCAGTGTCAGTCTTTCTTGTCTACGTCTTGCTGTAGCGCTATTTCCTAGGGGAGGGACGTACGTGCATAGATTCAGATTTAGCTGCAGCACACCATGGAGTCCGCAGTAGGTCGCGTAGTCGTCTACTTGGTCGCCGTTCCTTGCTGGCCGGATTCCATGTGGCCCAAGTTTCCTTGCGTGGCCCAGATTGCAATATCATGCGTGTAAAGAGCGTGATGTATCCCGGGCAAAGACAATTCGTAGGGAAGATGAAGCATTGCCAAATTGAAGAGGACGAGAGACAGAACCGCGCCTTGAGGTGTTCCCCTCGAGCCGATGATGTATGGCCCGTGTTCCACATCTTCTATGCGATTATAATCTTGGCGGTGTGCAAGAAATTGTCTTACGTAATGAAATGTTTTGTGGCCGCAGTTGGTCTGACTGAGGTAGTCCAGGGCTACTTCGTGTTTGACGTTGTCGAATGCGCCTTTAAGATGCAAGGCCAGGACCACCTTGTTGTTGTGGGTACATTCGACAGGTTTAAGGTGCTGGATGTAAGGAGCTGCAGAAGTATATCCTGTGCTTACTTGTGAAGGCGGAAACCGAACATGGTCCCTGCGAAAATTTGCGGTGTTTCGAGAAAGTCGAAGAGTCTGTTGCATAGCATCGTCTCCATCAGCTTGCCTACACAAGACGCGCGGGAGATGGGGCGAAGGTTCTCCATATCAATAGCTTTTCCGGCTTTCGGAATGAAGGTCACGAAAACCGACTTCCAGTCGAGAGGGAGAGGATTCTCTATGGTACTGATGTATTTGAGAACTGCGGCGTAGGCTACGTCGGCAAGGTCTGCCAAGAACTTGACCAACACCTTGTCGCGCCCGGGTGCAGTGCCGCGCGTCATATTAGAATCGTCTTTTCTTGGGCTAGTTGGTTTTTGATGCTGTAGGTGTTTGCAGCGCACACGAAACACGGACGGACAGAAAAGGGAACGAAACACAGCACGGACTTTCAACTGAGTTTTATTAGAAAAATAAGCGACTTTTATACAAAAATTTTAACATGTGACTCAGAATATGTCAAAACGTCCTACTACATGTGCCATCTAAAATCACTGATACTCTAGATAAAAACCCTCAGTGATTTTATCAGTGATTTTAGATGGCACATGTAGTAGGACGCTTTGACATCTTCTGAGTCACATGTTAAAATTTTTGTATAAAAGTCGCTTATTTTTCTAATAAAGCTCAGTTGAAAGTCAGCGCTGTGTTTCGTTCCCTTTTCTGTCCGTCCGTGTTTCGTGTGCGCTGCAAACACCTGCAGCGTCATATTAGTTAAGGCCGCCGGGTGTCGTGGAGCTGGAGCGGGATGTCCGGCTCCGCGTTCTCTTCGCCTGCATGCGAGTACGCGGCCGGCCGGGGGCCCTTGGTTGTGCTCAAATATCGCTCCCTTAGCGTGTGCGCTAGCTGTGTTGTCCTTCCTGTAAAGTTGTACAAAGCCCTATGCAACTGGCGTTGGGTTTCCGTGCGTGTTTGTGTTCGATCAATGAGAGCGTTGAACAAGCACCACATGTTGCGGCCAGACATCTGGCGCGCATCTGTGTTACACCGGCCCACCTATTTAGTGCCGGCTAGCTGAGTAGGATATTCCGCGGCATGCCGTGTGATTTCGAGGATTCGTTTCTTGAAGCGTCTGTTATGTTTTTGCGTCCTCCATCGTTTGGTGAGGCTGCGCCGGCTTCCCAACAGTGGAGGAGGTGGTTGTCCATCTCAATTTATGTTTCTGTGAGCTGTATCTGTTTTTCTGGTTGTGTTAGTGCTGACAGGAGCGATTTGGACTAGCCGTCCAATCCCGGCTAGAGGGAGTCTGCGATTGGTAGAGAGGGGCGGATAGTCGTCCAGTCCGGGACGCGAGCTTGTTTAGTGGGCGTTCCATGGAACGCATGTAAATGGTTGTGTTGATTACACAGTGATCACTTCCGAGGGTGTCCTCTCTATTCTGCAGTCGGCATGGCGTATGTTGCATGTAAATGTGAGGTGCGGCAAAGTGTTTCCCTGAATCGAATTGCCGACACGTGTTGGGTTGGCGGGGTCAGTGTGTAGGGTGAGTCCAAGTGTAGGAACAAGTTCCGAGAGCTTCCTCCCGCGCGTGTCCTCCCGGCGGTACCTCCAGAGCGCGCACGGAACGTTTATTTCGCCGACAATCAGGAATGGCTCCCTTCCCGCCACCTGCATATCTTGTCTAAAAATTTCATTGCACGTGGCGTTCTTAAGGTGGGGGAGCAGTAAATGTTTAGAATGTGTACAGGTGGTTCACACCGCTTTAGGGGCAACACTGACACCATCCTGTATGGGAAAGGCAGTGTTGTGGGGAGTCTAACTTTCTACGCAGTATATTGCTTCGGAACAAATGTACATGTCTGCTGGTTGTGTTGCAATGTAGTGTAGCTTGTTAATTTCGCACCGGTGTCATGTTCCTAAAGGGCAAACACGGCGATGAGGAACTGTAGGTTATCAAGGTTGAGGTGGAGATCAGCCCGTTTCTTGAGGTTCTTGAGACCTCTGCCGTTTCTTTAAAACAGCGCAAAAGACAGGGACACAGATAGAAAAGACACACACAGCGCGGACCAAAATTTGTTGCCACAGGAATTCAGCTGTGCGATCCGCGGTGAGCAAGAGCTCTCCAAGCTGACGCTTGGCCGTCGTGGGTTCCAGGTTTTTGTGCAGCTGTACGGATAGGGATGTTCTGTCAAGACGAGCTTGTCTTTGCCATTCCGATCTTAAGATCCTGCAGATACGAGCGCCGTGTCCCACTGGCGGCAGGAAGCCTCCAAACAAGGCGATGACGTCTTCTGGGAGCTTTTTAGTTCTGATGCAGAACGAGAGCGAGCGTGCTCGGCAAACAGCGACAGCAATACGCGCGACGATGAAATGTTACATCTCATCGTCGCGCGTATTGCTGTCGCTGTTTTGGACTGCTGACATGAATGTTCATTGCAGATAATGGATGAACGAGTAAAATTATCTTTTTGATAAATTGGAAGAAATAAATTTTCGCTATCATACAAGGTGAATACTCGGATCGAGCCTGGAAATGACCATGCGGATGTCAGCGAACAGCAACCGGACCAATGGAATATAGAGAATAAATGCGCGCCTGACCTAGCGCTTTTATTCCATTTTTTTACCGCTCTCCTCCAGTCAGCATCGACTCTGAGCTGCAAGAAGCGACCGGGGTATTCACACTGCAACTCGCGCACCACCGCTCGTGCAGCACTTGAGGCGCACCCTCGATGCTAGGAACAATGCAGAGTATTTGGCTATGTTTTCTTGAGAAAGCGTATTTAGTGTGCTGATAAACAGCTTCTGCTTTCTCCCCGACCGAGGGATATTCCCAAATCAATATGAGGAGGGATATTCCGAACTCATGGACTCATGGATGAGGAGGAATTTATTGTCACATGTACAGAACAGCATTCGCTGAAGAGACAGACAGGACGACATTACCTTCCACTTTATGAATTCTTTTATAGCAAACAGCTGGTTTGAAAACAGGTGCAAACCAGATGCATTATGTTTCCGCAAGCTTAGAACTTAGATGTGCAGAGCTCCGCGCTGGGCCTGATGGAAGCGCTTCATAAAGCTCGATAGAGGAGGGCATTACAGATTAGAGGAAAGCAATGATCTTGTCTCCAGTTGCCTTCCAGGAAGACTATGCAAGTTTTTAACATCTGTATTGTTGACGTGACGTACACAAGCTGGAACACAAGCCTGTCAGCAAAAAAAAAAAAAAAACGAGGAGCTGATACAAAACGCAGGGTAAACAGGAGCGAGCGGCGTCTTTTGCGGCAACGGCAAAAACCATCTATCCCTTACAAATTAAAAAAACAAGCGTCTTTAGAGGTCTCCACAAAGCAAAATAGGAAATTTTTGCGTTCATTTCTTTCTTGTCGGTTGCGATTACCAAAACGGCCCCTTTCGCATTTTACACCCATTGAGCCCTGATGTACGATTTTGACACCATACCTCTAAATCAGTTAATACTCGCACAACGATCTTTAAATTTTTACGGCGTGGTTATGGGGCCTTAGGCATTGCAAAACGCGGTGCAAGAAAACTACGACCGAAATAAAAAATTCAGGGCCGAAAGGACTAGTGCGATTCCTGAAACATAGAAAGCAGCCAACATCCCCTGGCAGTTAAAGACCAAGAGCTCTTACGAGCCGCCTCGCCAAGTCTATTCAAAGCGTTTTGAATATAAGGCTAACCTTCGTGCTTAATGCTCCTGAACTCCTTGACATTCAACACTGTGGTTTAGGAAGGCATGCTCGACAGCGCACCATTTATTTCTCCTCGAAATTACTTTCCGAGATGCTTTCCCATACAGCACTGTCATACGATACCACTTGGAGGTTAGCGGTACTCCGCGGCTTAGCTAGCTTGGCATCTGAGGAGGAATGTTGAACTGCCGCGGTGGCTGAGCGGTTATGGTGCTCGGCTGCTGGCCCGAAAGACGCGGGTTCGATCCCGGCCGCGGCGGCTGAATTTCTTTGGAGGAGAAATTCTAGAGGCCCGTGTACTGTGCGATGTCAGTGCACGTTAAAGAACCCCAGGTGGTCGAAATTTCCGGAGCCCTCCACTACGGCGTCTCTCATAGCCTTAGTCGCTTTGGGACGTTAAACCCCAGAAACCAACCAACCAATGTTGAACTGCATACTAGACTGCCTATCCAAGAATTCCTTTCATGCACGCCTTGGTTCAACCATCTCAAACAACTTTGTTCAGGAGAATGAAGTGCCACATTGGTGTGTTCTAAGTACAACACTCTTTCTTGTGAAAATGCATTTCTTAATCAGCCCAAATAATCCGAAAATCAGTTTTGTACTCAGTTTATGTGGACGATCTCCAGGTGGCCTGCGTATCAACCAACATATCAGCATGTAAGCTACATTTACAATAAACGCACTTTCAACATGCACAGACAGAATTAGATTTCAGTTCTCTCCCCAGAAAACAGTAGCTGTGACGTTTTCTCTAAAACGAGGTTTACAGAACACCTAGGGGAAAACGAATAATCAGTAAAAGAAGAACGCAAATTACTGGGCATAGCTTTTGACAAAAAGCTCACGTTCCTTCCACACATCAACTACCTGTAGAAAAAAGCTTACCGATGTCTTTAAGCTGCCCTCACACGAACGGTGTGGGTCCGATAGGACATGGCTTTTGCACAGTTAACGTGCTCCAGTACGATCTTGCCTAAATTGCGGGTGCATAGTGTATGGTTCCGCTGGGCCATCTTAATTTTAGAGATTGCGCCCAATACATAGTTCAGGTCTGCGGCTTGGAAGTAGAGAATACCGGAAACCGTTCATAAATAGTGTCTACTTTGAGTGCAATGAGCCACCCTTCGCCGACAGAAAACGATGCTCAGATGCGCATACGTACTAAAAACGCGCTCACTACCAAAACACCTCTTGTACCCCATAGTTAGAAAGTGCCTATCCAAACAACTGTTTAGCAGCAAACCCCAAGCAATCAGACCACTCCTCTTCCGCTGTGAAGAAAAATGCAAATAACTAGGCATACTGTGCACATGCACTGCTCAGTATTGCCCTGAGACCCCACCGACTGCCAGCTTGATACATCTTCCCTTCTGTAAGCGACCTTACGTTCACACACATCCACAAAAAGCAAACTTCACAAGAATATGTACTGCACGAGTTTTTGGCAATGAAAGAAAAGTACAAGAATTACACAAATTTTCACACAGACGGCTCTAAAACACGTACACTACGTTTGGAGAGCGGTAATACTAGGGAAAGAAGAAAAATAGGCTACCTGAGTGCGCATTAGTTTTCAGGGCAGAAGATTCAGCCATTGATAATGTACTTAAGGAAGTAATGAAGAAAAACATTGAAAAATGTGTGCAAGTATGTCGTCTCTGCATTGGACACGCACACCTTACACACAACTTCCTATTGACAGAACAAAAGAAACTAGTTTTTGAAAAATGTGCAGATGAACATACAACCAATCGCATTATATTATCATGCGCGAAAGTTCACTCATTTTTACAAATAATGCACTCATTTTCAACCAACACCAGTCTTAAGCAACAATGCAATTGTTGACATATCCTGTGTTTATAGCTTTTTAAGATTTTCTTGAGATTAAAAATTTCGATCTACTGCTTTGCTTCTGTTTTTGTACACCTCAGCCGTCTTCTCATTCCTGAGAAGAATGCTGAGGTCTTTACTTGACTGGCTGGGAGCCTCGGGATCCTTGCCCAGCCAAGGATGGCCGCTGAGGTTACTAGACCTTCTTTAAAGGCTTCAATACTAGCCATTTCTAAAATTTCTTTGCCCAGCATCACGAGGCAGTAGCAACTAAATTTTAGGCCCTTATAGAACCGTTGCTTTTCGCCTCTTCGTAACATTCTGCAGAAAGCAGTTTTGTTACACCTTGAGCACTAAACCTAACACAACAAAACAAAATCGGCAAAGAAGACAAAGAAATTCTCACCGAACACCTGGTCCTTACCTTTGCTTCCTGCACCCTGCCTGAGTCAATGGAAGTGGGGTACGCAAAAATATCCGTCCAACCGTATGTTCCGAACTCTAGACGTTGCTTCAAATGCCAAAGGTTATAGAATGGAGGTTATCACGCCACTTATTCTAGGTCGTGTCGCGCCTGGAAGAAAAAAAAACAAATAATTATAACGTTTCATGAAGCAAGAAGACACTATGGACTTTCAAGAGGTACATTTATTTTCGTGCTCGCACCATGGAAACTTCGCCGACGTGGTGCGTGAGTGCTGCGCACCACATCAGTCTTCGGCACCTGCCCAGCCCACACCCAGTGGGGCTAAGCCACTCGCGTCCGTGGCAGATGCCCCGAAAGCTCAGGACACAAGTCAGAACTCTCTTGAGCGAAAATATAGTTCCAGAAGTTGGCCACCAACAAATAAAGACCAACCAAGGTTCTGAGTACATCTCTCCAACATAATTGTGGCATTCCTCATCTGGCAGGCATTCCATAACTGGAAGTGCCGCGGAATAATAAATAGTATACTAATACAACAGCACTCTTAAATTCGCTGTCGCCTGTAGCATTGTGCCTATAGTGGACAAAGTTAGGTCCTCCGCATAAAAATAATTTTAAAAAGTAAAGTTTTCCGATGTGACCGCAGCTGGCGAGCAGGCTGTCTGTGGAGGTGTTGATAATGTAGTCCACAAGGGTGTTGTAACGCACGAAATCAAGCTCCAAACGAAATACGACGCAGTTGCATCCACTGTCTTTCATTTTAAAACAGTTACCGTCTGCTCAGTATATCTTCAACCATGCCATACATATCTCACTGTAGCACTCCATGACTTAGAAGCGCTTTTCTTCGTACAAAAGTTCGCGCAAAACACAGGACACTCGCAAGAAAGGTGGACAGGACAACACGCTATCCTACTGTCCTGTCGACCTTTTTTGTGAGTCTCTTGTGTTTTGCGCTAACTTTTGTACTTATAATAATGCACTGACTAGCCCAGCAACAAGTGTTACTTGACTAGAAGCACTTTGTAAGCAGTTACCAGAGCTATGTCTGATGGTAGGTGCGCACTCTGGGATCTGGGGATGCGAACACACTGACACTAGATGAACTAAAGTGGCTGTTTGGGCTTGTTGGTCAGTGATCATGGTTAAAGAATGCAGCGCGAAAACACAAGGACAAACGAAGAAGTGGACAGGACTGGCGCTGGACTGGAAGTGGACAGGGCTGGACAGCGCCAGTCCTGTCCACTTCTTCGTTGGTCCTTGTCTTTTCGTTAATGACTGCGACATTGCAACTAGCGTGGAAACACAAGGACAGCGACACAAGAAACCGACGGGACAGCACGCTTTTCGCGCTGGATTCTTTAACCATGACACTAGAGGTCGTGTTTTATTTTATAAGAGGATTCTGGTGTGGGCTAGTTGGTTCATGCTTAATAAACAGATTCACAACAGCGCTTCTGTCCTCGTTCCGTAGCGCTGTTGTGAATCTGTTTATTTTATTTTATATTTGGCAATAAGCTTCGCCTGCTCGATACAGGGAAATCCACACGTCTGGAACCTCCGAAAATAGGTGCACCTTAAATATCCAGCTATGAATTCTCTCGTTTAGATATTTGCTGAGAAAATTCAAGAATGCACGTGCTGTGTAAGTATATTTTAAAACTAATCATCTCCCGAAGCAATACATGATTAAAAGGAATGCCTATTTTAGCACTGCCACCCCCTTCTAAAAATTCGCGCCTTTTGTTTTGAAAAAAAAAAATTCGAGATCACTCCGGGGACCCGCATTCGGAGAATGCGAAAGCATTGACGCCCCCTCGGCACTCGTCGCCTATCTGCCTCGCTTTATCGTATTATTTTTGTTAGTAGCGTTATTATCTTACGCTTCAATTGAAGATGTTTTATTTACTCTGATTATGCCTTTGTTTATTTGCATCAACCGGCTTGATATTACAAATTTGGTGGCGCGCTTGCTTTCCCGTCCACTTACTATATCCACGTTCAGCGTATTGAACCGTCCAGTGGTTTTGGTGTTAAATAATTTATTAAGCTATGTCAATGAAAACTTTTTGTTCGATTAATTATCACCTATCAAATATAATTAAGTCATTTAAAAATTTATTTTCACTCCTTTGCCTATTTTTACACTATGTTGGCTGTTTTCCCATCCATTGACTATAACGATTTCCGCTCTATTTCAACGATTTTATTGAGAAAGCAATACTGCTCGCAGTTTGAGCCCTTCAGCGTCGTCCCGGCGGTGTAACCCCGTTTGACCTTTAGCATGACCTCCGCTGTGACGTCACGCCAGACGGAGAGAGACAGAGCTCCAACTCGTCTCGTCGCGGTCGTCCCAGCGTAACCACGGTGCGCCGAGCAGCAGCTGCGCGGCGCTGCCGCGAGGAGGCGCTCGCTCTGATGACGTCACGCCAGACGGAGATGTATCGGGCTCCGACAAGGCTCGTCGCAGTCGTCCCGGCGTAACAACGCTGAGCGTTTCAGCCAGGCCATGTCGTCCAACATGCACAAGGCAAGGCTGCAACGACTCGCTCAAGCTAGGAAACGACGGCGGGCTGAAGAAACTGATGAAGTTGCTTTCGCAATTTCCGGGCTTAACCAAGCTGAGCCTCTGCCAATTTTTTCCACATTCTTGGCTCTAATTAATTACGTTGTAAAGAGGAAGACGATCAGCAGTTGGAGCAGCAGACCCGACGCGAGGCGCCAGACGAGAAGACGACGATCAGCAGCTGAAACAGCAGAGCCGACGCGAGGCTCGAGACGAGAGCGTGAACTGTTCTGGGACCGGAACTGTCCTTGCCTGCTCTAACCGGCCTTCACAACTGTCAATAAAGGCCGTTACATCTTGGTGGAGGTGCGGGATTCCGTCCTGGAGCTACGCAACCCGACCATCGCTACCCCCATGCCTGCCAACGCCAACCAACCAGCCGGCTCCTCGCCGGCACCCGTTGCCAGCGCGACCCTGCCGTCTTCAGCGGCACGAACGACAACGACGTGGAGGACTGGCTGTCGTCTTACGACAGGGTGAGCGCTCATAACCGATGGGACGACAGTATGAAGCTTCCCAACGTCATTTTCTACCTGACCGGCGTTGCCCACCTTTGGTTCCAAAACCACGAATGCGACTTCACCACTTGGATCGAATTTAAAACCACCTTCTCCGACATCAGGGTAGATGTTTGGGCCAGTTGGCTGCTCATGATGAAAAACTGTAGCGCTCGAGACGAGGACACAACGAAGACGACAACACATGCGCTACGTGTTAGCCCATGTGTTGTCGTCTTCGTTGTGTCCTCGTCTCGAGCGCTACAGTTTTTCTCCGACATCTTCGGCCGTCCGGCAGTACGCAAACTTCGCGCCGAGCAGCGTCTTCGCGTTCGTGCACAGCTTAGCGGTGAATCATACACCAGCTACATCGAGGACGTCGTCAATTTCTGCAAGCGTGTCAATGCGTCCATGGCGGAGGCCGACAAAGTTAAACACATCCTTAAAGGAATCGAAGACGACGCTTTCAATCTGCTTGTGGGCAAGAACGTCACCTCTGTCACCGATATATTCGACCACTGCCAGAGCTACGATGAGCTCCGCCGACAGCGCGTTTTCACTCGGCAGCCGTCTCCACAGACAGACACAGTTACGAGCCTCAGCATGACGACAGAAGACAGCTCGCTACTGCTCCAGATCAAGCAGTTTGTCCGTGAGGAGGTTGCGCAGCAGCTTTCGCTTCTTCCTATTGTTCCGAGTCCTTCTAACCTACCTTCGACATTTCAGCACGTGATTCGGGAGCAAGTGTCCGAGGCCCTGCCACCGGTTTCCTCTCCGCCCCGTCGCTGCGCCACTTACCTACGCTGAAGCAGTCAGGCGTCCCCGCCCAGACACGTTCGTTTCGTACCAACATCCACCGCAGTCGACACCATTTCGTCCTGCCCGGCCACCACCCCTACGTTTCCGTCCATGGCGGACACCACAACCTACCCATTTGTTATGCCTGCGGCAATCCTGGCCACGTGATGCGTCACTTCCGCCGCCAAGTTTTGGCCCCTGATGCCGATACCGACCCTCGGGGTGACGCCTACGCCCCTCCGCAGCCTTTTCACCACACTTCGCCTTCTGACACCACTGGCTCCTCCGATCTCAGCCCGTTTATTCGCCGCCGTTCTCCATCTCCGCGTCGCCGCTCGGTTTCCCCGATGCACCGTCGTCCCCTTTCCCCTTCGAAAAACTAGTGCCCGCAGTTCCGGAGGCAAGAACTGCGTGCTCGTCGCCAAGCTCAAGACCTCGACTTTCTCCGACCAATTTGATCACGGTTTCTGTGGAGGGCACCGATGCTTTCGCGCTTGTGGACACCGGTGCTGCTGTATCTGTACTAAGTGAGAAATTCTGCCGCCAGTTACGAAAAGTGATGCCTCCGCTATGTGGTTTTATGCTTCGCGCCGCTAATTCGCAACTTATCGCGCCCTTGGAGGCATGTACAGCCCGAGTTACTATTCAGAACGTTCTGTACATTGTTGAATTCATCGTCTTCCCATCGCCATCTCACGACGTCATCTTAGGCTGGGACTTTCTCTCCCAACATGACGCTGTCATCGACTGCACTTGTTCCGAAGTCGCTCTTCTTCCCTTCGGCGTCGACTCGGTAAACGCTTCCACTAACTTGTGCTCCAAGCTGACTGTGGCTGATGACGTCATGATCCCGCCATGCTCTGCTGTGCTCGTCTCTGTTCATTGCGACTCTGCATCCAACGGCCCTGTCATCTTCATCCCGTCCGTCTCCTTTGCTTCTCGCCAGTGTCTACCCCTGCCATTCGCCGTGCTTACCGTCTCAGCCGGCTGCAGCGCCTTGCCCCTCTCGAATCCATTCTTGTGCCCCTCCACTCTTCTTCGCGGTGAATGCTTGGGATGTGTCCAGCCTTTCGCCTCCGTCGTCGCCTGGGACCATTCTGAGGCTGACTCCTGCCACCTGCAAGTGTCTTCACTTACTTCCTCCTCACCGTCTCCTGATCCCGCTCCCGAGGCAGTCTTCGCGGGCTCAATCGACGCGAACCTTTCGCCACCAGAGAAGCCCCAGTTTGCGGCCCTGCTAGATAAGTTTTGGTCACCGTTTGACTTCTCTCACCACAGTTTGGGCCGCACCTCAGCCCTTACCCACCGGATCGACACTGGCGTCCATTCGCCGTTGCGCCAACGCCCATATCGCGTCTCGGCCGCCGAACGCCAGGTTATCGACGCCCAGGTGAATGACATGCTACAGCGTGGCGTCATACAACTATCGCACATTCCTTGGGCTTCCCCTTTCGTCCTTGTCACCAAGAAAGACGGCTCTATCCGCTTTTGCGTTGACTATGGGCGCCTCAACAAAATCACCCGCAAAGACGTCTATCCGCTGCCCCGCATTGATGACGCACTTGACTGCCTGCAGGGAGCTGAATTCTTTTCATCGTTAGATCTACGTTCGGGGTATTGACAAGTCCCGATGGTCGACGATGACCGACCCAAGACAGCCTTTCTGACGCCTGACGAAATGCATGAATTCAACGTCAAGCCCTTCGGACTATGCAATGCCCCTGCCACTTTTGAGCGAATGATCGACACCATACTGCGCGGCCTGAAATGGAAAACATGCGTATGTTACTGGGACAATATCGTTGTTTTCTCCCCAGATTTCTAGACGCACCTCGTTCGCCTATAGCACGTTTTGAGATGCCTCGCGGCAGCTGGACTTCAACTGAATTTAAAGAAATGTCGCTTCGCTGCTCGCCAGTTGACGATTTTGGGCCACGTCGTGTCAAAACAAGGTGTCCTTCCTGACCCAGCAAAGCTTCGTGCCGTCTCTGAGTTCCCGAAGCCCTCTACGATGAAGGAGCTTCGCAGTTTCATTGGCTTATGCCGTGGGCGGGTGTTTCTGTCAGACGTCGTTTCATCTCTCCTGCAGCAATGCAACATTACTTGCCGCACCACTACTGCCTATCATCCCCAGACGAACGGCTTGACTGAACGTTTCAATCGAACATTAGGTGACATGTTGTCAATGTACGTGGCGGCCGACCATTCTAATCGGGACGTCGTCCTTCCCTTCGTCACATATGCCTACAACACCGCTACGCAGAGCACTACTGGTTTCTCACCATTCTTCCTTCTGTACGGCCGTGAACCATCCTCGCCGCTCGACACTATTCTTCCTTATCATCCTGATTCGTCGGACTCCACAACCGTATCTGAAGCCTCCAGACTCGCTGAAGAGTGCCGCCAGCTCGCCCGGTCATTCACGTCCGACGACCAAGGGCTCCAGAAATATCGCTTCGACCACTCCCATGGCACCGACACTTTTCCGCCGCAATGCCTTGTTTGGCTCCGTGTGCCTTCTGCTGCACCAGGTCTCTCTAGCAAGTTGCTGCCAAAATACCACGGACCCTACCGTGTCCTTGAGCGCACTTCTCCCGTCACTTACATCGTTGAGCCCGTGACGCCATCACCCGATCTCCGACGACGTGGGCGCGAGACCGTCCACGTTTCGCGTTTGAAGCCGCACTACGACCCCTGCGTCGTGTTGACATCCTAAATCGCCAGGATGGCTTTTTTTTCCTCGGGGCCAAATGTAAAGAGGAAGACGATCAGCAGATGGAGCAGCAACCCGACGCGAGGGGCCTGACGAGAAGTCGACGATCGGCAGCTGAAGCAGCAGAGCCGACGCGAGGCGCGAGACGAGAGCGTGAACTGTTCTGGGACCGGACCTGTCCTTGCTCGCTCTAACCGGCCTTCACAACTGTCAATAAAGGCCGTTACAACGTAATCATTCTATCGACATAATTTTCTTTACGCTGCATCCTCACGCCATCCTCTATCGCTCACAACTAATCGTTTGATGCTGCCCTTTCTGAGAACATCGGAACTGCTGCGGACACGTTTTGCGGACATGTTTTGGTGACGCGACCCCGCCGACATAGCCTATAAATGCTTTCACAATAATAATATTCGTCTGAAAGCTATGCGTTTTTTCCCTATTGTTTGTGTCACCTCAGAAATACAGTTTGCAATTTCGAGCGCTATTGTGTGCTGCCATTTTCCCTTGACTGTTTTTGGATAAGAATGTATCGTGTTTCCAAGTCAGTTACGGCTATATGACAATTTTATTTTTCTATGCCTTCTTGAGGTCTCCTTTAGTACTCGTTTGTTCTTAGGTCAGGATGCGTTGCATTGTATTTTTGTTCTCTTCTCTTTTTTTTTCATTTGATATAGCGTGTCAACTGTGCGAAAATGTTTTTATGCCTTTGTATCACTCCCACAATATTGCTCCCAAAAGGCACTGTAAATATAAAAATAAATACTGCAATCATTGTGCGCGTACAGGGGAGGATGTAAAGAAAATTAGTGCGGTGATAAGCACTGCCTATGAAGGCGACACTGCTGCTTTACCTGCAGCAGTGTCGCCTGAGAGTTTTGGGCACGACAAGGAGATGCACTGTCCTGTTGGGCACGAAGTTCTTCTTCAGGACGACATTATTGTGAATGACGAAGAACGACAGTTGGCGCTTGAACCCTCGGGGACGCGATGCGGTTTTGCCTTTCAAATAATCAACTAGGCTTCGCAACTCAGGATCCGAGCGCTGCTGCTGCGCAAAACTGCTGGCGCTTACCGGTCCTAAGAAAGCGTCGTCGTCTTCCTCTTCCGGTGCTGCGTCTACGGGGGCTCGGATAGGCAGTCTGCATCGGAATGCTTGCGGCCAGATTTGTAGACTATAGTTATGTCGAATTCTTGAAGACGCAGGCTCCAACGAGCAAGGCGGCCGGAGCGATCTTTCAAATTGGCCAACCAGCACAGAGCATGGTGATCGCTCACAACCTTGAATGGTCGTCCGTACAGGTAGGGGCGAAATTTCGACGTGGCCCAAATAATGACGAGACATTCTTTCTCGGTGGTGGAATAGTTGGCCTCGGCTTTCGACAGTGAACGGCTAGCGTACGCGATAACTTTCTCCTGTCTTCCATTTTTTTTTTGAACGAGGGCCGCTCCTGAGCCAACACTGCTTGCATCGGTATGGATTTCAGTTTCGGCGTTTTCATCAAAGTGCCCGAGCACAGGAGGGGACTGTAAGCGGCGCTTCAGCTCTTTGAAAACTTCCTCTTGCGGCCTTTCCCATTTAAAAGGCACGTCAGCCTTGGTAAGTTGGGTCAAAGGTTCAGCGATGCGCGAAAAATTCTTGACGAATCGCCGGTAATAAGCGCACAATCCAAGGAATCTGCGTATAGCCTTCTTGTCATTAGGCTGTGGAAACTCTGCGCTCGCAGCCGTCTTCTTGGGGTCTGGGCGAACTCCATCCTTGCTTACGACGTGACCAAGGAACAGCAGCTCCTCGTAGGCGAGGCGGCACCTCTCTGGTTTCAGTGTTAGGCCTGAAGACTTGATTGTTTCCAGCACTATCCGAAGCCTTCTGAGGTGGTGTTCAAAGTTTCAGGAGAAGACAACAACGTCATCTAAGTAGACTAGGCAAATTTGCCACTTCAAGCCTGCGAGCACCGTATCCATTACTCGCTGGAACGTCGCTGGGGCAGAGCAGAGGCCGAATGGCATCACCTTGAACTCGAAGAGTTCGTCTGGCGTGATGAACGCAGTCTTCTCGCGATCTCTTTCGTCGACTTCAATTTGCCAGTAGCCGCTCTTCAGGTCCATCGATTAGAAGTACTTAGCGTTGCACAGCCGGTCCAGTGTATCGTCGATGCGGGGCAGGGGGTAGACATCCTTCTTCGTAATGTTGTTCAGGCGGCGGTAATCGACGCAAAAGCGAAGGGTGCCGTCTTTCTTTTTCACTAGGACGACCGGTGCTGCCCAGGGGCTCCTCGATGGCTGGATGACGTCGTCACGAAGCATTTCCTCAACTTGCTTGCGGATAGCTTGGCGTTCTAGCGGCGATACGCGGTAGGGGCTCTGTCGCAGTGGTCGTGCGTGTTCGTCTGTGACAATGCGGTGCTTGGCAAGCCGGGTTCGTCGCACATTCGATGCTGATGAGAAGCAATCGGTGTACCTTTGAAGAAGACTGCGTATTTGTTCTTGTCTGCTCCGGGGTAATTCTGGGTTGATGTCGAACGTGGGTTGATGGCCTTGGTCAGATAGTTCTGCGGGTTCGTCGGGTAGGGCAAATACGTCTCTGATGTCTGCCAGCTCGTCGAGGAAAGCGATCGTCGTACCTTTGTCTAGATGCCGGTATTCTTCGGTGAAGTTGGTTAGCAACACCTGGGCTTGGCCATTTCGGATTTCGGCGACTCCCCTCGCGACGCCCAATCCTCGATCCAAGAGTAACTGGGTGTTCCCCTCGATAACGCCTTCGGCATTTTCGATGTCTCCAGTACCTATGCCGACGAGAACACTTGATCGGGGCGGCACGCTCAATGCTTCATCGAGGACGTTTAAGGCAACGTGATGAGTCGCGCTCGTCGCAACAGGTATGGCTTTTTCCGTGGAAAGCTTAATCGACTTAGATCGAAGGTCGATGATCGCCCGATGTTCGTTCAGGAAGTCCATTCCCAAAATCACGTCTCTCGAGCATTGCTGTGTGATCAGGAATGTTGTCGCATAGGTTCTCCCATTTACATGAACTCTCGCGGTGCAGCGTCCTGACGGCGTAATCAGGTTGCCACCTGCGGTGCGGATCAAAGGGCCATCCCAGGTTGTTGTTATCTTCCTGAGTCGGACAGCGAGTGGGCCACTCATGACAGTGTAATCAGCTCCCGTGTCCACCAAGGCAGTAACCGCGTGACCGTCGACCGTAACTTCAAGGTCACTTGTTGGCGTTCTGGTATTGAACGTTGTCTTCGGTGTCCGATCTCGGCTTCGTCGAGTAGTGAGGCTGCGGTGGGCGTACTCGTCGATGGAGGATCTTTGTCATTGCGCTTAGAAGCAACCTCACCTCCAGAGGCTGCTTTATTTAGTTTAACCTTCGGGGGCTGGGGGAGCGTCCACGCACGGCGTAACCTCGGCTAGGAGAAACAAAGCGCGGGGACGATGGCGACGGGGAACGTGATAGGCGGCTCGGCGATGAGTATTCCTCCCGACGTAAAAACTCCTCGATTTCGGCTGGTCGCTGGCCGGGTCGGGGTCGTGGAGCGTCGTAAGAGAACCCTCGGATGCCCAGTCTTCTGTATGGGCAGTGCCGGAGGACATGACCGGCTTCGCCACAGTGGAAGCATAGTGGACGGCGCTGGTAGGGAGTTCCACTCGTCGCATTTCCTCGTCTGTGTGCGGCGCTCGTAGGACGGGCGGGTTGGGGCGAGAGGGCGGCGGTCCAACGCAGCTGGCTGTGAGCGATAGGGGCTTGGGTCCCGTCGTCGAGGTGCAGGACGGCGCACTGCTGCGGCGTAAGTCATGCCTGGGGGCTGCAGAGGCTGCGTGGATGATGGCGTCACACCCAAGGCCTGCTGAACTTCGCCCCGGATGACGTCAGCGAGCGAAGTAAGCTGCGGCTGTGTTCCCGTTGGCAGCAATCGTCGGAGCTCTTCACGCACAACTTGACGTATAACCTCCCGCAGGTCATTGTTGTTAGCGTTGTCCAGGCAGCTTGCTGAGAAAACGCGCTGTTGGCGGTCATACTGGCGGGCTCGGGCATCAAGAGGTTTTTCCATCGTGGATGCTTCTACAAATTCCGCGACGGTTTTCGGTGGGTTGCGGACGAGGCCGGCAAAGAGTTGCTCTTTGACTCCTCGCATAAGAAGCTTTACTTTTTCTTCTTTTTCATGTCTGCGTCGGCACGCCGGAAGAGACGCTTCATCTCCTCAGTGTACATTGCAACGGTCTCGTTTGGATGTTGCATGCGAGACTGTAGCAACTGCTGGGCTCTCTTCTTTCGCACGACGTTCGTGAAGACCTTCAGAAGCTGCTCCTTGAAGGTTTCCCAGTTCGTGAGGATAGCTTCCTCATTCTCAAACAAGATTCTTGCTGGTCCCTCCAAGGCGAAGAAGACGTACCTAAGTTTCGTGGCATCGTCCCAGTTGTTGAAGATAGCCACACGGTCGAACTGCTCCAGCCATTCTTCGGGGTCGGCGCCCGGCGAAGCGTCGAAGGTTGGTGGCACCCGGGGCTGGTGAAGAATGATTGGAGTCGTCATCTTGGGCAAGCTCATGGTAGACGTTGCGGCTGGCTTCCGCTTCCGGGTAGGGTCCGGCAGATTCCCGAACTCTGGTGCGTCCCCTTGCAGGCGTCGGCTAGCGCGGTGCAAGGCCGCAGATCCTAGCGCGGTGGACTGGAGTTGGGTCCTGCGGTAGATGACTCAGAGGGCTGGCGTCACGACTTGTAGGGGGTGTCCGGAAGATGGGCGGGTACCCCGCACCTCCACCAGATGTCACGTTGTAGTGACGGCAGTCCAGTGGTCAGGAAGACACCAGCCAGTCTTGGAAACGAAGCTCTTTATTAGGGCTGACTTGCGCCCGCAAAATAACTGAATCACTCGGCGGCGACGTAAGCAACAAGCGTGCTCGTCAATCGTCGATCTACGAATGCCCGCTGCTCGCGGCATCGTTCAATTTAAAGCCTGCAAGGAAACTTCGAGATAACAGGTCGAGATCATCTAGAGTAATCTAGAAACACGTAGATGCAGCTGTTCATGGCTGTGAACAATCGAGATTAGTCCGGTCGCTTCTCGCGTCACGAACAAAAATGATAACACCCCTTTTCTGCGGCCTTGCACGAAAGAACGGACGCTACGATGATACGTAGCACTATGCATTAGCACCATTTTCTTCTTCTAGCTCACCTTTCTTATCTCTGTTCTCGTTCACATCTGGCGATGTTGAGGAGCGAGAAACATGGAGCTCATGACAAAGAGAAAATGAACAAGGATCGATGGTGCTCATACGAAGTCCATAGGTGGACATAACTCATGCCCCTCGAAGGAGTTCCTCCAAGAGCTGACGCCGGTGGATTGTGATGATGTCCCGGTTAATCCCGTTTCAGTGATACTTTTGTCGACCTACTACCGAAATCACGCTAGAGAAGTGACCGCGAAAACTGCTCGTCACCATTCCCTGGAGGTCCTTCGAAGGAGATTGAGTTTCATGACTAGTTTCTTATTTTAAAAGTTGCCTAGCTACCTCCCCCCGCCCCAGTGAATATTGTTCTGTTTGTTACGCAGGAATTATCAAGCCTTTCAGCATCCTCACATCCTCTAATATTCCTGATCCGATGTGTGGATTTATGTTCCGCCTTTGTTGGTTGATTATTCTAGAAGGTTGAATGCTGCAGCATCTGAAGATAAAATATAATACGAAAAATAATTTTATCACTGCCTCAATACTCGGTACTCGATTGAATATAGAAAGCGTATTCTAAGAAACGGACTTTGTGGGAATCCTACGGGAGGTGCTGTCTTGTTTTCATTCAATTACTGCATGAAGTTAAAAACTCCTAGAGGCCGCAGCTCTCACTACTAAAGGATGTATGTGTTTTTCGGTTGGGTTATCACTTTCTAGATTATTAACTCTGGCGAGTTTAGCTCCCATTTCTTAGAATTTCATCGCGAGTCGTTGCTCCCTTTGGCGCCTAATTTTCTTCAGACTGGCGCTGTATAATAAAAAACATCAGGTGAGACTGACC
Organism: Amblyomma mixtum; assembly: GCF_055824585.1. Lineage (NCBI taxonomy): Eukaryota > Metazoa > Arthropoda > Arachnida > Ixodida > Ixodidae > Amblyomma > Amblyomma mixtum. Next base: position 4,408,806 of record NC_143021.1, on the reverse strand, counting down.
TTAGAATACGCTGACATTATTTGGAGTCCACACCAGCAATATTTGATAGGCAAACTATAACGCATTCAAAACTTAGCAGTATGCTTTTTACATTCAAACTTTTCCAGACATCCCAGCGTATCTAACCTACTTCACAAAGCAGAACTCCACAGCTAGGCACAGCGTAGAACAACATCAAGACTGAAATTTCTGTTTTACGTCATCACGGTAATTTGAAGATATCAAGAGAAGCATTCCTTCAGGAACCATTTCGTCACTCTTCGAGAACTAACCATGAGAAAGCACTTCATCAACCCATAAGCCATATTAACGCTGATAAATATTCTTTGTTTCTATCGGCTATATCTTACTGAACAAACTAACCTCGACTGCTGTAAACTGCAACTTAGTTGAATCATTCATAGAGCATGTCAATAGCAGTGATTCATCAGTAACGCCACCGTGATATAACAATGATGCTGACTTTCATTTTCTATTTTTTGTAACTATATTTGTTTCGTGCTGAACCCGCTATTTTCGTTTCCCTGAATTGGCATCATTAGCACCACGATGCCTCTATGATTATGAATTCTTATTTTGTATTATATATGTACCCAACTTGTTGCCTTCTATTGTATCCTTTGTATCCACTCCTGCATGGGCCCGAGAAGGGCCTGCAGTATTGGCAAATAAACAAATAAATAAATAAAACTAACTTTTCGTTATTTTGCACCCAGGTGACAAGGATATCGACGCGTTCGTGGAGTACTTCCGCAAGCTGACGCCAGTTGCACCGGCCATTGAAGACCGCATAGTATTCGTCCAGACTCCGCAAGCTCAAACGAAAGCTAATTCCGCGCATGCGACCAGCTGCGGCATCTACGTTCCTTTGATAGTAGCCCTGTACTCATTTCTATTAATATGAACAGTACCATCATGGGACCATTCCTGGTACAAGGGAATAAAAGCGACGAGGGCGAGTTAACAGCGGTAACCGGGAACAATGTCTTCTGCTGCCACAATAGTGGCCACAACATGCGGTCAGAAGAATCCACTTTTTTATTTCCCTTCGCTTCGCAAACACAATGAGGGTTGTTTACAAAAACAGAAAGGAAAACAGGCTCAGCATGGTGTTAAAGATGTATCTTTAATCAGATGGAAAGGTAGGTTATATATATTCACGAGAAGATATATTCGCGAGAGAGGACAAAAAGGGACCAGCGCGAACTTTCAACTTAGAGTTATTCGAACGAGCAAGTGACATACATTTTTGCGCAGCACAGGCTCCGAACGTTGTTATTAATAAAGGGGGAGTCACGACACCGTACCTTCTAGAAACGTACTTCACTATTATAAGTCTCATCCACTTGTCATTGATAATGCGTGCAGCTCTTTTCTTGGTAAAATACACGCTTCGAGATGTTCTCGTTCTGCTTTGGCTTTGCACATAAGCAGAATCCTGATTTTTTTTTGGTATAGTCTTCTATTACTGTCCCAGGCAATATTCCGGTAGATGACATTGCGCCTAGTTTAGGGTCTAACTGACCGTTCATGCTAACCAATGCGAACTGTATGTCATGTTCACGCCATCAAATGCATGTCAAGATGTCTGCAGCTTCGGCTTTCAGATTTCATTTCTGAGGGATGCTGGTTTTCTTGATATGGTCGTGCTGGCAGTTCCTGAAACGCTGGCAAAGTGAAAGGCGCTTTATAAACAGAAGGGCGATGCAGACAACCAAAAAGCCACTAGTAGTTGCCTATGTCCACAACGCTGCACACAACCTGAAAGACGAAGGGAATAAGAGCGGTGTCGGCGTAGTATTCTCGGTGCTTTGTAAGCTCAGCCGCCTATGCGCATGAATTGGACGAGATTCCATCGAACTGAAACAAAATCGCTGAGGCAAAAAGCACAACCCTTATGCGGACTGCCAATTGAGCGTTTTTTTTTAGATATTACTGACATGCGGCATAATCTACGTAGGACACACAAGCCATTATATCAAAGTTCACAATTGTGATCATCAGAGGTCAGTTCGGAGAATGAGTCTAGGAGCAGCGCCACCTATCGAAACATCGGCTGGCAAGCAAAGGCAAGCGTCTATCAAAAACAAAAATCATGATTCTGCACAGCACGAGGACTTCTCCGAGAATATTTTCACAAGAAAAGAGCTATAGGCTGTATCAGTTACACGTATAATAGTGGGGTTCGTGTCTTCGACGGCACGGTGTCGCGGCATCTGCTTTTTTCAATATCTATCCACTTGCGATGCCGTTCTGAGCCTGTACTGCGAAACTTGTAAACTCGCTCGGTCTAATACACCGAGGTTGAAAGCCCGCTGTCTGCCCTTCTTGTCCTCAGTTATGGATGTCTTTTTTCTTTCGCAGCCTACGTTCGATCGCCATGAACCAACTTGCCCAACAATGTATCCCGCATGTTCCATTGCGGGATACATTCGACCGCACAGATAAATTACAAAGATTTCACCGCTGTTTTGGGGCTTATGAAAAGATGTCTCGTGATTCCAAAGCAAAAGAAAAACGTTACTAAAAGAACTCTCGTATAAAAGAGTACAAACAACTCCCAAAGGAAAACACAGGTTGTGATAGGCCGAATCAGTTATAATAGAAGCAAAGGCAGTTTTGTTTAAACACTACATGCTTTTTGTCGTGCAGGAGACCAAGAGACTAGATTGGTTCTTGCTCACAAACTGCGGCTTTTTTTCTGTCGTCGCTTGAAGACTTCTATGCATCACGCATGCAAGCTCAGTGGTGTCAGACCCCGGCCAGTACTTGTGTGCGAAAACACTTGAAGTATTTTCTTACAAATGACAAATAAATGCAATGTTTCAATGACTACATTTTGTTGCCTCCTCGGCGTAACTTCTTTCACGACTTCATCACAGTTCCTCCAGTCTAAAGACGAGAGTACTGTTTGAAGACGATGTCACGAATATTCATATGTCACAGAAGGACTCGTTCGCGTTGAGTGAGAAAACAAAGCTTGAAGCAAGCAAACGACAACTGGCGAGGGGCACTGTTGACCCTCTCTGTCAGTCATGCACTCTTTAAAACTTCTTTCGAGTTATGAGGCAAAAACTAAAATATTTATTACTTGTCATTCTCTGGTTCCGTATCACCCTAGGAGAGGATGAGCACTTGGCTACTAAGGGCTCCTTGAAAAAATTGCATGTTTAGACATTAAAATGCAACTGCGTGCAATTTGTACTTTGCCCAGATGGAAACATTACGACTCTAACGACGACGTGAATAAAATGTCTCCTAGAGGAGATCTTGTAGGCTATAAAACTGCGAAAATAGAAACAACATATTCATTCAAAACGCTGTTCTCATGACTAAAGCGTGCTGAGGTCCGGAGACATTTTTCACTGGGATCCCTCTGTGGCCTGCTCTCACGGTCAAGTCCAATGACCGTTTGGACACAGGAGAATGAGGAATTTTTTATTTACACATTGAGCAGACGTTTCAATAGAAATCAGCGGCCGGTTAGAATATACATATGAAGATGGAGCTCCTACGCGAAATTCGGAAGCCGTGCGTTCGGATTGCACCGACGGCATGTAGTTGGTCTTTCCTACACATTGTATCCAATGTATCCAAGTGTCTTTCAACGAGGAAACAGTTCCACTACCTAATTTCCTATTGATCAACACCACAAATTTAAGTAAAAGGAAAGGTAGAAACGGTCCCCTATGCTCCTTAGTTCCCGTGATGTTGGCTTCCTTTATTTATTTATTTATCATCATACCCGCAGCGCCATTGTCTGGCATTACAGTGGGGGGGTTGAACAAAAAGTACACAAATGCTACCTCATGCAGGTGGTTACAAAAAAAGATAACAATGAGATAGAAAGAACACGGAATTATTATACATAAATGTCACAGCATGGATGAAAATGAATCATTTGATAATATGGACACTACTTCCTCAGGCAGCTTGTTCCATTCCGAAACTGTTTTAGGGAAAAAAGACATTTTAAAAAGGTCAGTCCGGCATCTGTATTCTTTAACTTTAAGTGGATGATCTCTTCGTCAAGACATGTAATCAGGGTTGGCTATATATTTGGTTTTGTCTATTCCAGTTCTAGAATGAAATATGTTATGAAATAATTTTAGACGCAGAACTTTCCTACGTTTTTGAAGGGAGTCCCAACCCAAAGATTTTTTCGCGCTCGTTACACTAAAATATCGCCCATAGTTATTGAAAACAAAACGAACGGCCAAATTCTGAACTCTTTCTAGCTTTTGAACGTCAAGAAAGGATTTTGGATCCCAGACTGTGCAAGCATACTCAAGTATTCTTCTAACGTTTGTATTATACAGCAGTTCTTTAGTCTTTAAGGGGAAAAGTTCAGCGTTACGTCGCAGGAAGCCTAACACACGACAGGCTTTGGCAGTAACGAAATCCACGTGGCGATGCCAAGACATTGAACTTGTTAAATAAACACCAAGATATTTAAATTCCAACACTGAAAGCAGTATGCTATTATTTATGTTATAAGTGAAAATATGGGGAACCTTCTTTTTAGTGAAACACATATGTACAGATTTTTGTAAGTTGATATGCATTCCCCAGTTCTCACACCACTGGGCCACTTTACACAAATCCTGTTGTAATGCATCACAGCGTTAATGATTCTATACAATACACAATCGTCCGCAAAAAGACGCATGTATGAAGAAATACCTGAAAAGATGTCATTCATGTAAATTATGAACAGTAATGGGCCCAAGACGGATCCCTGGGGCACCCCTGATGTTACAGCCACCTCATGCGACTGTTTCCCGTTGACAACAACACATTGACGCCTAAAGCTCAAATATTGTTTTATCCACCTAATAACATTCTCATTTATGTTGTACCAGTATAATTTTTGTATTAACAAGGAATGTGATACGACGTCAAAGGCCTTCTTAAAATCTAGAAAAATACAGTCAACAGAATATCCCTTATCCAAAGCACTTGACAAGTCATGTACAAATTCGGTAAGCTGGGTGACACACGAGTAACCACTGCGAAAGCCATGCTGATTAGTATTTAATAATGAATGTATACTAAGATGATTCATAATAGTAGTATAAAACACGTGCTCTAAAACTTAGCATAATACACTGGTCAAGGACACTGGTCGATAATTTGAAACAACATTCCTAGGTCCCGATTTATGTATAGGTACAACATTAGAAAGCCTCCATTCATCAGGCAAAGAGCCGTCCTTTAAAGACTTTGTGAAAGGAATTTGAAGGTACCTTGACAAAGCAAAAGCGCAAGAGAGCAGGACCGTGGGTAAGCCGTCCGGACCGGTGGCACTGTTATCTTTTAAGCGTTCTAAGAGCGACACATATCCTCGCTGATCAAATTCAATGTTCTCCATAGGTTCCGTAGAGTTCAAGGCCAGGCGAAAACCGGCAGGGCTATTGCTGTCCTTAGCAGAAAACACTGAGCTAAAAAACGTGTTAAAGCACTTGGCTTTCTCCAGATTATCATGAACGTTACTTCCGTTGTGATCGAGTGGTGGGATAGACAATTCATCCTTTCTGTTTTTTTTTATTTACTGCCAAAATTCTTTAGGGCGATCCTGGATGCGCATGTCGAAAGACTGAAAGTAGCTAAATTTAGCCTCTTTGACCGAAGCATTCATATCTTTTGTAATCATTTTAACTGATCCATGTTATCTTGCGACGGATTTCTTTTGAAGCGCGCATATAGTTGTTGCCTCTTTTCAACGACTCTGCGCAGCGCTTTTGTAAACCATGGCTTGCTTTTGCTGCGACCCATGACGTCATCACCCATGACGGCACATATTGCTCACGCAAATCAAAACGTTTGGCTGTCAGTGTGCGCCACAGCTCATCAACGCTAAGTGAATCAGACAATGTTTCGTACACATAGACATAGGATTCAAGTGCCCGGGCTATCTCGGGGATATTTGCTTTTCGATAACTGTAAATGCGCCGATTGCCACAGTCTTCAAGTTTAACATACTGAAAGTTCATTTCTGCTAAAACACAACTGTGATCACTGATACCGGGCACTACAAGGGTAGAATATGCTGCCGATGGTTGGTTAGTCAATAATAAATCCATTTGCACATTGTTTGATTGGACATTCAACTGGCGGAGCCTATTTGAGGTTGCCATACTTAGCACAGAGCAAAGAGGTCACTATTTTTTAGAATGATGAGCCACCAACTCGCCCTACATTTGCAGGAAGTCGTTGGGTGAAGCTGCCCTCGTCTCGCGGTCAACTAACCACTTGAAGTGACTGTAGCCAGAGCCGGACACGGCGGCCTTCCACTGGTCCATAGATTTGTTGAGAATTGGGTAGATATTGGAGTTACTTTGGCATGCCCCTGCCACATGCTAAGATGTGGCTAGGTCCTCACCGCAGTGAGGGCATTCGGGTGTAAAGTCCGCGAGGTATTAGCTGTGGAGGATTTGTTGTGATGTGAGTGTTCAGTTAGAAGAGCTAGCATTTGAGCGGTCATGGCAAGGAAGTCTGCTGCAGAGTGATGCAAAATGTATACGTGTTGTTGCGACCCGGGTTGCATGGATGAAGCCGGTCACGAACGACGTGGCCGGTGACCGGCTGTATCGAGCCGAAGAGCGCTGAAGAGGAGATTGTACAAGTTTGTTTTAAATATTTGCAGCTCCCAATAAAGGATCACATTGCATAGCCTTGCGGCAGTTTTAATATACCATCCTATGTCCCCAGGTACTCAACTGGGGAACCTCTGCACTGGATGAGTGGCCAATCACGGATCCCTTGAGCAAGCAGGCGTGAGTTACCGCCCACCGCACCACCGCACCAGCGCCGCAAACTTCCTCTTTCGGATGCATGTTCTGGAGCCATGCCAATGTGCAGTGATCGGTCTCCATATGCAAATAGTAAGCCGGCTTAGTAACATTCAAGTTTTTAGTGACAGTGACCAGTATCACAAAATTCGGCGCATTCGAAAAAAAAAAGATAGCGGCGCGTGGAAGCGATCCCGCCAGTGCTTTCTGCTAGGCCAGAGGAGAGCGCTTAGCCTTGTATGTGTTGCTTCCCTCTTCATCATCACTCGCCGGCGCGGCGCGAAGGAATTGCGTCAGCGCATGTCGTCGATTTTTCTACAATGTCACAGCAGTTTCTACTCAATGCTGACGGAGAGGGCGTAGCCTTGGCGTGTGCTAAGAGATGCCCTCTCCCCTTTAGTTGCATGCCGGCGGCGGTGCAACAAAAGATCTCGAAGCATTTCGAAGCCAGCCTCCGCGCCTGATCAATGGGGACTCGCGCCCGGCGCGAGAACGAGAAGGAAATAGCACAGCTGATACTGTGTGTCTGTGCGCAGCTGCCTTGGCGCGAAGAACGAACAGATGCGGAGCTTTCCTATATATGAAGGTGGGTCGATCGCTGTCGGTCAGCCCGAGCCGCCGTTTAAGCTTCAGAGAAGCTTAATCATTGAACGAGTTGCATTGTTTTGTTAATCACTTTGTATGTGCTCGTACGAGTGATTGTGAAATCTTCTGTATCGTATCTCTGCTGCATAAAGTCCTATTTTGTTTGTGAACATTTTGCTCCGATCCATTCTCTGTCTTTCGACCGGAGAAAGCTGGTTATCAAACAACGAAACCTCTTCTGAAGGAACCAGCGCACAAAACACAACGGACAAGAAAAAGGTGGTACACGACGGACAGGAGCGCTGACCTCTTGTCCTTTGGTGCCTGGTCTATGTCTGAACTTGCCATGCTGAGTCGAGGCCATCTCCTTTGTGACCGAGACCGCTACCCCCATACGCTCCAAGGGTGTCTGGGAGCGCACGCTAAAGTGCGCGAAGTGGTGACGTCTATTCTGGCGTCCGCGACAGGACATTTGGCGCTTTGTAAGCGCAGAGAACGGAGGAAGAGTCGGAACGAGTTAACAAAGTGGTCTTGAACTAGTTTCAGCAGAGCAATATTGTGAGGTGCCGCACTGAAGCGGTTAGTGAGGTTCAACTTGCAGAGGTATCCTTCGCCTTGAGGTGCTCCTGCTCGGAAATTGCAATTGAATGAACTACTAGAGGTCGGCATCCAGATAGGGATGTCCGAAGCGGAACTACGTAAATGAGTGAGCCAGAGAGAAAAAGAGGATCGTGAAAAGGCTGAGAAGGCTCATGAAGAAGCTGAGAGAGCGAGAGAGTTGAAAATGAAAGAGAAAGTGTTCGAGAAAAAGCAGAAAGACGGAGAGAGAATTTAAAAGGAATGGCAGAGGTCTCGAGAAGAAGCCGAGAAAAGAAGAGAAAAATTAAATGCGAAAAGCAACTGCTTGCCATAAAGCTTTAACTTCAACGAGCAGCAAACCACTCAGCTGAAGTGCAGATAGTAGTAGCTTGCGGATATATGCCAGCAGGTTGCTTCATTGTTTTCATGAAAAAAGGGACGATCTCTACACATTCCTAAGTGATTAGAAGGAATAGCGGGAAGCCAGAATTGGTCAGACGGTGAATGCGCTACCGTGCTTAGCACGTGTCTCAGCGGAGAAGCACTAAGTGTATTCGGGCGAGTGCCTCGTGAAGAAGCAACAGTTATAGCAAGGAAAGAGCCGCTTTGCTTAAACGATTCCGACTCACCACCGAGGGATTTCGAGATAAATTCAGGACAGCAAAGCCATCAGACGACGAGACGGCAAACCAGTATGTGGCGCGGTTAAGCCACTATTTCCATCGGTGGACGGAACTCTCGGAAATCGCACAGGAGTACAGCGCACTTCGTGAGCTGCTCTTCAAGGAACCATTCCTGAGCAGTACAGAAGGACTAAGACTCTCTTCGAAATGTTAGAACTTGCAGACCAACTTCTTGAAGCTCAAGGAAGAACGAATCTGAGCAAAATTAAGAGTACAAATTCGGAGAGCGCAGGGAAATCCGAAGGCCGCGACACCCGATCCAGCCCAAGCCTCCACCGAAGTGCTATCTGTGCAGGAAGGCAGGTATCTACGCGTCTAACTGCCGCAACAGCGCTACGAACAGTAGCCTGACAGCGTGTTTTAAGTGCGGTCACAAGGGGCACAAAGCCGTGCCTTGTTCGAATCGGGAGAAGTACGTTCCCCAGGTAATATGCGTACGGGCCTCCTCACGTGACCACCTCGAGGAAGATGAAAACCGCTTTGTTGAACTGAAGAACGGAAAGAAGGTTCCCGTCGTGAACACCATAGTGAATACGCGTCCTGAAGCCGTAATGAACAGGATGCCTGTAATGAAAGAGAAGGTAGGGCAACAAGCAGTTTCAGAGTTGCGAGACACAGGAAGCAGCGCAGTTATCATAAAATGATGTGTGGCACAAGGTAAAGATTTCACTGGAAAGAAGGGCCTTGTGTGGCAAGTGGACGCCTCAATCCAGTGCTTACCCGAAGCTAGAGTATATGTGCGCACTCCGTACTGCAGCGGAAAACAGACTGCACTGCGCGTGGAACGCCCCATATACGAGCTCACATTGGGCAACATAAAGAGGGCAAAATTTCCTAAGGACCCAGAGAGTAGACAAGAGGGAGAGAAATCCGAATCCAGCTCGGCGGAACGTCGCAGTGATCGTCAGGCGAAAAAGAAGTGGCGAAGGAAGCGTTAGCGGGCTAGCTCGAGTAAAGAGGCAATAAAAGAAATTCCTAAGAATGATGAAGGGAAAAATCCAACGGATGAACGCTCCCGGAAAAGAAACCCCTGTCGCTCGAGAGGCGCGACAATCAAGTAGACTGCCGTGCGCAGCCGAAAGACCACGGAGTGACTACAGTGAAGCAGAAGCACCTACGGAAGTAAGGAAAAGCGAAAGAAAGAAAGCGCAAGAGGGTAAGGTGTTAGGAATTTGTGCTAAATTCGGCGTTGGGCAGGCATGTAGACATGATGGGGGTGCTCCCTTATAAAAATCTCTATAGACAGTCCATAGACTGCCTATAGACTTTAGTCTATGAAGTATATAGACAAATCCTATAGACTGGTCTATAGATTTATGGCCATACTCTTTTAGTAGACTTTTGTCCATAGGCAGTCTATAGACAAATGTCTACTGAAAGTCTATAGGTCTATAGGAAGTCTATAGACACAGGTCTATAGACAGTTCATAGACAATATATAGACTTATGGTCATACATTACCTATAGAGTTGTCTATAGACCGTCTATAGACATTGTCCATAGATGGACTATAGACTTATGGCCATAGACTTCCTGTAGATTACTGTCTGTAGACAGTCTACAGACAAAAGTCTACTGGTGCAGTAGACATGTCTGTAGAATGTCTATAGACATTCCATAGGTGTGTGGCCTGGCAGTGCTATAGACCTTTGTCTATAGACAGTCTATAGACCTCTGTCTACTAAACTATTAGTAGACCATTATCTATAGCCTGTCTGTTGGGCTCGACGCGCCGTCTGCAGCGACGACAGTTGGCGCCAGCGGGACTGGGTTACGTGAATAACGGCCAGTTTCAGCACGCACGTATTTGTGTACACGTTTGCTTGCGGCGTCCCGTTCTGGGAAGTGTGTTGGTCGCGCACACGTGCGCCCGCCGGTGGCTCCTTACCCTCTCCTTCGAGGTCGAGAAACGGCCGTCGCCCCCTCCTTCACGGCCGAGAGACACTGCTGGCTAACCTTTGCGGCAGTCTTTGTCGGCGGCTGCTGCGGGGGGGAAGCGTGGCGGCGCAACCAGGGGACGGATGCCCCTAAATCGGTTGTCGGCGGAAACGCGTCTCTTTGGATTCTCAAGTTCGCTCAAAACCGACAGCGGACCGACAACGAAAGGGAGTCCATCATGGTGCGAAACGGCTCCGACTTGACAGCGAGAATGTGTATATCACCTTAGTTGCCGCCAAAGGACTCCTAATTCCACGGAACGATGGGTGAACAAAATACACAAATCGACCATCTGTGCGTGGGAGGACCGGCGAGAGTGTGAATGTCCCGCCTTTTTGTCACGGTGGGAGGATCGGCGAGAGGGTGATGTTCCGCCCTTTTGTGGGCGGGTTTCGTCAAGGAATGTGATTGGCGATGTTCGAACAACCAAGTTTCCCCAGATAGGTACCTGGGGAATTGAAAATGCATAAAATGTGGCTTCAGTGTGCTTTTGGGGAGAGACTCCTGATAACCTGCTATGTAAATAAAATCGTCTATCTTGTTTGGCAGTAACCGGCTGCATCTTATTCCGCACGTTGCTGGAGAGAAGAACTTCGGAGACCATCCCGAGGTACGAACCACATTGCACTAGCCTATCTGGCGCAGTCGGCAGGATCTCCAGCGATGGGCAAATGAGAGCAGCATCGGTGGACGGCGGACGAGACTGGTGGCGTGGACGGCGGACCCGAGGACGTCACTGAGGAGCCAGCGGCCTACCAAAGCGAGTCCCTCCAGACCTGTGGAAGAAGAGAGCACCGCGGAGCGACTCTTCAGAAGTCAGGCGAGTGCCTCTTGGTTTCCTGCCGGGCGCAGTTGATGACAATGCCATATAACTTGAGAGACAGGGAGGTTAACACCACAGATGCGGAGGTGGACGGGGTTGAAAGCTTGCAGGAGTTGGCGGTGACCAGTGACGCGGTGGGGGATCTGAGTAGCGCCATGGAGGAAACAGCGTCGGAGCAGCAGATGAAAATGCTGGAGCTTCGATTTAAAATTGCTGAAGCAGAAAAAGAAAAGCAACGATTAATTCTGGAGAGCCAGAAGTTGCGAGCCCAAGAGCGGGCTGAGTCCCACGAAGAAGGTAACAGCGGAGCGCTAGCTGGGGATAGGTCAGAGGAGGATAGGCGCCTAAAGTATGCATCCTTATTGAAAGGAGTACTAGCACCGATGTCGAGTCGGCAATTCCTAGTGCCCGGGTGGTTTGAGGATGTGGAGGCGACTCTTGATTCATATGACGTCCCGTCTGAGTGGCGGGCCTGGCTTGTCTTGCCACAGTTGAGTGAAAGAGCACGCGGATTGCTTTCTACGTTGACAGCCGAAGAAAGAAAGGACTATAAAAAAATGAAGCAAAGTATTCTAGATGGATTGAGGTTGTCAGCAGCAGAATATAGAAGGATGTTTGAGGGGTCGGCAAAAGCAGCAGATGAGACATGGGGCCAATTCGCAATCCGGCTGGGAAACTATTTTGAATACTATACAAAAACCTCGAAGGCTACCACTTTTGCAGAATTAAAGCAGTTAATGGCCACAGACAGGTTGAAGGAGTGCTTAGCAGCTGAGGCACGGGCTCATATTGTTGTCAATGAGAATCAGAGGTTCCTTTCTCCGGGCGAAGTGGCCAAGCTGGTGGAGAGTTTCGACGAAAGCGTGAGATGCAAACCAGGGTCAGCAGCTCATTTGGGAGGCTATCGAAAGAGGCCGAGTGGGGACTAGAAGGAGCGGGCCGGTGCAACACCTCATCAAGGGGAGAATTCTACTTTAAGAGGAATGAAAGGACGGTGCTTTGAGTGCAAGTCTCCAAATCACTTCGCTAGAGATTGCCCTCTCAAAAGGACACGGGATAAGGCAGACAGACGAGGCCAAGAAAAACCAGGAGACCTCGCCGTGGTGGCTAAAGTGAATGCTCATTTGGAAGAAATAGCTCCCGTGAATGAGGTTGGCATGCAGGAAACAGAGAGGGTAGGTAGGAATTGCCTCGGAACAGTAACATTGAAAAGTTCGGAACAAAGCATTAATGCTGTGATTGATTCCGGGACTGAAATGACTGTTATCAGGCGAGCTCTAGTGCCGAAGTATGAGGCAGCTGGTTCCACAATAAAGCTGAGGGGAGCTTTCGGCGATGAAGTGCGAGCTGAGCTTGCATATGTGCCTCTCAGAGCAACAGAAGGTGCACCGTTTGTCTCGTTCGACAAGGCACAACCAGCTTTGCTATGTGCGCTGACAAACTGTTGGCCGGAATAGACGCGCTCATAACTCCCGCAGACTACAGACAACTCCTTGAAGAAAGGGCAGTGGTAATCGAAGTTGTTTCGGAGACAGAGATCGAAGGAGGTGAGAAGGAGACGACAGAGCATAAAAATCAGCAGACGGGTGCGTCCTTGGCGGTTACGGGAACAGACGAAGAAGCCGAGAAAAAGCGGAGCGCGCGGCAAGTTTTCCGTGAGGCTCAGGAAAATGACTCGTCGCTGCAGGAGGCTTGGAAGCAGGCTAGAGCTGGCACACATGGAAAGATAATCCAGGATGAGTTACTCTATCACCAGGAGCACGTAGTGGGACGCATGTGCACACAGTTGGTGCTGCCATCGCATAAACGACAGGAAGCACTAGTGAGAGCACACTATTCGCCTTGGGCAGGACATTTGGGAGAGCGAAAGACATTGCAGCGCATAAAAATGTCATTTTATTGGCCGACCATAGGCCGGGAGGTCAAGGAGCATTGTCAGTCCTGCCACCAGTGCCAAATCAGGGCCCCTATGAAAACACAGGACCGCGTACCCATAACGGCATTGGCCAGGCCTAGTGCACCATTCCAGGTGGTATACAAGGATTGTATCGGTCCACTGGATCCACCATCAGCAAGGGGACATCGCTACGCACTATGTGTAGTTGATTTGCATACTAGATGGCCTGAGGTTGTTTGTTTGAGGTCCTTAACAGCTAAGGCTACCTGTGACGCGCTCACCCAGATATTTTCCAGAATGGGAGTGCCAGAGACCATATGCTCAGATCAGGGCACAAATTTTACATCAAATTTAACGCAAATTATGCTGCAGAAAATGGGAGCGACTCCCACATTTTCCACTCCCGATCATCCACAAAGTAATGGACTGGTAGAGCGGTGGAACGGCACTTTTAAAAGGATGCTGTTTCACATTGTAAGCGAGCATGGACGTGAGTGGGATCGAATGGTGCCATTCCTGCTTTGGGCTTATAGAGAGGTGCCACATGCCATCACGGGAAAATCACCGTTCGAGCTTATGTATGGTAGGATCCCTGTCGGACCTCTGGCTATACTGCAAAAGACGTGGTCAGGAGACTGGGTTGTTCCCGACTCATTGGCAGTGCCAGCAGCAGACTATCTCGAGATATTGAGAAATGATCTCGAGGAAGCCAGTAGGGAAGCGGCAAAAAGTAGCGAGCTCACGCAGCAAGCTTATGTGGGGAGGTACAACTTGAGGACCACCGACAAACAATTTTCTCCAAGTGACCAGGTTCTTTGGCTGGAGAAAGAAGGCGATGGGAAGTTAATGGCACACTGGAAAGGTCCAGTAACAGTTGTGAAAAAGGTGCGGCCATATAGCTATACGATTGAGCTAAGTGATGGCACGCGCCGATCAGTGCATGCAAATAAGCTTAGGCCATACAACGCGAGGGTCAACACTGTAAGCATAGTATTTGAAGGCGACACGGAGTTTGGGTCGCGTGGACAGATACTTCCCGCGTGGTCAGATACAACGACAGCAGTTGAGCAGCTGGAACGGGTAACTCTCAGCCATTTAGATCTGCTGCAGCAAAGGCAGGTAAAGGAACTAATCGGGAAGCACTGTGAGGTGCTCAGTGATAAACCTGGCCGCTGCAACTGGGGAGTGCACAAAATCAAGCTAAAAGATGGGGCGCAGCTGAAGCGTGCGTACACTTACAAGGTGCCCATGGCACTAAGAAAGGAAGTTGACCGACAGGTGGCAGAGCTAAGGTCGTGGGGTTTGATATATCCGATAGAAAGCTCCCATGCACATCCCGTGGTGTGCGTTGCTAAGAAAGATGGCAGTGTCAGGTTATGCTGTGACTATCGCAAGCTGAATGAAGCAACGGAACCTGATGCGTTTCCTATGAACCTGCCAGGTGACCTAATTTACGAGGTAGCGCAGGCAAAGTACATAACCCTGCTCGATATGCTAAGAGGATATTGGCAGATTCCGTTGAACGAAAAAGCCCAGGAGTACACAGCATTTGTCACCTCGTCTGGACAGTACGCTTGGAAGGTTAGGCCGTTTGGACTGAGAAATTCGGCAAGCACCTACCAAAGAATAATCAATCAGATCCTTGTACCACACCGTGAATATGCGTGCGCATATATAGATGACTTGTGCGTCTTCTCGCAGACATGGGAAGAGCACCTCGAACACCTCGGAAGGGTACTGGCTTCGCTAGCGGCCGCAGGGCTCACAGTTAATGTCACTAAGTGCCATTTCGCGCAAAAGGAAGTGCGGTTTCTGGGTCATATCGTTGGGTCAGGAAAACACGGCGCAGATCCAGAAAAGCTTAGAGCCATTCAAGAAATTCCTGTACCACAAACAAAAAGGCAGCTGCGTAGCTTTTTGGGGATTACGTTCCGGAGTATTCAAAGGTGGTGCTACCACTGACGAACCTGACTGGAAAGCGCGTGCCTCAGAAGATACCGTGGAAGGAGGATGCCGAGGGTGCTTTTATAAAAGTAAAGGAGTGTTTGACAAAGGCCGCAGCGTTGAGCGCACCCGATCTGAACAAAGAGTTCATTCTGGCCACTGATGCTTCAGATTATGCCGTCGGAGCATGTCTAGCACAGTTGGATGACGAAGGAAAAGAGCAACCCATTTCATTCCTGAGCAAGAAATTAAGCCCGGCCCAGTCACGATGATCTACAATCGAGAAAGAAGCCTACGCCATCATTTGGGCGCTGGGAAAGCTTGACACGTGGCTGTTCGGTGCACGAATCAGGGCAATTACCGACCACAATCCCTTGAAATTTCTTACTCTGACCACGCCACTAAGCGCGAAGCTAACAAGGTGGGCGCTGGCTCTCCAGAAGTATAACATTGTAGTGGAGTACAAAAAGGGGTCTCTAAACGCAAATGCCGACGCTATGTCGCGTATGGTCGCCAATGACGAAAGCGAGTAAGATACCGTCGTCCGTTTTCGCGGCCTCGGTTTGCGAGAGGTATGGCATTGTTGGGTGCTGCGTTGGCGGGGGACCGAGGGGTACTTGTTGACAGATGAAGTGGGAGCAATGCGTCGAGCTCCTGTGATTGTTGTGTGCAGCAAGTTCGAAGACTGTGCCGCACAGTTTTGTGGGGAGGTGTTGGGCTCGACGCGCCGTCTGCAGCGACGACAGTTAGCGCCAGCGGGACTGGGTTACGTGAATAACGGCCGGTTTCAGCACGCTGAGTGTGTGTGTATTTGTGTACGCGTTTGCTTGCGGCGTCCCGTTCTGGGAAGTGTGTTGGTCGCGCACACGTGCGCCCGCCGGTGGCTCCTTACCCTCTCTTTCGAGGTCGAGAAACGGCCGTCGCAGCCTCCTTCACGGCCGAGAGACACTGCTGGCTAACCTTTGCGGCAGCCTTTGTCGGCGGCTGCTGCGGGGGGGAAGCGTGGCGGCGCACCCAGGGGACGGATGCCCCTAAATCGGTTGTCGGCGGAAACGCGTCTCTTTGGATTCTCAAGTTCGCTCAAAACCGACAGCGGACCGACAACGAAAGGGAGTCCATCATGGTGCGAAACGGCTCCGACTTGACAGCGAGAATGTGTATATCACCTTAGTTGCCGCCAAAGGACTCCTAATTCCAGGGAACGATGGGTGAACAAAATACACAAATCGACCATCTGTGCGTGGGAGGACCGGCGAGAGTGTGAATGTCCCGCCTTTTTGTCACGGTGGGAGGATCGGCGAGAGGGTGATGTTCCGCCCTTTTGTGGGCGGGTTTCGTCAAGGAATGTGATTGGCGATGTTCGAACAACCAAGTTTCCCCAGATAGGTACCTGGGGAATTGAAAATGTATAAAATGTGGCTTCAGTGTTCTTTTGGGGATAGACTCCTGATAACCTGCTATGTAAATAAAATCGTCTATCTTGTCTGGCAGTAACCGGCTGCATCTTATTCCGCACGTTGCTGGAGAGAAGAACAACTTCGGAGACCATCCCGAGGTACGAACCACAGTGCACTAACATATCTCTGCCTATAGACAGACAGTCTACAACCGTTGAAAAATGTCACCAGAGTTCACAAATGACACAATCAATATACTTACAAATTTAGTTTATTTCCAAGCTATCCAGGCTCGCAATATGCAATACATGCACCATAAGAATGCACCACACTAACATAAATGTTGAAAGTAACAGTCCGGCTAGTTTCCTCAGAAGCGTTCTTGCGGCCTGTTGTCTGCAGTCAATCATCCGGGCATGTTCACCTGTACAACACAAAGGAAAAAAAAGAGGAACTGAAAAAAAATCCCATTTCATCTCTACACATGAGCTTAACAATGGAAGGCATATTCTGGCTATGCCATTCTAGAAAGGGAATCTTGATCTTTTGGTTTGGTTTTATGGGGTTCAAAGACCCAAGGTGACACAGGCTGCGAGACGCTGAAGTGAAAGGCTGCGGAATAATTTCGGCCACCTGTACACAGGCCTTCAGCACTTTGCCTCTGTTAAAATGCGACCGTCTAGGTCAGAATCGAACCTGCATCTTTCAGGTCGCCAGAAGAACATGATAGCCACTGAGCTACCACGCCGGCTCAATTATTTCAGTAAATACAGGACAAATAAAACATTGTAACAAAGACCCATAATCCCTGGAGCAGTCTACTATGAATCCAGTACTGATACTGATTTCTGTATGGCAATACTGTTACAGCCAATACTGATCTCTGTATGTCAATCCTTTTACATTATTTGTAACAGAAGACTTCGAACAATTGTGCCACATATCAGCATTGTTAAATAGAATTCAGCGCAAAAAAAAACGGACAAGGGACGAAGTAAGGGACATAGAGACGTTAACGAGCGCTCGTGAACGTCTCTGTGTCCCTTACTTCGTCCCTTGTCCGTTTTTTGCGTTGAATCCTATTTAACACGCTTCACCAACTAGCCCGGCAGCTTGCTCTCCTATATCTGCATTGACTCCCAACGAGCTGTTGAGAATGCCACCTCCATAAAATACAGATTCAGCACACCTTACACAGGGATACAAAAAGGAGAATATTGCAGCATTTATTCTTATAACCGCAATAGAAGAAGCGCTTCAAAATACCCTGCGTGAAGCCTGGTACACCCGGCCAAATTTTTAACTGGCTCGGGTGTGGCATCGCTAAATGCACCTTGTAAAATGGTGCCTTTCGGCTACACTGCTGGCATATTCATGCTGTAATTTTACGAGTGAAATGTCATTTCGGGGTTCCTTTTTGTTCATATAATGTTTGAGCGGAGTACAGTGGTGAGCAGCCTTGTCTAGAGCGCTTGAGCAGTGCGCACTTGGTAACAAAAAATTGCTGAGGCTCAGCTTGGCTAAGCCTGGGGAATGCGAAGCATATTAGTGGCTAGGCTTGGTATTACATGGCTTTCCTTGGTTGAATACTTGGTCATTTTAATACAACCACTAGAAGCCTTCGTCGTAGGGGAAGACAACGGCATGGCTACAGCGGAACGCCGACTAACCCCGAGACGCGCGTTGGGTGAGCGCCTGGATTGCCACGGAAGCCGCGTCTGCCTGCCCGGTGGAGCGAGCGTTTCACCTACACCGAGTGTGAACGCGCGTTCGAAATGCGCGGGAATGCGCGGGTGTGACGGCTAGGGGTCCCACGGCGACGGCGCGAGGTGGAGGCCGGCTCTCTCATCCGATGTCACGGTGTCACGTGGCGTGACGGCTAGGGGTCCCACGGCGACGGCGCGAGGTGTAGGCCGGCTCTCCCATCCGATGTCACGTGGTGTGACGTCACGGTGTCACGTGGGGGTCCCACGGCGACGGCGTGAGTGGTAGCTCTAGCAATATGCTTCGCATAAAACCGAAATTAGAGAGCAGCCCCTCATTACAGGGCAAAGTTTTCATGTTTACGAGGCTATCTGGCGCTACTTCCGTGCAAGCGTTGCAGCTGGACCCTAGAGGCTGCCACAAAATCTGGATTTGTTTGCAAGGAAGTGCACCGCCCGAGCGCTCTAGACAAGGCTGCTCACCACTGTACTTGCGTGTTTAGATCAACGTTATCAGAAATATTCGTCTGCCACTACGAACAGCTGAAACAAGCGGCATACGCAGCAATGGATGTGGTCCATATGGCCTCATGCTCTGGGTAAACTACCACTCCTTTCATGGAGGACAAGTCGTTTACCCAGAGTAAGTGCAAAGCGCCACCAGAACCATTGCTGCGTATTCCGCTTGTTTCGGCTCTTCGTAGTGGCAGACGATGAATATTTCTGATAAATTTGATCTAAACACGCAAGTACTCCACTCAAACATTATATTAACAAAAATAAACCATGAAATTCCATCTCACGCGTCAAATGACAGCATGAATATGCCAGCAGTGTAGCTGAAACGCACCTTTTTACACGGTGCATTTAGCGATGCAACACCAGAGCCAGTTAAAGATGTGTCCGGGTGTACGTAATCCGATACTCAAACGGGAACAAGCTATACAAAACCAGCAGGCAGAAGCAACCAGTTCACCACAGATTTGCGCCAATAACTTGAAGCACAAAGACAGAACAGCATGCTCATACATCAGCGCGCGCTCTTAGAAACAAGCGGGTTGCAGCGCTTCCATGGCGCGCTCATTGTTCAGAAAACTCATACAGCACACAGAGGCTGCACTGCGCCGTTTCAAAAGCAGTCGCGAGGTTGAGACAACATATTACTGTCACGATAAAATACCGTCTGAAATTCAGTTAGTTTTTCCTTCAAGTGCAGCCCCAACAGCGCAGTAAAGAGGTGTGTTTCTTGCATGGAGGTAGCTTAACCTAACGCTGCAGAAAAATCAGTGAAAGCATTGAACGCGCTCAAAGTAGGAAGCATTTCAATGAAACAATTAACGCCTTCAACAGGCGCAGCTATAATAACACGAGAACTGAATTGCATTTTAGGCGAAAATAAGCGGCGAATTACATCGGCGCTTTCGTAACGTAGCAGTCTGAAACCAGAAACACATACTTTGCCTCTCGCGCAAATGGTATTTGAGAGATCTGTGCACGCGTGAGCGGGATTCATGAACGAACCACTCGGAACGAAATGTAAGCCACCTCTTGTCGAGCCGACCTTTACCCAGCTTTCAAAATGAAGTGCCCGCAGGCCAGCGGCGGCGGCCAACGGCTCTGAAGTCAGACATGGACGAATCCATACGTGTGCAACAAAGGGGAGACGGGATGCAGCTTGTGGGTTCTTCGCGGTGTTTGAGTGCGCCGGCCATTCGCGCCCGCAACGAATTTTATTCATCCATCACACTATAAGCATTCCTCCAGCGCCGCTTGACTACAACTTTGACAAACGTCTCGCGCTCCAGTCTATAGCGTTACAAGACACCTTTGCTGAAACGTCGGCGTCCACGACGCACACCGAGCGAGCGTCCAGACGTAGCAAGCAATGTGCACACCTCAAAAAGAACAGCACTATATGGTCCAGACAGGCGATAACACAAAGATTAGAAAATAAATGCAATCCACCATAGAACGAGAGTGCATGTAAGTACGTTTTCGGAGGTGCAACGTAAATTGAGCTCACACGGCGCTAACTAACGCACATTTCCATTTCGGCCGTCATTCACAGGCAAAACGACATTTCTGGCCGCGCATCTACCTTGAAACACGAAAAATCTAGTAGACAGCTCGCGAGAAGCGGCTTATCATCAAGGGCATCGCACAGACTGCCTTTCCGCGCGTTAGTAAAGACAGCGGCACAGAGATAAGCGGCATTAGTCGAGAACCCGATGGCTTTTTTTTTTACACATACTGCAGTCATAGAGACCAAGCAGGGGGGCAACATTCAAAAAGCAAAAATAATATCAAACACTACGCAAATCCAGCGTTCCGGCAACAACAACAACAAAAACAAAAAAAGAAAACCAAACAGAGGGCAATGATATTGTTAAGTTTACACATACAATAAGATACTCTTTTCAAAAGCAGCGGCATCCTGAGCCGAAAAGACATTTGCTGGCAGTGAGTTCTATGTTGTGATTGTTCGGGGAAAAAATGAGTTTTTGAACGTATTTGTGCGTGCAAAGTACGGGGTAAGGTTATGGTTGTGGCTGTTGCGTGTCTGCCGTGTAGAACGGGGGGATATATAGGGAGCAGCATTAATATTAAATTGACTAGAGTAAAATGAGTACAGAAATTTAATCCTTGCAAGTGCTCTCCTTCTTTCTAGAGTGGATATGTTCTTCGCAGACATCAGAACGGATGGCGAGATATAGCTACGGTAAGCGTTAAAAATGAAACGGACGGCTTTTCTTTGGATCATTTCAAGTTTCTTTATATCCTTTTTTAAGTGTGGATCCCATACGACAGAAGCATACTCAAGTTTCGGACGAATTAGGGTGTTGAAGGCAAGTTGCTTAAGTTCAGAGGGAGCGTGTTTTAATTTGTGTCTTAGAAGGCCAAGGTTTCTTGAAGCAGACGAGCAAATGTTATTAATGTGGCTGGACCATGAAAGGCGATTTGTAATGGTGACTCCAAGATATTTGTATTCGCTCACCTGTAGCAGTGGAAGATTGTTTATTGCGTAATTAAAACTGTATGGCGCTTTCTTGTTAGTAACCTGAAGAAGAACCGATTTGTCGCTATTTATTTTCATGGACCAAAGGGTGCACCACTCTAGGACATTATTATGATTTGACTGCAGGCATTCTTGGTCGGTAGTGCTGCTAATTTTCTTAAACAGAATGCAGTCATCTGTGAATAGTCTAATACTGACTTCGGACATATTTACGGAGTTAACCAAATCATTGATATAAATAAGGAATAAAAGAGGCCCAAGTACGCTGCCTTGAGGTACACCAGAGTTAACGGGTAAAATACCTGAATGAGATTTTTTAACATCGACGAACTGTTTTCTGTTGGAAAGATAGGTTTTAATCCATTCGACAAATGCTGTTGGAAGACCAAGATGCTGAAGTTTAAAGATGAGCTTAATGTGCATGACGCGATGAAACGCCTTGCTGAAATCTAAAAAAATGACGTCAACCTGTCCAGCATTGTCAATCGATGAAGCGAATTCATGAACTGTAGTAACGAGCTGAGTAACCGTAGATAAACCTCTTCTAAAACCATGTTGAAAGGGAGACAGGATGTTATTTTTTTCCAGAAATGACATAAGATATTTAGATATAACATGCTCCATAAGCTTGCAGGTACCTGAAGTTAGCGATATGGGACGGTAATTGTTAACGTTCAAACGATCACCTTTCTTAAAAATTGGAACAACGCGAGCTAAGCTCCAGTCATCAGGGACAGCAGAATCTTTTAATGAAAGTTCGAAGAGGCGAGTTAAAATGTGGGCTAATGGTTCGGAATAACGACGCAGAAACTCATTAGGGATATCATCAGGCCCCACTGCCGATTTCATTTTTAAGTTTAGCAGCATGTTTAGTACGCCTTCATAGCTTATAAAGTCACCTGATATATCAGATCCCGACACCTGAAGTTCCAAATCTGGATCACTCGAGGCAAAGACAGAATGAAAGAAACTATTGAAGTGATTTGCAATATCCCCAGGAATCTCCGAGACCATGCCGTCAATAGATAGCTGATTTACCTCATCTTTAGAATCACGTAGGTAACGCCAAAACTTCTCAGGGCTCTCTCTTAAGAAGTTGGGCAGTGCCTGCGAAAAGTAGTTTTTTTTTTTTGCTTCGGAAAGCTTAGAAGCTAGCTGAGTTTTCAGCGTGCGAAAACAGGTAGATTTATGACCGCTTCGTTTAGCGCGTTTAATTTTGCGATGCAAATGAATGATTTCTCTAGTAATCCACGGATTAGGCTTATTTGTACGTACACGCTGGTTGGGAACAAAATTTTGAATGCAAAAGTGAATAGTCTCCTTAAGTGTAGTCCATATTGCTGTGACGTCGCTAGGCAGGTTATCACATAAATCACAGACTTTGTCGAGGATCGCAAGATCATCGGCACGTGAAAAATTTTTTACAGTGTTATTGTTCGCTATCTTATGGTTTTTCTGGGCATCAAGCAGCAAAGACAAATGAACGCTTTTGTGATCAGAGATACCCGAGTCAACATGCACACTGTATTCAGATAAACTAGCTTCCGCCTTAAAAACGAAGATAGGACGTTTGTCGCTGCGCACATAATCTGTTCTGCACACACAGCTCTTCTTACAGTGGTTTAGGAGACCAAAAAAATAAAATATAAACGTGTAGACTTACCGTAAGAGGACGATGAAGTTGGATTTTGAAGACAACGTAATCCGCGAGAAAACACGCCAACGCCACCGATGCATTCACGCACAGGGTCGTTTGCAGCCCGAATGATTTTCCGCCGTCCCGCGGTAAAATGGGTAAAACGTGAAACAGAAACCCATTTCACGGTCGTATCTTTATCGCTCGCACTCTTGCAGTGCGCAGCTTATCTGATACCCAAGACAACAGAAGGCATTTGGTTTATATGCTTAAATTCTTCGCTTACCCTGTTAAAACCTTATTGTTTTCTCGAAAACAGAACCGATATCTAACTGCTTGTCCGTATACGGCCGCATCTGTCACCGAATAGTATCTGGTACAATTCTCAAATAATAATTATAATGTTGCATAGCATAACGTCTTTTTTGCATGTGTTCGTGTTTAGAAAACTGATATGCGCGACATCAGCGTGTCATCGGCTCCGAAGCAACATGGGCAAGGGTAGGAACGAAAAAATACTGGCTTTGTGATTGTTGCGTCGCAGCACTTATTCACGTGAATACAAACTGCAAAGGTATAAATGGCAGATGTTAATCCCACAGAGGACCAAGCTCTTTGAGACTCTTCTAAGGTGTTTCTAAGGGATGGGCGCTTCCTTGAATTCTCACACCCATCTTTCCCGAATTGGAACCAACCAGCCCGTATTGGCCCGTATTGGCGTATTGGCCCTCTTCTGGAATCCATCTTTCCCCCTTTATTTTCAAGATGTTTTAAAGAGAAATGTAGAACTGTTGAGAAATGTTTCTGATTTCAGCGCGCTGGACAGTAACGATCGAAAGATGGAATGGAATTCTGTCGAGCGATTCCTTTAAGGGACAACATATTCTTTCGATGTAGTACAGTTTGCGGGCGCCCTTACTTCAAGAACGGCTGCCTTTTCTCGGCTTACTTGTTAGCATTAAATATTTAATTGTATTGACAATATACGTCAAGGTATAACGAAAAAGAGCTTATAAAGGCTCCAGAAAACAATATACAGGAGGGTGTTGTAATGTCCTCACGCAATACTATTTAATTTCCGTAATAGCGAAGGAGGTGCAGGACTTCAGACATAGCTGCGGTCACCAGATGCAGGTCCCCTCAGCATGCAGTGCAAAAATAAATTGACATTGTTCTGGACTTAGTCGAAAGTCGGTGTATAGAACGTTGTTAGATAAAATTAGGATTGTTATAGACTAGTCTATAGACAGTAGACTATCTATAGTGTACACTCTATGGACGAAAGCAAATTGAGGTAGTTGTAGACTGTAGTCTATAGAGAGTCTATAGACCGTCTATAGACGAAAGCACATTGAGCCAGCTATAGACTTTAGTCTATAGAACGTCTATAGACGAAATGAAATTGAGACTGCTATGTACCTTGGTCTATGGAGAGTCTATAGAACGTCTATAGACAAAAGGAAATTGGTTTTGGTTTTATGGGGTTTAACGTCCCAAAGCGACACAGGCTATAAGAGACGCCGTAGTGAAGGGCTCCGGAAATTTCGACCACCTGGGGTTCTTTAACGTGCACTGACATCGCACAGCACACGGGCCTCAAGAATTTCTCCTCCAAAGAAATTCGACCGCCGCGGCCGGGATCGAACCCGCGTCTTTTGGGTCAGCAGCCGAGCACCATAACCACTCAGCCGCCGCCGCGGCGGCAAAAGGAAATTGTGGCAGCTATTGAGTCTATAGCCTTAGTCTATAGCGAGTCTATAGACCGTCTATAGACGAAAGGAAATTGAAGCAGTTATAGACTTTAGTCTACAGAGAGTCTATAGACAAAAGGAAATAGAGCCAGCTATAGACCTTAGTCTATAGCGAGTCTATAGACCGTCTATAGACGAAAGGAATTTGAGGTAGTTATAGACTTTAGTCTATAGAGGGTCTATAGACAGCCTAAAGACGAAAGGAAATTGAGGCAGCTATAGACCTTAGTGTACTCAGAGTCTATAGACCGTCTATAGACGAAAACAAATTGAGACAGCTATATACCTTAGTCTCTAGAGAGTCTATAGACCGTCTATAGACAAAAAGAAATTGAGTCAGCTATATACTTTATTCTATAGGGTGTCTATAGACAGTCTATAGACGAAAGGAAATTGAGGCAGCTATAGACCTTAGTCTATAGAGAGTCTATAGACTGTCTATAGACGAAAGGAAATTGGGGCAGCTATAGACCTTAGTCTATAGATAGTCTATAGACCGTCTATAGACGAAAGGAAATTGAAGCAGCTATAGACTTTAGTCTATAGCTGCTTCAATTTTCTATAGACTATTTTCTATAGAGTATCTGTATACTGAAGGAAAAGACTAAAGGATGGCTATAGAGTCTATAAAAGTCTATAGAAAGTGTATAGACCATTTTTATAAGGGCTGATCGGCGCATTGCTTCGGTTGTTTTTCTGCTGCACTGCTGAACTCGGGAATGTGACCAAAAGTGTGTTCACACCGGTCCTTATTGTGAGCCTGTGCGTTCTGATACAAGTGCAATGGAACCTATCCATTGTCTGGTTTTGCATGTGCATACCCAAGTGCACAATTCTTGCGCGAGTTAACATTGTTGAGACATGGGTCCGCAGTGGTTCTCGGGACTGGGTCCGCGTCGCCCACCGGCAAGAGGAATGACGAGGAAACGGGGAAGTTACAGGATATACAGCGAGAGAAAAAATGGCTGTGGTTTAGCTCTTGTTACACCTGGAGTGAAGCGCCGCTACAGCTGGCCGAGCGGAACTCGCTGAGTCGAATTGCAGTCAGTCTTTCGCCACTGCGTGTCGCTGGGCGTTCCTTCATCTTCGTCCCTGGACGTGGATTCACAGGTACTGCGTAATTTTGTTTCCTCAAAATCATTTTCTTCATTAAGGCCCCTCCTTCTGTTTCTTCTTTCACTCCCACTTCCTCCCTTCCTCTACAAACGGATGACGGCTGTCCACCGAGATATGCGAGACAGTTACTGTTCAATTTCCTTTCCTCAAACACAATTTTCATTTTCTTCATTACGGCCCCTCTTTCTTCTTTCACTCCCACTTCCTCCCTTCCTGGACGGTGTGGTCTGGGTGTCCACCGAGATGACAGAGAATTACTGCGTCATTAATTATCGAGCTACAGGCTATGACAACGCTTAGGCTCCGCTGTGGTTAAGCGATGTAAAGCGACTGATGATTTACTTGCGTAATATCTAGCGTCATCAAACAGATGGCGGGTGTCCACCGAGATATGTGAGACAGTTACTGCGTAATGTTTGTTTCCTCAACATCATTTCCTTCATTACGGTCCCTCTTTCTGTTTCTTCCCTTCCTCTATAAATGGATGGCGGGTGTCCACCGAGATATGCGAGACAGCTACTGCATAAATTCCTTTCCTCAAATAGAATTTTCATCTTATTCATTACAGCTCCTCTTTCTATTTTTCCTTTCACTCCTACTTCCTCCCTTCCTGTACGGTGCGGTTCGGGTGTCCACAGCGGCGGTTGCTAGGCAACGGCTCAAGGTCGGTGCGACCACGGCCGAGGTGCAACCACGGCGAAAGCGCGACCATGATGAAGAGGCGAAGTGGCTGGCGTAGCGTAGCTATCGCTACAATATACTCACATATTTACATTGTGCACAGCGAAACACACTACATGCCAAGGGGCATCAAAATCGGGAGTGGTGCGAGAGCTCTGAAATACAGTCGGAAGCACAGAGTCTCGCCCTTTTCGTCCAATCAGGAAAGACTGCCTTTTTGGACGCTATCTTTGGGAACGCCCCGGTAGGTGATTGGCATAAACTTGTAGCTGGAGAGAGCTCTGCTCTCTCTCTCTCTCCATTTCTTGCTCTTGGGTCTCCAGCGTCTGCGATGACGCTCAGGCTCGAACAGACGAAGGCCGCAGATGGGGAAGAAAGAGGGGGTTACTTCCATACCGGTGTACTCGCGCTTTGTCAGGCTACGACGGTTAATTAGCGACTATGCGCCGAGGCCTGTGTTGTAAGTTCACAACACCTCGCCCTAACGCGGAAAATCACGCACGAAGGTAAGGGGCCCTCAGCCGCTTCTCCAAGTGCCGAAGTCTGGGCTTGAATGTCTATCCGTCTGCCGTCAATGGCTCTCGAATTGGTGCAGCATTGCGAGTCGCTCTCAATCGGCCCAATCGAAAACAGTCTCAAAAACAATATTTTACCTCATTCCTAATGGTCGGCTGTGACCAGCGGCCGTATTCATTTTTTGCCTCACCGGCTGACGTCATAGAAATGCACAAGTGTTGACGTTGCTTACCTAATTATGCGTGCCGATTGAGACGATTTTTTGAGAGCAGAAAAAGTGGTCTCAAACTGTTTGAGACAGAAAGTGGTTGCTGTTTACATCGCCGCATACGGTCATGGCCGCGCGAGCAAAGGTGTAGAAGGGTGCATGAAGACGGTTTTGACAGGCGGGACGAGTTGTTTCGACGTTTTGAGATAGGAAGAAGACTGCACAATGGCTGTGCGGTGAACTCGCCGTTGAACTTGAAGGAGTTCGGGTGAGTGCGCGGTCAGTGGAGCGGCAAGTGCTGTGCGCGCTGCGCTTCTTCGCCGCCGGTGGGTTTCAAGACACCGTAGGAAATGAAGTAAACGTCGGCGTAACCCAACCGACTGTCAGCAAGTGTTTGCGGTGGGTTGCAGAGACCATTTTCAAAGTTAAGTCACAGATAGGGCGCGCTTTCCGGCGAGACCCCCCAGACAAGGCGCCGGCAAAGGAGGGCTTCCCTCGCTTAAACTTTCGCCACCGCAGTATCGCCGGCGGCGTCATCCGAACATCATCTTAACGGAGGCAGCACCACCACGAACAACAAGTGCTTAGCCCGAAGCGGGCGGCATCAGTTTGTTACGAGGCCGAAGAGGGATTGTTGCCATATTGACCGGGCTCTCATTTGCCGCACTGAGATTGCAAGCTCCCAGCAGATGCACCGGTCTGCATGCTCCCGTATGTCGGCTCGGCAGTTGCTGCAGTGTAATTATTCATGGTTGCCTGGTATTCTCTGAACAAAAATAAATGGAAGCACGCACCGCCCTTAGAGCACCTTTGCCGTCGATAGCATAAGTCGACCGAGATCACAGGCTACGCGGGTTCACACTGGCGAGTCGCGGAGGTCGAGCGACAGGTTTAAATCGATTTGTTACGCTCCCTACCCGCTTTGCAAGTGCTTCGAAAACCGTAACTAATTGACCGAAATCGGTCGTGCGACGTTTGCGACTCGCCAGTGCGAACTTGCCTTGAAGCTGCCTTTGTCAGTTTTCGAGCCAAGCGCTCCTTGGAAATTGATCTCGGCACACACGTAGCAATCACTGCCTTCAAACAGATTATTCCGCGCACTTAAGACGCCCGCACAGTACCCTGATTTTACATAATGTGTAAAAAGAAGGACAGCCGTCAAATGAGCTGATTTTTTTCTGGCTGCCATGTTTACGATGGCTGAATATGTTGGTATATGGATAAGGCTAAATCCTTTGAATAGGGCGGCAGCTCACGCCACCAAGCCGTCGCTTTTCCAGCGGCAGCGTACTCTCGCGGCAGCAAAATTGGCTGAAGAGCAAACTTAATTGCAAAACTGAGGCCGCTTCTTGTTTCGCTTTTGTTGTTGAGTTTGAAATATAGTTCATTACCAAAATAAAACATTGCTCATTTTATTAACGGCGTCTTTACAGCAAATTGTTAGCATACGGTCCCTTATTCTGCAAATAAATGCTTCCATGGTGGAGCCGTGCTATAGCACGGCTCCACCACGGCTCCACTAGCCACCGCAACCTCGCTGCTAATTGGTTGATTCCGCGGCTAGCGTCTCGCGGTGTCGTAATTTTGATGCCATGGTCTGAAAATTGAGACAAAAACTGAGAGCGACTCGTAATCGCGACCCTAGTTTCTTCAGGTCTGGAAGGGAGGTGGTCGGGACCGGACGCAACAATAGCCAGCAAATGCCCTTGTCTCTCCCCAGAGACCTTCCAGCTTCTATTTTACTAGCAATTTTGCTTATCGGCGACAGGTTCAAACTCGAGTGCCCTCTCGCATCACAGACCATTTTTTCGCGAGTAGAAAAAAAAAGAAACAGAAGATTAGAAAACAACAAAAGTATAACATGCCGTCCAAATCCCTTCTCTTTTTCCTTATTTTGTTTTCTTCGTTAGAAACATCGGCTTAAGCCATCTGCGTTGGCATTTGTCTTTCCTTTTTTGTAGTCAGTCTCGAAAATAAATTGTTGCCGAGCGAGGCTCCAGCGCAGGAGGCGACCATTTTTGTCCGACATGCGCTCTAGCCAAGTTAGAGGACACTGGTCCGTTTGTACGTTGAACTTCGTACCAGACACGTAGCATGCAAGTTTTTGTGCCGCCCACACCAGGCACGCGCATTCCTTTTCAGAAGCGCTGTATGCTTCCTCGTTGTGAGCTTCCTACTTACATAAAGGATTGGGTGTTTATTCCCTCGATCATCTATCTCGCAAAGCGCAGCACCCATTTTCCCTGTTGCTCGCGTAACACATGATTATAAATTGTTTTTTTTATAATCCTGGGACTTTAACATGGGATCCTTCATTAAGGCTTCCTTTAGAGTGAGGAAGGTGTTTTCTTTCGCGGGGTTCCGGGCGATGGGCTCTAGTTCGGCGTTGCGCAAAGCGTCGGTCAGCGCGCTAGCGATGTCCGAGTACCGCGGTGTATATTCCCGGTAGTACCAGACCGAGAAAGGCTCTGATTTCTTTCTTTGATTTCGGCAGGGGGTATGATGAAATAGCGAGCTCCTTTACCTCGGAGGGCTTACGATTCCCGCTCCCGACTGCATGGCCCAGGTAGCTGACTTGCCTTTGACGAACTTGACACTTTTCGGGTTTTACCGTGAGACTGGCCCTTTGTAGTTTAGAGAGCACATTTCTCAGGTGAACCAAGTGCTCCTCCTAGTCATCGGAAAAGACGGCCACATCATCTAGATATGGCATAGCATAGGCCTCTAAATGCCACAACACGTTCCTCATTGGACTCGAAAAACAGAACGGCGTGTTCTTCAGGCCGAAACTGAGCACCGTCAGGGAAAACATCCCTAACGGCGTGACGAAGGTTGTGCACCTCTCAGCCCTCTCTGAAAGTGGGACTTGCCAATATCCTCAAACGATGTCCAAAATTGATCTATATTTTGTGGCACTAACCTGTTCAATCCTTTCTTAATTGTTAGGAATATGAAATATTTGGTCTTTTGTGAGTGCATTAAGTTTTCTGTAGTCGATGCATGGTCACGCATCTTTTCCGGGCGCCTCGACAATAATCATGGGCAACCTATAGACACTTTCTACCTCTTCTATCACCCCTAGCTGTATCATTTGGCACGCACTGTCGGCGGGAAGGGCTTAATAATATAGTTGTATGAGGAATTGTGCTCCAGGATGCGGTAGGGGCCATTGTATTTCGAAAGAAGTTTCTTGGAGATGCCGGTAACACTGGAGGGTCACGAATAATGTCAGAAGCGGTGGGCATATGAAAAGAAGAGCACGCAGCCAGGTCAATGCCTTCGGCAACGACGGCTCTGCCAGGAGCAGCATAAGGGGCATAGATCAACGAGGAACAGCTGAGCGCAAAGAACTCAGTTCAGCTATATCACAATCAATATATGCGCTGTGGTGCGACAGGAAGTCCCAGCCGAAGATGATACCATGAGAGCGAGTTGGCAGAATGATGATTTCAGTTACGCAGAGAATTTCCTCATTTACGACGCCAGCCGTGCACGTCACTAACGGCACAATAGCCTGCGCGCTTACGCTATGCAGCGTGAATCCAGAAAGTGGGGTCGTATCTTTTTGCAAGGAGCGGCAAATGGTTGCGGTCATGGCAGATACAGCAGCACCGGTGCCCAAAAGCTCCAGGACAAGCCCAGGGCGCACCGACAGGTGCGGCGGCTTTGCCGGTACGGAAGGAGGGAGCGGTGGATGGGCCTCAGCTACTTGCTCGCTGATAACAGGAGCGAGAGTTGGCTTGCAACTTCCTCATGCACCGACTTTTTATGTGTTACAATAGCGCCGAGTTTCCGCGTCCAGACGACAGGCTGGCAAGCGACTGGACGTGCGCGGCGTGCTGGCGAGTGAGGAGCCTCTGCTAGCGCAGCTCGTCGGCGGTGTGGCAGAGACTGACGAGTCCGGCAACGATGCGGAGATCACGTGACAGCAGCATCTCGGAGGCCTCGATGCCATTCAGAATGTGCTGGATCTTGTCAGCCTCGGACACCTTGGCGTTGACGCGCAAGCACAGGTTGACTACATCTTCAGTGTGGCTTGTTAAAGTGTCATCTAACTGGGAGCTGGGAACGCTCGCGCAAGCAGTTTTCGTCGCATAGCTTCTGCACAGCGGGACGTCCGAACACTTTGGTGATGTTCGCCTTGAAAGGGGTCCAAGTGGAGAAGTCTGCTGCGTGGTTTTGAAACCACAGATTGCTATCGACGCTGAAATACAAGATGGCGTTGTTCAACTTAGTGGTATCATCCACTTGGTATCGGTGCTCACTCGCTCGTATGATGAGAGCCAGTATTGAGCGTCATGATCGACAGTCCTGTTGAAGAGGGCGGAGTCGCACTGCCGTAGGGAGCCGGAAAAGAGGACTGCTGAACACACCTGCACGGCTTGGTGTTTGGCGTCTTTGGGCATACCGGTGGTCGTTACCATGCGGCTGCGGAGTTCCAGGGCAGAGCGAGAATAGGAAACCGGAGCTCCACCAAATGTTAGGTGTTAGGTGAGCGCTTAGGCGGCTAAACCACGGCGGCGAAACACGGTCTCTGGTCTGTCAGGGTCAGCACGTTCTCGGTCGTCGCCGCCTGAGAGCGATGGCAGTGTGGCTAAGCAAGTGCCCTTCTCCACACTGCACGAATTTTAGAGCGCAGCTCTTAGGCGCCCATGTGTGCGTTTCGCGGTGTCGCCGTCGCCGTTGTCCGTTGTAACCAGCAGTGGACACCCTTTAAGCTGCGAAAGCAATGGAGCGGGATCTTGGAAAGGAGAAAGTAAAAGCGCAACCACCTCCCTTCCTTAGCAGCCGGCGTGCCAGTGGGAGGTACAGCTGAGCATAGCAACCGCGACGTTACACAGTAGCGGTAGAACGAGCGCGCGCGCGTCGGTGGTGGCAGCTACACAGCCGCTCCTTTGCCAGGCGTCTCGCGTTGCAGTCGAGTGAGTGAGACGCATGGCTCCGAAGCGGCCCAGTGATTCCGCGCCAAGCGGTTCGGGGAACAGGCAGGGTGTTTACCACAAGGCTTTCACCAAGCACACTTTAGAATTTCTAAAGTGTCTTCGGTATTTTTTTGAGGAAATAAAATGCGCAGTATCTGTCTCCCACAGCTGCGAAACCAATAGAGCGGGGGCTTGGAAAGCAATGGGTGAAATTTGTAAATTGGTTTTTGAGGAAAGAAAATGCGTAGTATCTGTATCGCACATCTCGGTGGACACCTGAACCAGAGGGAAGGCGCACAACTGCCCTCTTGAAACAATGGTGGTAATGGTGAAAACTTTATTTGCAACTGGGGAGTTTGGGACACACAGGTCCGTGGGCCCCCGCAAGGCCCCACTGCTCTCAAACGTTCATGTCCCAAAGGCTCATGACGCTGGCAGCCCGGCCGGTGGCGATGGCTTGCTTGGCCGGGTCCTCAGAACGCAGTAGGGTCTCCCAAGTGGTAAGGTGCTCCAGGCCCCGCGGGGAGGATCCGCCGGGAAGAGGAAAAGGATATGGTCTAGAGTGGCTTTGGGGTGGTGGCAGAGGGTACAGGAGGGGTTTGTGTGGACTTGGTGATAGCGCGAGCGTATATAAGGGGAGGGTAAATTGCGTGTTTGAAGCCGCCTCCAAAGTGTCTGATGATAATGGTCGAGGGAGGGATGGGGTGGAGGGTAGAGCCGACGCTCGGCTTTGCAGGCCTGCCTCATTTCAGTGAATGAGTGCATGCGCTCCCGCGAGTACCCCAGGTCGGAGGCCGCCGGTGCCCGGTTGAGAGAACCTCGGGCTAAAGCGTTGGCGGCCTCGTTTCCGGGATTCCCGGAGTGGGCAGGCACCCATATCAACTCCATGTGGCGGGGTGGGCGTGCGGCGAGGGAGTTCAGTATGCTAAATGCAGGGACGTGAACTCTCCGTCGAGTAAAATTTAGTATGGCAGTTTTAGAGTCGGATAGAGTATATCGGGCCTCCGTGCGTGTGATGGCCAGGGCAATGGCGGCCTCTTCGGCCTCCTCCGAAGAGGCAGTAGGGTTTATGTGAAGGATGGCAATCGGTTGGAGCGAGGGGTTAATGATGGCTACAACCGCGTCCTCGCCTGTGCATGCGGCATCCACCCAAACGGCATACCGTTCCTTGCCATAGTGTTTGGGGAGTGCCCGTGCGCGAGCTCTGCGGCGGGGTTCGTGGTAGGTGGGATGCATGTTTTTGGGGAGAGGTTTAAGAAATAATTCGCGGTGAATGTGGCGGGGGACCTGGAGCTGTGTGGGATCCGTGGCTGGTAGGTGGATACCGAGGGTGTGTAGGATGTGTCTGCTGGTGGTGGTTTTCGCGAGACGTATGTATTGTGCCTGTCGGTGGGCCTCGATAAGCTCCCCTACCGTATTGTGCAGGCCTAGTTGGAGAAGTTTTTCGGTTGAGGTACTTGGGGGTAGGTGTAGTGCTGTCTTAAATGCTGTTCGGATCATGGCATCCAGGATGGAGATTTCCCCGGCCTGGAGTTTCAGGTAGGAGAGCGTGAAGAGAAAGCGGCTGAGGACGAAGGCATGAATGAGACGACATAGGTCATGCTCACCTCAATCGTGCTTTAAGATATATGTGGCGGTAATGACAGATGTGCGCTGCATGCTTTGGCATTGACAACGTTGTGCCAGAAACGCTGCCACCTACCAGGGTGGCAGGGTGGTTGGGGTCATTAATGTAGATATTGTGACGAAGACGAAGACGAAGCCGCCGCGGTGGCTCAGCGGTTATGGTGCTCGGCTGCTGGCCCGAAAGACGCGGGCTCGATCCCGGCCGCGGCGGTTAAATTTCTTTGGAGGGGAAATTCTAGAGGCCCGTGTACTGTGCGATGTCAGTGCACGTTAAAGAACCCCATGTGGTCGAAATTTCCGGAGCCCTCCACTTCGGCGTCTCTCATAGCCTTAGTCGCTTTGGGACGTTAAACCCCATAAACAAACCAAACCAACGAAGACGAAGCTGGCAGTGGCGCGGGACGGAGCGCTCGCGCTAGGCCAGCGGCCATTAAACCATCTCTTGTTCATGGTTCACCACGTCTCATTCTTCGGCTGGCCGCCACGTAACATTTGGTGGAGGTGCTGGGGTAATCATCGGCATCCTGGTCCTGGAGCTTCGGCGTCCTGTGACCGCCGTGGTCGTCAGCCGTGAGTCCTTGGCCTGCGTCGCCCGGCTTGCCCCAGCCTCTCCTACCTGAACAGACCTCGCCGTTGCTCCCCCGCCCCGTCCTCCGCCCTGACCACCCGACACGACAAACTGGAAGCGACCCTTGACCGACGCGACCTGCCGACCCCACCGACCCAAGACGCTGCACACACATGAAGACACACCCTGCCCCGGCCGTTCGGCGCGTCTGAGGGCCATGGTGGTCGGCTCCTGGCGACCTGCGGCCCACTAGGTTCATGGACCGGGACTCATTCTCTGATCTTTCTTATCGTGGCGGCCAGCACTGCACCATCTTCTACATACTGTTCAACCCCCCACTCAAGACCATCGCCATTTCGCCGTCTGTTCGTCACCGATCGGGACGATCGCTCGGAGGCCCCGGGTAGTGTGACGAAGACGAAGCTGGCAGTGGCGCGGGACGGAGCGCTCGCGCTAGGCCAGCGGCCATTAAATCATCTCTTGTTCATGGTTCACCACGTCTCATTCTTCGGCTGGCCGCCACGTAACAATATAAAGACAAGTGGGCTTGGTGGCACCGTCGAGAGCACCATGGAAAACAACTTTTTTCTTTTACTGCGAAAGCAATAATACTTGCACTTTCACGCCTTTGCCGTGCCGCGGCGGTGACCACCATTTACCTTCATTTGACCTTGATTGCATTAGATTGGATTGGATTAGATTGAACTGGATTGGACTGCACTGGATTGGATTAGATTAAATTAAATTAAATTAAATTAGATTAGATTAGATTAGATTATATTAGATTAGATTGTATAACCGATGCATCACCTCAAGTCTTACCACAAGCTACACTACCAGCTGAACCATGGCGTAGCTACGGATATTGCATTCGCAATTACCGGGCTTAACCAAGCGAAGCCACAGCGAAGTTTTCGCACAGATGCTGCTCGGACTAGCAGGAACCACTGGCAACTGGGACTGGACTTCAAGTGTTCGGCATCATGGTTCGGAAAGGATGGCTATTCAACAGGATCATCCGCAGCACCCTGCCGCACTATCAACACAGTTAACGACTCTCTTTTCGCCCGGGGGTGACGCATCAAGCATAATGACAACACTGGATCTGCTCCGCCCCTTCGGCCAACCGGCGACCGCAGCGACATCGGAAGAAGCTTATAAAAGGCAACAACAGACGCGGGCCCCTTTCAGCGGGCTTGGTGGCACCGTCGAGAGCACCATGGAAAACCACTTTCTTCTTTTTGCACAGGTTAGAAAAAACTGTTTATTTACTGAGTGTTACAAAAGTGATGCTATTTGTGTGGTGGTGCTATCAAGCCCTGAGTGTGTTTTGTGTTGTGCTTGCGAGGCTTTTCAAAATGCTGCTCGATGATGCTGTTACTAAGCGGCAACAATGACGAAAATCCAGGCCCAGTCACGCTCGACGAGATCTTTGAAGGGGTTGACGATATTCGCGCCTCCCAGCGCACACTAGCAGAAGGATTGCAGTGCGTTCAATCCAGACTGACAGAAATAGAAGTTACTCTTGCATTGCTTAAACAGCACGAAAAAGTAGAACAGTGTGAACAGCAAGTAACCGCAATGGGCAAAGATATTGAAAGGTTGACAAGAAAACTAGATGACATGCAAAACAGAAGCCGCAGGAATAACATTATTGTTTACGGGCTGGAAGAAAAAAGCGATAAGTGGTAGAGATCTAGAGCAAGCGGTAGTTAACGCTGTAATTAAGGACAAACGCTGTGTGGAGACCAGGTCAGTCGATCGTGTACACCGCATCGGAAAGAAAAAGGGTAACAGTACAAGGCCTGTAATTACAAGGTTTTACGACTCTGCCGAAAAAATGACTGTTTTTCGTAACGCCAAGAAGCTCAAAAATAGCTCATTATCTATATCAGAAGACTTATCGGCCGCAGTACATGACATACGTAGTAAACTTTGGCAGCCCTCTAAAGCAGAACGAGATGCAGGTGATAAGGTAGCACTTTTTTTGACAAGCTTAAAGTGAACGATCAACTGTATATATGCGATGACGTGCAGAAATGCAAGCTACCATTGAACGACGTACAGAGGGCAAAATGCATGTCTAGAACGGCCGAACTGCGTGCTCCGGGCCGCTCGGAGCTACGTGCGCGACATCTAGCGGTATGACGCCTGGTTCGAGACTGCAGAGTGTGGGCATGCGTGGCCGAACGCTGCCTGTCTTTTCGGTGCTCGCAGGCGGCCGCGGCTTTGCCTCCTGCTTTTGTCGCTTGTAGCGCCGATTTGCGCTACCATATGCGAAAGAACATACGCGGCAGAGCGCATACCACTGGCCTTTTTTTTACTTTCTTTTTGTGCGACGACAGCCACCTCACCTGAGGCCCCAGTATGATTTCAATAATCACATGCCTATTTTGGAATTTGCCGAAGAACGCAAAATACCAAACCTCGCTCCCTTATCTAAAGCTCGTAGCCGCGATGACGATGCAGTACACCGGCGCGTATGTGATGCGGTCAATTGCTCCTCGCCAGAAATGTGCAAGTGCACAAAAAGAAAGTAAAAAAAAAGCCAGTGGTATGCGCTCTGCCGCGTATGTTCTTTCGCATACGGTAGTGCAAATCAGCGCTACAAGCGACAAAAGTAGGAGGTAAAGCCGCGGCCGCCTGCGAGCCCCGAAAAGACAGGCAGCGCTATCAGTTCCGCCACGCATGCCCCCAATCCGTCGTCTCGAACCAGGCGTTATATCGCTAGGTGTCGCGCACGTAACTCCGAGCGGCCCGGAGCACGCAGTTCGGCCGTTCTAGACATGCATTTTGCCCTCTGTGCGTTACGACGACGCCGGGAAGTTCAGTGCTAACAACGCATGACGGGCAGGAATTGCAAATTCGCTTTCTTTAATATGTTTTAATGCCAGGAGTATTGTGAACAAAGCCGAAAAATTTGAAGATATGTTGTTAATCCACTCTCCTGACATTGTCGTCATCACCAAAACGTGCCTACACGCTGATATTCATGACTCATAAATAGCCCCTCCCTCTTATTCTCTTCTTCGCTGCGACCACGGGGGCGGTGTTGCTATCGAAATACGGCAGGGTTTATCTTTTCGAAAAGAACCAGCCATTCCAGACCATGAAAGCGTGTGGTGCACAGTATATGCCCATGAGTCACCTATACTAATAGGCGGCATATATAGGAAGCCAAACGCGTCTGACGACTACATGGTGAAAATTCACGATTTCCTTTGCGGCAGGTTGAAAGATCGTACTAAGCTAATTCTGATTGGCGATTTTAACCTGGCTACTACTGATTGGAGTACATTGACAACCGGTAGTAGATAGATTAGTAGTTGTGAACTGGTTTTGAATATAGCGTTTAGTTTTTCGTTATCTCAGCTTGTCACAGAGCCAACGCGCATTCAGGGGCAAGCACATTCAATACTAGACCTCGCGTTTGTTTCTAGGCACCTAGAAGCAGACGTGACAATAGAAGAGGGCATATCAGACCATAATTTACTGCTGCTAACAGTTACGGTTGGGAACATGGATGCTGGTGGTCCAGTAGCTGAATCACGTGTATCTTTTCAATACTTCAATAGAGCTGACGATGCCAGCATTATTGACTACCTCGACGTAGCTTTAGAAACTTTTTATTTATTTATTATTTACAGAATACTGCAGGCCCTTCTGGGCCCTAGCAGGAGGGGCAATACAGTGCAAAATGAATATACAAAAAATCTCTGCCTCTCCCGCAAACGAGAGTAGAGTAAGCATGAAATGTTTACGGGCCTAATGTCATCTCGGTGGACACCCGAACCGCACCGTACAAGAAGGGAGGAACGCCACCACCCGTTCAGCGCGATGCCTTGCCATTTGAACGCAAGGTTTTTTGAGGAAAGGAAATGGCGCAGTAATTCTCTGCCATCTCGGTAGACACCCGAACCGCACCGTAAAGGAAGGGAGGAACGCCACCACCCGTTCGGCGCGATGCCTTGCCCTTTGAACGCAGCGCTTCTCCCCCGGGCCCCTGTGCGCCTGCGCGGCTTTGCTTCGATGCGCGAAGCACCTAAGAGATCACGTATGAGAACGAAGTGTAACGTGGCACTTATGTGCTTTCTGCACGCGTTATTAGAAATCGGAAATTATAATTCCGTGCACTATCAAACCCACAGCTCCACTGATATCTTGATAAACATTGAGAAGGCACTGGCAGCAGTTATTTTTTGTCTCGTTTGGAGACCAACCGGCGCTTGCATGCCGGTCGCGTAGGAGGGCTTAGAGAGTCTCGTTAAATCTCGTTAAGTCTCGTACGGTGCCCGGATGTTCTCGTTTCAGAGCCCGGATGACTGGAATTCAGTGCCCGGATGAGTGGATTTCAGTGCCCGGATGACTGGAGTTCAGTGCCCGGATGAGTGGATTTCAGTGCCCGGATGAGTGGATTTCAGTGCCCGGATGATGGCTCTCGGTCTCGGCGTGACGTCACCACACTGCCGACAACGGGAGCTAAAAGCATTTCATGCTTAAAATAAAACACTGAAAGAAAATTCCAAACACAAAGCAAATAAGTTAGATGGCGTCAATCTTCTATTTCTTCAATGGAGTCAATGTCACATAGTGCTGTTAAAGGTAAAGCATTCCATGCAGTTACGGTGCGGGGGAAGAAGGAGTATTTAAATAGGTTAGCTCTGGCGGTGAATGGAGTTAGTGAATCAGAGTGGCGATGTATTGTTGGTCGTGGAGCGGAAAATGGCTTTACGTACGGATCCGGGCACATTGACAACTTGTTATGTTTGAGAAGGAAAATAAATTTTAATCTGAGAATTTTACGTCTTACCTGCAATGTTTGAATTCGGTTTGCTCGCATTATGGCAGTAGGTGAGTCGGTTGAACGGTATTTTGAAAAGATGAATCGAATGGCCTTGCGCTGGATCATTTCAAGCGCTTGAATGTTAGTTTTTGTAAATGGGTCCCAGACAATGCAAGCGTATTCTAACTTGGGTCTGATTAATGATGAATAGGCTAAAAATTTCAAGTCCGCAGGAGCATTCTTCAGTTTGTGCTTGAGGATACAAAGTTGACGAAACCCTGATGCACATACGTTACTTATGTGTTTGTTCCAGCGTAGATTATTAGTTATCGTCACGCCAAGATATTTATATTCAGTTACCTCCGAAAGTGGAAATGATGGAAGA
This sequence comes from Amblyomma mixtum, assembly GCF_055824585.1. Lineage (NCBI taxonomy): Eukaryota > Metazoa > Arthropoda > Arachnida > Ixodida > Ixodidae > Amblyomma > Amblyomma mixtum. Next base: position 4,369,258 of record NC_143021.1, on the reverse strand, counting down.
GCTTAAGGGTATAAAAGGCTGTTTTTTTTTCTTGGTTAATCTCATAAATACGGTTTTCTGAGCGTTAAGTTTCATGTCCCACTGGTTGCACCAATCTAGAATATTGTTTAGGTTTAAATTGAGTAATAGTTGGTGTTCACGACATGTAATTACATTAAACAAAACACAGTCATCTGCAAACAGCCGCATTTGAACGGGATGAGTAACTACTTTTACAATGTCATTCACATATATTAAAAATAACAGGGGACCGAGGACATTTCCTTGGGGAACACCAGAAGAGACAGGCAGGCTGTGTGAATAATGGTCGTCAATACTAACAAACTGCTGTCGGTTAGGTAACTTAGTAAAGCAGCGCAACGGCCCAAGGCCAAGGGAAGAAGAGGACAAACACAGCGCTGATCAAACGTCAGCGCTGTGTTTGTCCTCTTCGTCCCTTGGCCTTGTGCCGTTGCGCTGCTTCACTAAGATATGTCAGACCAACTCGCCCACCAGTTCATGCGGTTAGGTAAGTAAGCTGAAACCCAGTTAACTATAAAATTAGGAAGACCAACTTGTTTAAGCTTGTCAATTAATTTAGAATGGAAGACGAGGTCAAATGCTTTACTAAAATCCATGAAAATAATATCAGCCTGGCCGGTTTTATCAAGTACAGATGCGAAACTATGAACAACCGATGCTAGTTGAGTTACAGTAGAATAGCCCTTCCTAAACCCGTGTTGAACGTTAGAAAGGATATTGTTATCGTCAAGAAAACCGATGATGAACTTGGCTATTATGTGTTCTAGTAATTTGCAACAGGTTGAAGTGAGAGAGATGGGACGATAATTTGATATCAGTGATGCGTCCCCTTTCTTTAGAACAGTAACAACACGTGCAGTTTTCCACTCTGAAGGAATCACAGCTGATGACAAAAATGCGCGAAAAATAACCAGAAACTCGCAAAGCTTTTCGGCATACCGGCGCAAGAAAGCGTTCGGAATTTTATCAGGGCCTGGCGACGCTTTATTTTTCAGGTTTAGGAGCAATTCAACAATGCCAGGTCTTGATATCGTAACAAAAGGCATAGTACAGGGCGTTTCGAAGGGACCTTGTTCACAACTTGCATTAGTAAAGACACTGTGGAAGTAGCGGTTAAATTGCGTAGCAATATCGTTTTTATCTGTGAGAGGCTTGCCGTCGTGCATTATTCGGTCAATAGGTTTTTTTTCTTTAGACATAAGTGGTTCCAAAATTTTTCAGGTGAAGTTCGAATAAAATTAGGCAGTCTGTATTCAAAGTAATGTCGTTTAGCGGTCCTCACAGCTGCATTAAGGGATAGTTGAAAAGACTGAATAATGGAACGACTGGCGCCTCCACGTTTCAAACGTTTCACTTTTCTTTTCAATTGCAGGACTTCACGTGTGATCCAGGGAGAGGCTTTGCGTGATTTTATTATTTTATTAGGGACAAAGTTTTCAAGGCAGTGAGAGCATAGTGTTTTAAATTTATTCCATAGCTCATCAGCATTACTGCCTCGGAAACTGCTGAGGCAAAAATCTAAATAATCGAACACGCTCTCATCTTTCGCACGCGAGAAGTCCTTTACATAGCAGACTTTGGCCACAGGCTTTTTGCAAACAATATGGACTGGGAAAGAACAATGGACCAAATCATGATCGGAAATTCCCTGCTCAATTGAAACATGGTAGTCACTAATAGATCGGCTTACAAAGATAAGGTCAAGTACAGAAGAAGTACAACCATGTACACGGGTTGGCTGCCTCACTACTTGCTGCAAGTCATGTCTCAACATAATATTAAATATGTGCTCTTCATGAGCAGCATGATCGGGATTAAGAAAGGGTTTGTCCCAGTTAATTGATGGAAGGTTTAAATCACCAATTAATAAGATTCTGTCATGATGAAAATGATTCATGAAATCAGACAGTTCACGTAGAAACTGCGGGGGGGAATTGGGAGCTCTGTAAACTGCAATTACTAGAAAGGACCGTCCCCAACAAGAAAGTTTTAACGCGAGGCTTTCATGGTTTTCAATTTTAGTTAGGAAAGAAGTGTCGATGCCATGTTTTACGAGTACGACAACACCACCTCCTCAGGTAGATCTGTCCCGACGGAACACCCGGTAAAGGGGAGGGAAAACATCGTCATCATCAATTCCTTCGTGCAACCAGGTCTCTGCGATTACAACAATGTGTGGCTGATACCCTAGAATTATGGATTCGAGATGATCGCTTTTATTTACTACGCTGCGCGCATTTATGTTTAGAAGCTTGAGTTCCTTGACAAGCGGTGATGCGAGTCACTCTTTACTCTGCTCATTTCGTATCTTGATTCTGCGATTATTGGCCTTATCCCACGCGAAAATCTGCCCGTCCATTTTTAGTTTATCATGCACCAGAATAGGCTTCTTGCCTTGATCCCTATCAATTTTTCTGCTATCCCATAAAAGGTTTCTTATTCTGAGCGTTTCACGTGAATAGTCATTTTGTACCGAATATTTGGTTCCTTTAAGCTTACGGGCATTCCGCATTACTTCGTGTTTTTCATTAAAGTCCTGGAAGAACAATATGACGGGTCGCTTTTTCCCAGCTTTGCCAATACGGTGGATTCTGGCGACTGAGTTGCATGTCACACCAAGCTTCTCCTGAAAAACCTCAGAAATAACTTTCTCCCTAAGGACAGATTCTGTTTCATCGCTGACTTCTTCTACCCCAAACACAACTAAGTTGGAACGCCTACTTCTGTCCTCCAAGTCAATAATTTTTTTTCGCGTAGGAAGGTGACTGTTCTTTCCAGGTTATCTACACGGGCTGATTGGTCTTTTAATAGATCGAGCTGTTCAGTGAATTCGCACAATATTTTTTCAGTCTTTGCGTTATGCGTCCTTAATGCTGCCATTTCGTCTGTCAATTTTTGCTGTCCCAGAATCAGTTGCTTCAACATCTCTTGCGTACTCATACTGTCAGAGTCTGTCTCTGGGCCAGGATTAAGTTCGACGTCGCCACACAACATCAACTCGCACATTAGGTATACATCACATGCGATACGAATGCACTGCTGGGGGCAAGGCGGAACCAGGATACCACGGCAATCACTTTTAAATGTACAATAATAGGCACCAACCTGGGTTAGACAGAAGGGTGCGTAAGGCCACATGCCGCTGCCTGGTGGTGGTGGTGGTGATTTCTTTTATTACTCCCAAAACAGGGGACCATTCTAAGGACCGGTTGCGCTGGCTTAGAGGAGGTCGGCGGGATCCCTTGGGATGTTGCGGCCGCCACCGCAGCGCTGGATAAGCCGGCGTTGGCCTGCCGGCTCGGAAGTACGCAGGAGAGACTCCCACGTCTCTGTGGTGTTTGGGTTGTTTGTGTTGTAATGTGTACAAGTCCACACCATGTGTATGAGAGTGGCTGGAGTTCAGCAGTGTTTGCACATGGGGTCTATCTGTTGCGGAAAGATCTTGCTGTATAAGAGGGGGTATGGAAAACTGCCAGTTTGTAGTTTGCGCCATTGGACGGCCTCGCGTCTTGTTGAATCACGTTGTGCGGAAGGATAGAGACATCTTTCGAGCCGGTAGCGCTGTAGTATGTCCGTGTAAGTGGTGAGTAGAGATGCGCGTGAGATATTAGTGTCAGAGGAAGCAGGGAGGCCGATCATACACTCTGCTCGGCAGCTGAGATCTCGGGCGAGAGTGTGCGCCTGGGCGTTTCCGCTGAGCGACTCGTGGGCTGGGGCCCAAAGAAGTAAGCGAGAGTTGGAAGAGGGTGCAGTAGAAAGGAAAATGTGTAACGCCTGGCAAGAGATACGGCCAGCATCGTAGTTGCGGATAGCCTCTTGAGAATCACTGATGACGACTTTGGTATTAGGGTCAGCTAGCGCTAGCGCAATGGCAACCGCCTCTGCTACGGTGACTGTTTCTGCATTGCGAATGCTGCAGGCTGTGTACCAGTTGCGGTGAGGGGCGAGAGCTACCGCCACCGTCGCTGGCTTCGAGGGATGGTAAGAGGCGTCCGTATACGTGACGTCCGGACGTCCGCTGAAGCGTTTCTCGAATTGACGTGCACGGTCGGCCCGTCTCTCGGCATGGTGTTCCGGGTGCATCCGTTTGGGAATGGGAGGGATGCGGAGATTTTGGCAATATTCCGGGGTAAGTTCAGCATAACTTGGGGCCGCTCTCGGCGGGGAGATCCCAACTTGCTGCAGTACCGCTCGGCCAGCGTGTGTGAGTGAGAGCCGCTCGTATTGGGCAGTGAGGGTTGCTTCAATAAGTTCGCTCACAGTATTGGAGATTCCGAGAGCCATGAGCTTATGCGTAGCTGTGGACATGGGAAGGCCCAAGGCGGTCTTGTACGCTTTTCGGAGTGACGCCTCTAGCCGAGCCCACTGAAGTGAAATTCTTGCGGTCGGGTATTTAAAGGGATGTCTGGTGAGGTCATATGCTGATGCGGTGGCGCTGTAGGCGTGACGCACGTAGCCAGATTCGTGATGTCATCAGGCTCTTGATGAAAGTTGTGCTGATAGTCCGCTCCGGCATGACCAAGCAGGAAAACCTGGGTTAGACAGAAGAAGGGTGCGTAAGGCCACATGCCGCTGCCTGGTCTGCCGAGCCCACTGAAAATTATGACACAGTTAATGATCTATGGATGAAACTAAAAGACATAATAGCACACTGTGAGAAAAAGTTCGTTCCCACGCGACTGAAACGTACCAAACGCCGAAGCCCGTGGATTACGCGCAGTGTGATCCACTGCCCGTAATCCGAACATAGTCACGAGCTGAAAACCGCTATTCGGAAGGCAAGAAGTGTTTTCTTTTCAACAACGCTCATACATTATATGACACAGCACCCACAAAAGTTCTGGCGCTACTTTTCTTGGCCGGCTAACCGCGTGACTCAGGTAGAAGTAAATGGAACTATAATCGAGGAAGCTCGCACTGTCGCCGACACATTTAATAGATACTTTAAGTCCGTTTTTACGCCAGTGCCAGTTCTAGCGAAGTCAAAGAAGATGACACACTGTGTTGTGCATCGCGTTCGACAGAAACGCAGAAACGTGACACTTTCGGTCAACGGATTCGGACGCATATAGAGTTTGCGGACGCTAAGTTGGACGCTAGTGTTTACGGCGATCGATGCAAAACGAGTCTCGAGCGTTCGCAGCGCTGTAAGCTTAGTCACATTCCGGAAAGCAGCTGCAGTAGCGGAAACGCCGCAACTGAGTGCAAGGCAGACTGTCATCTGCAAAGTATTCGGGTCCCTACAATATTTGAAATGTCTTCCTTCGGCGTTACGCCGAGCAGATAACTCCCTTCCTGTATATAATATTTGCCTCTTCGATTCAAACAGCCACCTTCCAGACAGACTGGCTCTGTGCAAAGGTACTTCCGATCCACAAAGGAGGTAACAAGTTATTGGTAAACACTTACAGGCCGATTTCACTCACGAGTTGCTGTTGTAAAATAATGGAGCATATCATCACCAAGGCAATTACAACTTACTTAGAAGGTAACAACCTACTTTACCCCAAACAACATGGATTTCGTAAAGGGCTTTCTACCGTAACTGAACTTCTGGAAATAACGCATGACTTTGCCGCAGTAATTAACTCGAGACTTCAAGTTGACGCGATATTCATAGACTTTGCCAAAGCATTTGGAAGAGTTCCCCATCCCAAATTAATTGACAGGCTCAAACATATCGGCATTCACATCAACATAGTAAACTGGATAACCGCTTACCTCTCAAACCGCAGTCAGTATGTTAAAGTAAATGATACTGAATATGAAGTATTAGATGTCTACGCCGGTGTTCCACAAGGGTCTGTGCTGGGCCCAATCCTTTTTCTCATATTCATCAATGACATTCACTCCCAAGTTGAACCTGGCGTAACGGTAAGGCTTTTTGCGGATGACTGTGTCATCTACACCACAGTGCGCACAAGTAATGATCAGATACGACTCAATTCTTCCTTAGCAAATATTTCCAGATGGTGTCAGGAATTGGGTATGGAAATTAACATGGCAAAAACCTCATCCATGTGTATAACGTGAAAAAGGATGCCTTTAAATTTTTCGTATCACCTAATGGGATTACATGTAACAGAAGCCGACGCAGTTAAATACTTGGGGGTAACCATCACAAACATAATAAAATGGGACGCTCATATTAAACAGACCTGTACAAAAGCATATAGGCAGTTGGGATATCTTGGTAGGAAACTTGCACAGACGCCTGCGAAGGCTAGGCTTGCAAGTTATAAGGCACTTGTAAGACCAATCCTTGAATACGGCGGTATTACCTGGAACCCCCATCAAATGTACCTTGTCAATGAATTGGAAAGAATTCAGAATAAAGCACTTCGGTTTGTATATTCACAGTATTCACGTAACGTCAGCATAACCGCAGTACGCAACAGAGGTAAGATTAAAACTTTGGCGATCCGGCGACGCGTTGCTGCCAAAAAGTTTCTTTTTCTCCTTTATCATAACTGAATTCATATCAACAAACACGAGTACTGAAAACCGCCATACCAGCGCTATTGCAGAACAAACCACGACAGCAGTATCATGCCATTCATTTCCCACTGTAACACATTCAAGTATTCCTTCTTTCCATCAGTCATATAATTATGGAATAAACTTCCACGTGACTTTGGGACCTCGGCATCCGCTGATTCATTTGCCGCTAAGATTGAAAGTTTCTTTCAGGAACAGGATGTGTCTTTGTAAAAAAAAATATATTTATTACGGCCAAAAAGCAGTGTACCTTTTCCTGTGAATGCCGCTCGTAGTCCATTTTTGTTCGTTAGATTTCAATAACGTGTACCCTTTTCTGTTAGTCTGTATTGTTTTAATTTTTTTTATTTTATTTACTGTTAGATGTATTGTTTGAATGTGTAGTATTGCTAGAAATGTGTTTTTTTTGTTCCCACTCCTGTATGAGCCTGTCATGGCTTACAATATTAATAAATAAATAATAATAAGTGGGAATTGCTGACCCCTTATGCGGGAGAACATCCCGTTCCTCTCGTTTGTAACGGCTCCAACAGCTGTGACAACCTCGCGAAATACTTGCGCAGGAGCACAGACCTTTGGGCTAGTTGGTTCAAAGCGCTCGTGTTGTCCAAGTCTCTTCTCTGTCCGTGTTTTTTAGCGCTTGTACGTGTCTACTTGCGCAGACCTCGTTTTTCAGAACTAGGCATTGGTGCAGTAAGTCGAGCATATATCCATCTATTTCTCCGTCCACGAAGCTTCCTTCACGACGATCAAGAAGTGTTTGTTAGTGGAGGATTTTCGTGAAGCAATATGTGTAAAAAATAACGAGTTGTCAGTAATTGTACATACATGTCTTGCTCGAATTCTTTGCCTCAATCTATTGAAAAGCGGGAACAGCTGATCAACGACGCTCAAACTTCTCGTTAGGAAGCAACGTAATCATCGGCAATTTTTGAGCACGATATAGTGGTTCTGTTGGTAAACAACGAAAAAGATATTGCGCGTACACAATTAGGCTCACGCATCTGCGACGTAGTGAAAATAAACACTATAACAAATTGAGGTTTTATTTGGGGAAATAAATACGTTTCCCCATTTAACCGCGTATGACAAAGCTCAACACCGCCGGACCCCCACCCCGTGGTGACGTACGCTACCGAGCGAACGCCGACCACGGCGGGCCCTGAGGAAACGAAGGAACTGCCCTCTGGCTGAAACAAAGAAGCATTTATTGCTGCAACTACAATAACGTGAGCTAGCAACAAAATACTCTAAGGAAGCGAGGTTGGCCGACTCACCAGCAAGGCTATGAGTGAGTATTCGCCCACGCTAGGGCAGGGGATACTTCACAGCCGGTCGGAACGAGAGGCGGGAAACGTTCTTCCCCACTAGGCCTCGCCCCGCTGGTGGAGGGCAGAGAGCATACGCGGCATACGCGGAGGGCATACGCGGCTATTTCACGAGCCGAAGAGAGTGTGCACGCCATCCGTGGCGCTCGTGTCGCTGCAACGCCGGCGCCCACCCTTGTTAGTTAAGGTAACTAACCAAGCTAGGGAGGGTGCATCACAGTGAAGGCAATCACGGGGAACCGGCCGGGCAGGTCTCTACATCCCCCCAAAGTTAAATAGACCCACGCGCCTGCGAGTACACGCTACTTACGTGTCTCCTGGACTTCATGCACTTGAGGCAGGTCTTGCAGCGGAGGTCACGCCGACAGCGTCCACGCAGACTTCCGCGGTATTTCGAAGGCGGCGGGAAAGTCTCCGCTGGGACGACTCGCATGGGCCGTGGTCTAAGTTGCAGTCATCATCAGGATGACAGCTGCTCGAGGGGACTGCTCGCTCGTCTCACCACGGCTGCTCCGGATGGATGAGCCATACAGAATACAGGCAGCTCCGTCGCAGCAAGCGGCAGCAAGACGATGTGCACAAGACAGCTAGCTTAGGTGTCTCCTCTGGATCTGCAAAACTTCCGAAACACACTCCGCATGCCTTCAACGTATGTCCAGGAGGGGGGGGGGGGGGGGAACGGTGTCCGCTAGGGCCTCGTTGCTCAATGCTTAACCCCCAGCAAAACGTGTCGCTTGGCTGTGCAAATGTAAAGTTAGAGAGACCAAAGGCGTTTCTTGAGTTGAACGAGACTGCTGAATTCGTGCGAGGTTACAAAACGGGCGGGCAGCAAAGTGCGGCCCCTGTCAGCACCACGGCTCAGTGGGCGAGTCTCTTCCGACGTGGTGCAGGCAGCTCCGACAACGGCTGTAAACAAAGTGAAGACCCGGAAAGGGATATGTGCGCGCAGCCGCGAGCAGACGTCAACCCCGTAGGGTAGTCCTACCCCGGTAACTGCGCTCAGCAGCTTCTGAGTCCCCGATGAATTATCGCCCCATTTCATTAACTAGCGTACCCTGCAAAATCATGGAACATGTCAGCTACTCACAAATGATAAATTTCTTAGATTCAAACGATTTCTTCCATTCTTCACAACATGGGTTTCTTAAGGGCCTGTCTTGTGAAACCCAGTTAGCGTTGTTCGTTCATGACTTGCACACTAATATTGACCGTAACATACAGACTGATGCCATCTTTGTAGATTTCGCGAAAGCTTTTGACAAAATTCGCACCGTCGTTTATTAGTAAAACTCGCACAGCTGAACTTACATCCTAACATAATACAATGAATTGAGCAGTTTCTCACTAATCGTTCTCAATGAGCCTTTGCTAACGGCCACCTGTCTAACAACCTCCTGGTTACATCAGGCGTTCCGCAAGGATGTGAACTTGGTTCAGTACTGTTCTTAATATATATTAATTACTTACCTGACCACGTTTCCTGGAGTATTCGAATTCTCGCTGACGACTGTGTTATTTATCGCAATATTAATAATTCTCGTGATCAACCTAGTCTTCAAAGGGATCTTGGCTGATGTCCCTCAATCCAAATAAGTGCAAACTCTTATCCTTATCTCGTCGCCACAGCCCGCATCGCTTCCAATATTTCATTTCTAACACCTCGATTGAATCAGTATCATCTTATAAGTATCTAGGAGTCGCCTTGTCTTGTGATTTATCTTGGCGCACCCATATTGGCAACATGATTTCAGCATCGAATACAACACTCGGTTTTCTCAAGCGCCATCTCCGCCTTGCCCTTCTACACGTAAAATTACTCGCTTATAAATCGCCTATCACACCAAAATTAGAACATACATCTGACGTATGGAGCCGGCTCCAAACTTATTTAATTAATGCATTCGAAGCTGTAAAAACTCGTGCCACTCGATTCATCCACTCTTCATACTCATATGACGTCAGCATTTCCTCATTGAAAGCATTATCAGGACTACCGCCCCTTTCGTTCCGTCGTCGCAGTGCAAGTGTCACCCTTTATCACAAATTATTTCATTCTTCACTTAATCGGCCTTCGTATATCACAGCTGCAGCACGCATATCTCACCGCACCAGTCATCACCTACAAGTTGCCCGCCCGCCATCGCATACTGCCACCTTTCTGCTTCATTTTTTTTTCGAGCAGCAACGGACTGGAACGGCCTACTCCCTGACATCATCAGCATCACTTACTTTTCAAGAACATCTAACCGATCACCTTCAGTGCCAAATAATATTCGCTGTTCTGTTTGCTCATTTCATTAACCCCCACTCCTCCCCCTTATGTAATACCCCCGGTATAAGGGGCCTTTAAGAAAAATAAACTCAACTGAACTGCACTGCAAGTACTGTCGCCGTATGCAGTAGTTATAGATAGCTAGGAAGGTAGATGTGTAGGCCAGTTGGTGAGACATGAAGGAGTTAGACACCGCAGCGGACACGGGACAGAGAAAGAAGACGACACAGGGCGGTGTCGTCTGTGTCGTCCCTGTGTCGCCCTGTGTCGTCTTCTTTCTCTGTCCCGTGTCCGCTGCGGTGTCTAGTTCCTTCAGTTATAGATAGCTTCAATTAAGTTCGCCTAATACTCTTCTTTCCACTGCGTCAAATCCTTTTTGTGATGTGGTGTACAGAATCAAGCTATCTTCTTGGCTAGGCTATGTCAGCCAAAGAGGCAGACACCTAAATGTCCGGCTGAGAGAACACGACCTCTCCTTGAATATACCTCCCAAAAGCAATCTGGCCATACCTTGGCTGTCGAGCAAAACCTACACCTCTGCTTTCAGCCAGGCAACCATACTGCAAGTACAAGCATAAGAACGAGCGCACACAGGAAATTGTTGAAGCGTTTCTGATTCATTTCGAGCAAGACAAGTGCGCCAGACAACATTCTGCTGCGCTCACATATAAACAACTAGACTACCTCCGCAGCAAAGGCCACAGAAAGGTGGTGTTATCAACATTTTAGCACGTTTACGTTTTTTGTATTCATCAATTGTTTTTCCCTACGCAGTCAATCTTTTACCCAGCTCCACATGTTGATTGTGCTCATTTTAGCCTATTTATTGCATGAAAGCAATAAACATCATCAGTCTTATGTCAGCGTTGCGCCTGTCTGCTTCTTTCGTGCTCACTCAGTCGGGCTGTGCCTTTACCTGATGCGCACTTACCGAGAAGCTAAAAACGAACGCTCTTAGAATGATATCTTGCTTCTAGTATGGAACCTGCAGTTTACACCAAACTCTTATAAAGATACAAACGACCCGCCGTGGTGGCTCAGTGGTTACGGCTCTCGGCTGCTGGCCCGAAAGACGCGGGTTCGATCCCGGCCGCGGCGGCTGAATTTCGATGGAGGCGAAACTCTAGAGGGCCGAGTGCTGTGCGATGTCAGTGCACGTTAAACAACCCCAGGTAGTCGAAATTTCCGGAGCCCTTCTCTACGGCGTCCCTCATAGCCTGAGTCGCTTTGGGGCGTTAAGCCCCAACAAATCAAATCATATAAAGATACAAGCCTCAAATAGGCTGCGCAAGTGATTTCTGTGAATAGTGACCGCAGCTTAGGAAAAACTGCGTAAAGAACGGCGCGCAGAGCAGCAGGCCAGAATGGCGGTATGGCTACTCTCGCCGTCTTTGCGCAGCCGTTGGTTCGACAGTGCTTCATGGCGCAGTGAAGTGCGGTATGGTTGTTGTGCAGCGATTATAATTAGGGGTGTGCGAATATTCGAAATTTTCGAATATAATTCGAATATTAGATTTTTGCTATTTGTATTCGATTCGAAATTTAAGTATTCGTGTTGTTTCGATTATTCAATCTCATGCGAATATTCGTATTTAGCCGAATAGTTTATTGCGAGCACCGACGTACATTTCGGTGCGCAAGTCCAATCGCCACAGACATAACAATATGGCGGCGTCCAGAGCCATGCGTAATGTTGGGCCATACCGTAGCTGACTGTGCTTGTGAGCTTCTTTGTGGCTATACCTGCGAAGCTGGTATAGTAAAAGCTGTGCACGAAGTACCTCGCAATACCTGCCACTTCAGTGCCAAGTGAGAGGGAATTATCTGTGGCTGGAGAAGTCGTTTCAGCTAGAAGGGAACGACTCCTGCCTCACCATGTGGAGCAGCTGGTTTTCCTTCACAAGAACCTTTAATGGTCATCCCAGCAACGCGCTTTTGCGCTTATGGCATGCTAGATTCAATCAGTGCTGTGTACTAGCCATTTTCTGTGAAAATTCCACTTCTCTAAGAGTAATGTTCTAGACTTCGAAACTTTCTGTACAGCCACACACACCTTTTGTGTTCATTTACTTATTGATAGCTGAACTGTGATGTTCTTGGATGCTCAAATAAATGTTTTGCAGTGGTTAAATGTGTCTTTCCTTGATTATTCGGTATTCGATTCGATATTCGGAACTAAGTATTCGTATTCGATTCGTATTCGAAAAATTTGATATTCGCACACCCCTAATTATAATGAATCTCTTTGAGTCGCGTACTTGTGCGAAACGCAGAATATAACGTCAAGGGGGCAGTTTTGGTAGATTGCGTGTGAACAACTTAGCTCGTATGTCTTGCGAAGCTGGGGAAACTTCTCCGCTCAGAATGCAATAACAGCTCGAGTTGCTTATAATGCAAGAAAGCCTTTGTGTTGTCTTAATGGAATTGTGCGCCGTTCGGAAGTACATTTTCAAGCCTGGTCCCGCAAGGTAAGAGTCATGATCGAACTGTCGTGCCGTTCGACCGCATTTCTCCGTACGGGCCCGTAGTGTTCCTGACGACATCTGTTATCTTGGACTGCTCAGCTTCTTTTTGCTGCGCGCGCCAGACTGGCGCGAGCCGTCCCGCGGCACTGCCTGTTCACCGTCGTCTTCTACATAGCACAAATCTATGCTTTCGCTCCAATTCTAGGGGACGCCTCGTTTTAGCGCGGAGCAATCGGACGCGTGGCGCAACGGTTCCGTCGATTTTCGGCTGGAACCGCGGCAATCTGATGTAACATCTACGAAACCTGTGCGTCTGCATCCGTGAAGTCAGCAAGATCCTGGAGACGCCGATCTGACCTAGGTACGCCCAATTTTCGGCCATTTCAAGCAAACCTCCGCATCACCACGTAGCGGTCGAGCTGAGCCTAACGGCTCCGGCTGCCCCGCCGCTGGCTGCGGAGACCCCCGCCGGCCAACCTCTCAACATGGCTCTGCCTGAACAACGCAGATACAATCCCACGACTCTGTCGTGGTCGTCTGTCCCTGTAAGCCAGCCAGAGGATGGCCCATCCACCAATTCGGCGCAGCAAGCTGCCCTTTTTCAAGTCGTCGAGAGCCGGCGCCGCCGTCGGCAGAACGCACGAAGAGCTGCAATGCCGACTCCTCTCAACAACTCAGCAACGGGAGACGCTCGCACTCCATCTTCTAAAGTCTAAACATTCTAAACATTTACTGCCCACCGAAACTTAAGAACGTCACGTTGAATGAAATTTTCACCCAAGATATGCAGGTGGCGGGTAGGGAACCCCTCCTAATCGTCGGCGACTTCAACGCCCCGAGCAGGCTATGGGGGCACCACCCGGAGGACAGGCGTGGGAGGAAGCTTACGAAACTTCTTTCCACACTTGCACTCACCCTACACACTGGTCTAGCCAACCCAACAGGTGTCAACAATTCGATTCAACGAGATACTTGCCGGAACTCACATTTACACGCAACATACGCTATGCCAACTGGCTGAATACAGAGGACACTCTGGGTAGGGATCACTGTATAATCAACACAACAATTTACATGCGTCCCCTGAAACGCGCACTAGCGCAAGCTCGTATCCCTGACTGGACGACTTTCCGCACCTCTCTGCCTATCGTATAGACCCCCTCCAGTCAGGATACGACGCCTGGCCCAAATCGCTTTGGCTACACTCACACAACACGAAAAGCAGATACAGCTCACAAAAACACAAACGGACGTGGACAACATCCTGCTCCACGTTTGGGAGGCCCGTCGCAGCCTCGCGAAGCGATGGAAGAAACAGAAACATAACAGACGCCTAACGAAACGCGTCCTCGAACTCACACAACAGGCAGCGGTATACGAGGTCTGTTAGAAAAGTATCCGACCTTTGGCCGTAGAAAAAAAAACTTGCATAACTGGAGCGTTCCAAACCTAGTCACCTTCAAAGTAGTCTACTTGGGACTCCACACACTTCTCCCAGCGGTGCTGCCATTTTGGGAAGTATTCCGAAAAGGCCCCTTTCTGAATGGAGTTTAGCTCAGCTGTCGTTGCAGCAATAATGTTCTTCCTTGTCTGAAATCGCGCTCCTTTCAATGGCCTTTTGATTTTGGGAACCAGCCAGAAATCGCAGGGGCCATATCAGGAGAGTAAGGAGTGTGTTGAACTACAGGAGTCTGGTTTTTCGCCAAAAAAGTCTGAATCAAGTGCGAGGAATGTGCGGGAGCATTGTCGTGATGGATGCGCCACTTTCCTGTTGACCTCAACTCCGGGTTCTTGGGCCGCACAGCATCACGTAGGCAACAAAGGACATCCCTGTAGCACTCTTTGGTCATTGTTTGACCCTGTGGAGTGCGTACTAGTGGTCTGCCACACAGAGGGTGCCAAAGAAAGCAGTCAGCATCACTTTCACATTGCTGCGCACTTGGCAGGTCTTCTGATGTCTTGGTGACGTGGAATGCTTCCACTGTGACGACTGGAATCTGGTTTCCGGGTCGTACCTGTACACCAAAGAATCGTCACCAGTTATGATGTTGATTAAGTCGGGGTCACTGTTTGCGGAATCCAGGATGTCCTGTGAGACTTCAACACGAAGCTGCTTTTTCTCCACCGTGAGCAGCTTCGGCACCAATTTCGCCGCAACTCTCTCCATGGCCAAATCTTCGGTGATAATGGAATGTGCGGAAAAATTGCTCATGTCCACCTCTTCCTCAATTTCTCGGATAGTCACGCGACGGTCCCGCATGACCACAGCGTTCAGTTCGGCAATGACCTGGTCATTTCGGCATGTTGATGGCCGACCGGAGTGTGGCTCGCTCTCCACCGATGTGCGGCCATCTTTAAATCAATTGTACCACTGCTTAATCTGTGTGCTACTCATAGCATCTTCACCGAAAGCCGTCTGAATATTCCGAATGGTTTCCACTTGGCTGTCGCTCAGTTCATGGCAAAATTTGATGGAGTAGCGCTGCTCCTGTCACTCCGCCATTTTCCTTGCAATAAAAAACCGACGAGAGCACTGCGCACCGCCTCACTGAAATGCTGCTTCCTAGCGACTGACGCTATCGGCAGGCGGGAAAAATTCGTGCATGCGCACGAAGGTTCGAGGTCATGTGATGCAAGCGCGCTTGTTTCATATCCATCAGGTGTTCGCAAAAAAAAAATAAAGTCGGATACTTTTCTAACAGACCTCTTATGGTACTCAGCTAGCCGACACTAACTGGGTGGACTCGTGCAACGCGGCTGCGAGCCAGATGTCTGGCCGCAACACGTGGCGTTTGTTCCGCGCTCTCACCGATCCAATACAAACACGCACGGAAACCCAACTCAAATTGCATAGGGCCTTGCACAACTTTACAGGAACGACAACGCAGCTAGCCCTCATGCTCAGGGGTCGATACCTGTGCACCACTAAGGACTCCCGGCCGGCAGCGTACTCGCATGGAGGCGAAGAGAACACAGAGCTGGACACGCCATTCCAGCTCCACCACCTCCGGGCGGTCTTAAGCAAGATGAAGCGGGGCACTGCACCCGGGCGCGACAGCGTTACGGTCTAGCACTTGGCCAACCTTCCCGACGCAGCCTACACCGCGCTCCTCAATACATCAAGAGCAATTGGGACCGACAGACTCCTCTCCCTGTCGATTTCAAATCGACTCTCGTGTCCTTCATTCCGAAAGCCGGCAGTGATGTGGAGCACCTTCGCCCCATCTCTCTCACGTCTTTTGTCGGCAAGCTGATGGAGACGATGGTGCGCGACAGACTCTCCGATTTTCTGGAAACACAGCACACTTTCGCGGACACCATGTTCGGTGTTCGCCCTCACAAGTCAGTACAAGATATATTTCCCCAGTTTCACCAAGAAACCTTAGATCCTTTCGAATGTCCACACGACGACAAGGTGGTCCTGGCCTTGGATCTTAAAGGCGCATTCGACAACGTTAAACACGAAGTAATCCTGGACCACCTCGGTAACACCAACCGTGGCCACAAAACATTCCATTACATAAGACAATCTCTTACAGACCGTCAAGCCTACATACGCATACAAGATGCGAAACATGGGCCATACACCATCGGCTCGAAGGGAACATCTCAAGGCACGGTCCTGTCTCCCCTGCTCTTCAATTTGGCAATGCTTCATCTTCCCCCCAAATCGTCTTCTTTACCCGGGATACATCACGCTCTTTATGCGGATGACATTACAATCTGGGCCACGCAAGGTAACCTGGGCCACATGGAGTCCTGCCTGCAAGCAGCGGCGACCCTAGTCGACGACTACGCGGCCTACTGCGGACTCCAGTGCGCCCCAGCTAAATCAGAATTTGTGCACTTACGTCCCTCCGCTCGAGACACAACACCGCTTCGCATCAGTCTCCCCTCGGGCCCGATCCGGGAGTCCAAGGATATCCGCGTCCTTGGCGTCTTCATACACCACCAACGCAGGGTCGACACTACCCTAGGCAAAACTTCGCACAGTGGGAGACAAGGTGGCCCGCATGGTCCGCCGGGGCTCCAACAAGCGGGGCGGATTACGAAGCAAGGATGCACTGCGGCTTGCCCATGCTTTCGTAACGACTAGAATCCTCTACTCAACCCCCCACTTGCACCTGCGCAAACATGATAGTAAATTTCACAGGTTCTCTTTCCTTGCACCAGAGGTGCCCCGCCAGAGACGGTTTGTTCACTTGAAGACTGAAGCGTTCCTTTGCACCAGGGGTGCCCCGTCAGAGACGGTCTCGTGATGAGTTGACACGCAGGGGTAAGGCGAACACTTGAAGTTTGTGTACAGGAATTTACATTAGATGCAAGTTCAGGCACTAGAGACAAATTAAACGGCAAAACGATACGATACAACAAAAGGGGTGGAACTGACTAACACTAGGGGAGGCCCCTACTCGGCGTAGCCGAAGATGCATAGCATCTCACCTTAGCGCAGAACCTCGCTTCCGGCTCCGGGGCCCGGTTTTGAAGCCCTAAAGGCCCGGCCCACATTTCGTAGCTTCCAATCATGTTGTGCTCTTAACGTGATTGGTTCTTCAAGGACATGGCCAGCCCTCCGGCTTCAACAAGGTAAACCACCCTCTCTACCACTAAATAAACATAAAAACAAACACAAATACACATTCGTGCCAGTACGTGCGCGAATCGGTACCGCGGGGCGGGGGACACCCGTAATTCTTGGCGCGTTCGCGAGCGGCCGCGTTCCGAGAAAGGAGACGCTTCGCTTTGAGCGCTCCCAGCCGCGTTCCGATGACCCCGCTTACACTAACGATCCCTTACAACGATGATGACCAACTGGAGGTGATCCACCGGAAAGTCATCAACCGGGCTCTCGACCTCCCGGTCGCCACGTCTCACCAGGGACTTCTGGCCTTGGGCGTGGTAAACACATCCCGGGAGTTTCGAGAAGCCCACTTAGTCAACCTTGATACTCTTCGTGCACAGACTACGTGCGGTCGCCGCCTGTGGAACCGGCTACACATCAAACATGACTACCATATTGAGGAAAGGGAGAGAGTGCCAGGACCTTGAAGACGCGCCCTCCGGGTCAGACTCCTTCCCCGCAACATGTCCGGAGAAGACCATAGCGGTCGTCGCCAGGCGCGCGCGGAAGCGTTGGCGCGATACTATGGTAACCAAAGACATGTGTATTACGTGGACGTTACGTGTATTACGCGGCCGTGTACCACACCACGGGGGGTGGTACACGGCCGCAGTCGTACACAACACAAACACAGTTAACAGGCTCACCTTCAAAGCCTACAACGCAACACTCGCGGAAGAGATTGCCTTTGCTCTGGCTCTAACTAATCTTAAGTGGAAACACATCATCACCGACTCGCGAGGGGCCCGTCGGAACTATGAGTTGGGCTGGGCTCCCCTGCTTGCCTGGCGCATACTAGAATATAGCTGCCGATGCGAAGATCCAACTCGACGTAGCCTGATTTGGGCCCCTGGTCACCACGGACTCCAAGGAAACGATCAGGCCGATCGGGCCGCCCGCGCTCTCTTTCCCCGGGCTATCTCCCTGTCCTTGGAAGCCTGCTGCCAATCAGACAAACTGGCCCTTACATTCAAGCACATCACCGATTACTACAAGGAGGAGCACAGGCGCTACCCGGCCCCTTGTAAGGGACTGGATCGCGCTGACGAGCGCCACCTCATCAAAATTCTCACTAACACTACAGTGCCCGGCGGTGCTTAGTCTTCGACTCCTGGAGTATTACAATTCTTCCTGGATGGCTGGTGAGGTGCCCACGGAATGCAAGCTGGCAAAAATTGTGCCCGTTTTGAAGCCCTGTAAGCAGCCAACAAGCTACGCATCATTCCGGCCCATTGCCCTACTGAGCTGCGTAGGTAAGCTCATGGAGCGCATGATCTCCAAGCGCATAATTTGGTTCCTAGAAAGCCGAAATGAGTTCCCCCAAGAAATGAATGGGTTCCGTCAAAACAGGTCGGCGACTGACAATATCATCGCCCTCGTCTCATCACTTGAGGAGTACCTTCATGCTGGGTACATCCCGACAGCCGTTTTCCTAGACATCAAGGCCGCCTTTGACTCTGTCTTTCACCATGCAATTCTCGCAGCCTTTGGCAGTATTGGCCTTGGAGGAAGGCTATACGAGTGGATTGGGCATTATTTAAAAGAACGGCAAATTTTTATGTCCACTCCAGACGGTCCAACACGCTTTCACGCAGTGGAGAGGGGCGTACCACAGGGAGCGGTGCTCAGCCCTCTCTTGTTCAATATTGTCCTTATTCACATAACAAGAAACCTTCCGCGAGGGGTCCGCATAACAATTTATGCTGATGATATCTGCATCTGGACCGCATCACGTTCGCGCTATATTACCCAGCAACGTCTTCAGCGAGCGCTATTGCATGTTTCGATGTACCTGGCTTCCAGAGGTCTCCGTCTATCGCCAGAAAAGAGTGTTGCAATGGCGTTTACAAGAAAAACGATGACCCGATATCCGCTGCTCCTAGGCGGACGATCGCTGCCATATTTCATTTCATTTCATTTATTTCGTCCTCAAAGGCCCGAGGGCATTACCTAAGGAGGGGGTTACAAATTGTTTTGTGTGAACGCACTCATGATGAAAACATAGACAATAAAAGAAACACTGCAACTGCAAACACTAAAAATAAAGATAAAGAGTATCAAGTGGTTATATAAAAAAAAAAACAAGAGAAGCCAAGAAAGCACAGAAAAATAAAAGAAAAACTCAGGGAAAATACAGACAAAAAGTAAAGGCCAACAAATGGTTCACGTGTTCTGAAAATGACTGGTGAGTTTCGCGCGAAATGATTTGCGATCGTTGCATGATACTATGTCGTTGGGCAGGGCATTCCAATGGTTTATTGCGTCAGGAAAAAAGGAACTGCTCATTGCTAAAGTACGACTCTTGATGCTGGCTATGGGGTGGCTGTGGCTGAGGCGACTGGAAGTTCGGATCGGTGGTTTCAGCAGGGGATGTTTTGATATCGGATGGTAGAAAAAGCTGTGTAGTAGGCAAAGGCGTGAGATGATGCGGCGTGATTCAAGTGTGGGGAGGGAGATAGAATGTTTGAGTGCAGTGATGCTACTTTCTTTTGAGTATTCAGAGGTGATAAAACGGGTCGCGCGGTTTTGGATGGCCTCAAGTTCGGTGCTAAGATACGCTTGAGAGGGATTCCAGATGGATGATGCAAATTCAAGTTTGGGACGAACAAATGTTAGGTAAGCAAGTTTTTTTACTTCGGGAGATGCTGAGTTGAGGTTACGTCGGAGATAACCCAAGGCACGGGAGGCATCAGAACATATTCTTTGGACATGGTTTACCCAAGATAGTGAAGATGTCAGATGTAATCCAAGATACTTATATGACGTTGTTGAGGCAATCGGGACTGAGTTAATATTGTATGAATGATGAATAACTGCGCGTTTGCGAGAGAATGACAACAGTTGGCATTTATCTAGGTTTAAAGGCATGAGCCATCGGTCGCACCATGTGGCTATTATGTCATTATCTTTTTGTAGTAGGTGACTATCGGTGGGATCACGAATGGGGCTGTATATTACGCAGTCGTCCGCGAACAGTCTTAATTTGGCGTTTGTGTTTACTGAAAGATCGTTGATGTAAATGAGGAATAGCAGTGGTGATAATCCAGCGCCCTGGGGGACACCTGATGATACATCGGTAAGGGGTGAGCGGTAACCATTGCATGAAGTGAATTGCATGCGCCCATTTAAGAAATGATCAATCCAGGTTATTAGGTTACCAGGAATGCCTAGGGAGGAGAGTTTTGCGAGCAGGTGCAAGTGAGGAACACCGTCGAATGCTTTCGAAAAATCTAAAAAAACGGCGTCTATTTGAAGGTTATTGTCCATAAAGTGTAGGATGTCATGAGTGAAGTCGGCCAATTGGGTTTCACAGGAATAGTGTTTTCGAAAACCGTGTTGGTGGGGATAAAACAAGTTAATTGAGTCTAGATGGCTCATTAAGTTAGACGATATAACATGTTCGAGTAATTTTGAAGGAATGCTGGTCAACGAAATGGGGCGATAGTTGGACGGATTTGTGCGGTCACCTTTCTTGAATATCGGAATGATTTCAGCTATCTTCCAGTCGTCGGGGACTTCGCCGGATTCCAATGATTGGGTAAAAATTAGATGCAGGATTAAGCTTGAGACTGAACTAGTATTTTTCAGGAGTTTGCTGTTTATATTGTCACAGCCAGCCGATGATGAAGTTTTGAGAGAACTGATTAAGGTTGCTATTCCTGCCGGTGTGATTGTGATTTGGGACATGGGTATTGCTGAGGTGGCTGGCAAAAAACTTGGACTGCTAGTTGCTGAGGAGAACACTGAACAGAAGTATTTATTTAGAATTTCCGCGCACTCATTGCTGTCTATGGGCTCACGGTCAGCGTCAAGAAGCTCAATTCTAGAGGATCGGAGTTTAGGGGAGAGAATACGCCAGAATTTATTAGGGTTTGTTTGAAGGATAGAATGTAAGTCGGAAGAAAAAAACTTCAGTTTAGCGGAGACCAATTTTTCATTATATTCTTTTGCGCATAGATGGTATCGTTCCCATGTTTCGGGCAGGTTATGCAAGTTAGCCTTACGGTAAAGACGTTTTTTCCGATTAAGAATTCTTTTCAAGTCTCTCTTGAACCATTCGTTGTTACAATCGGATTTTACAAGGAAGGACGGAATGTGTAGGTTTTTCAGTGTTAGCATTGTAGATTTAAAAAGTTCCCAGTTGGCACTGACCGAGCGAGCATTATAAGATTTCACAAAAGAGGTATAAAATTCTGATAGTGCGTGGTTGATGGCATTGAAATTAGCCCTTTTGTAGTCGGTTATTATCTTTTTCGTTGGGGACCGCTTTGTGATGGGCAATGATAGGCGGATGTGAATTAGTTTGTGATCGCTAATGGCTGGTAACATGGCGATGCCTTTAACGTCATCGGGGGAGGTTGTCAGAAGTAGGTCAAGAATGTTACTTCCTCTTGTGGGGCTTGTAATGACTTGGTGTAGGTTGAAGTCAAGTGTTAGATCAAGGAAGCGTTTTGATTCGTGGGAAGGTGATCTATTAAGCACTGAGAGTAAGGGCCAGCTAATGTTAGGGAAGTTGAAATCGCCGAATAAATAGATGGGAGAATTTGGAAATTTATTTTTGATGTTGTTCAAAGCAAGGCACAGCGCGTCGCAGAAGGATGAATCACTATCAGGTGGTCGATAGCAAATACCAAAAACGACTTTTTTTGCCCTGTCATTCACGGATGCCCACGTGAGTTCAAGAGTGTCGTCATTAGAGATGTGAGAAGATGAAAAGATGTTCTTGATAGATATGAGGACGCCTCCGCCTTTTTTGTTTTTCCTGTCATACCGGTATATTGTGAAGTTAAGGGAGGGGCAGAATATTTCACTGTCTCTAATATCTTCGTTCAGCCAGGTTTCAGTAAGTAGCACGACATCCGCTTCAATGTCAGTAATGCAACCTTCAAGTTTATCGCGTTTTGGGATAACGCTTCGGATGTTTGTGAACACAATATTCAGGTCGAGGTGTAGTGATGGACGCTGTATAATGACGGGTGAAAGTACTTGTTGGCCGGTGCGTCACGTATCGCTTCGCTGGGTGTTTGCGGGGGGTGATTCAGTGTTACTGCGCACGGTAGCTGCTGAGCTTGGGATTTCCAATACGCTGTCAGCGTCACCCTGTTGAAAATTCCAGCAAAAGTCATGTTGGAGAAAACGGTGGGCCGAATGGAAGTGTTGGTTTCCATGTTGGAGAAAACGGTGGGCTGATTGGAAGTGTTGGTTTCCACGCTGGGTGCTGGTGGAGCGAATGGGAGAGATGCTGGATGCACTAATGGCGACTTTGGGCCACCCTGGATTGAGTGGAAATTGTGGTGGCTGTCCTGGCACTTTCAGTAAACAATATTGGGCTGAATGGAAACCACGCTGGACACTTCAGTGAACACGATGGGACGGCATGGGCTTGGTGGTATCCATCATGATTATCTCGGTGGGCCTGGCAGGCAACACTGGACTATGTGGAAACCACGGTGGGAGCCTATGGATGTGTACAGTCGCGAGCAAAAAATATTAGCACAGATCACTGGCAATCAGAATTCGTATATCTCACCACGCGGCGCTGCGGTAGGCAGAACTGCCTAACGGGCCGTTTCCATGTTTGCAGCCTAGGGGGGGGGGGGGGGACGGCAGGAAGTAAGCTTTATCAAGCGTGCACCGCCCGAGTGTTGAAGTGCCGACTTTACGTGACTGTGCTTGCGGAATTTATTTTGGCTCGGTTATCATGAGCAAAGATGGCTTCTTTTTATTACTGTTTTTTTATGTCCGCGATGGTTTGTCAAAAGGAACTCGCGGGAACAATATATGATAGCGCTGCTTTTAGTCAGCAGTTTTGCTGTCCGTGGCAGTCCGCTAATTTGCTGTCCGTGGCAGTCCGCAGTAATTTTACTGTCCGTGGCAGACCCCCTTAGTACTGTAGAATGGGAACGGCCCGGCACTCCCGTTATCAGCCTCTCCGCCACCCGCAGTGCCAGGCGTTGTCATTCCGGCGCTCTGGTGTTCCGTCATGTGTGCTAATCTGTTTTACCCACGACTGTACCTACTTGTTTGGCATGGCACAAACCATGGCTGTATTTGAATGGCCGATGCTGGGCAGCAGATACTGCATGCATGTGCCTATATGGTTGACAAAATGAAACTCATCAATGCACTAACAATCTCAGTGGGTCAAATCCATCAAACGTACAGTCTTTGTCAAAAGTAACCAGGCTGCATGGTTTGCTTCTAGCTCGTACAGTGGATCCCTCACAGCTTCCCTAAAGCTGGAATGGTAGCTAAAGGTAAGGACTGAGGGTCTTATTACCTTCCAACACGTTTTGATCCTTAGGAATAACACAAGGGCTCCACTATACAAGCTAGAAGCAAACCATGCAGCCTGGTTACTTTTGACAAAGACTGTACACTTGGCACTTTATGCTGTTAGAATAAAAACTGCAAGACAAATTTCTCTTTTTTACACGTGCATTTGTTGACTTGACAGTTTCAGAAAATTTTTTTAAAAAGTAACGACTTATATACTTGGGCTTAGATTATCATTAGCAAAATATTTGAGAAAAAGTTTAACTTCATTGTTCACAAAATAATAAATTGCAGGTTTGCAGAGCCCTGCATGCCTGAATCCGAACACTCAATTTCATTCAGAAAATTTTATTGAGCGTGCATTTCAAGACATACTAATTCAATTAACAAATTGTTAGCCACATAGCTGGCCACACAGCTTCTTTGTAGAAGGGTTACGAATACAAATATATACACAGAATATTTCGACAAGGCTGCACTCTTATACATGCACCTTGGTACACAATTACCAGTACAACACTGTTTTTCAAAATAGAAATGCAGATATATATAAACACAATATGAGGATATAAATTACACACCATATTTCATACTAAGAATTGATTTGGTTTTCACGTTGGATGAGAGAACTCCACTATAAAAAATGCACACCTTCACTGTAGTCCCAAGAAAGCATATACCATGGAGGTTGTTCTCTCGACGCGCGTTTCAACGCTGCCGCCTCTCACGTCGTGCTGCCGATCAAACAGCGTCACCATGTTTTTACGACAACCTACTCTCTACGACTGCTACGTTGGGTATTTTGTTAGCCTTGCTGATCTCCCATCAATATAAAAAAAAACTTCCCCATACAAACAGAAATCGGCATGTAATTTCGTGAATGAGCAAAGCAGCAAGCCATACTGCCGTGAGAACTCAGGCATTTTTCAACCGCAGCGCAAGCAACAGGTCGTTAATTCGCGCGTTTCTACCAGTGGTAATTGCTCGCAATCGCTGCAATTTCTGTGGATGCCGATACGGCTGAATACCCAATAAAAATACCAAAAATAAAACAAAAAGTAGGATACGAGCTTTTTCACAACGAAACCGAAACAAAAACTGGTTGTCGCCGCCAGGTGGCTGCCGGTAGCTGTTTTTCTGTATAACCCTCATGGCGGTTCGGGTGCTGCGTCGCGTGCATCGCGCTTCGGCGCTTGCTACAATTCGCTACTTGGATTGTGAGCCGTCGTGAACTGTGTTGTGGTTTGCGTGTGTTTCTTCTTGCTCAAGGGTGCACAATCGCGCAGTGCTGTCGACGTAGCCTATTCGAGGCAAAGTGTCATTTTTCTGGTCTCTCTAACTTTTCAGTCTGTGCGCTTCTTTGTGTAGTCCAGGATGGGTGTCCAGGCACAAAGACGCGCGGGCAGTGTCGCGGTGGAAATGTTCCAAATAAGGCCCGGAATATTTTCTTCTGTGTGACTACGTGGTAGAGAGTGCCGGCTACGTAGCACTCGTGCTGAACTCTCACTGGTTGGTGTAGTGCCCGTGACACGAAGGCAAACAGCGTTCTGCACGACTACGCAATCATCTGAAAAGGTAAGCAGTACTCGTGCATTATCCGAAGCATATAATGCTGGAACGGTGACCTGTCGTACTGCTGCAGTATTCGTGTTCAATGCTACAAAAAGCGTTTAAGGCGCTTTTGTTGTCGCCGCGGTGAGTTGCTCTGCCAAGAATTGTCGCTGTCGGTACTTGTTTTGGCAAAGGGGATGCGACCGTACGTGCGTTAGCTTTGCATGATTTTGGTATGCGCATGTTTGCGCGTTTTGTTTCTTGTTGAGCACAGATTTGTCCTCGTATATGCCTCGTTCTACGCGTTTCTGCCCATGCTTGTTCACACCACCGCGCACGTTTCAAGGACCGGCACTTTGGCTGTGCGTAAAATGTATGATTGTCTTTCAAGATAGCGTTAGCACTTTGAGGGGGATTGAAACACTTTTTATTCGCCGCGGTTTTTGCTTGGCCCTAGACTGTTGAACCTTAGGTCGTGGGGTCGATCCTGATGGCAGTAGCCGCATTTCGATTTAGGTGTAATGAAAAAAAGAATGCCCCTGTGCTGTGCGATGTCAGCTCACGTTAAGAAATTCTAGGTGGTCTAAATTAATCCGGAACCCTCCAATACGATCAGTGCCCATTTTCCGCATCTGAATTCAAACCGCACTATAAAGAAAGCACTGTCTCAGGTTGCAGTTACCAACGAAAGTTAATTTCCGGCCGTCAGGATCTAATTTTTAAATGAGTATGTGAAGATTTTTTTTTTTATGATACCGATAGCGTTTCTGGCTACCCAGAGTATAGGATCTTGCATTTCGATCACTCTGCTGTTTGAAAATTGGTTTCTGACGAAAACAAGTGACGCAATAATTGTCTCAGTTATTACGATGTTTATCTACGCTTTCGAACGCAGATTTGTTTTGCTCATAGCAAGATTCCTTTACTAGTGCTAGGGGAACTGATGCATTTTAAACAGGGTAGTTTTTCTTTGTATTGAGGCGTATACTTGGGCAAGTATATTTTTCCTGATCTTTTTATATTCATGTGATATTCACTGTTGGACCGAGTTCGCATGCTTGTTTTTGTACTCCTGTCATAGTGATAATGGGAAATTGGTATCCGCAGGTGGCACATCTGTCTTCCAGTCCGAGTCAATGGCATGGATTTTGTGGCCACCAGATGAAGTCAAAAGCTGTGTTGTAAGCTGTTACTGCATTGTGCTTTGTTCTTGTGGTTGCCATGAAATGTTCTCTTACTTTCATTGCTCTTTTCCTTAATGCTACTGCTTGGAGCAGTTTGGATAGCTCTGGCCTGATATGTTTACATGTTTATATGAGTAATATTAGTTGGCTGTCAGAATGGGCCGGTTGCAGGCCATTTGAAGTTTTACATTCAATATTGCTCGTCTTTTAACCGTTGCATTCTATGCATGAAGTGCGAAATGTCTGCATGTTTTTGGCTGCATTATGTGATACTATTTGACTACGAATATTAACATTATGATGCATGTGTGTTAACTTAAATATGTGTTTTTATGCCACTCATCGCAGGTCACAGATGTAAAAGAAAAAGTGCACACATGAGAACTGGTTTCATTACTGCTGCCTTGTTTTTGCTAAGCATGGAGAGCTGAGCTAATTGGTTCTGGGTAGAATTATGAGACATCATTCCAGTGTACAAAAACACATGAACGAAGAGAGTAGACTCCACAGACCCCATACTTCAACTGAGGTTGATTCCACAACATGAGCTTTTTACATGCAAAGTGGTACTAGTGACCCCTGTGGCTGAAAAGTGTTTCCTCGACCAGGTAACAATTATTCAAGGTTGCAAAAACAAAAACATAGGCGTAAGGTTAGCTTGTCACTCAAGTTGAATGCATTGGCGTGACTAAACATTGCCTACCTGGCTGACCCAGCACACATTTGCGTTGAGATAATCTATTTCTTTTCCTGCCTGCCTGCCCCAGTCGCCTTACTTCGGCATTGACGCTGTCACGACTCTGTGACAGCATCAATGCGCAAGTAAGGAGACTGGAGCAGGCAGTTTTCACAGGAGAAATTGTAGCCTTAGTGGTAGAAAGCCAGGTTCGAGAGATGAAGTGTGCTGGGCAGCGCAAGCCGGAAGACAACGCACATTCGCAACAGTGACCTGTCATTGTGCCCTATTGCCATCAGGTGTCACACCGCCTCAAGAAGGCCAGTGACAAACACGATGTACATGTCGTATTTTCAGCTTGGGAAAGCTGGGATGCATGTGCCACCTGATAAATGACGTTACGAAAAAGCCTGCCTACAAAACTAAGCACACCAAACCCCTCGTTAAACATGAGGTTGACATGGTGTACAGCATCCTCCTTGCCTGTGGCAAACATTACATTAGACAGACGAGGCTTGCATCAATGAACGCTTGCTTGAACATTGCAGGACAGCTGATTCATTAAGTGGCAGAGGTCATTTAGCTGAGCACATTCGCCTTTGCTCGCACAAGCGAGCATGCAAGGCGTTTTTGAAAGAAACACATGCCTTGTGCAAGTTTAGCACTTGAAAGGGCTGGGAAATTTTTTAAGCCTTTTGTATCTCTGCTGAAAAAGAGAATTACGTCAGCAGCCCTTCTGCAGCGCTCCAGAAAAAGAAATAGATTATCTGGAGGCAAATATGTTTGTTGGGTCAGCCAGGTAGGTGATGCATAGGCGTGCCGATGTGTTGAATGTGAGTGGCAAGATACCTTTACCCCTATGTTTTTTTGTGTTTTGGTTTTTGCCGTCCTGAATAATTGTTATCTGGTGGCGGAAATACTTTTCAGCCCCAGGGATCACTAGTACCCCTTTGCACATAAAAAGCCTGTGTTGTGGAATAAACCTCAGTTGAAATATGGTGTCCATGGAGTCTACCCTCTTCATCCGTGTGATTTTGTGTGCCGGAATGATGTCTCATAATTCTCCCTTGTTTTCAGTGAATAAGGAGGGCTTCTGGTGTCTCTTTTTTTGTATGTGATGGTTATAACAAAGTGGCTACCCATAAACTGTCATTTTGGTCTTAATTGAAGGGTCCTTGCGAATTTGTTTGACAGCATATTCCATGGGCACTTTCTTGAGAAAAATCAGTTATTTGTTACCCATTTCACTGCATTAACCATTGCTTCTCATCATGTCTCGAAAGTCATTGATAAGCACAAGCTTTCGAGTACCTGAGGGCTGTGTGAGAAGCCTTCTGACATACTTTAAACTACTGAGGATATCTGAAGACAGATTTTACCAATAATTGTTAGCCAATCCAAACCTCTTGGTTCTATCCCTGACAACCTGAAGCTGACCTGTCAATAATTAAGGCTGGAAACCGTTCTGATCCCCAAACTGTTCTCCTATTTTATTGATGTGCATTTTGCATGAACTGTTAGAGCACGAAATGAGTCCGCATGTTACTTGCCACCATAGTTCAAACTAATATTACTAAACCAGTCATCACGGCTCCCATTCTGTTTACTCATGTGCAATCCAACTTTTTGAATTCACAACAGATTTTCACCCAAATTTAGATTCTTTATTTTAGGCAAGTGTCATCGACTTGAATTTCTCCAAAGCTTTTCATGTTTGTCATTATAACCTTTTAGCTACACTCTCATGCTTGAGCCTTCATTCTTTGATATTAGTGTAGATACATTGCTTCCTGTTCTACGGCTGGCCTTAAAAAACTATTGTTCTTCTTCTCTTATGAAGCCCAGCATATCAATATGCAAAATCATAAGGCGTCCCTCATCCTGAGTCACTTTGGGATGTTAAACCCCCATAAACCAAACCAAGCACATTACTAAAGTACATTAATATTAGCCATTCAATAACAGTCTTTGTCTTTATGTCCCAACCTTGTCTTTATGACTGCATTATTCAGAAGGATGCCCCAACTATCTCAGCTACTCTGACTGTATTGACTTTTGCAAGACGGATGAATGGTCTTGTTTGTAATTCATCGTGTCAAAACAGCGCAAAGAAGAGAAAGATGAGGAAGGAATGCGACGGTGCGAGTGCTGACTTTCAAGAAGGTTTATTGGAAAGCACATCAAAATATATACACTGTGGCCTAAAAAAAGAATGAAGAAAGGGCGCCTTGTAACATTCACTTTGGATCTGTCAAAAACAAAACGAAAGTTGAATATGAAGCATTTAAGAGCATGAACTCTTTCTTAGGGAGCGATAAAGAAGGTGTGTTAACACATTGATTGCGTTTTTTCTACAATTTCAGTGGCCTCGATCATCTCATGCACAAACTTTTCTGTGTCTGTCTAGCACAATGCAGCACAAGAAATTACACCTCACAGCATAAAGGATGTGGCAAACGATCGCAGTCGCGACAATGAAACATCAGATTCCCCCTGCTAGCTTTGTTCACATCGTAGACTCTTTGTTCACATCGTAACGGTGGTCTTTTGACCTCTCATTGGCACCTCTGCTAGTTTCTTGCTGAAGTTGATACATTAGCCAGATGGTTCAACTTTAGATTATTACATAGTTTCTTGGCTCTGGACATTGCTATTAACAAGTCAGCTGTTGTGTGACACTTGAACTCAGAATTAACTGCCTCCGTTGCCTTGGACAGAAAGACGCCTTTAGACATGACCACAAAACCACCTTCTTTATCAGCAGTTGAATGCGATAGGGCCCACCGTCTTAAACCCGTTACAGTTCAGCCTGCGGGCAAGTTCCTGGCATGGTTCAAACCAACACCCCATCAACCAACGCCCCCTGAAACACACCTGTCACGCTCAGGTCCAGGCACAGGAAGGCAAGACGTCAAAGTATGGCAAACAGCTCCAGAATAGTCCTCTTCGAAGGAATAATGGCAAATTTTGGCCCGTATATGCTTCAAGCAGCAGACGAGGCAGCAACTCAGTGTCGACATTGTGCACCTTGTTTTCAGACACTCGTGCCTTGGCTTCTCTGCTCCGGGCTAGTGAGCGCAAAGTGGCTGCAAAGTGGCATTCCAGATGGCTTTCACCTGGTCAATGGTGCGTGACACCGTCAACCAGCCACTCCCTGGCTTGTTTTCAGGCACAAGAGTTTGACAACAAGGTGCACACCTTCAGCTTGGAGTCGCTGCCTCGTCTGGTCCTTGAAGTGCTTATGGACCAAAATTTTCCGTTCCTCCGAAGAGAACTATTGTGGAGATGCTTGCCATGGTTTGACGAGTTGCCTTTTCCACGCACAGACCTGAGTGTGACAGGTGTGTTTCGGGATGTTTTGATGCAGTGTCACGGTTTGAACCCTCTTTAGGAACTTGCCCACAGGCCGAACTGTGTCGTATTTAAGAGGGTGGGCCCTCTTGCTTTCAACTGCTGACAAACGGTGGTTTTGTGGTCGTATCGAAAGGCGCCTTTCAGTCCAAGGCCACAGATGCAGTGTATTCTGAATTTGAGTGCCACTTACTATCTGATTTGTTAAAAGCAAAGTCCAGTGCCAAGAAACATTAACAATCTAGAGTTTAACCATCAGGCTAATGCCATCAACTTCAGTAAGAAAAATTGTCCAGCTATCTTCTTTACCGCAAAGACCCATAAAGGTGACTGCTCCTTCAGGGTTGTAGTTTAAGAGAATGGAACCTGTCAGAAACAAATCGCCTTCTCTTTGCGACATAAAATTAAGTTGCTGAGCATTGATGACTCCTCTCGTGTAAGATCTGCAGAGAAAGTAACGCAGTTTCTACACAATAACTCTCGCACCAGTTTCATGGGGTGCTATGTTGACATCAAGGATTTATATTATGCCATCCCTCAATCAGGATCAATAATGTGTTGAAGAATTCATTAACCTAAATGGAGCAGTGGCATTCCAAACGTCTCAGGCGTTTTGGTGAATAATTTTGTTGCACTTTTAAGCTCATACCTTCAGTCCACCTTTATTACATTTCAGAATAGCTTGTTTTTGCAAAAAAAACTATTAGCGCCGCTGTTACGTGGCTTATTGCAGGATCTCCAATCCTGACGAAGCATTGTCTAAGGTGAGAGAGGAGTTCAGTCAAAGCCTCAGTCCACTTTGAATCACCACTGAAATTATAGAGGATAATATGTCATCACATTTATTGGATCTCAATCTTGGGTGGTTACACTTGTTGGGCTTACGAGCCAAGGGAAAACAAGCTACTTTTACCATTTTCTTCGGTTCAGTCTAAGCTGGTCAAGAGGTGTCACTAACCTTTGCTTCAAAAATTCCTTAATGAAATCCTGTTTGATTGCCATGACATCCAGTTTTGCCCAGCTCATATGCCGTTTGTCCTTTACTGGATATTCAGAACCTTTGTCAGTGTCTTTAGCCGATTGCTTTAAGCAGAAGTTGAAACATTCCTTTTGTGCCCCCATCGAGACTGTAACTCCCAAAAGGAAGTTTGTACGTACCTTTCCCTACATCCACAATTGGTCGTACCGGTTAAATAGGCAGTCGAGTTGGCGTCGATATTGTTTTTCTAACCCTATGAAGTTTCAGTACCTGTAGTCAACCGAGATTATCCATCAGAGTCTCTTCGTGCACTGCACAGAAGACATAGTGTGTTCGAACGCCTTGAAATGCGGCTATGTTTACATTGGGAAAACAGGCAAGTGTGTCAATGAGAGGTTTAAAAGACCACCACGACGATGTGAACAAAGCTTGCGGGAGAACTTTGATGATTCACTGTCGCAATTGCAATTGTTTGCCAGATCCTAAACGCTGTGAACCGGAATTCATGTTCTGCATTTTGCCTGACAGACACAGAAAAGTTTGTGCGTGAGATAATCGAGGCCACTGAAATTTAAAAAAAAACCGCAATCACTGTGTTAGCACACCTTCTTTATCGCTTCCTAAGGAAGAGTTCATGCTCTTAAATGCTTCTTTGTCAGTTTTTGTTTTGTTTTACACTCATGCAATGTGGTTGACACAAGGTGCCCCTTATTCGTTGTTTTTTGAGGCCACAGTGTATATATTTTGATGTGGTTTCCAATACACATTGGCGATAGTCAGCACTCATGCCATCATATTTATTCCTTCTTTGTCCTTGTCTTGTCTGCATTGTTTTGTCACAACGTATTGACCTCCTTTCCCACCTCTAGGGTTAATGGTATGGAGAAACCTTAACCAGATGCAGCCCCACATACTTGGAGCATGTCACGATACATGCTGCTGGCACCACAAGGGCACTCAGGTTTATCAGGAGATGTCATGATCTGTGTGCTCTTGCCATGCTGCGCAGTTTATGCATAAAAAATTTTATTGATTCCAAACTGAAGTATTCCCTAGCTCTTTCAATTTTGCACCAAACTGTTTGATGCTACGCCACCAACTCCCTTTAATCCAACAGCGACACTTGGTACAGCATATGTGTAATCAGTCATCTCATTTGACCACCAGACATCACTGCATAAAAGGGGAAATCGCTCATTTAGGTGTGTTCCATATACTCTACAATACTTTTCCACAACTTAATGTTAAATGTTGCTGCCCCGCTTCAGACCAGGATGCCATCACAACTAAATCAAGAAATTTTTCCTGTTCCCATTGAAGAATAAATCAAATCAAAGTTTATTTCCCATCTAGCACTACAGATGGAGGAATCGTAGAAAAAAGCTGCCCTTGGGCAGCTTGACGAGTCTACAATCCTAATTATTGACAGGGAGGCAACACAAGAGTTTATACAATTTTAATAAACAAGCACATCAAGGAAGCACCGGAGAATACACGAAACAGCAATATGTATACATAATGAAACTTAAACAATGTTATGCAAAAACAAATTATCTAGTTCATGACGTGAAAAAGAAAACAAATCGAGGTTAATGTGGATATACCTATTTAGAAGAGATGGAAGTGTGTACTGAAGGCATTCCCTACCAAGATTTAGTCGAGGTGTTGGCACTGTCCATTCTTCGCCACGTCTTGTTGGATAGACTGATTCTTTTTTCCTTAGTTCTGCAAAATTTTTAAGATTTGTTACATTCTTCTTGATTTCTGTTTTAAAAGTAACACTGAGGCGATATTTATAAAGATTATGTGCTTTAATAACTCTGGAATGACAAAAGAAAGCTGCACTGGGATGTCGGAACGGTAAATTATATGCATTTCGGAGATATCTTTTTTGCATTAAATGAATACGTTCAAGGTTAGTGAATGTTGTAGTGCCCCACA
This sequence comes from Amblyomma mixtum, assembly GCF_055824585.1. NCBI lineage: Eukaryota > Metazoa > Arthropoda > Arachnida > Ixodida > Ixodidae > Amblyomma > Amblyomma mixtum. Next base: position 4,336,095 of record NC_143021.1, on the reverse strand, counting down.
CCAACTGGCAATAGTTTAAATGCGAGTTGAATATTGAATTGTATACCAGCATCTTAGTTTTTGTGGGAAGTATGTATTTTAGACGGCCTATAACACCAGTGATTTGAGCTATTTTTTTCAAGATATAATTGACATGATAATCCCATGACATACTGGCAGAAAATATGACCCCAAGGCATTTAAACTGCTCAACAATTTCTACAGCCCGCGAGCTTAATATAATATTATCGTGCAGTGGGATAACTTTATTTTTCGGCCTAAATATGACAGCTTTGGTCTTACTCTCATTTATTTGCATCAGGTTAACTGCAGACCAGACCTCAAGAGCTTTCATTGTGGCATTACATTGTTTGATAAGTTCATGAACATTTTCACCCTAAAAAAATACGCTCGTATCGTCTGCATAGATGAAAAACTTTGTATTATCGCTAATGTTGACAATATCGTTTAGGTAAATATTGAAGAGTAGAGGCCCTAGCGTACTGCCTTGGGGGACACCGTAGAAGAGCGGCTTCGGTTCAGACTGTATACCATTTATGTACACCACTTGCTGTCTAAACGACAAATAAGAACTTAACAATGAGAGCGCTTTTCCTCGGATACCATAGTAGTGTAATTTATTTAGTAAGATTTTATGATTTACCAGGTCAAAAGCCTTTGAGAAGTCCACAAATACACCAATGACAATAGATTTGTTTTCAAGTTGCTTTATTATATATTCATTTTGTTGGAGTAATGCAAGTTCAGTGGATTTGCTTTTGCAGAAGCCAAACTGAAATGGTGTTAGCAAGTTAAATTTATGGAAGAAATTTGACATTCTTAGCTGCAGCATTTTCTCAAATGCTTTCGAAAACACTGGCAAAATAGAGATTGGTCTGTAGTTGGCGAGGGCGTTGCGATCTCCTTTTTTGTAAAGAACAACAACTTTTGCTAATTGCATTTTTTCCGTAAAAACTGCAGTTTCTAAACAGATGTTAAAGATGTGAGCAAGTATGGGAGCAATTATGTCAACTACATGCTTGACTGGCCGTATTTGGATATCATCAATGTCACAGCTACTGCTATTGTTAAGATTTGTTATCACCGACACTACTTCGTCTACCGTGACTGGGTGCAGAAAAATTGTTTCATCATTCTGAATTCGAGCATATTTGCAAGCGGCAGATCCGGCAGCACGTGTTATAGCACGGGTAGCCAAGCTCGTTAAAAAAGTATTGAATACATTAGCCAGTTCGACGCCAGAAACTTCCTTTCCATCAATATTTAATTTTGTTAATGCAGTGCGTGAACTGTCCCGCTGCAGAAGTGTATTTAATCTCGACCATAGTACACCATTTCGAGCATTCTTAACATCTAGAAGTGACACGTGATAGGCTGTTCGTGCAGACCGCAGTTTTTTAGTCAATTTGTTCCTATATTTCTTAAATACTGCAAGGTCCTCAACCTTCCGGCTGCTCAAAAATTTTCTGTACAGCTTGTCTTTCATTTGTATTTCTCCGCGAAGCTCTGGCGTTACCCATGGCTTGCGGATTCTGCGACTTTTCACACGTGTTACAAGAGGAAAGCAGTCGTGATATATCTGTTTAAAGCAATCGACAAACGTATTATAGGCAACATTTGCATCATGAAGTTCAACTATCTTACTCCAATATACTTTCATGAGCGCATCCCTAAAGGATTTCAATGATGATTCTGTAATAGCTTGGTATGTGATTGATGTGGACTTACTTCCTATTGTACTAGCGTTCTCAATGCAAGCAAACACAGGAAGATGGTCACTAACACAACAAGATAAAACACCAGAAAAAGCATTCAGCTGCATAGAGTTAGTAATAATTAAATCGAGAACAGAATGGCCTTCGCTTGTGACTCTACCTCACCACATTTTCATTGCATGTGGTCCCTCAAAATTATGGAAATAAGTGATATCGCTTGGAGCATTGACACTGGTTTGTTTTACCTTTTCTTTGCTGCTGTTTTTATTTTTTGCAACTGATGTATCAATGGATTGTATGCCTCTTTTCGTAGTGTATCGTCTGCGACATCTCAGCTGTGCTACTGCAGTCACCCTTCTGATGTTACCTTTATATTGTCCCTCTTATTAATACCCCACTAAAAGCCTTCAGAGGACAAAAAACGATGGCTTTTTTATTTTGCTCATTATGGCACACGTCAGGCTTATGTTTAGGGATATAGGAGAGGCCTTTGTCTTGCAGTGGTGCTAGTTATGCTGCTGATGATGGTACTTAATGACGAGCATATGATATATTGATTTAGGCTCACTTTATTCCTGTGGCCACAATACGGAGTTTACTTTTTTAGCACTCTAATACTGGCAAGAATAAAAACTTGTGGATCCTAATTCTTTCATTTCAATCTTTTCTGCAGAGTGCATCGCCCAGTTTTCCCAAGCCCTCATGCACCGGTGGTACATCAACAAGGCTGTTTCATGGGGCCCAGCTGCATTGACAAGTGGCTAAATAAGAGCAAGAGGAGCATGAACACAAAATAAAACTGGCTGTAGGAGATTCATCTGTTTTGAAATTTGCTGTCTCATTGCGACAGACATAACATTGCCCCATGGCCCCTGCCCCAACATCTCCCAGTCATTCCAACATGCCCAGTCATTCCAACATGCCCAGTCATTCCAACCTGCCCAGTCATTCCAACATGCCCAGTCATTCCAACATGCCCAGTCATTCCAACATGCCCAGTCATTCCAACATATTTTCCATTACCATAATCCACCAAGGTTTCCAGTGTTGGTTTCCAATATTTACATCATTGCCTTTTTTTCCAATAGGGCAGCGTTATAGTAATAGCATTTACTGCCTACATAAAGTTTGTCGAAAGCAAGTTTAAAGGCACATTTTTTTGGTCTTATGAACTCGAGCAGCTTCGAACGTGCTTTGCGTGTGGGAAATTCAAAGTCTTCTCTTATCGCGAAGTTCGTCCCTTTAAGTTTACGCCCTTGGGAAAGAATGTTCTCTTTCGTTTTAAACTGTACAAACTTTACGATGATGGGGCGTTTTTTGTCATCGGAATGACTTCCAATACGGTGGGCACGTTCGATGCTACTCCTGTCGAGTTGAAGGTCAAGGTGATCTGCGCAAAGTTGGACAATTTTGTTCTCCGATTCGGTCCATGTTTCGGTGTTTGTGTCGTCAAGGCCCAAGAAAAGCAAGTTGTTGCGGCGCATACGGTTTTTGGTGTCGATGTTGTCAGCTTTTAAGACTGCGATTTCGCGCTGTATGTGGTCAGTCTCATTATGCGTATTGACGGTATTCGGTGAGTGTTCCGGCGACTCAAGATTCGCTAGACGTTTGCTTAAATCGGCTATTTGTTTTTCGTGCGAGACTTGAGTCACACCGAGGTTAGCTATTTCTAAGCGGAGTGCTGCAAAACTTTCTTCGAGTCGCTGAATACGGGCTTCAACAGGTAATGGTTCTTTGGTCGTGTCAGGGCCAGGGTTGAGTTCAACGTCACCAGATAATATTAGCATGAGTTTTGACAGGTAGTTGAAAGCTAGAACATCAGTGAGTATGTGAAAAACATCGCGCCACTTCGAGTCGTAGGGGCACGACACCATCACCAAGAAACGGTTGCTACTACGGTATTGTTTGCAATGGTTAAGGTAACTAACCTGAAACATGAGGAGTGCGGTGAGCATTGTGCGGCGACCGATGTCGTGCCCCGTGTGGACCGGGTGGATCTGCTGGTTAAGTAGGGAACCGTCGAGTCCCGTGGTTGATGACGTAATGGATAGGGGTGGTTGCCAGGTGGGGACGGCGATTATCATCGGGAATGGTGTCTCGAGCGTGGAATAGGCGGCATTAGGTCCAGCAGGTGCGCTGTAATCTTCGGAGGGCAGTAGATCAGGGCGGCACCACGTACAAGCAGGTTGCCAGTACGACAGCACCTGAAACATCAGGAGTGCGGTGAGCATTGTGCGGCGACCGATGTCGTGCCCCGTGTGGACCGGGTGGATCTGCTGGTTAAGTAGGGAACCGTCGAGTCCCGTGGTTGATGACGTAATGGATAGGGGTGGTTACCAGGTGGGGACGGCGATTATCGTCGGGAATGGTGTCTCGAGCGTGGAATAGGCGGCATTAGGTCCAGCAGGTGCGCTGTAATCTTCGGAGGGCGGTAGATCAGGGCGGCACCACGTACAAGCAGGTTGCCAGTACCACAGCACGTGAAACATCAGGAGTGCGGTGAGCATTGTGCGGCGACCGATGTCGTGCCCCCATGTCGTGTACGATCTCAGCGATTCCTGGGTGTTGTAATCGACTACAATCTGTCATGGTCACCTCAGATCAAAAAACTCCGCTAGAGGATTACTGCAGCATCGCAAGTGTTCAGGTTCATGGCGGGAACAAGGTGGGGTAGGAACTGCCGATCAATGCTTCTGCTTGAAAAAGCCTACGTTGAAGGAACCTTGCGCTACTGTCTACCAGTGCTTCAAAGATTATCTACATCTAGCAATAAGACTCTCAATGCCGCACGGAACAACTGCCTGCGAATATGTCTTGGCCTCCCAAAAGGTTCCTCTGCGTCAGGAACAGTAGCGGAGGCAGGATGTCTCCCACTAGAGGTGATTTCCGCCCAGGAAACTATGCGTACCCATCTCCGCCATGTCCTGCAAGGGAAGAAACACTTCCTACACCGTGTCCATCTAACTCACAGCAACTCTAGCTTTGGCCAGGCAGTACATCTCCTGCCCCTTCCTACTATTAATCAGCCACAGAAGCTACTACCTCTGGCCTTTCCTCCATGGACACTCTCTCCTCTAAAGGTGAAGAAGTCTGTTCCAGGTGTGAATGCAAAGAGCCGCATGCCACAGGCAGCGCTTCTGCAAACTACTCTCGCCTACTTAACGGAGGAATATACGCAGCACATCCATATCTTCACCGATGGTTCAACTACTAAAGAAACCTCTTCTTGTGGCCTTTATGTGCCCTCAACAAACCATGCCCTTTCTTACCGGCTGCAGCGGAGGACATCCTCTACGACAGCTGAGCTTCACGGCATTAAGGAAGCTGTTTCTTACATCCTGCGCCGAACCGCCGGCCGTTGGGTTATCTTCACCGCTTCAAAAGCATCTCTGCAGATCCTGGCCAACCTGCTGAAGAAAACGAATCACCAGTCAGTTTCCCTCGACATCGGGTATATACATCATTTAGCTATTGCCGCAGGCCACTGCATAACATTTCAGTGGGTACCTGCTCACTGTGGCATTCTGGCTAATGAAAAAGCAGATGAAGCGGCCCGTAAGGGCCATCAACATCGGAGATACATTCGAACTTTTTTCACGAAATCGGATGCGTCCCAAATGGCTAAAAGTTTTGCTTACGAAGAAACGTATCGTCTTTGGAGTTTGCCGACACATCAGTACCAATTTCTTCACTCAATCGACCCACATCTTAGATCAAGACTCTCACCCAGAATTCCTCGACAACTGGAAACACTTTATCACCGACTTCGTCTGAATTCTGCATATACAAACGGCTTGCGATACCGTTTTGGACAAACGAACAGTCCGCATTGTGACAATTGTGCCTTTATAGAAACTGTGGAACATATCCTACTTGTGTGCCCTGCGTATGCTAACGAGCGTGCGTACTATGAACATTGCATGCAGAAGCTCTGCCCAGTGCCCCTAACAATGGACAAAGTTTTAGGTCCCTTAGCCTGCTTCAGGCAACAGAGACTTGCAATGAACTTTCTTTTTACATATTTAAAAGACATTGGACATCTTGATAAGCTCTAAATTCACTTGCACGTTACCTTCATGCATTCTTCATGCAGTGAACTTCGTCAGCCCATTTCTCGGACTATGCGCTCCATCATTCCATAGGTTACATCAATACTCGCTATTGCATCCTTAGTACCCATTTCATGGCCGCATTTTATCTTCGGGTTTTTTTTTTTACCTCTTCCACGCTGCTCTCCTTCTGTCTTTTTCTCCCAAATTCCCCTTCCTACGCAGAGTAGCATGCCAGCGATTTTTAAACGCCGGCTAAATTCTCTGCATTTCATTAAAGAGTCTCTCTCTCTCTCTCTAAACATTTCAACACATCCTTTGGCGGCGCATGCCAATTCTGTGGGGAAGTGGCTGACACCTTGACATGATTCGCGCGTGTCAATCAAACCAATCTATCCCCCTGAACCCCAACCCCAGCAGAGAGGACTGGGAGGCGGCCCTGCTCGGCTGTCAGGACCTAAAGACCCAAAAGGCCTTGGTTCAACGGATGCGGGCGGCGTTGCTTGCCAATGGGGCCCCTGAATAGGGGCTCCATCTTGTCTTGTGAGGGGAAAGGGCCAATAGGGCCTACCTCCATCTCCTCTCTGTAAAAAAAAAAAAATTAATACACGATAAATGTTATTTCACCTCCCCATGACCTCTGATTGGAATGCAGTAAACATTCTCTGTAGGTTTTTTTTTTGTCTTCGAGTCTGGAGTAAGGCTAGGCCCTTTCAATGATGTCCTTGGTCACCCCTGTGTGTGTGTGTGTGAGACTCCGCGAGCGGCTCGCGCACGCACGCAAACACGTACTTACATATGGCATGCGTGTTGAGTGTCTTTGTAATAAGGGCACGATTTAATGCGCCGATTTCTTTCCCCGTTTTTGTCCTGACAATTTTTTTCCGCTTTCTATTGCAACAGCAGACTGATTGCGACGTGCAGTTCATACCTATTCAAGGCATAGGAAGCACAGCCTTGGTCAAATTTTTTCAGCTCGCATCGATTGTTTTTCAGCCGTGTACTGGAACACTTATGGCTCCCCTTAAGCTCTCCATCTTTTAAATAACAAGTATTCGTCTTCGCCTTTGATTATATGTTGGACATCAAGGACACCAGTTGCCCACTAATAGGCTAATAATAAACCATGTTGCCTAGATTATTTTTACCAGGGTTTTAATTCTAAGCATTACGCAAGTAGGCTGTCGGGAAGGCATATGCGGCCGATCAACGCGCTTTGAACGAATATTGAACATGGAACCAAGCTGTACCAGCTCTTGGCTCACAAGTCACTTCCGTATTTAGGTGAAGCCGATAGTGTGAATGCAAATGGGACATGTTTTACTGCTTTTTCCAAGGAAGTCTACACACATCGGCACTTTATAGCGGAGTTCGGGTTTCGGAGTGTCGCCGGGGAAAACAATTCCGGCAAACGTTAAGTGAACATAGGAGCGAAAAGTATTTAACTCTAGGACGCGATTATCGGCAAATTTACGACGAAAAGGCAGGGGCGCCGAATAACGATGTTCACGTGCAGCATTAGGACGTAGTTAAGAAACAATTTAGTCCAATGGCGAAAAAAGAGGTCCAGTGTTCTGTCCAGATTTTAATTTCAGAAGTAGCCGAAAGGTAGACTAAAATAATTGTCGCCAAGAGGTCCCAAAGTATCCAATTTAGGGCAAATTCCACCTGCCATGGCGCCTGCTCTCGAGGGACCCCATCGTTTCTTGCGCAGCTTAAGCTCCGCAAAGCTGTTTTCGTAGCCCGCCGTCCTTGCATATACTTAACTGCGGCGGCCCTACTCTCAGCGGCTCCGTCAGCGGTCCAATTCCTTGCCACTGCACTGCTATCCGCGCCTCTGTATGCCCGCGAAGCTGAAACGTGTATTTCTCGGCCTGCCGCGGTAGTTGGGCGTGTCGCACGTATGTACCTTGCTCTAAGGATGACCTGACAGTTTGGATGGCGGTTCTGCGGGCTCCGGCCGTGCTGCGCAGTCGGTTTGACATTTTTCAAGCGCTAAGACAACAAGGACGAAGAAGGAACAGACAAGGACGAGCGCTCCTTTTTCGTCCTTGTTGTCTTAGCGCTTGAAAAATGTCAAATCTGCACCAACTAGCCCGATCCGCTACCCTTCTGCAGTCGGTTCTTGTGGCGGTCCATGCCTTCACGGATGGGAAGTGACTGTACTAGGAGTGGCGGATTCCGCCGAAGTCGTCACTGTAATAGGTTTTTTTTTTGTACTTCTAGCTGCCGCTTACCGTGTACCTCATGGCTGCCTCGTCGGGACCAACCACCGCGGGTGCAGAGCGCGGTACACGCTCATGATAATTCGCTGCACGATCATTCCTCCTGTGTGCACGTGACAGCAGTGGTGACTCAGCGGGGGTGGGGTGCCATCACTTTCTAAGTTTTAAGAGTAATTTATGTGACGTGACTCTCTAAATTTTGAAAAGTAGCCCTGTTACGTGACTTTGATGTCGTGTGACTTAATTGTTCATCATTCTTACCCAAGTCATCGACCAACCTTTTCGGTAATTCGCACTATTTTTTGTAAATTGCAACTAATTATCATTTTATTCACCTCCACATCATCATGTGTTCACTTCACTAATTCGACGTCAATTAGCACTAATAATTGCATTTTTTATCAGCAATTAAACTAATTTGATTTTAACTGGAACTCATTATGTTAATGTGCATTAAATAATTAGAGACATGACGTCCTCATTCTTCACCACCCCATAATACATCACTCATTAAATTATTACTCAATTACACAAAACATATAGTTACTAACTCAATTTGCGACGGCATCGTGCCGACACATTTCGCGGACATAACATATCAAGGCGAGCCGATACCGCTTTCGCATTGTATCTAATGCTTCGGCCGCGGATCGCTGTCGCCCGGTCGCTCTGGCCGCAGGGTGCAATGTCGTGTGCTGACTGCCTTTCTGTTTCATGCAATGCGTCTGATGCCTCAGGTGCCATCTCCAGCCTCGTTTTATTCTTTCCCCATACCGCTGAGCATGGGAAATACGTTACTGTACTCGATCTGTACAATGCTTCATGGGCACTAAAATAAAATTTGTGCACATTATCAGTAAATGCAGACTGCGTTGGGTTCAAGAAAAGCCCCAACGAGAGCGGAGAACTAATATACACGTTGCTTAGTAAACAAAAAAAACTAAAAACTTTCCTATCAGACCTTAACGGTTGTAAAGAAATGTCCAAAGTCTACCTAAAATTCCTCCCCGTGGAAATGAACAACATTCTCTCAGCACACCGTGTTCGAATGGGCGGTGGTAGCCGCACAGGTCATTACCCCTTTACCTTGGGATCAGTGGGCGCCAGACGCTCCGGATCTCCCCGCACGACGACCTCTGAAGGGATTACATGCCCTTTCTGGGAAAGCGTCGGGATGGTCGGGGTTGGGACGGAGACGGGGTTGTGAGTCAGATAGTGTTGTGTTGTTGACTTGCCGTCGTCGGTGATGTTGTTGGCCGGCGTTTCTCCTCCATGGAACAAATTGGTGGCTGTTGTGTTGCAGAAAAAGAATGCATATGGTGACGAGGGATTAATAACGCTGATCGGATCACTCCGTTACAGCACTAATTTCTGGTGGCGAAACCTGGGAACGATTCTGCAACACCCACTGACCACCAAGATCGGCTCCTCGAAAGACATGGAGATCTCAAGCAACTCAAGCAACGCCCTGGTTGGCGAGGCAGAAACCTTGCTGAAGTCTACCGCACCGAACGTCTAGGATCTTGAGGTTATCATCGAGCGTCTGCAATTGACTCAACGTCAACTGAACGATGAAGACGCCGCGATCGAGCCTGTGATCACCGAAAAGGAAGCTGACGCAGAGTTTGCAACAATCATCGAATACGGCGACAAGATCGTGACTTCTGCAACCAAGCTGAAGTCTGCAGCGAAACGCAGCACAGAAGGAACGAACGTGGGCAGCACCAATTCCAACGAAGATCGAAGCCCAACGGCAGGAATGACTTCCAAGACAAGGCTCCCCAAATTGGAACTCCTGAAAATTATTGGCGAAAGAAGGAAGTGGCTGCATCGAGTGGAACAGACGACGACACGTCGCGTGTCACTTGCTGGGCAAAAGTGAGCCCTCGCGTTTATTCAGCACTGGTTTTATACACGATGTGAACATGCGCGTAACGCCCTTATCACATGGGGGCGTATCTTGCCATGAACACAGAGCGCGCTGCATGCTGAGCAGATTAGATACAGATTACGATACATCCCCCTTCGTAAAGAGAGAAAAAAAAACGAAGGACAAGGAGCGCTTTTAGCTCGGGAGAACAAAAAGGAAGTTAAATAAAGAATCACTGCACATCAAAAACAGCAAAGATCAGAGCACTGAATACAGTCACGGCACTTGTTGAAAGTTCGCGTCATACATTAAGAGCCGAGGTGGTCTGCGTTGTCTTGTAGTCCTTCTTGGAGCAGCTGCTTGTTGCGGAACTGTCGGCACAATGCTCGCCGTGCTGTTTGGACTTTGCGCCGCCTCTGGGTCGTGTTGTGTGCTGGCAGGGGCAGCGTATTCTTCAAAATCACCTTCGTCGTCGTGAGGAGGACCCCTAAGGCGAAAAGATTCTCTGGTTGGTAGCAGATGCTCTCGGTTGCGTCGCAAGAGTTGCCCGTCTTCCGTCATGACTACGTATGACCTTGGTTGACCAGACGACCGAAGAACCCGAGCCTTTCTTCTCCATGATGAGCCGTCTTTTATTCTGACCGCTCCGCCGTTGTTGAGTGGTGCGAGTGGCCCTCTTGAGTAGTCTTTTTGCTGGCGTTTGTCAACCCGCCGGCTTTGTCCGACCTGAACGGCTGGTAGAGTTGTTCGCAGCGAGCGTCCCTGCAATATTTCGGCTGGTGACCAGCCGCATTCCAGTGGAGTTGACCTGTAAGCGAGAAGACCAAGCCAAAAGTCTTGTTTAGCTTCAGTTGTTTTCTTCAAGATTCTCTTGACTACTTGTACCCCCTTCTCGGCGAGTCCGTTGGAGCGGGGAAAATACGGGCTTGAGGTCACGTGTTTGAAATCGTACACTTTTGAGAACATGGCAAATTCTCTACTGGAAAACTGAGGCCCGTTATCAGTGCATACCTCGACAGGTATGCCATATGTGGAAAATATGGCACTTGCTGCATCTACAGTACTTTTTGCTGAAGTGTCTACGAACTGTTGGACTTCGGGAAAATTGGATAGGGCATCATAAATACACAAGTATGACCGACCTGCGTGGCAAAAAATGTCCATGCCGACGCGGTACCATGGTTGGTCTGGAACGGGACGCATAATCAAAGGCTCTTGCGGCAACTTGTAAGCGTACGTTTTACATACAGAATGTCTGTACAAACGTCTCGATATCAGTGTTCATTCCTGGCCAGAACACCAGGCGCCGTGCCCTTTCTTTGCACTTGTTAATTTCCATGTGGCCTTGATGAATTCTTGCCAACATATCGCGCCTTTCAAGAGAACCCCGTTTACTTCCGATAGCTCAGCGGCAAAAGGCTTGAGCGGTCCTTCAATTGGTTGCCCGTTCTCCAGGTGCTCTAGCACAGCGGCGAGCTGCGTGTCCTTCCGTGTCTCGGAAGCCAGTTCTGTCCACGTGGTTTCGCTGACAAGAGAATCGACCACACTTACTGCGTGCACTTCGACGTCGTCGTCGTTGTCTGCGTTATCTGCTGCGCCCTTAACGGAAGCCCTGGACAGCATGTCCGCCAATAGAAGCTGTTTTCCTGGAACATAATGCATGGAAATGTCATAGCGTAGCAGACGCAAAAAAAATCGCTGCAGTCTTGGCGGCATGTCACCGATCGCCTTCTGCGAAATGGAGATCAACGGACGATGGTCAGTCTCAACGACAACCTTCCGCCCATACATGAAATGGTGAAATTTTTCGCAGCCGAAAACTATGGCCATTGCTTCCTTTTCAATTTGTGAATAGCGTTGCTGCGTATCTGTAAGGACTCTGGAGGCGTAAGCAACCGGTTTCCATGCACCTTTGTGATACTGCAGCAAGGCAGCACCGATTCCGTTTTGTGACGCATCGCATGATAACCTGGTTTCTTTTTCAGGGTCAAAAACTGATAACAAGGGCTGCTTGCTAAGGCTGTCGCACAGCGCTCTCCACTCTTTTTCGTGATTTGCCGACCATTCGAAAACAGTGTCTTTTTTTAGCAAGCTTCTGAGAAGCGTTGTCCTTTCTGCTAGTGCTGGCAAAAACTTTCCGAAATAATTCACGACACCCAGCATGCGTTGAACGGCTAGTTTATCATTAGGGGGTGGCATCTGCAACATGCACTCGACATGGGAGGCATTTGGACGGATTCCTTCTTCGTTTATCACATCGCCCAGGAATTCAATTCGTTGAACGCCAAACTCGCACTTTGCTGGATTGAACGTAAGGCCCGCACGTTCTGCCACTTCTAGTGCTGATCTGAGACGTTGGTCATGCTCTTGTTGGGAATTGCCCCACACAAGTATGTCATCGACATACACTCTAACGCCAGGAAGCGCGTCAAAAATTTCACTTAGGGTTTGCTGAAATACTTCGGACGCTGATGATATTCCGAAAGGCAGTCGCAAAAATCGATAGCGGCCGAAGGGTGTCGCAAAAGTGCATATCCTAGACGTCTCGTCATCTAAGGGAATTTGGTGAAACCCTGCGTTTGCATCTAGGCGAGAGAATACTTTTGCGCCGGCCAGCTCGGCCTCTATGTCTTCCCGCCTCGGCATCGCGTAGTGCTCGCGCTTGAGGCACTCATTTATTTTCCTGGGGTCCATGCAGACTCGCAGCTTCCCGTCTTTCTTTCGTACGATAGCAAGGGGACTCACCCAGTCTGTTGGCTCAGTGACTTTTGCAATTATTCCGGCTTGCTCCATACGTGACAACTCGTCCCGAAGTGGCTCCTCTAAAGCCAGTGGTACTCGACGAGGTCTCTGAACCACTGACGTGGCGTCCTTGCGAAGCACCATGTGGTATACTCGTTTGACGCAGCCGGTGCCAGTGAAAAGGTGACGAAAGCTGGCAACCACTTCTTCAGAGCTGTTTTTGCGACACGCTGTTTACGCGTGAAATCAGTCCCAGGCGTTCACTCGCCTCAAGTCCTAGGATTGCTTGGCGCCCCTTTCGTGCCACGAAAAAGCTCAGCATGGCAATGCAACCATTTAAAGAGACTTCGGCCCGCATGACGCCAATGTGTTTGATTACATCTCCGCCGCAGGAGCGTAAAATCGCACTGCTGGGGTACAGGGGCGGCTGTGGGTTCATTTTGGCGTATAATCCATAAGGCAACAAATTTGCCTGCGATCCAGTGTCAACCTTTAACTGAACTGCCATGTTCTTGATTTGGACTTCCACCGTCCAGTCATGCTTGCTGGACACGTTCCTTGCGGATACGTCGAGAATGTCGAAATCGTCTTGGCCGCTTTGCAACTCGCCAACGACTGCCGTCGCTTTACAACATCTGGCAAAGCAGTTTTTCCGCTGACATCTACGGCACGTTTTCCCAAAAGCAGGGCACCGTCTCGGGGAGTGTTTTCCGCCGCAGTTTCGGCAGTCATAACGTGTCTGTTCTCGGCTTTCGCGGCTCGTGCTAGTCCTGCTGATAGGATGCACTTGGTGTTCCTGGTTCCACATTTCCTTGTGAGTTGCTGATGCTTCAGCTGCTTTACAGGCTTGTTCTGCTTTCTGCAGGGTCAAGTTGTTGTCCCTGAGGAGTTTTTCACGTACCGTGTCGTCATTTATCCCGAACACAATTTGGTCCCTCACCATCGATTCCGCCAAAGCGCCAAAGTTGCAAGCACGTGCTTGATTCTTCAGGTCTCGTAAGAAATGCTCCACTGGTTCACCAGCAGCTTGGATTCTTGTCCTGAATATGTACCGCTCGTGAACCTCATTGGTCTGTGCAATGCAATACTCATCAAATTTTTTCACCACTGTGGCATAGTCGTCGTTCTTCTCGCCTTCTGCAAACGTGAAGGTGTTAAAGACTTCAATGGCCTTTGCGCCCGCGACGCTCAAAAGCAACGCTGTCTTCTTGGACTCAGTCCGAGGCTTTTCTGGGACCTCTGACGCCGTGAGGAAAATTTCAAACCTTTGTTTGAAGAGCTGCCAGTTCTTGCGAAGGTCCCCTGTTGTAAGGAGCGGCTCCGGTGCTTTGAGGAAATCCATTTTCCGCCACAGGGTCGCTGGTCTTCACGCGTCGTGCAGGAAGTGCATTGCCATGCTAACCACTTCTGGCACCATGCATCGAGTGGAACAGACGACGACACGTCGCGTGTCACTTGCTGGGCAAAAGTGAGCCCTCGCGTTTATTCAGCACTGGTTTTATACACGATGTGAACATGCGGGTAACGCCCTTATCACATGGGGGCGTATCTTGCCACGAACACAGAGCGCGCTGCATGCTGAGCAGATTAGATACGGATTACGATACAGTGGCAGCCATTTTGGGAGCTATTTAGAATTCCACAAGAATTAGGACATATCACCAGCTGAGAAATTCCAGTATTTGGACCTTGACTTACAGGAGACGGAGCATCTGCCATCGAGGGGTTGCAACTGACAGCGGAGTGCTACAACCACGCCACTGACATCCTAAAGCAGCGATTCGCTAATCAAGCAATCCTCATCGAGGGCCAGATGGAGGGACTCATGGCTGCGACACAAGTGCCATCGACAGGGAGTGCCCACACTCTGCGGTTCTGGTTTGACAGCCTTCAGGCTCACATGCGAGGCCTTAAGGCGTTGGGTGCGGACGAAGAATCGTACTGCGCAATACTCTACCCACTTGTGCTCCGGGCGCTTCCGAACTACCTGAGCCTGCTGAACAACAGGATGATGGCTTTGAAGGACGCAGAGGGCTCCAGCAACGGCAACCGCTCAAACACCGACACTAGCTCCGAGACAAGAACAGAGTCGGTGCATAACAAAGAGCAGCGCGCACTTCTGGAATTCCTTCGGATAGAAGTTGAGTGCCGAAAAAGCGCGGGCAGGGAGCAGCCCGACGACGCAACTGGTAAGTCCATGTCCCGTAATCAGGATGAACTGGTGAAGAGTGCAGCATATACTGGCAAGCCTCGACACGCGTCGGCGGCGCCTTGCATGGCACAATGAAGGACGCGGAATGCTTCCTGTGCAACTCAAAACATCATGCAACCGAGAATGGCACCAACGCAAGGGAGCTGTCGGAGAATAAATGCATATTACCGGAGCATGGCGGATGTTTCCAATGTACGAGGTCAAACCATACGGCAAGGATGTGCAAGAGCATGCTATCTTGTAGCAAGTGTCGCGGCAGGCATGCCTCAACGATGTGTGACCCCAGCTTCATTCCCGACCGGCGAGACGCTCGATCGCATGAAACCCTGCAGGGCGTAAACGAAAGCGTTGGTACAGTCAGCCTACAAGCAATACAGTGTGGCGCAACACCGGCGGTTCTGCGCCAATCTGTGACAGCATGGGCCGAGAGTCAGAAGAAGAGAAAACTGGCTCGAATTATGTTCGACACTGGTAGCCAGCGCTCCTTTATTAATGAACAGCTATCAAAAGAGCTAAGCTGCAAGCTGCTCGGCCCCGAAATCCTAACATTCGGCGTGTTTGGAGGCAATAACCAAGAACGCACATTTCGCAGGGTTCAGCTGACTTTGCGAAGAAGGCGAAATAACCGAAATTGCGAGATCGACGCTCTGGAAACACAGACAATCTTTGAACAGGATCTCCCAAGCTCAGAGGAAAGTATCTTGGAAGAGTTAGATAACCTTTGCTGCAGTTTAGGCGATGACTTGAACGAGCTAGAACACCGCTCAATCGACATTCTGATCGGATCGGACCATTACTAGGGAGCGGTGACAGGGCGAATTGGTCTTCGAAAAGGCAACCTGACCGCGTTAGAGACGATGTTCCGATGGGCGGTGCAAGGAAAGAGCATTTCGTGTTCCCCGGTAGTGAGTTGCGCCCAGGCGATCGTTCTGCGAACCACAGTAGAGGAAAATGAAACAAAAGCTCTTTCCAGACAGTTCTAGGAGCTGGAAAGCTTGGCAATTATCGACACACTGGCAGAAAACCCAAACGAGAACGCATTAGTACGAAGGTTTGAGACCAGCAGCACTACACGCAATGGCTATGATGTTGGCCTACAATGAAAGCCAAGCGTGAAACAAGCTGCGAACGAAGATGTCGCACGATGAAGGCTAGGTAAGCTACGAAAAGAGCCCTATCGTCCTGCCGAAAGACCATCGCTATCCCACTCTCCTGTCCATCGACGCTCAGCGACAAAGGAACGCCGGAGCAAGGAACACACTTGTGCATCTGCGCGAGAGGAATTGGGTACTGCGCGGCAGAGAGCTCGTGAAACAGATGGTGCGTGCTTGTGCCATTTGTCAAAAGTTCAGTGCTCCGACGGCACCGTACCATTTATTCGGACAACGCGCAGGCCTTCAAGCAAGCAGCAAAGGAACTAACCAAACTGTGGATTACGCTGCGCCATCCAGAGAACATTTTGCATGTGCATGTGGAGCTGGTGCTAGTTAGAAAACCCCTTCCCCGCCTGCTATAGAAGCTCGAGAGAGTGGAGGAGGTGTTCAACGGTAGGGACAATAGCCTACCGTCTGTTGCAAAAGTTTACAGCCCACCGCGCCATTGAAATAAACAGCGTGGTGGACTGTAAACTTTTACAACAGACGGCATACGTTCTTACGAGATAAGTGTCGCGCGCCTCAGTTCTCCTAAGGTCGGTGCGGCTCCTTTACCCGTTGGAGTTGGCAGAATTGTAGAATGCGCTCCACGCATTCAGGGGGGGGGGGAGGGTGTTATAACGGGCGGTGGTAGCCGCACAGGGCATTACCGCTTTACCTTGGGACCAGTGGGCGCCGGACGCGCCGAATCTCCCTGCATGATGTTAACATTCTCTTTCAGGGAAAGGGACGGGACGGTCGTGGTAGGGACGGGGTCATCATAGTGAGTGGTGTTGCAGACTTGCCCTGGTCGGTAAAGTATTGTGCCGCCTTTTCTCTTCCATGGAATAAATGTTGGTTGTTTTCTTACAGGAAAAGAATGTTTGTGGTGGCGAGTGATTAATAACGCCGATCGGATCACTCCGTTACTACACACCGCACCTGTTCCTTGAAAGAACTGGTGAATATTCTCATTGCGCCAGTAAAAAAAAAAGGTCTATGTGGGCGTTAATTATGCTATTTTAAAGGAAGAAAGTGAATTCTAAAACGGGAATGCATTAGAGGAAAAACATGTTTGTGCCGATCTGGCCATCTTTTCTTTAGGTTCGTGTTTAGCGCGCACTTAGGCGCAAATATTGCCTCTGGTACCCAGTTGAACCTGTAAGTTTGAAAAGTTTAACTTTTCTTGATCTAATAAATTAATTCTCTACAATCATCGGCATCGCATCGCACCAGGCCCACACATTGCGGAAGCGGCCGGAGTGGACTAAAATTTAATGGTCTGTAAGTTTTGCCCCTCCTGAGTGTAAATTTGCAAACATGTGGAGTGTAGTATGGCCCCCTTTTCGCTTATTTGACGTAGGGATAAGGCGCAAATATATGCAGCTATCCGTGTTGTTGTCTCATTGGGGCGAAGCTTTAGCTCGCTAGCCAGTCTGCCATGGTCTGCTAGGAGGCCGTACGCTTACCGGTTTGGTCTGTGTCACTCGCTAGGAAGACTTTCACACTACGGGAACACCCAGCCGTCGATAGCTGCCGCGATGGCTCAGTGGTTATGGTGCTCGGCTGCTGACCCGAAAGACGCGTGTTCGATCCTGGCCGCGGCGGTTGAATCTCTTTGGAGGAGAAATTCTAGAGGCCCGTGTACTGTGCGATGTCAGTGCACGTTAAAGAACCCCAGGTGGTCGAAATTTCCGGAGCCCTCCACTACGGCGTCTCTCATAGCCTTAGTGACTTTGGGACGCTGAACCGCATAAACCGAACCAGCCGTCGATAGCTACGGTATCGTTGTCAGTCTAAGGTGACCACAGAGGTTTCTCTTGAGTGTTACAGACGCGTGTGTTTTTTACGGGTTCCGCTTAGCAACCGATCATCGATGTCGGTGCCGCCGGCAAGCATCGGCAGTTCACAGGTGGGTTTGCTGACGTCACAGCAGTTGCGGTTTGCCCTTTGATGTCACTCGATGGAGTGGAAAGTCGAAGCGGGCCATCATCATCTGCCTGACTACTCCCCCTGCAGTACAAAGGCTCTCATTACTTAACTTACCCTGTGGCATCTGCGGGCTCCTTATCTGCGCAAGTTTCTCAATCAACATTCAAGTTTGTATTAAGTTCTGCTCCACTAAGTGCGTGCGACTGAATATTTCTAAGAAGCAACTTTTTACGCTCATGGAGCCAATCAGATTGTTTGTTGACGCTAGAAATGTGTGTCTGCGCCCGTTTAGAATGGTCCATGGGTAGACCGCGGCGCAGGAAATAGAAGTCCTAAAATTTCTGCCACAGTGAACGTGTTAACGTTGTAGACTAGCACTGAGTTCGTCTTAATGCAGTGCAAATCAAATGTTCAGGTGTCACGCCTGTTTTACTGCACACTGACGTTTGCTTTGGCAGAAATGTGCAGCATAGTACCTGAAGGCACGCAATTATCGCTGAATTCACAACCCTTTCAGCGCGTGGTTCAGCTCTACAGGAACCAGAAGAAGACGAAGGAGAAGCCTTCATTCTGGTCTGCTAAGCGCACAAGCTCTTTCCTGAGATCTTCCTGGGCTTCAACGACTTGTCACCTCGCACATGAAGCTGTTCAGGATTTCCTGACGCATCCTCAGAATGGTGAGAAAAGCTCGTCAGTGGATTTTTGCCACTGCTAGCAATGCATGCCTCTTCATTCTTAAAGCAAGGCTTCAGGATTTGTTTGTTCGCATTGAAAGGTGGAACGTTCATGTAGAAATAGACAAGAAAGTTATTGAGCTCATGGCTTGGAGATTTCCTGTTGAACATTGGATTGGTGGATACACGATAATATTTGTAGAACGAAAGAGTTTAGTAGAAAAGATACGAGATGAATCTAACGGGTGTGTTATGGAAAGCACAAATACTGAAATAAAAGCTACATGCGAAACTTGGCAGCTAATAAAAAAAAAATGGAAAATTGTGCAGCAACGAGATGCTTCCTGAGGAGATCGGATCGCGAAGTTGAGAAAGAGCCAGGAAGCTGAAAAACATTTTTCCTGACCTCTGAAGTGATATATTATTGCTATTCTAGGAAAACGTATAGCATGATGTTTAAAAGAACCAATGATCGACATTGAAATATCTAAGCAGATTATTCCGAATAACCTATCATTAAAAAAAAAGAACCGCGTGGTCTGCGTGATTACTACGAACGGTTATCTCTGATAACCACGTTTCATTAGTTGTTAAGGAGGGCTTAATTTCAACCCGTCACTGTCCACATTGAATGCAGTGGTATTCTTGTTGCTATAGCAGTAGCCAGAGAAAGAGAACATTGCGCACGTTGAAAAATTCGTGGGAACAGTTAAGCTCCACCCTAAGGGTATTATGATGCGATATCATAATTGGTTAATTCCCATATTTGCAGAATGACCTTCACTACTTGATATTCATAGATCCTTGGGAGTCCTCATACTCCTCCTGGCACAGCGGTGCAGCGCTTAAGCGACGCCTTGGGATGGCAGTGCTCCGAGCGGTGGGCCTTGTGCCACCCAGGTTGCTCTTCCCGAGCGGCCAATCATTAATTGAACCTGCCACTCTTGGCAGTTTTCTCACTATCCGGTGCGCAGGTTGGGATGACGCCGCCAGGTCACGTGACCTAGGTGGCCCACCTGCCTCTTATCTCTGGGGACCATCCGCCAGAGCCATCTGCTTGATTTTTTGCTCGCAATGACTAAAATCGCCGACACAAGATTTTCTGGAGGACGGGGCCTTTATCGCTATCACGCTAAAGTGGCGCGTTGTTTGCCGTGTATTGCGCAGGGTTATCGGCTGTTTTTTCGGGCAGCCTATGTAAATGTTGCTGCTTCCGCAGAGTACCTTAACAAATAATTCAGCGCACGTTAAAGACCCGCAGGCGGCCGAAATTTGGTGGTGATAGCCTGAGTAGCTTTGCGACGTAAAACCCCCATAAACCGTAAACAAACAGTTCAACGTCCTCTCGGGGAAAAAGAAACATGAAACGCAGTTTCCTCTTTCTATTTTTCGTTGCGCGAAGAGTGGAGCAGAAACGTTTACTGTCATGTCTTTTAACACTCCGTGATGAAGCAAAATGACCGTTCTTCCTTCAGCCGTTTTACGCACCTGTTCTGTGGCGAGGTGTTTTTTCGCCCTGTGCGTTTAAATTTATCAGCTTTTTTAGCTCCTCCGGCATCAAGCCCCCAATTAGCTTATCGTCTACCGGTTGGTTTATCGCTACCTGATTCCACGCATCACATGATGTCAGGATGTGAAACACCTCTACCTGGATTAGTTGTTCTTTGCTTCGAGGGCAGATAAAAATATTAGAGGACTTGCACGCTAATTTTAGGTTATGAACACTCCTTAGTGGCTAATATGCTCATTAAGTCTGCATTCAACACGTTGAGCTTCAGACGTCGTGTCTATGTTTCGCTATCCCGCCAAGCTTCCTGGTGTGGCATTGCGAAATGGAGGTATTGTGCAGGCCCCTACGGGGGCCAGAGCTTAGCTTTTGTTTTCCCTTTGCCACTCGCGCCTCTAGTGTGAAAATGCGATTACATGGCCAAAGCACCCATTAATTGCGAACAGCCAGCACCTCTGTATCATTTACACTGCTGCTGAGAGTCCACTGGAGTGGCTCAGCGTTAATTTGCGTACAACAGCAAGAAAACAAAGCTGAGGCACTTGGTCTGCCTCCGCGCAAATGCATTCGAAGGCTCCTCTAGCTGGGTGTACACAATTCGGGGGAGGAACTGATCGATGCCCAGATAGTAGGACATTTCATTTGGCTCCCAAAACGGGGCCTGCACGAGTCCTTCTGAACAGACTACTCTCCCACATTCCAAACACAAAATACGGGCCAAAATACAAGCAGCTCCAGTGCTAAAAGACATGCACTCGGAACACAACATGCCCACGGGGTGCGCGCAAGTCTAAGCCCTCACTCAGAAATTCAGCGTGAACTGCCACGTTTTGCGTACGGATGCTGCCATGCACGTGAACCAAACATACGCTGTGAATTGGAACGACACGGCGGAAGAGACCGCCATTGCACTCACGATATATCATCTTCACCATAGATAGGCTACAGACGCGGAGAAAGTGTTAACGAGACCGACACCACTGCAACCATCACCACTTACTTGCAGGCAGCATGCCGTGAATAGGCATCCTATCCGCAAAGACAGGACACATTTTCCAGCACTGCCACTCCAGCTACCTTCTTCTTGTTCCCAATGTGTGGGCCCCAGGCCAGGCCTCTCTCCCTGGCAATGAGCGCGCACAGGCGCTCGCCCGAGATCTAGTTTGGTTTGTGGGGAGTGTAACGTCCCAAAGCGACTCAGGCTGAGGACGCCGTAGTGAAGGGCTCCGGAAATTTGACCACCTGGGGTTCCTTCACGTGCACTGAGAACGCACAGTACACGGGCCTCTACAATTTCACCTTCATGAAATTCGACCACCGCGGCCGGAATCGAACCCGCGTCTTTCCAGTCAGCAGCCGAGTCCCATAACCACTGATCCACCGCGGCGGCACTCGCCCAAGGAATGACTCACTGGACACCCGCAGAGAAAGAGACTGGAACACCAGGCCTAGCCCGGTCTGCACAAGCAGAAAACTATGAGAAGGCTCAAGACCCTCTTGCAGGGCCTCCAAGCTTAGAACCGCTCATTTACACGAGCATGACCAAAAACTACAAAACACATACAAAAACACGCTTGCACCACCCCACAGATCCTCTATAGGACCGGTGGTTCACCTGGCGCAAGTTCCAGGCTGTTGCGCGCCCTAACATTTTTCACAAGCACCTTTTCTTCCGATTGCAAATCCCCGAATCCTGTCCGCAGTGCCACATTCTTTCCATCGGTCTAGGAGTGACCGAACCCACAAGGAAACTATCACCCACCCTACAGTCTCCTCCGGGGAGACTGACCTGCCCGGCTCGGACACAAGCGTCGAACGGGTGCGCCGAAACGCCATCGGCGCCCTTGACTGTGTACTCCGTCCATCATGGACGACTATAACTAACCTAAATGAATGTTTTTACCAACACCGCCACCCACACTCCATTTCCTCTGCCCCATTAATTTTTTCCGAGTACAGAAGTTTCAATGAAAACAAAATTTCAAGTGAAAACCACTCAATTTAATGCGAAGTCTTCTCTAATCGTTAAAGAGAAAGCGCTTGTCACTTGTGGCGTTAGCAACAGATGGGGCCACCCTTCCACATGAGCCGTGTTTTCTGACTCATGAAATTCGAGCGCCGCGGCCGGAATCGAACCCGCGTCTTTCCAGTCAACGCCTTACTAACATGCTGTGTCATTCCCTCCAACAATATTTTGGCCAGCATGAGACAACTTCTATAGCCAGAAGTAAACCCATTGAAAACGCCCCTGCTCCAAGTACTGCACTAAGCATGCCATCGGCATGCACGAGCTGCGTCTTTCCATCGTAACTTAGATGCTTGGGACAGTAATATGGCCGGCATACCCCCAACTGTGGCTCTGGTAGGGGGCCAGTCCAGTAATTTTAAGGCGAAAGAACTGCTCGCAGTTTATGCTGTGCCAGACAACCTTATACCTTCATGATGTACTGGTACAGCAAGCTATGGAAAAAAAGTGATAGGTGTAACGCTAAGAGATCGGAAGCGGGCGGAGTGGGTGAGGGAACAAACGCACGTTAATGATATCCTAGTTGAAATCAACAGGAAGAAATGGGTTTGGGCAGGGCATGCAATGCGAAGGCGAGATAACCGCTGGTCCTTAAGGGTAACGGAGTGGATTCCAAGACAAGGCAAGCTGAGCTGGGGGCAGCAGAAAGCTAGATGGGTGGATGAGATTTAAGAAGTTTGCGGGGGTGGCCGCAACTTGCGAAGGTCAGGGTTAATTGGAGAGACATGGGAGAGGCCTTTGCCCTGCAGTGGACGTAGTCTGGCTGATGATGATGGGGATGATGATGATGATGATATTCCCTCGAAATCAAAGGTTGTAATATAGTTTTTCTTTAATGTACGTTTACCAGGTGCACTTTGGTAAGAATAATAGTACAGCACATTATTTCGAAATTGAATATCCTGCCCGAAATTTGACTTGCTTCCAGCACCACGCCGAGCTCTCAATCTACCTGTTGAAGTAGTAGCATAGAAGATCCTAGGCAGTTTTCAAGCAAAGTCTTCCTGGTTCTTGAGAATTCGTAGGGACCGGTAAATAGAACACAGCGCCAGGGAGGAATTTTCGTCTTCAGGAAACCATCAATCCTTCTACATTCAATGTTTATATGCGATCATCAAAGTTTTGAAAGTCCTGTGGCAGCTGTCACTGCAGTCCACGAGGTCTTTGAGAGTCTGTCGTAGACCAAGCACACGGAGCTCGATAGAGAACCCGCGATATTACGGCGCGCCACTAACACCAACACGCTTCCCCTCCCGCCTAACCTCGTCCGACGGCTTCGCGCAATTTGTGATTCTGGCGGCGCCGCTGTCCTATGCCTTCTAGTCACCGCAAGCACGCACGTGGTCTCTCGTCGTTCAGGCTTTCGCTCCCATTCATGGCCACGCAACACTGAATCTGAAAGGGACGCAGAAGTAGAACTCTGTGTAAAGCTACATGCATAGGTTGACATTACGTGATCATAAATATTTACTTTTCACAGAAAACAGAGTATTTCCTTACAGAAAACAGAGCTGCGATAAGGCAGCAAATGTGTGCAAGTGTGACACCCCTCGCGAACGGCTGCAACGGAGCTTGGTGACGCAATTTGTGTACTGTGCGATGTCAGTGTGAGACCGAGAGGTGTGAGAAGTTTGTGTTT
The DNA here is from genome assembly GCF_055824585.1 of Amblyomma mixtum. Taxonomy (NCBI): domain Eukaryota; kingdom Metazoa; phylum Arthropoda; class Arachnida; order Ixodida; family Ixodidae; genus Amblyomma; species Amblyomma mixtum. The sequence goes on along the minus strand of NC_143021.1, from coordinate 4,312,371 downwards.
AGATGAGCAAAAATGCTTACATTCACGTTTAATTAAATCTGCTTGATATAAATTTTTTAGTAATTTTGTTGCGTACTCATGTTTTCGGTTTACATAGCATAACAAATTGGCCGCAGCGTTCAACACAATACAGAATGGCAATTGATACTGAATTGTGCTCATTCGATACGGTTTATGCGGCGAACATAAACGTGGGCGTTACCAGAACGTACTCTTCGGCGATATTATGTCCGCCGTGGTGGCTCAGTGGTTAGGCGCTCGGCTGCTGGCCCGAAAGACTCTGGTTCGATCCCGGCCCCGGGGGGGGGGGGGGGGGGGGGGGGGGGGGGGGGAGGGGTCCGTGTACTGCTTGAGGTCCGTGTACTGCTTGATGTCAGCGCATGTTAAAGAACGGCAGGTTGTTGAAATTTCCGGAGCCCTTCATTACGGTGTCCCTGACAGCCTGAGTCGCTTTGGGAAGTTAAACCCCTATAAACCAACCATCTCCAATCATATGCTTTGAAGCTGCCACAGGGCAACAACCTAACCAGAACGACAACTTCCGCTGAAACAATATTTTAAAACCAGGACCACCAAATTTTCTTGTCCTTAACTGCTGCTGTAAATGATCTGGAAGCATCAGCGAGAAAAAGTTCATTGAGATAGAGCATAATATTGTACACGTTCTCCGCAAAAAATTCTACATTACTCGCTATGACCGCTTCTTGATAGCATTGCAATCCCTCGATCCAAACTCAACGCCATACTCATTTGGAAAAAAGAACATCGAAACATTCTCTTTTGCAGTACAGAACATGGTCGACAGATGATGCGTCATGTAGTGGCTATGTTATTAATTAAATTCTTCTTTGAACATATTTCTCTTCAAACATCAAGTTCAGAAACTTTAATAGAGTTTTTTAATGGCCGAGAAATTACTCATTGACATCCACCCGAGCGCAGCCATACGGCTAAAAGGGAACGCTATACCGCTTTCTCAGAAACTTCGTAGTTAAAGAAATATTCGTCCTGGCCACGGGAACACGGACGAGGACGAATATATCATTAACTACAATGCTTCTGAGAAAGCTGTAAGCTTTCCTTTGTGGGCGTATGGACACCGTACCAGAACGAATTTTTCTACAAAGTTTGAGAAAGCTGTGTAGCTTTCCTTTGTACCGTATTCTTGCGCTCTGGAGGATGTCAATGAGTAATTACTCCCTTATTACAAATCTACTCCACCTTGGGTGATTCCCCTTACATTTTACCAAGAGAGTTTTTTGTGTAAGCTGGTGTTATAATGCCTTTGTAAGAAAATGTGACACGTACGACATCTGAATCTTTCTTAATACCATTGATTTGCATACCAAGAGTTCACATCGATGGTTCTGAGTTTCTTGTATTATATTGCCACGTATTATTGTAGTGTCTGTTCGTTGGCACAAGGCCGCAGGATAGGGGTTTTATCATTTTTATTCGTGACGCGAGAAGCGACCGGACTAATCTCAATTGTTCACAGCCATCAAGAGCTGCATCTACGTGTTTTCAGATTACTGTAGATGACCTGGACCTGTTATCTCGAAGCTTCCTTGCCGGCTTTAAATTGAGCGATGCCGCGAGCGGCGGGCATTCGTAGTACAACGACTGACGAGCACATTTGTTGCTTACGCCGCCGCCGAGTGATTCAGTTCTTTTGCGGGCGCAAGTCAGCCCAAATAAAGCGCTTCGTTTGCAAGTCTTGTTGCTGTCTTCCTGACCGCTGGACTGCCGTCACTAGAACGTGACAACTGGTGGAGGTGCTGGGTCCCCTTCTATGTACCGGACAACCCAGCAAGTCGTGACGCCAGCCCTGTGAGTCATTCACCGGAGGACCTGACTCCAGTCTACCGCGCAAGCCGACGTCTGCTAGGGGACGCACCTGAGTTCGGGACTCTGCCGGACCCTACCCGGAAGCTAAAAGCAAATAGCAACGTCCACCATGAGCTTGCCCCAGACGACGACAATCATTCTGCAGCAGCCCCGGGTGCCGCCAACCTTCGACGCTTCGCCCGGCACCGACGCCGAAGAATGGCTGGAACAGTTCGACCGTGTGGCTGTCTTTAACAAGTGGGACGATGGCATGAAATTTAGGTACGTCTTCTTCGCCATGGAGGGTCCAGCAAGAAACTGGCTTGAGAATGAGGAAGCTGGCCTTGCGAACTGGGAACCCTTCAAAGGAGCGGCTTCTCAAGACCTTCACAAACGTCGTGCAAAAGGAGAGAACCCAGCAGCTGCTCCAGTTTCGCATACACCACCGAAACGAGACCGTTGCAGTGTACACTAAGGAAATGAAGTGTCTCTTCCGGCGTGCCGACACGAACATGAATTAAGAAAAGAAGGTGAAGTTGCTTATGCGAGTAGTTAAAGAGCAACTCTTTGCTGGCCTCGTCCGCAACCCACCGAAAACCGTCGCCGAATTCGTAACAGAGGCATCCACGATGGAAAAAAACTCTTGATGCCCGAGCCCGCCAGTATGACCGCCAGCAGCACGTTTTCTCAGCAAGCTGCCTGGACATCGCTAACAGCAATGACCTGCGGGAGGTTATACGCCAAGTTGTGGGAGAAGAGTTCCGACGATTGCTGCCAACGGGAACGCAGCCGCAGCTTACGTCACATACTGACGTAATCAGGGACGAGGTTCAACAGGCCTTAGGTGTGACGCCGACCTCCACGCAGCCTCTGCAGCCCCCAGCCATGACTTACGCCGCAGCAGTGCGCCGTCCTGCACCTCGACGACGGGACCCAAGCCCCTATCGCCCTCAGCCAGTTGCGTTGGGGTCCCCGCAGGGAGGCGTCTGCAGCATGCAGACGTTGGTGAGTGTCGACACCACGGGGTTAACCCGAGCATCCGCAGGGACATCCCCGCAGGGGGATGATGGTGAACAATGCGTCACCACGGACCCGAGCATCCGCGCTTAGCCGTGCGTGGCATCGCCGTGTCCAGGGAAAAGGGGATCCTGGTGGCTGAGCCGATGCCGAGCGTTTGGACCCTTAAGGCCCCTCGGCGGAGGCAACACACCACTTTGGCCCCAGCTTCCTGCAGACGGCACCTCCGGCCTGACCCAACCGGAGGAAATCGGCAGTCGCCTTTTCCTGTCCTCCCCTCTTTCACTTTCCTATTCCCTTTCTTACAACTTTCCTGTATCCTCCTCTCTTCTTCGTTTTTTTCCTATTTTTCCTGGCGGCGAGGGTTAACCGTGTGTGACCAACTACCCTGAGTTTAGTCATATTAGGTTATAGTTAAGGTGTACAGCTGGCGTGCGCAGGACTTTCTTTCAAGTACCTGTCGCGTCCCCTTGTTGGACTCCATGGTGGGTGGCTGGCACCATGACCGAAAAACTAAATTTTTTTATGGCTCCCCCCCCTTTCAAAACTTGATCGCTCTCTCAAGAGAGGGCGGACCGAAGCAGATGAATTTTTCCAGAAAAGAAAAGTATCCTTTCCAAAATTTCATGTCATTCACAGTAAAGCAGAAGAAACGCAAGCAAGGATAATATCCCCATTCCAGGTCTCAAAATACTTGACGGATGCCTTAGGCCTTGGCTACAAGGTATCAAAAATGGCCAGTGGCGACTTACTTCTTGAACTGCGCGACAGCATACAACACTCAAAAGTTGGAACAATTGTATTCATTGGGGACATCCCTGTCTCTGTGACCCCACATCGGTCTCTGCATACTGTACGAGGCGTGATCTATGAAATAGATTTTTTCCACCTTTCTGAAAAGGAAATGCTCGAAGGACTTACTGACCAAGAAGTGATAGATGTCCACCGGATCAAGATCCGGAAGGATAACATGAAATGGACACCAAACACCTGATCTTGACATTCAACATGAGCACACTGTCCGAATCCATTGAAGTGGGCTACCTGAAAATAAATGTAAGACCGTATATTCCCAACCCACGCAGATGTTTCAACTGCCAGAGATTTGGCCACGGTTCACAGAGTTGTCGCGGCCACAAACCTTGCGCAAAATGCTCTTCGAAGGACCACCAATCCGAAGAATGTGTTGCTAACCCACGGTGTGCAAACTGTGAAGGAGACCATGCTGCCTACTCCAGGGCTTGTCCGTCCTGGAAAAAAGAAAAGGAAATAATTACTCTCAAGACTACGCAAAACATTTCTTTCAAAGAAGCAAGAAGGCAATACTCTCAGACAAACAAATTCTCCTTCACTGCAAAAACAAACTTCGCCGATGTGGTGCGTGGGCGCGGCGCACCACACCAGGCTTCGGCACCCGTCCAGGTCACACGTAGTGAGCCTGGGGCGGGGCCATCCGCACCGTCTGGTGGAGTAGCTCACGCTACTCCGCCTACCCCAAAGGAGGGAACGCAGACCCCCGGGTCGGCGGGCCCAAAGACCTCTTCCCACAGGTCGAGGTCAAACTCAAAAATCAATGTGCCTCCTGCACGGTCGTCCAGTGCCTCTGCAGAGGCGATGGACACGACCCCGGGCAGCCCCGCACCGTCCACGTCGGACGGTCGGAGGAGCTCCCTGGATCGGTCAAAAAAAGACAGGCACCGAGTCACGGGGCCATAAACAAGTTGATCTAGTTTTTAATCAATACAAACACAAAACTAAGATGGCTTTCATAACACAATGGAACTGTAGAGGACTTTTAAATAATTACAGTGACATAAAAGACATACTAGGAGCACACGCTCCTATCGCCTTATGTCTACAAGAGACCAATTTAGGTCCTCGTAACACAAATTTGCTAAAGAGATATACTGTCTTCCGTCGTGACCGAGAGGGCGCGAGCAGACTCTCAGGAGGCGTCGCAATTGTTACTCAGAGCGGTGTCCCTGCAAAAAAAATTAATCTTAACACAAAACTGGAAGCGGTTGCCGTTAGCGTCGTTAGGTACAAAACCATAACGATATGTTCTGTATATCTTCCCCCGCACATTACATTAACAATACAAGATTTAGAAGGCCTGATAAATGAACTACCGGAGCCATTCCTGGTAGTTGGTGATTTCAACGCTCACTCACCGTTCTGGGGAAGCGAACGCTGTGACTCAAGGGGCCAAATAATAGAAGATTTTATCCTCTCAAATAACATCTGTCTTTAAATACAGGAAAAGCGACATATTGTTGCCCAAGCTCGGGAGGGATGAGCTCCCTCGATCTAGCTTTCTCATCGCCATCTGTTTTTAACGATTTTAAATGGGATGTCATTGACAACCCATATGGCAGTGATCACCTTCAAGTACGAATTAGTTTAACATCTGCCCCACAATCATCTCAACTAAACCGCGAGGTTAGGAACTTCATCTCGCTGACTGGTCACTTTTTAGAGCTAACGCAAATTTAGAAGATATAGTTTTAGAAAACCTCACCATCAATGAGATAAATGAAAAGTTCACAGATTGTATAATAAGTGCCGCACTCACTGCTATTCCTCAGTCTTCAGGAGTGGTGCGACCGAAACACAAAGTGTGGTGGACAAAAGACTGCAAAGAAGCAAAAAAAAACAACAAAATAGAGCATGGGGTAAATTTCGCCGGTACCCAACAAAGGAGAACTTCGTGAATTTGAAAAAGGCGAGAGCTAAACCTCGGTACATTCGTCGCAATGCTGAGAAAGCCTCATGGCAAAGATATGTTTCATCCATCAACAGTTCAATTACAGCAAAAAAGATGTGGGAACAGGTGCGTAAATTAGACGGCAAATTCACTCCCTTTACAGTACCATTTCTAACAGCCCCTGGAACACAAACAAGTATAGATGAACAGGCTGACATACTAGGACAACATTTCTCTGACGTTTCAAGCTCTTCACACTACACACAGTCATTCATAAAACAAAAAAACACAACTGAAAAGCAGAAACTTCCAACGACTGGCAGCACAAACGAAACATATAATACAATATTTACAATTCAGGAGATCCAAAACGTACTGTCCTCCGGTAAACAGACAGCACCTGGCCCGGATTGTGTACATTATCAAATGCTTGCCCACCTGTCCGAAGCTGCTGTTGCAGCACTTCTGCAATTTTTCAACAAGATATGGGTGTCCGGAAAGATGCCGGAGGCTTGGAAAAAAGCAGTTATCGTACCGTTCTTAAAACCTGGAAAGCCGCCCACCTCTCCTAATAGTTATAGGCCCATAGCTCTTACAAGTTGTATAGCAAAATCATTTGAAAGTGTGCTCAACGTTAGGCTCATGTTCATTCTTGAATCACGCGAACTCCTTGACATTCACCAGTGCGGATTTAAAAAAGGATGTTCGACAACTGACCATCTCGTCCGCTTATAAAACACATTCCGAGAGGCATTCACACATCAACAACACTGTCTGGCAGTCTTCTTTGACATGGAGAAGGCATATGATACCAAATGGAGATATGGCATTCTACGCGACTTGGCAGATCTTGGTATCCGGGGTAGAATGTTGAACTGCCTGAAGGATTTCCTGTCAGACCGGTCTTTTCAGGTGCGCCTGGGTGCAACCCTTTCGCAGAGCTTTGTCCAGGAGAATGGGGTACCGCAGGGCTGTATCCTAAGTACTACTCTTTCTGTCGTGAAAATGAATTCTATAGCGAAAATAATTCCCAACTCCATTATGTATTCCGTTTATGTCGACGACCTTCAGATTGCTTGCACGTCCTCCAGCCTGTCAACGTGTGAGAGGCAGGTACAACTCACATTAAACAAGCTAGCAATCTGGGCAGACAAAAATGGGTTCAAGTTCTCTCCACAGAAAACAGTGGCTGTTGCTTTCTCGCTTAAAAGAGGCTTGCAGATCGATCCGAACTTACACCTAAATGGAGCCACACTACCGGTAAAACAAGAACATAAATTTTTAGGAATAACATTTGATAAAAAACTTACATTTGTGCCTCTCATAAACAACTTGAAAGTAAAGGCCTCCCGTGCAATGAATATTCTTAAAGTACTCTCCAGGAAACGCTGGGGATCTGACAGAGCATGCCTCCTTCACATCTACCGTTCTCTAGTGCGCTCATGTCTAGATTACGGCAGTATAGTATACGGCTCGGCAAGGCCTTCATATCTAAAAAGATTAGATCCAGTTCATAATCTAGGTATCCGCCTCTCTTGTGGAGCATACAGAACGTCTCCGGTAATGAGCCTTCATGTTGAAGCAAATGAGCCATCGCTTGAAGATAGAAGAAATGCCCTTACATGTTCATACATTCTTAGAATTAGGTCGCGAACAAAGCACGTGTGTTATTCAATCGTCACAACATGCCCGTCTCAAATAATATTTAACGTAAGCCCCAAGCAACCAGGCCTTTGCTAATGCGGTTTGAGGAGATCTGCCAAGAACTTATCAGAAACATTACCAAATGTCGCAGGACGTTGCGACGCATTTGCCCCTTGGTACAGTTTTCCATCGGTCTGTGATATAAGTCTTACACAGTTGAACAAAAGACAAACTCCACCAGAACACATCTTACAAGAGTTCCTTACACTGAAGGAAAAATACGATAGCTACACAGAATTCTACACAGACGGATCGAAAACTACAGGTTATGTTGGAAGTGCAGTAGTGGAAGGGAACTGCGAAAAAATAGTAAGGCTTCCTCAGTGTGAATCAGTTTTTACAGCTGAGTGTTATGCTGTGTTTCTTGCTACGGAGAAAATAATAAGCACGAACATCGAAAACAGTATTATATACACAGACTCCCTCAGTGTACTGAAAGCACTACAGTCCAGAAATGCAGTCATGCCATCACTAGGTAAGGTCATACATAACATAACAAGGATCGTAACACAAGGGCATAACATAAAATTATGTTGGGTTCCAAGCCTTGTTGGAATTGATGGTAACGAGAAAGCGGACGCATGCGCTGCTCAAGCCCACAACAAGGAAATAAAGAAACTAAGCATGCCACATAATGATTGCATGAAGCTAGTTCATAGCAGACTGAGGAACAAATGGCAGAGCATATGGAATAGTCAGGTAAATAACAAGCTACACTTAATAAAGCCAATATTAGGAGAATGGAAATCATGCACTCATCAGGAACGCTTTTTGGAAGTTATTTTATGTCGTTTACGTATTGGACACACACACCTTACCCACAACTTTCTACTAACCAAACAAGACAAACCTACCTGTGAAAAATGCGGAGATGAACTCACAGTAACTCACATCTTAATCTCGTGCAGATAACTTGAAACATTGAGAAACAAGTTTTTTACCCCGTTTTACAACCAACACATCCCTCTTCATCCGTCATTGATTTTAGGTGAAGGAGCTCTTATTGATTAGTCAAGTGTTTTTAACTTTCTAAAAGAAGCCAATGTACATGAAAAACTGTGAATTCCTACCCCGTGTTTTACAATTCATTGACACACCTCATCCACCTTCTCCGTCGTGAGAGGACGGCTGAGGTCACTATTCCATCGGTTGGGGACCTCGAGATCCTTGCACAGCCAAGGATGGCTGCCGAGGTTGCCGACCCTTTTTAAACCTTTTATCATAAGTTACTTCTAAAATTTCGTCTTTAGTTTTTACAAGGTTGCATGAATTAACTTTTTAGGCCCTTTACACCGCCGTTCATTTAGACTTTTGTATAACATCTAGATAAAACAATTTTTTATACCCTGAGCTTGGCGCATGATAGCCTTAGTTGCTTATGCGCCATTAAACTCAACTCAACTCAGTTGCGTTGGGCCGCCGCCCTCTCGCCGCAACCCGGCTGGCCTACGAGCGTCGCACACAGCCGAAGAAATGCAACGAGTGGAGAACTCCCGACCAGCGTCGCCCACTATGCTTCCACTGTGGCGAAGCCGGTCACATTCTCCGGCACTGCCCATACAGGAGAATGGGCATCGGAGGGATTTCTTACGACGCCCCACGACCCCGACCCGGGCAGCGACCAGCCGAAATCGAGGAGTCTTTGCGTCGGGAAGAATACTCATCGTCGAACCGCTTATCACGTTCCCCGTCGCCATCGCCACCGCGCTATGTATCTCCTAGCCGAGGCTAAGGAAAGCGTGGACGCTCCCCCAGCCCCCGAAGGTTAAACTGAATAAAGCAGCCTCTGGAGGTGAGGTTGCTTCCGAGCGCAAGAACAAAGGTCCTCCATCGACGAAAACGCAAGACCATGCCTCAACTACAACGACAACACGGACGAAGACGACGACGCGGCCAGAGTTGAAGCTTTTACCACCGCCCAGAGAAGTGACGTCGGAGTACGCCCACCGCAACCTCACTGGTCGACGAAGCCGAGATCATACACCTAAGACCATGTGGAATACGAAAATGCGAACAAGTGACCTTAAAGTTACGGTGGACGGTCACGTGGTTACTGCCTTGGTCGACACGGGAGCTGACTACTCCGTCATGAGTGGGCCACTCGCTGTCCGACTCAGGAAAGTGACAACAGCTTTGGATGTCCCGCTGATCCGCACCACAGGTGGTAACCTTATAACGCCGTTAGGACGCTTCACCGCGAGAGTTACCGTAAATGGGCGAACCTATGCTACAACCTTCCTGGTCCTACAGAAATGCTCGCGAGACGTGATTTTGGGAATGGACTTCTTGAATGAACATCGGGCGTTCATCCACCTTCGATCTAAGTCGATCAAGCTTTCCGCAGAAAAAGCCATACCTGTTGCGACGAGCACGACTCAACACGTTGCCTAAAACGTCGTCGACGAAGCATTGAGCGTGCCGCCCCGATCATTGTCCTCGCCTGCATAGGTACTGGAGACATCGAAAATACCGAAGGCGTCGTCGAGGGGAACACCCAGTTACTCCTGGATCGAGGACTGAGCGTCGCAAGGGGAGCCGCCCAAATCCGGAAGGGCCAAGCCGACGTGCTGCTAACTTCACTGAAGAATACCGGCATCTAAACAAAGGTAGAACGATTGCTTTTCTCGACGAGCTGGCAGACGTCAGAGACTTATTTGCCCTCCCCGACCAACCCATAGAATTATCTAACCCACGTTTGATATCAACCCAGCATTACCCCGCAGCAGACAAGACCAAATACGCAGTCTTCTTCAAATGTACAGCCATTGCTTCTCATCGGCATCGAATGTGCGACGAACCCGGTTTGCCAAGCACCTCATTGTCACAGACGAACACGCCTGACCACTGCGGCAGAGCCCCTACCGCGTATCGCCGCTGGAACGCCAAGCTATCCGCAAGCAAGTAGAGGAAATGCTACGTGATGACGTCATCCAGCCATCGAGGAGCCCTTGGGCAGCACCAGTAGTCCTAGTTAAAAAGAAAGACGGCACCCTTCGCTTCTGCGTCGATTAACGCCGCCTGAACAGCATTACAAAGAAGGATGTCTACCCCCTCTCCCACATCGATGACACATTGGATCGGCTATGCAACGCTAAGTACTTCTCATCGATGGACTTGAAGAGCAGCTACAGGCAAATTGAAGTCGACGAAACAGTTCGCCAAAAGACTGCGTTCATCACACCAGACGGGCTCTTCGAGTGCAAGGTGATGCCATTCGGCCTCTGCTCTGCCGCAGTGACGTTCCAGCGAGTAATGGGCACGGTGCTCGCACGCTTGAAGTGGCAGATTTGTCTAGTCTACTTAGATGACGTTGTTGTCTTCTCGTCAAGCTTTGAAGATCATCTCAGAAGGCTTCAGATAGTGCTGGAAACAATCAAGTCTTCAGGCCTAACACTGAAACCAGAGAGGTGCCGCCTCGCCTACGAGGAGCTGCTGTTCCTTGGTCACGTCGTAAGCAAGGATGGAGTTCGCCCAGACCCCAAGAAGACGGCTGCGAGCGCAGAGTTTCCACAGCCTAATGACAAGAAGGCTATACGCAGATTCCTTGGATTGTGCGCTTATTACCGGAGAGTCGTCAAGAACTTTTCGCGCATCGCTCAACCTTTGAGCCAACTTACCAACGCTGACGTAGCTTTCAAATGGGAAACGCCGCAAGTGGAAGCTTTCAAAAAGCTTAAGCGCCGCTTACAGTCCCCTCTTGTGCTCGGGCACTTAGATGAAAACGCCGACACCGAAATTCACACCTATGCAAGCAGTGTGGGCTTAGGAGCGGTCCTCGTTGAGAAGATTTGTAGACAGGAGAAAGTTATCGCGTACACTAGCCGTTCACTGTCGAAAGCCAAGGCCAACTATTCTACCACAGAGAAAGAATGTCTCGGCATTATTCGGGCCACGTAGAAATTTCCCCCCTACCTGTACGGACGACCGTTCAAGGTAGTGAGCGATCACCATGCTCTGTGCTCGCTAGCCAATTCGAAAGATCCCTCCGAGCGCCTTGCTCGTAGGAGTCTGCGCCTTCAAGAATTCGACATAACTGTAGTCCACAAATCTGGCCGCAAACATTCCGACGCAGACTGCTTGTCGCGAGCTCCCGTCGACGCATCACCAGAAGGGGAAGACGGCGACGCTTTCTTAGGACCGGAAAGCGCCACCAGTTTTGCGCAGCAGCAGCGCTCGGACCCGGAGTTGCGAAGCCTGGTTGATTATCTGAAAGGCAAAACCGCATCGCGTCCCCGAGGGTTCAAGCGCCAACTGTCGTTCTTCGTCTTACACAATAATGTCGTCCTGAAGAAGAACTTCGCGCCCAACAGGACAGTGCATCTCCTTGTCGTGCCCAAAAATCTCAGGCAAGAAATTATGCAGGCATGTAATGATGAGCCGACTGCAGGGCATATCGTGATTGCTCGCACGTTGCACCGCATCCAGAAGAATTGCTATTGGGCGCGGCTAGATGCCGACGTTTCCCATTACTTGAAAACATGCCGTGAGTGTCAGCGACGCAAAACACCTCCGACTAGACAAGCCGGACTCCTGAACCCCATACAACCTCCCACTAAGCCCTTTCAGCAAATAGCGATGGACCTCCTCGGCCCCTTTCCGATTTCATCATCAGGTAACAAGTAGTTCATCGTGGCCACCGACTACACGACCCGCTAGCCGAAGAAAAAGCGTTGCCTGGTGGTACAGAAGTCGCAAAGTTTTTCGTCGAACAAATTCTTCTGCGACACGCGCCCCCGAAGTGCTCATCACAGACAGAGGATCGGCGTTTGCAGCGGACCTGACGCAAGCAATCTTAAATTACAGTCAAACAAGCCATCGGAGGACAACTGCCTATCATCCGCAAACCAACGGGCTCACAGAGCGTCTGAACAAAACCATCGCAGACATGGTGTCCATGTACATCGACACCGAACACAAGACGTGGGACACCATTCTGCCCTACGTGATCTTCGCCTATAACACTGCCGTCCAGGAGACAACCAGGTCTACCCCATTCCAGCTTGTATACGGCAGGAAGCCCACGGCAACACTCGACGCAATGCTACCGCACGTTTCAGACGACGACAACCTTGACGTCGCCGGCCACCTTCATCGCGCCGAGGAAAACCGAAGACTTGCGCGACTTCGCATTAAAGACCAGCAGCACACCGACGCCCGACGCTACAATCTGCGCCGACGAGACACGCATCACAAGCCAGGTGAGCGTGTTTGGATATGGACGCCAATTCGCCGCCGTGGATTGAGTGAAAAGTTGCTGCGACGCTAGTTTGGCTCGTACAGGGTTCTCCGTCGCAATCGGACCTCGACTATGAAGTTATCCCCGACGGCACGACAGCTTCTCAGCGACGACGCACACGTCCGGAAGTCGTACATGTAGTACGCCTTGAGCCATATTAAGAACGCTAAAGGACTCGAAGTTTGCATTTCTCCGTGTTTATTATTCATTTTAAAGCATCAAGACGATGCTTCCTTGGGAGGGGGGTAATGCCACGTATCACTGTAGCGTTCTTTCGTTCGCGCAAGGGCGCGCAAAAGGGGTGTTATCATTTTTGTTCGTAACGCGAGAAGCGACCGGACTAATCTCGATTGTTCACAGCCATGAAGAGCTGTATCTGCGTGTCTCCAAGGGCGCGATTACGAGTCGCTCAATATCGTCTTAATCGGAAAGAGTCTCAAAAAGTGTCTCATTTGCCCCGTTCCTATTGGTCGGTCTGGACCTGTGGCCATATTGGTTTTTTGCGTCACCTGCCGACGTAACAAACGTGCAGAACGAAATCGGTTGCTTACCTAATTATGCGAGCCGACTGAGACGATATTTCGGGATTGGAACGAGTGGTCTCAAACCGCTTGAGACAGAAAATGGCGGTTGTTTACGTCGCCGGTGGCCGCGCGAGCATCGGTATAAGAGGGTGCATGAAGACGGTTTTTTCGTGCCGGACGAGTTGTTTCGATGTTTTGACATAGGAAGGAGCACAATGGCTGTGCGACGAACTCGCTGTTGAACTTGGAGGTGTGCGGGTGAGTGCGCGGTCAGTGGAGCGGCAAGTGCTGTGCGCGCCTTCGCCGCCGGTGGGTTTCAAGACACCCTAGGAAATGAAGTAAACGTCGGCGTAGCCCAACCGACTATGAGCAAGTGTTTGCGGTGAGTTGCGGAGACCACTGTCAAAGTTGAGTCGCATGAGGTGCGTGCTTTCCGGCGAGACCCCCAAGACAAGGCGGCGGCGAAGGAGGACTTCCTTTGCATGAACTTTCGCCACCGCAGTATCCCCGGCGGTGTCATCCGAGCATCATCCGAACGGAACGGCAACAACACCAACACGAATATCAAGTACTTAACCCGAAGCGGGCGGCATGAGTTGGTTACGAGGCGGAAGAGTGATTGTTGGCGCAGTGACCGGGCGCGTGCCGGCTCTTAACTCCCGCAGTGAGATCTCAAGCTCCCAGCAGCTGCACCGGTCGGCACCTGTATGTCGGCAGTTGCTCCAGTGTGATTATTCATGATCGCCTGGTATTTTCTAAACAAAAATAGATAGAACCACGCATCGCCCTTAGAGCACATTTGCCATCGATAGCAGGCTAGGTGAGTTCACACTGGCGAGTCCCGGAGGTCGCGCGACAGGCTTAATCGATTTTTTACGCTCCCTCCCTGCTTTACATGCGGTTCAGAAACCGCAACTAATTGACAGAAATCGGTCGCGCGACGTTTGGAACTCGCCAGTGTGAACTTTCCTTAAAGCTGCCTTCGCCGGTTTTCGAGCCAAGCGCTCCTTGCAAATAGATCTCGGCAGACTCGTAGCAATCACTGCCTTTAAATAGATTTTTCCGCGCACTTAAGACGTCTGCGCAGTACTTTGATTCTACGTAATGTGGAAAAAAAAGGACAGCCGTCGAGTCAGCTGATTTTTTTTCTGGCTGCCATGTTTACGATGGGTGAATATGTGAGTGGAATATGGAATATGTGAGTGGAATATGTGAGTGGAATATGTGAGTGGTGAATATGGGAACTTTGGGAAGCATACTGCATACAATCAGGAAAAGAAGGGCCATGTGTAAGCGTGCCTTCTATCGAGCTCTCAAATCAGGAAAAAGAATTTTTGGAAAAATAAAAACAAACAGCTAAGTCAGAAAGATAATGCATGTTTTTTACTGCTGGATAGGACGTTAAAAGATATCTTGCCATGACGATGTGATCACGGATTTGTTTTTGTTTTTGTTGTTGTCTTGACAATGCCTATATATACATGCACTCAGAAATAAACTTGCAGTTGATAGTTTGCGCACATCTGTTCTGTGTCGTCCCTGATTGTGTCCCAGTTCCTTCGTAAGCGCAGCAATGCACGAGAATAACAACCACCAACTAGCCCAATTTGAAACTCTCCTAGTGAGTGGAGGGATAAGGCTGAATCCTGTGAATCAGGCGGCAGCTCACGCCACCTAGCCGACGCTTTTCCAGCGTCAGTGCGCCCTCGCGGCAGCAAAAGTGACTGAAGAGCAAACTTAATTGCAAAACTGAGGACGCTTCTTGTTTTGCTTAATGTTGTTAAGTTTGAAACATAGTTTGTTAGGAAAATAAAACATTGTTCGTTTTATTAACGGCTTGTTTACAGCAAAACGTTAGCATATGGTCTCTTATGGCGCAACTAAATACTTCCTGGATGGAGCCCTGCTACCAGCCGCTATTTCCCCTAGCTAGGGACTGTTGTGACTCTACCCCCCCCCCCCCAACTCTCTTTATGTGTTCCAGTCACACCTGTATCCACTTAGGCCATGCCCAGAGGCAGTGCGTGGTTCTGCGAAAGTGGTCTTTCTCCGTGTACGCGCTCCCATGCGACCTGAAAAGACAGGTGGAACCGAAGACGAAGGACGCATACGAGTCCTGGATTCCACGAACCGCCACTTCTGCCTAACTGCCACGACGTGTTTTCCCGAGTTCACCTTAAACGGCACCCAACAAAGCAGTATTCACCCTGCGACCTTGTGTGTGCATCTCCCTGGGTGACATGACTGAACGCCTGCTGCCCCCTGCGGAGACGAGCGTCTGCCATTCAACCGCGCCTCGCTCTTTTGTCATCTGCGCGGGTGACGCCGCTGCAAGTGTTCGCCTTTGGGCGTTTCCTTGAAACAAGATATAGGATCCACCTGGCCGGAAAGCCGACTAGCCCGACAACACGCTCTTCTGGACACTTCCGAGTATCCAAGTGCCTCGGCCGAGGAAGACGATGAAGCGGGGTGACGCCGCTGCAGGTGTTCGCCTTTGGACGTTTCTTTGAAACAAGATATGGGATCCACCTGGCCCGAAAGGACACTTCCGGGTATCCAAGTGCCTCAGCCGACGAAGGCGACGAAGCGGGGAACGACCTTAAGGAGCACCCGGACGAAGTCCCTACCATTGGTCGAAAAAGGCCGGAAGATCTCGGGAGGGTCTATTTAAAGTGCTCGACACGTTCATCGAGGAGCGATTCCTTCAACGTTTCCCTGAGACTTCTCAGCTTTTACCCTGTTTGTCATTGCTTGTAAATAACTTTGTAAATATGTGAATACAGTTTTTCCTTTTCTTTTCCTACTCCCTGTCTCCGGCCCACGTTCCTTCCTCCGTCGGCACTGCGGTGGTGCTCCTGGACGCGATGCCTGGTGGAACACGCTACTAGCCCGGCAAAACATATCAACTGGTTAGCAGCGGCGGGATCGTCCACGCTTGGTCCTGGCTTGAGCAGTGGTGAGCGCTTGACTTTCTTTAAGAATCTGCCAGGCTGATAACTCTAGAAATTTTATCAGTACCTGTAGATTAATCTTCTGCACGTGCTCGCTAAAGCATTTCACGTAGCAGCTTATTTTTGAAAGTCCTCTTTCGAGAATTGCCATGGATTTGAGCAAGCTAAGGAAGCCAGAGTTGATTTTGCTGTGTGAAAAACTTGATATTGAGGTGAGGAAAAGTCACCGAAAGCCGCAGCTGATTGAGGCTATTAAGGAATGTGGGGCTGAGGGTGACGAAATTTTGGAGACCTGGGAGATCATTCAAGAGGGGATCAGGAAGGCTAATGAGGAGGCCGACAGGGTTTAAAAAGAACGCAAGGAGGCGGCCGACAGGATTGAAAAAGGACGCCTTTACCTCAAGGAAGCCGATGAAAGGCAACTTGCTCTAAAGCGTTTGGAGTTGCAAATTTTACTGGCGAAGCGCGCCGAGAGGAATTCGACATTAAATCAGGTTTTTTCGGCGCGAAAAGAAGTTAAAATCGTGAATGAAACCTGCGTGTCTTTTCCTATTGCCCGCGTCGCGATCGAGAGCCCGCTCGGGGTGCGTCTGACCGAGGAAGCCGTCTCCCAAAACCTGCCTAAGCAGCATCCCTCGATTTTCTCAAATCGCTCGGGTATGCTGCCCAAAGAAAAGGGCCTTAGTGTTGGAGATAACGCTGCGCAGGCCCTCACCATTTCGAAGGCTCGTGAATTCGCAGCGCCAGCAGAGCACGTAGTTGAAGAGGGCAAACCTGAACCTGTAAGCCCGAAGCCTGTAAATTCTCACGGTGATGAGCTAGAGCAGGCTTTATTACAAACTGACGATGAGACGAACGCCGGCGACTTATACCGTGACGGCTCCGCGATTGCTAGTGGCGCGCAAGACAAATCAACAGCGACCGAGGCAGCCGTCTCTCAAAACCTGCCTGAGCAGCATCTCTTCAGTTTTTCTAATCGCTCGGATATGTTGCTCAGGGAAAAGGGCCTTAGTTTTGTGGATCACGCTGTCCAGGCTCTCACTCGTGCAAAGGCTCGAGAAATCGCAGCGCAAGCCAAGCACCTGGAGGAAAAGGGCAGGAATGAAGCTTTAATCCAAGAGCATGTCCACAATGACGAGCCATCCCAGGACTTACTCACTTCTAGCACAGAGGTAAAGAGTGCCGATAGTAGTGCAGGCTATAGTGAGTCTTCCGAATCAGGCGCAAGTGATGAGCTGGGGCTAGGAAAGGAATTGAATACCAATCTAGTATTGCCCCATTCGGATGGCTTTCTCGAACTCCTTCGTGTGGACAGAGAAACGTTCGCCGCTGAGCAAGAGAAAGACCTAACTCTACCTGTAAGCCTGATAAACTCTCACAGTGGTGAGCCAGGCAAGGCTGGATCACAAACGGACGATGAGGCGGACGCCGGCGACTTAACCCGTGACGGTTCCGCGATTCCTAGTGACGCGCCAGGCAAATCAACAGCGAAGGTTTCCACAGAGCGGCAGCGCACAGAGGTAGCCAAACGGGAAGTGTTAATGAAGGGGAAAGTGCAGCTCATGTTGACTGCTGCACGAAAAACCAAACAACCGGGTAACCGCCCCAATTTGGCACCTCAGCGCTCAAGAGTTCGCACGCGCCGCTTGAAAGGAACACAAGCTAAGAGGACGCAACGCGCGAACTGAATCCGAGACAGGGGGATACGCTGGCACGGCATTCGCACTCGTTCGTTCCCTTCTCGCGTTCTTGTTTCTAAGCGTCAGACAAACTTCAGAACCGCGAGGCTTGGACGAGGAACAGTTCAGGGTCCCAAGCTGAAGTTCGTAGCCTTGTGTCATTTTGCACCTGCTAGAGCAGCTATCGGACCGCGGCCGCGCAGGGGGCGGCTTAAGAATAGGAAGCAGTAGATTTCTTGAGTCGCAACGCTGTTTGTGGGCGGATTCGAGGAATAATCCAGTCTGAGTTGAATGCTTGTCTCTTTTTTTCATTTAACTCCTGTACAGAAATGCAAGCGAAATTTTGGAGCTTGGCGTTGCGGGAACATTCAGCTCACACGCGTTGCAGAATAGGGCGAGATAATGACAACGCTGATGGCCTCAGCCGAAGCTTTCCTGTATAATGCCCTTTCCTGACTCCCCAGACGTTAATCCGCTAGGCAAATTTGTATTTTCATTTTTTGCTTTAGCGGGAATTATTTTTGTCCTGTTTGTATGTGTGTTCCGCAGCTCCACCTTCTCTGTATGCTCTCACGGGAGGTGGCTTTCTGAGACATAAACAGTGCTCCTGCACCCTTCAAAATCTTAGGAATTTTTCTTCCCTTTTGGCTAAACAAGCTCTGTGTATTCTGGTTTTGTCAAATTTGGGAACTTTCGGAGGAGGACGTCAATTTCACGCGACAGCTCATTTACTCGAAAGAGTCTTTGTTGACCGAAAACAGCTTGGCAGTTCTTAAAGTCGGTTTGGCGCTTTCTATTTGTTGGGCTTTGGACTTTTCTGGCTGAGACCATTACAGTTGTCAACGAAGCAAGAAGAACCATTGGGCCCAGCTGTGACCAAAACCAACGGATACAACTCCAGGTCTCTGCGCGCAGCAGCGTTGGCTGCAACCACTGCGAGACGTCTTCGGGCGGGGGACGTGCTGTTGTGACTCTACCCCCCCCCCCTAACTCTCTTTGTGTGTTCCAGTCACACCTGTATCCACTTAGGCCACGCACAGAGGCAGTGCGTGGTTCTGCGAAAGTGGCCTTTCTTCGTGCACGCGCTCCCATGCGACCTGAAAAGACAGGTGGAACCTAACACGAGGGACGTATACAACTCATGGATTCCACGTACCTCCACTTCTATTTATTTTTTATGCGAAGCATATTACTAGAGCTACACTACAGCCCGTCGAGCGCGGCGGTGGAGCTATCATTGACCTTCAGCGTGACCCCGTGACACCACGTGACATGACGTCTCAGCAGAGGAGAGATGGGCTGCCGGCTCGCGCGGTCGACCGCGGCGGTGGAGGCTCCACATCAGAGGCACGGCAGCTGACCACGTGACAACATGACGTCACAGCAGAGGAGAGATGGGCTGCCGGCTCGCGCGGTCGGCCGCGGCGGTGGAGGCTCCACATCAGAGGCGCTGCAGCTGACCACGTGACGCTACAGCAACGGTATAAAGCTGAGCTTGCCTGGCTCTCCGGGCACTTACGAGGCGGCCAGGTGTTGGGATGCCGCCTAGAAGCAGGGCTGATTTGAACGAGACTTCAGCGTGCCACAGAGACCGAAGAAGAGCGGGATGAACGTCAACCAAGGAAAGCCATGTATTACCAAGCCTAGCCATCAATATGCCTCGCAACTGACTAGGCTTAACCTTAGCTGAGCCTCAGCCATCTTTTTTTTATTCATTTAATTATTCACGTTGCCTCAAAGGCTCCAAACATGGAGTATTGTGTGACAGGGGGACTACATAAATAGGGGTAATAACAGGAGCATGAATGACATGGTTATATAATGCTGATTGACTGTTAGTACTCATTGAACATTAAGAACATCATTACACAATGTCAGCTGACTGTTAGTACTCACCATAAAACAATAAGAACATCATTACACAATGCCAACTGACTCTTAGTACTCACCATAAAACAATAAGAACATCATTATACAATAGTTATTGACGCGTCAGTAATTAGAAAAAAATGGCTGTTATTTCGGTCCTAAAAGAAGCTGGATCACGAATATCCTAACTCCCACGACGTGTTTTCCCGAGTTCCCCTTAAACGGCACCCAACACAGCAGTATTGACCCTGTGACCTTGTGTGTGCATCTGCCAGGGTGACACGACTCAACGCCTGCTGCAAGCCGCCGCGGTGGCACAGTGGTTATGGTGCTCGCTGCTGACCCGAAAGACGCGGGTTCGAAAGACGACCCGAAAGACGCGGCCTAATTTCGATGTAGGCGAAATTCTTGAGGCCCGTGTATTACTGTACGATGTCTTTGCAAGTTAAAGAACCCTAGGTGGTAGAAATTTCCAAAGCCCTTGACTACATCGTCCCTCATAGCCTGAGTTTTTTTTTCATTACTGTCACACCAGAAAACATCCCAAACACAGGTTACTATGTCATACATCCGACCACGCGTTCAATGGGTGTCCCTCAAGCACGCCTGAAACAACTACCATTCATGGCCTACGGGCAATAAAGAACAAAAAACCCTTCCTGGCATACGCGTTACTTTCCCACCTGGCGCGGTGGGGCTATTTTCTTTTTCTATTTACAATAATTGGGGTTTTTTCCGATGACGACGGGCGGAGCCGGGATTTCACCTGAACGAGCACCTTATGCTGTCGCTTAATACCTGCGACTGTCCAATAGACCTTTCACGGAATGCATCGCAGCTCGTGTTTCTGGTTAGATGGGCAAAAGATAGCGCGCCCCGAGGTGTCTCTAACAAGGAGAAGAAATTTAGGAGGGGAGCGATCACCCCAAGGCAAACCGGTTGAGAAGCAAAAGTGGACTATTTTGCCTGTGGAAGAAGTGGAGATTGGGCTAATTAGTGTAGATTCATAACGGTGGTTCAACAGCGCAAACACACCAAGGCCAAGATAGAGAGACGACACATGCACCTCTCTGGGCTAGCCCATGTGGGTCCCCGCTGCACTGCCGCCTGAGCCCCCCTGGAGGTCCCCTCTGAGAAGCCCATTCTGCTCCGTATGGGTCCCACAAAGGACCGAGGAAAGCCCCCTGTATCGTTTTTATGCATGCAGACCATAGGGGTCCCCTGCTGGTCCTATGCAGAAAGCCCACTGGGCTGCCCCTGTGGGTCCCGCGCGATGCCGAGTTGCAAATCCCGCACATATCCCACATCGGGCCCCCATGGGCTGCCCGTGTCGGGCCCACAAGGGCCCGAAATTCAGAGCCCCGTTTGTGCTACTGGGGTGTATAAGTGAATATGTCCGGTATTTTTTTTATGGGTAAAACTAATGGATGTTGTTTTGCTGACATCGAACTTCATTCCCCATTTTTCACACCTATTTGCAATGCTATTTAATGAGATGTTTAGTCTAATTTGGTCGTCCAGGTACCTAACGGTTTTGTTTACAACACAGTTGTCTGTGAAAAGTTCAACAAATGATGGGATGTCGTTGATGTAGACGAGAAAGAGCAATGGGAGTAGTACTTAGATACTGTTTCGCGCAAAAATCTTTACAGGGATTGGATAACGACGCTCTTCCCGCCCTCGATCAATTGATCGTTCTGTCTACTTTGGGCACATGGATCATGATGTTTTAAAGCGAGTGCATAATATGTCAATTTCTCCTTGAGCCAAAACATTTTTTTCTAAATTGCACACCGAAACACAACTTGTCAATACGCTGCTCGATAAGAAAAACATTTTTGTGCGTTCTGTAAAAAGCCGCTTGTGCAATGTGCCTGAAATAATCGAACTTTTTCTTATAGACTGCGAAGACGCGATTTTGTTTTCAGATGTGTTGCAGAGGACGCTACAGAAAGATTTTCTCCTAAATTCCTACAGTGTGCGCTACCTTGTGGTTTCCCAATCTGATTCGAAACGCTATGATATGATTCTCCTGATTGGACTTCATAGCCTTTGGAAAAGGCGCATGCAAGGCCGTAACGTTGAGCCTGTTGTATCGCCCAGATTTCATTTTAGCCGATTGTTGCTGCAGGTAACGGACATATACAAAGAATTGGACTTTTTACCGGATTGCTCAAGAAGAACTCTAGTTTGGGCTAGTTGGTTCATGATTCAACAGGAAAACGGCGCAAAAGACGTGGAAAAAGAGACAAACACGATGTCCTTGGTCCTGTCGTGTTTGTCTCTTTTGTCCACGTCTTTTGCGCCGTTTTCCTGTTGAATCATTTACCGGATTGGTTTCTTCTCCCGATGTGCTGCATAATACAGCCTTGTCGGCCTTTTAGTTTTTTTTTATCATGTTTGTGCCACGTGGCGCCTACCTAGGTGCTGTGTAAGAAGTTTTTTTCGTGTGTACACACACACACACACACACACACACACACACACGCACGCACACACGCACGCGCGCGCGCGCACACACACACACACACACACACACACACACACACACACACACACACACATCTATATCCTTTCTGTACATAACAATGTAAAATAAATACCATGAAGGAAAAAAAAGCTGGCATGGCGGAGTGGTTAGCGTGCCTGTCTCGCACTCCGGAGACTCTGGTTCGATTCCCCAACTCGAACAATTTCCTACCCGGTTTTATTTATTTATTTATTATTCTTGCAGCATCACTATACCATCCCTATAATTGGTTGCGTGGTTGCTAGCCAAAGTACAATTGGCCCCGTTTGAAATTCGCCCACTGTGACGACACGACCATTTCGACAAAATGAAAAGCGTGACATTTCTGTCGTCAACTTCTGCTTACAACAATGAGGCATTAAAGGCTTCCGCCTTAGAAAATTGGCTGTGGCTTAGCTCTGGTTAAAGCTAGAGTGACGCGATGGCTACAGCCGGCCGCGTGGGAGTCGCTGAGTCGAACTGCAAAGTCAGTCTTTCGCCGCTGCATTTCGCTGGGCATTCCTTCTTCATCTTCGTCCCTGGACGTGGATTAACAGTTACGGCGCAATTTCCTATCCTTAAATTAATTTTCTTCCTTGCTGCCCTTCTTTATTCTTTCACTCCCACTTCCTCCCTTCCTCTACAAACGGACGACGGGTGTCGACTGTCCACCGAGATATGCGAGACAGTTACTGCGTAATTTCCTTTCCTGAAGTACAATTTTTATTTTCTTCATTACGGCCCCTCATTTTCTTTCTTCTTTCACTTCCTCCCTTCCTTTACGGTGCGGTTCAGGTGTCCACCGACATGACAGAGGATTACTGCGTCATTAATTATCGAGCTACAGCCCATGACTACACTTAGGCTTCGCTGTAGTTAAGCCATGTAATGCTACAACCAAGTTGCCCGTAACCTTGAGAAAGCACGAAATAAAGCATGACTAAACGTTGTCTTTCCTGCCCCCTCAGCGCCTCTCTGAACTCTGCCGAAAGGTAATGAAAAAGAAAAGAGGAAGATCGTTTGGTCCATTAGCGGCATGCGCGGAAAGCGTTGACTATTCCGTCCAATTATCTTGCGGTAAGGCATAGTGCGGCCAGACTGGCCTATATATCATTGAAGGTCTAATGGAACACAAATTGTTCAACACGGACGTACCTCTGGAACCTGCCACTTCATTGTTAAAATTGTGACCCTAAAAGCCATTCTGCCGAAAGTTCGAAGTCATCAAACTCTTATTATGCCGGAATAAACTGACACGCGAAACAGTAGAAGCCGCGAAGATTTTGTGTCTCAAAGGTGCATGATGTGCTTATGCACCCTGGGTTTCACTCTCTCTCGGATAAAGAGGTTGCCTTTGTCTCTTGCTCTTGCTCACATTGGCTTTTAGCGAGGAGTTTTTGCATTCTTTTAATTTCCCTATTTTATCGCCCACTTTCTTTTTAACTTTTAGCCTTGACAACTGTGTTAATTTTCCACATATTCTAGCATTCTTTTTATACTTTTAGTGTTTAATGCACCTCAGCTTCTCCGTTAAACCATCTTAATATTCTTCACCATTGTTACTCATGCGCGTTTTACTTTGTTGATGTATGTGATCATCCTAACTACATCTTCATTCCTTCCTGTCATTCTAAGTAGTCGCTATGCACTCCTTCGGTCTGAACCCGCCCTTTCTATTTTAGAAAAAAAGTTTGGTCATGTCATTCCTCCGTGTTAATCGTTGCTGTGGTGAAGAAGCGTTTTCTGTGCTATTAATCCCTGCTCTGATCCCCTCTACCTGATGGTTTGTTTAATGTTAAGAAAGCTTGGCTGGCGGTTCTATACCGCGCAGTATCCTTGAAGCATTTTTGATATTTTGTTGTTTTACTTTGCTGTGTCATCCCTCTCTGCCATGTGCGTTAATTTCATATCCCTCGTGGTAGTTTGTCTTGAGGATATATATGCAGTGGTTCGACGGCCTTCTGCAATAAAGCTGAAGTTAAGCGCCTATGTCTTCGCGTTTTATGTTCCGGTCGTGTGTGTCTAAGTCATGTTCACCAATACAGATCGTAGCTCTATTTAGAGAAAGTAATAGGATCCGAATGAAGCAGAGTGTCTGTCAGAGAAACGGGATTTCTCCAGCAGTATTAAGGCGAAAGCCTTTAATGGCTCATACTGTCGTGACGAAAACGTGTTAGCAAATTTATCCCCGTTTCAGATTGGTGGAAATAGTCGTGACGTCACAGCGCGCGAATCATGACGGGTGTCCACCGAAATATGTAGAGACAGTTACTGCGCAATTTCTTTTCCTCAAATACAATTTTCATTTTCTTCATTACGGCCCCTCGTTCTCTTTCTTTCACTCCACTTCCTCCCTTCCTGTACGGTGCGGTTCAGTTGTACACAGAGATGACAGAGAATTACATCCCCATTTCCTTTCCTCAAAAAGCGTTGCGTTCAAAGGGCAACGCATCGCGCCAAACGGGTGGTGGCGTTCCGTGACGCCCTGGCAGCGCTACTACACTAAGCGTAGAGAGTTGGGCTAGTTGGTTGGTAGTACTATTGCGAGACATTCCAGCGGCTAAAAAGACGAGGACGAAGGTCCTGTCATGTCACAGGACCTTCGTCCTCGTCTTTTTAGCCGCTGGAATGTCTCACAATTGCGCTACTACACGCTGTCGCGTTCCACTTCTAAAGGCGAAGATTAAACTTGAGCAACACTTGTTGTTGGGCTAGTTGGTAATACATACTTCTGAAGGAACCAGCGCACAAAACACAACGGAGAAGAAAAAGGCGGAACACGACGGACAGGAGCGCTGAACCTACAACTTTATTTCGGAAGTACAGATGCAACGTATATACATAGCCATGTCAGGGGGGCCGTGCCACACAAGGAAAGAAAGAACAAGTGGAATCTACAAGGTCATGAAGAGACAAGCGACACAAGCAAACCAAAGATCTTAACTAATATAACAAGGGAAGTTGAGAAGTTTCAATGGAGGCAAGACAAACAACAGGGAAAAAACAAGCAAAAAACGCCAGACCTCGTGAAGATGAAAATTGATACTGATAATAAAAACCGATAAAAACAAAAAGATAAAAACCAATAAAAGCGATAAAAGCAATAAAGTTAACAGGGCAATGGAAATGAAAAAGATAAGATGCCAGCAAGTAACACGGCAAAAATACTAACAGCTAAAATTATGTTTTCTGTTTCTGTGGGTTTTACCTTTTAGCTGTTAGTTTTTCCGCGATGTTTTCTTAATTTTAGCTGTTAGTATTTTTGCCGTGTTACTTGTTGGCATCTTATCTTTTTCATTTCCATTGCCCTGTTAACTTTATTGCTTTTATCGCTTTTATTGGTTTTTATCTTTTTTTTATCGGTTTTTATTATCAGTATCAATTTTCATCTTCACGAGGTCTGACGTTTTTTGCTTGTTTTTTCCCTGTTATTTTTCTTGCCTCCATTGAAACTTCTCACCTTCACTTGTTATATTAGTTAAGATCTTTGGTTTGCTTGTGTCGCTTGTCTCTTCATGACCTTGTAGATTCCACTTGTTCTTTCTTTCCTTGTGTGGCACGGCCCCCCTGACATGGCTATATATATACGTTGCATCTGTACTTCCGAAATAAAGTTGTAAGTTCAGCGCTCCTGTCCGTCGTGTTCCGCCTTTTTCTTGTCCGTTGTGTTTTGTGCGCTGGCTCCTTCAGAAAAGATTAAACCTCATTACTTGGCAGTTAATTAATGCACCAACAGAATGTGAAGTGAACAATCGCGTAGCAGAATGCAGCACTCAAGCTTTCGCCTTTCACCACTTTAGCCGCTAAAGTTCCTCGCAATTTTTTTACAACTTGTTTGCGGGAGACATTCCTAGATCTAAATAGGCAAAACTTGGGGATATGAGTTAATAGTGAATACCTTAGCGATCTTTAATTCGCTGATCACACTGTCTTGTTTAGCAACGCAAGCAATGAAGTGCGTAAGATAATCAAAGGCTAAACATGCAAATCAGAATGGTGTGTGTAAAAAAATTGTTATTCAGAAAGCTAAAGTAACGTTTCGCAGTTTTACCTGGTAGCAACAATTTATGCTTGGAAAAGAAGCGTTGGAAGTAGTAAGAGCATATATATACATGAGGCAAGTAGTGACCGGACACCTGTACCACGAGAGCAAAATATCACGTAGAATAAAATAAGGTGGAGTGCATTTTGACGGTAAACTCAGATCGTGATCGAGCGAGCATTCTTGCTGACTAGTTGGTGCTGCAAGATGCGACTAATTAAGCACTGAGGAGTTCACAAGAAGGCACGCAAGACATTCACCCGCGCTACTGGTGAATATCTGCTTCCGTTCCTCATCAGATTCTTGCGCTGAATGATTTGCATCTTCCAGCACCAACTAGTCCGCGAGGATTCACTTGACCATGATCAGAAATGCGCTCCATCCCATTGTTATCCTCATAGCTATTTCGCTGTCGTGGTCCAGGTCTGCGGTCCAGATCTGGGGCTAACGAAAAGCATTTAACTTAAATTCAGGACAACACAGCCAGCTATGCGCAGATAAATTATAGTTGTGAAGTTAAAGAGAGGAAAATAGCAGTGTGGGTGAGGGAAAAAAAACGCGGTTTATTCGCATGCTAGCAGAAATCCAGTAATAAAGGGCTTGCAGAGAGAAGGTAACCGATATCAATGAAGAGTAACAGATTTCATTAGAAGCCAAACGTAGCACAGGGCGGGGGAAAGTGAGGTGGGTAGATGAGATTCGGAATTTTCCGCTGATATTGTGACCGCACCTAGCAGAGGAGAGATTTGATTGAAAGGATACGGGAAAGACCTTTGTTCTGCAGTGGGCGAAGTGAGGTTGATAACAATTACGACGCTATACGAGTATATTAAAACCGCAAATCGCAACTTACTTTTCAAAAAGTTAGAATTGTATGGTGTACGTGGTGTCGCACTTAATATGATGGAGTCTTACTTTGAGAACCGTAAACAGTACGTATCTGTAAATAACTGGCCGGGTTTCATCGACTAAAACAAAATAGTTTGGTGTACCACAAGGCAGTATTTTGGGGCCTTTTCTTTTTAACATTTTCATAAATGATATCACACAAATTGATCAGTCTGTAAGGTATATAATCTACGCTGATGATACCAGCTCATTTATTGCAGATAGTGATATTGACTCTCTTTTCCACTGTGGCAACTAAGTTTTATCTAAGTTAACTGCTTGTACTTTTAGTAATAGACTAACTATTAATATTAAGAAAACAAAAGCTGTAGTTTTCAGATCAAAAGGTAAGAAACTGGAACAAGGCCATTATCTCTACTTAAATGGAAAACCATAGACATCGTGAGTAACTTCAAAACTCTAGGAATTATATTTTCCGAGCACATGCTGTGGGACTTGCAATTCGACTTCATAACAACTAAACTAGCTCGCACCACAGGTTTGCTTTATCGCCATCGCGGCGTACTTCCATTTAACGTCAGACTTTGCTATACGGTACACTTTTCACGTCCACTGTACGTTACTGTTTTCTCGTGTGGGGAAATAGTGCATGTAAAAATATTGCTAAACTTGGTCGTGTTCAAAAGAAAATTGTAAGAATTATTACAAACTCACCTCCAATATGTTCATCTATTGCACTTCTTAAAGAACTAAACTTAGTAAACATGGAACACTATTATGAATTCTGTTTATGCAAGGCCCTAGTGAAAGATAAAAACAAAGTAACTTCCTCTTGCAGTTAGCAAACATAGGTCATAACATTCACCTATACCACACACGACACACAGAACTCTGGGAAGCTCCCTCATCACGAACAAACTATGGAATGCAAATGTTGTGTAATGTAATTCCATGTTAGGAGAAGGTAAGTGACGCCAACCAAGTAAAATACAGGAAAAACACGACGTTTCGGGACCGGCTCGGCCCCTTCTTCACGGTGTGACTACGGGCGAGCGCAGCTTGGCTTTTTAAGCCCCTGTGTGGAGGATCTGCGGGTCAATGGCCGCAGCCCATGGACGTAGGATGAGGGGAGAGTCCCCAGGGAACGATTAACATTCTCTCGTGTTTGCTGTATGTGCCACGACTCGAGTAGAAGCCTCCTGCGTGGGTTAGCTTCCGTTTCCAATACAATGGTGCTGTCGAAGTCAATTGGGTGGTCACACCCTTCACAGTGTTCGGCCACGGCGCTGCGTTGACGATTCATGTGACGGACGTCCGCTTTGTGTTGGTTCATCCTTTCAAAGGATGAACAAAGCGGACGTCCGTCACATGAATCGTCAACGCAGCGCCGTGGCCGAACACTGTGAAGGGTGTGACCACCCAATTGACTTCGACAGCACCATTGTATTGGAAACGGAAGCTAACCCACGCAGGAGGCTTCTACTCGAGTCGTGGCACATACAGCAAACACGAGAGAATGTTAATCGTTCCCTGGGGACTCTCCCCTCATCCTACGTCCATGGGCTGCGGCCATTGACCCGCAGATCCTCCACACAGGGGCTTAAAAAGCCAAGCTGCGCTCGCCCGTAGTCACACCGTGAAGAAGGGGCCGAGCCGGTCCCGAAACGTCGTGTTTTTCCTGTATTTTACTTGGTTGGCGTCACTTACCTTCTCCTAACATTAAATTTCCCAACCAGACAGACTTCTGTCGAATGTTTTCTTTTGAATGTAATTCCAAGACAGTTAAAAAATCTTAATAAAGGCCATACAATGCATTAACATATTAGAAACCTTGACGTCTTGTACAGTTGATTTTATTTATGGTATATGAATTTTGATGAATGCGGTTAATGTGTATATGTCTGTGTGAAAGTGGTGTGTATTATGTCGACATTTTTTTACACGGCAATGGAAAATTGCCACTCTCTGGTTTCTCAAATTTGCATGTTATTACAGTATTTAAAGAGTTGTCATGTGTTTTGATAATAATTGTTATCTAATTACTCTAATGGCTTTACAAAATATGTAACTGCTAATGTTTCGCGCATGTACTGTGTCTGCCCTTGTCCATATGTAATAGGGGGTGCGAGCTTGTCAAGCTGCCCGTAAGGCAGCTTTTTTCTCTCGCCCGCTCATGTCCTTTCTTGTACATGAAATAAATTAAATGAAATGAAATGAAAGTGGACTCAGTACCTCTTATGTACTTCGCGGGTGTACAAAGAAATATTACATACGCACAGACGCTGTCATTTATTAAGTCGTTGTGATTTTGATGTTGTATGCCGAAAAACTATGGAGAACACCATAGTGTGACACATTGCGTCACAGATAGTAACTGTGGTCGCTGACGCAGTCACAGAATAAACCGCAGGATTAGCGAGTTAGCGACGCCCCTTGCAGGTAGTGAAATGGCACCGAACACGCTGACTGTAATCCAGAGAAACTACCTGTCCGCCTTGCGCGCTCTACGTAACGTTCATTAAGGAAGTCATATTCTTACATGATGTGGGCAACACTTACCCTAAGCCACCGCTGTGGCTCGGCAGCTGACCTGTAAGACGCGGGTTCGAATGTTGGAGGTTCGTGTACTTTGCGATGTCAGTGCACGTTGAAGAACCCCAGGTCGTTGAACTTAACCCGGAGCCCTACGCTGCGACGTCCGTCTTAGCCAGGGTCTCGTTCTAACGTTATACCTCTAAACTAGTAAACCATTAATTGCTGGACGCTGGAGCCCTTATTCCCAATTATAATTAGGCACGTAGTTAGCCAATTTAACATTATTAGAAGCAAAATGAATTTTTTGCTTTTTCTAGCTCTCAACACGGCCGGAGTTTATGAAGCTAGCTGCATGGGCTCTATTTTTCTGCACGTCCTGCAAATGCACTGCTGCTCAAGAAAACTTCACACTGGTGATCCTCCACACCAACGACGTTCACGCAAGGCAAGCATCGCCGTGGAATGCATACTGACACGATACGATGAATTTTGCAAACCCTCTATGTTTTCTTTAAATGAACGTCATCTGCTGGTAAAAGGCGTAGATTCGGTGGATTTGAACTCGCCGCACTGCTCTATGTCATCTTCTCAGCCTTGGGTACCATCTTGTGCAACTTACATGTTTCAAGCCGCGTTGAAATAAAATAACCTGAACGCGTATGTCCCCTTTGAAGTGAAATGGATGCGGATTAGGAGGAGCGTTGCTGCAGTATATTTATGACTCTGTGTCTCTCTCTACACTGAATAGACAGTGCGTGGGGTTTTAATAGGGGTAGGAGGGATAATACACATTTTCCCCATTTACTGTGCACAGGTGTTTTAGACGCGTGCTTTCTCTAACAGCCCCTGAATATTTAAGTTGACGTGGGTGGGGGCTCCCCTCATGGGATTCTGGGGAAGGCGACTTCTGGAAGGCGGAGGTGCGTTTCTGTCCACTGCCGCAGATGCAGCCTCTGGTGGGTAAGTTTGATGGAGGCCTTCGGGTGGGGCGGAGAGTGGAGGTGGGTTGTTCCACTTCTGGAGGATGGAGACGGATAGTTGGGATCTGGGTGGAAGCTTCACTCGTTTCCTCTCGCACGTCGACGCCGCGATTTGCAGAAATGAGTCTATCTGCTGTCGCACTAAAAGGCCAATAAAATGTACAATAACATGGAAAATGGAGCAAAAGAAACAGAATAAATGAAGGAAAGAAAAGACAACGGAGGTTACGGTTTAAGGGGGTTAAACGTCCCAAAGCGACTCAGGCTATGAGGGACGCCTTAGTGAAGGGCTCCGGAATAATTTCAACCACTTGTGGTTCTTAACGTGCACAGACATCACAGAGTACACGGCCCTCTAGAATTTCGCCTCCATCGAAATTCTATCGCTGCGGCCGGGATCGAACCCTCGTCTTAGGGTCAGCCGCCGAGCGCCAAAACCACTCAGGCACTCAAGCAGCTTGAGAATGGAGTAAAAGAACGAATGTAGTGGCATAATTCTTATTCGTAACAAAAGAACGCCGATGTAAAAATTACGTTTCATTGCACCTGGATTAGGTTTTTACAAGAAGTACAGCATGAAAGCTCATTAAGTATTTTGACGTGGCTATATATTACACTGACACAAAATATACAAAAAGTGGTGTTTCTTAGGCGGTTCAGGGAATAAACAGTTGCGGCGGGTACTCAAGAGTGCCAACGTGGTTTGAATTCGAAAGGATTTTCTCACCGTGATCTGTGCTGCAAGGTTGATTAACGAATCCTTCCTTCCTTTCTAAAGACACATCTGATGCCTCGTACATCCATTCAATAGGTTAGGTTGGTTTATGGGGTTTAACGTCCCAAAGCGACTAAGGCTATGAGAGACGCCGTAGTGGAGGGCTCCGGAAATTTCGACCACCTGGGGTTCTTTAACGTGCACTGACATCGCACAGTACACGGGCCTCTAGAATTTCTCCTCCAAAGAAATGCCAGCCGCCGCGGCCGGGATCGAACCCGCGTCTTTTGGGTCAGCAGCCGAGCACCATAGCCACTGAGCCACCGCGGCGGCCCCATTCAATTGGTTGGGACAACCAAAATGAAAGATAAATAGTAGCCCCTTCCTGCACAACTGAAGTAAAATAGGCTTACTCTTATTTCCTATTAAAAATAACAAAGGTAGCCCTTCGGCAATGTTAAATTTTGGCACCCGAAGGCGGAAAAGCAAAATAAGGGGTGGGGAGGCTACTGCAACGACCCACAGCCGAGGGAGCGGGCCCGGAGAGACTCCTCTGATCTCCCCTCGGAATTAGCGGTAAGGATGGCCTATAAGGCTGTTAGGAAACGGGTCTTTGGAATTTTCACGGGAAAGGGGACGGCGACGTTTTTGCTCTGATCATTGAATCGGTCTTGACTTCATTACTAGCCTGCCTGGCCAGGGCAAGGAGGGCGTCAAGATTGCCCAGTGGTGCGACCCTGACTCACGGGATGCCCGACCACCCAGAAACGCAATGGGCCCGACCCCAGGAGACAGGAGAGCCTAAGATGTGGTCAGCTGACTGGGGCCCCTTCAAGACTAAAGTGGTGTTTCCAACTTTCTAGCTGTCCAGTGCTATCCGTGGTTTTTCAAACACCGGAAGTTGATACGGTTCAGTGGAGGCTTAGATAGCCTATCGACCGTCCGTGCCATGAGCTAACACCTCCAAGGGACCCCCACCAGTGCTTCCAACCAACCAACCGCGCACTTATTTCCTCCCCTAGCTTCCTCCGCCCCAACAAAGAAGGTAGTGCTCCAGGCAGAGCTTATAGTGAGATGACCCGGGCCTACTCCGCCGGTACTCCACAACATCGACGAATTTTGCGTTCGGTCGTACTGTGACGTTCCCGCCTGTCGGGGGTCAGTCACAATGCAACACAGTTGTTTGTTGCTATCTACGGGTTCTGCTGAAGCGAGGAGAATTGAGCCAACACACAACGCCTCCGAGTCAACCTAATTTATTTACACTCTGCCTGAAGGTGAAACTGGGAGTTCCGCTCACCGCTGTCTTGTACTAGGCGTCGGTGCTGTCCGGCCAACAGGTGCCTCGCTGCTTGGCTGCTCTGGCGGGGATGGCGCTCTGCCTGGTGACGGTCCCCCGTTTCGGTGACTATGACGGGTGATGGCGTCAGGCTTCTTGGGCGTCTCAGCTGGCTGTACTCTGACGGGTTGTGGCGTCCGGCTTCTTGGGCGTCTCGGCTGGCGGTCAGTTTGCAACGGATGCCCTCGGGTCCGGCCTCACCGACTACAGACCAGCGCGATCTCCGTCCGTTTACTTCGCCGTCTCTGCTCGTTCTCCCCTCGTTCTGCCCTTTGTCTCTGTCCCCAACGCGTCACTCTGAGGACTCCCTTTCTTTCCTTCGGTGTCCTCCTCGCCTCCTCTGCTGGGAGCCCTCTTGGTGCTAACTTGCCGGCCTCCCCCGCCACCTCGAGCCGTTAGTAAGGCCGTTGCGTTTCAAGACACTGCTGGCCTGTGGGCCCGCGAACTCCGGGAAACTGTTTGTGCTGCGAGCGTTCCGGCCTACCCTCGGCGCCGCAGGGTGCCGGCCTCTTCGCGAACGCGGAGCTCATGTTCAGCCGAAGACGCACTCCTCTCGAAGTTGACATATTTATGAGGGTCACGGCTGTCCTCTCTCCTCTCGCACCAGAACCCGGGGTGGTCTCTTCCAAGAACCGCGGCTTGGTCGCGACCACGGCATTCGCAAACTCGGCCGTCAACGGACAAAGCGAGTCTTCCTCTAGTAGCGGAAGAGAGCAGCTGCTCGGGGAGCCAGTCTGTACTTTCCAAGGGCCTGGGCCCTCTTTTCTTTTTGGTTAACTTCCCTTAATAAAGACCCAACTCCCAGCCTTCTCCGAGTCCGCAGCCTGTACCTCACAACAAGGCCGTCTGCAGGCGTGCATGCGCGCACACACAAACGCACAAACGTGCCTGTCTCTGCGCCAAAAGGGGGGGGGGGGGGGGGGTAGTTGGGGACGCGCTGCAAAATGGGTCGCAGGGATCTGTGGTCGCGCTGGGCTCCCCGCGCGGCCTCTCCTCCGTTGCCCTCTGGCTACTTCACACGTATTTCTGCTGCGCCCGCCGCATTCCACACAACCGCCTTCGCCGACGGGGCAGGGCGATAATTTTGAAGCCAGACACAGTGTCTCGGGTGCTAGTCGATGAAGCGAGTTCTTTTGGGCCATGCCTAGGCCTCCCGTACACAGTCCTTCACAGTACTACAACCATCCTCCTCGGTGTCCCTCAACGACCTTTACGGCACTGCGGTCGGCCATGACCATTACCCTGAGGGCATCGTTTAGAGCCCGGCTACTGTGAATCGCCGCGCGGACCTCGTATCTTCAGAACCAGATACCGGCACATCGGTAGCCAGACGTGCCCGCCCCGACGTGCAGAGGGAGTCGTAGGGAAACGCATACACACAATACTAGGTTCACCTTTATTCGCCAAGAAACAGCACGGTTTTGTGGAATACGGGTTGCTTGCTCACCTTGCAATCCTCGGTCGACCTTTGGAAGAAAGTTTCACGCAAGAGCGTTGCAGCTCGTTCGGTCGGAAAGACGTCGCGGACACCTAGGGTTGACAGGAAGCCTCAGGAGCCTAACGGAAACATTCCCAGGAGTTTGAAGTCGAAAAAGAAATTCCCTTGCATTGAGTCGAACCCACGATCTCTGCATGCCAGACTCGAACGCAACCCAAGTGCCTCAAATGGCCTTTTTTATTTCTTTATTGCATGGAAATAATGCCGAAAAGAAAATCTAAGCATGCTTACGCCACAAAACACCAGGCCACCATACCCTGGCATGACACAACATTCCAAAAAATCAAAAGTCTGGGAGGCATACACGTGCATCCAGACAGGGCAGCCAGCTAGGCGGCTCATGCAGGGCAGCATATACTCCTCGCACCCAAGCGCATAGTTCACGAAACAAAGTTTTCGACGACCGTGGTGATTCGGCATGGCGGTCCATGATGCGGCTCTTCAGGAGACTAAATAGTCCTAGCAACATAAATAGATCATATGACACAGCAGAGTTTTTCTCCACAGGCAAACAACGGAAGCTGTAGGGTGTGATGTCAATGTGCTTCTTAATTGCTCGTTGTAATATGTACCAGAAGGACGCAGCATCAGTGCACACAATAGAGAGAGAGAGAAAAGGACGGAAAGGCAGGGAGGTTAACCAGGCGATGCCCAGTTGGCTACCCTGCACTTGGGGAGGGGAACAAAGGGGAAAAAGGAAAAAGAGCAGCAATGAAATGAGTTTTCTAAGTGTCCAGCGACCACTGTGTCACGGGGACAGAGGGCGCGCACTGAAAACTTAAAGATTATAGGCGGGAATACAACCCCGAGTCCCTTAAGAAATTCAGGAGCGCTTTCACCGCTTTCCTTTGTGAGGAAGGTTGTGTCCAAGGCCCCAGTACGTTGGACTCTTAAAGGACGCGAGTCCAAGCGGTGCAGAGTAGCAATTAGGAAACGGCGCTCTCGCTCAAAACGAGGGCAGTCACAGAGGAGGTGTCCGATCTAGAGCACTGCACGGGCCTCAGTCTGAGGCCCAAGCCCGGCCCGGGCCCGAGACCTGAAGCCCGAGCCCGGCCCAGGCCCACGGCTTCAAGCCCGGGCCCGGCCCAGGCCGGCTGAAGTATCGCTCTAGCGAGCCCGTCCTGGCCCGTGAATCCAGAAGTGAAGCCCAGCCTGGGTCCGGCCCGGCCCGCTTGCTCACTGTGATCAAGTAGACTGCTACTAGACCGATAAGAAACTGGTCGGCAAAGGTTCTGAAACCACAGTTTGGCTTGCAAAAAGTGCGTTCTTTTTAACCCTGAAGGAAGTGATTAAGAGCAGTTCTCGCCAGGCCCGTCTTTTGGACAGTGATCTCGTGAAAGTGCGCAAAGATAAACTTGCAAGTTCTGAGAGCAAAATAAAAAGGGCTGCATACGGGCGTAATAGACTACTTCGCATTCCCCCACGATTTTAATCAGTTATATTTGGTCGCCTGGAAGTATAAACATTAAAGCTGCCTAGCAAGCACTGGGATGTCATTTTTTTTAGTGAACGCGATCTCACAGGTTGAATTCATAGCCGAACTGGTCGCCTTTCAGCAGAAACGAACAGCTAAAAGGCTTGAGTATTTCACGGTGTATGTTTTGAAGACTATAAGCGTCCTAAACTAATATGTTCTTCCCGAATGCATTTCTAATAGTGTATAGGCATGTCTTGGGATGATGAACGATCAATGGCCAATTAAGACCGGGTGAATTTTATTCTTACTGGTGGAGCAGAACATAACGCGCGAACCACGTAACAACTTACAGGGCAAAAGACTTGTCATGACAACCAGGTTGAAGAAGCCAGGAGGGTTATATGTGGTTATCAGAGGAGATTTACAAACTCTCGCGATCTTTCGTGGCTGTTTCATTTGGAGACGTTGCGGTCAGCTGATCAAAAATAAAGCCAAGCGCACTTCAGTTTGCGAGTTTTCTCACATGAGAAAAATATAGCTATAAAATAAAAGTTCGTTTTTGGGGCTTAAGGGCCCAAGGGGAGTCAGGCTGTGAGAGACACCGCAGCAGAGGTCTCCGGATCATTTCGACCACCTGGGTTTCCACAACGAGCAATGATACTACAAAGTACACTCATGGCTGTCATGCCTACCGCCTAAATAGAAATGCGGCTGCCGAGGCTAGGAGCAAACCCTGCTTCCCCGGCTCAGTAATCAAGCGCCTTGACCACTAAGCCACCGCGGCGTGAAAATAAAGAAATAAATATGTCAATGAATAAAGCTTAGTTTTTTTCTCAGCACGTACTATAACCCATTGCTCATCCGTGTCGCTGCTCCAATGCCGCAGTTGTGTACTTCACTCAGCAATAGCGAATGAATAGTCGGACACCAGCGGTTTCTGTACGGACCCAAGGCCGACTCGGATCCGCAGCTGTAAGCCCGAGCACGGCCCGGGCCCGCAACTTCAGGCCCGGGCCTGGCCCAGGCCCGACAAAACAGATCATGCCCGAGCCCGTGCAGTGCACTAGTCCGATCGTTTCATCAAAACCACACTGGTCACACGCTGGAGAGTCTGCTATTGCGATGAGATGGGAATAGGCGTTTGTGAACGCCACTCCCAGCCACAGGCGGCATAACAGCGTAGTATAACCGCGGGGGAGACCGATTGGTATATGATGTTGAAGCAAGAGGTTGAAGTGGTGCGAGCGGGGTGTCCAACCTCCATGGGCAGACCACGACGTTACAGTCAGGTTTTGGGCGAGCAGTTGAAGGTGCCTTGCTGCGTCAGCTCTTGTCAGTGGTATGCGGACAGTGTTTGTTGTATCGTGAGCCGATCGAGCAGCATCGTCAGCTAAGGCGTTACCAACAATGCCGCTATGGCCTGGTACCCACTGGAAGATGATTTCATGATCTTGTTCGATTGCCTGGTGGTGCAGATATCGTATCTCCGCTACAAGTTGCTCATGGTCGCTATGTCTCAAGGCAGATTGAAAACGTTGTAGGGAAGCTTTTGAATCACAGAAAACAGCCCATTTTTGAGGTGATTGTTGTGAGATATACTGTACCGCCGCAAGAAGGGCGGCCAATTCTGCTCCAGTAGAGGTAGTCCGATGCGAAATTTGTTGGTGAATTTGAGTCGGTCGCGCAGGAACGACCACAGCGCAAGCAGAACTAGTAGAGGTTACTGATCCATCTGTATAGACGTGAGTACGGTCCCAGTATTCGAAGTGGAGCATGGACAGTGTCAGTTGCACAATAAAAATGGGCAGTGGCTTAGCTCAGCTATTCCAGGATAAGCGTAGCGAGAGCTACAGTTCCGCCGGGGTTTCGGAAAGATTGACATCCCAATGCGAGACCAGTCTCTTACATCGAGGACATCAGTTTTGGTTAGCAGTCGGTGTGAACACACATCGGACACGTGACTTTTCAATGACCTAACGTTCAGCAAAGGTATCGAGTAAGTTGTGGCGGGGTTGTCGAGCAGCGCTTCAGAGCGTGCATACGACGTGTCAAGGGCGTGCCGGTCGAGTCGCTCAAATTCTGGTGCAAAGCCTAACCGGGATTCTAGATCCGGAGATAGGAGCAGTGGTTTTGCTCTCTCCTTCTACCCTTCTCCGGTTGCCGCGCATGCGCATTCACACGCGGCCCCGGCGGGAGCAGTCGGGCCAGCGCGGCTCCTCGCGCTGCGGCGAACTCTCACGTCATGCTCCGCGCGCCAGCTATTCCTCTCTAGTTTCGCGCATGCGCACCCTCGGCCTCCCAGGCTCACGGCGAAATACTCGACTGGGTAGCGTAGCGTAGCTCTGGCTACAAAACAATGGTCAATTGTCTCTAGTGTACTGCACAGGCGGCAATTCATCGTCCATGGCGCAAGCATTGGCGCTAGTTTGTTAGAAAGGCACCATGTCAACGAGTTCTGGTGTGTATGACAGCAAAGTGTGTTGGGATGTGTACTGATGGGATAGTAGTTAAAAAATAAGATTAATGTAAGGGTGGTTTATTGGGTGACGCTGAGGGCGCCGGAAGCAGCGGTGAAGCAGTGGTGTTCCGCCGTTGGTCAGGCTGAGCACGGTCTCTCTCGGAGCGATGGCAGAGCGGCTGGGCTAATGTCCATCTTGTTCACACTAAAAATAAATATGCTAATTAGGCGTCAGAAACTGTGCGGAAGGAAAAGGCGGTGTTATGGTGTTTCAATATGCTGATACAAATGGTGTAAAAGTGTGTGAGTATATTGTATCGTATTATGTCCTTCAGTGTAACTTATGCAGTAACTGGTGATTGCTAATCGATCATTTTGTTTGGTGACTGGAAATTGGTGTCGTCAATGGTAATTGCTATTATAATCGATGAATGTGAACGGTAACCTTATTGTGGATCGGTTAATCGGTAAAAATGAGAAATAAAACGAACATAGAGAGTGACAAAGAAGGAAAAGTGAAAGACGAAGAGGAGGTTAGGAAAATTAGGAGCACAATTAAGTAGTAGTAGTAGTAGAAAACTTTTATTGAGATCTTTTAAGAGATTCGCGGATTCGAAGCCTCCGTCGTCTTTCGTGGCGCCGGAGACTTGAGGCTTCTCTTCAGCAAGGTTGGGCCCCTAGTCCAGGGCTCCACTGAGTCGCGCTGCATCAGTAGCGTGCCGCACTAAGGCCCTTTGGGCCGCGAGCTCGCTGCTGGTGAGCCGGCTCTCCCATTGCTCCGCACTCGGGAATTCGTGTTGGTGGAATGCTTTATTTCGTTCGCACTCCCATGTGATGTGGTATAGTGTGGTCGCCTCAAGAGCAGACGCGATAGCGCCTTCTCCTCCTTTTTCCTCTTGTGATTCCTTTTCTTTCTCACTTCTCACATAGGCTCAAGTTGCAGTAGCAGTTGGTCGGCATATCGTTCTCGACCAACCCGATGCCACGAACGCCAGCATAACTTCCGCGCCGAACGAACGGGCAGCAAGCTTCGTGGTGAATGCGCCGTGGATGTGCGCTGCGTCGTTCGCCTCCAAACGCGTGACTCCTGCGTCCCCGCACGGCCCCACTGCGCCCGAACGAGACGAGCAGGAGGCGCAGCCGTCCCGCGCTATCTGTTGGGGCAACTGGGGCAGTGGCGTACGTTGCGAGGAGGAGGAGGAGGAAGTGGTTTTAGCAGACACCGCTTGATGGGGCTACGTGCGCGCCAGGCGAAGCGAAAAATTAGCGAAAACGTACTTTGCTACTCGCTTCACTGCGACTTCTGTATTTTCCATTCTCATAATTACTAATACACACCACAGTACTTGTATCTAAAGCACTCTTCTAAGACAACTCTGTATTCACTAGGCGCGCCTTTGTTCAAACCATCGGGCTGGCGTGGCGGAGTGGTTAGCGTGCTTGTCTCGCACTCCGGAGGGCGTGGTTCGATACCTTAACTCAACCAATTTCCTACTCGGTTTTATTTATTAATGCTTCTGCCATTTTTCGCTCACGGCCAGCGCCGCCGACGACGACACCGGCATTTCTGCGACACGGGGCCCTTAACGCTATCGCGTTAAAAGGCGCTATCGCGTCCACTTTCATAGCAGAGCTTGAGCGCCCTCTTAATATATTTTTCTTCTTGCTGTGCTGTAGACACCGCTATCTTATGGTCTACTGCTGACGTCGTATTAGACCATGGTGGCGGCAATGAGGAATTTCGGTTATGCACACCGCCGCACGGAGCCTTTTGGGCGACTGGGAATTGAAAGGCTTTCGCCGTACTTTGATGAAAGCGCATGGGGCAATGCTAGATAACGATAAGGGCTCCAGAAATTTCAACCACCTGGGGTTCTTTCACGTTTACTGACATCGCACAGTACGCGGGCCTCGAGAATTTCGCCTTCATTGAAATTCAGCCGCCGCAGCCGGGATCGAACCCGCGTCTTTCGGGTCAGCAGCCGAGCGCCGTAACCACTGAGCCACCGCGGCGGGGCCATCTTTAGATTAAGCTGACTGGAGCTATCCGTTGTAATACAGACGTTCCAAGCAGCCTGAACTAATTGCAGGCTGCTTGGAACTAAGCAGTTTGAATTAGTTCAAACTAAGCAGTTTGAACTAATTGCTATAGCATGTACAGTCTTCGTCAAACGTTTATAGGCCAGGGGATTCTCTTCCAGGCTTTATATTGGGACTCCAGGAGAATTCATGGAAGTCCTACCTATTGCAGGAGGCAGTACAGGAAATCTTCTCATGTCCAGGAAATTTGGAGCGCTAGAGATCCATTAAGAACAACGCAGTGTGGCTCAAAAGAAAACCTCCTGGGCTCCAAACTTTTGACAAAGGCTGTACTTGTTCTTTGTAGCTGTCTTAATGTGAACCGTTGTTTCTACCCAACACTCACCAGTTATCCTCAGCAACGCATTCTCTTCTGTGGTTCTTCACCCTCCCATCTTCCTCCACAATTTTCAGCCACACCTTTCTAAGCTATCCAGATCAGCGCCCACCTTTGCTGCAGCGGAGTCACGAGACAGCACTGATGCCTCTAGCAAGGTGCGCTTAAAGGACAATCATTAAAGAACGTAACGCGCTTACTTCTAGGCCGTTCTCTCAACCATTCAGCACCAACTTCAAGCTTCATCGTCTTGGTTTCAATGTACTCTTCGCCACCTCTCGATCCAATACCAAATCAACGCACCCTTCCTTCTTCGACCTTTTTTTGTTCTCTACAGCTGTGACTTTAACTGTCCCTTGCATGCGGTCATTGCGCTGTGGGTATTCTGTCATGTGGCAGTAGTGCTTTTCTGCGATGAATGTTGCACGAACGTCTCGAGATTGAAGAGTGAAATTATGGACGGTGAAAACAATAAAAGTAAACGAATTTTTTTAGGAAGACTGAAATTCGTTTAGCAGGAGTTCTTGTCCGCTAGTTGGTCTGATAAGTGAAACTCCGTGAAAGCTGTTTTGGGCAAAGAAGACGGAACATAGAAAGACAACGATAGTACGAAGGCACATTCGATACGAGCTAAAAGAGGTAGCCCACACCAAAGAGTCTTGTTGGGCTATATCCGGCCACCGAGAGCGGAAATATGAGCAGGGATATGCAGCGCTGGAGAACATCAGTGAATACCAGCAAATGGATTCTCTCCAAGTTTATTCTTACGCTTTTACTCTTAGTACTCTCTTAGTTCTCCTAGTCTAAGTAAACAAACCCAAATACCAGAAAAAAAAAGTTCACATTAGCATCAGTGAGCTTGGATAAGAGTCTGAAAAAGAGAGCACGAAATATAGGACTCTGAAGAAACGTAAAAACACTTGCATCTGATGGGATCCTTCTATTTTAAGTCATATGTATTCTTAGGTAATGTTTCTAGATCACTACCTAGCTTTGCGGCATGACATACCTCGTGGCCGCGCCCTTGTGCAGTCTTCTGGGCCCTGCGGAAGCATGCAACAATTCAGGGAAAGCCTGCACCGCCCACACGGCATTTCTGCAGGGCATAAAAAACTTTTGCGAAATAAATACACAGTACTGACGGTCACCACATCCCATGGAAGAGAACTTGGTTCACTAACGGTGCGCATAGAGTGTGACCAGTGAAAACTCTTTGTCACTGCGTCCGCTGCTAAAGCCTAAAAATAGGCTTTTATTATAAAAGGAATACTTTTGGTTCACAACAATACCAATGTTGGTGGACGTCAGAAAACAGTTAACTCGTGTTAGCTTTTCAGCTGGCTAATTAAAATTTTAGCAACGTGTGGAGCTGGGCTGGTTGGTGATCCATGCTTGACCCAAACTGCGCAACAAGCTTAAGGACGAGTGACCATGACAGACCAGCGCTGGTCCGTCGGATTCACTCGCCCTTAAGCTTGTTGCGGAGTTTGGGTCAAGCATGGATGTGCTCTGTGAGAAGGTCATTTCGAGTAGTTAACTTGCTAAGAGGGGTCATGGTTCGCGCTAGTGGGTAGTCAACATGAGGATCCATAGCGCACAAAATTCAAGGGACACAACACAAGCGCTAAACTTCTTCTGAACGATCTTTGTTTGGCGCGGACAACCTTATAAAGATCACGTAATGTACAGGTACAGATGACTAACAATTATTATCTTGTGAAGTTCATGACGTGTCAGAAATGAGAAAAAACACAATGCAAGCCACCAATCAGTGAGCACGTTTCACACAATCGCCCGCTGCCTTGAATCTAAGAAAGCAAAGTCCTTTTTTGATAGTGACACCAAAGGATCACTAACACAGTTTTCCAATCCCTCTTTTCCCATCGCCGCAGCTTCAATTATCTCCCTCGTTTTTTTATCGCTATTTTTTCCAACCACTGAACACTCCTCGAACTTAGGCGCGCACTTAGGCGCGCACTTGTGACCACGGCATTGACAAGCCAAATTACCTGGCCCCTCACCTCTAACATTTCTGTGGTGCTCGCTAAGACGCTTATTCAGGCACCGGCCTGTCTGTCATCTGTACCTGTACATTACGTGATCTTTATAAGGTTGTCCGCGCCAAATAAAGATCGTTCAGTGGAAGTTTAGCGCTTGTGTTGTGTCCCTTCAATTTTGTGCGCTATGGATCCTCATGTTAACTTGCTAACTATAGGCAGCTTGTAGCAGATAGAGATTTGTAGGTAGCCATCATCATCAGCATCATTTATTTACCCTTAAGGGCCCTTGGCTTAGGGCATTACAAAAGGGGGGTGGGACCGGTCGTTTCATAGTAAAGGTCGTTTCATAGTACATGGTTCATGGTCAACATTAACATTATCAGCATTATCAAAAGTATTAACATAAGAAAGACACAGCAGCTCAAGAACAACTTGGAGAGAGATAAGAAAAAAAACACACACACACACACACACATGCACACACTCAAAAACACGACACAATAACTCAGCCCTTGAAATGTGATGCTAATAACTACCTGAATTTATTCGGTTCTGTTTCGATAACTACGAAGTCGGGTAAGTCATTCCACAGTGTAATGGAGCTAGGTGAAGAAGATTTATTAAAGGAGTTTGTGGAGCCGTGTATGCGCTGCAGACTTAAAGAGTTAAAAAGTCGACGTGAGGTGTGAAGCGGCGGGTGCAATGCAGAGTTTCTTAGCTGTGGGAAGGGGTAGTACAATTTGTGAAACAAACAGAGCTGTGAAAGTTTACGCCGAAGTGCCAGGGGTTGCAGACCAAGGGATGCCTTGATAAGAGTTATACTGTGTTGTCTGCCGTACTGCGATGAGATAAAACGGGCCGCGCGATTTTGGATGGCTTCAAGTTGATCTATTAGATATTTTTGATGGGGATTCTAGATCGCCGAGGCATATTCGAGTTTGGAACGGATGAATGTTACGTAGGCGAGTTGTCGGACAGAATGGGGTGAAAAAGCAAGGGATCGTCTGATAAGCCCAAGCATTTTGGAAGCTTCTGTACAAATTTTTGCAATGTGCTCAGACCAGGTTAGTTTGTTGTTTATGATGATTCCAAGATACCTGTATGATTCTGTTTCGGAGAATGGTGTGGAACTTAATGAATACGGATAGCTGAGGTTATTTCGCTTTCTCGATACATGCATGAACTTGCATTTGGAAATCTTCAGTTGCATGAGCCTTGATTTACACCAGATTTCTATGATATTTAAGTCACGTTGAAGCAGAGTCTGATCATCGGGAGTAGATATGCGGCGGTAAAGGACACAATCGTCTGCGAAGAGACGGATACGAGATTATATGGCATTGGGAAGATCATTTATAAACATGAGAAAAAGGAGTGGTCCTAGCACCGATCCCTGAGGGACACCAGAGACGACTGTGGTATTTGACGATCTATGGTTGCCTATTACTGTATATTGTGAGCGGTCGCGGAGAAAGCAGTCGATCCATGATAGGATTAAAGGCTCGGTGTGGAGGCAGGAGAGTTTTGTCATTAAACGCCGATGTGGAACGCGATCGAAGGCTTTGGAGAAATCCACGTAAATGACGTCGGTTTGAAAAAAAGAATCTAAGTTTAAGTTGAGGTCTGTAGTGAATTCGAAGAGCTGGGACTCGCAAGAATGACCTGACCTCAAACCGTGCTGTTTTGCATAAAAGAAAGCGTTATTGTCGAGGTGTGACGCCATCTGCGAATATAATATGTGCTCCAGTAGCTTGCATGGAATGGATGTCAATGAAATTGGGCGGTAAATACAAGGGTCGGATCGATGGCCTGCCTTAAATACTGGAGTTACTTTACTAGTTTTCCAGTCCTTTCGTATTTCGCCATTTGAAACCGACTGCTGAAAAATAATTTGCAAAATACGGCTAGAAATGCTCACAGTTCCCTTTAATATTTTTGCAGTTATGTTGTCTGACCCAGGGGCGCTTGACACTTTAAGGTTGTCGATGAGTTTAATGATGCCCTCATGGGTTATAAAAGCTGGTGGCATTTGGGAAAAACTAGTGGCAGGTATTGAGGGAATATGGAGCGCAGGTTCGTGCGTGAACACGTAGGAAAAATATGAATTCATGACATCTGCGCGCTCATTCTCAGGGACATGTAAGTCGTCTTGGTTAATCAATGAAATGTTTTGAGTACGGTTTTTGCAAGGAGTGACCAGATTCCAGAATTTTTTCGGGTTGACGCGCATTATGTTTCCAAGATCATCGTGAAAAAAATTATTTTTAGAACGCCGTAGTAGGCTGATGTATTCATGTAGGCACCTGCCATACATTTCCAATTTTTGAACTGAATTCGTATGCTTGGCTGCACGATAGAGGCGCTTCTTTTTGTTTGTTATTACCTGGTGTGGCTATTACCATTGGTAATAGCCACACCTATTTTGTAATTTCGAGCTCTATTACACTTGTAGTTATGGCTCAACGAATTACGGTCATTTCTGATGCAATTCTAACATTGCGCGCCGACTGAGTG
Source organism: Amblyomma mixtum (assembly GCF_055824585.1). Classification (NCBI taxonomy): domain Eukaryota; kingdom Metazoa; phylum Arthropoda; class Arachnida; order Ixodida; family Ixodidae; genus Amblyomma; species Amblyomma mixtum. The sequence continues at coordinate 4,267,588 of NC_143021.1, read as the reverse complement.
CCCAGAGCGGGGTCCATTAATATGCGTCACTCCGCGGCGAATGCGTCACGTGACGTCTGTCCCGCCCCCGATGACCTCGCTACGCTGCTCGCCGTTGCTGGGATGACTGCACCTGCTGAGTCGGGGACGAGAAGATCGATTGGTATCTGTGCCGCGGAGTGACGCCATTTGATGAACATCTCTGTGCTCGCACAGTAGGCACAGGAATTTAGAATTGCACAAGATAGGCGAAATCTGTAGAGCCACGAGTACGAGGGTAATCCCGTTTTCTGAATTACAAAAACTTTTAGGGTTATGACTAATAGTAATTTAAAGAACTCTAATTACAACTAGGTGTCAAGGTGGCAAAGTTAAAAAGGTAACTTATATACCAGGTGTTTCAGCGAACACTTTCAAAAATTCCTTAATATTTTGAATTGAGTATAGCGAAAAAAAATAAGTTTAGGATCACACTCTCTGCCACAGCGCACACAGTATGCTGCAAAATCCCTGTAATTATCCAGGTAATTAGCAAAAACCCACTAATTCGCTATTTAACTCTAGTAGCTGGGTGGTTAGTCCCTGTTGGCAGTTTGATACCGTCAATAAAATGATGTGATATCAGTTTTTAAAATGAAGAAAAACTAAATTTCCAGAGCCCTGCAGCGCGAAGAAATCCGACGCTTTTTCCAGCTCGCCGCCGAAACTGAGCTCATGACGAGCGTCGCAAGTATGGCGTAAGCGAGTGTCCGCTGGTGAGATGTCGTATTGAGTGCAGCGCCCAATTCGAAACGCGTGTGCTAACTTCCTCGCTAGAGAACCTCGGCGCTCAGCTTAGACCGTGGCGGGCGTTATCGACTGCTTCGTCGCTCGGAGTAAGAAAAATTGTATTCATCCTCAATTACGGCAACGTCGATTTTGGAAACACTGATAAACACACCTGGCCCTCTGCCTGTCTGGTTAACTCCGGCAAAGGTTTCTTTTAATCTTTTTCTTTTATTTTTGTCCCTAGCTTCGTGAAAGGTATAAAGGTACTCTTATGCGCAGGTTACTGTTTAACGTTAAATAGTGTCGGTATGTCGACATGTGTTAATTCTGACAAGCGTCTATTTCTTTTATGCGGTATCGGCTTGACAGCTACAGTAAATGAGAATGACTTCCCTGATGAAAAGAGTCTAACTGAAAACATTGCAAGTTTATCCTTACGGGGCTCCGTACCGGCTTGCTCAGTACAGCTGCCGTGTTCTGCACACGTCCCGTGCTGCAAGAAGGGCTACTATTTATAAAGGAAACCTTGTCCGAAGATGTTTAGCACTTTCTAGTTCTATAGGAAACAGGAATCAATGAAATTTGTACCTTTTACGGATTTAGTTGGTTGGAGCCCCACTTGGACACTCCAGGAAAGAACTAGTATATGGAATGCAAAGAAGCCGTTTTCACATCATGCGTTCAAAATGCTTGTCGTTCATTGCGATGCACAGTAGAATGCAGTCTTTTATGGAATTCACAGCAGAAATGAGCATCTCTCAGGGAAAATTTCGAATTGATATCTTTATGCGCTCCTTCGGATCTTCGAAGTGCGCTGGCTTCGCATTGAAAACTTCGTTCTTAACGTATCCCGAGAGGAAGGTATCCAGTGGTGACAAATCGGGCGGTCTTGGTGGCCACGCTGTTGTTCTCCTTCCCGACCCAATCCATTGGTTGAGAAAGGTGCTTTCCAGGATTTGCACCCCGGAACTAAAAAAATGTGGCGGGGTTTCGTCATGCTTAAACCACAATTTTTTCAACCCCGCCAACATCACAGACGGCGCCTTTCGGGACGCAGTCTGTGAACTTTTTCCCAGTGAGGTTTCCGTCAATGAAGTAGCGACCGACAATGTGGCCGTTATAAATGCCACACAAAACATTTGCTGAAGATCTTACTTGGAGGTTGTGCTGGCGTAGCCAATGTGGGCTCTTGTCGCACCAATCATGCGCATTGTTCAAGTTGACTTTGGATTCCCTGCAAAATTGCGCATATGTGTAGAAAGCACTTTGAGCAGGAATTCCAGGTCTTCCTCACATTTAATTAGGCACTAGTTGCAAAAATCAAGCCGTTTCTGTAAATCATTCGTTGTCAGTTCCTGGTGAAGACACACATGATAGCTGTGTCTTGATAGTGACCTCTAAACTAGTGTCGGGCTGGCTCCGCACGCGTTGGCGATTTCCCTAACACTTGCTTCTGACCTGAGAGAAACGTCCGCCAGGACATCATTGGCGAAACCGGTTGCGCTCCCTGGTCTCTTCCTTTTTTCAACATAAACTGATCCAGTAGGCTTCAATCGAATAAATATCGATGTGAACGTTGGACGAGTCGGCACACGACGACCAGGATGTTTGGCAGCGTACAGTCTAGATGCCAGCTCCGCGTCCATTTGCGCGCTCACATAAGCGATCACTATGTACACCTTCTCGGCAGTGGAATATTGAGGTTGCGCTGGAACGGCCATTCCCACAATTCACACAATGCGGCGTGACGCTTTAATCCTAGGCGGCGCATCCAAACATTCGAGTGATTTGAAACACTGGCACTGCAATGGCCTTGTCACACGCACACCTCCAAGACAAGCACCTCAAATGCAAACGACTGTACTCTATTTGAAAACTGAAGCGAACACATGCTTCCACAACCGTAAGAACAACTGCCCGATAGCGCACAGCCACTGCCGCGCAAGCTCTCCTAGCCACGTCGACAAAGCTTTTCTTTTTAAGACGTGGTTCCTAAAGCGCTGCTATTATAAATACGCAGATGGTCAACCTAGCGAGTAAATGAATTCATGATGACGCCAAAAAACGAGCCTGTCGGACAGATATACAAGTGGCGCACACACACGCACAAAAGAATGCCTCCAGATGCGCCCATCAGTGCTCTGAAGATCGACGTTCCCGTAACTGACGACGACTATAATTTTCCTTACTCCGAGCGACGAAGCAGTCGATAACGCCGGCCGTGGTCTAAGCTGAGCGCCGAGGTTCTCTTGCGAGGATAGTTAGCGCACGCGTTTTCAATTTGGCGCTGCCGTCAATACGACCCGTCACCAGCGGACGCTTCGCTTACGTCATACTTCCGGCGCTCCTCGTGCGCTGACTTCCAGTCGCGCGCGGGAAAAAGCTTGGGATTTCAACGCGCTGCAGGGCTCTAGAATTTTTTTCTAGAGCCCTGAGTTTTTCTTCGTTTCAAAAACTGATATGACATGGTCTTGATCACGGCATCAAACTCCGAATTGGGACTAACCACCCAGCTAGGCTAATTAAAAAGTTAAATAGGTGGTTTTTGTTAATTACTTAATGATTAGGGTGGTTTTCCAGTATATTGTGTCCACCAAGGCAAACAGTGTGGTTCTACACCTATTTGAGCCACCGCGGTGGCTCAGTGGTTATGGTGCTCGGCTGCTGACCCAAAAGACGCGGGTTCGATCCTGGCCGCGGCGGCTAGAATTTCTTTGGAGGAGAAATTCTAGAGGCCCGTGTACTGTGCGATGTCAGTGCACGTTAAAGAACCCCAGGTGGTCCAAATTTCCGGAGCCCTCCACTACGGCGTCTCTCATAGCCATAGTCGCTTTGGGACGTTAAACCCCATAAACCAAGCAACCATCTACACCTATTTGTTTTTTTGCTATACTTAACCCAACATTTTCTGGAATTTTTTTAAGTGTTCGGTGTAACACCCGGTACTTTAATCAGCTTGCTTACGAGTGAACACAATTGACTTGTTTGCGGACGTCTGCCGACATTGGTATTACTTTGCCACAAAAGTCGTCTTTTTACATTAGAAAGCGTGTTTAAAAAAAATTAGTGGCAGCCTTTGCTGAAATACCTTGCATGGTTGGACCTTGCAGAAATGATGAGCTCGTGAAGATACACAATGCAGCGGGGGTAAATTGAGCAATGATTAAGTTCTTGATTAGCTTCGGTAAATTGAGTAAAACAGCTGTATTCACCCTACGGAACCAAGCCAAGTTTCTCCTTGTCGCTGGTTCTAAGAAAGGGATTGTGCAGGCATATTGAGATTTTCGTTTATTTTCTTATGAAGGACACGTCAACACATTGTTTTGGACATTTGGAAGCATCCTGTTCGAACGGCACCAGCTCTGAATAGTTCTGAGACTATCCATAAGGTCGGTGAAATCGATATCGCTGTTGTTTAACCCCTTGTGGCACGGCTCCTGCGTTTGCAGACGCTCCTTTTCAAAATTCAGGGGGGCGCTTTGTTCACCCAAAGCGCGGAAAGGCGAAAGCCTTAAGCGCGTTGTTGCTTCTAGTGTCACTGATGTGTGGTTGCGATGTTAAGCTTCGCCTCTGCGTGTGGAACGCGATCTTGCAACGCTGCCAGGGAGTCCACAGAACGCCACGGCCCGTTCGGCTCTACGTCTTTCTTGTCGGTAAATTAGTTTTTGAGGAAAGGGAATGTATGTCTCGCATATCTCAGTGGACACCTGAACCTCGCCTTAAGGGAAGGGAGGAAGATTGGAGTGAACGAAGACACCATATTCACTAGACGCGCCTTTGTTCATTCCAAACCACCGAGCTGGCATGGCGCAGTGGTTACCGTGCTCGCCTCGCACTCCGGAGACCCTGGTTCGATTCCCGAACTCGACCGAATTCCTTCTCGGTTTTATTTATTTAACTAGTCTGACTAGAAAGCTTACTTAGGCTAATTGGTTAATTAAGCAATTAACTAAACTCAGTCCCCTTAGTTAGAGCATCACTATACGATCCCTTTAATTTGTTGCATGATTACTAGCCAAAGTACAATTGGCCCCGTTTGAAATTCGGGCACTGCAACGTCACGACCATTTCGACCAATTGAAAAGCGTGACATTTCTGTCGACAACTTCTGCTTACAACGATGAGGCATTAAAGGCTTCCGCCTTAAAATTATTCTGGAAGCGTCTATCGACGTGATGGCTCGGCTCAATTTGTACTCCTGCTGAACAGAAGGCCGTGCCATTTCTAATCTATAATTAAGAATCGCGTTCCGAAGCCAAGAAATAGAGATGTATGTGGCGAAGTTGCACGGAGCGGCTTCAACTGCTTCTTTCTTTTTTCAACGGTTTAATGTTTTACTCAAAGGACTTGTAGATGAGCTTTTGTTACAGAAGCAGGGCGACGTGATAAAGAAAGTTATAAGTTGGGCGCAAATATCTGTCTTTCTTGAATATGGCTGGAATTCTGTCAGCCTCGAAGCATGCGGCGTCCGTGAATTCGTTACGTTTCTGAGCCATTCAGATTACGATGGTAATCCCAAAGGTAAGGTCCCCAAAGGGCTGCGGACGCAGGGAAACTATTTGAGTGGCTGCACGCCATACTGCTGTGTTTATTGTTCCCCGTCTTCCTAACAAGTCATGACTTAGCGCAAAAGGGACTGTCAGTCTTGGCACGACAGCCATTCGAGATGGAGCTTCCATTTGTAGCTACCGCCAGGTGCGAAGTTCGCACAGTTATTCCATTTTTGATCGCAAAAGTTGGTCAACGAATCGAAATTCATCGCCAGTTGACAGAAGTGCATGCAGAGTCGTGCATAGATGTTAAACACGTCCGCAAGTGGTGTAGGGAGCTCGCCGCTGGTCGCAGTTAAATTCACGACGAAGAAAGAAGCGGGAGACCGTCAATTTCTTCTGAGACAGTCGCGAAGGTCGATGAAATGATGCGGCAAGATCACAGCGTCACACTCGAACTCTGAATTTTGGTTCCTGGCGTTTCTAGAAGCCCTATTCATAGAATTTTGACAGCAAGGTTGAAATATCTGAAGGTGTGTGCAAGATGGGTTCCGCGAATGCTCACAGACGACCATCAACGGCAATGCTTTGACTCCTCCCGGCAATTTCTTCGACGTTCTGGAGACAAAAAAAGAGACCTTTTTGGATTCCATTGTTACGGGTGACGAAACCTGGGCATTCCACTTCACACCTGAGACCAAACAAGAATCACGTGACTGGCGGCACTCCTCTTCGCCCAAGACGCGAAAATTGAAGCGAACATAGTCTGCCGGTAAAGTCATGGCAACTCTCTTTTGTGACCGAAAAAGGGTATTGTTGGTAGACTTCATGGCTCCTGGCAGTACAGTAAACGTGGAGAGATATTGTGAGACCCTTAAGAAACTCAGACGTGCGATTAAAAATCGCAGAAGAGGAATGCTGAACAAGGGTGTGTCTTCTCAGCGACAACGCTCGCCCGTACATTGCCTGCCAAACCGTTGCTCTCCTGCAACAGTTTGGATGGGATGCCATCAGCCACCCGCCTTAAAGTCCGGAATTGCCACCAAGTGACTACCACTTGTTTCCAAAGCCAAAATAACATCTCGCTGGAAGGCGCTTCACCGATGATGATGAAGTGAAAGATGCGGTCAAACGCTTCCTCAACGGCATGGCGGCGAGCTGGCATGAAATGGGCATACAAAAACTTCCCCAGTGTCAGGGAAAATGCACAGACCGCAACGGCGATTATGTGGAAAAGTAGAAGAATGGTCTCCCTTTTAAGTGGTTTGTAAATTGCTGAAAATAAATAATTCTTTGGATTTATAAAATAACTGCAGACCTTAATTTTGGGATGACACTCGTATTTTTGTGAAATAGAGGGGTCCTAAGTTCAGAAACACAAAATTTCAGAATTTTCTCGTTAGCAGAACATTATATGTGCCTGAACAGGACAAAATAATCGCACGCAAGCAGCTGCATTTCTGACATGATCCCTAACGTAATATCATTTATATATCATATATCACGCCGCCTGTACGTGTGGTCGCTCGGATCCACTTCCCTGCCCGCCTAGAATCGCCTGACCCAGCTCAACACTCCGAGTGCCCTCGGCCCCCCCCCCCCCCCCCCCCCCCCCCCCCCCAGCTTTCCGTGTGGCCTGTCTTTCACCGTTGCACCAGCAAAGACTCGGCTATCTGGCTGAATGTGGCGCATGCGCGCCTTGGACCACTCCCTCCCCTCTCTACATCGATCATCGGCATACGTGCTACTACGTCACCAACCCGTGAATGGCATAAAAGGACCACTCCACTTCCCACCGCCTTTTATGGGCTTGGCAGCACAGCAGCAATGGCCACGTCCGCTCACCTGCCTCGCCTCTTTGTTGCACAGGTAAATTACCGTTACCCACTATTTGCAAAGCGTACCGGTCATGCTGCCTTGCTTGTGCTGCCAAGCCCACAGTGTTGTTTAGTGATTGCCTATGACTGTATTAGTGTCATTCATCAATTACTAATCTTGGCAGGTGACGTCGAGGAAAATCCCGGACCTAACACCCGCTCTACTGATGCATCAGATGAAATAATGGAAGCCTTGAACGAAATACGTACTGGGCAAGCAGCTTTCTTAGGAGAAATGAAAAGCATTCGGTCAAAATTGTCCCAGAATGATAAAACATTCGAAGAAATTAAAACAAGGCTCGTCAAAATAGAAGAAGATTGTTCATCCTTTGCCGCGATTCGGGAAGATATTAGCGATGTGCGAGCGCTTGCGGAGCAAAATTCAGTTGAAGTTGCAAATCTATCTTCCAAACTGGCTGATTTTGAAGATAGATCCCGCAGAAACAATTTATTATTTTTCGGCTTGTCAGACACTGACAATGAAACATGGGCCGAGTCTGAAAAGTTGGTTACGGAGTTATGTAGGGATAATCTCGACGTCACAATCTGCCCCATGGATGTTGAAAGAGCGCACAGGCTTGGAAAGTTTCAAAGCGACAAGAAACGACCTATCATCGTCAGATTCGCTCACTTCAAAACTAGAGAGAAAGTTCTTTCTTGCGCTAAGAAACTAAAAAACAGTAACTACAGAATCTCGGAAGACTACTCAAAACCTACCCTCTTTGTCAGGAAACAGTTACTGCAATTTGCGAAACTCCAACCACAGACATACAAACTCCGCCATAATAAACTAATTATTGATAGCACTGTCTATATTTTCGACCATTACTCACAGAAAGTAGTCCCTCTCCACCCCCCACTGTCCTCCGTCCGCACGCCCTCCCCCGACCGCACGCCATAGCTACTGCATAAACCTCCCGTCACTCCGAAGCTCTCCTCCTTGTCCTTCCTTTACACTAATATCCGAAGCCTCCTGCCCAAACTTGACGCCATTGAAAGCCTTACGCGCACAGTAGGCAGCAACATATTCATACTCACTGAAACTTGGCTAACATCAGCCATACATGACTCTGAAATACTTTCCGTTTTTCCCAACTACACCATTTTCCGTCGCGACAGAACTAATAGACGGGGAGGAGGCGTACTAATAGGAACCCATGATTCGCTTCGTTGTTCTGAAATTAAAACTTCATCCCCTCTAGAAATATTGTTCATTCAGTGCCACGCTTCATTTCCTCCCGTAATCATCGGAGTTTGCTATCGTCCACCTGATTTAACCGATTCTTTTGTTGCTAATTTTCACGAAACACTTCGCGCGATAACAGCGGCTCACCATCATACTCCCATGGTTCTTTTCGGCGACTTTAACTTTCCTGCAATAAACTGGTCCGACCTTTCCACCGCTACATGTAAAGATAACATCGAAAGCGATTTTGTCAACACGTGTCTAACCTTTGGTCTGTCCCAGCTAGTATCAAACCCGACAAGACAAAGCGGTCATTCTTCCAACATACTTGACCTGGTATTAACTTCTCACCCTGATAACATCCCGCCGCTTCTTCATTTACCAGGACTCAGTGATCATTCCGTAATTCAATCCAAGTACTCCTGCCAGTTGTCACACACAAAAAACATTAACTCTATACGACAAAGGCAACTATGCAGCCATTAATTCTGAACTAGCTGATTTCTGCATGTGGTTTCTCTGAGATTTTTCAGCACGATCAATCGAAGATAACTGGTCCCTTTTCAGAAACAAAATGCATCAACTTATAGATAAACATGTCCCTACTATCACCATCACCGAAAAACCATCGTCACCATGGTTCAACAAAGAGCTGAAACGCCTCAGAAACAAAAAGAAAAGACTTTATCGATCCACAAAACGCTATGACATCGCATCTTCATGGGAAAGATATTATTCTGCAGAAAAAAAACATACTTATCTTTATCAGGCAAAACTAAACGTACATTTTTCTCGTCTGTTCTACCTTCCATAGTGCACACCAACCCACGCAAGTTCTGGAAAACTATAAACCCATCACATTCGAAGCCTCTAACATTACATGACGACGACAACAATCTTATCCTGGAACACGAACCTAGCCACGCTCTTAATAACTTTTTTTCTTCAGTTTTTACTAAAGAACCTGACGGTGACTTACCGGATTTCGCAGCTCTCGGCCACCCAAATATGCCGCAGATTACAATTGATGCTAATGGAATCATAAAACGTATTGAATCATTGAAACTTACTTCTTCATCTGGTGTTGACGGCATAAATTCTAAAATCCTAAAAAAATACTAAAAACACTGTAGGTGTAATATTGTGCCACCTCTTTCAGCCGTCCATATCAACAGGTGTCCTTCCACAAGATTGGAAAGTTGGTAAGATCATTCCAGTCCCCAAAAAGGGCTCACCTGTTTCATGCAAAAATTACCGCCCCATTTCTCTCACAAGCGTCGGTTCGAAACTAATGGAACATATTATTTATTCGCACATAGTCAAATTCCTTGTCTCCGTAAAATTCTTTCATACTAACCAGCATGGCTTTTTGAAAGGACGTTCATGTGACTCCCAATTGGCTCTCTTTATTAATGACCTAAGCTCCAACCTTGACCTAAACGTTCCTACTGACACTCTCTTCCTTGATTTTGAAAAAGCTTTCGATAAAGTACCGCATAAAAGACTGCTACTAAAGTTATCATGTCTAAATCTTAATTCGTTAGTATTAGAATGGCTTTCTAACTTTTTGACTAACAGAGAGCAATTTGTCTATGCTAACAATCATTCTTCTCCACGTAGCCCGGTCATTTCAGGTGTTCCCCAAGGTACAGTCCTAGGACCTTTGCTTTTCCTCATATATATTAACGATCTTCCTTCCAGTATTTCCTCTACCATCCGTTTATTTGCTGACGATTGTGTAATTTACCGCCCAATCACTAACAGTACTGAAGCTGGCATTCGTCAACAAGATCTTAACCGAATCCAAACTTGGTGCGAAGGTTGGTTAATGTCTCTCAATATTTCCAAAGCATGTTTAATCTCATTCCATCGTCGGCAGATGCATACTCCTTCTAAATACACTCTTTTCGGTTCAGAAGTATCGTCCGTCTCTTCCTGTAAGTACTTGGGTATTACTGTAACGCAAAACCTAACATGGTCATCTCATATCACGAACATCGCTAACGAAGCTAATCGTACCCTTGGTTTCATACGGCGCAATCTACGATTTGCCACCCCATCCATCAAATCATTAGCGTACATAACTTTTGTCTGTCCTAAACTAGAATATGCTTCGGCAATATGGGATCCTCACCAGTCTAACCTCTCTTTAACCTTAGAAAAAATAGAAAATCGAACTATCCGCTTCATTTATTCTGACTATTTGTAGTACACTAGTGTGTCTGCCTTAAAAACTAGAGCTAACTTACCCAGCCTTGAAACGCGACGAAAAATTTCTCGATTGTGCCTCTTTCATATGTTTTATCATTCATCTTTAGGAGAATCAGTCATAGCACCTGCTTATCGCCTCTCAAGCCGTATTATCCACCATAAGGGCGTCTACGCCCCCACCCCAAGAACTATCGCTCATTCCCGATCTTTTTTCGTCACGTCATCCAGGGACTGGAATGATCTACCACAGGACGCCGTGCATCACATCAACGCCATCCATTTTAAGAACGCTATCAAGACCATAGTTGTTTAACTGTCATGCCCATCCTTCATGTAATGTCACAGGGGCCTTTGAGGTATCAAATAAAAAAATAAGAAATAAAAATAAGAAAAAAAATGGGCCCTGAACAGACCACTGGGCACCGCTGCCGTCAAAGATACAAGAGAGAAGCACATTCTATTCCCAAACACTTGCTGTTTTATGGACGTCAGAAAACCTTAGTCCGTTACTATACATGTCTTCTGATTTATTTATTTATTTATTTATTTATTTATTTATTTATTTATTTATTACCTCAAAGGCCCCGGTTGTGGGGCATTACATGAGGAATGGGCGGATTACATGCAGATTATATAAATATTACAGAGTACATAAAGATCAGGATACATAAAGATTACTGATTACATAAGGATGGCCTCAATCTTTTTCTTGAAGTCGATGCAGTTGACGATGAGTACGGCTTCTGGCGGCAGATCGTTCCAGTCCCGAGATGATATGACAAAAAAGAACGGAAATGAGATGTAGTTCTTGCAGCGGGTGGGTATACGGTCTTGATGTGGTTGTTGCGGCTAGAAGGACGATAAGCTATTGATATGATAGATGATCCTAAAGGTGAATGATAGAACTTGTGGAATAGGCATAGTCGAGATATTTTTCTTCTAGTTTCAAGGTTAGGTAAGGATGCTCTGGATTTTAAAGAGGACACGCTAGTATAGTAAGAGTAGTCACAATAAATAAAACGGATATCGCGGTTTTGAACTTTTTCAAGGATTATAGAAAGGTTAGATTGATGAGGATCCCATACTGCTGATGCGAATTCTAGTTTAGGTCGGACGAATGTTTTATAAGCTAATAATTTGATAGAAGGGGTAGTAAAACGAAGATTTCGACGTAGGAAGCCAAGGGTGCTGTAAGCGTCGTTAGCGATGTTCGTGATATGCGAAGACCATGTTAGGGTAAGAGTTAAAGTGATGCCAAGATACCTTCAGGAAAGAACAGATGATACTTCAGAACCGAAAAGAACATATTTTGAGGGAATAGGGGATTGCCTGCGATGAAAAGAAATCATGCATGTTTTAGTACCATTAAGGGACATTAGCCAATGCTTGCACCAAGTTTCGATTTGGGTTAGATCAGTTTGGAGGGTGTCAGAGTCAGTTCTGCTGGTAATAGGGCGGTAGATTACACAGTCGTTGGCAAATAATCGGATGTTCGAATTGACGTTAGAGGGAAGGTCGTTAATGTAGATTAGAAAAAGCAAGGGTCCAAGCACTGTGCCTTGTGGTACACCTGAAGTAACGGGGGAAAGAGGTGACGATGATTTGTTAGCGTAGACAAATTGCTCTCTGTTGGTCAAAAAATTTTGTAGCCATTTTAACACCAAGGGGCTAAGGTTAAGACGTGAAAGTTTTAGTAGTAATCTTTTGTGGGGTACCTTATCAAAAGCTTTTTCAAAGTCAACGAAGAGCGTGTCAACGGGAATGTTTAACTCAAGATGAGAGCTAAGATCATTAACAAAAAGGGCTAGTTGGGTGTCACAGGAAAGTCCTTTTAGGAAGCCGTGTTGGTTAGGATGAAAAAACTTGAGCAAAACTAAAAATTTAACGATGTGAGAATAAATAACATGTTCCATAAGTTTTGAACAGATGCTCGTAAGAGAAATAGGGCGGTAGTTTTTACACGAAAACGATGAACGTTTCTTGGGGACTGGAACGATCTTACCGATTTTCCAGTCTTGCGGAAGCACGCCTGATGATAATGACTGTTGAAAAAGATGGCACAAAACGACACTAACCACGTTTTTAGTATTTTTTAGCACTTTAGAGTTCGAGCCATCAATGCCAGATGACGATGACAATTTCAATGATTCAATTAGTTTCCTAATACCATTGCTATCGAACAAAATGTCTGGCATAGCTGGATGATCGAAGACAGGGAAGTGCGGTAATTCGCCGTCCGGTTCGTTAGAAAAACTGAACAGAAAAAAGAATTTAGAACGCGACAGACATCATGTTCCGGAATGAGATTATGGTCCTCATCATGTAAAGTAATAGGTGTGTTGCGTGAAGGATTAATGGATTTTCAAAACTTGTTAGGATTAGTGCGAAGCATAGAAGGTAATACTGATGAAAAAAAGGAACGTTTAGTTCGGTTGAAGCTATGAAATTTATTTGACAGGATTGAGTTTCAAGCCATGTCAAGCGCTTTTTTCAAGTTCGCGAAAATGTACGCGATTTGGGCTTTACTGTAAATTTAATGAATAGATAAAGCCCTTTTAGCTGCGCTCTACATGAGAAACCTTTTGTGAGGCGATGTGAATGTTCGAAAAAAAGATCCTCATTGCGCAGAAGTATTTCGTCACTTCAGAAGGCTAAAACGGTCAAAAATTAGGGATATTCATCTTTAGTTCGAAACGTATGACTTCGATCCATCATTGAACACAGGCACTAGATTACCAATCTCGCAGTCATCCGAAAAGCTTTTCATCTTAGATCGACATCGACTTGGGGATGCCTCGACACTCCCCTAGAGCACCATTTTGACACCCTAGGTGATGAACCATCAGGGTCTGTAGCCTTTCATGCATATTTATCATCGAAGAGTCTGGATGCAAAATTCAGGCACAATTCGGCAAGCGACATGGCTTCATTCTGACCACTGACAATCGGAACGAGGTTAAGTTGAATGGAAAAAAAATCAATAGAGAACTCATCAAAACTTGTGGCTGTTTCGTGGTCTCCGATGACTAGTAGACCTTTGTGTTGTGTGGTTCAAAATGGGGAAGATAAACACGTTCTCCCCGCTTAAGCGCGGCCGACACAGTTCAGAACCGCGCGGACCCCATCCCGCGGTCGCGAGCGCTACCGAGCGCACGCCGACCACGGCGGGCCTTGCTCTGCGGGAACAAAGGAGCGACACACTGGCTGACACAAACAAGACATTTATTGCTATAACAACAATAACGCCAGCTAGCAACAAAATACACTGAGGAATCGAGGATGTCCGACTCACCAGCACGGTTACGAGCGAACGTTCGCCCACGGTAGGGCAGAGAGAAAACTTCGATGCCGGACGGGACAGGCTTGGCGGGAGCAAGTTCCGACCAAGAGGCGCCCGTCGACGAAGAGCGAAGCCGCGAGCGAAACGTCCACTCGCCTCCCGGTCCCAGGGAGAAGAGAGCCGATTTTCCTCCGCGCGCGCGCAGCAAAACGCCATCCGTGGCGCTGGTGTCGTTGTGACGCGAGCGCCCTCCCCTGTTAGTTAAACACAACTGAGAAGAGTGCGCTGCGGGGGCACAGCTGGGGTACATTGCGGGAAAGCGAACCACGGAGGGGCGAGTGCGTCCCCACAGTACCTAGTAATTTTCAAGCTCATAACGGTTCATGAACGTCAAGAATGATTTGTTTTTCATTTTAAATTCTGAGCTAATCTGTCCACGAACATTTTATGACTCTCTCTCAGCTTTTCTTTCCTGATTTACTCCAGAGGTACTGCAAATATGCTCGCTGTTTCTCACAGATAGTGGCTCAGCTATAGATAGTTTTTAATTCCTATTCTCCTTGCTGCATAACACACAGAGTGTGTAGGCCATTAGGGCTAAAAACTTTAAGGCGGAAGCCTTTAATGCCTCATCGTTCTAAGCAGAAGCTGTCGAAAGAAATGTCACGCTTTTCAATTGGTCGAAATATGCGTGACGTCACAGTGCGCGAATTTTAAACGGGGCCAATTGTACTTTGGCTAGTAACCATGCAACCAATTAAAGGGATCGTATAGTGATGCTCCAACTAAGTGGGACTGAGTTTAGTTCATTGTTTAATTAACCAATTAGTCTAATTTAGCTTTCTAGTCAGACCAGATAAATAAATAAAACCGAGAAGGAATTTGGTCGAGTTCGGGATTCGAACCAGGGTCGCCGGAGTGCGAGACGAGCACGGTAACCACTCCGCCATGCCAGCTCGATGGTTTGGAGTGAACAAAGGTGCGTCTAGTGAATACGGTGTCTTCGTTCACTCCAATCTTCCTCCCTTCCCTTAAGGCGAAGTTCAGGTGTCCCCCGAGATATGCGAGACAGATACATTTCCATTCCTCAAAAACTAATTTACCGACAACCAAGACGTAGAGCCGAACGGGCGATGTCGTTCTGTGGACTCCCTGGCAGCGGTGCAAGACGCATCGCGTTCCACACTCAGAGGCGAAGCTTAACGTCGTAACCACACATCACTGACGCTAGCAGCAACACCGCGCTTAAGGCTTTCGCCTCTCCGCGCTTTAGGTCAACAAAGCACCCCCCTGAATTTTTTCTCCTTAAATATCAACCGCAGCTTGATTGAGTAAGAAAAGTCAGTCAAGCACTTGAACAATGGAAAATGACTTAGAAGAGTTGATGTATTCCCCTTAAACAAAGAAGACGATTTTTCTTTAAGCACTGATTCTAGGTGTGGAAGCACAAATGCTCGGGTTAGGAATAACAAATCTCTAATGCCTAATGCCTGGTATATAGAAAACATAAGGAAAAATCAGGTGTGTGACAGAGAAGGAAGTAAAGAATATTCGTTCATGAGTTGGCTGGGCAACATGTTGAAGAAAAGAAGTGTTGCGGATATTGTTTTCAGTTCA
This sequence comes from Amblyomma mixtum, assembly GCF_055824585.1. Lineage (NCBI taxonomy): Eukaryota > Metazoa > Arthropoda > Arachnida > Ixodida > Ixodidae > Amblyomma > Amblyomma mixtum. Next base: position 4,252,180 of record NC_143021.1, on the reverse strand, counting down.
CAGTACTTGTAATTTTTTTCTTCGGCGTGACTAGCTAAAGCACAGTGTCTTGCTTTCCTGTCATTAAATTTCTGATTGTTAAAAAGCGACTGACGTGACACAGAAAGAAGGACGCCATGTTGTGTCCTTCCTTCGGTTCCCCGTCTGTCACACTGCAACCATGGATTACACAGAGCAGCCCACCGAACAAGTCGTTCTGTAGAATTTCTTACCGATGACGTGAGAGAGAAAACAGCTGCGGACCTTCGGGCCTGTTTTAACAGACTGCTTGCGTGGCCCGCAGGCTGACCGAGGTGTCCCCGGCGGGCACGCAATGCACACCGGAGCTTGAGCAGAGCCACAGATGCGTCGGGGGACTCTTGCGTCACTTCGCCTACGTAAGCAGCCTCTTCAAGCTCTCTCTCCCTGAAACAGAGCGCTGAGGCCACTAAGTACGACCTCAAAAAGCTAGACGAAGTAAACACTGCTTCATGCTGTACACTCACATTCCATAGATTGTTGGTCACTGTCAATGACACATGAAATTCGTCCAATTGGCAGGTCATAGCTCTTATCGGCAATAACTGTCCAATCGCCACATTAGTGCGCGCACTCCGTCTGCGACTTCCTAACGGTTATTCTTACTGGTCTTATTGGACTGAGTGTGCGAAACACACACCGGTGTTCTACTGCTAGCGAAGCAACACCGTCCCAGCAGTCAGCATGCGTAAAAAAAAATTGGCATGAATCGTGCCTTTTGGGCCGAAAAATATACGCCCCGATCTTGCTAAAACCTACGGTAAGAGATTGACATTGGCCTACCACGGCCGAATAAAAGCTTTTTAATGTTGGCCCGGCCCGGCTAACCGGCTGGCCGACAGAACTCCAAGCAGCAATCGATTTCAATCATCATCATCATCAGCCTGATTACACCCACTGCAGGGAAAATGCCACTCCCATGTCTCTCCAATTAATCCTGACCTTTGCCAGTTGCGGACAACGTATTCCCGCTAATTTCTTAATCTCATCTGCCTACCTAACTTTCTGCCGTCCCCTGCTACGCTTGGCTTCTCTTGGAATCCAGTCCATTACCCCGTCCCTTAACTTCTGGCATTTTCAAATCTATCGAACACCGTCCCGAGATCGTATGCCGATGCGAGCCCAAATAAAAACCGGTCACTTTTAGAGAACTCTGTCTAAGCGTCGGAAGACATTGTTTCCACAGTCGATTATAATTTTGAGCAAACCTTTAACAGAAAAGAAAAAATAGACGGTTCAGCTCCCGTACGGGAGCCTTGTTCACTATGAGATGAAATGTGTAAAGCATCGGGGTTAAATACGCTTGAAAAGAGGGCGCAGGGAGCGTGCGTATAATGGGGTTAGATTTCCAGTGTTGCGATTGATGGTGTGATTAGTCGTTTGAATGATTAATTATTCGAGGTGAAGGTGACGGAAGAAATTCTTTTCAGTTGCCACCACATGTGCTCTACCCAAGTCGATGTCGTGGCCGTTTGAACGGAGTGTTCGGCGATAGAGTTCACTTTTCGGTTTCTATCATCGTTACCGTGTCCTTTTAGGCCCCTTTTAATATCCCCAGTCTCGCCGATGTAGACGCTGTCACAATCCGAACACGGGAGCCAAGGCTTCGCTTATTCCGGGTGTGTACGGAAAAGCGGCACGTTTCAGAGGGGACGATACGGGAGCTTCAAGTGTCGGGCAAGATAGATGCTTCTCTACGCAAAAGCAGCTGGGTAATTGTTGCGCGCGATTTCTTGCCGTACAGTATCAAAGTCAGCTGCCCGGTCTTCTCGAGAACGGCATATGCGTTCTGCTCGTTTAAACAAGGATGTGGCAACAGTTTTCTTTGGGTGACCGGGTGAACAGATTTAAAGTTAAGGTATCTTCTGGTGTGGGTCGGCTTCCTGTAAACGCTGAATGACAGGTTTCCACCGTTTCGTTTTACCAATACGCCCAAGAATGGCAACGCACCATTTGCTTCTTCTTCAATGATTTTTATTCAATCGCTTCGTCTATGGAGTTCAAATGGTGACGAAAAGGCGAACAATGCATCTCTCTGAATGAGGTAAAAGCAGTTGTCTACATATCTGAGTAAAATTCTTGGTGGTGATGAGAATGTATCAAGGGAACGGTGTCCCATAGATTCTATAGTCATATTCACAACATTTACGGAGATAGAGGCGCCCATTGATGTGCCCTGAAGTTGTGGGTAAAAAAAAAAGCCTTGAAAGACGAAATAAGTTGTCCAGGCACAACTGTAAGAGTCTGCGTAGATCCACAACGCCAATGGGGGCCCTTAGCAGTAATGATCTCTAATTCACAGGAAGATAATAATTCACAGGAAGTCATCAATCTTGTTGTATGTGTCTTTGCTTGTTGGGATCTTGCTCCAAAATTCGAACTCATGAGATTGCCATGGTTCCTCCGCATGCATTCTGCTAACGCGATAGCGCAATTATCGCCGAAGAAACGGGAGCCGCGCTTTCTTTCAACTGCCGCCCGGACCCACTGGCATTTATCTTGGAACCAAGCTCAACTCCAAGCCTTGTCTTGGGCAGCACGAAAGGTGCGAAGCGAGTGGTGCGTTTCACAAAGCGCGGTTCAGAGCGCTGTAATCTCGGCGCATTGGGGCGCACGAAGCGCGCTGTCACATGGTATTTTGTAAACTCCGCGGGCTTTCGTTTTCCACGAATAAAAATGGCCACGCTAAGTCGATCTCGTTGGAAGTGCCTGGGTTGGACAATATTTGTGGAGCTGCACAACTTTCCTTTTGACGCCTGAAAGTTTCAAGCTATGTTAAAAAAGTTAATTTATTTATCTCGACTAATTATGGCAATAAGAGGAGCGAAAAAAATGGCACTGAAACTTTAGATAAACCCAAACAACATCCACGCGATTTCAGTTCTGAAGAACGCAGTTAGCTGGGACACCCTGCATATCTCGCACAGCAGAGAGTAACGAACATTTTTAATATAGAGTAGGATGAATTTCAATCTCTACAACCAAAGCTGCTGCGGGGCAGAGTAAAGTGCGGCATATTGTACGGTGACTGCCGCATTATCCAAAAAATGCAAAACACCGCGGCGCCATATAGTTTCTGAAGATAAATGCACATTTTCGGCCATGTGAATGCTGCGTTGCTTTTGATCGAAGGGCGCACTGTATACAGCGTAAAATTTAAGAAAACATTAGTAACTCTTCAAAGGAAAAACACTGCATTGTAAACAAATGAGCGATATTCCGCGGAAATGTAGTAGTGTGGCGTGCTACACCAGTCATGGCAGGTTTTCATCACAATTTTCAATGAAAATTTAAAATGCCTAATTCTCGTTTTTTTATATTGTACTTCTCGCAAAATGAGGCACACATTTCCGCCACAAACTTCTAACACGTTTGGTTAGTGGTCAGTCCCTATAGCCATAGTAGTGAAATACAACTGCGTATCACTCATTATAGTGCCTTTTTCCCGTCATTTAAGCGCTTTTCACACCTTATGGCAATCATTCGGCTAATTAAACAGAAACAGAATCAAGAACTTCGTTTATCGATTATTAAGAGTGGTAGAGAAATACATTGATGGGATCATTGGAAAGAACAAACACGCAACCAAAACTTTTGTGTCTAATTTGGCGAGTTCAATGAAGTATTAAAGACGTGGCATCCAGTATCAGTATCGGAGGCCCATTTCGGTTGTGTATCATGTACAGGTATCGGAAAATGTTTGCGGTATCCGGTATCTGTACAGGGGATACTTTTTGAAGTATCGTGCCAACTCCTGCTGATAGTTCATTATTATTCGCGTGATCTCTGTGGTGTCAAATGCACACATTTGGAAAAAGTCATGTGTAATAGTACAGTGTGATTGTGCAACTTGTGTGGTAAATATTGTTGCGCCCAGGGGTTTATTAAGACCGGGTCGGAGGATTGAAAAGAGCTGGGTCTGCTTGCCGAGCACGAGACGCCACCAACTTCGTTATCCTCAACTTCGTGTTAGTCAGCAACGCCGACCATACAGAATAGGTACCGCCTTTTCATGGGCGTCACACTTCCCCCTACGCAGCCGAAGCCCGCTGGGCGAGTTAAGAAGCGCCGTGCGAATGGTAGGGCTTCAGCCGGGCAACGTGAGTGACTTCAGTTCGCGCTGAACGACGGCCGCTTGCCGTGAGACGATCTATGCGGTAACTGAGCTCGCTAAATTGCTCAATAATGGCATACGGTCCATCGTAGTGGCACAGCAGCTCCTGAGACAGTCCTCGCTTTCTGATAGGCCGCCAAAATAAAACCAAATCTCCAGGCCTGTAAGTGACGTGACAGCGGCGGGCATCGTAGCGCGCTTTGGACCGATCTTGGGAGGCGAGAACACGAAGGCGAGCAAGGCGCCGGGCTTCTTCGTCGAGACAGAGTGTCTCAGCGATGGAGGGATCTTCAGGAAGCTCGTCAGAAAATGATAGTAAGGTGTCCAGGGTGTAGCGGGGGGGGGGGGGGGGGGGGGCGAGCATAGAGTAAAAAGAAGGGGCTGTAGCCAGTAGTCTCATGGCGCGCGGTATTGAACGCATACGTGATGAACGGCAGGACGCTGCCCAATTCTTGTGCCTTGAATCAACATACATTGACAGCATGTTGGTGATCGTGCGGTTCGTGCGCTCAGTGAGTCCATTCGTCTGGGGATGGTAAGGCGAGAAATGGCGAAAATGCGATGCGCAGGAACGGAGAAGCTGCTCCACGACGTCAGCGGTGAACTCCCGACCACGGTCACTGATGATAACTTTTGGAGGTCCATGACGCAGAACTATGAATCGTAGCAGAAAAGAGGGCACATGGTACGCTGTAGCCGCGGAGAGGGCTGCCGTTTCACAATAACGAGTAAGGTAATCGACACAAACCACTATCCAGCGGTTCCCATGATAGGATTTCGGAAACGGGCCGAGGAGATCTATGCTTACTTGCTCAAACGGTGCTGCAGACGGTGTCACAGGGTGAAGCTGACCAGATGCAAGGCTAGTAGGTCGCTTGTATCGCTGACACTGAGTGCAGCTGGCGACATACCGCTCAGTCGTGGCCCGCATTTTCGGCCAATAGACGCCTGCCTGGGTACGGTGGAGCGTCCGTGCTATACCAAGATGCCCAGATGTAGGGTCATCGTGCATGGCCTGCAAGACAGAGTTGTACAGGCTCTTCGGGACTGCCAGCAGGAAGCGGTGGCCCGTAGAAGGATAGTTTTTCTTCCACAGAAGACCATCTCGCACACAAAAGTGGCTGACATTGGAAGGATCTTCAGCCTCCGCAAGGAGAGACCGTAGGGTTAAGTCTTTCCGCTGTTCTGCTTTGAACGTTGCGACATCAGGAAAAGCAGGTGACACTGACGCGACGCAGTGGTCCAAAGTAGCGATGGTAGGCTCCGACTCAGGAAGGGGCAGCCTCGAAAGACAGTCCGCGTCAGCGTGACGGCGACCACTCTTGCATACGACTGTGTAATCGAACTCTTGTAGCCGGAGAGCCCACCGTGCAAGGCGCCCGCACGGGTCAAGAAGGTTAACGAGCCAGCAGAGGGAATGATGGTCGGTGACGATGGTGAACGGTCGTCCCTAGAGATAGGAACGGAAACTCTGCGTGGCGAAGACGCCGGCCAAGCATTCTTGCTCGGTAACTGTAAAATTGTGCTCCGGCTTGCTGAGAGAGCGACTCGCATACGCAAAACGTGCTCATTGTTGTCGCATCGCTGGACGAGAACAGCGCCGAGGCCAACACCGCTGGCGTCAGTATGAATCTCTGTGGGAGCGGAGGGATCGAAGTGGCGAAATACAGGGTCGGATGTCAGAAGGAATTTTAGTTGGCGGAAGGCGGGGTCGCACTCAGGTGTCCACTCGAAAGCCACATCTTTCTGATGTAGACCTGTCAGGGGGTAAGCTACGTCCGCAAAGCGATGAATAGAGCGGCGAAAGTAAGAGCATAAGCCCAAGAAGCTCCGCAGCTCTTTGACAGACTGTGGTGGCTTGAACGACTCGACAGCTGCAGTCTTGGCTGGATCAGGTCTGACGCCGTCATTATCAACGAGGTGTCCAAGCACTAACGCTTGACGCGCACAAAAGTGGCAATTTTTAGAGTTAAGCACAAGGCCAGCTTGGCTCAAACAGTCCAGGACGAGAGCTAAACGGTCGTTGTGCTCACTGAACGTCTTTCCGAAAATTACAACGTCGTCGAGGTAGCGCATGCATATTTCCCATTTAAAACCGCGGGGTATAGTGTCCATAAATCTCTCGAAAGTGGCGGGCGCATTGCAAAGGCCGAATGACATCACATTAAATTCATAAAGGCCATCAGGTGTAATGAACGCTGTTTTTTCTTTCTCCGCGGGATGCACAGGGATTTGCCAATACCACGACCGAAGATCAATAGAAGAGGAGGCTGAAAAAAGGCAGTCGATGGCATCGTCGATTCGAGGTAGGGGGCATACGTCTTTTCTCGTGACGGCATTCAGGCGACGTTAATCCACGCAAAAACGCCATGACCCATCATTATTCTGAACAAGAATTACTGGAGCAGCCCAAGGACTCGACGACTCTTGTATAACACCTTTAGTTAACATCTCCTTCACTTGCTCATTGATCAGCTTACGTTCAGACAGGGACACTCGGTAGGGCTTTTGCCGGATCGGATGTGAAGCGTCAGTGTCAATCCTGGGATGGGTCCGAGACGAGGAAATTGAAGGAGGGCCACCGGGCTGTGAAAAGTCAAACATGGTAGAGTGTCGCAGAAGAATGGCCAAGAGAGCACGGCGCTCATGCGTCGAGAGCGAGTTGTCAATCATGCTAAGCAGCTTGGGCTCGTCACAAAACTCTGGCGCTTCCGTGTGCAAGGCGTCGGAAACCAAGGCAACGGACACTTGTAAGGCGCGGCTGCACGACGCAAGCTTCTGGCCTTCAGGCAGAACTACAGATTCTGTAGAACAATTCACTGCCCACAGTTCAATGCAACGGTTGGTGACGGAAACCATGGCATGAGGAACCAAAAAATTCTTCATGCAGGTGAGATGGTTCGGTTCCACAGTCGCATCAAACACGTCGACAGTGGTATCGGGACAGGAAACCGGTACGCATACGGCCTAAGAAGGAGGGACGACAGTATCTCGGGGAGCAACGAGCACACTCTCTCCAGGGCAAGAGCCTTCCACAAGGCCAGTGGTAAAACTTTTGCCGACGCTGAGCTCACCGGTGCGACAATCGACGTTGGCGTCTCACAGCGGCGGCAGCGGTGGCAGCGGTGGCAGCGGTGGCAGCGGCGGCAGCATCTGGAAGCACGCCTAACATTTGTACTCTGCTGTTGCAGTTGCCGTATTGAAGCCGTGCTGCATTCGACCCTACTGGGGCATCGTCAGAAGCACTATTTTCCGGCGGCCATCCTTATCGTCAGTGTTCCTGCGACGAAATCCGGACGATGGGCTGCACTCTGCTTCTGGATTCACGACTGCGAGGATACCGTCTGCGCAAGCGCCGTTCAACGCATCGCAGTCTGTAAATTGTGGGGCGTTTCCCGGTCGGCGGTCATTTGGCAGCGGCGGCAGCATCTGGAAGCACGCCTAACATTTGTACTTTGCCGTTGCAGGTTAGTAATTCTGAGCTTTCTTTTGCACTTCAATGCTTCTTTTACGCTGTCGCTGCTGCCACTACTGCCAATGACATAAAATTATGCAATAGGATTGCATAACAGTTGCCTTGCGGAACTTTCTCGATTTTGGTTTTCATTTTGGTTTGTTTCTTCTTGATTCTTCCGTGCTATGTCTGACATTTGTTTACCGTGTCAGCTGTCTGTGCAGGATGAAGGGGCTGTGAAATCTAGTGAGTCCTCATATATGTACCACTTCGGGAAATGTGCTGGTATGCAAGAAAAAACCTACAAATCTAAATATGAGGTGGCTAAGAAGGCCTGGAAATGCACGACATGTAAGAGCGCAGGCTCGCGGTCTAGCCGCAGTGAGGATGACATTGATGTAAGCTTAGTTCTTGCGTCAATCAGCGAAAAACTTGAGCGCCTGCCAGCTCTAGTTGAAAAAGTAAACAGCATGGAAGAGGCAGTTCAGTTTCTGTCGCAGAAATTCGATGAATTTCAATAAAAGATTGCTAATCAAGATACAGAAACCAAAGGGTTAAGAAAAAGAGTGGCAGAACTGGAGGAAAGAGAGACAGTGCATGCAGCCGTTGAATCCCAACTTCAACGTCAGGTGAATGACCTTGAGTTCCGAAGTAGGCGACTGAACCTTGAGGTCCATGGAATCCCTGTTGTGGAGGGTGATAAACTCGTATGCTGTCTAAATGAGGTAGCTGATAAGCTCCAGATGCCTCAGCTTGAAGAGGCTGACGCTGCAGCCGTGCATCGACTGCCCGCTAGGCAAGACAATGTGCCGGGAATTCTTGTCCGTTTCTCAAAGCAGGGAACCAGAGACACATGGCTTAAGAAAAAAAAACGCTCTGAGGAATGAAACCCCTGCAATTTTCTTTCAAGAAAACTTGACTCGGCATAACAGGGACCTTCTACGGTCGGTAAAGGAAGCAGCAAAAGAAAAAGGCTATAAGTTTGTTTGGTACGTGAACGGCAAGGTCCTTGTTCGAAAGACCGACGGAGCTAATGCAATTCACGTCAGGGATAAGGGAGAGCCGGACGACCTTTAAAGGGTGCGTTTTTTTTTGCAACAAAAGAAGGATGCATAACGAAGTGGATTTTTACTTGCCTGATGATGTAGATGAAATTGTCGCAACATTTCCCGCATCTCTCTTAAAATGCATCCACATGAATACGCGTTCTGTCAGAAATAAGGAGTTATTTACTGGTTTCTTTTTTCAATTTTCGGTTATTATGTTAACAGAGACATGGAGCACTAATGAATGTGATGTTTTTAGGTTGCCTGATTATAATACCCACTATCTAAACCGGTCGGACTCTCGAGGGGGCGGAGTGTCATTGCTGATCACAAATGATGTAGAATGTCAGATCATTGATTCTTACACAGTGCTTTCACCAGACTATGAAATGCTGACCCTGTGCACTGCTAGACATGTATTTTCTGTGTGCTATCGACCACCGAATGGTGATTCACCTTCGTTTCTGCAGTTCTATGATCAGTTCCTGGCTTATATGGTTCAAAATCCGAACTCTAAACCTCTAATAGCTGGTGGAGATTTTAACGTCGACGTGAGTGCGAACAGTTCATCATCAAATGATTTCAATATGCTCATATTATCGAATGGTTTTGCTAACTTAATTGACACACCAAGCAGGATTACACCTGAAGGCCAGTCTACTCTGGATTTATTTATTACCAATTCCTTGGGCACGAATGTTAAATCTGGAGTTTTGTCATGTTCTATCAGCGATCATTTGCCAGTGTTCTTGTGTGTAGAATCAAGCAGGTCAGTAAGAAAAAAATCCCCACCAATAATGTACCAACCAATAACAGACACAACACTGAATTCCTTTCGTGACGCCCTGTTGTCAGTAGAATGGGACACGGTCGGTAATCTCACAAGTGCCAGTAAAGCGTACGATAAGTTTATGGATATACTGACCCAACTATACCACAAGAGTTTCCCGTCAAGAACACGCAAAAAAAGTAAAAGAACACGCAAACCATGGCTTACACCTGAATTACGGAGTGAAATGAAAACGAGGGACAAGCTATATCAACATTTCCTTCATACGCGATCAGCAGATGATCTTGTCCAATTTAAAAAGCATCGTAATAAGCTAACAAAGAAGTTGCGAAATGCACGAGCAGCATATTATTCATCTTTGTTGGATATTGAGTGCCGTCAAAATAGTCTGTTATGGTCGAGGTTGAACACCATCCTTAATCGTGGTCACTCGCATAAGCCTTCATTGAAATTACAAGTTGATGGAAAAGAATTATCAGGTGCAGAACTAGCTGATGCTTTTAACAATTTTTTTACTAGTATCGCTTCTGCTCCCTCTATATCCTCTCAGGCTAGCAAATATGTTTCCACTTATATTAACAACACAGTATACCTTCAACCCGTAACAGTGGATGAAATCATGTCCGTTATACAGGCCTTAAAGAACTCTAGCAGTTGTGACATCGATGGTCTTCAAGTACGCCCAATCAAACATGTAGTTGATATTATTGCCCCCATCCTCACCCACATTTTTAACATGTGTTTAGAATCAGCAACTTTCCCAGCGAGAATGCAGTGCGCAAAAGTTACTGTTCTGTACAAAAAAGGAGATTGTAATGAGCTGGGAAATTACAGGCCGGTATCTATTTTACCGATCTTTTCAAAGCTGTTTGAGGAAGTCTTGTATTCGAGGATGGCAAATTTCATTGAAAAACATAATCTGTTAACACCACACCAGTTCGGTTTCCGTAAAAACAAATCAGTTGAATTAGCGTTGCTAGAGCAGAAAGAATATATATTAACGGCGTTTGAAAACAAAACAATAGTTGTTGACATTTTCGTGGACTTTTCTAAAGCCTTCGATTTAGTTAACCATAATATTTTGCTGGAAAAATTAAGTAAGTATGAAATACGAGAACAGGCACTAGCTCTTATGAAATGCTACCTATTCAATAAAACTCAAGTTGTGAACACAGGTGCCTTTACATCGAAAGCTAAAGGTGTTAATTGTGGAGTGCCGCAGCGAAGTATTTTAGGACCTTTACTTTTTAATCTCTATCTGGATGATATCGTCACTATTAACCCTAAAGCAAAATTTATTATCTATGCAGATGATACTAGTATTTTTTTTTTGCTGGCAATGATATTAATCTTCTTGTTGAACAATGTAACAGTGCAATGAAATCCTTAGAGGAATGGTCGCGAGTAAATGCAATGAAGCTAAATGAAAGCAAAACAAAAGCGATTATATTCAGGCCGAAAAACAAGCACATACCTCCGCATCAAGATATTATAATAAACTCACGATGCATCGCTTTAGTCGAGAATTTCAAATGTCTGGCTGTCACCTTTTCCGCAAATATGTCCTGGGATAATCACGTCAAGCATGTTTTAAGCAAATAAGTCAAATAACTGGTGTAATGGGTCGTTTAAGGTATATCCTTCCCACACGCATCAAACGTTTGCTTTATCATTCACTCTTTCAGTCACACTTGAACTATTGTCAACTAGTATGGGGAAACACAACATCTACTAATATAGAACACATCCACCTGTTACAGAAAAAGTATCTCCGACACACATATAATGCTTAATCAGGGAGTAATTACTCATTGGCATCCACCCGAGCGCAGCCATACGGCTACAAAGGAAAGCTATACAGCTTTCTCAGAAACTTCGTAGTTAAAGAAAAATTCGTCCAGGTCCGGGGTTCGAACCCAGGACCACCGCTACACCGGAGCAGTCGCTCTTCCAATTGAGCTAACCAGGACGGCAAGCTTATGGTAGGGCGAGATCGAATTGATCAATAACTCGAAGTGGGAACAGTGTTCCCACTTCGAGTTATTGATCAATTCGATCTCGCCCTACCATAAGCTTGCCGTCCTGGTTAGCTCAATTGGTAGAGCGACTGCTCCGGTGTAGCGGTGGTCCTGGGTTCGAACCCCGGACCTGGACGAATTTTTCTTTAACTACGAAGTTTCTGAGAAAGCTGTATAGCTTTCCTTTGTAGCCGTATGGCTGCGCTCGGGTGGATGCCAATGAGTAATTACTCCCTGATTACAAATCTACTCCACCTTGGGGGATTCCCCTAAACATTTGACCAACATATAATGCTTCTTATGCTGCTTCCACCTCAACTATCTTTAGCAACTCTGGTGTAATTCGAGCTCACAATCTTTATAGATATCGCTTAAGCCATGTATATAAACAAGAAATCCACAGGAATATCAACAATATACGTAACCTATCCCAATTACATACATACATACATACATACATACATACATACATACATACATACATACATACATGCATGCATACATACATACATGCATGCATACATACATACATACATACATGCATACATGCATACATACATACATACATACATACATACATACATACATACATACATACATACATACATACATACATACATACATACATGCATGCATGCATGCATGCATACATACATACATACATACATACATACATACATACATACATACATACATACATACATACATACATACATACATACATACATACATACATACATACATACATACATACATACATACAGGAATTTTATTACAAGATATATATACACAGTACATAGCGTGTGCGCGCAGAAGCGCAAGCGCTTGTGGGCGGGTCACGGCAGTCACAACAGCATGCGGTAAATACAAAACGCTGAAAGTGCACAATTTACAATCCATAAAGAAGAAAAAGAAGAAGACGAAAGAAGAAAAAAAGCAATAAAACAAAGCCGAAATATTACATATAGTTCAGTCAACAAATTTAACGATTGATAATTATGTAAAGCAAAGAAAATCTGCAGTTAATAAATGGAACACAAATTTCAAAAACAAGATAGAAATTACAAAGCAACTCAGTATTTCCATTCTTTGAAACTTTCAAACCACGCTTGCAGTCCAGATTTCACAGCCGTCAACGAATCGCAACCAAACACCTTAGCAGGTAGTTTATTAAAATGGTAGGGTATATAGAACTGTCGTGTCCTTTTACCATAATGTGTGGAAACCCTGGGAACTTTATAACGCGCTATGTGCTTAAGTGACTGTGGTTTTTTATCTGGCTGTTTAAACTGTGCTGAAAAACAATTTCTCAGAACTACCACCTGCAAGTACAAGTCATGCAGAGGAACAACTCCTGCTTTAACCATTCTGGTGTTATGGTCGGACTTCTCGTGAGCAGTGCCATAAAATAAATTAGAGGAGATTCTGCACAGAAAACTATCTACCTTCTTAATCTTACAAGGTGCACAAGAACCATACACTGAAACGCCGTATCTAAGGATAGATTCTCCTAAAGATCTATACACAGTCTGACGCAAGTTTATAGGTGTAGTGTATTTTATACGATAAAGCTGGACAGAAAGAGCACGGAGTCGTTTTAATAATAAGTCGTTTTAAGTAATAGTCAATTTGGGAAGACGAACACATGTTGGAATCAAGATATAGACCAACATATTTAACACTGCTCGAGTAGGGTAGTGGCGAACATTCGCAATTGGCAGAGTTGCTACCATGCAGTAGAACCGACTGGGTAAGATCAACGTTCTTGTGCGGATTTCTGAAACATATTAACACAGTTTTGTTTATGTTTATGTATATTGATTTCCAGATAACCAGTCTGCTATTTTATTGATATCGTGCTGAAGTAATTTTTGTGCGAGTGGGCTAGATTCATGGGATATCACTAAATCTGTATCATCAGCATACTGAAATAATTTTGCATTTAATCTTAGGTTAACCATATAATTTACATAAATATTAAACAAAAAGGGTCCTAAAACAGAACCTTGTGGAACGCCGTACTGAATATCAGAAAAAGCACTAAATGATTCTTTAATTTTCACTACTTGCTTACGCTCCGACAGGTAACTTGCAAAAAATTGTTGGTATGGACCACGGAATCCAATACTTTCCAACTTACTTAACAAAACAGAGTGCTCCACGGTATCGAATGCTTTCGATAAATCCAAAAAGAATCCAAAAACACATTGATTAACATCCAAGTTACCATTGATAAAATCACAGAAATCTTCGAGAAGCTCAACCGCACCAATATTACGACGGAAACCATACTGTGTAGTACTCAAACAAGAATACTTCTCACAAAAACATGTCATATATTGGTGCACAATTTTTTCCATCAGGATGCTAATGACTGGTAGTATGGCAATTGGTCTGTAATTTGTTTGATCTGTCTTTTTTCCCGACTTGTAGATGGGTCGTAGCACTGAGATCTTCTGACCTGATGGTATTTCTCCTGTCTTGAAACACCCATTAACTCTATGTAAAAGTACATCTTTAAGTTTGGAGTAATTGTTTCGCAAATCACGCAGTCTAATCTTATCGTAGCCTGGTGGTTTGCTGTCTGGTAGCGTCCTAATAAGGTTCCACAACTCATCTTGATCAACAGGAGGAAAAGCAGCAGAATTAATTGTTTTCTTGCCTTGGTATTGAATGGTAGAAACGACAGTTTGTTTTTTAAGTTCCCTAATGGGTGATACAAACGCATCATTAAAGAATTTGCAATGGTCGAAGGATCTGCTTTCAGAAAAGTACAATGCAACTTCTCATCCAAATTAGATTTCTTCTGTCTACCTAATAATTCATTTAATAGACTCCAAGTTTTCCTCGTATGCTGCTGCACCTAGAAAACTCAGCAGAAAAATATTGCTTCTTTGCTTGCCTCAGCATAGCAGTAAGCTTATTACGATGTGCCCTATACTGCTCGTTCAAGGCAAGATTCTCGACATCTTGTTTATGTTCATTCCATAGTTTGTCCTTCTCATGAGAAAGTTTAAGTATATCATTCGTTATCCATTTCTTTTCTGGATTTCTTAACTTGATTTTAACCTCCTTCGTGGAACTGGCATATAGCTCATCAAACTTGGCTACTAACGAGTTATAAGCATCAATGTGAGTTTGACTTAGCAGAGACCTCCAATCAAAAGTTTGAACGTGCTCGTCCAAGCACTTGTTATCAATTATTTTTATCGTTCTAACGGTTTGACCAGGCGTTTCCCTTTCTTGCGCCTGAACACATAGCACTGTGAAATAATGATCCGCCACCTTTCTTCGTATTACTGCAGCGTTGGCGACATTATTCGGGAGTCTGACTGCTATATGGTCGATGCACGACTGAGTAAGTCTGGTGCCCATGACCTCTTCCCTGGTAAAACTAGAAATAATATTTTCTATTCCATATGAAGCTAGTAAAGCTAAATAGCACTCAACGCCGGGTTTCTTTATCTCGGAAATGTCAATAATAAGGTCTCTAGCTGTTATTACATTAATTCGATTGTGGTGAGTTAAAAATTCAAGTTCAGAAAAAAATACTTCGAGTATTGAGTTCGGAGGGCGATAAACTGCTAGCACAATAAATGTCTCGTCTTCGCAACTGAGTGAAAGAGCTACCACTTCCGCCGCAGTAAAAGCACAAGCTACTCTTTCAATGTGCCAGCATTCTTTAACAAATCCTAATACGCCACCACCAATACCAGAGTCACGGCAACAAGAGAAAGATTGAAATCCTGGAAGACATTACAATACAGAACTCCAAGTTACCTTACAAGACACTTCGAGGATTGGTCAGTACCAATGCCACGTTCAAGTTACGGGAAACAGTGCCTTAAGTACACAATACCAACGCATCTGAATTATTATAATTCTGTCCGTTTTGACCTCTTCACGGCAACCTACAAGGACCTCCGGCAGATGTATTTGGTTTCTATGTAATGTTATCTAGCCTTGCTGTTGTTTTCGTTTGGATTTGTAGAAGTGAGTTCCGCTGTTGTTTTCTGTTGTTTTTGTTTACGAGTACTAAGTCTGTATCATATTAAATATGTATGTATATGTTTGCATATCAAGAATATGTTACGTGATGCCGCCACTCTGCCAAAATAAGGGATTGTGGACCCGTCAAGCTGTCCAAGAACAGCTTTTTTTCTACAATCCCCCATCTGTATTTGATGGCAAATAAAGATTTTCATTTCATTTCATTTCACATTTGCAAAACGTCGAGCCCAAGAATGACGTCATGCGTCGATCGGGCGAGCACCGCCATTTCCGTGCTGAACACTTCACCACTCAAAGAAACCTTAACAGTACACACTCCAGTTGCAGGCAACGGTTCGCCACTCACACCAAAAAACTGCACATTTTTGCCCTACCGAAACAAAACTTTGCGTCCAAGGAGACACTTAAATGCAGCGCTCATAACGGAAACAGTAGCACCGGTATCCACTAAAGCCATCACAGGTACACCATCCACCAGCACATTCACTTTGTTCCGCAACATAACTACAGGCAGGAGTATCTCTTCCGGCGGCAGACTTCCAGCGACCTCACCCCCATCGGTCGCGCCGACTAGTTTTCCGGCGGAGGCGAGGAGGAGCGGCGTCTGGGTGATGGAGATCGACGAGTGCGGCAAGCTGGAGGTGGAGTCACGCTTCTATCCGATGCCGGTGAAGTATTCCGCATTTGTGCAGGCCATCGGTTGCCGACATCAGGCGGGTAGGACGGGCACCAAGAAGGTACAGGTTGGTAATCTTGCCGCGGGGGTTAGCCTGAGGAGCCGTAACGCGATGGTTGGCGGTGGGGACAAAATCGTGAGACGTGACCGGGCTGACCGCAGCGGTAACATACAAGAGAGGGACCAGGAGCACGTCTATCCGGCAAGTAGTCTTCGTGCCTAGTATTAGGCCAAAAGTTCTGGTCGTATGTGGCCGGCGGATGTTGGTAAGAGCGGGGCCGGTCCTCTGCAGGCGATCGCGGTATGTTGCTCGGCCGCAGCCGTCGGGGCACCCGGTGGTTAACTGCGCCTGGCAGAGGAGGGCGCGTGGGACACACAGGGAGAGCACTGAACAATTACGAGTGAGTTCCAGCGACCTCTTCAACTCTACACCCATGATCTGGCGGACCATGGAAGCCAGATCACACGACGATGTTGTGTCTACGGCTGCCACCGTTGTCACTCCGGCCAAACGTCCAAATTTCGGTGTGATGCGACGCATCTTCATTGTCGCAAATGTGCGGCAGCGCTGGATGACGTCAGACACAGACTCGAGACTTGCTTTGCCAATGAGAAAATTATAAATGTCTTCTGCAAATCCTTTAAGCAGGTGGCACACTTTATCCTCTTCAGTCATGCCAGGAGAGACGACCTTGAAACTCTTTATGATTTCTTCAATGTACTTTGTACAGGTCTCTCCTGGAAGCTGAGCCCTTTGCGCAAGCGCTTGATCAGCCCGCTTCTTCTTCGTGACAGAGTCGCCGAAACACTTCTTTAGCTCCTCTACAAAGCGGTCCCATGTCGTAAATCTGAAGAGGATAAAGTGGGCCACCTGCTTAAAGGATTTGCAGAAGACATTTATAATTTTCTCATTGGCAAAGCAAGTCTCGAGTCTGTGTCTGACGTCATCCAGCTTTTCTTGCATGTCGATCTCAGTTCATTTCTGTCAATAATCATCTTTCGTCCTCCTCACCCGTTTCGTCCGGTGTTCCCCAGGGAAGCGTTGTGGGACCTTTACTTTTTCTAATCTTCATAAATGACTTACCCGCCTGCGTATCATCCAAAATCAGATTATTCGCTGATGACTGTGTTATATACCGTAGCATTTCTAACGACTCTGACCGCCAATCTTTGCAAACTGATTTAGATTCCATTAGTAACTGGTGTTCTTCTTGGTTAATGACCCTTAATTCCTCTAAAACTAAACTTGTCTCTTTCACTCGCAAGTCTTGCCGCATCCCGACATCTTACACTCTCCTTAATAACCCGGTTGAACTTTCTACTTCCTACAAGTATTTGGGACTACACATTCAGTCCAATTTAACATGGAATTACCATATTAGCCATATTCTTGTAGCTACTAACCGCTCTCTGGATCTTCTAAAACGTAACCTTAAACAAGCGCCTTTTCACCTAAAAAAACTAGCATACGTTACCTTAATACGGCCTAAAATCGAATATGCGTCGGCCATCTGGGACCCGGATCAAGCATACCTTATAGATGACTTGGAATCTTTGCAAAACCGTGCCGTTAGATTCATCTTTTCTGATTATTCTCGTCATACTAGCGTCACCGCACTAAAGGCTCGCGCCGAACTTGATACGTTATTACATCGCCGCAAACTATCACGCTTGACCCTTTTTCATAAACTTTACCATCATGTTCTGCTCCATAACGATTTTATTCAATCACCTGAATCTTTTTTTCCACGTCGCGACCACCCGCTGAAAGTTAAACGCATATCATGCCACACGTCTTCTTTTGCTAACTCTTTCGTACCACGTACTATAGTCGACTGGAATAATCTACCATCACACATCGCTTCTGAAAGGGATCTTAACAAGTTTCACGACCTTCTAACCCAAATGTCTGTTTAGCTTTACTAATTGATTGTACCACTTGCTGCATTGAGCTGTTTTATTATTTTGTTTTGTTCCTGCGATTGTTATTGCCTCTAAAACGCTATCTGTTCTTTTTTCGTGTAAATTACAATGTATACTACAGGTTTTTGTTTGTTGCTTGTTTTCTTTTCTACATGTGCTTTTTGCATTTATGTTTTGCACCTTGGTGCTTGGTCATTCTTATTTTGCGTTGTGTGTCATTGCTCCCCCCTATGTAATACCCTCGATTGAGGGCCTTTAGGGGTTTATTGAATAAATAATAAATAAATAAATCAATCCTCGTGGTTGTCGTACCACTTTAGGGCCGTGTCAGTTAGGGAAAAAATGACGTTGGCAAGTCGAGCTGAAGAGTCCCACTTATTGTAGCGGCTCACCCGTTGGTAGTGGGTAAGCCATTCATCCACGTCCTCGCTGGCTGAGCCGGCGAACGGCCTTGGCTCCCAGAAATGCTGCCATGAACTGCTGGGCACAGACCTCGGAGCGTCGCCCTCCAGGGACATCATAAGCACAGAAGGCGGCAGACCAGAGAGGCGACGACTCCGGCGAGGTTGAAGCAGAGGATCCGTCTTCGGGGAACCAGTATACCCGGCACCTGCCACCAAGATATTACGCCCAGGGGTTTATTAAGACCGGGACGGAGGATTGAAAACAGCTGGGTCCGCTTGCCGAGCACGAGACGCCACCAACCTCGTTCTCCTCAACTTCGGCTTAGTCAGCAACGCCGACCATGCAGAATAGGTATCGCCTTTTCATGGGCGTCACAATATGCAATTCGAAAATATTTAGGACGTGAGAAAGAAAGAAGCCTTTTGAAGAAATTTTCCATACCTGTGTACTGCACTCAAACGGAGTCTACAAAAGTGAAGCACACGCACCTCGGTTCCAAGGGGCTGCCACAGTTTGGACGCAAATACATTCTTCTTATTTGGTACCCCTAAGGCCTCAGGTATGGCACATTACATGAGGGATGGGCGTTACAGTTAAACAACATTGGTCATGATAACGTTAAGGAAATTGATGGCGTTGTTGACGGAGGGCGTCCTGTGGCACACCCCTATAATCGCGGTGGGACATGACGAAAACAGACTGGGAATGAGCGGTAGTTGTTGCGGAAGTAGACAGCATTATGGCGAATAGTACGGCTGCAGAGGTGATGAGTTCGTGATATGACTGATACTCCTAAATATACTGATATGACTGATACTCCACAAGGAAGAAGCATAATCAGTATTTTTTCGTCGCCTTTGAAAGGTTGGGTAGGTTGAATCTGGATTTTAATGCATACATACTGTGTCAGAAAAAAAGGGGAGTTCAGAAAGTAAAAGGGCGGACACAGAGACGAGAGTTATTTTGCCAGCCTCACAACGAAACGCGCGAGAAGATCCCCAAATTCGTCGTTCGGGCAACACTGGAAGCCACCAGGTGGCATTATTCTCACTCTCAGCAGCGGTCAGCGTGCTCGGTTCATTATTCTTTCTTATTTATATAAATGATCTACCCAATAACATAAGTCCATGGATGCGCATTTTCGCGGATGACTGCGTTATCTATAGTCCTATTGACTCTAATAATGAGCGCCTGGCACTCCAATCAGATCTTCAACTTATTAACGGCTGGTTCAATACATGGTTAATGGCCCTTATGCGTATCAAATTGCAAAGTCGTCTGATTCATTCGCAAGCCTAATATTTCTAACTACACATACCGAATAAACGATGACCTTTGTGTCACGTATCCCTTAACCAATACCTCGGGGTTAATCTTTCTTCAGATCTGTCATGGTCCTTTCATATTACATCCATATGCGCCATCGCCTCAAGGTCCTTAGGGCACCTACCCGGTAATCTGAAAACTTCTCCTGCTAACATTCGTAAATAGCTTATTATACTTTTTTCGTCCACAACTGGACTTCGCTTCCCCCATTTAGACTCCTTGTCCTAACAACATGGTCAACATGAGTCCATCCAGAACAAGGTGGCATGATTGATTTCAAGAAACTATAACTACCATTCTAGTATCACTCAGGTCAAAACCGATCGTTCGATACTGAGCAGTACCACACGTCGTGACACTGCTCTCTGAACACCATCCCCGTCTTTACTTGCAGGATTCCGGACGAAACAATCGTACCCTTAAATCACTCAAGGCTACTACGCAATCCGTGTTGCAACTTCTACGCCGCGTATCCTCCCTGCACAAAGGTTTGGACGAAGCGGACACCATGAAATTAGTGCATGATTTTACACTTAGCCGCATTTTATACACCACCCTATATCTTCAGCTGAACTGCTTGGAAACAGCGAGTGAACGCCATGATTCGTCTTGAAACCAAGGCAAACTTAAACCTACCTCACAGCACTAGCACAGCGACACTCCTTGAAATAGGCATGCATAACACCTTTCAGGAACTAGTAGACGCGCACCTTCAGACACAGTCTCTAAGACTTGCCACGAGTGCAACTGAAACATATTCACTCTTCCCTTCGAATCAACATTCGCGCTAATCAGTCATTCCTTCCAGCCATTCCCCGACACATTCATACCACCCACGTTGTTAAACCCCTTCCTCGGAACGTTCCTCCGCGTGCCACATCTCTCGCCGCACTGCTCGCGCTAAGGCCCTTCAGAAGTATTACGGACAAGCCCAGGACGCCATTTGGGTAGACGCCGCCTGAACAACGCATGAAGCTGTAGCAGTTGGTTATAATCCAGCCCTAACACAGCCCCTCACACACCGCCTTCCCTCGGGCTCTACGTATGAGGAGGCAGAGGAAACGGCCATCGCCCCAGCTTTTGTACCTTCCACGCAAACTACATCTTTAGCGACTACAAAACGGATCTGTTCAACTGCGCGAGAGGTAGGATTCACGCCCCTTGTAAGGAGTTGTTGAACACCCCCACCAAAAACGTACCACGCAGGGTAGAGCTGCAGCGGGTGCCGGCTCACTCTGGAAATCCGGGAAACGAGGCTGCCGATAAATTGGCCCGAGGTTTGATTTGCCGGGCTAAGGACAGCCTCGATCCGGGCTTCTCGAGAGAACGGGCGCACACCTTTGCAGAGCTCACGCAAATGCCCCGCTTGGACCGCCGGACTTACCCTCCTCCACAGGTGAGGAGGGTACCCTCCGCGAACGGTGGTGAGAGTCCTGAGAAACGCAACACAAGCCCATAGCACCAGGGAGGCAATACAGGCGGATGTTGCCACTTTCCCGCCCTGTTGTTAGGTTAGGGAGCGAATGTGCTGACATTTCTCTCTTCTTGTTTCTCGGTTTTCGAGCTGCAGGACGTCAAACAGTGCGCGTTGAAACCATGATGTGGTGGGGAAGGAAAGCACACTTTTTGTTATTGCCGCAAAACGGGCCGATGGTGTATGCCTGGGTGCCCAGGAAATCAGGACGGTGGCCCAAAGGGTGTCTGGTTTTCTCAATGCTTAAGCTCACAGAAAAGCTTGAATAAGAGCAGTTCCTCGCAAGGATTTCACGCTAACCATACATTCCAAAGTAATTAACTGAAATTTTACCCCTTCTGGTAGCCTTAACATATGTAGAATAAAACCCAATATTGGCTTCGAGAGAACTGAATGCTATTATAATTGTCACAGACCAGTTGGATGTAGCTCATCAGGAGAGAGCAGAGGGGTGTTGAGACAGGGCAATAAGGGGCTCGTAGCACGGCTGTTGGTGGGGGTCCGTCAAGGTCTCTCTCGGAGCTCGGCCATCGGCGAACGAAGCCGGCACGGGAGTCCCAGGAAGCGTGGAAAGTTCAAGGGCGGTGGTGCGGGTGAGCTGTTTTTCAAAGTGGATAGTGCAGGCCTGGCCGACTCGGGGACGGCTGTCACGGAGGACTTAAAGGTGCAGTGAAGAGGAATCTGACTCGTCTTTTTGCCACGAAACTCGATCTACACGTTCCGAGCATTCTTAGAAAGTGGTACTTATTGCCCTGTGTGGCCGATTTCCTTAAGTAAGTCGAATTAACGTCCGGCTACCGCCTTTTTTTTTTTTAATTCTCCCCGTACGGAGGGTGGAGTCGACCAACGCGTGGAGTGCCTTTCAGCCAGCTCCGTGGAGGCTGGCTTCAGATGGTTCTAAGCGGCAAAACTTTCATGTTACAAGCTCCAGCTTCTCGCCATCCAGCATTCACCGAAGCAGTGACACAACACTCTGTGTACACTGGTGGCATTGGAGAGAGAAGTCCGCTGCTTGCCGACGCGTCACCTTCTCAAAGGGAGCCTCCTGCTCGCAGGTGGCATCCGTGAAGAGGAAGGAGAAGCACGTGCTGTTCCTGAACCCGGGCGACTACTTCCAGGGCACCACGTGGTTCAGCTCGCTGCACCTACGCGATTTCTCCGCCATCGTGTCCTACGTGAGACACGACGCCATCGTAAGATTCCAAAGCTATGCTTGCAGTCCCTTTGAAAGTGCCCACAGTTCAGCGCCGTTGTGCTTGCAACGTCTCTATACATCCGCAAGGCGAGAACAACTGTAATGTGCAGAAAAATTTCTTCGTGTTGTATTTTGGTAGACTTACCAGAAAGATTGCGTAGATATGCGCAGAATTTAAGCATATATTGCTTTGATAGATTGAGAGAACTCATATGAGTCTGTCGAAACCTCAGCAGTAATGCATACATTAGGGAATCAAGATGTACTATCAGCGTCAAATGAAACGCGAACAAAACACCTGAAACGCGAGGACAAAAAATCAAGCATATTAGAGGCTGGAGATAAATTACAGGCGTGGGCTATTAACATTTCAAAAAAGTGGTCTTTCCAGCTTCGATCAGAAACTCAACTGCTTATCTATTTTGCCTCCCTAGTATATTATCTTCGAGTTGTGCTGTTCGCGTTTCAATTGGCTTGTTCGCGTTTCAATTGACGCTGATAGTGCATGAGCGATACGTAAAAATAGAGAACGATATCTGTAATAGCTGCGCAGCCACCGTAGTCCTTCATAAAGACAGCAATAAAATTCCAGTAAGGAAAGGTATTAAGCAAACAAGAGAGGGGGGATGAGGGGCTCGTTATAAATACTCCGATTACTCCGATTATTCACGTAACACCAGCGTCACAGCCTTAAAGAAACGCGCAGGTCTCCAGGATTTATGTCTCCGCCGTAAAATTGCACGACTGTCACTTTTTCATAAACTTTATCATCATCCATCACTTCATAACGACTTTTTTTCTTTGCCTACTTCGATTTTTGACCGCCGCGATCATCCCTTTAAAGTTAGACGTTTCACGTGCAGGACATTTATCTATGCGCATTCATTCTTACCACGCACAATATCTGACTGGAACACACTGCCTTCACATATCGCAACCACCACTGATCCTGATAAATATTTTAAACTTATATCTTCAATAACTACTGCTTAACTCTTCGCATACATTGTTATTTTATTTGTTCATGGCTTCCTTTTTTGCAGGGTTTGTTACTAAAAAGATTCATTGTATTAGTGTTCTGTTTGTATAATTTTAATAATGCAGTAATCTTCGCTCTTTGCCGCGCTGCCATTCTTTTGATTCTTTTGCTTACTTATATGTCATGCAAAGTGTCTTATTTGTGCTTTTGATTGATTCTTTTGCTTACTTATTTCATCCAGTGTGTCTTATTTGTGCTTTTGTTGTTTGTTTTATATTTGTGGTTTTTTTTTATTCTGTTCAATTGCCTGTGCCCCCCCCCCCTATGTAATACCCTCTCGAGGGCCTTTAGGGGTATTCTGTATAAAAATAAAAAAAAATAAATATGAGAGAAGCCAACAGCCACAGAAATCAAGGGACACGAGGGACTTTTAATTTATTTATTTTGTGCTGTTGTTCGATTAAGAATATTACTGAATATGTTACCGCTTAAAGCTAATTGATTAGAAAAGCAGAAGAAAAAACAACCACATGCCGCCGGTGGGATCCGAACCCACGACCTCCGAATTACGCGTCCGGTGCTCTACCGCTGAGGTACGGCGACGGCTGTCAATTCTTCTGCTTTCGGGGGTATTTATGTTTACAAATAACGTAACCTTTTAGAGTGTTCACCAGCGCCACCCACGCTCTTAAGTGGCGGACGTAGCACGTCCTGAGTTACCGCTCATGTGACGTAGAACGTCATCGAGCGGCGAGAGTGAAAGCTGTGCGAGAACCCTTTTGTGCTTCCTACGGCGTCAAGGCTGCCAGAACCGAGGCCCTCGCTAAGCAATTAAGCAAACAAGAGAGGGGTGATGAGGGGCTCCTTATAAATATGAGAGAAGCCAACAGCCACAGAAACCAAGGGACACGAGGGATTTTTAATTTATTAAGCATGAAATGCTTTTAGCTCCCGTTGTCGGCAGTGTGGTGACGTCACGCCGAGACCGAGAGCCATCATCCGGGCACTGAATTCCAGTCATCCGGGCTCTGAAACGAGAACATCCGGGCACCGTACGAGTCTCAACGAGATTTGTTGTTGTTGTGACTGAGAGAAGGATGAAAAGGAAATTGCACGGGCCTGCTACTGGCTCTAGCCAAGCCACCACCGCTGCCAACGTGCAGATAGAGGAGAGGTAAGAGATCACAGAAAAGAGAAAAAGTCAAGAAAAGACGCGCGTCGCAGCAACAACTGCGTCCGCCAGAGCGGACGCTGCTGAAAAAATCAGATAAGCGGCCGAATAAAAGGGAAGTTTATTCAACAGTGCAAACAAAAAATTCAGGGGGCACTTTGACTGTCTAAAGTGTGTAGAGGCGGAAGCGTTTTCCGCACCACCTTCGTTGTTTCTCTGGCACTGGTGGCGTCACATATATTTGAGTACTAATTACTAAGTGATGGCAAATCACTAATTAATTCTTAATTACTGATTAATTCCTGAATACTAATTAACTGCTAATTAATGACGCTTAAGCTTCGCCTTTAGGAGTGGAACGCGACAGCGCGTTGTAGCGCTGCCAGGGAGTCCACGGAACGCCACCACCCGTTCGGCGCGATGCCTTGCCCTTTGAACTAACGCTTTTTGAGGAAAGGAAATGGCGCAGTAATTCTCTGTCATCTCGGTGGACACCTGAACCGCACCGTAGAGGAAGGGAGGTGGGAGTGAAAGAAGATAGATAAAGAGGAGCCGTAATGAAGAAAATGAAAATTGTATTTGAGGAAAGGAAATTACGCAGTAACTGTCTCACATATCTCGGTGGACACCCGTCAAAATTCAGGGGGGGCACTTTTTTGACCTAAAGTGTGGTCACTGATGTGTGGTTAAGATGTTAAGCTTCGCCCCTGAGTGGAACGCGATAGCGTCTTGCAACGCTGCCAAGGAGTCCATAGAACGCCATCGCCCATTCGGTTCTACGCCTCGCTCGTCGGTAAACTGGTTTTTGAGGAAAGGAAATGTATCTGTCTTTCATATGTCCGTGGACACCTAAACCTCGCCGGAGAGGAATGGAGGAGGATGAGCGTGAGTGAAGACACCGTATTCACTAGACGCGCCTTTGTTCATTCCAAACCATCGAGGTGGCATGGCGGAATGGATAGCGTGCTTGTCTCTCAAGCCGAAGACCGGGGTTCGATTCCTGAGCTCGACTAATTTCTTAATCGCTTTTATTTATTTATATGGCCTGACTAGTAAAGCTAACTAGGCTAATTGAGTAATTAAACAATTAACTAAGCTCAGTCCCACTTACTTGGAGCATCACTATACGATCCCTTCAATTGGTTGTATGGTTACTAGCCAAAGTGCAATTGGCCCCGTTTGAAATTCGCGCACTGTGACGTCACGACCGTTTCCACGAATTGAAAAGCGTGACATTTTCTGTCGACAACTGCTGCTTACAACGATGAGACATTAAAGGCTTCCGCCTTAATAAAGCTGCGCTCGCCGAAGCGAGATCAGATACTCAACGAGATTTGTTGTTGTTGTTGTGACTGAGAGAAGGATGAAAAGGAAAATGCACAGGCCTGCTACTGGCTCGAGCCAAGCCACCACCGCTGCCACGTGCAGATAGAGGAGAGTTAAAGATCAGAGGAAAGAGAAAATAGAAAGAAAAGACGCGCGTTGCAACAACAACTCCGGCGGACGCTGCTCAAAAAGAAGCGGCCGGAGCTCTCTAAGCCCTCCTACGCGACCGGCATGCAAGCGCTGGTTGGTCTCCAAAGGAGTCACAAAAAATAACTACTGTTAGTGCCTTCTCAATGTTTATCAAGATATCAGTCGATCTGTGCGTTTGATAATGCACGGAATTATAATTTCCGATTTCTAATAACGCGTGCAAAAAGCACATAAATTCCACGATACACTTCGTTGTCATACGTGATCTCTTAGGGGCTTCGCGCATCGAAGCAAAGCCGCGCAGGCGCACAGGGGCCCGGGGGAGAAGCGCTGCGTTCAAAGGGCAAGGCATCGCGCCGAACGGGTGGTGGCGTTCCTCCCTTCCTGTACGGTGCGGTTCGGGTGTCCACCGAAATGGCAGAGAATTACTGCGCCATTTCCTTTCCTCAAAAAACCTTGCGTTCAAATGGCAAGGCATCGCGCTGAACGGGTGGTGGCGTTCCTCCCTTCCTGTACGGTGCGGTTCGGGTGTCCACCGAGATGACATTAGGCCCGTAAACTATTCATGCTTACTCTACTCTCGGTTACGGGAGAGGCAGAGATTTTTATTTTGTGCTGTTGTTCGATGAAGAATATTTATTTCAAGATATTGTCACGTTGTAGTGACGGCAGTCCAGCGGTGAGGAAGACACCAGAAATACTTGCAAACGAAGCTCTTTATTTGGGCTGACTTGCGCCCGCAAAAGAACTGAATCACTCGTTGGCGGCGTAAGCAACAAGCGTGCTCGTCAATCGTCGATCTACGAATGCCCGCTGCTCGCGGCATCGCTCAATTTAAAGGCGGCTAGGAAACTTCCAGATAACAGGACAAGATCATCTACAGTAATCTAGAAAAACCTAGATGCAGCCTTTCATGGCTGCGATCAATCGAGATTAGTTTGGTCGCTTCTCCCGTCACGAACAGAAGTGATAACAACCCTTTCCTGCAGCCTTGAGCGTGAACGAACACTACAATGATACGTGAATTACCCCCCTTCCAAAGAAGCATCGTCTCGATGCTTTAAAATGAAAACAAACACGGAGAATGGAAACTTCGAGTCCTTTAGCGTTCATAATATGGCTTCAGCCGTACGACATGTACGACTTCCGGGCGTGTGCGGCGTCGCTGAGATGCTGTCGTGCCGTCGGGGATGACTTCATAGTCAAGGTCACCGATGCGACGGACAACCCTGTAAGGGCCAAAGTATCGTCGCAGCAACTTTTCACTCAATCCACGGCGGCGAACTGGCGTCCATATCCAAACACGACCACCTGGCTTGTAATGCGTGTCTCGTCGGCGCAGATTGTAGCGTCGGGCGTCGGTGTGCTGCTGGTCTTGTTGTGTTTCCACCCCCCCCCCCAACTCTCTTTGTGCGTTCCCGTCACACCTGTCTCCACTTAGGCCATGCCCAGATGCAGTGCGTCGTTCTGCGAAAGTGGTCTTCAGGCACGCGCTCCCGTGCAACCTCATAACAGGTGGAAACGAACACGAGGGACATATTCAACTCCTGGATTCCTGGCACCACCACTTCTGCCTAGCTGCCACGACGTGTCTTCCGGAGTTCCCCTTAAACGGCACCCAAGTATTGACCTTGCGACATTGTGTGTGCATCTGTCAGGGTGACATGTCTCAACGCCAGCTGCCACCCGCGGAGACGAGAGTATGCCAAGCGCCTGCCATTCAACCGGTCCTCGCTCTTTTGTCAACCGCGGGGTGACGCCGCGGCAGGTGTTCGCCTTTGGGGCATTCCCTTGGAACAAAGATATGGAATCCACCTGGCCGGAAACGACTTGCCAGTCAACACGCCCTTCTCGACACTTCCAAGCATCCACGGGCCTCAAGGCCGTTGTACGATCGCTTTTGAGCGGATCCGCCAGGCAGGCGGACTGGCGGACCGAACGACCAGACAATAGGCATTCGCCCCGTTCGGCAGGCGAAAGCAAAGTTGGTGAACTTCAACTTTGGGGCGGACGAGCGAACCGCCCGGCGACAGAATTGCAGCGATTGGCTGCTTTTTACGTGACGTAGGCATCCGCTCCTGCCGGGGCAAGATGGCCGTCCGTCGACCGAACTGGGGAGCGAGGCTAGCGAGGCATAGGTCGTGGCTGTAGAGATGGCACCTATGCCGCGAGGCGTACTATATTGGCCACATGTTGATATTACGAGTGTTCAGAGCGACTGCGAACTTCTCCGCGTGCAGCAGCGGCGAGCAGCGACAGTTTCCCGAGTTGAAATCGACACTGATGTAGTTGACGGAGCGCCTCTTCAAACAGACGCAAGACCTCCGCGTTGGCGGTGTCACGAAGTGTTTATAGGGAGCTGTTTGTGGTTGCTGCAAGCGTTCCTAATTCCTGCGAGGATCATCACGCACAGCGGCGAGCAAAAGCTGCTCACGGTGAACTTCTGTGCGTGCATGAGCTGCCTAGCACAGTGACTAGTGTCCGCGTAGTGAAAGTGATTGCGATCGAAGCGAGTGCTTCGAAACTCTGCCGAGTGCTTTTACGTCAAGGCAGTGAAATGTGCACCTTCGAGAGCTCACTACGCACGCCGTGCTTTCCGAATGCTGAAATGAATGTGGCGTTGTGCAGCTAGTCGCATTCGTTGCGATGGTTGCAGTGATCGCGACCGAAGCGTGCACACGACGTTGTTGCTGGCTACGCATTCGTTACCATTTTGTTCGCGATTCGTGTTGGCACTGTGCTTGAGAATTGCCGTGTGTGCGACGTGACGCGACGCGAGCTTTGCTGCACGGCCGTAGGACTGTTTTGCGGCGACAACAGCGATGTCGCCATCCTTCTGCGCTTTGGTGCTCCATTCAGTACGTTTTGTGATGATGGGTGCTCGGGTTAGGACTCGCCGGAGAAACTGTGTAACCTGTGTTAAAACATCGGTGCAGTGCAAATGTATCTTCGGGAGCGTCATTTCTTTTTATTTCCTGCCGGCTGTGCGCACATTTGCCTGCAATAAACATATCGGCGTGATGAATGGGTGACTGAACACTTCCGCTAGCCATTTCGGTTTAGGTTGTAACAACATGGAAGCAAGAATCATTGCCGCTTTTGAATCACGACTGATTGACAGTGTACAAATCTCTAATATGTGCCAACTCATAAGTCTGTTTTTCATGAGCATTTCAGTTGATGTAGCGCAGAAAAAAAAAGTGTGGCAGCAGCTTATGCAATCAAAACTGACCACAGACCAAGTTGAGCATAACGAGTCTTGATGAAAAAGAAGAAAAAAATATTGAGAAAACCTTTGCCATTGCTTTTTTTCTCTTTTTGCTTAGCAGTGTAAAGTAAATATTGACAAATGCTTGGCAGTATTCAGTTTAAGTGGGATGTTGGTTTCCACTGCAATCAGAAAAATACAGTGGTCTTGAAGCACCTCATAGGCAATGACAGTGTCTGTTGTTGATTTTGCTCATGGTCCTTTTCGATCCGGGGATAAGTGGTACGAAACTGGATGTGTTCACAATGCTATTGTTGCAGAGCTGCTCGCGAAATCGTCCTTATTGGTGTTAAGCGGTTGTTCAGCGGCGCTTCCTGGGTCAGCCGCAGCACTTTGTTTAACAAGCCATTCTCGAAGCTTTGAGAAGATCTCGTCGATGCACTTGCATATGTCTGTCTGCTACCACCTTCATTTGCCTGTGACTGCTTGCTACAGACATGACTACTTGCAGACTGCAAAATAAGCCCTGTGGAGCTGGTAAAGCTACGCTAGGAACAAAGACGATGGTAACAACATCACTGCACAGGGTAGCAATTCTTGCTCTGTTGTCGTCCCTTAGCACAGTTTCGACATGCCAACTTGCCACCGGTGCACCCCACAGTACGCTATGATCAAGTTCTGTGAAATTTACAGAAAGCAACAACAGGAGAGGAAGTAGGTTGTATAGGCATATCTAGTGCATGCTGTGCAGATAGCTTCCTGCCTTATTATAGCCTGGCCCCTCTGTTTTTAATCCTTCATCACCCAGCACCTATGGCCCTATTTGTGTTATTGGCATGTGCTGCAAATCACCAAACACATTTCATTCTCTTGACCCTGCTAGATTGTTTTGGCCCTTTAAGTTTTGATTCAAATCAGCAAGCTTTTAGAAGACATTTCTGTAATAGCCAACTTGCACGACATGCACCTTGACTGCAACATCCCCCTATGATGCTTTTGTTCTTTGCTTTGAAAAAGCATGCAATTCCCCTATTTATGTGAGGCTGGTTTTCTCGTGCTTTAACTTGCATCCAATAGCTCTAAACTGGATCCAAGCTTAAACAGCCAGCCTTCGGCAGATTTCCCTTGCCAATTCTTATGTATCTTGCCTTTTCCTGCAATCTCGGACGTCCGCCAAGGCACTCCTTTGGGCCTCAGCTTTTCATTACTTGCATTATTACCGTCCCTTCAGTGTTTTGTCATATGCCTTCACTGACAGCCATATGGTGTGTGCGATATTGCAATCAATACCAGCATTTCAGTTGTTCAAAACAACAATTAGCATGCCCTGGATTGTCCTGTTTGCTAATGCTACTAAGAATGCAGTAATATTGTTTTTTATTGTCAGCATTACATTTTGCCAACTTATAAGGCCTTCCGATAAAGGTATATTCACTCTATACTGATTCAAATACCTAATAATCCTCATACACCCACCCACAACCTAGGATATTTACACCATGACGTGTTGTTAGTATCACCGTTTTCCAAGTTACTTGCATTCAATTCCCCTGTGTCATCAACTTGGGTATTCTAATGGCACATGGCACAAATCTAACTTAACTAGAATCCTTGAATTAGTTCAGTCCTGAGCCGCTTGTTTTATTTTCTCAGGCCATTTTTGAAGGTCCAGTGTGACAGCACTAAAAGTGCATATTTGAATGTCTTCATCTTATGCAGGTTTTTTTTGCTCCTTACCAACACGTCCCCAACTAATCAGTCCCAACTTGTAGTCTCTCGTGCACTAACACTCTTGTGCCTCATTTAGCTCATATGCCACTGAATTTCAAGATTCGTTTTTGTTCGTGCCACAGAAAGCTGTAACGGTCTTGCATCCCACAAGGCTGTGTATCTTACTGTCCTTCGAAGTGGTTACTACAGAAATCATGCTATAAATTACGAACTCACTGAGCTCCTACCTGGCACACCATTTTAAAGCTCGCTACTAAAGTAACGTCATTTAGGACCACTGAGGTGTGATAAATATGAAAACAAATAGATCTGATATAGTGCTCAGTCACTCGGTCACCTCGGCAAACCAGTACAATGCTCTCTTATGCATAACGTGTTCATTGAGAACTTTGTTCACAATTTATTTCAAACTATATCGGGGCAGATTTACACAATAGTAGCATTTGGGCTAACTTTGCACAAGCTAGCTCTAGCTACCTACATTCGCTCACTGCAAAGCTAAACATGCATTAGTGCACCCACCTGTTGTTGACCAGGCTTCTCTTTGTGCTTGTCTGTTCTGCTCAGCTGAGCAACACACTGACTTCATGATGTGGCTCAGTGAGAATTCTACATGTGTATGCTTATGCATGTAACTTGTATATAGTCACATATACTGAGGATAGTATTAACTGGGCAATTGGTTCAGCTTAAAAGCTCTCATCATCAGATTGCAGCAAAGAGATAGCAATAAAAGACAAAAGTCATCACTGCCTTTCTGTTTTTCTTCGTCATCCTTCGGCCTGACTTCAACTTGGTTTTTTTCCAACTTCCTTATGACTACTGATGGCTCAGTTAATTCGTTTCCTTGCAACCCAGACTGGCAGTGGAATAAGGATATTTTGCTAAGAAATTGGTAATTAGTAACTAGTACGACATTATTCTATATATAACAAGTGGTGCGGATATCGATTAACAAATACAGATTCTCTCTTTTGCTTGCTGCTTTGGGAATCAGAGTTGCCCTTAAAATTTCTCATATTATTTTTTACTGATCAGAAAGGACGTACCTTCAAGATTGCTGTAGAGCTTTACTGGAGAACTTAAGCATCTATGGCCCACACATACTTCAATGGCTTATTTTTCAATTCATTCTGTCCTGAGACATCATAGCTCTTATTTCTGAAAATTACCTTTTTCGCATTCTGCTTGATATGATTGTGTTTGATGTAACTGCAAAATATGAAGCAGTTCCCGTTCCCTTGACTATACAAAGCATTCTATCCTAGTCTCCGCCAATATTTGCTATGTAAACTTTCCAAATCGGTTCTTGCATTTCCTTAACCTCTAGGCCAGTGTACTTACTGCCTTATCTAATTATGTATGGATTAATGAGGATGGCCCATGTATACTTTTCTGAAATACGGAGCAACCACTTTGTTTTAAATTCATGGGACAGTTAAGAATGCTTTGTGGTTGTACGCACAATACGCCACCTTGTTTCTGTGCATGTCAACATTGATTGGCTCTCAACAGAACTTTCGACACTTGTTTACTATGCTGCATACTGGTTTGCACAATGTTCACTGCAATGTCACCTCAGGAAGCACTGGTAAAAGGAAGCGGCCTGCCCACTGTCACTGCAGAACAAAAGCGTGCACTTTAGTACAGTGATGCGCACCATATCCACTTTGAAGCCACTGAGTGGTATTTCTATTTCGATTTTCGTAATGGTGTGAAAAACATGACGAAAAAAAACCAGAAAAGAAATCAGTATTATTGCGTCGTCATTTTTCTGTGATATTGTAAACACCTGCAGTTAACACTGATCTTCCATATTAGTAGAGGTTGGGAACATTGTAATTTCCTCATGTATAGATGCATTCATATCTGATGGTAACATGCTAAAATATGCTGATTTTTTCATGCATGCATAATACACACATACACATACACCTTTTCTTTAATGAGAGACAGTGGCGTGTTTGATGTCATTTGACCGCACATACTATGATGTGGATAGAGTTGAAGTGTGGCGGGAGTGAACAGGGACACAAGAAGAATGATATACAGGTGATGCTGGATTTCCCACAGCTGGAGAACTAAGCTGGGCAAAAATGATCCGGTTTGGTTTGGTTTATGGGGTTTAACGTCCCAAAGCGACTAAGGCTATGAGAGACGTCGTAGTGGAGGGCTCCGGGAATTTCGACCACCTGGGGTTCTTTAACGTGCTATGACAGAGCATTGTTAAAGGCTGTGAAGAAGCAGTCCACATCAGCAGCAGCAGATGCCCTCTCTACAGATGCAACAACCAATCTTGTCAAGGTCACCTTGACGTCAGAAGCAGTAGTATGGACTAAGCCTCGGTACTATTCCCTTTTATCTAAGAGCACACAGAGGCATCTGCTCTACGTCACCTCTTGTGTAGGACAGTCCAGCATACACTGTTCGTGATATCGCTTTGGACAGTTGGCAGTATCAGTGAGGTGTTTGTTGCGGGTTGTCTCTTTTTGTTTCATGTTAACTATGCGTATCTATTCCTACAACAAATATTCTTGTTTGCATTGAATTGGCATCTAAGCTCAGCCAACAACCAATGTTCAGTTTTGGTTTTTGGCTGTCAGAACATGTTATCACCGAACACTATAGTCAGATTCAATTTAAGTCTGCAGTGAAGCTCTGCCATCTGGACCGCCGCACAGAATTCTTCCGCGCCAAAAAAAGTAGTCCGTTGTTAAAACTTTTATTGTATACTACCATAAGAAGCTTATTACAAGAAAAAATGATAAGCTCTAGAATTCTGATACCTGGATAGATTAATAAAGTCAAAGATCGAACAACTTATTTTGTTTACTGTTATTGGTTAGTGGAGTAATACAGGATGCCTCGGGCCATGACCGAGTGCTAACAACTGCTGTTTCTTTTAAGTTTTATCCTACTATACATGAGGTACGCGGTATGTGAACCAGAATCATAAAATTTCAGTCACAGCAATTTCATCTTGTTCAGATGTTTGATGTGTGTCCCACAAGGTCACCATCCTCAAATCCAGCAAACCATTGTCATGAAATGCACCATTATTTTTTTACTTGCAGTTATGTTGTAGGTAGGCAGCCAACGTCTGTGTTAAAGTACTCCACTCAGGATGTCGGTTTGCTTCTGCAAACAATGGAAACTCACTAAAAGCATGTGTTTGATTGCACAGACGGTTACCAGTTGAAAATAATAACAGTCATATTCACCCGACATTACTGCTATCATTCAGCAGCACAGAGAACCCTATGCAACAATTTTGTGGCAACAAACGACAAAGTGCAGGAACCACTGTGTATACTCATGTATGGAGTGCATGCTGCACGTACTGTTTCTTACTTCAGAATGCTGGCCTTTGTCAGTTACCACCCAGCAGCTATTGCCCCATTTCCATCACTATGCAAGATCAATGCTCAAATGCATGTGCGGTAATTAGTATCCAACTGTACAGCACTGCATGCAAGAATTCCCAGTAGGTATCAGCAGTTCACCCATGATGGCTATCATTAATCCTGCCTTTCAATTATAACCTCAGGAATGCCTTCAGGTGCTTTCCCTGGGCCTTTTCACACCTCTGTCCCATTATGGGGACAGTGCTTCTAATTAGCCCCCTCAGTTCATCCACCAATAACTGTTCCCTCTTGAGGCTGTTCACTGGTACATGTTCCTCCATAATGTCATTTTCCACCTGTCTTAGTTGTTTTTTGGGCTTCTCCCAATAAATGCAGACTTCACAATCTCTTTTGTCAGTTAATTTGTTATCCTTTGTCATTGTATGACCGTCGCAGCATTCCTTTCTGAAAGTTTGACATCCTTCATTTTAAATACCCCTAGTATGCGGTCTTGACATTGCGCGCATCCATCCCGGCATCCGTGGGATTGGTACGCGTTACAGATTCCGCAACTATGTGCTTCCGAATTCTCTCACGCGGAAATGCACAGGTCACAGCCTGCCTTAATTTCGAGTGCTACCATACTGTACATGCGCCCGTTTCTTCGCCCTCCATCTCGTGCCCCAGTAGTACGGAAGCTCTTTCGCAGCGGCTCAATGCGCGGGCACAGCGGGGAATCAAGGTATCAACCCACGAGACGATTCACTTTGAAACCGGTTCGCATCTCCGTGGTTCGCCGCGTGGCGTTACCTTTGCGTGTGCAAAGTTCTTCGTCCTGTTGCCGGCTGAACTTCGGCACGCCATGGCTATGCCGAAGTTCAGCCTAGGTGCCGGTCGCCGGGGAGCAAAAAAAGACCACGTTTTCGCGCCGTCTAGGTTGCCAACAGGAGCATGCTATTGGACAGACGGCAATCCCGGGCGCGCCAATCGGGACGCTTTAAACCATCCGCCTCGTCCGCCAGCTCCAAAATGATCGTACAACACCCATTCCGCCCCACGCCCGAGCGAAGGCCGAAAGCGAGCGGTTCGCTCGCTGGCGGATCCGCCCAAAAACGATCGTACAACGGCCTTCAGCGGATGAAGCGAGGTGACGACGCTGCAGGTGTTCGCCCATCTTGTTTCCTCGAGACAAGATATGGAATCCACCTGGCCTGACGGGCCACTTCCGACTATTCAAGGGCCTCAGCCGAGGAAGACGACGAAGAGGTGAACGACCTAGGAGCACCCGGAAGAAGTCCCTACGATTGGTTAAAAAAAGGCGGGAGGATCTAGGGAGGGTCTATTTAAAGCGCTCGAGCCGTTCATCAAAAAGCCATTTCTCGGAGCGACTCCCTGAGCGATTCCCGCAACGTTTCCCTGAGACTTCTCAGTTTTTACCTTGTTTGTCATTTTTGTAAATAATCATGTAATTATGTAAATACAGTTTTTCCTTCACTTCCCCTACTCCCCGTCTCCGGCCCACGTCCCTTCCTCCTTGGGCACTGCGGCGGTGCTCCTCGACCCGATGCCTGGTGGGACACGCTACTAGCACGGCAAAACATATCAGTCTTGAATGCGAAGCCGCGCAAGTCTTCGGGCTTCCTCGGCGCGATGAAGGTATGCGGCGACGTCGAGGTTGTCTTCGTCGGAAACATCCGGGAGCATTGCGTCGAGTGTTGTCGTGGGCTTCCTGCCGTATACCAGCTGGAATGGGGTAAACCTGGTTGTCTCCTGGACGGCAGTATTATAGGCGAAGATCACGTAGGGCAGAATGGAGTCCCACGTCTTGTGTTCGGCGTCGATGTGCATGGAGAGCATGTCTGCGATGGTCTTGTTCAGACGCTCTGTGAGTCCGTTGGTTTGTGTATGATAGGCAGTTGTCCTCCGATGGCTTGTCTGGCTGTAGTTTAAAATGGCTTGCGTCAGCTCCGCTGTAAATGCCGTTCCTCTGTCTGTAATGAGCACTTCGGGGGCGCCGTGTCGCAGGAGAATTTGTTCGACAAAAAATTTTGCGACTTCGGTTGCGGTACCCCTAGGCAACGCTTTTGCTTCGGCGTAGCGGGTCATGTAGTCGGTGGCCACAATGATCCACTTGTTACCTGATGACGAAGTCGGAAAGGGGCCGAGGAGGTTGTGGGTTTCTAAGTGGACACAGGCCACCACCCACCGCGGGTTCGAGCTTCGCGCGAGCCAAGGGCCCCGATCAGCCGTCACCACACACACACTGGGACACCGATGCAGTGCACTCAGCCTCCGCTGGGAGGAGAGCGATTCGCCGCAAACAAATAGGTCTCCAAGTTCACAAAGGAGACGTTTATTCACATCGTCCTCCAGCAGGTACACACGCACTCAATAGTCACCCCGTCCCGGGGGCGCGCGAGGAGCAAGGCTCCGCTGCGCGCACGAAGCGACTCGAGTAATGCGCACCGCTAGCACGCCGCTGCAGGAGAATGTCCCCGCGGCAGTGCTGTGATCTCTCTCTCGTGTCGACCGTTGGGCCGGTTGCGAGAGAGAGTGGGCAATCAACGCAAGGTACGCCTGTCAGAGGTCGCTGGACCCCGCTGGACAGGCTCGAGCCGCTGCAGGTCAGAGGACACGTGCGGGCGAGCTCGAGTAAGCACTGGTCCGAACGGCAAAGGCCGGCACGGACAAACAGTAACGTACGCACCTTACGCTGTCTCGGAGGGATCTCTCTCTGGGCCCCGCTCGGACGGTCGCGGGATGCGCGGCCGCCAAAACGGGTCCCGGATTCCCGCCAAAAGGCGCCAATGGCAAAGGCCCTTGGGGAGCCGGGGCGGAGCTGTGGCTAAATGACAGTGATTAGTCACCCAGCCGCCTCTGCACCGCTTGAGGCGGGAGCAAGGGAAAGAGGAGAAACGACGCGGTAGGCCGGCACAGCCGCGCAAAGGCGACGGCGGAAAGCCAGATTCCCACATCCCCCTCTCCTTAAATGCCCTCCTACCCATCGG
This sequence comes from Amblyomma mixtum, assembly GCF_055824585.1. Classification (NCBI taxonomy): domain Eukaryota; kingdom Metazoa; phylum Arthropoda; class Arachnida; order Ixodida; family Ixodidae; genus Amblyomma; species Amblyomma mixtum. Next base: position 4,214,813 of record NC_143021.1, on the reverse strand, counting down.
CAAAGCACGCGGCCAAAATAAAGAAATCAATACACAAAAAAATAAGCTACACTTCAGTTCCAAAATAAAGAAATGAATACACAAAAAAAAAACTAGATACACTTCAGTTCCAAAAATAAAGAAATGAATACACACAAAAAAAACTAGCTACACTTCAGTTCCAAAATAAAGAAATGAATACACAAAAAAAAACTAGCTACACTTCAGTTGCCTGCCAGAACAATGTAAAAAAAACAAAGGAAAAACAAGGCAAACAACACTTGCATACGCTTCAGTAAATCAAAACAGCTTGCAGATTATATACACGGTACACAAGAAGATGTGAATACAACTGTACAACTATGTTACAGGTGGATGCCAGCCTCAAAGTTCGGTGGCGCGGCCCAGTGGGCCTGTCGGCGACTCACCGCTCGCAGACTTCAAGTTGAACAGGTTGGGAGGGCCGACGACTGATGGCGGTCTTCTTTCCGTTGATGTAGGGTGCGTTGATGACGACGGGGCCGCGGCAGAGCACTGACCTCGCGCCCTTGGACACGACATCACGTTCGGGCACAAGAGAGTTAGTGCACCCCCTTCACGCCGGCTGAAACGGGCGAGGACGTTCGGCGGCGTACTGATGTGTAACCTTGGCCACAGCGAGGGGTCCTTCTCATCCTCGCGCTCACGCAGAAGGACACAACGGCACAACTCACAGGCGTCGCCTTGGCTCATGGTTACGCGCGCACACAGTCACAGCCACAACCACGCAAACACCGGCAAGTGCGCGGACGCTGGTCGGCGACAACGATCCCCTCATCAGAAGCGTCCAGAGGCGCCGCGGCGAGGGTCAAAGGGTGCACTTTCCGCCCCCCCCATCGCCCCAAACGCCCCGCCAACTTCCCCTCCATGCGGGCCGCACAAAACTCGCACCGCGACACACGGCTCCTTAACGAGCCAACCACCCACAGTCGGGCCGGAAATGAGAAAAGGCGCGCTGTACAAACGACACCCAATCTATTCCTTCTAGCAGATAAGAGCAAGCACGAGCGGGCTGAAATTTGCCTATGTACATCTGGGTACGTTAGAACGAAAACAGACGAACAAGCTGGGAAACGAAAGTGGCTAGAAACTGACTAAAACAAAACAAATAAATAAATAGATAAACACACAAGGCTGGAACTGAGCATGCTGCCAAAACAAAACAAAAAAAATAACACACCGTGCTTCACCTGGGTAGGGCCTGACGAGAAAGCTCGCCAGCTAGCTGAGGCTGCGTGCCTTCGGTTGCGGAAAAGTCCGCCGTCCGGCATCAATCACACCGGTGACCGTCGCCTCAGATTGTACCGGTGCTCCGTACGCTTGCGTTCCGCAGCACCAGTTGTGCCTTTGCGCTTGCCTTTGTTACCAATGGGTACCGGCGCAAGCTCGTCAGACCGTGACGCGTAGGCCTTCAGGTCTATGAACCCTTGCTTGCTCCTGGGGAAAGGCCCCATCAAATCGCAGGTGGCCATCTGCCACGGACGCACACTGTCAATCGGTTTCATCATTCCAGGCGGCTTGCCGCCCCTTGACTTCACCGCTTGACAGACATGGCAGGAACGGCAATAGCGGAAAATGTCACGCTTCATGCCGGGCCACGTCACCGAATGACTCAGTTTTGCAAAAACTTTGGAGCCACTCAGATGACCGGCCAGTGGTTCGTCATGAGAGAATCTCAACAGTGCACCTCTCAGACTTTTGGGGATAACCACCTTGAACGGGTCGATGGACTCGTCATCGGTGGCTATGTATTTCAGCACGAGCCCGTCATGGTCCAGCAAATATGAATCCCCGGGGTTCGCCGCGACACACGCTGGCTTCTGCCCCCCTGCGCCCGCTACAATACAAGTAGCGTCACGGCGCTCCGTCTCCCTGAGACCGTCGCTCACCTCGCGACAAAAGGGGTCATTTTGCTGGGCTTTCAGTAGCTCTTTACGGCTGAAAACGATTCCAGTCATCCCAGAGGGGAGCATGGTCTCGTCCCCACTCAGGTTTGCAGCCAAAATTTCCGTTCGCGTCGGCACTTCCGAGGCGCTCACGAAGAGCTTTGCCTCTCGTCCGCTTTGCGAAGCGCTGCTTGCCTGGTTAGCGGAATGGGTTAACCCGTTTGCGGGCTCCCCCTCCTTGCCGCCCGGCGGCTCGTCCGCTGTTTCGCCCCCTCCGCCTACAGGCGTCAAGGCGCCGCTGGCGAGTGGGGCACGGGATAGCGCGTCAGCTACCACGTTTGTGCTCCCCTTTCGATACTGCACAGAAAAGTCGTAATGCTGTATCAGGAGAGCCCAGCGCGCCAGCCGACCCGCAGGCTCGCGGAGCCGCATCAGCCAACTGAGCGCACTGTGGTCTGTCTGCACCACGAATTGCGTTCCATCAAGGTAGACGTCAAATTTGCGCAGTGCAAACACGATGGCGAGGCACTCCTTCTCGGTCACGGAATAATTCCTCTCCGAGGGCAGCAAGGAGCGGCTGGCAAAGGCCAGCGGTTGCAGCACGCCATCGAATTCCTGTAGGAGAACTGCTCCTAAACCCAGATCGCTCGCGTCAGTCTGGACTACGAACTGTCTGGTCAGGTCGGGTAGCCTGAGCTGCGCTGTCTCGGCAATGGCACTAGACAGGAGGCGAAAGGATCGCTCTTGCTCGGGCCCCCATCGCCACGCTGCAGTCTTTCCCAAGAGCTTGGTCAAGGGTGCTTGCACGTGGGCACAGGACGGGATGAACGACCGATAAAAATTGGCCATTCCCAGAAAGCGGCGGAGGCCGCGTACGTCCTTGGGCGCGGGAAATTCGAGTATGGCTCGAAGTTTTTCCGCATCAGGCTCAATAGAGCCCTCGCCCAGCGTGAACCCTAGTAACTGAACCCGGGTGCGCGCTATTTGGGCTTTCGCAGGATTCAAAGTCATCCCAGCAGCCCGTACCCTCTCGAGCACGTCGGCAATGTGGCCTAAGTGCTCATCGAAGGTTCGTGAATAAATCACGATATCGTCCAGGTAGCACATGGCGTGGGACCATTTCGCTTCCCCCAGGACGCGGTCCATGAGCCTCTGAAAAGTCGCAGGACCATTGCAGAGACCAAAGGGCATACGAGTGAACTCGAACAGCCCTCTGTGGCACGTGAACGCGGTCTTAGACCGGTCAGTGTCAGCCATCTGGACCTGTAGGTAACCTTTGGAGGCATCTAGCGTGGAAAAGTACCGCGCGCTGCCCAGGTTTCCTACGATTGAGCTGATCGTCGGGAGCGGATAGGCATCCTTGCGAGTCAGCGCATTCAGACGGCGATAATCCACACACAAACGGTGGCTGCCATCTTTCTTAGGCACCAACACCACCGGAGACGCCCAGGCGCTGGACGAGCGGCGGATAATGTCCGCCGACAGCATCTCATCCAGCAACCCATCAATCACCTGCCTTTTCGCAAGGCTGACGGGTCTAGGGTTGCACTTCAAAGGAAGCGCGTCTCCAGTGTGGATCTTGTGGCTCACTAAAGTCGTACAGCCAGGTTGATCCGTGAAGAGCTCATCGTACTGACGCAATAGCGCTGTCAAACGAGCCTTCTGTGTGTCATCCAATGTTACCGCACTGGCGGCCAGCGGATGTGGTGCCTGGTCGTGCCGCGCCGCTCGGTCCCAATGGGGAGGCTGAACGACGGAACGCTCGACACAAGGGCGTGGCCCTGTCCGCTGAGCGTGGCACTCTCCGAACGCCTTCACTGCGCAGGCAGATACTGACGCCGGTGGGCTAATGAACGGCTTAAGCTGGGAAAATGGTCCGTCGCGATAGCCGCCATTCGCAATGTCCACCACGATCCCGGTTTTCAGGAGAAAGTCCCGTCCGAGAATCATGGGCACACTGAGCGCTGGGAGATGGATGAAACGCGTGCGTCTCGTCCGCTCTCCCCACCTGACAGTCAGCCTCGCGGCGCCAGCCGAATGGGCTACGCCTTTCGCAAGGTTGAATGCCGTACGGCAGTCCCGCAAGCGCACAGAGTGCTTTTGCAAGTGGGACAACACCTCTTCACCGAACAAGGAAGCGCTGGCTCCCGTATCCAGTAACGCCGAAAATTCGCGGCCAGCAATGGTGACCGGAATAAACGGCGCGTGCGCATTAGCAAGGCAGCTTGCTCTGTACGCAGAGGGAATTAGCAGAGATTGGGCCGGTGGTCCCTTTACGACCGACCCCCGCCGCCGTTTCCCTGCCTCGCAGGAGGCCTGGCTACGGTGCATTCTCTTGCTAAGTGGCCCCTCTCTTGGCAGCGGAAGCAGCGCACACCGCCGCGAGCTTGGTCGCGGGACAATGGCGCCTCTTCCTGCCTGGGTCCGCCCGCTGCACGACCAAAGGGTCGGCCGAGTCGGGTTTCCCCCTCCGCTGTGCGTTGGAGCGCTTGGCGCCCCTCAGCACGCGCTTCAGAAAACGGTGCAGCGCAGGCTGCCCGTCTCCCGTACGAGTAGGGATCGAGAGCTCTGTCGCTCAACTCCCATGCCTCGTTTTGCCCGCTAACAGCTGCAAAGGCAGGTTGTGCGGGTGGTCGCCGGTTGGGTAAGGGCAAGGCCCCTCTCCATGCACAACGTGGCTCAAGGGCCTCGCTTGCCGGCGGTGGCGGACGATAGGCGCGCGCGGCGAGAATGTCGCCTTGAATGCGCTTTGCCTCGGCGGCCAGCTCCTCCAAATCTCGGAATCGGCCGCCGCGCAGGTAAGCCGAAAAGGTCGGATGTGCCTGCCTGATCGTCCTTTCGACACGCTCCTCGTTCGAGGCTCTGGGCTCGGCGATTGAGAAAAGGTCTTCCATCGCACGAACATACTCTTGCAGCGATTCATCCGGAGCCTGAGTACGGAGCTCCAGCTCTCGCCGCATCCTACGCTCGTAGTCAGCGGGCAGGAATTCGCGCAGGAATGCTGCACGGAACTCCTCGAGAGTCGCTGCCCGGTGGCCGGAAAGCCGATGCCACCGAGCTGCCGTGTCAGTCAGCGCTGCGGGGATGATGTGTGCAAGCACCACCTGCTCAGTGAGACCCATAGTTCTCTGATAATGGGTGAGGGACTCAAGGAAATCCCGGGCACTGAGTAGGTCATCATATCCGCGGTATGTTGGCATGGGCAACTTGACCGCGGGGTGAGACAACTTCGGCGTGGCCAAAAGTGTCCCAACAGCCCCTGACAGCGACTGGATCATCTGGGCAGCACTGGCTAGCAGCGCCTGCGCCCCGGCCTCAGTGGAGGCTTGGGCGGGCTGCACGAACGAGGGAGGCAAGGCTCCTAGTTCGATGAGCGGCGCGGTTTCCGCAGGGAACCGGGCCAGCGCCTCGCCGTTCCCAGAGCAGAATTGACTGCTCGCGGGGCACGGCTGCTGCTGTTCGAAACTGCCGGTTGCGGCAGCGTGACACGAACTGCTTTCGCACTGGGCGGAAAGCGTGCACAGCTGAGGCATGTGACCAGCGGATGCACCGCAGGGTGCTTCCGATACAGCTCCAATGGCAGCCGCGTGGTCGACATTTTGGGTTGTGGCGCCGTAAACCCCAACGGGGGCCGCGGCCAACCACGGTGTCTGGCTATTCGAAGGAACAGCAGCCAGCGGATCAAACGACGCTACAACTCCGTAGGGAGCCGACATGTAGCTACCGAGTGCCCCGCTGGGGGTAGACATGGTGCGCAAGCGGGATCGGCAATGCGACCTGCTCGGCTAATGTGTCATCAAAGGCGTAAGCGCCAATGACTTATCACGTTGGGCGCCAGTTGTGGGTTTCTAAGTGGACACAGGCCACCACCCACCGCGGGTTCGAGCTTCGCGCGAGCCAAGGGCCCCGATCAGCCGTCACCACACACGCACTGGGACACCGATGCAGTGCACTCAGCCTCCGCTGGGAGGAGAGCGATTCGCCGCAAACAAATAGGCCTCCAAGTTCACAAAGGAGACGTTTATTCACATCGTCCTCCAGCAGGTACACACGCGCTCAATAGTCACCCCGTCCCGGGGGCGCGCGAGGAGCAAGGCTCCGCTGCGCGCACGAAGCGACTCGAGTAATGCGCACCGCTAGCACGCCGCTGCAGGAGAATGTCCCCGCGGCAGTGCTGTGATCTCTCTCTCGTGTCGACCGTTGGGCCGGTTGCGAGAGAGAGTGGGCAATCAACGCAAGGTACGCCTGTCAGAGGTCGCTGGACCCCGCTGGACAGGCTCGAGCCGCTGCAGGTCAGAGGACACGTGCGGGCGAGCTCGAGTAAGCACTGGTCCGAACGGCAAAGGCCGGCACGGACAAACAGTAACGTACGCACCTTACGCTGTCTCGGAGGGATCTCTCTCTGGGCCCCGCTCGGACGGTCGCGGGATGCGCGGCCGCCAAAACGGGTCCCGGATTCCCGCCAAAAGGCGCCAATGGCAAAGGCCCTTGGGGAGCCGGGGCGGAGCTGTGGCTAAATGACAGTGATTAGTCACCCAGCCGCCTCTCCACCGCCTGAGGCGGGAGCAAGGGAAAGAGGAGAAACGACGCGGTAGGCCGGCACAGCCGCGCAAAGGCGACGGCGGAAAGCCAGATTCCCACAAGGTCCATCCCCATTTGCTGAAAGGGCTTAGTTGGCGGTGATATGGGGTTCAGGAGTCCGGCTGGTCTAGTCGGAGGCGTTTTGCGTCGCTGACACTCACGGCACGTTTTCACGTAATGGGAAACGTCCGTAGCTAGTCGCGGCCAATAGTACTCCTCCTGGATGCGGTGCAACATGCGAGCAATCCCGAGATGCCCCGCAGTCGGTTCTTCATGACATGCCTGCATAATTTCTTGCCTGAGATTTTTCGGCACGACAAGAAGATGCACTGTCCTGTTGGGCGCGAAGTTCTTCTTCAGGAGGACATTATTGTGAAAGACGAAGGACGACAGTTGGCGCTTGAACCCTCGAGGAGGTGATGCTGTCTTGCCTTGCAGGTAATGAACTAGGCTTTGCAACTCAGGATCCGAGCGCTGCTGCTGCGCGAAACTGCTGGCGCTTACCGGTCCTAAGAAAGCGTCGCCATCTTCCTCTTCCGGTGCTGCTTCGACGGGGGCTCGCGACAGGCAGTCTGCGTCGGAATTCTTGCGGCCAGATTTGTAGACTACAGTTATGTCGAATTCTTGAAGGCGCAGGCTCTAACGAGCAAAGCGGCCGGAGGGATCTTTCAAATTGGCTAGCCAGCACAGAGCATGGTGATCGCTCAAAACCTTGAATGGTCGTCTGTACAGGTAGGGGCGAAATTTCGACGTGGCCGAAATAATGACGAGACATTCTTTCTCGGTGGTCGAATAGTTGGCCTCGGCTTTCGACAGTGAACGGCTAGCGTACGCGATAACTTTCTCGTGTTTTCCATTTTTCTGAACGAGGACCGCTCCTAAGCCAACACTGCTTGCATCGGTATGGATTTCAGTTTCGGCGTTTTCATCAAAGTGCCCGAGCACAGGACGGGACTGTAAGCGGCGCTTCAGCTCTTTGAAAACTTCCTCTTGCAGCCTTTCCCATTTAAAAGGCACGTCAGCCTTGGTAAGTTGGGTCAAAGGTTCAGCGATGCGCGAAAAGTCCTTGACGAATCGCCGGTAATAAGCGCACAATCCAAGGAATCTGCGTATAGCTTTCTTGTCATTAGGATGTGGAAACTCTGCGATCGCAGCCGTCTTCTGAGGGTCTGGGCGAACTCCATCCTTGCTTACGACGTGACCAAGGAACAGCAGCTCCTCGTAGGCAATGTGGCACTTCTTTGGTTTTAGTGTTAGTCCTGAAGACTTGATTGTTTTCAGCACTATCTGAAGCCTTCTGAGATGGTCTTCAAAGCTTGAGGAGAAGACAACAACGTCATCTAAGTAGACTAGACAAATTTGCCACTTCAAGCCTGCGAGCACCGTATCCATTACTCGCTGGAACGTCGCTGGGGCAGAGCAGAGGCCGAATGGCATCACTTTGAACTCGAAGAGTCCGTCTGATGTGACGAACGCACTCTTCTCCCGATCTCTTTCGTCGACTTCGATTTGCCAGTATCCGCTCTTCAGGTCCATCGATGAGAAGTACTTAGCTTTGCATAGCTGATCCAATGTGTCGTCGATGCGTGGGAGGGGGTAGACATCCTTTTTCGTAATGCTGTTCAGGCGGCGGTAATCGACGCAAAAGCGAAGGGTGCCGTCTTTCTTTTTCACTAGGACGACTGGAGCTGCCCAAGGGCTCCTCGACGGCTGGATGACGTTGTCACGAAGCATTTCCTCAACTTGCTTGGCGTTCTAGCGGCGATACGCGGTAGGGGCTCTGTCGCAAGGGTCGGGCGTGTTCATCTGTGACAATGAGGTGCTTGGAAAGCCGGGTTCGTCGCACATTCGATGCTGATGAGAAGCAATCACTGTACTTTTGAAGAAGACTGCTTATTTGGTCTTGTCTGCTCCGTGGTAATGCCGAGTTGATATCAAACGTTGGTTGATGGCCTTGGTCAGATGGTTCTACGGGTTGGTCGGGTAGGGCAAATATGTCTCTGATGTCTGCCAGCTCGTCGAGGAAAGCGATCGTCGTACCTGTGTTTATATGCCGGTATTCTTCGGTGAAGTTGGTTAGCAGCACCTGGCCTTGGCCATTTCCTATTTGGGCGACTCCCCTTGCGACGCCCAGTCCTCGATCAAGGAGTAACTGAGTGTTCCCCTCGACGACGCCTTCGGCAGTTTCGAGGCCTCCTGTACCTATGCAGGCGACGACACTTAATCGGGGCGGCACGCTCAGTGCTTCGTCGAGGACGTTTAAGGCAACGCGATGAGTCGCTGTCGTCGCTGCAGATATGGCTTTGTCCGTGGAAAGCTTGATCGACTTGGATCGAAGGTCGATGATCGCCCGATATTCATTCAGGAAGTCCATTCCCAAAATCACGTCTCGCGATCATTTCTGGAGGACCAGGAAGGTTGTAGCATAGGTTCACCCATTTACTGTAACTCTCGCGGTGCAGCGGCCTGACGGCGTAATAAGGTTACCACCTGCGGTACGGATCAGCGGGCCATCCCAAGTTGTTGTCACTTTCCTGAGTCGGACAGCGAATGGCACGCTCATGACGGAGTAGTCAGCTCCCGTGTCGACCAAGGCAGTAACCGCGTGACCGTCGACCGTAACTCCAAGGTCACTTGTTCACGTTTTCGTGCTAAATGTGGTCTTCGGTGTACGATCTCTGCTTCGTCGGGTAGTGAGGCTGCGGTGGGCGTACTCCGACGTTACTTCTATGGTCAGCGGTAAAGGCGTCAAGTCTGGCCGCGTCGTCGTCGTCGTCGGTGTTGTCATCGAAGTTGTCGTCGAAGTTGTCGTCGTAGGTGCCGTCGGAGGTGTCGTCTGAGGTGTCGTCGGTGGAGGATCTTTCTCCTTGCGCTTAGAAGCAACCTCACCTCCAGAGCCTGCTTTATTCAGTTTAACCTTCGAGGGCTGGGGGAGCGTCCACGCGCCGCGTAACTTCTGTTAGGAGATACAAAGCGCGGTAAAGATGGCGACGGGGAACGTGATAGGCGGCTTGGCGATGAGCATCCTTCCCGACGCAAAAACTCCTCGATTCCGGCTGGTCGCTGGCCGGGTCGGGGTCATGGAGCGTCGTAAGAGAACCCTCGGATGCCCAGTCTTCTGTATGGGCAGTGCCGGAGGACATGACCGGCTTCGCCACAGTGGAAGCATAGTGGACGGCGCTGGTAGGGAGTTCCACTCGTCGCATTTCCTCGTCTGTGTGCGGCGCTCGTAGGACGGGCGGGTTGGGGCGAGAGGGCGGCGGTCCAACGCAGCTGGCTGTGAGCGATAGGGGCTTGGGTCCCGTCGTCGAGGTGCAGGACGGCGCACTGCTGCGGCGTAAGTCATGCCTGGGGGCTGCAGAGGCTGCGTGGATGATGGCGTCACACCCAAGGCCTGCTGAACTTCGCCCCGGATGACGTCAGCGAGCGAAGTAAGCTGCGGCTGTGTTCCCGTTGGCAGCAATCGTCGGAGCTCTTCACGCACAACTTGACGTATAACCTCCCGCAGGTCATTGTTGTTAGCGTTGTCCAGGCAGCTTGCTGAGAAAACGCGCTGTTGGCGGTCATACTGGCGGGCTCGGGCATCAAGAGGTTTTTCCATCGTGGATGCTTCTACAAATTCCGCGACGGTTTTCGGTGGGTTGCGGACGAGGCCGGCAAAGAGTTGCTCTTTGACTCCTCGCATAAGAAGCTTTACTTTTTCTTCTTTTTCATGTCTGCGTCGGCACGCCGGAAGAGACGCTTCATCTCCTCAGTGTACATTGCAACGGTCTCGTTTGGATGTTGCATGCGAGACTGTAGCAACTGCTGGGCTCTCTTCTTTCGCACGACGTTCGTGAAGCACTTCAGAAGCTGCTCCTTGAAGGTTTCCCAGTTCGTGAGGATAGCTTCCTCATTCTCAAACAAGATTCTTGCTGGTCCCTCCAAGGCGAAGAAGACGTACCTAAGTTTCGTAGCATCATCCCAGTTGTTGAAGACAGCCACACGGTCGAACTGTTCCAGCCATTCTTCGGGGTCGGCGCCAGGCGATGCGTCGAAGGTTGGTGGCACTTTGGGCTGCTGAAGAATGATTGGAGTCATCGTTTGGGGCAAGCTCAGGGTAGACGTTTCTGCTGGCTTTCGCTTCCGGGTAGAGTCCGGCAGAATCCCGAACTCAGGTGCGTCCCCTTGCAGGCGTCGGATTGCGCGGTTGACTGGACTCAGGTCCTGCGGTAGATGACTCAGAGGGCTGGCGTCACGACTTGTAGGGGCTGTCCGGAACATAGAAGGGTACCCAGCACCTCCACCAGATGTGACGTTGTAGTGACGGCAGTCCAGCGGTCAGGAAGACACCAGAAATACTTGCAAACGAAGCTCTTTATTTGGGCTGACTTGCGCCCGCAAAAGAACTAAATCACTCGGTGGCGGCGTAAGCAACGGTGCTCGTCAATCGTCGATCTACGAATGCCCGCCGCTCGCGGCAACGCTCAATTTAAAGGCGGCAAGGAAACTTCCAGATAACAACGCAAGATGATCTACAGTAATCTAGAAAAACCTAGATGCAGCCTTTCATGGCTCCGATCAATTGAGATTAGACTGGTCGCTTCTCGCGTCACGAACAAAAGTGATAACAACCCTTTCCTACAGCCTTGAGCGTGAATGAACAAACACTACAATGATACGTGGCAATATTTATTTATTTCAAGATACCCTAAAGGCCCTCATCACGAGGGTAATACATAGGGGGTGGTAAAAATTACAAATTGTATACATCAAAGGAACATTTAACATGAGTAACAGGGCATAAAAGAAGCAAGAAAAGAGGAATAACTGGTAGTCAGCAACAATCGAAATGTGGCGGAACAACAAGACGCAAAAAAAAAACAAAAAAATAAAAACATCGGAATAAACAGAACGAAAAGCGAAACTCAAACACATTACGGCGAACAGAACAGAACTAGAAGAAAACTACACATCGCTTTGATTTTTTAAAAGTTCACGAAATGATGTCGCGTTAGTTTCAGTTGCGATTGTGGAAGGCAGACGGTTCCAATCAATAATGGTTCTCGGTATGAATGATTTGGGAAAACTTGAAGTGTGACATGTGATGCGTTTGATCTTGAAAGGATGGTCACGGCGTGGAAACACTGCTGTGGGTAAGTGAAAGAAATCGTCGTGAAGCAAAAGATGATGGTAAATTTTGTGAAAAAGAGTTAATCGGGAGAGTTTACGACGATCGGAAAGGCTGTCAAGACCAGCACGAGCTCTTAACGCCGTAACGCTAGTAAAACGTGAGTAGTCGGAATAAATGAAACGAGCAGCACGGTTTTGCAGGGATTCTATGTGATCTTTGATGTAGGCTTGATCTGGGTTCCATATGGCGGAAGCGTACTCAATTTTAGATCGAATTAGTGTAATATAAGCAAGTTTACGCACGTGTGCCGGAGCATGTCGAAGGTTACGTTTTAAAAGCCCAAGAAAACGGGTAGCAGCTGCTAGAATGAAGTTAATATGATAGTTGCAAGTTAAGTCTGATTGAAGGTAAACTCCTGGATACTTGTAAGTGGAAGTTGTTTGAACTGTTATGTCATTAAGAGAGTATGTGGTTGGGATGCGATAAGAATTTCTAGTAAAGGAGACGAGCTTTGTCTTAGAGGGATTTAGGGTCATAAGGCACTGCTGGCGCCAAGTGTTAATAGAATCGAGGTCAGTTTGTAAAGATTGTCGGTGAGAGTCGTTTGTAATGGTTCGGTACACAACACAGTCGTCAGCAAACAGTCTAATTTGTGAAGAAATGCAATTTGGTAAGTCATTAATAAATATTAGAAAGAGAAGGGGACCAAGAACACTTCCCTGGCGCACACCAGATGTGACAAGCGCCAATGTAGAGTTAGAACCATTAAAAGAAGTGAACTGAACGCGAGATGAAAGGAAGTCTTTAATCCATGCTAGTACCTGAGGGTGAATATTAAGATGCGATAGCTTGAGAAGTAGTCGATGGTGTGGAACCCGATCAAATGCCTCTGAAAAATCTAAAAACAAAGCATCGACTTGAATTGCGGCATCCAAAGAAGTAAATAAGTCGTTAGTAAATCCGGCGAGCTGAGTGCCGCAAGAAAAGCCGTTGCGAAAACCGTGCTGATATTTAAATATGATGTTATGATCTTCAAGATAATGAATGATCTGAGTGTATAGGACGTGTTCAGGGAGCTTGGAGAAGGTGCAAGTCAATGAAATGGGTCTATAGTTTAGAGGATCAGAGCGGACGCCAGATTTGAAAATTGCAATTACTTTGGCTATACGCCAGTCGTGAGGGATGGAGCCAGATGATAAAGACTGAGAAAAAAGTGCAGACAAAACTTGGAAAATACTGTGAGATATGTTTTTTAGTATTATATTGTTAAAGCCCAGTGAATCCGTGCTTGTGGTAATTTTAAGATTATTTAACAAAGAAAGAATACCATCTTCTCTAATGACTATTGGGGGCAAAGAATAATCATGAAATGGGTCGAGAACTGGAGAGGTAGTGATGACTTCTTGAGTGAAAACAGATGAGAAGGCATTGTTGAAGAGCTGAGCAGAATAGCCATCGTCTAGCTGGTTACCATTAGAATTTGTCAAAAAAGAATCAGCACGCGAATGAGGGTTAATTACGCTCCAAAATCTACGGGGGTTATTTGATAGCATGGTGGGCAAAACACCACTATAAAACTTGCGACGGGTAGCTTTAAGCATTTCTTGGTAATTTTTACCACTTTGTTTGTATTTTTGCCATGTGTTTAATTGGTTGTTAGCAACTGCCTGCCTATACAAACGTTTTTTCTTATTATTAGCTCTTTGCAGCCGCCCACTGAACCAGGGCGCACTTTTGCTGCACTTAACTGTGATAACCGGAATGTATTTTGTAATATTACTGAATATGTTACCGCTTAAAGCTAATTGATTAGAAAAGCAGAACAAAAACAACCACATGCCGCCGATGGGATCCGAACCCACGACCTCCGAATTACGCGTCCGGTCCTCTACCGCTGAGCTACGGCGACGGCTGTCAATTCTTTTGCTTTCGGGGGTATTTATGTTTACAAATAAATAACTTTTAGAGTGTTCACCAGCGCCACCCACACTCTTAAGCGGCGGACGTAGCACGTCCTCAGTTACCGCTGATGTGACGTAGAACGTCATCGAACGGCGAGAGTGGAAGCTGTGTGAGAACCCTTTTATGCTTCCTATGGCGTCAAGGCTGCGAGAACCGAGGCCCTCGCTAAGCAATTAAGCAAACAAGAGAGGGGGGATGAGGGGCTCCTTATAAATATGACAGAAGCCAACAGCCACACAAACGAAGGGCACGAGGGATTTTTAATTAATTTATTTTGTGCTGTTGTTCAATTAAGAATATTACTGAATATGTTACCGCTTAAAGGTAATTGATTAGAAAAGCAGAACAAAAAACAACCACATGCCGCCGGTGGGATCCGAGCCCACGACCTCCGAATTACGCGTCCGGTGCTCTACCGCTGAGCTACGGCGACGGCGACAGGACTTTTTTTACATCGCCGAGTTTCTTGTGCTATCACGCTGCACTCAGGATATAATACGGGGCGGTGATTTCCTAACCCTTCATCATTCGATCATCGACTGTACCGCGCCAGCATCCAACAGTCTCCGCTTTGTCCAACCGCCTGATGTGGTACCTCTCCCCGTCCCAGTAAAATGCTGGTTGGTGCAGTTACTGGCATGCTTGCTTTATCTACAGCCCTAATGCTCACAGCGTGCGCCTGTTTGTCTGATTCATCTGTACTCTTCAATCCGAGTGATGCTGCTGCCCATCGCCTCTGCCTCTTCCTTCGTTGCGCCCTTCTGACTCTCTGCCATGGCAGCACTTCCTTTATTCTTACAATGCCTGCCGAGTACTCCCGATCCGACTGTTCAAGGCTCTCTCCTATCCTCCTTTCATACCCTCCCCCATCGGCTAGCCTTCGCGCCTGCTGTGCTCCTGTGAGTGAAAGTACCATCTGAGTTGCGCCGAACGACGGAAAGCAGGACGAAAACAATTTTAAGCATGAAATGCTTTTAGCTCCGGTTGTCGGCAGTGTGGTTACTTCACGCCGAGACCAAGAGCCAACATCCGGGCACTGAATTCTACTCATCCGGGCACTGAAACGAGAACATCCGGGCACCGTACGAGATTTAACGAGACAAGACGAGAGAGAGCAAGAGGGGAGCGCAAGGGCGAAAAGAGCTTTTGGCTGAAAAACTGCTTCCGCGCCATCCCCAAGGATGGCGCTGCGGTCCCACATTCACGCATGTAAAAGACCGGCCGCTCGGCCTTCAGACGAGCTGCATATACATTCTTGTCAGTCCTGCGTCTCATCGTGTCCGCGTACGCCATCGTACCACCATCGTCACAGCTGCTTGCTTAAGACGAGGAATGGAGCCTGATGAAAGGAGAGATAGGAAGCGTCTTGCGGAAAGCGATCGCTTTGCGAGTGATACGCCACAGCAGAAGACTGCTCGCCCCAGCCGACAACGCCATGATTGTGCGGCGGCTCCCGAAAGCGACAAGGCCGCCACGGTTCGCGGCTGCCTTCCTAAGCCCGCTGTATTGCAGGCGATCGCTTCGACGCAACAAGAAGAATGTGCTGTGTTGTGGTGTGGTGTGGTGTGGTGAACACTAGACCAATTTCAAGATTTTGACTAGTACCATCTACAACCAATGTGTTATGCCCGTAAACATTTCATGCTTACTCTACTCTCGGTTACGGGAAAGGCAGATATTTTTTAAAACGTTCTCTCTTTCTTCGTGAGGCCGGGATCTGCATCTCGCATGATCATCAGGCTGCCTGCCAGGTATGGACGCGTCATTGAGCGCGCTGTTCGTGGCGTTGCTGACCGTGGCGCTGGTCATCCTTGAGCGCTGTTTTTAAAGGGACACTGAGGAGAAATTGAAGTTGGCTTGTATCGACAGAATACCAGCTCCTGATTACAAAAACGCCACTCATACTGACAACAAAGCTCTTGTAACGTAGAAAAGAGCAAGAACCAAAATACAGGTATCGGCGCCACAGGCCAAACTCGCAAGTACAAGCGTGATGAGATCATAGGACAAAACAGTGTTGCTAGAACGAATGGTTCTAGCAACACCAGGAACCGAGAAATCATGCATCACTGAGGCGCAGCCAATTCATGCGCAAATCTCCTTGACGTCGCCAGATGGCGCCACGTGCCCGGCTGCTACGCGCGCTCCTGAAGCATCGGGACAAATCAGCGCCCGTTTTCCGGCGGTAGGCGGGCTCCCGGTATTCCGCTAGCGGTAACAAGGTACACGGTATGCTAAAGGTGTCTATTTGCGAGAACTTCGTTGACGACTTCGAGAACGAGATCCATCGTAACGCTGACAAAACGCCAGTGCAATCGTAATCGAAGCGACTGTAGCGACGGCCGCAATAGCCGATAGATGCCTTCAACGTGCGGCCGGCGGTAGCTTTCTTTTCGGCTGCTGCTAGGCCGCACTGCTGGCAGCCAGAAATCACGGAGTCTGCATTGCGTCACGTGCACATCATGTTTCACGTCTCTTAGTCCTGTGCCGTCATAGACGAATCCCAAGTTTGAATCAGAACGGCGGGAAAAACTTTTTCAACTTCGAATCCAAATTTCTTAGAAATAAATGCATCTTTCGCTGCCGGCCAAGTGGCAACAAAGCCATGACATGCCGAACTGTCGGATTTTACTATAAAAAAATATTAATAGTGCTCTCCTCAGTGTCCCTTTAAAAGGAGCCACTGAGTGTGCGGCGCAGCGGTGTTGGCATTGCGACGAAAGGATGGTGGCTTGGTCGAATCATGTCGGTCTTTTGGCTAAGCTACAACGCTGAAATATTCCGGGAGAGGTTCTAAAACTGCTTGGCAAAAATATGAAATCGGATGGTAACGTATTTAGCAATAAGTTTTGCTATTATGGCTTTGGATTCAATTATATTCTGTAAGGAAAACTGGAGAATGAAATGAAGGCATGGTAAATCTTCCCGAGAAGGCATTTTTCGAAACTACCAGATAGTAACAGCTTTCAAGTCGTAGCTGTACTTTTTCCAGGATAAGCTGCCATCGTTACGACAACTAGATAAAGTTTATTCCCTGTCCTTGACAGTCTGCAGCTACGGTTGTTTTGAGAAGCAAAAAATGAACTTCATTCGCAAATGCACGGCGCAGCAGCTGCTCGCCACAGAATGTCGGAAGTTTTGCCTGGTCCTGACTACAACCAGGCGCTAATAAAACAATGCAAAAATAAGAAGAAGCGCTTGAAGAAAAGGGCGCAGATAAAACGGAAATCAAGGCCGCTTCAGGACGTGTCACCGTCCCGTAAATGCCGAACCACAAGGCAGCGTTTCTTGGGCGCCGCGTCAGGGTCTCTTTTACCGGCGTTGTCGTTCTACGCCGCAAGAGAGGACCACCGAACACATGAGGGCGTACGAACTGGCGTCTCCACCCGGGCGGTAGGGGTGTTTTGTTCCCTTTGTTGTTGAGCTCCGCTAGCGCAGGAGATGCTTTGTCCTCCTCGCGCATACAGAAGTGGTTGCGCTACAATGCAAACTATTTAAGACCGTAAATACCTGCAAATACAAGCAAATAGACACCAATTCTATAGCTGTAAATGGATATAAATAAAAAGAGTTGTAAAGTATGTAGCCACGGATAGATGCAAATTATTGTGTATACTATTACTGTAAATTCCTGGAAATATACAGGGTCTGTTCAGAAAGTAGTAGGCCTCATTTTATTTTATAAAATTTATTCAAACCAATAGTACAAACGATTAGAATTTTGCAAAGTAGCACCCTTCCGCACCTACACGCTGCTGCCAATGAGTTTTCCAGTTTTCGTACGCCTCCAGGAACGCCTGGACCGGAATGCTGTTTAGCTCCCTCGTCACGACCTTTTGAACCACCTCTACCGATCCGTGATGCTTCCCCTTGAACGTCAATATTATTCTCGGGAATAGAAAAAAGTCTGGCGGGGCCAAGTCTGGGCTCTAGGTGGCCTGAGGTAGCGTTGCCGCCTTGTGCTGGGCAAAAAATTGGGGTCCTCATTCACATGATGAAGAAGATCCTGTCAGATCGCTTTCCGGTTGGTTTTTTGCTCCTCTGACAACACTCCCGGCACCAACTTCGCGAACACTTTCCTCATGGCTAAGTTTTCTGTCACGATCTCAAAAACTTGGGTTTGAGGAATGCTCATGTCATCAGCAATCATTCAGATACTCATCCTGCGATCAGAGTTCAGTAAATGTTTCACTCGCTACACATTTTCTTTGGTCTTGCTGGTCGAAGGGCGTCCGGAACGGTCGACGTCTTCTACTCTTTCCTGACCTTCTCGGAACCGCTTGTTCCACACAAACAACACCTGATCTACCCATGGCAGCGTCACCGTAGGCCTCCTTAATCATGTCGTGAGTCTCTTTGCCCATTTTACCAAGATTTACACAAAATTTTATCGCGTATCGCTGATCAAGTAAACGCTCCATGATTCTGCGTGACGAGACGTTTCGACAAGGGTTCACAGTACAAGTGACCTGCTCTCTTCAACGCCCGAGAGCCGACTGCCCATTTTCCCCAGCATTCCCAATATCCCCCTTCAACGATCCTGCACGCGCAGACCGCCTCTCGTCCGCCCGTTTGCCCAGGAAAAAACCAGTCCTACTACTTTCAGAACACACCCTGTATGTGAACAAATGCACGTAAACGTCCTTGTTCTTTTGTGCTGTCTGCGCTGCGAAGTTCCTCAGCTTCACATCCATGAGCATAAAATCATCCACACTTCACAAAAAACTGAAAGCAGCTGCCATACTGAACATAATTAACCAGTGCCATTTAGCTGCTGCTTCGAGGACACCTCGTCAGCGTCGCAGACGCCATTTACCCGCGCAAAACAATGTTTGTTAACTATGGTGCCACGAAACGAACGAACCTTAAATCTTACAACACTCTACTCCTCTGCCAATGAAGAACAATAAGTGGCGCAAACACCTCAAACAGCGCCTCAAGTATTGCCAGCTGCCATTCACAAGTGATAAGTAGAATGAACGCCGCAGCCCAGCCCTGCAAACGGCGAGCAAATGACGCAAGCAGTGCTACCATCTGGCGAGCGCCGCAGCGCGCCAACTAATTACATACATACATACACATATTCTTTATTTCTCTAAAAGAGAAAAAGGCCCCTGGGCAAAAAGCTACTTCAGAGTAGCTTGACTAGGCCCGGGGCCCATTACAAGGCAGCAGGGCATGTAGAATTCGGACGTAATAAAGCACAGCATCAATTTGACTAAGCACTGCAATTTCGAACGCAAAGAAAGACGAAACTTATAAGGCGTTGTTTTTTTTTACCAGTTAAATCAAATTGAACATGACACAATATAACAGGCAAGAAGAACAATAAATGAAATCAAAATCAGACATCTAGAACACAACGCTACTAAATGTTTCTAAGCGACAGACATAAGTACAAAATATGATGTTCACTATGAGATAATAGAAATAGGGAAGTAGAGTTTTCTGTTTGTGAAAAGACACAGTGAGGATGTACAAGCATGTACACAAAACAATAGTTAAGAGAAAAAACAGTCATCATCCATACGACTAAGAAAATTTTTGATTAAAACAGTTCTTTTACAGCCGGTATTCCCACACCACCATTCATTTGAATTAAGTGTGTTAGGAACTAGGAAGCGCATCATTTGCCTCCCATAGTTTGTGCGAGTCTGAGGTACCGACCATTGGTTTCTTTGACGTGTATATCTGGGTGGGTCTATTTTTTGTAAGGATGCAAGTTTGAGGAGGAATTTACTGCTGTGGGAGGTCGTGGATTTCATAAGAAGCAGGACGTTGTACTCTAACATTTTGTTTACTGGTAGAATATTGTATAGGATAAATAACGGTGGCGTATGTGTCATGTAATCAGCGGAGGAAATAATACGGATGGCCTTTTTCTGCAAGATGAGAATGTGGTTAATATGTGTACGGGCTGCGGACCCCCAGACTAAGTGGCAGTAGTTAATTTGAGAGTTAAATAATGCATGGTATATCAGTTTCTTAATTGACACCGACAGATGACACCTACAGTTTTTGCTAAGTTACTTGTAAGATATTGAATATGGTCAGACCACTTAAGATGTTCGTCAAAGATGACTCCTAGATTTTTGTGTTTGGTGACGACTTCAATGCTATTTGTGCCCAGAGTAAGTGACGTAAGTGCAGATACTGTGCGGTTTACTGGACGGAAGATTATTGCTTTAGATTTTGTGTTGTTGATTTTTAAGGAGTTCATACTGGACCAGTGCAGAACTTTTTCTAGAACAGCATTTCCTTTCTCAAGTAATTCATCTGCAGATAATCCCGAAAGGAACAAACTAGTATCGTCAGCATAAATTACAAATTTTGCCATATCTGTAATCTGTGCCAGGTCATTAATATATAAAATGAAGAAAAAAGGACCCAGTATACTTCCCTGAGGTACACCACAGTTAATATATTCAAAAGAAGAACAGAAGTCGTTAATGATAACAGACTGTTGACGTTTATCAAGATAAGATGCCATCAGCTGTAATGCACTTCCCCTGACTCCATACTTTTGCAATTTGTCTTGTAGGATATGATGATTAATGCAGTCAAAGGCTTTGCTGAAATCAATAAATATGCCTAAGGTTAATAGTTTTTCTTCTATATTTTGTAGAATGAGTTCTTTTTGTGTCAGCAGAGCAGATTCAGTTGATAGGCCTGGTCGAAAACCAAACTGGGAATCATCTATAAGGGAGTGTTGATTAGAGAAACGTTCTAAACGCCTCAGTAAGATCTTTTCCAGTGATATGAAGTGAATTGAAGTGATATGTGCCGACGGCTCCCATTGCGAAGCGGGCGATGCGGCTGGCATTGTAAAAACACAGGAGGCGCTGGCCATGGCCACAGCGCAGTTGACGTTACGAACCCTTTTTGTGTTTATCACCGCTTGTCGGTGGTGAATGTGTGGGACATCTGGAAGCAGTTAATGACGCTATTACATACACCATTTCTGACAACCCCGTCTCTCGCCAGATTTCTGCCTCGATTCACCTGCTGCTGCTCCCCGCCCCCACTTCGTTTCCGTTCTTTCCTGCTTTATTAATGCCAGCCTTTCGCCAGCCCAACGCCTTTGCTTTAGAGTTTGCGTCCGTCCTTCGACTTCCCGCACACGTCTCTGGGCCGCACATCCGTCGTCACTCACTGTATCGACACCGGCATACATGCCAATTTGCGCCAGCGCCCGTATTGGGTATCGCTCACTGAAAGTGACGTCAGTACAGAAGAAGTAGACATGCTGCGCCGCGGCGTCATTCAGCATTCTCACAGCCCCTACGCCTCCCCGCGTTGTTCTCGTGCGGAGGAAGGACGGATCCATCCGCTTTTGCGTTGATTACCATCACCTGAACAAGATTACAGGCAAAGATTTGTCTCCACTTCCCCAAATTTACGATGCCCTCAACTGCCTGGAAGGCACGGTATTCTTTTCCTCGCTGGACTTATGTACTATCGCGCTCAGGGCGACTGGCAACCCGGGAGCGTGCGGCCTCAGCCAATTCGGAAGCGTGGTGGTGCCGAACATGGAGGAAGAAAAAACTAGGAGGGAGCATGACGTCACAATCTTGAAGCCTAGTCATAAAAAATATAATGGAAAGAATCATGGGAAATAGGCCCTCACGTGACAAGGCAGCGGTAGCTCTTAGCCGGATTTCGGTTTCGCTCTCTCGCTCTACGAGCAACTGCGCGACCATTTGCTTGTGTTCACTGAAGGCTCCGTGGTGAGCGCAAACTGCTCGCTCGCCGCAGCGGCCGCTAGGGTGCCTCGATGCCAGCGCCGCCGTCCAGGGTGGTGACACGCTTTGGCATGCGCCGCGCCGCCGTCTTCTCCGCGCTCGCCATCTTGGGGCAAGTCGCTTTTCGTGCCGCTGCTGTGGAAGGTTCGAAACTGTGTTTTGCGCTGGATTCTGAGCTGATGAACTGCTTTAATTCACGAAAAATAGCATGCCAGGGTGTTGTGTTTCATTGTGTGCCGGCTCGGCGAAGAAAGGAGCGCGACGTTTTCGTTTTCCACGGGATGAGGGACGGAGAGAAATATGGGAGGCGAAAGTGAAGCGTGAGAACTGGAAGGCGAATGACAGCGCGAAGATCTGCGAGGCAATCCGCAATGTCTGTGCTGTTTTTATGCATCATTAAAACTTCTTTTTTTGGCTAGTTTGTTCACATAGATAATGTAAAAAAATTTAGCACGAACAGACACAGACCACGAGGAAGATGAGAGACACACACAAGCGCTTGTGTTTGTGTACCGTCTTTCTCGTGGTCGTTGTCTGCGCTAAAGATTTTAGATCTTTTTCTAAATGTCGCTTAAAGTTATGTGCTTTCAGTAGGAATAACATTATAACCACACCGCTCCGCCCATCCGCTTGTAAGCACTGACTTTGTGCGGTTTGAATATATGTTTTTGCCTTGTTCGCCAATCTCGCACTGTGCGCAACAGGAATTTTTGTGTGCCTTCAAAGCTGCAGCTCGAAGCCTAGTTAGAAACGTGAGTACAGCACGTGTTGCATCGCATTGCCTGGCATTGGAAGTAGCGCGCTTTGTTTTTGAGGCGGAACATTTTGAATTACCAGTTATGTGAAGGCTTACAAGCTAAATATATGAATCATCGCGTCTTTTAACTTTCAGTGAGTTGCACTCATTCCGTATCATTCACGGAGTGTCTCACAATGATCTTTACTCTCTCGCGATCGCACATTCTTTTTGTTCAGAGCCGCGGTAAAAACACGTGAAGCAGGTGGAGCCCGGTATTTGTCGAAGGAATGCGCCATTGTACTCTTTCAACAGCTGCCCTTTACACTCGATCTTGCGAGGCTTCCGGTTCACGCAGATTAAGGAGCATTCCCCTCTCTCCTTTTCAAAAAAGAATATAATAGAGGCTGATGGGTGAACCCCCACGTGCTACCTACCCACTTTTCTGGCCAGAGTAGGAAGTGAAAATGCAGTCTATGAACAGAGAGTTTTGGCTGCAAAAACCTGCCTACGAGCCAGCCGTCCTGGAATTTTGCAAGTGGTCTTTTCGCAAGTGCTAAATTCTGCGCAGCACAAATAATAAGCCCCTTCACCTTCCTTTTCTCAAATTATTCACGGGAATAATTTTTCGAGGTATTTGCGATTCGCAACGAACGCAAACGTTAGGCCCTCGCGAAAATTAAGTCGGTTACAGCATATGGCTGGCAATTCGACTAGTCGCGAAGAAACTTCTATTGTGAACTGGCCGTCGCTTTAAGTAAGCGGTCGCGAGGAAGCAAGGTGCCTGCGCAGTACAGAAGTTCATCCCGAATACAGCTCTTTCTTCTCCATGTAATGACACATCGCGAGGCGAAGTACACCGTTGTCAAACGCGCAAGTACCGGCCCGAGATTAAGCCAAATTTAAGTGAAGTTAAATTTGCCCCTCCGACACTCGAATTAGTGCTGTCGCTTGTTAAACCTGGAAAGCGCATAAAAACAACGGACAACAGAAAGAGACAGACACACGAGCGCTTACTTCCAACTGATTTTTATTTTCATGCGAGAGCAGAATATATGTACACTTCAGATCACCTGCGCATGCGAAGAAAACTCAAACAAGAAAAATATTATCTGGCTGCACATGCAAAAGAAGAAAGATATGCAATCTCTTTCTCAGACAGCAAAATCGACGCACCACTTACACATTCATCGCCAGACCGTGCTATCTCACTTGCCTCAACAATTTCACGCGTTGTTTTACACTTGCTTTTATACAGAACTTTACATTGATGAAAGAGAGGACGACAATTCTTGCTTTTGCACTTGAGGCAATGAATGCTCAAATGCCCACCTTTTCTGTTTTCGACAACGTAATTGTGTTCACCTAATCTCTCATTCAGGCATCTACCAGTTTGGCCTATGTAAAATTTACCGCAAGTCAAAGGCAACTTGTACACAACCCCTTCTGTGCATTTTACAAATGGTTTTTGGTGCTTGATCATGCAACCTGACTTCAGCCTGTTTATTGACGTGCTCTGTTTGCTTAGCGCACTCAGCTTACTTGGGGCAGAGAACAACACATTTACATTCACTCGGTTACCAATTTTTCTTAGGTTGTGTGACAACCTGTGCTTATAGGTTATGACTGCAAACTTTCTTTTATCTTTTGTCTTATCCGGCTCTTGCTTTGAGTTAGCATTCCTTTTGTTTGTTTTTACAAGTCCTTCTGCAACAGACACCAGCATGTGCAATGGGTAGCCAGCATCCTGCAACTTTCTTGACTGTAAAAAGATGCTTTCTTCAACAGAATGTGGGCATGACTTTTTCAAACAGTTTATGAAACCTAAACGAGCTATGTTACGTTTAATGAGTTTAGAATGCGCGGAGCTAAAAGGTAAAGGCAATTTTCCATCTCTGGGATGATAAGTCCAGCAAGTATGATCTGCAAAAAATGTTAATATGATGTCAAGGAAGCGTATGCAATTGTTATCAGGGAGCTCATGTGTGACAACAAGTGGAGATAAACAATTCGAAAAACAATCTAAAACACTTCCAACGGCCTCATCGAGGGTGATTACAGTTGTGTCTAACAAAATTAAAAAGTCGTCAACGTAACGAAATACATTTACCACCCCTACGTCTTTCAGCCAGGCAAAGAGCCTTCTGTCACATTCAGATAAAAACAAGTCACTTAAAATGGGAGCCACACTGGACCCTATACAAATTCCTTGCTTCTGTAAAAACAGGTCATCGCCCCACCTAACAAATGTAGAATCAAGATATGTACCTAAAAGTTCTAGAAAAGCGCCAACACTCACACCCACTGAATTCTGAAAATCAATTACACCAGAGTTCTCGATACATCTTTCAACGCACTGCAGCAAACCATTTTGGGGCAAAGAGTAGTAGAGGTCCTTTATATCTACCGAGAAAGCACTGAGACTTCTTCTTTCACTTTGCTTAAGAAAAGTAGTCACGCAATCGGAATTTTTTATTAAGAAGGGGTCGTCAACAACTAGCTGTTTTAGGCTCCTTTGCAGGAAGTCTGAGACTGATTTTTGCCACGTTCCCGCTTCTGAAACGATTATTCTTAAAGGACAATCCAATTTATGGGTTTTAGCAGAAAAAAACACATGTCAAGACTTAGGCCTCTGGAATTTTCGATGGACTGAGCTAAACGGGTGAGATTGTGCGAAGTACACATCTTTTTTGCCTTCAGCCTAATTTTTGAAAGCTTAATGCCTTGCTGCTTGTGAAATACATTCTCAATCGTTTTGTCAACTTTTTCACCAAAAAGGCATCTTGGCATCACAGCAAAACCGCCTTCCTTATCAGATGGAAGAACACATAAGTTGTCTTCCTTGAGCACTTTCAAAACATTTGAAAGGGACACCATTGGCCTTGTCTTCGAACACTTCTTTAAAACGTCGATGCCCTGCGACACACAGCTCCCTTGCTCACTTGTTGGGGCATGCTTCGAAACCGAACGGACCATGGCCAAAAAGTTCTGGTTTAGATTTCTTTTGTTCCACGGCGAACTTTGGTCCCAACTGAAGCGTACGGCGCACATCTTCGGGAAGCGTTACCTCCCCAAACGTATGGACGTGGTTGTGCAACCTAGAATTCCGTTTAGGGACCAGTTGTCGAAGCCCAGGCAGGACAGAACTCCATAAGAACTCGGCGGACTGGTGAAGAACTCGTGCGAACTGCTGCCATTTTTTCCTTTCACTCGACGGGCTCTCACCTGAGGAAAGCCTTGCTTGCAGACAGTCCTTGTACAGCCTTGCTTGTCTTCTCCATTCCGCGCGAAGTATCTTCAATATCCTTTTTCCATGACTAGCCGATGGTTGAAGTGATCCAAACAAGGATAAGACAGCCGGGGGCACCACGTTGCATCGAATACAAAATGAAAGAGCACGAGCTTGGCAGATGGCGTTTGCAGTGAGGGAAACCAGAAAACACGGATCCACATTCACACATGAAAAAGAGCCCATTGTACAAGAAATATAGTTCAATAATGGCTGCGTTTGGGCGAGTTGGTTGGCGTCCACGGAAATACTTCGTGATCCTGTGCTTATAATATCGCACCGCTTCCTTAACGCCTTTTTATTATCTCATTTGTTTGCGTGCACACGACGAGAGGCGCGAAATGACAGTTTCATCGTCTCTCTCATTTTAGCGCCACTTCGAGGAAGATCAGTTTGAGGGCAACAGAATGAATGGACGGCGGCTCCTCAAGTCAACGGCTGTCCCGACGTTGTTTGATTTTAGACGTGTTTGCCCACATTCGGCTTGCTAGCCTAGTATCCGCATCAGATAATCTGAGGAGCACTAGAGCCTCGCATATTTTTAGGTACTGATGAATTAATTTCTTTCTTGCGCGAACAGCTCAGCCGAAGCGAAGAAAGCCGCCTGCACCGCGGCTTTTTCCCCGTAGTTCTACACCTGACGCTACAAAAGGCTCTTCGCCAACCCCTGAGACGCCACCTGACCAGGAAGAGACCCGAGCCGACAGCGATGCAAAATATTTTTCATATGCGCGGCTGACTAAAACGTCAACTAGTTGTTCATCTTCATCAACAGAGGCAGTTAAAGCCTTTTGCTTGTCATGCACCTTATAAACTCCGTCATGTTCTGGCAGTACAAAAGGCATTGCTCTGTAAAGCAGTCACTGCAGTTAAAATAACCGATTTGAGCATCTGAGACGGCCAAAAAGTAAGTGCTGTCCTAGCTGCACAGTGGCCATTTGCTCTAAAAGCGGCGCTTGTAAGCAAACGCTAGCTCTTTTCTCATTTATATCAATAAGCAAAAAGTACTCAGAACTGTGAGCATATATGCAGAAACCTTATACAGCTCAGCCTGCTAGCGAAAGCGCGTTCTAAAGAAGGATACCGGCCGACGCTCCGTAGGCCCGCATTTCAGCGCTTGCCCCAAGATGGCGCCCACGAAGGTCGTGTCTCCACCCTGTACGGCGCAGTGCTGGGCATCGAGGCACCCTAGCGGCCGCCATACACGAGCGCCGCGTGCGGTCACTGCGGCGCATTGGAGCACATGCTCCTTCGCTGTGCCGCTTCTGCAGTGCCGCGTCGCGAGATGCTCGCGGCCTACAGGGCGCTGGGAATCATCCCGGACAGTCTCGAAGCGCTCCTGAGGCCGCGCGGCAATGCACGCCCCCGTGACAGAACAATGGTGAGCCTCTGTGCGTTCATGAGCAGGCGGACTTGACTTCCCGCTTGCTCTTCGCCAGGTAGTGCACGCGTGACACGAACGCTCCGTGGGTGCTACCTCGGACGGTATACGCGGCCGGGCGCCCCACCTCGGCCGCTAGTGCAGTGTGCCGCGCGCGCGATTAGTCCGAGACAGGACGCTGCGTGCGCGCGGCTACGTAGTACATACAGTTTACTTCTTTTTGTAAGTGATTGTGCGCAGCGGCCGGGAGACCCCGCGCAGGGGCACGTAAAGCCGCCGGCACTCTCTCTCGACAGCGAGAGAGAGAAATACTTCACTGCTGCATATTTCATGTCGGAATCGCGTATGTGCGCGAGCGTACTCGGCGCGACTTGTGCCTCGAGAATAGTGGAGAACGGCGGGCCCATGGGCGGGCCGAAGTCCGCCTGCCCGAGAAATAGAATCTTGCGCAGCGCGCCGGAGCGCTCGTTAAACACGCCCGAGCGCCGTGAGCGCTCTGGAAGCCACTGCGCCCTTTTTAGAGGCTCGTTTTCTTCGCCTACTCTCGAGTTCTCTGCTTATAGCATGCGCTGAAATAAACGCTCCGTATGTGTTTATAACGACGAAAGGAATTCCTCTCTATTCTCTTTATGAACCACAGCTGAACAGTGGCGAGGTCGCGGCCGCACCCTTTGATGAAAAGTTTACCTGCAGTTTTCTACAGTGCACCCAACAACTCGAGAGTGTAATCAATAGAAGTGTTGAGACGCGGAGCCTTCAGACAACCTCGAGCTGGGTACGCATTCCGCCAAAGCAGCAACACAGGCGCTGCGCTTCTGCGCTACATCGGAGCACGGGCGTTCACTAAAAAGCACCGCTTGTTGGCAGTCTGGTAACTGTGGAGGGCCTATTTCCCAAGAGCCAGTGCGCAAAAGGGCCCTCGGCAGCAGCGTCAGAGGAGGATGGCTTGCAGAGGCTGAGCGCACTCTCTCTTAGTTTTTTTTCCTCCATGGTGCCGAAAGCGGCGCGCCTGAAAGCTAAGTAAGTGGAAAGGATTCTGCTGTTCCATCAGCCAGGCGCATCCCCCGTGTCGTCTGCTCAACGAAATCTGAGCTGGTTGATTCTCACAGGCGCCGGCGCGCCTAGCCTTGCACAGGCGTGATTTCAAATTGTCAAAACCACTCCAGTCATACTGTGATTGAAGAGCGATTTGGGCCGCGGGTTTGTCGGGCATGACAGGTGAAAGCGAAAGGACTGAAACAAAATCAACCGTGACATGCGCCTTGCATTCGTCACGCAAGCGCCGGCGATGCGATAAGGCCATGGTACTGCCAAGACCGCAGGGGAGTAGGCTGAATGGTGGAACAGCAAAATCCTTTCCCTTTAGTTTTCAAGTGTGTCGCTTGTCGGCTCCACCATGCTTCCGGAGAGCGCTCCGGCCACGATGCTTGAGGCTGCAAGTCATATTGAGCGCGATAGTAGGCTCCGGAAACTGGACCATGGCAGCTGCTGATAGGCAGAAAGTGGTTTTCTCACGCCCGCTGGCCTCTCAGAATTTACCGTCATGCTGTTCGTCTTGTGCAATACGCCGGTAACATTCAACCGCATGATGTCCAGAATTCTCATCGGACTCAAGCGGCACAAGTGTCTGTGTTCATACTGGTAACAGCGCAAAAAAGGCGGGACAACAACAAGACAAGCGCTATCAACTGGGTTTATTGAAGGACGGAAGGGTATATATACAAAAACATAACACAAAGAAGTAAGAAGATAGTGTGAAAAGGGCCGTGAAAATCAAAACTTATGTCACATGTGAAGTGATGTAAGCCAATTCCTTGTTGCTAAGTGCCACGGAAGCGCTTGTCTTGTTGTTGTCCCGCCTTTTTTGCGCTGTTCACCAGTATGAATGCATACCAACTCACCCAGATCTCAGCCTTACAAGTGTCTGTGTTACCTCGAGGGTGTCGTCGTCTCTCCCAGAGACTTTTCGTCCCACCTGGTTCTCCCGAGCGTGTCCTGCAATACCTTGCTGGTGCCGACCGGCAACTGAAATTGAAGAACTGCTCCTTTACTGCTCAGCGGCTTAGAGTATTGAGCCACATCGTCTCCAAAGACGGCGTTCTTCCTGATGCCGCGAAACTGCGCGCAGTAGCCGTGTTCCCTCGAGCGACTTCACTTCAAGAGCTGCGTAGCTTGAGAGACCTATGCTCTTATTTCCGCCGCTCTGTCCGGAAATTCAGTTCTCTAACTGAGCTGCTTGCCGGCTACCCAAACCTGTCGTCTTGGACCCCTGCCTGTGATGCAGCCTACTCCACACTTCGGCGCCTTCTTATGTCCACTCCGATCCTTCGCCATATTGAACCCCGTAAACGCACGGAACTTCCCACTGATGCCAGCTGTGTGGAACTCGGCCCTTTTCTTGCCGAACGGAAGCCCGGCTTCCCTGAACGTGTTGCTGCGTATGCCAGCCGCACTTTGACCAAAGCCTAAACGAATTATTCTGCAACAGAAAAAGAGTGCTTGGCTATCATCTAAGCTATTCGAAAGATGTGACCTTATATATATGATCACCCATGCGCTGTCGTAACTGATCACCATGCCCTCTGCAGTTGTCTTCCTTCAAAGACCCCTGTGGTCGTCCTGCTCGCTGGGCGCTGCGTTTACATGAGTACGATATTGAAGTAGTCTAGAGCTCTGGCATTAAGCATTCTGATGTCAAGGCCCTATCCCGCTCGCCTCCCCCTTTTGACTCCGACTCCACATCCCTTGGCACCAGTAATTCCTCTTTCCTAGACATTGCCAACATGCTGCTTGGACAACGCTAGTTCCACTGGATTGCTTGCCTCCTCGCTTTCCTATCTACACAATCTGCACGTCCTGCGGCCCAACCTCTCCGCCGTCCAGCCCGAAACTTTGCCATACGGGACGGCCTGTTTTACCGCCGCAACTGCCTCCCGACGGGCGCAAATGGATCCATGTAATTCATGAGCATCTTCGTTCCTACACATGCGCGTCTTTCAACACCCACCCCGTGCGCCCACGCCGGTGTGGCGAAGACTCACACACGTCTTCGACGCCGTTTCTACTGGCGGGGAATATACCGCTTCATCCGCCGATACGTTCGCTCCTGCAGAGAAAACCATTGTCGCAAAACCCTTCCTTGCCGTTTTACCGCTCCGCGGCAGCCTTTGTCCTGCCCCGCGCACCCATTCGACCGCGTCGGCATCTATCTCTACGGACCCCTTCCCTTCACTCTGGCTGGCCACCACTGGGTCATCGTGGCGGTAGATCACCTCAACCGCTACGTAGATACCTCATCCTTGCCATGCGCGTCTGCGCAAGGCGTTGTGTCTCTCATACTGCACCATCTCGTTCTGTGCTATGGTTTCCCTATGGAACTTCTGAGCGATCAGGGCCGTAACTTCCTCTCAGACACCGTCGAAGCATTGCTTCGACAATATAGCATCGTTCGCTGCTTCACAACGGCCTACCACCCTCGAACAAATTGCATGACTGAACGTTTCAACAGCACACTGAGCGACATGCTGGACATGTGTGTTGCATATGACCACTCAAATTGGGACCGCAATCTCCCCTTTGTCGCATACACTTTCAGTACTGCCACACAGAGCACAACAGGCTTCCCTTCGTTCTACCTTCTTGGTGGCGGCGAGCCCACCTGCACATTGGCCCTGTGCTATAACCGTAACGTGTCCGAGTCATGACCCTATCGCAATGAGCCACATATGCTAGATAATGCCGCCAGCATACCGCCTAGTATCAGAGTCGCCAGGAGGACCTACGCTCCCACACCAGGTCTCTTCCGTCGTAAAATCCAGGCTATCTCGCATGGCTTTTGGGCTCCGTCAAGCGGTCCCGGCCTCTGCTTGAAACTCATTTCAAAATATCAAGGCCCGTACATTGTTATAGGCCAGATATCCTCAATGAACTACGGTATTGAACTGCTTCCGCCGCCCCAGTATGCGCGCCATCGTGGCTGCAAAACCGTTTACATTTACCGCCTCGAACCGTGTTACGATCAGCCTAACGTGCATGTTCCATAGGTCAGCAGGATGCCTCCTTTTACACCCGGCGGCAGTTATAGCGTGGCAGCCGCGCTCAGTTTCTGTGGTGAAAGAAAACAACGACCCAGATGTCTGAAGCAGGCTTGCTGACCGCACTCTTGGCCAGGACTGTTGTCGGACGCGGAAAGTGACCTGGATTCAACTGAGCCACAGCCCTCTTTACAATTGAGACATCTTGTTGCATAAAGAAGGCGAGTATACGTGTAAAAATCAATAAAAAATTACCGCGAGCTAAAGACTAGACGTCTCCGAACAACAACAAAAGAAAATTTTATTACAGGAAAAAACATCTAAGTCTACAGTGGTTGATATGGTAAACAATGTTAGAGTATAAGCTCATTTTTGCTTCATTGTCACCTTGGTATCATCACATGAACAGTCTCATAAATAAATGAAGTTTAATAACAGGAATTTTCAATCCCAACTGCCATGTCCTCCTGAAAATATTTAAACTGATGATCTACAATACCCTCTTCGCTTAATACCTAAAGAGCTTCTATGGAATCTAGGGAACAAAAGCAACAAACATACTGAGGTTGCAAAACACGGTATATATGATATGTCGAATCACTAATAATTTCGAATACACCGCACTACCGTATAACTTTTCATCTCTCAGTGTGGTAAGAGCAAATAGTTTAGGAAAGCATAATTTATGTCGGCTGTGCCGTTTAATGATCCAAGGACACAGTTTCACTTTCCTGAAATGCAAGATTATCTCCTAACAATCCCATCGACATGAACCGAATTCCAAAAAGGTGGAAGGTTCGCAAATTCCGCGTAACCTAAGAGCAACAAAGCTTCGAAACAATCTCCCACGCATATTGGATGCTGTAGAAAGTCAAGGCACTGATGTATTCAATATGCCTCTCTCATGTATATGCGAATATTTTGCTGCTTAATCTCCCTTTTGTGAATATGCCGAAACATTTTTTTCACCTTTAATTTAAAATGTGGGTTGAATAGTATGTTATGTATTATTTTATTTTCATAAAACGTCAAATATTGTTCTACAGATGTTTTCAAACAATGTTTCATGTATCTTTTATTTGTGCTTATTGCACTGTTTGATGCCATTTGTCGTTTTTTCTTTGGAATCACTGTGCGCTGTGTATACTTTCCTTAGAAGGCGGCTGATTTCTTAATCTGCAGACCTAAGGCTTTTCCCTCGGTCTCCTTCCGCTTCTTCGTGGAAAATAAAATATGTATGTATATATATATCGAACCGGGTAGACGACGACGTCAATGAGCGATGGAACGAGTGGGAGGAGACGAAGACGACTACGAAGTTCTGGCTTTGTTCTCGGTGCCACTCGCAGCTTTTCTATCTGTAAATATCTGTAAATATATTCTTTCCCGGAACATATTTGGTGGAGGTGCAGATTTACCCTACGCCTACCGACGACGGAGCTCCGCAGCGGCCGCCAGTTGTCTTCGCTAATCATGACCCAACATGCCTCCCAGCAAACATCAGCACCGGGCATGCCATCGCATGTTCTTTCTCTCCCTCGTGACCCTGGGACGTTTTCTGGCACCGACAACGTTGACGTCGATCACTGGATCCACATGTACGAATGCGTGAGTACCTGCAACCACTGGGATCCGGCCCTTCTGCTCACAAATATCATCGTCTATCTAACGGACACCGCCCGGGTCTCGTATGAGACCCACGAAGACGATCTGACCAGCTGGGAGGTGTGAAAAGAGAAACTGCGCGAACTGTTTGGACGGCCGCTCGGCCGAAACGCTTGCCGCTAAGAGGGACATTGCCTCCCGAGCTGAAACTTCTACGGAGTCCTATGTTTCGTACATTCAGGACGTGGTGGCCCTCTGCCACAAAGTTGACACCAACATGCCCGAGTATGACAAAGTGGGCCACGTGTTGAAGGGAATCGCCGACGATGCCTTCAACTTACTCGTGTACGAGAACTGCACTACAGTCGATGCAATTATTAAGGAATGTCGACGCTTCGAGGAAGCCAAAAGCAGGCGTATTACCCAGCCGTACCCACCTTGCCTCTGGCACACTCATGCCGCCTTCTTCAGCCCCCACCACTGCTTACGCTCGGGACGCAATCGCCCAAGTCACGCTGGCGCGCCAAATAGCACGTAGTCGGCTCCATGCCTCTCAAGTTTCCGAGAAGTCCGGCTACGACCGCCGTCACCGGGCAGTCGAATGCAACCCAGGATCACTCGTCCTTCTCTGGACTTCGTCTCGCAGCGTCGGTCTCTCCGAGAAGCTTCTTTCTCACTACCGTGGCCCTTACCGTATCGTGCGCCGTGTCACTGACGTCAACTGTGAAATTTCTCCCCTTGCGACCGTGCCATCGTCCCTTGGCCCCACCACCGACATCGTCCACGTCTGCCGCCTAAAACCTTATCACGACGCTCATACGTCGCCACCCTCACGCCGAGACGGTGTTTCGGCGGCCGGGGGTCCTGAAGCGGATACAAGACGACGACAATGAGCGATGGAACGAGTGGGAGAAGACGAAGACGACAACGAAGTTCTGACTGTGTTCTCGGGGCCGTTCGCAGCTGTTCCTTTCTATCTGTAAATATCTGTAAATATAATCATTCCCGCAACAATATGTATTGTCACCGACAAACGCAGCAGGAACCGGGAAGCACAGTCGTTTCCTGGGGCGAGGCTGGCCGAACCACCGAGCTCATTTAAGACAAAGAAGACGCTCGGCCACGCGCTCGGAGACAAGGTTTGGCCAACATGTGGCGCCTGCAGAGTTTCAGCAGTGTAGCATTGCCCCCCCCCCCCCTGCATTCTAAGAGGCATTGACTCAATTCCGCACGGGCGGAGAAAAAAATAATGGTAAGGCGGAAAGTTAATGGCGCGAGTCTCTTCCTGGAAGGGAGCTAACGGGAGTAATACGGCTCCATTCGCACTACGTGGACTACTTCGGACGTCGGTTGTCGAGAGGACCGGCCAGTTCCTTGAGGGAGCACCTCGCAGGTCACCGCGGTGCGGCGGCGTAACACCTGGTAGGCACCAAAGTAACGGCGAAGAAGCTTAGTGCGCCCTCGCAAACGGATCGGGCTCCACACCCAGACTTGGTCACCGGGTGTGTAAATCACCTCCCTGCGACGGAGATTGTAACGATCGGCGTCGCGTTTATGTTGGCGCCGGACTCGTTGTCGAACAACATGACGAGCAGCTTCGGCGCCACGAACAAATTGGTCAGCGGCCACGACAGAAGAGGGAGCAGAATCTGGAAGAAGCATGGTGTTTAGCATGGTCAAGGCTTCACGACCGTGCACCAAATGGAACAGAGTGAAACGTGTCGTTTCGGGTAGCGCAGTGTTGTACGCGAACGTGATGTAAGGTAGTATCCGGTCCCAATTCCCATGGCCATCTTCGACATGCATCAAAATCATATCGGCAGTTGTCTTGTACATTGTCTTGTCAGTCAGTCCGTTCGTTTGCGGATGGTAAGCTGTAGTCTTTCGACTGCTGGTGCCACTGAATTGAAGTACCTCGCTCGTAGGTGCTGATGTAAAAGCGGTTCTTCTGTAAGGTACTGTAGGGGCTCCGTCACGAAGCAATCTGCAACTTAGGCTGTGGTACCACGGGGAAGGCACTTAGTCTCACAGTAGCGGCTGAGATAATCAGTAGAAACAGCAATATACCGGTTACCCATGGAAGATGCCCGAAATGGGCAGAGTAAGTCCAAGCCGACATGTTGAAATGGGGCGCTGGGGATCGATAGGCTACAGGAGCCTGGCTGGTTTAGTCGGCGGCACCTTCAGACACTGGCCCTCACGACAGGTTCGTACGTAGCGGTGGACAAGCGCAGCAAGCCTGGGCCAGTAGTACGTGGCACGCATGCGCGCCAACGTGCGGGAAGGCTCGAGGTGGGCCGAAGGAAAGTCATCGGGGCACGCACGAAGAACTTCGTGACGAAGCGCTCTAGGTACTGCAAGCAGATGGGCAGTGTCCGTTGGGTCGTAATTTTTTTCTTTAGAGGACACCATCGCGCGAGCAAAACGATGACAGTCCGCACTTTAAGAGCCGAGGAGAATGTTGGAGCAGTTCCTTCGAGGTACTCGATGAGCTTCCCGCTTCCTGCTGCGTTTCTCGGCGACATTTAGTGTAGGTGCTGGGTAAGCGGCGTCTGTCGCACCTTGGAAGATGATGCAAAGCAGTCGCGGAAGGAATAACAGATGAGGTTTTCTACGCATTGTTTCTGACTGGCCAAGAGGTGCGGGTTTACGTCGGTCGGAATGGCTGCACCCGTCGCCTCGTCGTGGTCTGACATCGTGGACAAAGAGCACAGCCTGGTACACTCTCCAAGCTTGTCAAAATAAGCGACGACCTCTGTCTTCGCTAAGCGTTGCGGTTCACCGGTAAAGTTGATGACTAAGATGTCGGTGCGACCGTTGGCAAGTTCTACTAGGCCTCGAGCTACACAAGATTCACGAGCCAGTAGAAGCGACATGTTCGCTTCAGCGATATCAAGAGTGCCGGTGCCGTCATTACACTCAACTGTTACGAACTTCCTGGCTCGCGGAGGGATTATGTGGCCGTGACATAGGCGCAACGTAACTCTACTGGGCTCAGTGTTGGCGTCAACAGCTCGCTAGACTGAAAAAGATACCACAAGCTCCCGAAGGTCGATGACCGCACCATACTCTTGAAAAAAATCCATGCGCAGAATCAGATCTTTGCAACAGTCACGTAATGCGGCAAAGGAGCCAGCGAAAGTAAGACCGCAGATCTGGATGCGGCAGGCGCAGACGCCGATTGGCGTCACTACATTTCCACCGGCGATGCGGATCACAGGTCCACAACAAGGCGTCAGAACCTTACGGAGAGTCGTGGCGAGCTGACTGCTCACCACAGAAAAATCAGCGCCGGTATCAATGAGTGCCGTCACTTCATAACTGTCGGCGGTTGCTAAAATTTCGGCAGAAACTAATCGTTCTCAGCACGTCGGTAAGGTCGTCGGATCGGGTCGCCGCCGCCCGGACCGTCGCGTCGAATAGTCGGGTGGAGGCTGTTGATTGTGCAGTGGCGGTGGCCCTACCCCCGGAGTACGCCGTGTTCTGCTTTCCCGGTGAGCGGACGTGCGCCTGAATTGACCTGAGGTTGAGGGCCGACTGGGCGAAGTGAAGCGCCTCGGGGGTGGCGGTTGCTATTGGCGCTGCTGCGAGGCAGGGGGCAGCACGTGAGCGACCAGGTACTCTATGTCCTGCGGTCTTGCACCATAGCGCAGTCGACGCGCATCCGGTGGGAATACTCAAAGCTATACGCCTGTCCCAGTTCCCCCGTTTCCTTTGAAGGCTTGCAGCAACAGTGTCCATTCTTCGTCTCCTCTATTGCTGGAATAGGTGTATGTGGCGCATTTCCGGACTGTCGATGTATGACGACATTAATTTCCAAAGCTTTACTTTCTACTGCCATGATGTTCCCTTGGACAGCTGTTGTTGGAGGAAGTACTGTGCTTTTTATTGAAGCAGCCCTTCTAAAAATAACAGTCTGCCATATTTCAGAGTTCTGGAGCTGCCGCCCTTGACAACAACGGGCTCCGCCTCATATTATGTGAATATTGGCTTTGATCCGCACTAGCACGCCTCAACTTCGAATATCCAAAGAAAGTTCAGCTCTAACATGCAGCCACAGACTTCAGGATTATTGCCAATCGAAATCCTATCCAACGCATGGCCAACGCTGTGATTCCTGTACTTTCAAGGCTTTTACTTCCACATGAATAGGATGCCAATGCCTGTCTGTAGAAAGATAATTCACCTTCAGAACAGCAGACTCCCTGGCAAGCATTACTGGCTAATACTGTAGAGACATGAGTACCCCTGCCACTCCACCTAGCTGCATCGTATCTGTTAGCATTCACCCAGACCTTCCGCCCGCTCTCTTTGGACAAGCACTCAGTAGTAAAAGACATTGCGGTGAAAAAATGCGATTTTCGCTCGCCGCGATGATGATCATGGACATTATATAGGCATAGAGCAACGCATTGGCGTCTTGCCTAATACTGTGCCCTAAAGTCAATCCCTATAGAGATATGCTCCTGACGACCGAGCTTTTCCCGAAACTGAAGTAAACAAGATGTTGCAGCAGGGCATTATCAGCTGGAGAAAACAAATAATTATGTTTTACAGAATAGTTTCAAGTCGATGAGATACGTCTTCCTTCGTGATACAGATGTAAGCTTGTATCTCTTCTTGAAAATGCCCAGCTTTGAACCTTTATTGACTGAAACTGTTGTGCTAATGTCACGTCATGTGGTTGAAAAACTATTGTACTATGTATACCCTGCACGCTTGCTGCGTCCCCGCGTTGGAGAGGGTGCAGAACATTGCCTCTCGTTTCGTGTCTGGCACTCGCGGGGCTCGTTACAATGCATCGCGTACGAAGGATGCACTCAACTGGGAATTGCTTGACACGCGCCGAAAGAAGTTGCGTCTGAAGCTATTTCATGCTGTTTATTATTCAACTGTTCGGGTTGAACGCGAAAGGTATGTGCAGGAGCCTTTTTATAGATCCAACCGTGTTGACCATGTTTTTAAAGTCCGCGAATTCGCGGCAAAAACTGAATTGTTTAAAATGTCTTTTTTTTCCGAAAACCATTAGAGAATGGAACAGACTACCGAGCGATGTTGTGAGTGTGACATCAAATGATGCGTTCTTTCGTTCTTTAATGATGTGATGCGATTGTGATGTGTTCTTTTGAAGTGAGATGTACATGGCGAACGCTTTATGCTTGTAACTCTGCCTGCGAGCGGAGGTGTCATGTGTGTTTCTTTTTTGTACATTGCCCCCCCCCCCCACTGTAATGCCACGGCGCTGTGGGTTCCTTACTAAATAAATAAATAAATAAACGATATTTATTGCCAGAAACCCGCACCAGATACGGTGAACCTATCCGTACTTACAATGTTCTGCGAAATGGACCTCCAGGAATGTCCTCATTCCAGACGATTACAGCAGTGAAGTCGCGGTTTAATTTGCGTATGCAATATTATATTTTCTTTATTTGCCTGGTGCTGCTTGCTCTGCAGTCTTCACTATTCGCGTTTCGATCCCTTGGTTGTGTCGCTCTCTGCCGGCCATTGCCAGTCAAGTCAACATCCGGCCTTGTAAGGCCCGAAGTTGAACCTGTGACAAAGTATAATAAAAGTTATTGTTATTATTGTTTTCCTTGTTGCATTTTAAACTATGTAAGGATGTGGGGGTTCTTGCTGAAGCAATTCAAAAATGCACATATCAAAATTGCCCTTGGCTTTTGCGCGATAACTCTTAAGCGTCCAGAAGGAAAGACAGGCAATATGAGAAGTACCACTCCCAACTGTGGGTGCAATTGTGTCACAAGGTAAAGGAAGATATAATTCATGTCACCATGGGGTAACGCAGCGGATTCCAGAGGAAGACAAAAATGGCTGGAGTCGGCCCGTGTCACTAGGGCGAATTATACAGGAGAGTTTGCAAGAAAAAAAACCGCCGCAGCCTTGCCCGTACAGGATAGGGATTATATGGGAAAACAGTTCTCATAGGTTGGGTGTAGTCAGGCTGAGAAAAACACTGAGAATGACACAATAAATAAATGCGTGTACAGTAATGTTAGAAGGTAATAAACATATTTTGATGCTCGCACTTTTGCAGCCAATGTTCCTTTCACTATTAGCGCGAGTAGTCATTCCCTCAGCTGTCCTGCTGCGCAGAGCCTCGGGGTGCACGAGTTCGACCGGGGCACGGCCGACC
Source organism: Amblyomma mixtum (assembly GCF_055824585.1). NCBI lineage: Eukaryota > Metazoa > Arthropoda > Arachnida > Ixodida > Ixodidae > Amblyomma > Amblyomma mixtum. The sequence continues at coordinate 4,176,309 of NC_143021.1, read as the reverse complement.
TTCGCGTCTACCTGGACGCAATGAGTGCTCAAGAGATTCCCGTTGTCCTGTGCAACGTGGACGTGCGTCGGGAGCCCGAAATCGAAGGGAACGCCACGCAACCCTCCCGGGTGGTCAGGTACAACAACGGGTCCGTCAGCGTGGGAATCATTGGCTACATAAGCCCCCTGACAGCCTACAGGTCTTACCCTGGTACGGCCGTTTTCTGTGAGAAAAAACGCGTTGCCCTCGTTAGCGCTTTACGCCCATAAAGGAGCTGACACTGCCGTCAAGGCCTTGTGGTGTATTCATTGCGTATCACTAGTAGCGCAAAAGCAACTATAAAACTACCTTATGTTTCCCACTTAGGCTGCATTGCGAGCGTTCATCTCGTTTCACCAGTGGCATTTCGATGGAGGCGGAAGTCACTCGCAGCCCTGTGATCTGTAATCTTGGTGCACTTTAAATAACCGCGTGTGCTCGGGAGTAATATGGATAAATAATGAGGACGGAGAACTGGGCGAGTTTGTGGGGATTCATGGTTTAAACTGCGCGAAGAAACGAGGACACAGCAAAAGAAAATTATCATGTGACAGTGGCGCTGTAGCATGTGAAAAAGAAAAGTGAGATATTAATTTCGTTTTTCTTTTTGTTTTCTGTTAAGACGCGGGTTCGTAAAATAGCATATATAGGCACCTTTCCGTGAATAAAAACCAGTTATTAGTCTGCCCCTGTGTCCTGTATTTTCTTCCGCTGTGTCCTCGTTTCCTCGCGCAGTTTAAACAATAGTCTGGATGCGAGCATACCGAGATTTCCTGGTCATCAGCAGAAAGCGTCATCTGTTGGGCGCCAGCAACGAGCAGTGCCTAACACGGTGATCAACATGGTCCCCTTGTCCTCATCGCGGCAGTTGATTAATTGATTGATTGAAAAGTCATTTAAATAATGGTAATTATCGGAGCCTTCGGTGGGCCCCTTATCCGGTAGCTGATTGGTCTGCGCCGCAGCGTGGGCCCTGCGAACCAGACCTCCTCCAACTGCTCCAAAGTGGGATCAGAAAGTCTGCAAATAGCAGGATTGAATCGGCAAACTCACTCTGTGAAAAGCAGTAGCTATTTTTCCATAGTGTGTGCACTGTGAATTTTAGAGTGAGGGGTACCATTGGTGGAGTTTAAGTGGTGTCGGTTTGTAGTCGGCGACGGGTGTGTTTTTCTGCCTTGTCTAGAATTTTTTTAGGTGTGGGGTATGCCTCTCTGGCCTGTCTGTATGCCTGTACGTGTTTGTTTGTTTTGTGGGGTTTAACGTCCCAAAGCGACTAAGGCTATGAGAGACGCCGTAGTGAAGGGCTCCGGAAATTTCGGCCACCTGGGGTTCTTTAACGTGCACTGACATCGCACAGTACACGGGCCTCTAGAATTTCTCCTCCAAAGAAATTCTAGCCGCCGCGGCCGGGATCGAACCCGCGTCTTTTGGGTCAGCAGCCGAGCACCATAGCCACTGAGCCACCGCGGCGGCGCCTGTACGTGTCCGTCGAAGCTGATTGTGGACTGTGTAACATGTTCCTCTGTCTCGTCGGCTAAGGGAGAATCCCGGTATAAGAGAGCTCGTGTGTGCCGGTGGGCGCCATCATTCCCTCACGTGTGTTCCGTGTGTCGTGGAAACGTTATGATTCAGTCTTCATTAGGAGGATGTTTGGCTAAGAGTGTAAGACCTGATTGATGGATTAGTCATTTCTTTGTATGTATGCACGGATTTTGGGAATCTGTCAGGGTATTAGCGTTTGGGATGGTAGCCCCGTGGCTGCCGCCTCTGCGCGAGTAGGGTGGGACGTGCGCACTGACGCGCAGTTGATCAGCTTCCCCTCGGGATTCGTTATGGCAATGGCCATCCCTCCTTGGACTAGACCGGCTGCATCCACGTAGAGCGTGTGCGAGCGGCCATTCCATTTCTAGCGCAGCCGTTCGGCTCTGGCGTTTCTTCTCTCCGCGTTAAAAGTCGGAGAGATGATGGATCATCTTGCGGATGTACAGAGGAAGTTCCGTCCGTTGGTCGACCGTGCAGGGTACCGTAAAGTGCTCCATGCTTACAAAGGTCTGGCTGCTCGAGTGATGGCCAGGCGGTTGAGCTGTGACAATCTTTGCGCCTCCCAGATTTCTTGGAGCGTGTTGTGGATGCCGAGAGACATGAGACGCGATGTTTATACTTTCTTTGGGAGACCAAGTGCCGATTTGTAAGCCACCCGTATTTATGATTCTTGTTTTGTTATTTCTGACTGTGTGAGGCTAGAGGTAGGCAGTCCCGTACATTATTCGCGAGACGACAAAAGCTTGCACCAGGAGAATAGCGTCCCTCTTTTTTATGCCGTAGTGGTTGTTGCAGATGCATCCTGTTATCTGCTGCGTAGTAGTTGCGATCTTTATGACGGTCGCGGTGTTTTGCCGACCTTGTGGATTATACCGGCCCAGGGTTTTAATTTCGGATGGCTTGGGGATTTCGTTCGATCGATGCGGATTGAGATATTTCGGGCTATTGGTTGTCTCGGGTGCTTCAGTACGAGCAGTTCCGTCTTCTCTAGGGCATAGTATAAGCCTCGGAGTTTTGCAAATTGGTGAACCACATCAGCTGCTCCCTGGAGACGTTATCAACTACTGATCAACTACGCGTCAGTGCGCACGTCCAACTCCACTTTACGCGGAGCAGGCACCTCTGCACCGTTCCCGGCGGGGCACCAGATCGTGATGTCATCTGCAGAGACGGCGTGTTGTGCGCCTTCAGTTTGCTGAAGCTGGGATGGTAGGTTCTTCATCGCCAGGTTGAATAGCAGGGGTGACAGGGCAGCCCTGTGCGGGGTTGTGCACTGTATGTGCACTGTCATGGGCTGATAGACTACAGGTTAGTTAGAGTCGCTTCGTGGAAGGCATTATGTTATTCTTTCGTGAGGGCAAGTCTGAGAATGGAGAATGGCTGAGGAATATATGATTTCGCGTGACAGCTGGAGATTCACGTCATTTCATTTCATTTCATTTTAATACCTTAAAGACCCACTTGTGCCGACAAGTGTTAGCGGAAGCACAGCATCGCCGGCAGAAGTATGTGACTGTCGTCCACGAGTGGCCTTGTATGTTTATCAGTACGTAATCAATCAGCTTTCTTGTTCACTGCGTGAGGGAGATGGGACGAATGTTTTTTAGGGCAAGACGTTTTCCTGGCTTCAGGATGAAAGCCAACGTCGCATGTTTCCACGCAGACGGCTTTTCTCCGTTTTCCCAGCATTCGTTCCTACAGTCTGTGAGGACCGAGACTGAGATGTCGTCTAGACCCCGGAAGTTCTTGCTGGTGAACTCGTCCTGCTCGGGGGTGTTCCTGAAGCGCAGCAGGATGAGAGCCATGATGATCTTGGCTTCGGAGATCTCTGAGTCCAGATGCGTATTTTCCACACCTTGTTACGTCGGGAGTTGTGCAAGGTGCTGCATAGAATTGTACCTGCCGCAGAGTTCTCGCTCGAGGACGTCATCCTCTCCCGAGAACTTGCGCATTATGATGTTTAAATTGGGTTGTAGTGTTACTGGGAAACATTGTTACCGTATGAAAGGCGGCAGAAACATGAGCTCATCAAAATGCAGTCTGCCGCATTGCAAACGAAAAGCTCGATATGAACCCTGCCAGGTCCAGGACGAGAGATCCGACGGGGCCCAGGCGCGACTCAAAGTGTACGCTCTGTATCTGAAGACATGCCTTGAGGCGCGGCACAGGCTACAGAAAAACCTGTTACACGTGCAATGTGCGGAACCACTTCGCGTCTTGTTGCAGTAAATGAGATGGCGTTTACGAAGCAGAGAGAACGACGGCTGCGTTGTGCTGGACATCGCTATTGGCGTCGCTAACATACATTGGAGTGAAAGCATACAGTAGCGGCAAAAACGTAAGCTTGAGAGCTGGTACTGGGTCGCACCACCCATTCTGTCACTCTCAGCGTTCCGCAAGCCTCAAGGAATTGTCTTGATGGCAGGCTGTCAACTTCGAAGATCCTGCGCCTATGACGTCATCTATTGAAGAAACAGTGTGAATAGCGATGTGCGACTTCTGTTTAAAGGCAGATAAACATAGAACAGCTTGACACTGGACTGGAAAGCTGCACACAATTTTTCCGCACTAGTGAAGGATCACTTCATGCCCTTGATTTCTCATGTGCAAGAATTTAACTGCAGGGTTATTTTGAGCTATAAGTATATCCCATGTATATACCGTTCTCGTGTATGCAGCATTATTCATTGTGTATATTTTGTGCACTGCTTCCTTCTAGATATTAATTTTTTTGGTTTTGTTTCTCTATGCATATATATAAATCCTAAGGAGAGGGCTGAGTCGGGCTGGTTGGTTCATGTTGAATGGTACGGGAAAACAGCGCTGACGGACGGGACGGAAGAAGATGAGACAAACACATGCGCTGAACTAAAACCCAAATGGTTTATGGCAGTAAATTTCACAGGTTCTTTATCTTCCTTCCTCGCACCAGAGACGGTTTGCTTAACTGGAAGACTGAAGCTTTTCTTCGCACTAGGGGTGCCCCGTCAGAGACGGTCTCAAGATGAGTTAAGATGCAGAGATAAAGGGAGTACTTGAAGTTTATGTACAGATATTTAGAGCATGTACAAATCAAGGCACTGGAGACATATTAAGCAGCAAACAGAAACAAAAACAACAAAAAGGTGGAACTGGCCAACACTAGGGGAGGCCCCTACTCGGCGTAGCCGAAGATGCATAGCACCTGACCTTAGCCCAGAACCCTTTTTCCAGCTTTGGGGCCCAGTTTTAAAGCCCTAAAGGCCCGGCCCACATTTGGCAGCTTCCAATCATGTTGCACGGTTAACACGATTGGCTTTTCAAGGGCATGGCCAGCCCTCCAGCTTCCATAAGGTAAAAAACCCTCTCCATTGCAAAATAAAAATAAAACTAACACAAACGCACAGTCGTGCCAGCCAGTGCCAGCATGTGCGGGCTAGAACATTCTATCCCTCCAAAATAAAAGTAATCACAAACACAAACCACACTCGTGCGAGCACGTGACGTCGGTTTCCCCCAATGACCTCCCGACCTTGGCGTCGTCTCGGAATTGGGGATTATCGGGCTTAAGCGGGCAGTTACCGCTGGAACTTTCACTGCGAGCTTGGACCTGCGTTCCAAGGCGACTTAGCCTTAGCAAGGCTGTTTTGTTTAGTCGGCGCCTCACCGACTCCCGGTCAGTAGCGTCACCCAACCAAGGTCTTTGCTGCTCCCGGCTAGCCGCGCTGTCGCCGGCTATTCCTCATCTCTATTGCCCCCCTCGTCAACGGCGCCCTGACGCCGTTCCGTCCGGCAGTGCTCAATCCTATCAGGAATCCTGCAGACTTTTCGAACGAGACGTTCGTCGCGAGTCTGCGCCTCGGCTGGTGTCCGTTAAGACGACGGGATTAAGACAAGGGGGGGTGTCATCGTGTGGCGGCTCTTCAGTCCCAAGCTGCCACCGCTCTTTTGCCTAGCTGACGCGAATCAGCCCCAAAGGGCGATGGACGCCCGAGCGGCCCGGCGCCAGCGCGCGCGCGCGCGCGCATAGTTTTAAGAAATGTCATTCTTCGCTACGAGCGCACCCCTCCGTCCCGTCCCGTTGCAGAAGGAGGGGGGGGGGGGGGTCCATTGAAGACGGCAGCGGCAGGGTGCTGAGAAAGAACGACCGGCCCCAATGACCCCGCGTGCACTACCGATACCTTACACGCCATTGCCAAGATTCTACAAAGGGCTCAGATGCCACTTTTAGAATTATAACAAAGAACGGATCGGTGTCGGTCACGAAACCACCCTGTGGGTGAGATACCGCAGCTACGCTAGCACTGGCACCAGCAAAAGCAAAAGCAAAATAATGCACATGGGCACCAATACAACATAAGCAAATTGCGCAAATACACACAGTGGCATGCTAGCTGTGCGCCGTAAAACGGAGTCCAAGTTGATAGGTTGTACCCATTCCATCTGCATGCACACCGTCGTCCTGCTCCCGAACGAGCGCGCGCGCGCGCACGCACGCACGCACGCACGCACGCACACGCGCGCGCACACACACACACACACACACACACACACACACACACACACACACACACACACACACACACACACACACACACACACACACACACACACACACACACACACACACACACACACACACACACACACACACACACACACACACACACACACACACACACACACACACACACACACACACACACACACACACACACACACACACACACACACACACACACACACACACACACACACACACACACACACACACACACACACACACACACACACACACACACACACACACACACACACACACACACACACACACACACACACACACACACACACACACACACACACACACACACACACACACACACACACACACACACACACACACACACACACACACACACACACACACACACACACACACACACACACACACACACACACACACACACACACACACACACACACACACACACACACACACACACACACACACACACACACACACACACACACACACACACACACACACACACACACACACACACACACACACACACACACACACACACACACACACACACACACACACACACACACACACACACACACACACACACACACACACACACACACACACACACACACACACACACACACACACACACACACACACACACACACACACACACACACACACACACACACACACACACACACACACACACACACACACAGACACTCGCAACTGGAGCGTTCAACAGCACTCGTACGATGTCCGTAGGTGGCCACGTGAGCCTCATTAGTAGCGCCGAGTGTCCCTGTGTGTATTCGAGCCGCTACTCGTTAAACAACCCGATTAACGCCAACGCCTGACGGTCACTCAGCTCACTAGGCTGGTGACGCCACGGGGCGAGAACTCAAAAGCTGCTGCCCTCCGGGATCGAAAACGTCCTGATCATCGGTAGGTCCAAATACCTCACTATGCGACGCCCTTAAGGGCACGCTCTCTCCGGCGCACCAGTAAGAACAGCGTACTGCGTAAGGAGCGTAGCCCCTGGCCCGTCCAAATATACCAGTACGGTCAGTCTTGCTACATTTGATTTGGCGATCTGTAGCGCGGAACATACTATTACTCACACCGACTTTTAATCTGAAAGCCACGCCCTTGCCTCCTGCTACTTCGCCTCGCTTGGGGCTATTTGAACCGTTCCTGCACGGGCAAACATTGAAATCGCCTCTCCCTATTTTACAGGCGCTTGCTGGCTCCGTAGCTTCGTCTAACTCGCTGTCGCTTGACCCGAGCTTGCCTTGTGGCAAGTCGCCACGCATTGCCTTGTCCTCGAATGAAAGGCATTTGCCATCAATAGCGTTACGGGGCACCTCATGCCCTATGCCCGACACTGTGTGCCTTTGCGGCAAAGCTAGACTTCCTCCTTTCACTCGCTCGCCTATCTGACGTCTGTCTTCACTGATCGTTCCCTGCTGAACGAAATGCTCTTTTTCGCAGCTTTCTTGAGACTGCGTTTTTGGAATTGTCAGACTCAATTCCAGCATTCCTGAACTTGCGTTGTCGCTCTTGGTCTCATCTGAGATTGAGCTAACCTAGGCAGATTGATCGTTGCCCTGTTTGCTGTCGGACAATACGGTCTCGATCGCCCCCAGATCATCTGAATCGGGCTGTTCCTTTTCGCGGCTAGCCACCCGCGGTGGCGGAAAAGCTGGGATATTTTCGCGCCCTTCAGGAATCTGGTTTTGGCTTCCAGCGCTTTTTGCGGCCTCTCTTAACGAAGAGGTATTCCCGCGTGCCGGCTGATTGCTTTCAGCGTCCTCACTGCTGTTTTCCTGACCTGTGCTTGACAAGCATAAGGCTTTGCCTTCCAGCACAGGTGGCCTGTCCTCTCGGGACTCGGAGCAGTTCTCCCTCGCTGATTCGCTGGCTCTTCTACTCTCCTTGAGCTTAGCCAGTTCGAGCTCTAGCTGCTGGCGCTTTGCTTCTAACGCCTTCAAATCCGGAGGTTTTTCTTCGCATAGCGGTGCCTTTCCTCCATTCACTTTTGAAAGCTCAGCCTGAAAATAAGCTAAGCGCGTCTTCGCCAACTCTACTGGGTACCTCACATCGAGTGAGGGCCGGCATGGATAACTCTCCATACCACCGTATGTACCCCTCAACTGTCCTACCGGCTCGAACACATGCACAGGGGCGTGAACAATGCGACCAAGGAAACTCACGGTTTCGATGCGTCGATCCGCATTGCCTGCACCTTGGTGTCGGAGTCCACCGCCACTTTCACCGCGGCTTTCATGCATGTTTTCCTTATCCCGCGCGTATCATGTGACAATTTTCAAGAGCTGTTGGCGTCAAAGAATTTCTGTGTTCAAACAGCCGGACATTTAGACACCGCCCGGTCTGCCCTACATAGAATTTTCCACACGAAAGAGGAATCTTATAAATCACCTCTTTTTTACATGGCACGAACCTTGATTTGTGATTAACATGGCAACGATGATCACTTTTCAATCCCTCTGCTTTCGCTCTGACCACCGCACACAATCCAGATAACTTCAATTTCTTGACTTATCTCTTCATTCTGGCAATAAGCATCTTTGCTGGGGCTACCACCCTAGGTCTTCTAAACCTTTACTCCATTTTCACTCCGGGCATTCTAAAGTAGTAAAAAATGCAATTGTCTCCTCATGCTTACGCTCTGCTTTACTTAAGTCTTGCCATGATAAAATAGCCACAAGTTTTCATGAACAAGTTAATAGATTGACTAAGTCCGGTTATCCGCTTTCGTTGATTAGCTCATGTGACAATGTCTGTTGGATGTACTCCCCGCGATCCCAGAAGAGCCTGCTCCCCTTCCGGTCGGCCCAATCTAAGATAGTTAAGCGCGGGATAGGGAAAACTTGGATGAAAGCCGCTCTGTTTAGATCATGTGCGCATAAAACCCAAGCCAGCTTTGACGCGCAGGTTACTAGGCTTACCGCTGCAGGCTACCCGACGAAGGTCTTATCTAGCGTAGCAGAGTCGATATTAAAAGAATGCAGAATTCAGAAGGAGACGCGCAAACTGGACAATAAGAACATAACATGTATTCCGTATGTTCATCAAGTATCGCACAACCTGAAAAAGATTGTGAACAAAGCCGGCGTGAAGCTCCTTTTCTCTGCCAGGAACAAGTTGGGAGGCCTGTGCAAGAAAGTTAATCACGAAAGTGGAAAGAAAGCTCGTCAGAAGAAAAACAGAAATAATTTGTCAACTGTTGCTGTGGTTTGATTTACAAGGTCCCACTGTCATGCGGCCGATTTTACATCGGGGAGACCGGACGGTGCGTCAATGATCGGCTACGCGAACACGCGAAAGACATAGAAAAATAATCACGCCGAAATAACATGGTCATTCATTTCGCAGATTGTGACAAATGTGAAGCGTTTTAAGACCAAACCACTATCATCGCTAAGTATAGAGACCACACCTTGCGCCTGATATCGGAGGCCTTTCACATTCACACATTAGGCAACTCATGTGTAAGCCAACCATCGGTGGCTCTATTACCACAGGAGATCGCTTTTCTTAATCATTGATGATATCCCGAATGTATGCCTTGCCATGTTTACACCGCAGTTTTCCCTTCTATGCTTTATATTGCACCCCTCTTTCGCAATAAACCATTTGGTTGTTAGTTCAGCGCATGTGTTTGTCTCATCTTCTTCCGTCCCGTCCGTCAGCGCTGTTTTGCCGTACCATTCAATATAAATCCTGCTTAACTGCAGGTCTGACTTGGGCCGATTTCCTAGCAGTCGGCTGTGGGTCCAAAACTCCTTTTCCCCTTTTGTGTGGTGAGAAGATTCAAAATTACCAGGTGCACTAAAGTATCCTAACATGCGGAACTGCGAAAGCAGTGGGTGGTACGCCACCTGCGTCATCTTCTGGGCCAGCATCGTAGATTGGAAGGGTGGTTTTATATATTTAAATACACATATATTACATGTTTAAGTATTTATATATTTAGCGTCTTATATATTTAACCTAGCATTAGAGTTGGCTACCTTTCCAGAGGGCATGAAGTCGGTGTAATCATTAAAGGCGTAAACAGAAGCAAAGCACCTAATTATCGACCAATTTCTATATTAGCGGTTTTCACAAAAGGAATAGAAATGGTATTTTACTTGCGCCGGATAAATTTTATAGATAAAGCTAGTGCGTTGAATGATTGTCAGTTCGGAATCAGAAAAGCCGAATCTACTGAAACAGCGCTGCTTGCAATATAAGAAAATATATTACAGAAGACTGAACACGGAACATATACGCTCGGTCTTTTTGTGGACTTCAGCAAAGCTTTTGACTGTCTCGACCATAACACCCTCCTTAAAAACTCATTTCATCTGGCATCCGCGGAAAACCTCATGCTTTCCTTAACTCGTATCTCCGCAATACAAGCAGGTGTATCTGTATCCTTACTTCCAACAGTCATCCTTCCTTACAGGGAAGCGTATTAAGCCCGCTTCTGTTCAACTTGTACAAAATCTAAATAGTTCATATCGACAACAATGTTCAGTTCATCATATATGGTGGTGACAGTAGTGTGGCTAGAGCGAAACAAAACTGCGCGAAGAAGACGGGGCAAAAGAAAGGCACGATTACACACACACAAAGCGCAGACTTCCAACTGACTTTATTTTGTAAAAGCAGGGTGCTTATAAAGGCAATCAAAGCAAACTAGGAGACAAGCAGAAGCAACGTGCGAACGGCAATGACAGAGTCAACAAGTAATAAATTTGAGCAACATTTGTTGTTGGGCTAGTTGGTAATACATACTTCTGAAGGAACCAGCGCACAAAACACAACGGACAAGAAAAAGGCGGAACACGACGGACAGGAGCGCTGAACTTACAACTTTATTTCGGAAGTACAAATGCAACGTATATATATATAGCCATGTCAGGGGGGCGTGCCACATAAGGAAAGAAGGAACAAGTGGAATCTACAAGGTCATAAAGAGACAAGCGACACAAGCAAACCCAAAGATCTTAACTAATATAACAAGTGAAGGTGAGAAGTTTCAATGGAGGCAAGAAAAACAACAGGGAAAAAACAAGGAAAAACGCCAGACCTCGTGAAGATGAAAATTGATACTTATAAAAAGAGATAAAAACAAAAAAGTAAAAACCAATAAAAGCGATAAAAGCAATAAAGTTAACAGGGCAATGGAAATGAAAAAGATAAAATGCCAACAAGTAACACGGCAAAAATACTAACAGCTAAAATTAAGAAAACACCGCGGAAAAACTAACAGCTAAAAGGTAAAACCCACAGAAACATAAGGTTAAGTCTTGTGTATCAAATAGCGGAATAAAGTTCGCGGGAAAAAAGACGGATGCATAAGGTGGGAAGTTAAAATGCTAGTGCCTCGAATTTTTTGCCAGATAGGCGAGTTCTTTCTCAGATAGCGACACTGAAGGCTGGCTAATGCACTGCTCTTTTAACGCAGCTATTGTGATTGCCTCAACTATTTCACGGGGCCTCGTGTTTCTGATTGTGGCCATTACCCGAGTTTTTTCAAAGTGTGGCACACATCCTGTTTCTACGTCTTTGCAGTCCCGACAATGGATACCAATGTGACGGCACTTTTGGACATTTGCGTTGTAATCGTGTTCTTTTAGTCTTTCATTTAAACAACGCCCTGTCTGTCCAATATACTGCTTTCCACAGGACAGAGGGATGGAATAAACAACTGAATCGGTACATTGCACAAAATTCTTCTGGTGCCTGACATTGCATATACTCTCTTTTTTACGAGTTTCATTGACCTTTCTGCAAAGCTGGGAAAGTCGCTTTGGGGCACTAAAGACGACTTCAACTCCAACACGTTTCCCAATTTTCTTCATGTTGTGCGAAATGCGATGCAAGTAGGGCATAACGAAGACTTTCTTTCTATTGGCGTTGCCAGTCGTGGCAGTCGAATCGGGTCGTTGAGATTTTTTAAGTATTGCTTCAGCGACTGAGACTAAAAGCTTAGTGGGGTAGCCAGCATTTTCTAATCTAATTGTTTGCGCTAAAAAACTGGTCTCAATTTGGTGTTCACATGATTTTACCAGCGCATTTCTAAAGATTCCTTGAACCACATTCCTTTTAACCAACTTAGAGTGGGCTGAGTCAAAAGGAAGTACCGGCTTCTGGCCCCTTGGCTCATAAGACCAGCATAGGTGATCACACTTGAAATGAAGGCCCAATTCTAAAAATTTCAAGGACCCATTATTCGGAAGTTCATGTGTAAGGGTTAAAGGAGATAAGCATTCTAAGAAAATGGCCAATGTTTTCGAGACATCAACTTGGAAGTTATCCTGATTGCAATCGAGAAAAACGAGAAAGTCGTCTACAAAACGAAAAATCTTTGTTGCTTTTGTACCCTCCAACCGACTTTTCACGTTTTTATCAAGTTTGGCTAAATACAGGTCGCTCAATAAAGGGGCAATGACGGACCCAATACAGATTCCTTTCTTCTGAAGATTCCTTTCTTCTGAAGATTCCTTTCTCCGTTATGCCCTACTTGCATCGCATTTCGCACAACATGAAGAAAATTGGGAAACGTGTTGGAGTTGAAGTCGTCTTTAGTGCCCCAAAGCGACTTTCCCAGCTTTGCAGAAAGGTCAATGAAACTCGTAAAAAAGAGAGTATATGCAATGTCAGGCACCAGAAGAATTTTGTGCAATGTACCGATTCAGTTGTTTATTCCATCCCTCTGTCCTGTGGAAAGCAGTATATTGGACAGACAGGGCGTTGTTTAAATGAAAGACTAAAAGAACACGATTACAACGCAAATGTCCAAAAGTGCCGTCACATTGGTATCCATTGTCGGGACTGCTAAGACGTAGAAACAGGATGTGTGCCACACTTTGAAAAAACTCGGGTAATGGCCACAATCAGAAACACGAGGCCCCGTGAAATAGTTGAGGCAATCACAATAGCTTCGTTAAAAGAGCAGTGCATTAGCCAGCCTTCAGTGTCGCTATCTGAGAAAGAACTCGCCTATCTGGCAAAAAATTCGAGGCACTAGCATTTTAACTTCCCACCTTATGCATCCGTCTTTTTTCCCGCGGACTTTATTCCGCTATTTGATACACAAGACTTAACCTTATGTTTCTGTGGGTTTTACCTTTTAGCTGTTTGTTTTTCCGCGGTGTTTTCTTAATTTTTGCTGTTAGTATTTTTGCCGTGTTACTTGTTGGCATTTTATCTTTTTCATTTCCATTGCCCTGTTAACTTTATTGCTTTTATCGCTTTTATTGGTTTTTACTTTATTGTTTTTATCTGTTTTTATCAGTATCAATTTTCATCTTCACGAGGTCTGGCGTTTTTCCTTGTTTTTTCCCTGTTGTTTCTCTTGCCTCCATTGAAACTTCTCACCTTCACTTGTTATATTAGTTAAGATCTTTGGGTTTGCTTGTGTCGCTTGTCTCTTCATGACCTTGTAGATTCCACTTGTTCCTTCTTTCCTTGTGTGGCACGCTCCCCTGACATGGCTATATATATATACGTTGCATTTGTACTTCCGAAATAAAGTTGTAAGTTCAGCGCTCCTGTCCGTCGTGTTCCGCCTTTTTCTTGTCCGTTGTGTTTTGTGCGTTGGTTCCTTCAGAAGTACGTATTACCAACTAGCCCAACAACAAGTGTTGCTCAAATTTATTTCTTGTACAATGGGCTCTTTTTCATCGTTTGCTGTTAGCCATTCTCAAGCTGTGGCCCTGTCAGCGGCTGCCACATGCAGGGCAAGAACCTTTGGTTTTTGCATTCGACACAAGTTCCTGCCACCTGAAATCCTAGGTCTATTTGGTGGCATCGCCCCTGCTCCCAACCACCGTATTCGGCTTTGTAAGTTGCTCAGGTCTGAGTGGCAGCACCAAGCACGTCTTCACAAGGACTTTCTGCGTCTTCTTCTTATCCTGTCTTCGTCTTCACAAGGCCCAGGTGACCGCTGGCGTCACTTCTCTTGCGTCATCAACAGAACTACAGAATTCTTGTGGCAGCAGGTTTTGCCCCATCTTCAAGCACAAGTACCTAAGAAGAAATCAGCCTCAAGGAATCCAGTGTATCTTGCTGAAGGTGTTTCTCTACCAGACGATGTTCGCCGCTTACTGAGCAAAGGGCCATCGAACCAAGGTTATCCGCCCCCGATTTGCTTGCCGCCGTCAGGAGTGTTTCTCGGCTTGCGCCAGAAGCGGACGCCCAGCGGTGCATTTCTGAAGGCGTTGACATGCTGGCAAGGTGTGAAGGTAAAGGCACTACGCTTCCTCTGGAAATAACTATAGCTGTTTTGAAAGAAAAGCGCCTAGTGTTACTGGCTGCTGACAAGGAGGGCGGTTTCTGTGTTCTACCTAGACAGGTCTACCATTATAAAGCCTCTGAAGCAATCCAAGCCTCTTTCGATCGACATCGCGCAACCTCAATTTCTAAAGCAAAGAAAGTAGTGAAGAAACTATGAAAAAGCTTAAATTTGCTAAAGCTTACAAATGCTATAAACGGCAGCAATAAACTTTCCTTAAATATGTTCTTTACGGCCAAGACGCACAAGCCTGGCTGCCCCTTAAGAGTCATTGTTTCTGAAACGGGCACCTGGCAAAAATGAGTTGGCAGCTTTCTGCAGCTTCATCTAAAAAAACTGACTCTTGATGATCCTTTTGTTGTTAAGCACGCAGGAGAAGTGGTTGAATTTTTAAAGGCCCAGCACAACAAACCACTTTTAGGGTTTTCTGTTGATGTAAAGGAATTATTTTATTCTATTCCACATGACGACCTGCTGGAATGCGTTAACGACTGTATTGACAAGTTTGGTCCGGTTTCCTTTCAAAATGAATGTGGTATTGCAGTAAGCGGTTTTCTGGAACTTCTAGCAGCCTATCTGAAATCAACGTTTGCAGAATGGGATGACAAGGTTTTTCTTCAGAAGAAAGGAATCTGTATTGGTTCCTTGATTGCCCCTTTATTGAGCGACCTGTATTTAGCCAAACTTGATAAAAACGTGAACAGTCGGTTGGAGGGTACAAAAGCAACAAAGATTTCTCGTTTTGTAGACGACTTTCTCGTTTTTCTCGATTGCAATCAGGATACCTTCCAAGTTGATGTCTCCAAAACATTGGCCATTTTCTTAGAATGCTTATCTAATTTAACCCTTACACATGAACTTCCGAATAATGGGTCCTTGAAATTTTTAGAATTGGGCCTTCATTTCAAGTGTGATCACCTTGCTGGTCTTATGAGCCAAGGGGCCAGAAGCCGGTACTTCCTTTTGACTCAGCCCACTCTAAGTTGGTTAAAAGGAATGTGGTTCAAGGAATCTTTAGAAATGCGCTGGTAAAATCGTGTGAACACCAAATTGAGACCAATTTTTTAGCGCAAACAATTAGATTAGAAAATGCTGGCTACCCCACTAAGCTTTTAGCCTCAGTCGCGGAAGCAATGCTTACAAAATCAAAACGACCCGATTCGACTGCCACGACTGGCAACGCCAATAGAAATAGAGTCTCCGTTATGCCCTACTTGCATCGCATTTCGCACAACATGAAGAAAATTGGGAAACGTGTTGGAGTTGAAGTCGTCTTTAGTGCCCCAAAGCGACTTTCCCAGCTTTGCAGAAAGGTCAATGAAACTCGTAAAAAAGAGAGTATATGCAATGTCAGGCACCAGAAGAATTTTGTGCAATGTACCGATTCAGTTGTCTATTCCATCCCTTTGTCCTGTGGACAGCAGTATATTGGACAGACAGGGCGTTGTTTAAATGAAAGACTAAAAGAACATGATTACAACGCAAATGTCCAAAAGTGCCGTCACATTGGTATCCATTGTCGGGACTGCAAAGATGTAGAAACAGGATATGTGCCACACTTTGAAAAAACTCGGGTAATGGCCACAATCAGAAACACGAGGCCCCGTGAAATAGTTGAGGCAATCACAATAGCTGCGTTAAAAGAACAGTGCATTAGCCAGCCTTCAGTGTCGCTGTCTGAGAAAGAACTCGCCTATCTGGCAAAAAATTCGAGGCACTAACTTTTTAACTTCCCACTTTATGCATCCATCTTTTTTCCCGCCAACTTTATTCCGCTATTTGATACACAAGACTTAACCTTATGTTTCTCTGGGTTTTACCTTTTAGCTGTTAGTTTTTCAGGGGTGTTTTCTTAACTTTAGCTGTTAGTATTTTTGCCGTGTTACTTGTTGGCATTTTATCTTTTTCATTTCCATTGCCCTGTTAACTTTATTGCTTTTATCGCTTTTATTGGTTTTTACCTTTTTGTTTTTATCTGTTTTTTATTATCAGTATCAATTTTCATCTTCACGAAGTCTGGCGTTTTTCCTTGTTTTTTTTCCCTGTTGAAACTTTTCACCTCCACTTGTTATATTAGTTAAGATCTTTGGTTTGCTTGTGTCGATTGTCTCTTCATGACCTTGCTGATTCCACTTGTTCTTTCTTTCCTTGTGTGGCACGCCCCCCTGACATGGCTATATATATATATATATATACGTTGCATCTGTACTTCCGAAATAAAGTTGTAAGTTCAGCGCTCCTGTCCATCGTGTTCCTCCTTTTTCTTGTCCGTTGTGTTTTGTGCGCTGGTTCCTTCAGAAACATGCATGGTGCCACCCTTCAGTGCAGTCTGAAACAGCTCAGGTGAGCATAAAATAGACCTTCAACAGCATTATTCTTGTATTCACCAGACTACTTCTTCAGCATTCTTACGAGCTGCTTTAATAGGACTGATCTGTCAGGCTTCTTGCAACTCACTTCTGCCCGCTTCACCTCTGCGTCACATCGCAGAAGTGGTCTGCTGTTATATGCTGTACAAACCAGTGAGCAGAAGGGCTCAGCAGTCGAGTATAAGGACCCAGCAAGGTTTGGCAGTTATATTTCACGCACAAGGTTCAGTACCCTTGTCTCTAGGTGGTACCTGCTTCTGCCCACAGGTAACCTGAGTGCGAGGGGCACTCATACTACAAATGCCTGTATGCATTCAAGGGAAAGACAAATCCTGGCAGACTTGCTGCAATACCCGCAGGCACTAAAAAAGCAGCTTCATGATGTGTTTGCGTTATGCCACCCAAGTGCCAGACAAATGCAGTGAAAGCAACTTTTTCTGTCATTAGCTTGCACTGGTGGAAGAATTTTAAAGATTTTAACATCAGTTTCGGTATTGGTTAAGTTCCGTACAGAATACTTGGCCGACATGAATTCCAAGACTGCCCGGAATGGGAGCTGGGCACTGTACATTTACAATAAGCTTTTCCAGTGTTTAGTACATCAAAAACAAACACTGAAAAGGAAATAATACACCTTGTCTTTTGTAAAGGAGGCAGAACTATATTCTGTAAAAAGAGAGTAGATCTCATCTCAGTTAAGGTGTCTGACGATAAGGTGTCCTGACTGAAGCAGATACAACCCGCAGACGTGAAGAAAAGGAAGCCACATGTTGCACCTCACATGAGGTCACTTAGAAATGAAACAGCAAGCAAAGTAGTCGAGGAACTGCTTTGCAAATAAGATAAAACGAAAGCAGTCGATTGAAAACAGCGTTACTGCAGTCTTAGCTCTGAGCTGAAGCCGTTGGAAGGCTGAAAGAATGAGCACACTTGGGCAGCTCACAGGAGCTAATCATGAGCATTTACAATCACACTGTGAGCACTTTTACATCGCAAAAGTTTTAAAAAGCTGCAGTTATTAAGCATACACTGGGTGTCATTGAAAGGCTACACCACAAGGTGTATATAGCACATAGGCAAAACAAAGCATTTTACACATTAAATTGTGTACTGTCAACTTTCAGACCAAAAGCTGACAATAAGACAATTCCTCCCTACATGTGGTACACTACAGGAAAGGCCCGACATGTGCATTTCGTCTTAAGATTTCACTGCACAGTATCCACAGTTTATGGCACGATACTTCACGGCACTGTAAAAAATGATGAAAAAAATGTGACATTAGCCCACCTTACTGTGAATGCCAGCTTCTCTCCGGCCGACAAACTGACTACCGTACTTCTACGAGGTTCGATCAGGGGTCTTATCAGCTCTACGAGACGGTCAAACCTGCACAATGACATGAGCAGAATGAAACACTTGGCTGTAAAATAAACGTGATAACGGCATGAGCCACAAGCATTTTCTGCTGACAAATACCGCATATGCGGAGCTGTATGGTGCTCCTAGTACACATTTATTCTGCTGAAGCCACGGCACCGCTGGACACCGCTGTTTCGTGTCTGCGCGACCAAGCCAGGAAAAATGAAATAGGGTTTGGTTTGGTTAAAGCAACAAACTTATTGCCCAACTGTCAACTCTGGTCTTTTTCCGAGGACCACTCTCGAGCCTGCCTGCGCGGTGTGTGCTTCACTGAAGTTAAGGGTGCAAAGAGGTCAGTGCCAATGTAATAGAAATGTTTGCGCGTGTGAACACGTTTTGCATTCTAGGCCTGCTTCTTTATAGTAAACTTGTCATAAATTGTTCACACGTTAGTCGCACGAAAACGCGCTTCTGCATTACCGCGAGTATCAGCCTCTGCATCTGTCGAAAGCGTCAATGCGGCAACAACGCGACCACACGTGCGAAGCAAACAAGGAAGATATGAACTTGTACTGTACCTTTCCACAGACATCCGGAAGTACTGGAAGAAGTCTGTTCCATCTCCATCCCTCATGTCCCGGACTAACGTGAAGTACTCGCCCAGTCGACGCCGGTCTCTTAAAAGACGTCGTATAGGCTTGCGCCTACGCTTAGCTGCTGCTGAATGACTGCGTCGGCAGCGACGAACTGCGCGACTAATGGCCAGTTCACCCTGTTTGTGTCGCCCATGTAAGCAGTCAAAACCTCTACAGCCGAGCTACTCATCTGGTAGCTGACGAGAGCCGCGTACAAGAGCAAGAACTTCAAAAACCACGCCATGGCTATGCCGAAGTTCAGCCTAGGTGCCGGTCGCCGAGGAGCAAAAAAAGACCAGGTTTTCGCGCCGTCTAGGTTGCCAACAAGAGCATGCTATTGGACAGACGGCAATGCCGGGCGCGCCAATCGGAACGCTTAAACCATCCGCCTCGTCCGCCAGCTCCAAAATGATCGTACAACACCCATTCCGCCCCACGTCCGAGCGGAGGCTGAAAGCGAGCGGTTCGCTCGCTGGCGGATCCGCCCGAAAAACGATCGTACAACGGCCTTAAGGCGAACACTGATACAACTGCCAGTTTGGCCGATGGAGCATTTTCCGGAAGGTAGCGAAATTCGATAGAATACATTAGTCCGGCAGGCCAAAAACGGCTTTCCATGCTTGGTGGTACATGGAAGTTTTCCTTTGGAGTCATCATTGACAACTCTGCAAACTTTTCCGAGTCTGTGAGTGCGGTAAGCACAACCCTGATATTGCCTTTCATGGCCGCCTGTTTAAGGCGACACGTAAGCTGGTGAACATAGGGCTGTGCCCCGCATATAGCCCGTTCGTGAGCTTGTCGCTCAGTCGTCTGCGTATAGTCCCCAGCTTTTATCTCATCGGCAGATAGCAGGTTCGGCACAAAATTAGCTGGACTGATGCGATTGGAAAGTTTGCGCGATACGGTGGCCATAGGTGGCGCAAAACACGGTTATTGTGAAAGGTATTTAAAAGACCTCTGCTCTGCTGGGGGTGTAGCCAGGCTGACGATGATCTCTGGAATGACCCTGCAATTGTGCTAGAGTAAACTGGGCCTTTTATGAAGAGTTGCGGTGCCTGCGTCGCGTACCGTCAACTCTCCTTTGCGTGATCTGAACGCTAATTGCAATGAGGACGGAGTACTAAGAGCTATGGGACGTCTGAGCAGTGCTGGCCTCTCCGACAACACCTAATAATCCTCCTTGCCGGTCATAACTCATCACAGCGGCCATCCATTGCCACCTTTAACACCTAGGTACACTTGAGACTCACGGAGCTTAGGGGTTGGTTGCGGGTGGATCCCAGACACTGCCATTTCTGCCGAAGAGCATCCATATCGCAAGGTCATTTAACGCGAACGATCAAGGCAACAACAAGCCGTACGTGCTAATCTTCACGTGAGCAGTTGTTCACGCAGTTCACCTAGAACTAGGGATATGCTTGTTCATTTCCAGTCTTCGGACAGCATTCAAAAGATTCACATCGGGAAGAGAATTCTGCCGAATCATATTTTCAGGCAGTCCTAACACGTTTTAGCGCGCTTAAAAAGATATGACAAGACTGTGGTCGGCGCTTCTAAGGAAAAAAGTTAATATTTTTCATCTGACTAACCCGCCTCGGTGGCTGAGTGGTTAGAGCGCTCGGCTGCTGACCCGAAAGACGCGGGCTCGATGGCGGCCGCGGCTGCCTAATTTCGATGGAGGCGAAATTCTAGAGGGCCGTATAGTGTGCGATGTCAGTGCACGTTAAAGAACCCAGTGGTCGAAATTTCCGAAGCCGTTCACTACGGCGTCCCTCGTAACCTCAGTTGCTGTGCGACGTTAAACCCTAGTAAACAACCATTTTTCTTACCACAAGGTTGTTTTCTTATACATATTTATCAATTATATTTAAGCGATTAGATAGTTACACTATTATGCTTCATTAATCACCATCCACAACTGATAAAAAAAATTACCGACGATTACGTTACTTTCTAATGAGAAATGGGAGTCCACCTCACAAGCTGTTTCAGCTTTTATATAGATTGAAGCAAAGAATTCAAGCATGACATGTATTTACAATTACAGACAACTTGTTATTTTTCACACATATTCATTCTTCAAGAAGCACTTTCACTAACGTTTCTTAATTGCCATGAAGGAAACTTTGTGGTCGGAGAAATACAGATGGATATATGGTCGACTTGCTGCACCAATGCCTGGTTCTCAAAGGCGAGGTCTATACAAGTATTTCGCGAGGTTGTCTCATGTCCGAGGTTGTCCGGCTGCCTCGCTCATGGCTCAGAAAGAGCTGGCAGAGAATAAACTATTTATATAGGCAGACACGTACAAGCGCAAAAAAACACGGACAGAGAAGAGACTTGGACAACACGAGCGCTTATAGGCAGGCGGTTCCCAGTGGTCATCGGCGGCGGCTATGCGTTTCGGCTCGGGCAGTGCACATACCGAGATCCGCCGCCACCGATCCGGCGCTCTGACTGCCGCCGCTCAGGGGTGGCATTGGAGGAGGAGCGAAAAGAGCAATTAACCCATTAGCTTAAGTAAGGGGGGTACACGCAGTGGTGGACGGCGGCGGTTACAAGTTTCGGCAAGGACGTGCGAGAGATGGCACCAGGAGCGCGCGCAGTTAGAGCAGCGCGCTGCCCCGGCTGCGGAGCTGGTTAGAGGGACAACGGCGACCCCGCCAAATGCAGGAACTGGCGCCAAAGAGCTGCGCTCTATAAAAAAAAAACCTCCCCTAGGATGTTACGAAGAGATGCCAACCGTAATAGACAATGGGTGTTGGTTTTTTTTTTATTTCAAACCTATAACGTGAACTCAAGCAGTGTGAGTATAGGCTGTCTATTTTTATTATACAATACTTCGAGAACAAAGAGTGGGAAGGGTGACTTCTGGAGACGTTTTCAATATTTCTTAATTTTTTTCTGC
The DNA here is from genome assembly GCF_055824585.1 of Amblyomma mixtum. NCBI lineage: Eukaryota > Metazoa > Arthropoda > Arachnida > Ixodida > Ixodidae > Amblyomma > Amblyomma mixtum. The sequence continues at coordinate 4,154,648 of NC_143021.1, read as the reverse complement.
AATGTCAGAATTTTTTGCAAGTTTCTTTTGGTTGTATTCCCCCAGTCTAGTTGGCAATAGTTTATATGTGAGTGGAATAGTGCATTATACAATAACAGATTAATCTTCGGAGGTAGAATATATCTGTTTGCATACGTTACTACAACGATACAAGACAGTTTTGAGATAACGCGGCCCACGTGATTCTCGCACGTCATATTTTTTCTGAAATATACTCCAAGTATTTTAAATGCATTTACTATCACTTTCTTTGAGTTGTTCAACTTAATGTCTCTGTTAATGCTAATATTTTTGTTTTTCGAACAGCATAGGAAAGCCTTCGTTTTCCTAAAGTTTATTTTTACTTTGTTCAGTTCAACCCATATGTCAAAATTTCTCAAAAGTTTCATTCGCTCTTATTATGACCTCATCTGGGCTAGCTGCAGTGAATAACAGTGTCATATCATCCGCGTAAATGACAAATTTCACCGTGGGACCGATGCTGACGATGTAATTTAGGTACAAGTTAAATAAAAACGGGCCAAAAATACTCCCTTGAGGCACGCCTGCAGAAATTAGCAATACACGGGATGAGTAGTCTTTTAAATATACGTACTGATTGCGATCATTTCGGTAGGATCTCAAAAGGGATAGCACAGTTCCACGGGAGCAGGATAGAGTGATTTAAGTAATCAAAAGCTTTTGTGAAATGACTACTTCAAGGGCTACTTCATTGCTTTCAAGAGATTCTAGAATAAATTCTTTTTGCTCCTGGGCAGTGCCATTTCTGTTGTTCTGTGTTTTCTGAAGCCATACTGCACGTCGTAAAGAATATTGCATTGTTCACAAAACTTTGTTATTCTAGAGAAAATCATTTTTTCAAATCCTTTCGAAAAAACGGAAAATATTGATACGGGTCTAAAGTTTGTAAAACCATTCTTACTTCCTTTCTTGTGCGGTACACTCACTTTGACAAGCTGCATTTGCTTCGGAAATATTCCTTGAGATATGCAAAGGTTATATATTTGAATTAAGCACCCTGTCATGTTTTCTATAACACACTTTACTGGTTTTATTACAATGTCGTCGGCGTCAGCACTTTTACTGCTATTTAAGCCCATGAAAACCGATATCACCTCTGATTCTTAGTTGCCGTTAAGAACATAGATTTCTCGTTTCGAATATCAAGAGTATTTGAATCGACGGAGTTACTTGTTAAATCTATAAAGTGGCTGATAAATACATTAGCTAAGTCAATGCCTGTCAATTCCTTTCCGCCCCCTCCCTCCCTCCTTCTGAATTGTTATTGGGCTTGAACCTGAAAATCTACCCAGAAGTGCGTTCCACTTCCTCCATAATTCATCCGACTTATTGATACAGGAAAACTTGTCACAAAAATATTTATTTATTTATTTATTGCACCCTCAGGGCCAAATGCATTACAGAGGGGAGGGGGTTAATTAGGATAAAGAACAATGAATATAATACAGTGAAAACAGGTAGTACAAAATAAATTTTCTCCAGATTAAAACAAACAACATTCACAAAGCGTAAATAACATAATATCAATGTACATAACACAGTGGAAACAGATATAACACATGATCAACTTCTTTCAGAATAAACAATGTTAGCTATTGCGTCGTGAAAGGTTTTGCTATCGGCAATGGCTGCAATATCGGGGGGAAGGCGGTTCCATTCCACAGATGTGCGAGGAAGATATGACTGAAAAGAAGATTTGGTGTGGCATGTTGGGATGCCAACCTTGTGGCGGTGATCGATGCGACGTGAAATGTATTCTGGGGGTGATATGAAATAGTCGTGAAGCGTAACGTGATGATATAACTTGTGAAATAGTGTTAGGCGACCAATTTTACGGCGAGATTGTAACGGTGGGTGTGACACGTTAGATTTCATGGCTGTGATGCTTGCCGTACGGTTGTAATCTGAAAGAATGAAGCGAACGGAATTATTTTGGACTAGTTCCAAGGAATATATAAGGTTATCATGTGTAGGGTTTCATATTGATGCTGCGTATTCTAGTTTAGGACGTATAAGTGTTTTATAGAGTATAAGCTTAAGAGATGAGGGAGCGGCTGAGAAATTGCAACGTAAGTACCCTAACATGCGGTTAGCGTTATTAATAACGTAGTCAATATGAATAGACCATGTTAAATTTTGAGTGATATGAATACCTATGTACTTGTATGTTTTTACCCAATCAAGAGGAGCGCCGTTAAGATAATATGAAGGAAGAGCGTTAGGTGCACGGGAAACACGCGAAGCTTTACATTTATTAATGTTTAATTCCATATTCCATGTAGCGGACCAGTCTGACACCAAACTGAGGTCTGACTGGAGAGTGTCAGTATTGTTAACGTTATTTATTTCCCGAAATATTACGCAATCGTCAGCAAAAAGGTGAATGTTGGAAGATATGGCAGAAGGAAGGTCATTAATATAGATTAAGAATAGAAGTGGTCCAAGGACCGATCCCTGTGGAACACCAGACGGCACGTTAGCAATCGGTGAATTGAATACCTAGGTACTTGTATGTTTTTACCCAATCAAGAGTAGTGCCGTTAAGATAATATGAAGGAAGAGAGTTGGCATGCACAAATTGCCAACGGTTAAGAAGGAAAGATTTAATCCAGTCGAATACGTCAGGATTGAGATTAAGATGGCTCAATTTATGTAGCAGCAATTTATGACATACTTTATCAAAGGCTTTGGAAAAATCCAAGAAAATGCAGCCAGCACAAGATGAGTTGTCAAGTATGCGGTATAGCTTACCAGTAAAGGCAAGTAATTGAGTTTCACACGAGTATGTTTAACGAAAACCATGTTGCGCAGGTGTGAAAAAATGAATTCTCATCGAGAAAGGTAACGACATGCTTGAAAATGATATGTTCTAGTAATTTGCAGCATGTGCTAGTGAGCGAAATGGGACGAAAGTTTTGAGGGGAGTGCTTACCACCGGACTTGTGAAGTGGAACCACCTTCCCAATTTTCCAGTCGTTAGGAAGGCTTGCTGTGTCGAGTGACGGTTGAAAAAGTTTGGTTAGTATAACTGAACTATAAGCACAAGTATTTTTTCGAAATTTAGCGTTAATCGACTCAGAACCAGGTGAGGAATCATTTTTGAAGATTCAATTGATTTGGCTATGCCAGGTGGATCGATAGTTATAGGTGACATTGTCGGGAACCTGTGGTGCTGTATGTGAGGCAGATTAACGCTTGAAATGGAGGAAAAGCTTTCAACGAATGTGTTGTTCTGCACGGAAGCACAGAGATCACTGGGGATAAGGTTACCGGAGGCATCTTGTAGTCTAATTAATGGGTCGTTCTCAGGGTGTATAACGCGCCAGAATTTCTTAACACTCGTTTTCAAAATAGTTGGTAATGTGGCAGACAAAAAGGTATTCTTTGTTCGTTTAATCGCGTTGACGTAAGCGTCGGAAACAGACTTGTACTTCGCCCATTGCGCGTTAGATGGTGAAAGCTTCGCGCGGCGGTATAAACGTTTCTTTTTGTTAGATAATCGTTTGATGTGAGAGTTGTGCCAAGGTGCTTGTGGATTAGAGGTGACGGTGCGCTTAGGGATATACTTATCAGTTAGTTCGTGAACCTTCGTTTTGAATGACATCCAGTTTTCTTCGACAGAGTAGTAGTCAGAGTTAGCAATAATGCCCAGTTCATTGTTAATAGCGGCAAAGCTGGCGCGTTTGTAATCTAGAATGATTTTTTTAAATTTTGCTCGGTTTTGGACGTGGTATATTAATGCAAAAATTTAGCCGAACGTGATCACTGATGCCTGGAAGATATGTTATATCAGTAGCTATCTCTGGATTAGTTGCTAGAATTAGATCAAGAGTGTTCGAAGCGTTATTTACTGTCCTTGTGGGTTTTGTTACCAACTGAGTTAGCGAAAACATGGTGCATTGTTCTAAGAATTCTTTAGCTTGATACGAACGGGAAGATGAAGAAGGCGGCTGAGCAGTCCATGAAATAGTTGGAAAATTAAAGTCTCCAAGTAGAAAAAGTGGTGATGAAGGAAATCGTGCGCGAACAAGATTGATAGCATCGTGAAGTTCGTTAGTGAATGTAGACGAATAAGAAGGAGAAGGGTAACAGACGCCAATAATCAGTTTAAGGTGACCTATCACTATTGACGCAAATATTAGTTCTAATTCGCTGAAAACTTGGATACATGAAGTTGGAATGTCTTTAGAAATAGCAAGTAAAGCACCGCTGCCACGTTTGGCTATTCTATCGCAACGATATACCGAGTAGCGATGAGCGTTTTGGAAGATTTCGGAATCCGATACATGCGTTGGGAGCCAGGTTTCGGTTAGCGCTATAATGTCAGCTGAGCATGTGTCTATGGCAGAAGATAAAGAAGTATGCTTGTTAAGTAGGCTCCTGACGTTAGTATACAGAACAGATATCGACGATGGCAACTGTCCACTACCCCTCGCGATTCCCTACGGTGAAGCGGAAGATCCAGCCACAGAATCCAATCTAGACGATTCGCCACGTGCCACGATTTCTTCAACAGTGTCCTTGGTAGGGTTATACATGAAGCATTTTTTATTGATATGCAGCTTGTTATAGCGTATCTTAAAAGAGCGAGGGTCAGCGTGCATATTTCCGAATTCAAGAAGTTTTTTCCGAGCCTGGCTCGTAGCCGGTGAGAAATCTTCACTGATTGTGATGTTATCCGTTTTAAATTGGTTACGAAGGGTTAATAGCTTGTCTTTCATTTTAGTGTCAGAAAATTTAGCTATGATTGGTCGACACTTCTCATCTGAAAAAGCGGCCAGGCGATATGCACGTTGAATTGAACTCGAGGGGCATACTTAGACAATCTTAGTCAAGGCTTCCAGGAGTTTAGATTCAGTGTCTGCCCAAGTCTCTTCCTCATCGGGTATACCCCTAAATATTAGATTTTCACGTCGCGATCTATCTTCGGCTTCATCAAGGCGAGACTGCAGCAAATCATTTCGAGTACGTTGGCCTTCTATAGATATCTTTAAAGATGAGAGCTCCTGATCCATGTCGTCGATTTTCTTTCCCTTTTCCTCGAGTTCATCAAGCCTCTTGTGCATGCCAGCTAACTTTGATTCAATGTTCTTCTGACTACTCCTAATGTCTTTAATATCAGCTGCTAATTCGGCCTGATCTTTAGAGCTTTGCAACGTACGAGAATGTACATCCTTAAGCAGCTTAAACATAACTTTCATTTGTTCAGACGGATTGTCTGGCACGTTGTCTAAGTCAAGGGAGCGAGTCATAGGACCTGAATTAGATTCAATGTCGCCAGAGCGCAAAAGCAGAGAAATCATTGAAAAGCATTCACAAGCAACATCAAAGCACACCCGCGGGCACGGGAACAGAAGTAAACAGCGATCGTCGCATTTTCTAGCGTCAAAGAATAGTGCGTACAAACCTGCACGGTAATGAAGCGAAGCATTGGAGGTATGCCGATGTCACTGTTCCCGTGCCCACTGAAGGGAAAGCCAGCGTGTTGTCGCTTTAAATCCGGTGTGGGTGGTGATGCCATCGTCGATGACGCTGGACGGGTGTGGACGAGGGATTCGATGAGCAGGAAAGCCTGGCCGGGTGGAAAGCTGAAGTTGTCGGTGAAACGAAGCCCAGATCTTGCAACCACCGTACCAGGGAAAAACGTCGAGTCAGTGCCTGCAGCCGGCGAAGTTGATATGGCGAGCGCCAGCACGGCCTGCACGGTAAAGAAGCGAAGCATTGGAGGTATGCCGATGTCACTGTTCCCGTGCCCACTCGCGCGCACTCCGTATTTCCGTCGTCACTTTATTTCGAAACACTTTAAACGCTTTAAACATGTCAGGGTCTCGTGCTTTTTCAAACTCCTTGTAAAGCCTATCCCTTTTACGCATTTTCTTCAGCAATTCAGGTGTGATCCATGGCCTCCTAATGTTCTTACGTTTCTCTGTATGTACGTAAAAAGGCCGTTAGAAAAAAAGCATAAGCCCTTTCGGCAGCTTTTTCCTTAAGAACGTCGCTCCAATCATGACTATTAACTTCCTCTTTGAAATTGTTCAGTTTTTACCAAATATCTCGAAATAACTTAGTTGTCACTTTTCAATTAGGTAATTTACTTTTCGGAGTGCACATGAAAGTGCCACGGTGGTCACTGATATCTGTATTTATTACACCTGCGTTCAGGACAAGCATGTGCCTATTTGTTATAAATAGGTAAATTAGTGATTCACACTGCAGTTTAACACATGTAGGATTGGAAATCACATTCAGAAGAGCGAAGAAATTCTATAGATTTTCAAATTCAATTATCATGGGGTTATCTAGAAGGAAAGCACTCCCTAAAATGACATGTATTTGTTTTCGCTTCTGAAAGATAAGAAAAAGTCGAGAAATGCCAAAAAGGATTTTAAGTTTCCGTTTGGGGGGCGATAGATATCCGCCACAACCTTCTTTTCGATTACAAGAGACAGGATTTCATAATCAGGGTTCACAAACGAAAATTTATTCAACACGTCGGATTGAAAATGGTTCTTACTATCAATAGTACGCCACCACCACGACTGTTCGTGCGAGTGATAAAGTGCGAGTCGCACAAATCAAGCTTGAATACACTGTTATGTTCAGCACACCATTTTTAGGTCCGCAAGACCGTATCAAAATCAAAGCCTAATTACGTAAAAGCAACTCAAGATCGGCCGTCTTATGCACTAGTGAACGAGCATTTAAATGAAATACACTAAAAGGTTGCGGGTTCTGATATTCGCGACTATTCAGAAATTCACTTGGTATTACACAACGAGAAGTGTCTAACGCCATGTGCAATGAAGGAATTGTGCCCTGACGCGGTCACTGACAAAACTGAAACTGAAAAAAAAACTAACGAAAAGGAACATGTAATACAGCTAAACAGCTTTATCCAAATCTGCTGTACATGCAACATGAATTTCATTCGCTCCATCTCGCTTTCTGACAAACATTTTCCCATTTCTGTGCCAAACGCACTCGAAGTTATTGTGTTAAGCCCAGTTTTTCTACGTCCCTAAGCAACTCCTTGTTCCCTTTTTCAAGTTCTCGAGCATAAAGTGGTTTGTTTTCATTTGGTTCAGTTCTTCCTTGTTGCTCAAGAGCAGATCTTTCTATGATTGTCTTGAAATAAGGAGAATAATCGCTGGAACCTAATCTTTAGCTGCTGGCAATGGATGCACGGCGGCCACATCGCTCACAGTCAGCGCGGGTCGGCTCACCTTGCTCGTAACATCGTTAAGCTTCGACAGCAGGTCTTCACTTTCACTTTCTGAAATTCCATGGAATTCGAGGTTTAACTTCCTACTCTGCCACTCGTCATTAGTAACCCTCATTATCTGCTCACAGTCAAGCAAGTGTTCCCTGCTTTCTATAGCGTCAACCCATTTCATTAATTCGGCTATGTCCTTATTTTGACGGGTAATGTGCTGAAGAATTGGGCCATACTGATGTGACATTGTTCGCACTGACTGCTAAATTTTCTCCACCGTGCACTTCAATGTCATAAGCTGTTCCAGCTTGTCGTTTATGCTCAATGAACAAGCTGGCAGAATCACTTTCCTGCTCCGTGTTCGATCTGCCACTTTGGCTGCCCCTTGTGCTTGCATGCCGACATGTTGGACAGTGCCACGCCTTACGCCATGCTTCCCCCTTTGACCTGAACGTCGATTCCCCAACTCCCGAGCACTTTCCGAAGCGATACATATAAGTGCAATGCACATGGAAAGCCCTCGTCATCTGGACAATCGTTGTTACAGGCCGGACACACCTCCCCAGGCATGGCAGCATACGCTAAGTGCATGGAAGGATGGAAAACTTTATTACGCAAGCGAGTTAGGACCGTGCAAGGTCTCAGGGCCACCGCACAGCCCTCACATTACACGCATGTGCCCAGGCCACGTAGGGCGATGGCACTGGCACCCCGGTTCACACAGCGAAGTTGCGTGTCCGGGTCCTGCGACGCAAGGAGGGCCTCCCATTCCTCCCATGTACCGATGGCGGGCTGTCCTTGCGGGGGAGGCTCGGCAGGGCAGCCGAATAGGATGTGGTCCAGGGTGGCGTGCGATTCTCCGCAGAGTGCACTCTGGGGAAACGGGGCGGATGTAGGATAGAAGCTGAGGGGGAGGAAGAGTTCGGGTCTGGAGTCGCTTCCAGAGGATTTGTTGGGAGTGGGATAGGCGGGGGAGGGGAGAGGGATAGAGTCGACGGGCAAGACGTGCTTGTTGAGTCAGTTCTGAGAACGTGTGTGCCCCCTCCCTCGAGAAATTTGTTCTGTTTCTGTCGTAGTTCTGTGAAACTGCACTTAGCGCCATAGCGGTATCATATCTCGACTATGGCGCTAAGTAGAATTTCACAGAACTACGAGAGAAACAGAACAAATTACAACAGATCAGTAGCAGCAGCAGCAGCAGCAAGGGTAACGAAGAGAGGTAAGAATAATACCGAGGAATTTTAGACTAACCTGCAAAAATGCAGTAGAACAACATTTACAGTTGGTCGACTAGGCTGCTGCCAGAAAGCTCGGCCGAGGGTGGTTCCGTCCTTCTTATTTACTTATTTATTTATTTCAAGTTACCCTCTTGGCCCCGAGGGCATTACAGAGGGGGAGTGATGCAGTGAAAAAAAGAACAGTGGAACATACCTAACAAACAGTTCGAACGAATGCAACAGAGACAAAAAAATTAACAGAGGCTAATGTTATGGCACAGTATTTCGGGAAAGCGGGATAAATATTAAAAAAAACGACATATACAAAAAGACAGGCAAAACTGAATACAGGCGTGAACAGGCGATTATCCCCGGGGCTCAGGGGGTAACAAACTAAATACTAAACAGAAAGCACTGACATTGTAGGAGAAACATAGCTAATGAGTGGCAACACTCGTTAATGTTGGTCGCTAAAAAATGGAGAAGAAAGTAGATAACAATATGAAACTACATAAAACACACAACAATATAACTGAAAACTTTCAAACTAAAGGAGTTAGAACAAAAAAAACTTCTATGCTTTGTAATGTAAGGATAAGTTTTTCCTGAAAACTTCGACACTGTTTGTAAGCACTAACGCGGCAGGCAGACGATTCCACTGTGTTGCTCTTTTAGGAATGAATGAATACTGATAGGATGTAGTGCGGAAGTGGGGGATACCTACTTTGCGTAGATTATCAATGCGCGACGATACATATGTGGGTGATGTAATCAGTGCATTTTTTAGAATTGGATTGGTGTCGCAAATTTTGAAGAAAAGGCACAAACGGGAAATTTTCCTGCGCAGCGACAAGGGTGCTAATGATAAAGTTTCCTTCATGAGTGTTACGCTTGATAAACGACCATAGTCAGCGAGAATAAAACGTGCGGAGCGATTTTGAACTGCTTCAAGGGCATTGGTTAATCCGTCGGTATGTGGGTCCCATACTGATGAGGCATATTCGTGTTTAGAGCGAACAAGTGTTTTATAAAGAATTAGTTTCACAGATGACGGTGCCATAGAAAAATTGCGTTTAATATAGCCTAGCATGCGGTTAGCGTTTGCGATAATAGAAATAATGTGTTCATTCCAGGTCAGGTTTGATGTTAGAATAGCGCCGAGGTACTTATAAGATCTTACTGATGTTAGTGAAGCATAATTAAGAAAGTAAGAGGGAGGGCGTACAATTCCGGGGCGTGAAAAACGCATTACTTTACATTTTGTCGTTTTAAGTGTCATATTCCATGTTCGGCACCAATCGGAAATAACATTAAGATCACCTTGAAGTACAGCTATATCGTTAGTGGTCTTTATTGCACGGTAGACGACACAATCATCAGCAAACAGTCTGACTGAAGAGTTAAGATTGTTTGGGAGATCGTTAATGTAGATGAGAAATAAAAGAGGGCCGAGCACGGACCCCTGTGGGACACCTGAAGTTACAGGAAGTGATGACGACATGTAACCATTAGCGCGCACGAACTGGGAGCGGTCAGTTAAAAAGCATTCAATCCAGGCTAGTACATTCGGGTCAATATTAAGTATACGCTTGGCTGCGACATGCTTCGTCACGTTGACTTCATGATGCTCCGAGGGAAGTTGCGCAGCTGCAGGCAGAGCATTGGCCAGTACCGGCAAGGTTTGCCCTCTTTCTTGTCTTGAATCAAAATTCGGTAGCTGATCACACGAACATCAATGTACACATCTGTCGGCCCCAACGTTCACAGGCCGTTGACAAGGCTGCTGCTGCCAAAACGCTCGGCCGAGGGTGGTTCCTTCCGTCTTTTATGGTTGGCAGCGAAATGCTTGGTCACGTTGACGTCACGATGCTCCGAGGGATGTTGTGCAGCTGCAGGCAGGGCGTTGGCCAGTACCGGCAAGGTTTGCCCTCTTTCTTGTCTTGAATCAAAATTCGGTAGCTGATCACACGAACATCAATGTACACATCTGTCGGCCCCAACGTTCACAGGCCGTTGACAAGGCTGCTGCTGCCAAAACGCTCGGCCGAGGGTGGTTCCTTCCGTCTTTTAGGGTTGGCAGCGAAATGCTTGGTCACGTTGACGTCACGATGCTCCGAGGGATGTTGTGCAGCTGCAGGCAGGGCGTTGGCCAGTACCGGCAAGGTTTGCCCTCTTTCTTGTCTTGAATCAAAATTCGGTAGCTGATCACACGAACATCAATGTACACATCTGTCGGCCCCAACGTTCACAGGCCGTTGACAAGGCTGCTGCTGCCAAAACTCTCGGCCGAGGGTGGTTCCTTCCGTCTTTTATGGTTGGCAGCGAAATGCTTGGTCACGTTGACGTCACGATGCTCCGAGGGATGTTGTGCAGCTGCAGGCAGGGCGTTGGCCAGTACCGGCAAGGTTTGCCCTCTTTCTTGTCTTGAATCAAAATTCGGTAGCTGATCACACGAACATCAATGTACACATCTGTCGGCCCCAACGTTCACAGGCCGTTGACAAGGCTGCTGCTGCCAAAACGCTCGGCCGAGGGTGGTTCCTTCCGTCTTTTATGGTTGGCAGCGAAATGCTTGGTCACGTTGACGTCACGATGCTCCGAGGGATGTTGTGCAGCTGCAGGCAGGGCGTTGGCCAGTACCGGCAAGGTTTGCCCTCTTTCTTGTCTTGAATCAAAATCCGGTAGCTGATCACATGAGCATCGACCTACACATATGGCGGCCCTGCAAAAATGCAGTAGAACAACGTTCACAGTCGGTTGACAAGGCTGCTGCTGCCATTGCTGACGAATATCAGCAACTCGTTCCATCCAATTTTCTCGAGGGAAAGTTTAACATTTGTGACCTCTGGCTGCAGCGTAGAGTGAACATCTTCATCGCAAGGTCAACAAAGTAGCCGCTGGCGATATTGACAAAATCCAGCTAATCTTTTTCGCCATAGGTGGCAACGAGACTACTTCACCGTCTGGGTTCTTGTGTGAAGCCCTTGCAATATCTCGGACGACGAACAGGCTCACCTGTTTCAGACAGCTTTGAAAATCATTGTAAGTGAATGCGCGCATCGGATTATATGGACACATTATAGCCTGCATTGTGCTCATACTTGGTGGTACCATCCTTAAAAGACCAATCTAGTCTGTACCGCATGGAGGTACCTACAAATTATCTAAATTTCAGTCGTGGGGAGTATGAAGAAGGTGTTCTTTCTAGGTTATTCTTATTTGCAATTCAGTACCGGCAAAATGCATTGCTTCCCGAAACAATGGTGCCGTCATTTTGAGTGTTTCTACGTTTTCACATAACACAGAATCCGGTGTTCTACATATTTCATTTATTTACTCAAAATGCCCTTAAAGGCGCTCTTTCGAAGGTACGTCATAAGGGGGAGGGGGCAGTAAAAAAAGCTTTACTTACAACATAACAGCCAGAAAATCAACAAATATCAACAAGAATAACTGAACGAAAATAAATCCACAATACTCTATTCAATTTTGGGAATAAATTTAAAGTTAGAGCAGTAAATTTCTAAAACTTCGCAAATGCATGGCGACAGGATACTAGGGTGCATAATGAATCAGCACTGCAGACACATCTGACCAGGGTAAAAAATAAAGACAGAAAGAAAAAAGGAAGAAAAGAAAGAAGGAAAGAAAAGAAAGAAGGAAAGAAAAGAAAGAAGGAAAGAAAAGAACGAAGGAAAGAAAATAAAGAAAGGAAAGGAAGAAAGGAACGGAGAAAGAATGAATGAAGGAAAGAAAGGGTTGCACCGTTAGGACTGTGGGCTAGGTTCCATGTCATTCAAACCACGAATTAGCTTTGAAATTTAGTTGTGTGAGATTCGGTAGCGATGTTGCATGGCGAATGGTTCCATTTAGTGATCGTACGTAGAATGAATGACATCGCGAAAATGGATGTGCGGCATGTGGCTCGCTTGGATGATTAAAGCGTGGAACACTGGTGGCGGGTTCCTGAAAGAAACCCGCAGCGGCTCCCAGCCGAGAGGCGGCGCTGCCGTTCTCGGTGCTGGCCGCTGCTCCTCGGCTACGAGTGTAAACTGGCTGGCGTAAACTCCTTGCTTGGATGATATGCACGGCGAGAAATGTCGCGCCTTTGGAGTAGTGTCGCACTTAGGTCGGCCTGTTTATGCGTACGCCGCCAGCGCCGAAGATAGCAGCGTCATCGCTTGGCTCCAAGACCGCTCTGGCCGCCGGCGCAGCTGCTCGGTTACTTTTCACAAAGACGGTAGATGAATTTGAGTGCTTAAAACTGAAGTAGTACTGCTCTGGAAGCCTTTAAAGCGAAAATGTTTCAGTAATAGAAAGCGAAAATGAAGCACGTGGTTCTGTATACTAGTGGACGCCGGAATGATAACAGAGCTGCACGAGCATAGCTGGTGTTTTTCCTTCCATTGCTTGTCTCATGGCCTTGCAAGAGTGGCTCATCTACCTCCCAAACAGAAAGAATGATCTTTAATAGAAAATAAATAAATTATACACAGTCGTAGTTTGCGCAAAATATTAGCTGCATATTCCTGTCCCAGAACCCGATGCCTTCAGTAAAATGAATTTCCTGATTTGACTTTGTTAAAAACAAACGTGATTCTTGATTTATGAGTTCTCCCTGCATGTTTCCACAAATGCGCCCACCAGCAGTAAAATGAATAAAATAGAAAGTTGCTCCAAATGTCGCTTGTGCAGCAATACGGAAACAGCGGTGCGAGCCTCTCCTTCATTTCTTAACGCACAAAATCAGCACCTATTGGAATCTGTCACTTGTTCAGCACAGAAAAACAAAATAACGCGCACGTCTTGCCGTCTCCTCTTCTCGAACGGAACGCTGGTTCTCCTGTCTTGCTTTCACTTTCTGAGAGCATCGCGTCAGTCAATGGTCCGGGGAAAGAAATTCCGGTCCGAAGATGTCCGAAGGCTCAGCACGCATCTTTAGCCTTCGGAGCTTGGTATCCTTTGGAAAGGAGAAACACGCACTGCTACAACAGCCTTAAGCCTAGCAGCACCACGGGCGGAGAGCTACACAGGTCGGATTGCCACTCCTCCTTGGGCGCTCAGCCTGCAGTATGTTCAAAATAAATAAATAATAAATAAATTTCAGCCCAGGAGACTCAAGGCATCAACAACAGCACACTAAGCGACGATGTTATCCCCACTTTCACTATACCTGGAAAGACGAAGCTGCGGCAGGAGCCCGTCATAGCTGGGATCGGACGTTGTGGACATACGTCACATCACGGCTGCCAGGGGGCGGTAGTTTCGTGCGCCGCCGCGAATGTATGAGCAGAAAAAAAAAGTGTTTTCGATATATTCCGGAAAACCATCTTATTCTGCTAAATATCAAAAGCGGACACCGCAACTTGAACAGACGAACGGAATGTGGAAATAGTAATGCCCCGAAAAGGAACTGCACGCCGTTTCCCAGCAGTACTCCCCCGCCTGAAGTCCGAAACACAGAACCTCTGTCAATGATGCAGCCGCCTTTCAGGTAACATCGACAGCTTAAACTTTCACAGCATCACTCTCTCCGGCTACCCGAGGGCAGACTTGGCCACCTGACGCCGCCGCCGCTGCTGCCGCCGCCGCCTGTCCTCGCCGCCGCACCTTTGCTGCGTGATTATTCATGACTGCTAGGCATTCCTCCCAGGTCCGGGTTCGCCGATATTAACAGCTCCTCCACGCCCTGAAAAATCTCGAATGGCCAGCGTTCACGATTACTGGGCAGGAAGAGATGAGGCTGGAACTAGGTTGAAGGGCTGGTCTCCAGAAATATCATCCAGGCTTGAACATTCAACAAAAGAAGGCATTAGTGGACTGGACCCCGCTACAGGGCACTGACCCACAAGTAAGCCGTCGGAATTCGCCAAACATTCTTGAGGTTTCCCACATCGACAACAAAACAATTCACTAAAATGCGATTTCATTGTGGCTTCATGTCTGTGCCAACAAAGCGCGAAGCATCCCCTTGAAATCGCGAAAGAGGGACTGCTTGAACCAATGCTTAAATATAAAACAATTACAGGAGATGAGCCTACCAAGTTGTCCTTCCTACAGCAGCCTGCTCAATCCATCAGCGTATCCGAGCAGTTTTCTTTTGTAACGCACCGAGAAATTTTGCCTATGGAGAGCTAGACTCCATCTGACCAGGCGACTGTTTTTAGGGGACATTTGTGATAGCTACGTTACAGAATAGTCAGCGTCGAAGGAACTTCGCGCCGTACAAGTAACACAACAGCTTTTGTGCCAAAACTCAGACAAAAAACACGTCCGCCGCGAACAGTTCTATATTAGGAATCTTCGCCTCGTCTACGCGAGTCTTAGCTGCACTCCTGTGAGTACCCTTATTGTTTGGCAGCATGGAAAATTGAGACCATTTCTAACTCACTGACATTATAATTATTGTCGAAGTTATAAGGAAAGACAGCGACATCAAATCAACTCTAAATCCTGCTACAAACTAGCTTTTGCCTCCCCGATTTCCCAAACAAAAGAACGCCGAATAAAAACTTCTTGGAATGGCTGCGCGGGAGTGAAGCTGCCTCACCTCATACGCGTTGAAAGGCTCCTCAGACGCACCCGCTAGGGTCACGCTCTCACTGATAGTATTGCTGTCAATACGTGACAAAAAGCCACTGAAAAAAACATCCCCGACACCCCCTGTCGTCCTCGCTCGCCCTCGAAGCGATCAGAAAGCACTGGCAGCGCATGCAAAGTCGACAACCGGCTCGCGGCGACGAACAGTGACCAGCGCAAGAAGCTACTCTTTATTCTCGCCCCAAGCACGAATCTCGGCTACCCTTTCGCCCGACGTGCTTCCTGTTGTACAGTGAAGGACGAATCCTCCTTCTCAAATGCGCGCGCTGTACTCGCCTGATTTGAAGAAAATAGCCCCAGAGCATGCAAACCACGACAAGACAAGGACGAGACACAAAGCGCTAACTCACAAGTAATTTTATTGAAACCAGGCAGCGCCTTTATATGGCGAAGTTTCACTGAAAAAGAAGGAGGAGGGCAGGAAAGATAAAGATATCAAAGCGACCATCACAGCGAGCACACATGAGCAAGCGGAAACCAAAACAAAAACAAAAGTTAACAAAGATCAGGGCGGCATCTAAGAATTCGAACTCAGACGAAAAAAGTGAAACAGATGGGGTGCTGACACACTATTTTCTTCAAATCAAGTATGCACCAACTCGCCCAAAAAGAAGTGTTAATGTACTCGCCTGCATGCGTGGTCTCTGTTACTCAATCCCTGTGCTCGCATGCGCTGGGTGTCGCGCAACTTAGCGCCTTCTGATCTCTTGGGCCGCTTTGCCTTTTCCTTGCTGTCTTTATTTTTTTTTCAGTACGGCGCGACCTGGGTGTTCTTGCAGACCGATGCCCAATGAAAATCCTCGTTCCTTTTCTGCTTGGAAGACGCGCTCTTCCCTTTCCGGTAATTTACGCCAGTAGTCCGGTACTTCCCTTTCCGCCGGAAGAACCACCGGCGAATTCCGCCTGACCAGTAACTGAAGCCGAACGTTTACGAGGCGGAACGCGGGAAGGCTTCGCCTTTGCTTCTACCGCATTTCCCTCTGTGCTAACATTAACAACTGTCCGCGCAGCTAAATTTAAGGCCCGATATTTCATCCGTTTCCTGCTGGTGTGTGCCTTTCTTTTAGCCCAGACTGTACCGTGTGCGTCTCCTGATCACAACTAGCTACCTGTAGTTTACAGTTGTGTTCTGTCGTGGCCAAGTAAACACAAGACACAGGAACGAGGGCAGGAACGAATGTGTTTCATTCCACGACGCCTCCGTTTTTATAGCATGTACCGAGACGGTCCTACGTCATAGGCACGTGCTTGCACTGATAACCGATATCACATTCTTCCCTTCTTAGTGAAACAAAAGTCATATTAATTACTACTATTTCTTCTTCCTGAAGTCTTCTGCAGTGTATCTCTCGGGAGGGTTTCGCGCACGAGTGCTTCGTCGCAATGCTACTGCTGATGGCTGGTTGCCTGTAGGGGTGGGCTCCTCATGTGCTGTGCCGTTAGAGCCGGTCTCGCCGCGCTCTGGACGCCCTCCTTCTGCCACTGCTTGAGGGTCCTGTGGTTGTCTTGGTAGTAGGGCCTGGGGGGTCTGCTGGTCGGCGGACACCCTTGGCTCTGAAGAGGTCACCCGAGTTGGATCTCTTCTTGGAGAAGGTTGGCTCTGCACTTCGATTGCACGATCCGGGGACCTGGAAAAGACCTCTTGAGAAGGCAAATCTTGAGAAACCCATCGCGGCTCTTCTGAACCTCCTAGACCAATCACCCCATCATTCTCCTGACCGGTTCGTCCTGTCGTATGATTGGTGGCTTCAGTCCATACGCTGGTTTTTCTGGTCCGCAGGTGTTTAGCGTGAGTGAACTGTAGTCAGACTTGAACCCTAATCATGTACGTGACTGGGCTGGCAACTCGTTCAACAGTACCTTCATGCCACGATACAGGCCGCCTCACCACGTGTAGTTTTCACGTAGACTGCACGCCTGCGGAGAAGGATTCTGCGGATCCTCTTTAATCGTTACGTTGTTCCGTGTCTCGTCTCTGACGCTGCGTCATGTGCTCTGCATAACTTGGTTTGAGAAGAGACAAAATAATTCGCGGCAGACGCTTGAAGAAAACTACAGCAGGCGTCCGCGAAGTCATCGAGTGTGGGGTGTTTCGATAACAAAAAAGATATTTGTTCAGGCGGTCTTGTGCTGTACTCTTTACTCTAGCATTTTCATCGTGCAGAACCTTTTTTAAGGAGCGCTTCTTTCGTCGTTCTTACGAGTCTCTCTGCGGCTCCATTTGAAGCAGCATGATACGGAGGTGTCCTCGTGTGTTTGATATCCCTGTGCCTCATGAACTCTTGAAATTCATCTGATGTGAATTGCGGGCCGTTGCCGGTAATAACTTCTTCGAGATAGCATAGGCGGCGAAGAGAGTGTCCAGTTTTTCCAGTGTTCTAGCTGCAGTCGTCGATGTCATGCCGAACACTTCAATCCATGTAGAACACGCGTCGACCACTATTAGCAGATTGACGCCGTCTTTTACAGCGTAGTCAGCTTGAATCCTTTCTCAAACTTTTGTTGGATATCGCCATGGTTGCAGAGGCACGCCCGATTTTGCTGGCCGAGTGCTTTGACAAACTTGACAATTCCGAACGGTTTCTTCTACGTCTTTGTCGAGGGAAGGCCACCACACGTATGCCCGTGCCAGCATCTTCATACGAGTCATCCCTGGATGTGCTTAGTGCAGCACCGAGAGCACATGTCCCTGCAGGGTTTTCGGCACAATCACTCGATTGCTCGATGTTACGCATCCTTGTTCAGGAGACAGTTCATCTCTCCGTGTGAAAAACGGTCGCAGCTCTGCAGAGCAATGCTCTGGCCATCCAAAACGAACGTAGCTTAAAACGAGTGTTAGAAGGGGGTCTCGCTTAGTTTCCCGAGCGACGTCTTTAGCTGTTAGCGGGATTTCGTCAAAAACAGCCAAACACTCCGGCTCGTCGTTGCTTGAGGCTGTCGGCAGCGGTAGCCGTGACAGTGCCCCAGCGACTTCCATTTTCTTGCCGTTCCTGAACTTGAGATCGTACTGATACGCTGGCAGCGTCAGTGCCAATCTCTGCATCCGTGCAGCTGCTAATGACGGCAGTGGTTTATCACGCCCCAGTTCAATAAGCGGCTGATGGTCGGTGTATAAGTTGAACTTGCACCCATACAGGTAACGATGAAACCGTCGCAAACCGAATATGAGCGCAAGCGCTTCTTTCTCCCCTTGAGCGTAGTTTCACTCGCTGCTTGTAAAAGTGCGAGACGCGAATGCGATAGGCCGTTCCATTCCGTCTGGCATTTCATAGAAAATCACAGCTCCCAAGGCCAAAGTGGAAAAATCCCAACTAAGTCCGAGTGGGTTTGTGACGTCGTAGAAGGCTTACACTTCACTGTTCAAACTCATTCCCATAGTTGTTTCAAATGCCTTCTTGCACTGTTCCGTCCATATCCACTTGTGATCTTTTTGAAGAAGCTGATAAAGAGTGGCTACCACAGTTGCCAAATTTGGCAAAAACTTGCCATAGAAGTTAAGAAGACCCAAGTAGGCCCTGGGTTCTGTGATGTTGCTGGGCTCCAGGGCGTCTCGTACTACTTTTATCTTTTCAGCGGTGGGATAGATGCCCTCCTTCGAAACCTTGTGCCCCAGGTAGACAACTGAATCACGAAAATACTTGCATTTTTCCTCTTTGAGCGTTATATTGTGGTCGCTAAATCTTTTCAGAACTTTCGTGGCAGTTGTGTAGGAATCTTCTGTGTTGTTGCCGGTGATGATGACGTCGTCTATATAGCACCCGACATTAGGAATTTGTTTGGTTTGTTTATTGGGGTTTAACGTCCCAAAGCAACTCAGGCTATGAGGAACGCCGTAGTGAACGGCTCCAGAAATTTCGGCCACCTGCGCTTCTTTACCGTGCACTGACATCGCAGAGTACACGGGCGTCTAGAAATTCGCCTCCATCGAAATTCGATCGCCACGGCCGGGATAGAACCGGCGTCTTTCGGGCCAGCAGCCGAGCACCATAACCACTCAGCCACCGCGGCGGCCGTTAAGAATTCCTTCTAGTACTTTATCCATCATGGCCTGAAATAAAGCTGGTGCGCTCGCAATTCCAAATGGGAGCCCTTCGAATTCGTACCACCCCTGACGTGTACTTATCGTGAGCAGTGGCTTGCAATCTTCACTGAGAGGCACTTGCTGGTACGCAGAAGACAAGTCCAGCACATAAAATACCTTCCCACCCGCTAGCATTGAGTACAAATCCTCAGGAAACGGGAGCGGGTAAAAATCAGTCTTCAGTATTTGATTGATTGTTACTTTATAGTCTTCGCACATTCTGATTCCGCCACCCCGCTTCGGAACCGGTACGATGGGCGTCGCCCACTTGCTGCTGGCAACTTTTCTTAAATTCCTTGAATTTCCAGCTTACGAAGTTCTTCGCTGACTGCCTTTTAGTAGCGAACGGCATAGACCTATCTTTGCAGCACACAGACGTACAATTCTGGTCTATGGGTATTTTGGCTTCGAAATTGCGAACTATTCCAGGTGTTGTACAGAGATCTTGAAACTTGGGAAAAAACTCACCTAGGCGCAAATGACTTTCACGACACAAAAAGAGACGAGGAGACAACGGACAGGCGCCCACTTCCAACTATTTATTGCTCGAAAAAACACATATGTTTATAGTCTCAGGCAACTCCCACATCTACACACCACGTGCCTTATCGCAGCCCTGACTTATCGCCTAGCACGAACATTATTGCTCAGAAAATCGTACTCCGCCGCATACAACCTAACTGATGTGTCACTCACGCACAAGGCTGCCTTTTTCTTTATGTGAAAGGCTTCCAATAAAAGCCTCGCCTGCTTGAATTTGCTCTCGCCCAGAATCCTCGCCTTTTCCAGTCGAGGTGCACACTTGCACGTGGCTCACCACAGTGGCGTATTTGTCTTTATTATTCACTACCTTTCTGTCATGTTCCACAAGGCGTTTGTTTATGCACCTCTCCGTTTGCCCTATATAGGACATACCACAGGTCAGGGGTATCTCGCACACCACTCCTTTCATGCAGCGTATGAAGGTGCGCTGATGTTTTATGCTGCACCCAGGGCGCTCAGGGCCACAAATCCGGGGTATAAGTTTGCACAACTTGTTTGGGGCTGAAAAAACGAGCGGTACCTTGTGCCTGTTAGCCACCTTCTTCAAATTGTGTGACACTTTGTGCATATAAGGCATGACTTCAGGTTTTACCGCAGGGCCCTTTTCTTCAAGATTCTTTGGACTGGTGCAGCGTTTTTTTTTTTCGTCGTACTAGCAAGGAACTGCTGCCCTTCAAACGGCGCACTCAAAAATTGTGAAGCACGCCATCGCCTCGTTATGCTTTGAGCCCTCGCTTTCGAAGTCCTGACCACACCAAATGCACGATAGCTTAAGAAATCAGATTGGACGCCTTTTGGCTGCTGGCTTCCCCTCGGTGGTGTTGACTGCTGTCGCTGAAACCCTCCTCCAAAAAACAAAACGCTGCACCAGTCCAAAGAATCTTGAAGAAAGGGGCCCTGCGGTAAAACCTGAAGTCATGCCTTATGTGCACAAAGTGTCACACAATTTGAAGAAGGTGGCTAACAGGCACAAGGTACCGCTCGTTTTTTCAGCCCCAAACAAGTTGAGCAAACTTATACCCCGGATTTGTAGCACTGAGCGCCTTGGGTGCAGCATAAAACATCAGCGCACCTTCATACGCTGCATGGAAGGAGTGGTGTACGAGATACCCCTGCCCTGTGGTATGTCCTATATAGAGCAAACGGGGAGGTGCATCAACAAACGCCTTGGGGAACATGACAAAAAGGTAGTGAATAATAAAGACAAATACGCCACTTTGGTGAGCCACGTTAACACGTGCAAGTGTGCACCTTGACTGGAAAAGGCGAGGATTGTGGGCAAGAGCAAATTCAAGCAGGCGAGGCTTTTATTGGAAGCCTTTCACATGAAGAAAAAGGCAGCCTTGTGCGTGAGTGACACATCAGTTAGGTTGTATGCGGCGGAGTACGATTTTCTGAGCAATAATGTTCGTGCTAGGCGATAAGTAAGGGCTGCGATAAGGCACGTGGTGTGTAGATGTGGGCGTTGCCTGAGACTATAAATGTATGTGTTTTTTCGAGCAATAAATAGTTGGAAGTTGGCGCCTGTCCGTTGTCTCCTCGTCTCTTTTTGTGTCGTGAAATCATTTTCGCCTAGGTGGGTTTTTTCCCCAGTTTCAAGATGAATAACCAACTAGTCCGTCAACATGCCTTACTGTTGTACAGAGAACTTCTGGAAATTTCTTTCGCAGAGAATCGACATCAGTGTTCTTAAAGACAGCACTGACGGTTTGCCATTCAAGTTGCAAATCTTCAAGTCAAGCCCGGCCTAGAAGTATAGGCATAGCCTTGCCCTGGTCCTCTACTATATGCAGTGGAAGTTCAGGCTTGCAGTAGTTATGCTCAACGGTCACGGTCGCCTTTCCTCGCAGCTTTACAGGCTCACCTGAATACGTTTTCAAAACTGCCTTGTTGGCTTGCATTTAATCTGCGGAAACCATTGCTTGAAAACACTTTCAGGTATCAACGCGACAGATGCGGTCGTTTCCAAAAGCATAGAAATGACCTTCCCTTCAATTGCACGGAAACCTTGTAGCCTCGCTTTCCATCTCTTGCGCATAGCACGACGTGAAATGTCTGAGAATAATCAGATCCTTCGTCCGTAGCTTCAGCGTAGTTCACCGGACGAATTTTTCTCTCTCGGCACATCGTTTGTATGTGCCCCGTCTTCGCACATTCGCGGCACTTCGCGTTGCGATAGCAGCACTTGTCTGAATCGTGCCCTTTCCTACAGCGATAAAAAACTGTTCGATTTTGCACCTTTTCTTTTTCTCTTCCTGATAACCTGGCTTTCCTTTCCACTCTTCCCCGAACAACATTTACGTAAGAAAAGAACTGTAGCGCAACCAAGACGTAAACAAAAGAGGACCACACAGGACTAGCGCTAAACTTCATCTAACTTTATTCACTAACAGCGCGGCAAATATAAGGAAAAACCAGGGCTCGTGCAGAGAGATACCAGTTCCCACACAAAACTTACATAACCGTTCAAGATACGCCATTTCTGATTTGAAGAGGCTGACCGACGTATCGCTAACACAAGATACACCTCTCTTTTTTATATGAAATGCTTCCAATAGTTCACTTGCTCTTGTATCTTTGCTTTTACCTAGAATCTTTATCTCGTGAAACTGTGGTTGACACTTTTTGCAGTACTTGCATCTAGCCTGTGGCAAATGTTCTGCCGCTCGAGGGCATTAATAACATTCAGCGCAGTGCTGAGAAAGGTGTGCACCACTTACGTCTTTTACTTACCGGGCGTGCTCACCTGCCCTTTCATTAATGCACGCCCTGTTTGGCCCACATATGCCTTCCCGCATGACAGCGGTATTTCGTAAACCACCCCGATGCAGCAATTCGTGAACTTCTTTGCATGCCTGATGCGGCACCCTCTCTTGTCTTTGCTCGCGATGCCCGCTCAGAGCTGTGCCAGCTTGCGTGGAGCCGAGAATACAACCGGTACGCCATGCTTATTGGCCACTTTTTTGAAGTGGTGGGCTACCTTGTGCACATATGGCACTACTTCAGGTTTTACAGCCGCTTTTCTGTTATCACATGGCTGTTGCAACTTGATGGCTTTCATCTTCATTAACAGGGCTTCAGCAACCGCTGTGATCATTGTGCCAGGAAATCCTGCCGAAAGTAATCTTTCAACCTGCTTGTCATAGCTCCCTTGCATGGTATGACAACCATGCAAGACCAAGCTCCAAGCAATTCGCCGCCTAATTGGAAGGATGAAGGAGTTTTGGTGGGCCCACACTCTGAACCAAGTGATGCGGACTGCTGTGACGAAGAGCAAGACGCAGCCGAAGAGACCGGTGACTGTCGTGGGGAAGGTTGAGCTTCCTAGTGAAGTAAACCAACTTTTGAGCAAAGGACCGAAGTTTAGCTATGAGCCGCAAGTTGAAGCACATGAGTTCCTGGCCATGAACAGGCGTATAGCAGGAAAGACGTCTGAAGAAAACAAACCAAGATGCCTACTGGATGGAGTGGATGCGTTAACAAGATCTACGTGCAACAGTGGCACAAGGACTGGCAAGCATACCTTGACGAAAGTAGTGTCCTACTTTAGGGAAAACAACCTCCAGCTTCTCCAAGCCGACAAGGAGGGCGGCTTTGTGGTATTCACCGAGGAAGAGTTCGGAGTAAGAGCCGGTGAAGCTATTGCCAAGAACTTTGTTGCTGTGAAATGCAGTGCCACGACAGTGAAAGGCAAGGCAGCCGAGATGTGCATGGACTTGAAATTGTCTTAGATAGACTAGCGAGTAGCATCACAAACAGTAAAAAGAATGAGCTTATAGTGTTTTTTATTGCGAATACGCGTAGACCGTCAGTGCCGTTTAGATCTCTAGTCAGCGAGACGGACACTCGGCAGCTTAATCTAAGCAGATATCTGCAAAAGCACCTCAATCATCTTTCTGTACTTGATCCTTTTCATACCTAGAGTTCAAAAGATGTTATTGGTTTTCTAGAAGGAAATGCTTCCATTGGTTATATGTTTTCCGTCGATGTAGAAGATTTATTTTATTCTGTGCCCCACAGAGAGTTGTTTGCAGCCCTAAGAAATGCTATAGAAGGGAGCGGTGCTGTTCAATTTCCGAACTCATCAGAGGTGTCAATAGGTAATTTTATGAGGATTTAGAAGAACTTTTTTTTTTGGCTAGATGGTGCATATTGTAAGAAAAGAACAGTAGCGCAACCAAGACGAGCACAAGAGAGGATCACAGAGGACTAGCGCTAAACTTCATCTAACTTTATTTACTAACAGCGCAGCAAATATAAGGAAAACCAGGACACGTGCAGAGAGACACCAGTTTCCACACAACACTATCTACAGAACCGTTCAAGATACGTCATTTCCGATTTGAAAAGGTTCACCGACGTATCGCTAACACAAGATACACCTCTCTTCCTTATATGAAATGCTTCCAATAGTTCCCTTGCCCTTGTGTCTTTGCTTCTACCTAAAATCTTTATCTCATGAAACCGTGGTTGACACTTTCTGCAGTACTTGCATCTTGCCTGTGGCAAATGTTCTGCCGCTCGAGGGCATTCATAACACTCAGCGCAGTGCTGAGAAAGGTGTGCACCACTTACGTCCTTCACTGACCGGGCATCAATGAAAGGGCAGGTGAGCACGCCCGGTCAGTGAAGGACGTAAGTGGTGTACACCTTTCTCAGCACTGCGCTGAGTGTTATGAATGCCCTCGAGCGGCAGAACCTTTGCCACAGGCAAGATGCAAGTACTGCAAAAAGTGTCAACCACGGTGTCATGAGATAAAGATTTTAGGTAGAAGCAAAGACACAAGGGCAAGGGAACTATTGGAAGCATTTCATATAAGGAAGAGAGGTGTATCTTGTGTTAGCGATACGTCGGTGAACCTCTTCAAATCGGAAATGACGTATCTTGAACGGTTCTGTAGATAGTGTTGTGTGGAAACTGGTATCTCTCTCCACGTGTCCTGGTTTTCTTTATATTTGCTGCGCTGTTAGTAAATAAAGTTAGATGAAGTTTAGCGCTAGTCCTGTGTGGTCCTCTCTTGTGTTCGTCTTGGTTGCGCTACTGTTCTTTTCTTACTTTATGAGGATACTTGAGTTTTACCTCGCTGTGACGTTTGTCGCGTACGACAACAAATTTTATCGCCAAAGACAAGGGATCTGCATTAGATCCTGCATAGCGCCTGTACTCACTAACATTTTTCTAACATCTATTGACTGCGCCCTTGAACTAAGTTTAACGGGGAAGGGGGTGCTGAAGGTTTCAAGTTATGTTGACGATTTCCTGGTAGTTTTTAAAAAACACAATGGGTTGACGTACACAGATGCTGTGATCTCTGTGTTAAATACTTTTAAAGAAATGGGAGGGGGATTGAGGTTTACGCATGAACTACTGTGGGGGGTTCTCTGCAGTTTTTAGAGTTAAACATCACTGTGGGTGAAGGTCATTCATGTTGGCAATATGCACCGCGAGTACAGAAGGAATGGGAGGGGATTGCTACGGTATGCTTCGGCCCAGTCAAAAACTGTGAAATGCGCCATTGCTGAACTTTGCCTTGAGTCGCCTCTCGTGAAATCGTGTTGTCATACCATGCAAGGGAGCTATGAAAAGCAGGTTGAAAGATTACTTTCGGCAGGATTTCCTGGCACAATCATCACAGCGGTTGCTGAAGCCCTGTCAAAAAAGATGAAAGCCATCAAGTTGCAGCAGCCATGTGATAACAGAAAAGCGGCTGTGAAACCTGAAGTAGTGCCATATGTGCACAAGGTAGCCCACCACTTCAAAAAAGTGGCCAACAAACATGGCGTACCGGTTGTATTCTCCGCTCCACGCAAGCTAGCACAGCTCTGAGCGGGCATCGCGAGCAAAGACATGAATGGTCCCCATCAGGCATGCAAAGAAGTTCATGAATTGCTGCATCGGGGTGGTTTACGAAATACCGCTGTCATGCGGGAAGGCCTATGTGGGCCAAACAGGGCGGTGCATCAATGAAATGGCAGGTGAGCACGCCCGGTCAGTAAAAGACGTAAGTGGTGCACACCTTTCTCAGCACTGCGTTGAATGTTATTAATGCCCTCGAGCGGCAGAAAATTATCTACAGGCTAGATGCAAGTACTGCAAAAAGTGTCAACCACGGTTTCACCAGATAAAGATTCTAGGTAAAAGCAAAGATACAAGAGCAACGGAACTATTGGAAGCATTTCATATAAAAAAGAGAGGTGTATTTTGTGTTAGCGATACGTCGGTCAGCCTCTTCAAATCGGAAATGGAGTATCTTGAACGGTTACGTAGATAGTGTTGTGTCGGAACTTGTATCTCTCTGCACGTGCCCTGGTTTTTCCTTATATTTTCCGCACTGTTAGTGAATAAAGTTAGATGAAGTTTAGGGCTAGTCCTGTGTGGTCCTCTCTTGTGTACGTCTTGGTTGCGTCACAGTTCTTTTCTTACAACATGCACCATCTAGCCCAACAAAAAGTTCTAAAACATTTACGTCGGCCCAGCGTTCTGCCTGTCAATACAGCTCATGGTGGAAAAAAACAGCGCGAACTAAGACAGAAGACACAGAAAAGAGGGGAGACACTACAAGCGCTGACTCGCAACTAAGGTTTATTAGAAAGAACAGAACAGAATATATACAATAACCACCCACGACTGCGTACGTCATAACAGATTACGTGCAAGGCGTGCAAGATGATCTAAACAGGAGCAGCGCGCGTGTGCACCGGGTTATTTAAGTACCTAAATTCCAACTCTGACAAGGCCACTGAAGGATCACTCACGCACCGTTTGCCATTTTTTCGGATAAAGAACGCTTCTATCAGCTCCCGGGTCACCTTATCTTGGTGGAAAAAAAGCACGTTAGTTTTCGGGAAAAGGGGTGTGCATTTGCAAACCCGGCAGTGTGCGGGAAGGTTGTCTCGCGAGTCACTGCCGTGGAAGTTGCGGTGCTCAAAGAGCCTTACTTCACTTCACTTCACTTTATTTCCTTAAAGACCCCACTTTGGGGGTATTACATAAGGGGTGGGAGTACAAATATAGGTTGAATATGAATGCTTACATGATATTTATGAAATGCATATTTAAATTGCTCACAAAACTTGATTGGCAGGTGATGGCATCAACGTCGTGGGGAAGGCCATTCCAGTCTTTAGCAGTGCGAAGAAAAAAGGATGCGGAAAAAGTGACGGTGCGGGCGCGTTGGCATGACACTTGCAGTGGATGGCCGGTGCGATGAGATATGCGAGCGGGCGGTGTGATGTAGGGTGGTTGTCCGAGGGAACTGTAAAAAAACTTATGAAACAGACTAAGAGAAGCAATGCGACGACGATGGGCAAGAGTTGATAAACCTGATTGTCGTTTAAGTGACGATACACTGATGTCGTATGAATAGGCAGAATGAATGAACCTCGTTGCGCGATTTTGGACAGATTCTAGTGAACTGATGAGATATGCTTGTTGCGGGCTCCAGATAGCAGATGCGTATTCTAGTTTTGGTCGAATGAGTGATTGGTAGGCGAGAAGTTTAATACTTTGAGGGGCGTGCCGTAGATGACGTTTCAAAAAACCCAATGACCGGTTAGCTGATGCGATGATGTTCGTTACATGAGAACGCCAGGAGAGATCCTGGCACAAGGTGACACCTAGGTACTTGTATGAGTATACAGATTCTAGTGGAACGTTAGCAACTGAGTAAGGGGAAATATGGGGGTTACGCCGGTGGTGAAAAGATACGAGTTTACATTTGTTGGGATTAAGCGACATTAGCCAGTCATCACACCAGGCATGCACTGTGTCAATGTCGTTTTGGAGCTGAGACTGGTCAAAGGTGTTAGAAATCGTGTGGTAAATAACGCAGTCGTCTGCAAACAGACTAACATTGCAAACCAGGTTTGAGGGTAAGTCGTTAATATAGATTAAGAATAGGAGGGGAGCAAGTACAGAACCTTGGGGTACGCCTGATGTTACTGGAAGAGGGTTGGAACTCTGGCTGTTAACGAGAACAAACTGGGAGCGGTTAGAAAGGAATTCTTCGATCCACAATAAGACGTTAGGATGCAGTTTTAGCATGGTTAGTTTTAGCAGTAAACGCCTATGGGGAACTTTATCAAATGCTTTAGCAAAGTCTAGAAAAATAGCGTCAGTTTGTAAGTTTAGGTCGAGGTTAGAGTGAACGTCATGAAGAAAGACGGCCAGTTGAGTTTCACATGACAAACCCTTGCGAAACCCGTGTTGTGAGGGATGAAAGAAGTTGTTAGCGTCAAGAAAGTCCATGATTTGAGAATAGATGACGTGTTCCATGATTTTGCAAGGTATGCTGGTTAATGATATCGGACGGTAATTTAAAGGAGAATCTTTGTTACCGGACTTAAAGACGGGAATGACCTTTCCCACTTTCCAGTCATCCGGAATGGAACCTGTAGAAAGCGACTGTGAAAATAATAACAATAAGTACATTGCAGAAATATTCTTAGTGTTGCGCAGTATTTTGGAGTTAATTTCGTCGACGCCGGCCGATGATGAAGTTTTAAGGTGTTCAATGAGCGAGGAAATGCCGGCTTCAGAAAACGCGATAGCAGGCATGCTGGACTCTATATTGACGGCGAAAGTTGCAGTTGGTGGGTGAATTTCATTAGTGAACACAGATGAGAAGGCGTTATTAAAAATGTCAGCACACTCAATGTCATCAGCTTCTTCTCCAGACTCTTTAGTTAGAGTGATGGTATGTGCCGGGTGTTCACTTATGACCTGCCAAAACTTTCTGGGATTGGAAGTCAACAATTTCGGGAGGTCGTTGTGAAGGAAAGAGTATTTTGCGTTGCGAATTGCTGATAGGTAGGTGTGTTCGGCTGTATAGTATTTTTCCCATGCGCACTCGTCGTATTGCTTTAATTTTGCCGCACGGAAAAGGCGCTTCTTTTTATTGTCGAGTCTTTTTATCGTTTTGGTATACCATGGCTTCTGGCGGTCCGAGTGGAAACTTATTTTGGGGATGTATCTATCGGTTAGTTCGCTAAACTTTTTCTTAAAACGGGACCAATTATCATTTACTGAATGATCGTGAAAAGATGCTTCAAATGTTGTGAGATATTGGTTTAATTCAAGACTAAAGGCTTCATAGTTTCCTTTGTCGTATAGGCGAATAGTTTTGTTTTGATTCTGACGTCGTGATGGGTGGAACTCAAATGTGGCGTGGATTACTTTATGGTCGCTGATTTCGCGTAGATAAGTGATAGATGAGAGGGCTTCCGGGTGGGTAGTCAGGATTAGATCTAGGATGTTTGCAACGCGGGTCGGTTCAGATACCACTTGAGTTAAGTTGAAGTTTAGGCAGACCTCGATAAAATCATTCGCTTCCCTGTTGCCGACTGCTGTCTGTGTCTGCCAGTTGATTTCTGGAAAATTGAAGTCTCCAAAAAGAATGATATGCGCTTTTGGGTATTTCCTCATTAATTGGCTGATCACGTCGTTAAGAATTCGAGAGAAATCGGAGTTGGTATTTGGCGCTCTATAACAAACGCCCAACAGTACGGTTTGGGGCGCAGCGCGACAAAGTAGCCATAGTATCTCAAGGTCTGATGGAATATTAATAACTGTACACGAGAACTGATTGTTAACTGCGATGAAAACGCCTCCACCTCGAGCGGATGTGCGATCTTTGCGAAAAAGGTTAAAATTCGGTAAGTCAGCAAGAACTTCAGTATCGGTGATGCCATTAGTGAGCCATGTTTCGGTAAGTATCAGCAAGTTACTAGCAGATGAACACACAAGATTGGAGATGATTTCGCGTTTCGGAAGAAAACTACGTATGTTTGTGAAAATCGCCGAAAAGGAAAGATTAGGCTGGGGGGTGGCAGGTATATGAGCGGCTGGGGGCTGGCGGCGCAGCAACCGCTATGGTATCTCTTTTACAGATTGCGATGGTTCGTCGAAGATATATCGTCGGGAACCGATGAACAGGGTTTTGTATCGCAAAGAAAAACGGTTAGTCTTGCTTTTGGCAAATGTAACTAGGTGTTTGCGCACATTGCGAACGCGGCGTGAAAAATCTTCACCGACGGAGTAGTCAGTGTCCTTGAATTTGCGGCCATTAGCTAGAATTTCGTCCTTCGTTTTGAAAAGTGCGAATTTGGCAATTAACGGACGACAGCGATCAGGTTCGTGGCGCCCAAGACGGTGAGTGCGGTCTATTGTTTTGGGGTCGAGGGTGATGTCCAAAAATTCAGAGCAATGGCGAATTAGTAGCTTTTCAGAGTCGGCCCACGTTTCAGATGGGTCAGGGTCCGGAATGTTGTAGAATATGAGGTTGTTTCTTCGTGATTGGTTTTCTGCTTCGTCTATGCGATCCTCGAGATCACAGAGCTGGCGAGTTGCCTGGGCGGTGTGAGTAGTTAGGCCTTCAATCTCTGTGCGTAGTGACTGTATGGTTTGGTAATGACCTTCAAGAGCGCTGATGCGCCTGCTTAGATCAGAAATAAGGTTGTCTGTTGTTAGTAACTGGTTTTTGAGGTATGTAACTTCCGCGATTAATGTCGACTGACCGGCGGACAATTTTTTAAGTTCCGTAAGTACAGTTTCGAGTGAGGCAGGGCCGGGGTTAGTCTCTACGTCGCCGGACAACAAAAGCAAGGAAATAATGACATCAGAACACTCAGTGACAATGGCAAGGCAGCACTGCGGGCTCGGCAGCTGTATCAAAAAGTAATCACTAGATTTCTTAGCGTAAAGACAACATGGCTTACTAACCTGCATGGCGAGGCAGAACGGGTTAAGCGACCGCATTGTAGCACAGCCACCGAGCCCACAAAGCGACGCCGGTGGCCGAAGCTGCTTAAAAGCTGGAGCGGAAGAGGATGTTGATGGCGATGGTGTTTCCAACTGTCTGTCGAGGGTGCAGTGCACTGGTGAGGTCAGCGCACGATCGGGCGAAGCGGTGATGGCGCAAGGCTGGCACATATCGGGACGGTTGAGAGCGGGCGTCCATTCCGGCGAGATGTCCGGTGGACAGGCAGCCAGAGGGGCGGGGAAAAGCATGGTAATCCAGAGGGGAGCGATCACCTGCATGGCGAGGCAGAACGGGTTAAGCGACCGCATTGTAGCACAGCCACCGAGCCCACAAAGCGACGCCGGTGGCCGAAGCTGCTTAAAAGCTGGAGCGGAAGAGGATGTTGATGGCGATGGTGTTTCCAACTGTCTGTCGAGGGTGCAGTGCACTGGTGAGGTCAGCGCACGATCGGGCGAAGCGGTGATGGCGCAAGGCTGGCACATATCGGGACGGTTGAGAGCGGGCGTCCATTCCGGCGAGATGTCCGGTGGACAGGCAGCCAGAGGGGCGGGGAAAAGCATGGTAATCCAGAGGGGAGCGATCACCTGCATGGCGAGGCAGAACGGGTTAAGCGACCGCATTGTAGCACAGCCACCGAGCCCACAAAGCGACGCCGGTGGCCGAAGCTGCTTAAAAGCTGGAGCGGAAGAGGATGTTGATGGCGATGGTGTTTCCAACTGTCTGTCGAGGGTGCAGTGCACTGGTGAGGTCAGCGCACGATCGGGCGAAGCGGCGATGGCGCAAGGCTGGCACATATCGGGACGGTTGAGAGCGGGCGTCCATTCCGGCGAGATGTCCGGTGGACAGGCAGCCAGAGGGGCGGGGAAAAGCATGGTAATCCAGAGGGGAGCGATCACCTGCATGGCGAGGCAGAACGGGTTAAGCGACCGCATTGTAGCACAGCCACCGAGCCCACAAAGCGACGCCGGTGGCCGAAGCTGCTTAAAAGCTGGAGCGGAAGAGGATGTTGATGGCGATGGTGTTTCCAACTGTCTGTCGAGGGTGCAGTGCACTGGTGAGGTCAGCGCACGATCGGGCGAAGCGGTGATGGCGCAAGGCTGGCACATATCGGGACGGTTGAGAGCGGGCGTCCATTCCGGCGAGATGT
This sequence comes from Amblyomma mixtum, assembly GCF_055824585.1. NCBI lineage: Eukaryota > Metazoa > Arthropoda > Arachnida > Ixodida > Ixodidae > Amblyomma > Amblyomma mixtum. The sequence continues at coordinate 4,123,066 of NC_143021.1, read as the reverse complement.
CCGGTGGACAGGCAGCCAGAGGGGCGGGGAAAAGCATGGTAATCCAGAGGGGAGCGATCACCTGCATGGCGAGGCAGAACGGGTTAAGCGACCGCATTGTAGCACAGCCACCGAGCCCACAAAGCGACGCCGGTGGCCGAAGCTGCTTAAAAGCTGGAGCGGAAGAGGATGTTGATGGCGATGGTGTTTCCAACTGTCTGTCGAGGGTGCAGTGCACTGGTGAGGTCAGCGCACGATCGGGCGAAGCGGTGATGGCGCAAGGCTGGCACATATCGGGACGGTTGAGAGCGGGCGTCCATTCCGGCGAGATGTCCGGTGGACAGGCAGCCAGAGGGGCGGGGAAAAGCATGGTAATCCAGAGGGGAGCGATCACCTGCATGGCGAGGCAGAACGGGTTAAGCGACCGCATTGTAGCACAGCCACCGAGCCCACAAAGCGACGCCGGTGGCCGAAGCTGCTTAAAAGCTGGAGCGGAAGAGGATGTTGATGGCGATGGTGTTTCCAACTGTCTGTCGAGGGTGCAGTGCACTGGTGAGGTCAGCGCACGATCGGGCGAAGCGGTGATGGCGCAAGGCTGGCACATATCGGGACGGTTGAGAGCGGGCGTCCATTCCGGCGAGATGTCCGGTGGACAGGCAGCCAGAGGGGCGGGGAAAAGCATGGTAATCCAGAGGGGAGCGATCACCTGCATGGCGAGGCAGAACGGGTTAAGCGACCGCATTGTAGCACAGCCACCGAGCCCACAAAGCGACGCCGGTGGCCGAAGCTGCTTAAAAGCTGGAGCGGAAGAGGATGTTGATGGCGATGGTGTTTCCAACTGTCTGTCGAGGGTGCAGTGCACTGGTGAGGTCAGCGCACGATCGGGCGAAGCGGTGATGGCGCAAGGCTGGCACATATCGGGACGGTTGAGAGCGGGCGTCCATTCCGGCGAGATGTCCGGTGGACAGGCAGCCAGAGGGGCGGGGAAAAGCATGGTAATCCAGAGGGGAGCGATCACCTGCATGGCGAGGCAGAACGGGTTAAGCGACCGCATTGTAGCACAGCCACCGAGCCCACCGAGCCCACATTTACACAGCGCCCCGTTTGCCCGAAGTACTCTTTACCGCAAGACAGTGGCAACCCATATACAACACCCTTTTTGCAAGGAATGAAAGGCGCCACATGTTTTGCTGTACAGGCCTTGCGATTCTTGTGGACGCCAGCCGCCAGTTTTTGTCCACTTGTGGGCAAACTGCAGCGAGCTTCTTAGGAGCCGAGAACACCACCTTAACATCCTACCTCTTTGCCACGCTTTTTAACCCATGGGAAAGCCTGTGGGCGTACGGAATGACAGCCGGCCTACGGTGCTCACTGTCAACGCGGCCTCTTCCGTTGGCCCCTGTCTTAACCCACCTAAAAACTTTTTCTCCTGCCCTGGAGATGACGTGGTCGGGAAAACCACTACTTTTCAATCGTACCACATGCTCTGACACACTTTCCCCAACATGGTGGTGGCACGACCTAGATGTGGCGGCCTTAAGGCACGAAACAGCGATACCGTCCTTGATCAGTTTTGAGTGACCTGACTTATAACCGAGGAGTTGCTTGACGGTGCGCGGGCGATACATCCAGCAAAGGTGTCCCGGAGTAGCTCTCGGAGACATGTCAAGAAAGCGTAGCTCGTTGCCAACAGAAACCTCCGTAGTAAAACTTAGACCACGGCCGAACTGTCTGAACACCCTCAGAACATCAGCCATTTTCCTTCCATCCTTCCTTCCAGCCTTCCACGATGACTAAAAAATCATCCACGTATCTGAAATCCCTCAAGAACAATCCCGCCGAGGCCGCAGCTACCTTCCCATCCATGTCGCTCAGAAAAATGTTGCTAAGCACAGGTGCAACCCTCGACCCAAGGCACACTCCTGCCTTCTGTGCAAAAAATGAACCGTTCCATCCGATGGGCGTCGGTTTAAGGTAAAAAGACAAGATTTCGCAAAACGTTTCAATGGACACGCCGCATTTGCTTATAAAGCTGACTGCATCATTGTCGTCGCTGATGCACGCTTGAACGCTTTTCATCAGTTCACTGTGCGGCAACGAGTAAAAAAGGTCCTCAATATCAATGCTAAACATGCCGCACGTTTCCAGATTGTCGTGCAACAACACTTGAGCCAATGCTCCAGATTTAGGGTGGTGTTCTCGGATCCTAAGAAGCTCGCTGCAATTTGCCCACAAGTGGACAAAAACTGGCGGCTGGTGTCCACAAGAATCGCAAGGCCTGTACAACAAAACATGTGGCGGCTTTCATCCCTTGCAAAAAGGGTGTTTATATCGGTTGCCACTGTCTTGCGGTAAAGAGTACATCGAGCAAACGGGGCGCTGTGTAAATGTAAGGCTCTTTGAGCACCGCAACTTAATCGGCAGTGACTCGCGAGACACAGAAGTACTTGTATTTGGGCGGGTTGGTTCATAACTTTGCAGGAGGACACAGGGGCGCAATAAAAGACACGGACATGGACACGGACAGAAGCGCTCGTCCCTGTCTACTTCTATGTCCGTGTATTTTATTGCGCCCCTGTGTACTCGCGAGACAGCCTTCCCGCACCCTGCCGGGTTTGCAACTGCACACCCCTTTTCCCGAAAACTAACGTGCTTTTTTCCACCAAGATAAGTTGACCCGGGAGCTGATGGAAGCGTTCTTTATCCGAAAAAACGGCAAACGGTGCGTGAGTGATCCTTCAGTGGCCTTGTCACAATTAAAATTTAGGTACTGAAATAACCGGGTGCACACGCGCGCTGCTCCTATTTAGATCACCTTGTACGCCTTGCACGTAATCTGTTATGACGTACGCAGTCGTGGGTGGTTATTTTATATATTCTGTTCTGTTCTTTCTAATAAACCTTAGTTGCGAGTCAGCGCTTGTAGTGTCTCCCCTCTTTTCTGTGTTTTCTGTCTTAGTTTGCGCTGTTTTTTTCCACCATGAATTCACACCAACTAGCCCAAATGTCTGCTTTGCTAGAATACAGCTCCTTTGTTTGCTTCGCAGAGAGTTCTTTTTCGAACGCAACCTTACACGCTTTTTCAAAGGTTAAGTCTTCCGTTGCCAACAATATCCTTTGAGTCTCTTAGTCGCGCAATCCTGCAACAAGGCGATCCCTCGAGGCGTCATTCAGAAACGCCATTAACTCGCAATTACGGGCCAGATGTTTAAGTTCTGTCATGAATTCCTTTTAGGCATTCTCCTTCCTGCTGCGCGCCTTTGTTAAACTTGCAACGCTCGGCTATTACTCAGTACTCGCGACTGAAGTGTTGTTCAAGTACCATCTGTATTTCTTCGGAGGTCTTGTCAGTATGACTGTCAGGAACTACAACTTTCTTGACCTTCCCGTACGCGGCACTGCCTACTACATTGAGGAACAAGTTCCACTTCTATGTCTCCAGAACGTCGTTAAGTGCCACAAAATTATCAATCCTCTCGAAACATGACTTCATATCGCTGCTTCTTAGGTTAAACTCTGGCATGCTTCCGAAACGTTGCGAAGCTAAAGCGATTGCCATTTTGAAACTCTTGCCTACTTATCGTAGCCCTGCCATCCGTTCCGCTGCAGCAGCTGCGGCGGTGCTTGCTTCAGAATCGTGGCATCATCCTGTCGTCATCGACAGTCGACACGACTGAAGTCAGGAAATGTAGTGGAAGTGTAACGTTGTACAGAAACTGAACAAGTTAACGAAGCAACCACCGCCCTATGGTCTGAAATGCCCTCGATGACGTCGCATTCACTATTAGCACCACAAAAATTGGATCCTACAAAAATCAAGCCAGGATGCGAATCATCCCTTGTAGCTTCGTCAACTACTATTTGTTTAAGGCCTAAGAACAAGGAAAGGTTTATCAGCTCACGGCAGATACTGGATTCCCGAGAGAAAAAAGTGTAGGCCAATGGATGCCGGGAGCTTTGAAATCGGCCATCAAAATTAGATTGAAAAGCGGAACTTTTGGGTGTTTAAATGATCATTTAGGCTGTGCAATATTTAGACAGAAGAACCAAGAATACGGTAAATAATACAAACAATGAACTGCTTGCTAAGAAATAGTTTGCACCAAATGGATTCGACATCTGGAGGGGCCGGTAAGACTGTGAATTTGAGATCAGAACAAAAGAGACCGGCAACACCACCCCCTTTCTCATACTGCCTGTCCGCCCAAGCCGCCACGTAGCCAGAAGGCTTAAATTCAGAACCGCGAATGCCATCGTGCAGCCGCGTTTCCGTGCTGTCCACAACATGAGTGGAATAAGAAAGGGTAAGAGACAGCAAATCTGCATACATATTTGTTATACTTCCAGCGCTAAGATTCAAAACAGATAACTTTTCATGTGCGCATTTGAGTAGTCAAGGGGCAGCAGCCGACGATGACGATGGTGATGGCGGTGGTGAGGCGGCAGACTGCGAGTCGGTAGGTCTAGTGGAGAAGCTACGGGCCTTTTTAAGGCCATCCGAAGAATTGTTCCAAACGTAACGAACTTTGTCAATGAAAAGGTGATCGAACCGCAGCTTCACCACAGAGCTGCTGTCACGACATAGCTTTGATGCCTCCCAAAGTTTTTTGAGACCTGAGTGAACATTAAGAAAGTAATCTTCGGTTACATGATAATCAGTGTTTTTGAAAGGATAAGCATTATTTATTATAGTGATTTTCTCGGAGTAATCCAACAATTTTCAGGAGTACAGGGCGCGCACGGTCATCACTTGGACTACCGATCCTATGACACCGCTCAATTCTCGGGCATTCAATCTTCAACTTCTCGGAAATCAAATTTATAACTTTGCTCAAAAGGCATTAGCCGTCTTCATCTGATTCTTCAGGGACGCCATGCAGGATGATGTTATTTCGTCGAGATCGGTTTTCCAGACCATCGTTCTTCTTACTTAGCCGTCCCACGGCATCATTTAAAGAATCATTCTCAGAACGTAGTCTCTCGCACAGTTCGGCCGGTGCGGACTCAAGCGCCGCCACAAGACATTCAATACCTTCGAAACGATCATGTACAGAAATGGTAATAGCGCTATGGTAATAGCGCTACAGTAAGACGTACACAAGAAAGACTGACACAGGACATGCACAGGACATGCAGGACACGCACGGATAGCGCGTGTCATGTGTCAGTCTTTCTTGTGTAGGTCTTGCTGTAGCGCTATTACCATTTCTGTCTCAAAAAATGCACCATCTAGCCCAAATTGACGTTCTTCTAAATCATGTACAGATTTCTGAAATGCTTTTTTTACGTCTGCAACCTCACGCGCTAACAGTTTCCGACCTTCTAGTAGTTCGGAAAGCATTTGAGCAATTCTGCCGCTCTCCGAAGTATCTGCTGCAAGAGTGTTTGTCTGGGAGCGCATCTGAGTGCATAACGACCGACAGTCCGGTATCTATGTTGAGTTTTGAGCGATAACATATGTGCAGGAACTTTCTTGGGCGACCCGGGGTTGAGTTCCATGTAACCACTCAGAAGAAGCCGACTCAAGCAATACGCCCAGCGCGATGAACAAGAAACAGCAATATATGGGCACGCGGGCAACAGTAAAAACCGATCATGTGATCTAAAAAATTCAAGGGGCACTTTGTTGACCTAAAGTGCTGTGAGGCGAAAGCCTTTAGCGCGGTGTTGCTGCTTGTGCCGCTTGTATATGGTTAAAATCTAAATTAAGTACAGAATTGTTTGTGAATCTTAAATCCTTGAGACACTGGAGCGCGATTGGGAGGCATCCGTCTGATTCGACGCCTTTCTGCAAACACTCTACAGCATCCTAGACAAGAACTACATATTCGTTGGCAGGAAGTAGCGTATCCATTAGCACGCTAGGCTGCGGAACGGAAGGATGGTTGCTCGAACCCCATCGAGTACAAGGATTTTGACAACCTTCTGTCGATGACGATCAGGCGTTAAAGGCTTTCGCCTGTAACTGCGAGCACCTTTTCGGTAACATGCCTGCACAAAGAAGAATGGATAGGTAAGCATCCAGCCGGCACTACTGCTCTCAAGCCCACTGAAGAAGAGTTCCGGGAACAGCGCTTTTCTCTCCCTGGTAGATGACGTAACAGAGCAGGCGCAATTGGTGATTCGTTGATACAATCAAGCGTTGGCGTAGTCAGGTGTATGGTGGTCAGAAGCGCGCAGTGGAATGACAGGCGCACCGTCGAACAAGCCAAGACTATCGCAGAAGGTGATAGGACAGAACAGGCACACGCTGTACATGCGATGCACGTGCTGACCATGTAGACTGGCGCCAGGCGGCCACAAAGGAACGTTGCAACGAGGCGGAGCATTTCATTTCAGCACAGCAATTAGCCAGGCAGCCGAGAAGCTGCCCAAAAAGAATGGACAGGTAAGCATTGTGCGGCACTGCTGCTCTCAAACCCACAACAATGACCACCACCAATATCATCACCGGCTCGGACGACTGCTTCTTGATACCTACAACGATTACGGCATCTGGCTTGCTTCTTCACAGGCTATAAATACCCATCAATCCACTTCTTCACCATTGGGCTCTGCTGCCACACTCACATCAGCATGCTCAGAAATTGCATCTGCCACGCTGTACAGGTATTTTTTTTTTGGATTGCTCAAAGCTGAGAGGACGGTTCACCCGCTGACGACATGTGCGCACTACATTCTTGCGGACGGTGAACCAACGACGGCCGTGACCAATGACAACACTGGCCCGGACGTCTGCATCTTGATACCGACAATAATTACGGTTCCTCACAGATGACAACACTGGCCCGGACGCCTGCATCTTGATACCGAGAATAATTACGGTTCCTCACATGGGTCTTTCATTGGCTATAAAGGACCTGTCAATCCTGCTCTTCACCAGGGGGCACGGCTGGCGCACTCACGGCAACATGCTCAGAAATCCGTTCTGTTTCGCTGTGCAGGTTTTTCCGAGCTAAACTTAGTGCATTAAAAAAAATCCTTGCGTAACCATCATTGGGAATATATATCAGTGCGCTTTAAAAAGCTCTGGTGGTCGAAGTGTCCGGAGCCTTTCGCTACGGCGTTCGTCTTAGCCTCAGTCGCTTTGGTATGTTAAGCCCGCATAAACCAAACCTAAAGTACCCATCAACCGAGTTCTTCACCAGTGTGCTCGGTTGCAGCACTGACGGCCACATGTTCAGAAATGAGCTGTTTGACTGTCCAGGTCAGTAACTACTTGCCGGCATATTGTTACCGAAGTGACAACCGTTTCCTAGTGCTACTGTCTTGCCCACTGTGTGTCAAAATGTTCTTGAATTGCGTTTCCCCCCGCCAACTCTGCGTTATTCTGTGGCAACATCGAATCCAATCCTGGGCCATCTGAAAAGCAAATGCCATTTCAATTACTGGAAGGCCAAAAAATGATTAGTTCGACCGCTGAGGACCTACAGTGAGCGCGGAACTAAATGGAACTTAAAGTTTTCCAAATAACTGTGCGTATTGATGGCATCTATGAGCATTTAAAGGGTTGAATGCTCGTGGCACGAAAGTCGGGTTTGGGGAATCTACAGTGTCGAAACTTTAATCACAGTTGTCAGCGCGTCGGTGTCAGGTCGACGTCTTGGAGGATAGAGGGCGCAGTGCCAGTTTAGTGATTCATGGTCTACATTAACCAGCTGTTGAAACAATGAAATAAGTAATAAAAAATGCTAGAAGGTTTTTTATGAAATATTTCGGCAAGGAGGTAGAATACATTAAACGTTGTAACAGGGTATTAAAACAAGAAGCAAGGAAGACATGTCCTGTTCCTTAAAAATCCTTGATTACCGTGATAAAATGCCCTTCTTCATAGCAGCCGATAAGCTAAAAACTCTGATATATCTTTATCCGTGGAATTTTCGCACTGCATTCGCGACGTGAGGCCAAATTTGTACAAAAACTGTGCAGAGGAGGGAGGAAAAGGGGCTACAGTAAAATTGGTTTGTTATAACTTGAACATAAATGGTGACCTCTTTGGTTGGGACGAAAAGAAAAATCACTGTTTATTTAAGCAAAACAGGGTGTGGCTGACACCAGAACCCTAATGCCCAGTCAATAAAGTTAATAAATAATTACTGTGGGCTGCAATATTCAAGGTCGTGGAGTTGGAGGCCCTTATTCGCTCACACGGTCCTGCTTTCGCAGTACTGACAAAAACCTTGCTAAATGACTCGTGTACGACGGTGAGTTTGTTCCTATTGGCTACAGCGTATAAGGAAAGATCGGCACGGTAGAGGCGAAGGCGTCTGTATTATTTTGAAGTCATCACTTAATGGCCTGATAATGGCGGATATACAAAGTTTTGAAGGTATTTTTGTAAAGCTTACTACAATGACACTCGATATATTACAGGTGCAATGTACAGGCAACCTAGCTCACCTGTTTCGGTGCTGGAGGAGCTGGAGAAATAAATTAAAAATTTACAACTAATGACCGAACAATCATTTCAAGGCATTTTAGTTTGCCAAATAAACACTGGCCAACTGTCTCGCGCATAAAACACAATCTTGCTACTGATGCAATGATGAACATTGAATTTTCATATGACTTGCTACAAAGGGTTAAATCCTATACCAGATTTTACGGATCTTCTAAATGTTTTGGACGTCTTTTGTCAGCGGATCCATCAATGCTCAGACAGACTGCGAGGTACTTCCAGGACATTGGGACCACCATGCGGTGGTACTAACTCTCATCAATAATTCACTAGACAAAAGAATAGAATATTTATCCCTCCCTGATTTACTATGGCTGATCACGTTTCTGTTATTGACAAGCTTGAATTTCACTTGAATGAGTTTTCAAACAGCAAATGCGATGAAGGTGACCTTTGGGTCCGTTTTAAAATAACTGGCGGTGGCTGAGCTCAGCTAGGCCAGGATATGCGTCGCAAAAGCAGTTTCGTCTACTGACATTTCGTTAGCGACACGCCGTCGTTGTCGTTCAGCAGCCTGGCGGCGTGTCTTCGAGAGACGTTCTTCGCATTCTTCCGGCGTCTCGGCCGTCCACTTAGCCTTTCTCGCCTCGTTTTCATGCCGTCGGCCGGCCTTGCACCATGCGACGACTTCTAGATCGGGAGAGTCAATTTCACGCAGCCTGTACTGCTGCCGTGACGAGCACAGCCGCTCTCGTTCTTCCGTGGTGCGCCTCTGGGGATCGACCGCATCGCTTCCGGCGTATATCCCAGCTGCGCGGCGCGATTCTGCGCATAAGCAGCGCGGCGCAGCGGCTGCGGCACCATGGTTTCCATGGGACCGGTTGTCTTGGTAACGGCGCACGCGCAGTAGTGGCCTTTGGCAGGCACCGCAAAATGCGATTCTGCTAGCCTAGTGTAACTTCGTCACAAAATTTTGAAAACAACTGTATTAAGTCTTTTGTACTCCGAATCACGAATAAGAAGGAACGTAGAAATCCCTGGATATCTCGTGAAAACCTCAGGTTAAAAAGGTGGCTGAAACACTTAAAGAAAAAATAAAAACACACCTATTGTCAAAAACAAGTCTCTTACTTCACTTCAAAATTTAAAGGCCAAGCAGGTACCGATCGGCAGCGCTATAATGGTGACTTATTGCCAAGTTTCATCGCCTCGATAGCAGATCAGTTTTGGAGAAGCATTTGCCCTCATTAAAGCAATGTGAGGTGTTTCATGTGATTGGCACGTTGACTGATGACAGCATAGAAATACCAAACCTTTTAATCCACACTTCAAATCTGTATTTTAGTTCACCTTGCTACGAGTTTACATAACCGCCTCCTATACCGGAGCTGAGGAGGGTATTTTGAATATGGTTCTCAGCGTTGACATCCGAAAATCATCCGGCCCAGAGGATATCCACAATGGATGTCATAAATGCTATGCTGAGTGGGCGTCAAAATCATTACATGTTCTCTATGCACAAACTTTGCGGCTTGGTCTAGTGCCGAGCCATTGGAAGACCGCCAGAGTCAAAACATATCATAAAGGAGGGAATACGCAGCACATTCAAAACTACCGCCCACTTTCATTAATGTCAACTACTTGTAAAACCTTGGAGCGCATAATTTGGAGACATGATTTGGCTTTCCTTGAGGAACGTCATATTCTAACAACTCACCGGCAAGGCTTCCGAAGAGGCTATTTAACTCAATTGGTTCAAACAATACACGACTTCGCAAAAATATAAGGAAGGGTAAACAAGCAGACGTCATTTTTATGAGAATTTGTAAAGCTGCCGACAAAGTCTGTCACTATAAACTACTGCATAAATTATAGCAAACTCTTAAAGAACCTGCGCTCATTAACTCAATATCAGATTACCTTATTGCATGTAAGCCATTCGTTGGTTTTAAAAATTAAATTTCAGAACAACTTTTCGCTGACTGGCATTCCCCAGGGCTCGGTTCTTGGACTTCCTCTTTTCCTTCTTTGTGAAAGATGCTCCTCTCAAAATAAGATTATATGCAGACTACAGTGTGCTATACTCGGAAATAGGAAGTCCCTCGGATCAATTATTGTTCAATAAAGCACTTCAAAATGTTGTCGCCTGGTGTGAGGAGTGTTAGATGTCTGAAAACTTTGAGAAAACGGTTTATATATCTATTACACAGAAAAGTGAATAAGCTTAATTACGATTACTCAGATAACAATATTTTTCTGTCTGAAGTAACAGAAAACAAACACCTTGCTTGGCATACTTGGATAAATAATAACCTCAAATGGAATCTGCACATAGATAATTTAACCGCTATCGCCTGCCGTAAATTGTTCTTGTAGCAAGAGGTACATTGGCCACAGTTTTGTCGTTTCGCGTACCTTCAACAGGTGCAGTTCTGCGCATGCGCGAGGAGCCGAGTGACGTCACTATGCGCGCCGCCGCCTCACCAGCTGTGCGCATGCACGGCGCGCGCTACTGCGCATGCGCAAGGAGGCAGCGTCGCCGTATAAATGCAGGGTAATACAGCCGCGGGGTATATCCGCTTGCCATAGAGAAGGACATTCGGGCCACTAAACTGAAGCTTCGTGTGTTCCCGACTGAAGTTTTAGAAATTTTTCGTTGCGTAAAACCAATTTCATATTACAGTTAAGGCGGAGCCATAAAAACGTTTAACCCTACAGACAGAGTAGAACTGGAAGGGCTATGAAAGTTAATAAATAGGCGCAAGGTAGCCTACATAAGAAAGTTTTAAATGGGGAGAATGTAGTGTGGTCTAAAGAACAGAGGTAGCTGAAAAGCAGTGAAGAGAAAACTAGGCATAAGCAAAAACCAGATGCATGCGTTAAAAGACAAAGAAGGCAATGTCCTTAACAATAAGGATAAGATAAAGTATCCGACGAGTTCTATTTCAAATTTATGCTGCACCCAATGTAATAGCGGTTATGAGAGAGGCAGTAGCGTACAGCAATGGGAGATCCTGCCAGTAACGGACATGGGAAAGCAGCTGGTCAGGATTAGGTTAAGAGCAGATCTGCTTAAGGACGGAGGAGAGATTGCGCTAGAAAAGCTAGCCACCCTGTATACGTAATGTCTCACGACGTCGAGCATACCAGCAGCTTGGAAGAAAGCTAACATTGTCTCAATTAATAAGAAAGCAGACGACGACTTGAAAAATTACGGAGCAAACAGCTTACTGCCCCTTGCCTAAAAGGTATTTACGAAAGTAATCGTTAATACCTTGAGGAAAACCTTTGAGCTCCATCAATCAAATAATCAGGAGGCTTTGACAAAGGAAACTCACAATAGACCATATTCACACTATCTTATGCAAACCATAAGATAGAGAGCCATATTCACGCTATCTAGTCTTAAGTGAAAATGCTAGAAGATACCGGGAGGGTGCCAAGGATGGAGACACGATCTCGCCTATGCTATTCACTTCCTGTGTACAGGAGGCGTTCAAAGGCCTGTATTGGGAACAGTTAGCAGTACGAGCGAATGGAGAATAAGTTTTTTGCGCGATTCCCTGATGGCATTGCCTTGCTAAGTCACTAAGGTGATGAACTGCAAAGCAAGATCAGTGAATTAGACAGGCATAGCAGACTGGTCGATCTAAAAATTAATACGCAGAAAACCAAGCTGTAGTGTAGTGTAGTCTTCGAAGGCGCTGCGTCGCGAACAGCTAGCGGTACGCCTCGGTTCAGTCCACAGGCAGCGACCAGTCCCAGCGGCAGCGATCAGCGTACACGCACGAGCACCGGCGCCGTTGTCTTCGTCCTCTTCTTCCTTACGCCAGCCGCCCAAGGTTCGCGAGCCGTCTTACAACTTCCCCCGGGCGAAAAGGCGCCATCCTGGCGGCCTAAGGAGATGTGACGACGTCGGGGTCGTAGCATGGTTTGAGGCGGTTGGTGTGGACAATTTCACGGTCTCGGCGACGACGATCAGTAGACGGTGTAAGGGGTTCGATGAGGTAATTGACGGGGGATGTCTGCTTAAGAATGCGGTAGGGGCCCTGGTACTTGCTGAGAAGGTTTGAAGGTTTTTTTCCGCAACTAGGTGTTGCGAGGACAGCCAGGGAAAAAGCTGTATAGACAGCTTGACAGGTCCTGGCTTCCTCTTACAGTGCAGCATTGACGGCGGCGGAATAGGACATCAAACAAATTGTAAGAAAAAACTCGTATGTTCTGTACATAGAATGACACATGTACTTTCAGTAAGCAGTACATTCTGCTTGTAAAAGAAAAAAGAACTATATTAGGTCAAAGAGACTATAAAGGCAAACACAGGGAGGAGAAAATAAAGGACAGCAGAACTGACAGGTGCACTCAAAATGGTAATAGCAAGAAAAAAAAAGAACTACACGAATATTTGGGGCAATTCTTTCAGAGAAATATTGGAGACATCAAGATTCTTGTGGCAGTACAACTGGTTCAGAAGTGTCGGTAAGGTATGCTGGAACATTTGTTTGCCATAGTTTGTACGGCATTTCTTAACATTCCAAGGCTCTGCTGCGCGGGTATCATACACAGTTCTGCTTTGCTCTAACCTAGCAAGTGTAAGTAAGAAGTCATCATTTTTCATTATGGCGAGTTTATATTTATAGCACAGCCTATAGTTATACATGGATTTCATTGGAATAACGTTGTGTCGGTGGAAAAGGCTCGCAGTGTGGAAGAAATACGGCACTTTACATGCAATGCGTATAATACGTTTTTGTAAGACAGTGAGTTTGTTAATATTTTCAGCTGTTGTTGTTGCCCACACCATACATCCGTAGCTGGCTATGGAAGAGAACAAAGAGTGATAAAGTAACATGTTGACTGACGTAGGAAAATTAAAGCAATGGCGGCGCATGATACCAACTGTTCTGGAAAGTTTCTGAACGACGTAATTATTATGGTCATTCCACGGCATATCTGCTGCAAAGTAAACGCCCAGAGTTTTCACAGACTGCACAAATTCTATTCTCGTATTGTTTAATTCAATTAGAGGAAGTTCAAAGTGTTTGTGACGTGGATGGAACATGACGGCTGCAGTTTTACTAACGTTAATTCTTAAGTGATTATCAGCAGTCCAAGTATTTATTTCTTTTAAGGTTTTATTAGCTCGATTTGCGAGATCAGCCGCTGAAGTACACGAAAAAAACAGACTAGTGTCATCTGCATAAATTATGTACTTAGCAGTGCTATCGATGCGAACAATATCATTAATATAAAGAACAAAAAGAAACGGACCCAAAATGCTCCCTTGCGGAACGCCAGAAGCTACCGCTTTCAACTGGGAGCATTCACCAGCAATACTAACAAACTGAGATCTATGTCGCAAGTATGAGGAAATCAGCATATGGGCTATGCCTCTAATACCGTAGTGGTCTAATTTTTTAAGCAGCACAGAGTGATTAACAAGGTGAAACGCCTTTGAAAAATCTAAAAATAAACCAAGTACCATGTTTTTGGCTTCAAAATGTTTTAGTATGAATTCTTTCTGAGCAAGGCGAGCTAACTCAGTCGATCTATTTTTACGAAACCCATATTGAGCGGTAGTGATAATGTTACATCTTTCAGTGAAGGAGGATAGCCGTTTAAGAATAACTTTTTCGAGGCCTTTGGAAAACACAGGTAAGATTGATATCGGGCCATAGTTTCCCATTTCATTTTTGTTTCCTTTTTTATACACTACTGTGACTTTTGCCCTTTGCATAAAACGCGGAAAAACACCGGAAACTTAGGATAGGTTGAAGATATGGGCGAGGGAAGGTGCAAGAATGTCGATAGTAAATTTTATGGGCTGTATCTGAAAACCTGATGCATCTGTAGCTTTACTATTATTAAGCGCTAAAAATTCTGTAATTACTTCATTTACTGTAACCGGTGTTAAAAATATTGTTTCACTATTTCTGGCACTCATATAGGAAAGATTTACGTCGCCGCTTGATGTGTCAGCAAAGGAAAGAAAGTAGTCATTAAAGGCATCTGCTAGATCAGAACCTTTTAATTCAATGCCTTCATGATAAATTTTTGTGGTCAGTTCGGAAGAATTGCTGAAGATAGATTTTAAAACCTTCCAAACTTTTTCAGATTGTCCACCAGTTGAATTAAATCGGTTATAAATATATTGCTTTTTAGCGACGCGAAGTTGCTTTGTGACGAAGTTCCTAAATTTTTTTAATGTTTTCAGCGCTTCAGGACATCTACTTTGTAAAAACACTCTGTAAAGTTTATCGCGTTTTCTTATCAACTGCAACATGTCTTTGTCGACCCATGGTTTCTTACTTTTCTTTTACTGGGAGAATTTCTTAAGTGGAAAGGAAGCAGTATAAATGTCAGTAACAATCTCTAAAAATTTTTCGTATGCTTCATCAAGGTCGCTTTCCTCAAAAACATGTTCCCAGTTAACAATAGATAAGCGTTCCTTGAACTCGCATAACGTGTGATGATTTATAACTCGATAAAATGACATTTGGTCGGGTTGTCGTTGAGACATCGGTGCAAGATTGACAGATATGAATATTGGCATGTGATCACTCAGAGCATAAGCAATGGTGCCTGATTTCAAGCTTTCTGTTTTGGAGTTTGTTATGAAAAGATCTAAAAGTGTTTCTGATTCTGTCGTAATCCGTGTAGGTGACATGATGACATTTTCACAGGAGTGGACGTTAAGTAAAGTATTGAACTCGATTGTTGTGTTATTGTTGGCCAGCATGTCAATGTTAAAATCGCCACCTAAAATTAACTGATATTGGTTCATGTTAACAAATTCTAGGAATGAATCAAGAAATAAAAAGAAGTTTGGAGGAAAGGCCGGGACTTGAGGAAGGAACCCAGAGCCAGACCAAAGAGCCAGGAAGATAAGTGGGAAGTAGTGCAGAGGGATCACGGGTGCTTTTCTGCTGCTGCTGGGAGTGTGAAGTGAAAGACCGGGCAAGCTGGCGGCATTCTTCGGCATAAGTGGCGGCTTGAGAAGGAGTCGTAAATTCAGAAGCATCAGGGCGGTAAGGGAGAATGGTGTCCATTGTGCAAGAAGGCTCACGGCCATAGAGGAGGAAGTATGGAGAGAATCCGGTGGTGGCTTGAGTAGCGGAGTTATAAGCATTGGTGATGAAAGGTAGAACGCGGTCCCAGTTACAGTGATCGGAAGCCACATACATGACCAGCATGTCGCCAAGAGTGCGGTTAAAACGCTCAACCAGGACATTTGTCTGCGGATGGTAGGCAGAGGTGGTGCGGTGAACGATGTTGCGTTCCCGAAGGAGAGCTTCGACAACTTCAGACAGGAAGGCTGGACCTCGATCACTCAGCAACTCTTTGGGAGCACCATGGCGAAGAACGATGCGATGGAGGATGAAGGATGCAATGTCGTGGGCTGTACCAGATGGCAAAGGCGACGTTTCGGCGTACCGGGTAAGGTGATCGATGGCGACGATGATCCAGCGGTTGCCGGCTGATGTGGTGGGAAGAGGGCCGTAGAGGTCGATGCCAACACGCTCGAAGAGCTGCGCTGGGCAAGGCAGCGGTTGCAAAGGAGCGGCAGGTTGGCGAGGTGGGTTTTTTCGGCGCTGGCATGCGGGGCACGACTGGCCGAACTTAAGCACATAACGGTACATCCCACGCCAGTAGTACCGATGTCGTAGGCGGGTGAAGGTCTTCAAGAAGCCGGCATGAGCACGCTGGGGATCATCGTGGTAGGAAGAGCAAATGAAGGAGCGCAGATGGGTCGGAATGACAAGCAGCCACTTGCGACCATCCGGAAGGTAGTTCCGACGGTAAAGAAGCTCGTCTCTGATGGCGAAATGGTGGGACTGACGACGCATAGCACGGGAAGGAGGTCGAGGCGATTGGCCAGATAAGAAATCCAAGAGGCAAGCGATCCATGGGTCTTTGCGTTGCTCGGACGCCATATCAGCGGGCTCAAACATCAGAGAATACAGGGCGCAGGTAGAAGACGCTGCCTCAGATGGCAGAGGGGAACGTGAGAGGGCATCAGCATCCGCATGTTTACGGCCGGAACGATAGACCACGCGGATGTCGTACTCTTGAAGCCGCAGAGCCCAGCGCGCCAGTCGACCAGAGGGATCTTTCAAAGACGACAACCAGCAGAGGGCGTGGTGGTCGGTGACAACGTCAAAAGGGCGCCCGTACAAGTAAGGGCGGAATTTGACTATCGCCCACAGGATAGCTGCACACTCCTTCTCAGTGACAGAATTGTTCGCTTCAGCTTTTGTGAGTGTCCGGCTGGCGTAAGCGACAACATATTCGTCAAAGCCAGACTTGCACTGCGCGAGGACTACACCGAGGCCGACGCCGCTGGCATCGGTGTGGAGTTCCTTCGGAGAACGAGGGTCTAAATGACGCAGAATTGGCGGAGTGGTCCAGAGGCAACGGAGTGTCGTAAAGGCTTCATCACAGGCTGGCGACCAGGCCGAAAGGTCGTGGCCCGAAAGGAGCTTGGTCAGAGGGTCGATGATAGTGGCGAAGTTGCGGACAAAGCGGCGGAAATAGGAGCAGAGGCCCACGAAGCTGCGGAGGTCTTTTACAGAAGTCGGTTTCGGAAAATCTGCTACAGCTCGCAACTTTGCCGGGTCCGGGAGAACGCCATCCTTGGACACATGTCCGAGAATGGTGAGCTGCCGAGCTCCGAAGCGGCACTTTATTTTTAAGGCGAAAGCCTTTAATGTCTCATCGTTGTAAGCAGCAGTTGTCGACAGAAATGTCACGCTTTTCAGTTGGTCGAAACGGTCGTGACGTCACAGTGCGCCAATTTCAAACGGGGCCAATTGTACTTTCGCTAGTAACCATTCGACCACTTAACGCGACCTCTTGCCAAGCTCTTCCCGGCGAATAAAATGTTTTACAATCAATCAATCTAGTAACCATGGAACCAATTGAAGGGATCATACAGTGATGTTCCAAGTAAGTGGGACTGAGCTTAGTGAATTGCTTAATTACCCAATTAGCCTAATTAACTTTTTAGTCAGACCATATAAATAAATAAAACCGAGTAGGAAATTGGTCGAGCTCGGGAATCAAACCCCGGTCTTCGGAGTGCGAGACGAGCATGCTATCCACTCCGCCATGCCAGCTCGATGGTTTGTAATGAACAAACGCGCGTCTAGTGAATACGGTGTCTTCGCTCACTTCCATCCTCCTCCCTTCCCTTCCGGCGAGGTTAAGGTGTCCAGCGAGATATGAGAGACAGATACATTTCCTTTCCTAAAAAACCAATTTACCGACGAGTGAGGCGTACAACCGAATGGGCGATGGCGTTCTATGGACTCCCTGGCAGCGTTGCAAGACGCTGTCGCGTTCCACTCTTAGAGGCGAAGCTTAACATCTTAACCACACTTCAGTGACCGCACTTTAGGTAAAAAAAGTGCACCCCCCCCCCCTAAATTTTGACGGGTGTCCACCGAGATATGTGAGACAGTTACTGCGTAATTTCCTTTCCTCAAACACAATTTTCATTTTCTTCATTACGGACCATCTTTGTCTTTCTTCTTTCACTCCCACTTCCTCTACGGTGCGGTTCAGGTGTCAACCGAGATGACACAGAATTACTGGGCCATTTCCTTTCCTCAAAAAGCGTTGCGTTCAAACGGCAAGGCATCGCGCCGAACGGGTGGTGGCGTTGTTGTTGTTGTTGTGACTGAGAGAAGGATGAAAAGGAAATTGCACGGGCCTGCTACTGGCTCGAGCCAAGCCACCACCGCTGCCACGTGCAGATAGAGGAGAGTTAAAAGATCAGTGGAAGGAGAGAGAGGAAAGGAAAGACGCGCGTCGCAGCAACAACTGCGTCCGCCGGAGCGGACGCTGCTCAAAAAACAGATAAGCGGCCGAAGCCGCGCTCGCCGAAGCGAGATCAGATACTCCGGGTGGTGGCGTTCCGTGGACTCCCTGGCAGCGCTACAACACGCTGTTAAGTTCCACTCCTAAAGGCGAAGCTTAAGCGTCATTAATTAGCATTTAATTCGTATTCAGGCATTAATCAGTAATTAGCCATTAATTAGTGATTTGTCATCACTTAGTAATTAGTACTGAATTACATGTGACGCCACCAGTGCCGCAGAAGCAGTCAAAGTGGTGCGGAAAACGCTTTCGCCTCTGCGCACTTTAGACAGTCAAAGTGCCCCTGAATTTTAAATTGAGTTGGAGGCCAGCGTCGGCCAGGCAGCGAAGAACAGTCCCAAGGCGCTGGAGGTGAGACGAAAGATCCGGCGAAAATATCACAACGTCATCTAAGTAAAAAAGGCATATATGCCACTTAAGCCCGCAGAGTAGGTTGTCCATCATGCGCTCGAATGTGGCGGGGGCATTGCAGAGGCCGAAGGGCATGAAATTAAATTCATATAGCCCGTCGGGTGGGACGAATGCAGTTTTTGGGCGATCGGCCTCTGCCATCGGCACCTACCAGTAACCAGAGCGCAAGTCCAATGAAGAGAAGAACTCAGCGCCCTGCAGGCAGTCGAGGGCGTCGTCGATACGAGGGAGAGGGAACCGAGCACCTCCACCAAGCTGTAGTGTAGTGTAGTCTTCGAAGGCGCTGCGTCGCGAACGGCTAGCGGTACGCCTCGGTTCAGTCCACAGGCAGCGACCAGTCCCAGCGGCAGCGATCAGCGTACACGCACGAGCACCGACGCCGCTGTCTTCGTCCTCTTCTTCCTTACGCCAGCCGCCCAAGGTTCGGGAGCCGAAGGCCTGTCTTACAAAGCTAATGTTCAACAGTCTCGCAAGGGAACAATGCTGAAAGTGGTAAGGAAATACGTCCATTTAGGGCAGGTATTGGTCGCTGATCCGGATCATCAAAGGGAAATAACTAGAAGAGCATGAATGGGGTGGAACGAATATGGCAGGTTCTCTCAGATAATGAATGGCAGTTTATCAGTGTTCCACAAAAGAAAGTATACAGCAGCTGTATCTTACCGGTACTCACCTGTGGGGCAGATACATGGAGGCTAACGAAAAGGGTTTAGCTTAAGTTAAGGACAACGCTGCGACCTATGGAAAGAAAAATGATAGGTGTAACATTAAGAGGCCGAAACCGGATGGAGTGGGGGAGGGGGAAAATGCGGGTGGATGACATACTTGTCCAAATTTGGAGGAAGAAATGGGCTTGGGCAGGGCATGCAATGTGAAGGCAAGAGAACCACTCGTACTTAAGGGTAACGGAGTGGATTCCAAGGGAAGTCAAACGTAGCAGGGGGCTGCAGAAAGTTAGGTGGGTGGTTAAGATTAAGAAGTTTCCGGGCATGCGGTGGCCGCTGCTGGCAAAGAATAGGATTGATTGGAGAGACAGCGAAAAGGCCTTTGCCCTTCTCTGGGCGAAGTCCCTCTGATTATCAAAAACCATGAAAAATCTGTAGATTTATTTCGGCCTACTTATCTAGCAGACATTTACAGCAAATGCGAATCTTGCTTTTCGTTTCTTCACCATTGTGTTATGTACATTTCTCGCGTGAACAGTGCATTCTTGAAAGAAAGGCTTGAAGTAACGGGATGGACATTTTATGTAGTGCACTCCCAGACGCCTCTTCAGGGTTCCGCAACCATTGTTAGAATGCGCCATCAGTCGTTCATTCAGACATAGGCCGGTTGGCCGAACGTAGGCCACACCAACTTTCCATGCAACAAATAGTTACTGGTGCTTGACTGTTGCAAATGGATTTGCCTGGCTAGTTGGTTCAGTTCTGAATTATCTGCAGTTAACTGAAGTTAATCTGAAGTTAACTGCGCGAAAGAGTTAGGACACCAGAGAGACACATTCACGACATATAGAAGCGCAGACTGACAACTTTAATTTTCAGTAAAACGCAAGCCGTATCTAAGCGCTCTCTGTGACAAGCCGGTACATTACACAAGATAAATTCGAGATTATATCTTGAAATTCAACACTAAAACATGGAAAACATAAGTGAAGCTACCACTGGGCCGGCCCTCCCTACCAGACAAGAAAATTTGCTCTGCAATGCATACATGGTTACTAAAAGTGATGCCAAGATACTGGAAACTCACGACGAGGTGAAGAATCGATTTTTGGACAAATGTCAGTGTTCTCTTTTCGGCACCCGACATACTGTCCAAGCTATGTTACACACCCAACGTCCCTGTAGCGTAAAAGCCAGCACCCAAAGGCGCTAACTTTAGCAATATCACTCCCAATGTCTTGTCCGTCTTTGCTTCTGTTCCTTGTGGCCTCAAGACCACGTGTGAGACGCCAACGGATGAGCACCTTGAATTTCTTGACCTCTCCTTGCATCTTACGGAAAAGAAGATAGGCTGGTGCTTCAAGCCTAGAACGTAAAAACGCGCTGCTTCCTTACAGCAGCGCCTTTTCAAAGTTAGTAAATAGAGGGATCAATTCTAAGTGCATTTCATCAGCCCTGAAAAAAGCATGCGAGTACCGAGCTATCTTTCAATGGCAGCTCCAGAAATTGCGCACAGCTGGGTACCCACCTGATGTCATTGCGAGCGTGTGTATGTATGATACAAAAACTATGTGTGTATGTTACAAAAACTAAAGAAATCCAACCAGAAGAAAGAACCAGCACGAAAGAAGAAAATAGTCCTCGTAATGCCCTACATCCACAGGCTGTCACATAGTGTGAAGAAAATTTCCAAGAAGTTTGAAGTCAGTGTAGTATTTTCAGCGCCATGGAAACTGTCAAAGGCGTGCTCAAATATGCAAGAAAGGAAAGAGAAGAGCCAATACGTTATCAACCACGAAAACAAGTATACTGATTGTGTATCAGGTGTGATTTATAGCATTCCGGTGAGTTGCGGTAAGGTATACGTACATTGGACACACTGGAAGATGTTTTAACGAAAGAGCGCAAGAGCACTACTGGCGGAACGTAAACAACAAAACAGATGGATTCCTGGCTGTACACTGCAAGAAACGCGAGCACCGTGCTATGAAAGGACAAAGTTTTTGGCTAGGGCAAAAGATAAATGGGAAGATTAGTTACAGAGGCCTTTTACATAGGCACATCAGAAACATTCTTCAGCAAGACGTCTATATCACTGACCTCGGAAGACCTCATTTTTGAATGGTTTTGTGTAGTTTGCCTGTCGGCAAGTCATTTGTCACTCTTTGTGAGGTTTGCCAGATTTTCAGCCCAGGAAGAAACTATGAGTAAGATTTTCCGGTTTGGTTCGGTTTTCTTTGAGGTTCTTTTCTTCCTATCTAGAAAGCGCTCTTTCTTTTCGTTCTGCCTTAGAAGGTTTTCAAAGTTTTCTAGTAGCTTTAGTTCAGTTTGGAGGTCCTTGGGTATATCAATGTGTATTTATTATTTACATTTTCTTCAGCTTTCTTCACCGTGTTTTTGACAAAGCCTTCTGAGATGAGGCACAAATGCTAGCTGTGGTTTTAGATCATGACGTAGTTTTGTTTGCAGTTTTTATTGTTTTGACGCCGCCTTCTTGTAAGGGTCGCAGAGGTGGTGCGTTCTTTTTGGTTTTGACCTGGCACTTTGTTGTTTTTCACGGTATTTTCGATTGACGCATTGTTCAAGTGCTGTAGAAGGATTTGTGCATTGTTGATTTTAGAAAAATGGATTCTTCATCTCGTCGTGAGTGGTTTTCTTTTTGTTGGTATCACTTTCAGTAGCCATGTATGCATTTGAGAGCATTTTTCACTTGTTTGATAGAGGGGGCGGGCAGAGTGATAGCTTCACTTACGTTTTTCATGTTTTAGTGCTGAATTCCAAGATATAACCTCGAATTTATCTTCTGCAATGTACCGGCTTTTCACACGGAGCGCTTAAATATGGCTTTCATTTTCCTGAAAAACAGTTGTCAGTCTGCACTTCTAAGTGTCGTGAATATGTCTCTCTGGTGTCCTAACCCATGAGCGCAGTTAAATCTTTATTTCGGCTTGTCTAAGTGCGCTACAGGGACGTTGGCTGTATAACACAGCTTGGACAGTATGTCGGGCGCCGGAAACAGAATACTGTCCATTGTCCTATCCTCGTGAGCCGGTGAGAAATAGTGTACCGCTAGGGTACAACAGCAGTTTTTTTTGTCTACAACAAAAGCCTCTCCTCTTCACGAGTCAGCCTGCAACCAAGATGAGCACGCGCTCCGGGAGCCCTGCTTGAGCAAGCGGAGAAATCTGCTCATTAAGGCTGCGTCCCATAGGATGCACTCAGACCTTTAACGCATTAGTGAAACAAAGGTTCAGTTTCTCCCGCTCTACAACTTTGACTGAACGGAACTGTAGTGGGACAGCGACTTGCCCTTTCTCTCATCAAACCGCCGACACAAGTGGCTCACTGCTAGTAGTAGTCTTAAATCGAGAAAGCGCAGAGTCCCACAGGTGTCTGGTGGATCAACACGAGATGCACTGCTGCAAGGTTTGCAGCACTTCAAGCGGTGCTTCTCGTGTCGACAGGTGAGACACTCGAGAGCTGGTCATGCGCTCCCTCTTCTCCTCTACGACTTAAAACGATGCAGTGGTGCCGGGGACGATTCACAGGTGGAGAGAGGAAAACGGCCCTACACGCGAACGAGCAAGTGGAGGAGGCTTCACAGAGATGCCGGCGTCGCCACCCATGCCACCGTGCAGTTTTCCCCTTCTTGGCCCTCCTAACGCTAGCGCACTGAACAATCATACCAAGGTTACGAGTTTCTAAATCAAATCATCGAGCTTAAGCTGGCTTGTGATTGCGTAGAAATAAGGTATAATTAAAGTTAGGGAGGTGCTAAGCAAGTAGGTGGGAGGTGGCTAGGTGGACGCAGAAGCTGACGCCCCAAAACGAGGAAAGTGCATAGGAGAGCACACGCTTTAAAACAAAGTACCGATAGATAAGCCAGACCTTCGTTTCGGCATGGATTTACTGAAGGCGGCTTTTCCTAGGGCACACGCAGTTCACCAACGACGTGGAGTGCGTGCGGCGCGAGGCCCAGCGGCTGAAGCGGCAGGGAGTAAACATCATCGTGGCGCTGGGCCATTCGAGCCTGGAAGAGGACAAACGCATCGCCTACCACGTGCCCCTTGTCGATGTCGTTGTGGGCGGTGGCTCGCACTACTTCATGTCCAGTGCCAGCCCCCTCCAGGACGCCCCCGAACCCGTATATGGGGCATACCCTGTCGCCGTCCAGCGGCCCGACGGCACCCAGGTGAACACAGATGCTTTGCAGCGTGCGCAGATGATTGGATTTCATTAGCATCTGCTTGTAAATCGGGACGGTACTTTACGCCACCCTTCCCCGTTACGTTTGAGCTTTGAAATAATTGATTTCGCAATTCCATGGATGCTTTAGTCGTACTCTTTTTTTCTGCCTACGTTGTCTATGTGAAGCTTACAGCATGCAGAAGCCTTTATACCCCCCCCCCCCCCCCTACTTCACAGACGGACTTCTTAGACTGGAACTCACAGGGAAGCAGAAATACGCTACGGTGAAACCGAATTCGAACTACAGCAAACTTCCCTCATGAAGAACCCTCTACACCCTACCTGCCTTTGCCACCTTCACCTTTCTGAAAAATGCTGTATAGGTGAGAAGCCTCGGGTAAGAGTAAGACCATTCATTAGAGCGAAAGCACCAAAGGTCAAATCTTACTGCTATATGAGCTTCCTCGAATCGAGTTTCACGATCATGAAGTACTTCTTTTCACATTCATGCGTGCGATATCTCCATAGGAATAATTGCAGCCAAATCCAACTGCTATCGGAGCTTCCTCGCATCGAGCTTCACGACCATGCGGTAGCTTTTTTTTTTTTTTTTTGCAGCGAGAGGTGTTAAGCTCCCGTTGCCGGGCTTCGCGCCTTAGTGGTATATTGTTGTCTTTCATTGTCGTAAGCGGTGGGGGTGTCACCATGGGAGCCACTCAGTAATCCACCGGGGAATGAATGTCGATGGGCTATCTTTTCGGGCCTCAAATTCAACACGAGCGGAGGAAGTCGCAATAGCTCTCGCTGCCGCCCATCCAAAATCGAGAACGGTTATCACAGACTGTCGCCGGGCCTGTGAACATTATCTCGCAGGGGAAATATCGCCTCTTGCCTCCCAAATTCTAAGACGCGCTCCCAACGATCCAACTCGCACAAAAGAGATCTGGGCTCCTGGCCACCAGGGTCTACGAGGCAATGTGGCCGCTGATGCGGGCGCCCGAGCGCTCATAAATCGGGCTCCTCATCCTAGCTCTCCTGGCTCAGAAGGTCCTAAGCCGCTTCTGCGGTTCCGCGAAATCCTAATTCATTATTGCGACAGCCACCGTCTCTACCCGGCACCTGCCAAGGGGCTGAGTAAGGCGGAGGAGCGAACTCTGCGGCGCCTGCAGACAGGAACTCTTCTCTGTCCTGCCATAGCAAAACACTTTGATCCGAGCACAGATGGGCGCTGCCCGCACTGTGGAGAGATCTGCGATATCTTTCACATGGTATGGACAGTTACTCAGAATCCTCACCTTCCCCCTTCCCCCACCCCCACCCGAGAGGCATGGGAGACTGCCCTCCTCAATTGCTCCACACTGGAGTCCCAAAGGGCTCTAGTAAAGCGGGCGCGAGATGGGACCTCGTCGTGCGGTGTCCCGGACTAAGGATACCGACCATGCAGCAGGGTTTTTTGACCCTCAGACTCTCTTTGAATATTAAAGTTTTTCACCACCACCACCACTCAGAGGGTATCACCGTGCAAAGGAGATGGTAGTACGGAAGCGTAGTGTAGCGCCACCGTTTTGGCACGCGGAAGAAGACGAAGCGGTGGGCACGCTGAGGAGAACGCTGGCTCGCGCAGAAAGGAATGCTCTGTACCTGGGTCTCGACCGGACGCTGCCGCCGCTGCTCTGCCGCTTTCCGTTCTCCGGCAGCCTTCAAGTAAACGTGGGCGCGGTCGCCTTCTGGGCGACCTCCACATCGACCTCTACAAGTGATGACCCGGAGAGCCGCGCCTTCTATCCCACCGGCATCCCATCATGGCAGGCTGGCAAGACCTATTTATTTATTTATTTATTTATTTATTTATTTATTTATTTATTTATTTATTTATTTATCTGATACCCACAGCGCCTTTCGGCATTACAGTGGGGGGGTTACAAACGCAAGAGTAAATAGCACAATGCAAACTGCAAAAAACACGTCACATACAAGTGATGAGAATAACACAAAAAGTATGCAGCATAATAAGAAAAAAAAGCAGACACGTGGTCATACAGACGAAAATGGGAACGTGCGCATGTGCTCACATACCAAGAGGGACAAGGCTGTCGACACATGTAATCGTGACGTATGCCAGGGAAGCCAAAGAAACTATGAAATGAGAACACACACGCATAGAAGCATAGTAAAATAGTTATCACATCCAGGTGCAACCAGCAAAACCGTATCTGCAGTGAAATGGATTAAAAAAAAAAGCAGAAATGAGTCATTTCAGGGCCGCTAAACCATTTAGTGCAGATGAAAATTCGTCACTGGCCGTGTACGCCATAACAGCCGAGGGCAAGCGGTTCCACTGTCGAATTGTTTTCGGGAAAAAAGAAGAACTGAAAGATTCAGTTTTGCGTTTGTATTTGCGCACTTTTTGTCTTGATCCTGACGTAAGGACACATAATGAGGTGAAAAGATGTAATTTTCAAGTGTGATACCTGTTCGGGAATGATAAATGTCATGAAAGAGCTTTAAGCGAAGCATGGCTCTGCGATGTTCTAGAGATTCCCAGCCTAATGCTTGATTAGAAAGCGTCGCACTAAATAACATATCTTTGTCTGACTTACCAAGAACGTAACGGGCAGATCTGTTTTGAACTTTCTGAAGCTTATCTTTATCGAGTGCAGTGGGAGGGTCCCATACCGCGCAGGCATACTCTAAAACAGAGCGCAGATTTGACTTAAATAAAATTGTTTTGGCCACTTGGGGAAAATTGCTAGTGTTCCTGCGTTAAAAGCCAAGGGATTTAGAGGCTTTAGCAACGATGTAGTCTGCATGCCGGTGCCAACTTAAAGATGGGGTCAGATAAACTCCTAGGTATTTATACTCGCGAACTACTTTTAAGGTTTTTTCGTTAATGGTATAGCGGAAATAATTTGTTTCCTTCTTTGTCGCGAATCTCATACACACAGTTTTTTCTAAGTTTAAGTTCATGTTCTATTTCTTGCACCATGCGTGTATTGAGTCCAGGTCGTTTTGAATTGCCTGGCAGTCGCCATCGCAGATAGTTTTTCTGTATAATATGCAGTCATCCGCGAATAGTCTCATGCATGACGTGACGTTGTCTGAAATATCATTTATGTACATTAAAAAGAGTAAGGGTCCTAAGACGGATCCTTGAGGGACGCCTGATGTAACATCAAGCACATTTGATGCCGCTCCATCTACTATAACAAACTGGCGTCGTGCGTGCAGGTATTCAGAAATCCAGGAAATAATTTTGAAGTTAATGTTATATTGCCACAATTTTTCTATTAATAGTTCATGGGAGACAACATCAAATGCCTTTCTAAAATCTAGAAAAATGCAGGCCACAGTTGCTTGATTGTCGAGTGCTTTGGATAAGTCGAAAGTAAATTCCAGTAGCTGTGTCACGCAGGAGAGTCCCTTTCGTAAGCCATGTTGGTAAGGGTTGAACAAGCCGTGAGTGTCTAGATGTTTTACTATGCACGTATATAATATATGCTCTATTCTTTTGCACCTGGAAGATATCAGCGATATTGGACGGTAGTTGGATACAGCGCTGCGCGAACCAGATTTATGAATAGGTACAACAGACGCAACCTTCCAGTCGTCAGGAAGACAGGAATGATTCAAAGAGTTATCAAAAAGAACTTTCAGGAATGGGGATACAGAGCATGCGGAAGCCTTCACCAAGGCGTTTGGAATACAGTCAGGACCAACAGCTTTTGAAATATTGCCACCTGGTGTTCTCAGGTGGCGCTGAAGTGTCTTCGAAGACGTTGAAGTGTCTCGCGCTGGCTGGCTGGCTGCTTGCTGTATTCTGCCGGTTAGCGACCTGTCGCCCTATTTTCCGTTACAATATCCTTCATTATCTGTTCAGAGTCAAGCAAGGGTTCCCTGCTTTTTATAGCGTCGACCCGTTTCCTTAATTCGGCTATGTCCTTATCTTGGCGGGTAATGTGCTGAAGAATTGTCATACTGATCTGACATTGTTTGCACCGACTGCTCAATGTTCTCCACCGTGCACTTCAATGTCATAAGCTGTTCCAGTTTGTCATTTGTGCTCATGAACAAGCTGACATAATCAGTTTCCTGCTCCGTGTTCGACCTGCCACTTTGGCTGCCCCTTGCGCCTGCATGGCGACATGATGCATGCCCAAGGCCTACCTCCCGAACACGGGCTTTTGGAGTCTGCCAGAGCACCCACCCATCGACCTGCCATGCCAGCTGCAGCCTACTACACCTTGCAGAATCCGCGACTGCCCAAACCATTCCACGGCAGTCAGCTCGAAGACGTAGAAGACTGGCTTCTCGAGTTTGAACGCGTGGCCTCATTCAACCAGTGGGACGACGCCGCCAAGCTTCCAAACGTCTTCTTTAGTCTCGAGGATGGTGCGCGTACCTGGTACGAAAACCGAGAAGACGCTCTAACACCATGGCACGAGTTCCGCCGACGCCTGCTGGAGACCTACACCAGCACGGATCGTCGAGAACGGGCTGAACGGGCTTTGCAGTCTCGCATTCAGATGCCGAATGAGACTGTAAGCATGTACGTGGAGGATATGACTCGGCTCTTCCGGCGAGCTGACCCGGCCATGCCCGAAGATAAAAAGGTGCGCCAACTCATGCGCGGCGTTAAGGAGCCACTTTTCGCTGGCCTCGTGCGCAGTCCACCTGGGACTGTTGCTGAGTTTCTCACGGAAGCGGTCACGATGGAGAAGATGCTCTTGCGGCGGTCTACCACCTACGACCGGCCGGTACTCGCAGCTTCACTTAAAGAGCCGCTTCCTGCCTTCGGGGCTAACCCTGGTCTTCTCTGCGACCTGATCCGCTCCGTTGTGCGCGAAGAGCTCCAGGCGCTTTTCGGTGCTCCCCTGCCGACGGCCGGCTCTCTCGCTAGCCTCGTCCGCGAAGAGGTTCAAGCCTTGAGACCTTCGTTCCCGTCCGTTGACCCGCCGCCTTTACCCACGGAGTGCCGTCGTCTAACGTATGCTGAAGCCTTGCAACGTCCTGCGCCCTCTTCGGCGCAGCTTCCTCCGTCCAATCAAGGCTCACTGTTTTCCGCACACCCCGACACGGACTACATCGACAATCGACGATCACCCCAGCGGAAGACGGACCTGTGGCGTGCTCCAGATCGGCGGCGTCTCTGCTTTCACTGCGGGGAACCCGGTCATCTGTATCGCCAGTGCCCGTATCGACAGCTTGGGCTGCACGGGTTCCCTATCGACATGCCCCGTCCACCAAGAG
The DNA here is from genome assembly GCF_055824585.1 of Amblyomma mixtum. Taxonomy (NCBI): domain Eukaryota; kingdom Metazoa; phylum Arthropoda; class Arachnida; order Ixodida; family Ixodidae; genus Amblyomma; species Amblyomma mixtum. Next base: position 4,094,299 of record NC_143021.1, on the reverse strand, counting down.
GTCAACGACCCCGGGAGATCGAGGAATACGTAGCCAAGCAGCGCATGGCGACAATTCCCCAGCGGCAGTCTCGGTCTCCATCACCACGCCGACCTTCGCCACAGCCCCAAAGCTCCTCCTGGATGGCGCAGAGACGGTCGCCAAGTCCCCGCCGGGAAAACTAAAGAGAGCGACCTCAGGGGGCGAGGCCGCTGGCAATCGATGCGAACAAGACCCCCCGACATCGCGAACAGCGACCGACCGCGATTTAAAGGCAACGACTGCAGTACCTGAACTCGGAGATCGATTCTCGTTGGATATACCCGTGCTTCTCGATGGCTATAAGGTTAGTGCTTTGGTGGACACTGGCGCTGATTTCTCGATTTTAAGCGGAAAGCTAGCGGCGCTTCTTAAAAAAGTAATGACGCCATGGTCCGGCACGCAGATTCGCACGGCTGGCGGACATGTCGTAACTCCGCTTGGCCTATGCACAGCAAGAGTCCAAATTCGCAGCTCCACATTTGTTGTCAGCTGCCTAGTTCAACCTGACTGCTCCCGTGACTGTATCCTTGGCGTTGATTTTCTCCGAGAGTATGGAGCTATTATTGACCTCCGAAAGCGCACTGTCACATTTTCTACCGAGAAAGCTGATGTTTACTCCGAGGACTGTCCACGCCGCGCCGCCCTTCGAATATCCGCCGAAAGCGTTTGGATTCCGCCACGCGCCAGTGTTTTTGTGAGTGTTCACTGCGACGGACTACGTGAAGGGACAGCGGTTGCAGAGGGCAACCTGTCCCTTTTGCTCACCCACGGCATCTGCTCAGCGCGAAGTCTCCTCCATCTCCGCGACGGCTGCTCTGGGCTGCTGGTGACTAACTTCTCTAACGAGCCCCGGCACCTTTTTCGTGCTACTGCCATCGCATTCGCCGACCCCTTAGCGGAGGTTTCTGAATGTTTCGCGTTCGAAGCTGTTAGACCTGTGCGCCCATCCCTTGACATCAGCCCGGACCTTTCGGTGACTCAACAGCGAGAACTGCGTGCCCTCCTACTCGAATACGCTACCTGTTTCGCTTCTTCGTCGAAAGTCCGGCAAACGGCTCTTCTCAAGCACCGCATCATTACGCCCGAGGATGCCCGCCCCATCCATCAGCAGCCGTACCGTATCTCACCGAAGGAGCGTGAGGCGATCCAAACGCAGGTGACGGAGATGCTTTCAGATGGAATCATTCAACCTTCCAGCAGCCCCTGGTCTTCACCTGTCGTGTTGGTGAAGAAAAAGGATGGGACACTCCGCTTCTGCGTGGATTATCGAAAACTGAACAACATCACTAAAAAAGACGTCTACCCGCTGCCTCGTATCGACGACTCGCTCGACAGACTTCGTCGCGCCCAGTACTTCTCCTCCATTGATTTAAAGAGTGGGTACTGGCAGATAGAGGTCGACGAGCGGGACCGCGAAAAAACGGCGTTCGTGACACCCGACGGACTGTACGAATTTAAAGTGCTACCTTTTGGGCTATGTTCAGCGCCGGCAACTTTCCAGCGGATGATGGATACCGTTCTCGCTGGACTAAAATGGCAAACTTGTTTGGTTTATCTCGATGATGTCGTCGTATTTTCCGAAACCTTTGCCGAACACCTTGAACGCCTGAGGACAGTATTAGATGCCCTCCGATCGGCCGACTTAACGCTAAAGCCAGAGAAGTGCCACTTTCGGTACAAAGAGTTGAAGTTTCTCGGTCACCTCGTGAGTGCCGATGGCGTTAAGCCCGACCCCGAGAAAACTGCTGCCGTCGCCAACTTTCCTGTTCCTGCAACAAGGAAAAGTGTGCGACGTTTTTTGGGTCTGTGCGCATATTACCGCCGCTTCATCGCCGACTTTTCAAAAATTGCCGCACCCCTGTACCACCTCACGCGCAATGATACACAGTTCGTGTGGGCTGCCGAGCAGCAGGAGGCTTTTGCCGAGCTGCGCAGACGACTGCTAACAACCCCTGTTCTTGCGCACTTTGATGAAGAGGCTGAAACCGAAGTCCACACCGACGCGAGTAACGTCGGCCTCGGCGCCATACTCGTCCAACGTCAAGGTGGCGTGGAAAGGGTCATCGCGTATGCAAGCCGCACGCTTTCTCGCGCTGAAACAAACTATTCGACCACAGAAAAAGAATGTCTTGCGGTTGTGTGGGCAACCATGAAATTTCGTCCGTACCCCTACGGCCGCCCGTTCAAAGTAGTTACCCACCACCATTCGTTGTGCTGGCTTGCCAATCTTCGCGACCCATCGGGGCGCCTAGCCCGACGGAGCCTCCGCCTCCAAGAATTCGACTACACCATTGTGCACAAATCTGGCCAGACGCACGAAGACGCTGACGCACTCTCTCGCGCGCCCGTCGGGCTAGCGGATGATAGCATAGAGGACGAGAGTGGTTTTATTGGAGTTGTCAGCGACTTAGACCTAATGACCCGACAGCGAGCTGACCCAGACCTGCGACCTATCATTGATTATCTGGAGGGCCGAGCTTCTGTCGTACCCCGACAATTTTCTAGAAACCTGCCGGCCTTCTGTCTCCGGAACGGCATTTTGTTTAAGAAAAACTCCAGCACTGTTGACCGAGCGCACCTCCTCGTCGTTCCGGCAGATCTCCGCGCCGATATCCTTCTTGCTTGTCACGATGAGCCGACCTCCGGCCACTTGGGCTTTGACCGCACACTTGCACGCGATCGCCAGGCGTATTATTGGCCCAAACTTTCTCACACCGTCCAGCGTTACGTCTGAGGCTGCCGCGATTGCCAACGTCATAAGGCGCCTCCTCTCAAGCCAGCGGGCTTGCTCCAACCTATTGAACCGCCTCGGACGCCTTTTGATCAAGTCGGCATCGATCTTCTGGGCCCATTCCCTGTGTCATCGGCCGGTCATAAATTGATCATAGTCGCGACCGACTATTTAACAAGGTATGCGGAAACTAAGGCGGTGCAGCGCGGTACGTCATCTGAGATCGCCCAGTTTTTTATGCAACAAATCATGCTGCGTCATGGCGCACCATCCCACGTAATCACTGATCGAGGTACGGCGTTTACGGCACAGCTCATGCGCGACGTGTTCGAGCTCAGTCACACGAACCATCGCAAAACCACTGCCTATCACCCACAGACGAACGGGCTCACAGAGAGACTCAACAGAACGATCGCCGACATGATCGCAATGTACATAGACTCGCATCACAAAACCTGAGACGAGATTCTACCGTACGTCACATACGCTTACAACACGGCCACCCAGGAGACTACCCGATTTACACCATTTCGTCTGGTCTACGGACGTGACATTCAGACGATGCTGGATGCAATGCTTCCATGCTGCACTGATGACCACCCACTCACGCCAGACGCCGAGCAGTTCGCTCGGCGCGCCGAGGAAGCACGTCAACTTGCTCTTATTCACATTCAGCGGCAGCAGAGCACGGATGCGCGCCGCTACAACCTCCGTGATCGGCACGTCGATTACCATCCGGGTGACCAAGTTTGGGTGTGGACCCCGGTACGCCGCCCAGGCTTGTCTGAAAAACTGATGTGCCGCTACTTTCGACCGTACCGAGTTTTGCACCGCGTCACCGAAGTGACCTACGAAGTTCTTCCTGACGGGACTGTGCAGCCTCAGCGTCGTCCACCCCGCTTTGAGGTTGTGCACGTTGTCCGCATGAAACCTAGTTTCCGCATGAAGCTAGTTTTCGCGTGGGACACCTTCGCCCACCTCCCTTGTACATTTTTATGTGCTTGTGCTGTTTTTTTTTCTCTTTCCACTGCCCGTACTGCAACCCCGCTTTTATGTTTGTTTTTTTTGGGGAGGGGGAGTAATGCCACCTGGTGTTCTCAGGTGGCGCAGAAGTGTCTTCGAAGACGTTGAAGTGTCTCGCGCTGGCTGGCTGGCTGCTTGCTGTATTCTGCCGGTTACCGACCTGTCGCCCTATTTTCCGTTACAATATCAATACGCTCAAGCAGCACCTGTATTCCGTGACAGTAAAAAACAACATTTTCCATGGGCGGTACATCAGCAAACATCCTTTCGAAACTGTCGTCACGTGCCACTGACCGAGTGAAAACAGATTTGAAATAGGCATTAAAATACTATGCTTTCGCCGCGGCATCTGTTATGACAGCTTCATCCTCTTCGAGCGGTGGAATAGATATGCTATCACTTTTATTTCTTTTTATGTATTTCCAAAATTCCTTCGGATTTAGTTTGATCCTTGAATCAAAAGTCTCCAAAAAAGTTAACTTGGCACTTTCTATTGCATCCTTCACGGTAGTGGTTATAGCTTTAAGTTCACTGAAATTCTTTGGTGTCTGATTATGTTTGAACCTACTATAAGCTTTCTGCCTCTTTTGTGTTAGTGTGCATAAACGCTTTGTGAACCATGGCTTGCTCCTATTCCGCCTGTTTGTTAAGGTCCAAAATGGGACAAAGCGATCGCGTAGTGCCAGCACTTTATTCTTGAAACAGTTCCAAAGCTCACTTGCAGAACAAGTTTCCGCCAGAGTTTTGAATACAGCAAATGATGAATCGAGTGCAGCATTAATCGCCGGCAGATTGGCTCTACCATAATTGTAAATACGTCGACTACTGTTTCCTATTTTCACATAATCAAGATTCATTTCACAGATAACAGTGTTATGATCACTTATACCGGGAAGAACGGAGGTGAAATGAACACGTTCCGGCTCATTTGTTAGCAAAAGATCCAGTATATGGCTTCCTCTCGTAGGCTGTGACACAGTCTGAGTAAGAGCGAGTGTATTAACAAAATTGGCCATCACATCATTGAGCCCATGACCCGTACTAGAAAAGCCCGCTTCTTGGTTCGGTTAAAGTCAGGGAGGTTGAAGTCCCCACCAATAATAATAAAATCGGACGTTATTGTACCGGGAATAGCCGTGAATTCTGAACATGTAGCCACTGAGCTGCCTGATGGCCAGTAGAAGGAACATACGGATAGCGTTTTACCATTCCGAAGGTGTAATTGACACCATACTGTTTCACACAAAGAGTCACCCACAAGAATTCTGTTTGAAGGAATACTTTCCTCGACCAAAATGAATACCCCTCCGCCATGGGTATTCCTGTCTTTCCTGTACGACCTGAAGTGATCCGGAAAGACTTCCCTATCTGCCACGTCACTGTCCAACCATGATTCCGTACCAATAACAACCGATGGTTTCACCATGTCAACTAGGCTACTGAAACTATCGACTTTATTTTTGATGATGCGGCAGTTTACGACAAGGAATGAAATATTCATAGGTGAATGATCACCGGGTCATTTTAGGGGAACTACTTGGTTGGCGCTATCATCAAAGATGTATTTGTTATCATCCAGATGCAGGACGTCGTATGTGATGGATACTTTTGAGCTATCGTTTTTACGAGCCTTAGCGAAATCCCAAAAATTCCGTCTTTTCTTTCGAATTGCCTCTAATAGTCTTGGGATATGCTGATTTCGGTGCCCTTTAACATTTTCGCGTTGTCCAAAATTGCTTCCTTTTCTTTGAAAGATGCAAAGTTAAAAATTATAGGCCTAGTGCCATCTTGCTTATATTTCCCAATTCTATGTGCTCTTTCTATTGTGGTAGGATTAATGTTGAACTTTGTTTGGCATGTTTCCTGTACAAGACTCTCAGACTCGGACCATGATTCGCGGTCACTAATATCCTTTATGCCGTAAAAAATAAGGTTGCAACGCCTGGCTCGGTTTTCAAGGTCATCGACTTTTGTAAGAAGAGGCTGCACGATAAGTTCCTGTTTACCATAGCTTTTAGTGTACTCAGTTACGTCGGCCTCTAACCGTGTGAGGGCTGATACACGTGTCTCCAAAGAAGAAATGCGGTCTGTTAAATCCTCAAGAACAGTCTTTTGCGCAATCTGGTTTGGTTTGGTTTGGTTTGGTTTATGGGGTTTAACGTCCCAAAGCGACTAAGGCTATGAGAGACGCCGTAGTGGAGGGCTCCGGAAATTTCGACCACCTGGGGTTCTTTAACGTGCACTGACATCGCACAGTACACGGGCCTCTAGAATTTCTCCTCCAAAGAAATTCGACCGCCGCGGCCGGGATCGAACCCGCGTCTTTCGGGGCAGCAGCCGAGCACCATAACCACTGAGCTACCGCGGCGGCTCAATCTGGTTTGTTTCAATAGTTTCGAGTTTAGTTTTGACGGCCTCTTGTCCATCTAAAATCATTTGCAAGGTTGAGGCGCTATCGGGACCGGATTTCAACCCCTACCTTTCAACCCCTACCCCAATGGATTTCAACACCTACCTAGATTTCAACCCCCGCTCCCAGCGTTCCGGCCTGGAGGAGACGGCGGGTGGTTGGCCCAACTGGAGGCTGTGATGTACTTGAACGGCATTACCATCCAGCCGTTTAAACACGCGGTCTTTTGCGCCATTCTCCCGCCCGACCTCCTCTGCCGACTCGCCTGCCCTGCCTCAGGATGTCGGCCCTACGACGAGTTGCGCGCTGCCGTCCTCACCTACTACGGCGCTCACTACTGCACGCTGCCGCTCTATGACAAGGTGGACCCGCTTTCGCCACAGCCAACGCCTGCGCCCGCACCAGCATCGCACTCATCTCAGGCTGCATCCTCGGGAAACAGCACGCCGCACCCGTCACTGGCAAGTACTCTGCCGCTCCAGTCCAGCGTCTCTGGCCCGGCTGCTTTAACACCAACCGCACCCTCGAATTCCTGCCTTCTCACCAAGGACCTGGCTCAAGACGAGTGGGAGACATCCGAAGCTTCACAACCCTTGGCTTCTGCGGCTGTGCCCATTCCGTCTGCACAGCCCCGTCGTTTGCTTTGTGCAAGTGGACACTCAGCTAAACGTGAACGGTGTCCGATCACAGATCTGGCGGTGCCTCCTCGTGAAGAGAGAGTTTCTCGCCGATCTATTTTCCAAGCTGGACTTTCCACCGCTGGGTGAACACCTTTACGACGACTTGAAGGACGCCTTCTTCAAGTTCTTGGCTCAAACCTTCCGCGCCCTACATGCCACACGGCACAACCTGCTTTGGCTACAGACGCCCATCCACCTGCGAGCTACCGTCCCACGGCTCCTCCAGCCCTGCCCTGCCCTGCCTAACAGCTGTGGCGCCTGCCCTTGGACCGTCACCGGAAGAGCTCCCTCTCAACACTTGTCCCATCTCTTTGGAGGGCTCTCTTACTTGCAGCGTAGCCCCGCTTCTCGTCACATGTTCGCTTGCCTCCTCATGCCCCTTCCCGGTGAGCCAATCTGTCATTCCTGTCGCGGGGCACACATGCAGGCCACACCAGGACCCTGTCGCTCTTAATACGCAACCTGCACCACTTATCACGGCTCCCTGGTCATCTGTCGGCTTCGCAAGGGACTCTGCCTCTTCGACAAACGAGACAGCCGCCGAAGGTGGTGGCATGCTTGCGACATGGACGCGTTTGGGTGGGCCCCATACAGCAGCACCTGTGGTCGGAGCACAAGAGCATGCCGTTCCATCCGACGCGCACGTGCCCGACTTGTGCCATTCTCCTCGACCCACAGCGGCCAGTACCGAAGCGACCACGGCTTTCCCATCAGATGAGATCCGCTCCGCCTTCGCCTGCCTTGCCGTTGTCTCGCCACTTCGAGCGCACGCGCCATCGCCTCCGCTACTACCGCTGCAGCTGCCACAGGCGACACCGTCTATCACACCCGTTGGAGCGACGCACTTCATACGCTCGCAAATCTGTACGTCGGTTTATCTCCACACACTGTCAGCACTGTCAGATTCCCTGAAGGCTGGTTTACAACCATCTCGTCGATGCTTCCTGGGTGACTTTTCATGTCTGCTGCCCCTGTCCTCACCTACCCCTTCCTGCTTTCCTCGCCCGTTGCGAAGCAGCCAGGCTCGACCGCCTGAGCTTGGTTCGACCGCCCGGCTGCATTCCTGGACTACCGACCTGAACTGATCGGCTTTTATTCCCTGTTTTTACTTTTCTGTTCGTTCAAAGTTATCTTTTAGAGTTTTCTGTGCTTTTCGCACAAACTGGTCGTTCGCGCTGGGTGGGGGTCTCTGTAGCGCCACCGTTTCGGCACGCGGAAGAAGACGAAGCGGTGGGCACGCGGAGGAGAACGCTGGCTCGCACAGAAGAGAACGCTCCGGAGGATGGGCCTCGGCCGGACGCTGCCGCCGCTGCTCTGCCGCTTTTACTTTTCTGTTCGTTCAAAGTTATCTTTTAGAGTTTTCTGTGCTTTTCGCACAAACTGGTCGTTCGCACTGGGTGGGGGTCTCTGTAGCGCCACCGTTTCGGCACGCGGAAGAAGACGAAGCGGTGGGCACGCGGAGGAGAACGCTGGCTCGCACAGAAGAGAACGCTCCGGAGGATGGGCCTCGGCCGGACGCTGCCGCCGCTGCTCTGCCGCTTTCAGTTCTCCGGCAGCCTTCAAATAAACGTGGCCGCAATCGGCTTCTGGGCGACCTCCACATGGACCTATACAGTAGCAACGCTTCACGGGTACGTGCTTACTTACCACAGGATTCACAAGAGGGTGGTTACCGTGAAAGCGGGAGGGTATGGCGAGAACTTAATAAACAGCAACCGGTCTGCAGTTGCCACGGAAGCAACCCGGCGGGTACTTACTCTGGAAGGACGAGGAGTGTTACCATGGAAGGAGGCTTTACAGCTAGAGCGTTGCGGTACGTGACCTGAAGATGGTGACATCGGTAACGGTCCGAAGGTGGTCACCGTGCAAGGAGAACCATGGGGTGAGAGTGGATAAATCCCGATCAATACCGTGGAAAGTTGATGGTATGGCGAGAGGCTGAGAAGGCGCAACTGGTACCTGCCCGCCATGTGAGGTTGCGTTGTGAGATGTGAGGTCGCTTTCATATTCTCTGCCAGAAAAAATTGTAAAGTACAAATACCTTAACAACTGTCGCTGAATCTCCCGTTAAGCAGTGGTAACCGTTCTGTCAGTTTTCTTTCTTTGCCATTCCAAGCTATATTAACGCTAGAGCGTTAAGGCTCCGGCTCTGCACAAAAGTCGATGTCGTCGTCGATGCCGAATTTGTCAGCGCAAAATAAAGTGGCCACTGACACCTATATCACCTCACCTTGTGACGTCATCGCAACCTGCCCACCCTATCTGGTTGCAGTTAAGTAAATCATTGGTCGCGAGACGTTGCTCGGAAGGAGCAGCCTGGGTCGCAGAAGTAGCCCCATCGGTGGCTGTGTCTGCAGCGGCCACCAGCTGGGACTTTGGCTCATCGCTTCACCGCTGCACCACTAAGCCAAGAATGGTATGAGGACTCTTCGCGATGTATGAACCTAAAGATCTAAATATCAACATGCTGAATATGGACGCGGCAAAGAGATATTTGGAATTTTTAATGAAATTCGACAATTTTTCTAATGCATTCGAGCTGCCTACGCGCATTACGGTTAGGTCAGTGTCATTACTTGACATCTTTATTACAGCAATCGATCGTAACATAGCGAAATCCACTGTCTTTGTAAGCGACATAAATGACCACATTTCTGTATCATTCTGCTTTAAAAAAAAAGAATGCTGACGATTGCGTTCCTTTCTAATGGGAAATTTCAGCGCAGCTCATCATCTATTTCAGCTTTTCGATAGATTCAGGCAAAGAATTCGAGCAAGACATATATGTACAATTATAGACAGCTTGTTATTTTTCGCACATATTCCTTCTTCAAGGAACACTCCAGTAACACTTCTTGATTGTCATGAAGGAAGCTTTGTGGACGGAGAAATAGCTGGATATATGGTCGACTTGCTGCACCAATGCCTGGATCTCAAAGGCGAGGTCTGCGGAAGTATTTCGCGAGGTTTTCGCAGTTTTGGGAGCCGTTACGAGCGACAGGAACGGGATGTTCTCCGGCATAAGTGGTAATAAATTTCCGCTTGTCTTCATATCTAAATTAATCTCCTCACCCACCCTGCCACCCTGGCAGATCGCAGCGTTTTTGGCACGAAATTATCAGTGCGCATGCAGCGTACATCTGAAACTACCACCGCGTAGCTTAAAGCATGGCTGAGGTGTCCACTGTTCCAGGAGGGCAGTTATGCACTTTCCCCCTGGTTCAGGTGTCCACTGAGATGAGTGAGACAGGTACTACCCATTTCCTTTCCACAAAAAAAATACCGAAGACACTTTCGAAATTCTAAAGTGTGCTTGGCGACAGCCTTGTGGCCCACCCACTGCCGCTTCCCCGAACCGCTTGGCGCGGAATCACTGGGCCGCATCGAAGCCATCCGTCTCAGTCGAATGCAACGAGACGTCTGGCGAAGGACCTGGGGTGTAGCATGGTGTAGCTGCCACCGCCGACGCGCGTGCTCATTTTACCGCTACTGTGTGACGTCACGGTTGCTGTGCACAGCTCCTGCCCCAGCGGCGCGCTGGTTGCTACAGAGGGGAGGAGGTTGCGCTTTTACTTTCTCCTTTCCAAGCTCCCGCTTCATTGCTTTCGCAGCTTAAAGAGTGTCCACTGGTGGTTACAACGGGCAACGGCGATGGCAACGCCGCGAAACGCAGAAACGGGTGCCTCAGAGCTGCGCTCTAAAACAATGCATGAAGCGCTACAGCCAAGCATACTCTTTCCATAAGTTAAGTTACCATACCTTATCAGTTGTGACTTTTAATGAGCGATCAAAACAATGCTTAGTACTGGTTATAGCACATTTTAAGCCCAATATACAGAGCTACTTCCTCTATGAAAACAGTGAAACGGAACTGGCTCTGTCACAACCCGTGGCTAACTCCGAAACATATTGCGAAGATAAGTTTAAAAACAAGATCCATCATATTTTTTTAAAGGAAGAGAATCCAGTGACTTTCTCATATTTAAGAATAACCCAAACCGTCGTAGCAAAGAACACATAAAGGTCGGAAATCAGTATCGTGCGATAGAATTTGGTTTAGCTATCGGCCGCTCAGGAATCATCTGGAATGTTGCAACTGTGACGACTGCCCCGCCGCGGTGGCTCAGTGGTTACGGCACTCGGCTGCTGACCCGGAAGATGCGTGTTCGATCCCAACCGCGTGGGCTGAATTTCCATGAAGGCGAAATTCTAGAGGCTCGTGTAATGTGCGATGTCAGCCCACGTTAAGAACCCAAGGTGGTCGAAATTTCTGGAGCCCTTCACTACGGCGTCCCTCATAGCCTTAGTTGCTTCAGGACGTTAAACCCCAATAAACCAAACCAAACCTAACCAGCAACTGTGACGACAAACGATCATGGTCCAGCAGAAAAAGCCCATTTCTTATCGGAATCATCGTGTTCTTACAGCCCACGGTAGCGTGTGATAATCACCTTATCAACGCGCAGGATTACTGGCACGGCGTCCGCTCGCTAGTTACTCCCACTATCACATCGCATCCACCCTTAGGGCAGTTTCCCATGCATGCGATTTTCGCCTGCGACACTGCGAATTTTGTCGGCCTCCGACAGCTGAGGGCCGTCGGTCTAGCCGCAGACCGCTTGCGATCGAGTTCCGTTCGGTTGGAATTCGTTCGCAGCGTCGGTTTGACTGCGCTGCGACTGACCAATGAGAAGCATCGTGACGTCATGTCATGTGCGGTCACGTGTAGCAGAAGCGGATGTAGCGGCAAACACAAAGCGTGTTTCGGTTGCTGCGCGCGCACGTGGGCACACGAGCATGTCGGCTCCTCGAGCTCTTGAAGGCACGCGCTCGTGTTTCAATGAGCTCCTTATCGATGAAGTGGAGAGGCAGCCACTTTTGTGGAATGCGAGATCGAACGAGTACGGGAAGAATATGAAAAAAACTGGACTGTCGGAAGAAGTCAGAGACGCAATGAGATAAATCGACCCCACCGGTGAGTACCACATTGTTTGGTCCATTTTCAGTTTAGTATGTTTTATTTCAGTAACGTCTAGTTGCAGCGATGGCGTATAGGTAGGGCATCCGCCTCGCGTGCAAGAAGACCGGGGTTTGAATCCTGGCGCCACGCGACTCTCCACCGGATTAAAAAAAAAACTCCGCGTGTCGATGGAATTGCATAACAAGGCTCGGAGTGCGGCCTGATTTCGGGGACCAGAACCGACAACGCACTTCCTCACCAGAACAGGATTTGACCACCCTGGTGTAGTACTTCGCTACAACCTTCTATGAACAAACCAATTAACCCTAGGCCCTCAGTCGCCAGCGGCTGCAGAGCAACTGACCACGGCGGCGGTCAGATCTGTGACGCAGCGGAGGGTGCTAAGAATCTGTGGCTCCGGACAGGCCGCCATTGGAAACTGAACCTGGCAACGTTTAACGCAAGAACCTTATCCAGTGAGGCTAGCTTAGCAGTGCTGTTGGAGGAATTAGCTGGTGTTAAATGGGACGTCAGAGGGCTTAGTGAGGTTAGGAGGACAGATGAGGCGTCCAAAGGGCGGGCATGTACTGTGCTATCGTGGATTAGCAGATAAGCGAGAACTAGGTGTGGGATTCCTCATAAATCCGAATATAGCTGGCAACATCGAGGAGTTTTACAGCATTAGCGAGAGAGTGGCAGCTGTCGTAATTAGGCTTAATAAGAGGTACAAGCTGAAGGTGGTGCAGGCCTACGCGCCTACATCAAGCCATGATGACCAGGTAGTTGAAAGCTTCTATGAGGATGTGGAATCGGTAATGACCAAAGTAAAATCACAGTACACTCTACTGATGGGCGACTTTAATGCAAAGGTATGTAAAAAGCAGGCTGGAGACAAGGCGGTAGGTGACTATGGCATAGGTTCTAGCAAGAGTAGGGGAGAGTTATTAGCAGAGTTCGCAGATTTAAATAATTTTCGGATTATGAATACCTTCTTCCGCAAACGAGCAAACAAGAAGTGGACGTGGAAGAGCCCCAGTGGTGAGACTAAAAATAAAATAGACTTCAAACTGTGTGCTCACCCTAGCATCGTAGAGGATGTGGAGGTCCTCGGTAAGGTCCGTTGTAGCGACCACAGAATAGTAAGGTCTCGTATTAGCTTAGATTTGATGAGGGAACGGAGGAAACTGGTGAAGCGAAAGGCTATTAACGAGTTAGCATTAAGAGGGAAGGTAGAGGAATTCAGAATGTCGCTGTCGAACAGATTTTCCGCTTTAACTGAAGAAGACGAACGTAGTGTTGAAACAATTAATGATAATCTCACAGCTATCGTTACAGAGTGCGCCGCAGAAGTGGGTGGTAGGATGGTTCGACAGGATACCAACAAGCTATCTCAGTAGACTAAAGATCTGATTAAGAAACGCCAAAGCATAAGGACGTCTAACTCCACAGACAGGATAGAACTAGCAGAGCTACCGGAGTTAATAAATAAGCGCAAGGTTGCCGACATAAGAAAGTTTAACATGGAGAAAATCGAGCATGCTCTAAGGAACGGAGGTTGCCTAAAATCAGTGAGGAGAAAGCTGGGCATAGGTAAAAACCAGATATATGCGCTAAAAGACAAACAGGGCAATGTCATCAGCAATATGGATAAGATAGTTGAATTAGCCCAAGAGTTCTACACAAATCTATACAGTAGCGAATGTAATCATCAAGTTACTGAGGGAGGCAGTCGAGCACAGCAATGGGACATCCCGCCAGTAACGAAGGAGGAAGTAAAGAAAGTCTTAGGAGCAATGCAAACAGGGAAGGCAGCTAGTGAGGATCAGGTAACAGCAGATTTGTTGAAGGACGGAGGAGAGATTGTGCTACAAAAACTAGCCACTCTGTATACGCAATGCCTTGTGACCTCGAGAGTACCAGAAGCTTGGAAGAACGCTAACATTATCTTAATTCATAAGAAAGGAGATGTGAAGGACTTGAAGAATTGCAGACCGATCAGCTTATTGTCCGTTGCCTACAAGGCATTTACTAAGGTAATCGCTAATAGAGTACGGACAACCTTGGAATTTAGTCAACCAAATGATCAGGTAGGCTTTCGTAAAGGATACTCGACAATGGACCACATTCACACTATCAATCAGATGATAGAGAAATGCGCAGAATATAACCAGCCCCTATATATAGCCTTCATTGATTAAGAGAAAGCATTTGACTCAGTGGAATCCTCAGCTGTCATGCAGGCATTGCGGGATCAGAGTGTGGAAGAGTGTTATGTGAAAATATTGGAAGATATTTATAACGATTGCACAGCTACTATAGTTCTCCATAAAGTTAGCAATAAAATTCCAATACGGAAAGGTGTCAGGCAGGGAGACACGAGCTCGCCAATGCTCTTCACTGCCTGCTTACAGGGGGTATACCGGGGACAGGAATGGGAACAGTTGGGAATAAGAGTTAATGGAGAATACCTGAGTAATTTGCGATTCGCTGATGACATTGCTTTGCTAAGTCACTCAGGACAAGAACTGCAAAGCATGATCAATCAGTTAGACAGGCAGAGCAGAACGGTGGGGCTAAGAATTAACATGCAGAAAACCAAAGTAATGTTCAACAGCCTAGCAAGGGAACAGCAGTTCGAAATTGGTAGCGAGGTTCTGGAAGTAGTAAGAGAATATGTCCACTTAGGGCAGGTAGTGACCGCAGATCCGGATCATGAGAGAGAAATAACTAGAAGAATAAGAATGGGGTGGAGCGCATATGGCTGGTTCTCTCAGATCATGAATGGTAGCTTACCAATATCCCTGAAGATAAAAGTATACAACAGCTGTATCCTACCGGTACTCGCCTATGGAGGCTAACGTGGAGGCTAACAACGTGGGGGATAACAAAGAGGGTTCAGCTTAAGTTAAGAACAACGCAGCGAGCTATGGAAAGGAAAATGATAGATGTAGCGTTAAGAGATGGGAAGAGGGCGGAGTGGGTGAGGGAACAAACGCGGGTTAATGACATCTTAGTTGAAATCAAGAGGAAGAAATGGGCTTTGGCAGGGCATGTAATGCGAAGGCAAGATAACCGCTGGTCCCTAATGGTAACGGAGTGGATTGCAAGAGAAGGCAAACGTAGCAGTGGGCAGCAGAAAGTTAGGTGGGCGGATGAGATTAAGAAGTTTGCGTCGATACGGTGGTCGGCACTGACAAAGGACAGGATTAATTGGAGAGACATGGGAGAGGTCTTTGCCCTGCAGTGGGTGTAGTCAGGCTGATGATGATGATGATGATATTTTTCTTAGCGCTGTTAATTGTTATGTCGATGTTCTGGTCATGAGTGATTATGCCGTCTCTCATTTGGCAATAAACGATAGCCGGCTCGGAAGGTCGACGCAGGCAACATGTTCAGTGCACGCTGTATATCTACGCAGCTGAATATGCGGATTCTCGGCGTTTTAAATAGTGGTACTCTGCACTACTTTGTTTAACGAGAACATAAAGACGCCAATAAACCATAGTGTACTGTGCTCTGCTCAGGAAAAAATTATCGAAAATGTCTTTTCCGCTCATATTTTTTCAGGGCTTATAATTGTTTACACACTGCGACGGCCAACAACGTGCACAATGTGGGCTGTCGTTTTTAGTAAATTTCTTTTCCTCAACCAAAAAACTGAAACTGTAAACTGAAACTGAAAACTGAAATGACGCCCACTCTTGTTCACGAATCGAGACTACACGCCTATGCCCGGTTAAGTACCGTAAATTTAGCCGCTCAGCGCAAGACAAATGCGTCCTAGTTAGTGTTAAGGTTCCCGGTGGCGGCGAAATGGAAAAATAGTCGCGTGCTGTGGACTGTCGGTTCGCTATAAAGGCACTCAAGTGACCAGAATCATTCTGGACCTTTGAATTTACTGCGGCAGCGCCGTTTTATTTGCTAACATTTGTGTGCTCAAATGTCAAAATAGCCTTATCCCGGCACCAACCTCGTCTTTGTTTTCTCTTGTGCTGTCACTGTTTTTGTGCTATGCATTTTCGCTCGCTGAAGTGAAGGCACGTTCAGGGGAATATGACTGAATATTCATTCAAAACATGAAGGAACCCAGCACTCGCCGAAAGTAAGAATAGATATGTGAATGTTTCTTAGTTATACTGGGCTCACTTTGCTGTTTTTAATGGAGTGTAGTTCTGTCAGTTTTGTTTTACACAAACAACTTCGGAACGCCCTAGACAATTGCTGGAGCGTGTTGAAAAGCGTTCATACTTCAATTCACATAATTAGTTTCATTTGTAGCTAACTCTCATACACTTTTCAGTTACAGATGAATGTGCTCAAAACACATGGCGGAATGTGAAGGACACATACCGACGAAAACTCAAGGACCTTGAAAGTGATTCACGGAGAGGCGCTGGAGCTTTAAAAAAGAGTAGGTGCTGGGTGCACCTAGAGAGAATGCGGTTTCTAAAAGACCAGATGGAAGTATGCCAGTAAGTATTACTGCAGTGCAACTTTCCGACCCCGATTTCATTTTACTTGTTTGCGTTAAGCAGAAACATTTAGGCATCATTTTGACAGTAAAAATGGATGGTGCATGTACCTCTTCTCAGGGTGTATTCTTCATCCACCACAATAACTGTTCACCGCGATGCCTCAATATAGTTTGTGGAGTTTCATTGCAGCTGTGATTTCAAAATGCCAGCGGTTGCGACAGAGTGATCAGTAGAGTCACAGGTGTATTCACAGTGCTGCTGTGAAAATCTATCACAACATTCTCTTAGAGATCAATGTTTACGTAATGTGACCATCCTGCAGAGGACACAGCAGCATGGAGGTGGTGGCCGTCCACGAAGGGCTTGACGACCACCCACGACCAGGGTCTCCAGCTACAGAGTCAGCATCAGCAGGCTCATTCGAGGATATTTTTTTGTGCCCCGAACTGCCGCAGACCAGCACCTCTCAGACTGTGGCTGTGGATGAAGATGAAGGCACGGCGAGCCAGTGTGCAGTGAATGGCCCACCGCAGCCCAAAAATCGGAGGAAAGCTCGAGAGGAACTGGATGCTCTAAATCCACAGCTTGCGTTTGTGCGAAGTGCATTACTGGCGCACAGGCCAACCGATGCTGATGAGCATTTCTTGCTCTCCCTGAAACCGTATGTGGCACTGTGTCAAGCAACGTGCGGCATCATATGCAGATGGAACTGCTTAACATTGTAGGGCAGTACAGCCAGGGTGTGTGTCCCACTCACCTTGTGATATCGCCAGAATAACAGAATATATAAGTGTGAAGAGATGCGGTATGTCTGGCATCACATTTATTTCACTGTACTGCAGTTGGGAAAAGAAAAGATGCCGCAAAGAAGCGATGGCAAGTTCTTACCTTGTAGGGCTCGTAGAACAATGTGCTTCACTCGATGCCCTGTGTTCAGGGCGAACAGCTGAAACAGGCTTAATTTTTTTCTTGCACACTATGCCTGTGCTGTCGCCTATTTCAAGACAACATTATCTGCATTGTTAAAAAGAGAAAAACAGATAGTAGCGCTTGCTCTTTTTGGTACAAAAGACGAATGAATGAGACCTGTTGACCACACGTGGCACACTGATGACAAAGGCGAGGAAAACTGAGCTACCAGGACGTTACAGTCACAAATATCTCGTTTCAGTTGCTTAAAAAGAGAAGAGACTGCCCACTGCATTTACGTAGCCTAGCCATGGGTTCTGAATATGCTATTGAGGAGCACAATGAGGTGTTGCTCACATTTAACTAGG
Source organism: Amblyomma mixtum (assembly GCF_055824585.1). Taxonomy (NCBI): domain Eukaryota; kingdom Metazoa; phylum Arthropoda; class Arachnida; order Ixodida; family Ixodidae; genus Amblyomma; species Amblyomma mixtum. The sequence continues at coordinate 4,076,722 of NC_143021.1, read as the reverse complement.
TCGTGCTTTTCATCTGCCTGCAGCGCTAGGATTCAGGACATCATTGTTGGCTAGGCAGTGCTCATAACGAGCCCCTTTATGGTCTGCTGCCCAAGAGTGGTTTTGGGTTGTCGACGTGCGAGTTTTGTTAACACATTTACCTCATGGGCGGCTTGACAAGCTCGCATCTGCTTATAGACAGAGGCAATGACAGACTAAACACAAGTGGTACGGAAATACAAGGGATAGGCAAGCTCACAGCAACAAGACAATTAAAATCACTGGATGGATAATAGACACAACTCCGCAAATGTACTAGATATGCATACAAATATTCACAAAGCAAATAAGTAGTCGCTCCCTTCACACATGTAAGACAAATAATGCTAACATGCATAAGTAAACATTATATACACAAGCACATCTACCATACACACACGTAGGCAAAGATGCCAGACCAAGTGAACTACTTGACATGACACAGCCGCTCCAGACAAACTCTGACCCAACTCTGTCTGAGGTTTAAAGTCACAACATGTTTCAGCATCATGGCTAGTCACCTAGAGAATCTGTGAGGGCATATGTGACAGCGCTATGGAAGTTGCCTTTTAGCTGTAACTACTGCAGAAACTACTGCAGAAAACATGCTAGGAGGTATGTTTACAACTACGGCTGCTCCAACCAGTCTCTTGTTACCGCTAGATCTGATCCTCTGTGACAGGCTCCTGCCTGGCTACACAATAATAACCTCCAGCAGTGGCTCTTTGCAAAGCCTGTCTCAACATTTTCTAAGGTTATAGATTGTATTGCTCGCGTGGAAAGCGTTGCACAGCACTCACAGTGAATGAGTACTGAGCGTGCAGATAATAATAATAATAATAATAATAATAATAATAATAATAATAATAATAATAATAATAATAATAATAATAATAATAATCTTTATTCAGCATAATCTGAACATACAAAGAAACTGAAGCGCCGAAGCCACAAGTGGGCTTGTGCGGCGACAACCGGCAGCCGCGGCAATCTTCGCGCTACATCAGAGCGCCATCAGAGGCAAAAGAAAATTAAAAGACGTAAACATGAAGAACACAAAAATTTTGGCACGGAAAGAATGAAAAAGCACTGATAAGATTTTAGTACATGTTAAAGATTCTCTAACGCTTGAACAGCAACACGCAGTTTTTTGCGGGTGGTTAAAGAAAATAAATCATCCGGTAATTCGTTAAAGATAGCTGGCACGTAATATTTTCTAGTTGCTTTGCCGTAGTGAGTGCGCACTCTCGGTTTATGATAGCGCGGAACATGTCTCAACGGTACCGGTTTCGTACTTATGTGTCTGTATGCGCTATTCCAAAAATATTTCAGTACTACAATTTGTTTAAAAAGACTGTCAAAAGAAGGCAAACCGGCTGCGGTAAAGACACTGTTGGGCAGATTTTCCTGCGGCAAGTAGAGAACGCTTGTAGCAATGTTTTTCAAAATCCTATTAACACGACATTTCCATGTGAAAGAGCAGTTAAAAAAACAACACATACCGTATCTCAAGACACTATACCCCAGAGCCTGGGCGACTAATTTTCTCACAGATGTCTACAAAGAAACCAACACAGGTTTAACATGTGACCGCAGAACTCAGACAAAAAAATAGCCATGTTATTGGCATTGATCATAGCCACCGCTTAAAAACATGAAAGTTCCAGAAAGCACCATGGCATTGTTTAATTATTTATTTATTTCAATATCCTAAAGGCCCAATGCGGGCATTACGTAGGGAGGATTCATCAAAGAAACCCTAACAAATATACAACACAGAATACAAACGGCTGAAAAAGGAGTAAACAAGTTAAGAAGGCAGGTACAAGTTAATGAGGGAAAGAAAAAAAGCCTAGGAACAGGTATTTGAAAAGATGCACATGTAGCAAATCCCGCAAAAAAAATCAAGAAAAATCCCGCCTTCAAAAGTTACTAAACACAGCTTCTAACATTTTGCTCCTGATAAAAGGACCATATTGAGAAAGTGTACACCAGTGCTTCTTATTGCACTTGTACAGAGAGGTGATTGCTGTGATGAACTCTACACTTCACAGCGCAGACTGCCGCGGTGGCTCAGTGGTTACGGTGCTCGGCTGCTGACCCGAAAGACGCGGGTTCGATCCTGGCTGCGGCGGTCGAATTTCGATGAAGGCGAAATTCTAGAAGCCGTGTACTGTGCGATATTAGTGCACGTTAAAGAACTGCGGGTGGTCGAAATTTCCAGTGGCCTTCAGTACGCGTCCTTTATAGCCTTATGTTGCTTTGGGACGTTAAACACCACTTTGGCGCTTTTTTTTTAATTTAAGCCTTTTGCTTTTGTAGGTGATGCGACGACAGGAGTCCAATATCACCTACACTTCCTTAAATAATGTTTCTCGCCATATGCTCCTAGTTCCTCCGCCTCGAATTTCTATGCTGATATAGAATCTATTTCAAAGAGGCAATAAAATGCTGCCTGCCGTGTTTATGCCAAAGACTCATTGTCTTCGTAAAGTCTGATGCTTTATTTCAGCTCTGGCAACTAGTTTCTTACTGGCGATGGATGCTGGATGGTGCACTGGCCGTATGGAATACGTGTGAAGTAATAGTCATTGTTTTGGAGTATAAGACATGCGCGCTCCCTGTAACACAATGCTTTCTCCCCGCGTTGCCTTGCTATTTACATTTTTTTTTATTTCATACTGTGAGCCCCATCATGGATTATAGAGCAAGTGCAGTGAATTATACATACAATTCAGTGAATTGGGTGAGTTTAGACATTGATAAGTAAAACAACTTAAACAAGAATATACCCAAAAATGGTTACAAAATCGGTTAGGGAATTGAAGAACTACGTCAACTTTAAGGTACAAATAATAGGCTACAAACAATGTGACAAGGGTCCCAAAAAAGAAAATCGGCAGCACTCAGTGCTGCAATTTCAGTCGAGGCACAAACAGCATGGTACAATAAGATGGTAGAAAAAAAAGTGTGGAAAATGAGAATAATTACTGCAAAATAAATAGCTAATCTATAGTAGAATCGACAAATGAGCTAGTTGGTATTGCGTCACGGAAAAATGGCTCACTCAGTACAACGAACAAGGCAGCGCTTCTGTCGTTTGGTCTTCCTTGTCCATGGTCCTGAGTGCGCTATTTTTTCACTACAGGTGATCTATATTCAGGGCGCTAAACTTATCTAATGATCAGTAGTAATACCTCTGATTAGAGTGTTCCATTCGCGATTAGCCCGTGGTAAAAAATGAAAGTTTGAATATGTTACTACGGAATGGAAACTCGTTTAACTTAAGTGTTTGGTTGTGGCAGGTCGATCTAGTCTTGGTGGTCGACATGTGTTTTGTAACGGGAACTTTTATTGATTGTGTATTACCTGATACGTAATTTTAAGTCATGCAAATTTTGCTCTGTTCTCCAGGAGTTCTGGGCCTTTTAGTAATTCTGCTGGTGAATCTGAAAAATTGTTTATTATACACACATCTTAGTGCCGTTCTATATACACCTTTTTTTAATGAGCTTCTTTCTAATGAGCTTGTGAGTAAAAGGAAACCAAACGGTGTTGCCGCACTCTAGAATCGCTCTGACAAACGGTTTGACGCCTCTGATGTTTCGTACGCACAAGGTCGGCACAGAATCCGTGGTGAGGTTCCCGGCCGCTGTCTCGATTTCGAGTTCGACAAGTGTGCCGTCGAAAATTTGCCTGGGGCATTTAAGGAACTTGCTTGTAATGCGAAGACATTACAATTCTTTCCCAATTCTCTTCAAAGTTTATTCCAAATATATTCTAATTATATTCTATTGTTTTGTAGTTGGTGCAGTTGGGAGTACTAATACTGACGTCATGGTTATTATTTCGTACTTTCCCACCTTTGATGACCTGACACTGCTTTCACCAATCGTGAGTTTAGTAAGGCCTCTTTTTTTTTGACGGATGCCGGCCTTACGCGTCGATGAGCCACCTAGCGATTTGGCATTAATAACCGCTGTGCTGCGTGCAGCTTCAGCTTTCGTGTCTCGGGCTGTGTCCTGAAGATGGCACTTTCGGTGACCCATTCATTGAAATGAACGATGTCACTCATGCGAAAGTATCTTTCACAGACAACGGCAGGCGGCGAGTCCAAAGTGAAACACCCACTTTCCTGCCGCTGTACGGCCGGCTAGCACATTTCGCGCTGGCTTGTATCCGTACGCAGAGAAAACACCTTTTGCACCGCAAAAAATGACGTGCCAGCGCAGCATGATATCGCTGACAACGCAAGCCACCTTTCCTGCCGTCTGCTATGTGATCTTAGGCAGCACTTAGCGAAGCGCCGCGCTCACCTGTGGCATATAGTGCGACGGCGAATTCATAACAGGATGCAGGGCTGCACAAACTGCTTCACTGATATCAGGGCTTACAGGACAAAAGGAAGCGTTCGTCGCCAAGCAAACAAGGAGGTTTTGTGAGGCATTCAGATAGTGCATGTAAGTAAAGAAAGTAGTAGTAATTGAGTTGATAGACTAGCCGTGCATCATTTTTTTTTCGGGGAAGAGGGGGGGGGGGGCGTTCACATGCGTAACCGATCAGTTGGAATCTACCCAGAGAAACTAAATTTCAGGATCATATCCTTCCAAATCAGCAGCTATTCAATGCAAAGTCGATTTAAACTCGATATTTGCAACGCGAACGCTGAAAGAAGCCGTTTGCTGTGATACGTGTAACTCATCTCGGCAGTCTGCTTCGATCGCATGCCCACTTCGCGCGGATCAGCTGGCAAGCAAATTGAAGTGATCAATGCTCGCAGGCGGTAGTGGTAACAGCCTTCTGGTTCGGGAAGTACATGGGCCGCCTGGAGGTGACCTTCAACTCCCTCGGCAGCGTCGTCAACTACCAGGGCGCTCCCGTCCTCATGGATGCATCCATCAAAGTCGACACTGGTAAGCCCACCTCCTGGCCCCTTGAATGAATTAGCCAAACGTTGCATTTGCTTGAAGAACTAGATAAAAGATGGCAACGGAAGACGAAAGAAGAGAAGGACAAACACCAGCGCTGACTAACAACCAAATGGTTTATTGCTATAGGTGAGGCAACATATAAATGAAATGGGACGAGTAAAAACACAATAAAAGCATGAGAAAAAGATACCGCACAACCATATTTCATTTCATTTCATTTCATTTCATTTATTGAAGCCTTAAGGGCCCGTGGGCATTACATAAGGCGGGGGCAAGAACAGTGTGTAACATATGGTACCAGCTCAACAAAAACAAAAACAAAAAAGCAATGAAACGAAACAGCAAAAAAAAAACCATTAAAGGAGACAATGACACAGGATCAGATTATTTGATGAAGCCGAATACATCACGTAAGACACAGGTGATTCGCTAATTCAGTGCGGAAAATTGCTCGATCTGTGCAAGAATCAATATTATCAGGCAGGGCATTCCATCGGGCTATTGCATCTGGAAAGAATGAATCATTCATAGCTGATGTGCGGCCTTTCATGGGAGCTATGGGATGAGTGTGGTTTAGGCGACGGGATATTCTTGATGGCGGCTGCAGCAAAGGGTGCCTGTTAATAGGGCGGTAGAAAAAGGAATGAAGGAGGCATAGGCGTGATACGATGCGACGTGATTGGAGACTTGGGAGGGAAAGGGCTCGTTTTATGGCAGTGACACTACTATCACGCGAGTACTGTTACATGATAAACCGTGCAGCTCGATTTTGAACGGCTTCTAATTCATTTGTAAGGTATGCTTGTGAAGAGTTCCAGATGGATGAGGCGTATTCAAGCTTTGGGCGTACGTATGTCTGATAAGCTAGTTTTCTGATTTCAGGTGGTGCTGATGTTAGGTTCCGTCGCAGATAACCAAGAGTGCGTGAGGCCTGGGAGCATATTGAATTAATATGAGTGACCCATGATAAGGATGATGTCAGGTGAACGCCAAGGTATTTGTAAGAGGAAGTTCGGGCAATGGGAGTTGAATTAATATGGTATGTGCAGTTAATAGAGGTTTTTTTACGAGAAAAGGACATGAGTTGGCATTTGTCTAGGTTAAGTGGCATGTGCCATTTTTCACACCATGATGCAATTGTGTCTATATCATTTTGTAGCTTAATGGTGTCTTCAGGGGCATGGATGATGTTATAAACGACGCAGTCATCCGCAAAAAGTCGAAGTTTGGTTATTGTGTTAGATGGAAGATCATTTATGTAGATTAAGAATAACAACGGTGATAACCCTGCGCCCTGGGGGACACCTGATGGGACGTCAGTATGCGATGAGCTGCAATAGTTGGCGAATGTAAATTGCACGCGCCCTTTAAGAAAGTGCTCGAGCCAGATAAGTAATGTTTGCGGGATTCCAAGTAAAGCAAGTTTAGCTAGCAGATGATTATGCGGAACACGGTCGAATGCCTTAGAAAAGTCGAGAAAGATGGCATCAATTTGTAGGCGATTGTCCATGTACTGAAGGATGTCGTGAGTGAATTCGGCGAGCTGTGTTTCGCATGATAGTAGTTTTCGAAAGCCATGTTGGTGTGGGTAAAAGTAATTTAGTGATTCAAGATGAGCGATTAAATTTGATGCTATAACGTGCTCAAGGAGTTTGGACGGGATGCTGGTGAGCGAAATTGGTCGATAGTTGTTTGGTTTTGACCGATCTCCTGATTTGTAAATAGGAATTATTTTTGCTTTTTTCCAATCGTGAGGAACTTCGCCGGTACTTAGGGACTGTGAGAACAACAGGTATAGTATTTTACTTGATATTGCGGTAGTATTCTTTAATATTTTGGTGCTAATTTGGTCACATCCAGCTGACGACGATAGTTTGAGGGAGTTAATTAAGTTGGCTATTCCATCGGCATTAATTTCTATTTCTGGCATTGAAGTCACTGGAAAGTCATGCATGGAAGGAACAATAGCGTTAGTGGAAGAAAACACTGAAGAAAAATACTTGTTAAGAGCCGTCGCGCATTGTTCTACCTCGACCGGTTGGTCATCATCTCCTGAGAGTTCGAACTGCTTAGTATGGCTTTGGGGGGAAAGAATTCGCCAGAATTTACTTGGGTATGACTGTAATATTGATAGCAGATCAGAAGAAAAAAATTTATTTTTAGACGCCTTCAATTCTTTAACATAATTATTTGCACTAAGACGGTATCGCTCCCATGCCGTGCAGCTATTAACTAGTTTCGCGTGCCTGTAGTGCCGTTTTTTCTTGTTAAGGAGGCTTTTAAGACGGTTGTTGAACCATTGGTTGTTTAAATCAGTCTTTATAAGGACGGTGGGAATGTAAGAAGCTTGTAAATTAAGCATCATGTTTTTATATAATTCCCAATTCGTTTTGACAGAGCGAGATGAGTATATAGTACTAAAGTGTTCATAAAACTGTTCAAGTTCCCGGTTAATTGCTTCGAAGTCCGCTCTCTTATAATCAGTGATAAGCTTAACCGTACTGAAAATAGGCACGTCACTGATTAATGTTCCTTAGGTAGTATATTTATTGATAGGCTGCTGATACAGGCGTTACCTAGCTTTTTTTATATGGCAGGCCTCCGAAATGAGCCTCGTAATCTCATCTTTATAACGGGCGATGATCGTGGTCCGATTGAGATGCGCCTCGCAATCTTCACACTCTGCACATTGCAATGCAAGATGGTTTCTGCGTGACTAGTTCTCTATATATTTTGCGAGTTCACGTTGTCCATCGTCTATGCAGCGTCCCGTCTCCCCAATGTAGAAACTGCCACAAGTATTTGCTGGAAGAATTCACGGTTTCTCCATCTCTAATTAGGTTGGAAGACCGAGGTTATTGCACACCCTCAATAACACTTGGGCATTTCCTGCAAGCACCGCACGCAAACAATAATTGCAACACAAGAAAGAAATCCCGTCATTGCACAAGAAAGTTGTGCTCCGCTCCCTCGTGCAATGATTGCATGCACTGGCGCTTTCAGACGCCTTCCGAGAGGGTCGGAGAACATACGTTTTCGGCCCTCTGCGCAAAATCATTAAGGAGAAGTGGCCAAAAATATAGGATTACCATGGATTCAGCGGATGGTACAAAAATCCCTTTATTGCAACAGTTTGGCATCAAAGCCTCAAAATAACAGCGGTTTTCGCAGATTAATTTCCTCGGATCAGGATCAGTTCAGTCCACCTGAAGTTTCTAACATACAGTGGCATTTCCCCTCCATCAAACCCGGCTGCAGTGACGGTACCGTGATATATGAATATACTGGGGTGCTGACACTACGCCCGTTAGAGTGTCTATGACATGCTCGGCGGCTGCGGGTTGCACCTTGTAGTTCTGCTCCGAGCAAATAGATGGCGCCTATATCTGCGGTCCGGCAGCAGTGGTGAAGCTATGGCTGCAGTTCGAAGCACGGGTAGCTAAGAGTAAATTACTATATGAAGAACGCCTGAGGACATTGCACGATAACAGGTGGGCAGCTAAGGTATTTAAATATTTATATAGGAAGAGCGTTAACTCACAGTGGGGGAAGAGAACTAGAAAACTAACCGGTATGCCGGTCATGAGGACGGAGAAAGAAAGATCATTAAACGAAAGGTTAAAAACGCGGAAGTTAAAAATTGCATGAATTCAGTGTAAAAGAAACATAGTTTAGAACTATATTGCCGCGAATCTTTGTAGCGTTTGTTTGTTGTGTTTATTTTTTCATGCTTCAAGGCTGCCGGCACGCCGCTTTATCGCTTCGTTTGTGACGCAAGACGCGCCTAGAATTATCTCGATTGATCGCATCCAGGCGGACCCGATTCTACTTTGTGCCAGAAAGTTCTAGAACCTTCCACGCGTTATCTGGAAGGTTCGCTACCAGCTTTAAAAAGAGCACGGCCGACAGCCGCTGGCATTCTGTTCGACGACCGCCGAGCACGCTTGTTGCTGCGCCGCCGCCGCCGAGTGATTCAGTTCTTTGCGGGCGCAAGTCAGCCCGAATAAAGCGTTTCGTTTGGAAGGCGTTCTCGCTGTTTCCTGTTCGCCGTACTGCAGTCACCACTACGTGACATCTGGTGGAGGTGCTGGCCTGCTATGCCCCCCAAGATGGAACCTGGTGCACAGCCAACGCCCGTCGTGCTTCGCCAGCCCCGTGAGCCACCGACTTTCCGTGGAGAACCACACGAAGATGGGGAAGACTGGCTGGACATGTACAATCGTGTAGCAGCGCTGAACGCCTGGGAAAACAGCGCTAAGCTTCGTAGCGTTTATTTTGCATTGGACGGCTCCGCCAGAACGTGGTTCGAAAACCACGAATCTTCCCTCACGACCTGGGCGACCTTCAAGAAGCAAATACTGGCTTCGTTCACTAGCGTCGTACGCAAGGAAAGAGCGGAGATCCTGCTGCAGTCGCGATTTCAGCGCCCAAACGAGACCGTAACTGCGTATGTTAAAGATATGAAACGCATTTTCAAGCGCGCCAACCCTGACATGAACGAAGAAAAGAAACTCTCCTTCCTAATGCGAGGCGTGAAGGAGCAACTCTTCGCTGGACTGATCCGGAATCCTCCAACAACCGTCGCCGAGTTTGAAGCTGAAGCTTCAACCATCGAAAAGACCCTGAACGCCCGGACCCGGCACTACAACCGACCACTTGAAGTCCTGTCGGCGAGCCCCCCAGAAGATACCCCTGCAAGTGGAGATAACCTTCGTGATCTCATACGCGAAATTGTTCGCGAATAACTTCGCCGACTGCTGCCATCGCCAACACAGCCGACGCAGCAGACTCAGGTGGCGTCGTTCACGGACATCATCCGCGAAGAAGTACAGCATGCACTTGGCTCCCCGTCACCGACAACACCAACGGAAGTTGTAGCCATGAACTACGCCGCCGCACTACGCAGTTCTGCGCCTCGACGAGACTCCCCAAGCCCTCTTCGACGCGCACCAGCTCTACAAGAAGGACGGCCCCAAGCTCCTGCGCGCCCACATTACGACCGACGCGACAGCTTTAGGAAATGAGACGAGTGGCGGACTCCCGACAACCGCCCACTGTGTTTCCATTGTGGCCACGCCGGGCACATACATCGCCACTGCCCGTACAGACGCATCGGGCTGCGAGGTTTCGCCATCGACGCCCCTCGACCGCTCCCCGGCCAGCGACCACAGGAAATTGACGGCTACCTACGTAGAGGGGAGTACGTGTCTTCAAGCCATTTTTCCCGCTCCCAGTCGCCGTACACCGCATGATTTCCATCACCGGGTCGCAGCTACGCCGCGGCTGTCCGAGAAAGGTCCCCTAGCCCCCGTAGGGGAAACTAAACAAAGCAACTTGCGGAGGTCAGGTTGCTTGCCGACGAAACGACGAAGATCCTCCAGCGACCACGCCGTATGAAGACTCCGCACCTACTACGCCGACGACGCATACAACAACCTCGAACACGACGCAAACCGCCTTCAAAACTACGCCGCCATCAAGAAAAGCTCCTACCAAACGCCCCACCCACGAATCACATACCCGACGAAGCCGTAACCCGACGCCGAGAACGACGTGCAACTCCAGAGCCAGGACATCCGACTTAGAAGTGGTTCTGGACGGCCGGAAAGTCACCGCTCTAGTCGACACGGGAGCCGATTATTCGGTGATGAGCGGACCATTCGCTGCGCAGCTGAGGAAAGTAACGACCGCATGGGACGGCCCACCTATTCGCACCGCTGGGGGCCACCTCATTATGCCATCAGGACTGCACGGGCTCGGGCCGGCCCAAAAGCCCAAGCCCGCGCCCGGCCCGCGGGCCGGGCCGGGCCGGTACATGATTTGTTTTGCCGGGCCTGGGCCGGGCCCGGGCCTGAAGTTGCGGGCCTGGGCCGGGCTCGGGCCTGAAGTTGCGGGCCCAGGCCAGGCTCGGGCTTAAAGCTGCGGACCCGAGCTGGGCTTGGGTTCACATAGAAACGGCTGGTATCGGACTATTCATTCAATATTGCAGAGCGAAGTACACAACTGCGGCATTGGAGTAGCGACACGTATAAGCTAACGGTTATAGTATGCGCTGAGAAAAAAAACTAAGCTTTATTCATTGACTTATTTCCTCATTTGCACGCCGCGGTGGCTTAGTGGTCAAGGCGCTTGATTACTGAGCCGGTGAACCAGGGTATGCTCCTAGCCTCGGCGGCCGCATTTCTATTTAGGCGGCAAGCATGACAGCCATGTACTTTGTAGTATCATTGCTCGTTAAGAAACTCAGGTGGTCGAAATTATCCTGAGCCCTCTGCTTCGGTGTCTCTCACAGCCTGACTCCCCTTGGGCCTTTAAAGAGACTGCGAAACACTGCTTGGGGGATACCGGCTATACTTCAGGTGGATTCTTTATGTCACACAGATACTGACTTAAAAAGAATTACAGGAATCGATGCACAGGTACGGGAGTTATTCAATGAAGAAATTTCAAAATACAAGCAAACAAAACGCTGCCCTCAACTCGATTTTGGCGGGGCTTCCCACTCCTATTTCGCTCTCCCGATGACGGCACCTGGCGCAGCCAATAAAAACAGCTTGCCAGAGCACGTCGCGGAACTTTGCACTCTATGGTTTCCGGCTCTCTGTAACTCGTTTTTGCTGAGACTGGCAGCGTCGTTTGCATGCCAGAGCCCCTGGTGGTGTATTTTTATTTTACTTGCTTTGCAGGGCTTATATCTAAGACGAACAAGTTGTTTTTGTTGATCTAATATAAAACACCAACAGATGACAAAATGTGTCTCTATTTATTCACACAATTTGCAATATATTTACTGTTTGTCCAATCATCAGCTCGCGCCAGGTGATGTCATATCCGCTGCTAAAACCCGCCACTGGGGCGGACACCATCAGTGCCATGAATTTGTTTTTGGGAGGACGTTAAAATATTAAAAAAAATGGAATATACGCGGTATTACCGACGCTAACAGCACCATTGTAACTCACTGTATGCCATCAACAGGCAGAACAGTCAACTAAGATTGTGTTTCTGGGCCCCTTTAAGCCCCAAAAACATAGCATTTATTTTACAGCTATATTTTTCTCATGCAAGAAAATTCACAAACTAATGCGCATTTGGTTTTCTTTTTGATCAGCATACCGAAACGTCTCGTAAATGAAATAGCCACAAAAGCTCGCGAGAGTTTGTAAATCTCAGCTCATAACCACATCTATCCCTCCTCGCTTCTTCAGCCTGGTTGACATGACAAGTGTTTTGCCCTGTAAGGTATCACGTGGTTCGCGCGTTATCTTCTCCTCCACCAACAAGAGTAAAATTTAACCGGTCCTAATTGACCATTGATCGTTCGTCATCCCAAAACATACCTATACACTATTAGAAATGCATTCTGGAAGGACATATTAGTTAAGGACGCTTATAGTCTTCAAAACACAGACCGTGAAATACTCAAGCCTTTTAGCTTTTCTTTTCTGCTGAAAGGCGACCAGTTCGGCTATGAGTTCAACCTGTGAACTCGCGTTCACTAAAAAAGTGTCATCCCACTGCTTGCTAGGCAGCTTTAATGTTTATTCTTCCGGGCGGAAAAATATAACTCATTAAAATCATGGGGGAATGCAAAGTAGTCTATTACGCGCGTATGCAGCCCTTTTTATTTGGCTTTCGGAACTTCCCAGTTTATCTTTGCGCACCTACACGAGATCACTGTCCAAAAGAGGGCCTGGCGTGCACTACTTTTAATCACTTCCTTCTGGGTTAAAAAGAACCAACTTTCTGCAAGCCAGACTGTGGTTTCAGAACCTTTGTCGGCCAGTTTCTATATCGGTCTAGTAGCAGTCTACTTGCTCAGAGTGAGCAGTATACATCAAGCGTTACTGTGAAACGGGCCGGGCCGGGCCTGGGCTGGGCTTCACTCCTGGGTTCACGGGCCGGGCCGGGCTCGCTAGAGCGATAATTTAGCGGGCCTGGGCCGGGCCCGGGCTTGAAACCGCGGGCCTGGGCCGGGCTCGGGCTTCAGGTCTCGGGCCCGGGCCGGGCTTGGGCCTCAGGTTCAGGCCCGTGCAGTGCTCTAATCAGGACAATGCACAGCGCGAGTGACTCTCAAGGGACATACCTATCCGGCGACCTTCGTAGTGCTACGCCAATGTTCCCGCGAAGTGATCTTGGGCATGGATTTCCTTAATGAGCATAAGGCGATCATCGACCTGCGATCCAAGATGCTTGACGGACGCTGTCTAGACTACCCTCAACAGGCGGCGTGTTAGCACTGCAAGCGCTAAAACCAAGCCAATCACCTGTGCTTACCTCCTTCCCTACCTCTTCATTTTCTTCCGTCGGCGTACACTCTCCTAGGTAGATAAATGTTGGCATCGCCTTTGTATGAGGCTGATAACGAAGGCCACCTTGCCCAGGAGATAAAGCGATTGCTTTAATTAGTATTAATTAGAGATGTCTCTCAGAGCGAGACACTAGAGGAGTGGATAGATATACTATGAACATGATACGGCAATAAGTGAGTAAATTAAAGAAAAAAGAAAACAAACGTGGGTACATGTAGGTGTCGGTGGAAAAAATGCATTATAATATATTTTTGCTAATTCAATGCTGAATTGATCATGCGACAGTGCACGAAATGAACCATTATATGAGTTCCAGATTTCTATGGTCTGCGGTCAAAAAATGCTCTAAGAATCTTCTGATACTTGTAGGGCGGGCTGCTGCGTTGCGTGTGTGATTTGGTGCTTGTACAGATGAAGTGCCGTGTACGGATGCAGTCGTGCATGCGCTTCTCAGCAAGGGAACGAAGTGGTCAGATGACGGCATCAGTTTTCTAAGTTCTGAATCCTATTCTGTTCATTTTTCTTTCCCCGCATTTCGAGGTTATTTTTTATGTTGATATTACTTCGATTTCCGTGTCATTTGGTTAAATTTTTCCATTCTGCTTTTGCGCCAACCGGTCTGCTCTTGCTCTTCTCTAGAGCAGATGTGTTAACATTGCTTTTACTATCTCAAAAACTCGCAGAGACTGTAAGGCTAAATATGTCCTGTCTGACACCTGGTTGTATCTCTTTACACTCTACCAGAACATGTTTAATGCTTCCTACACTGCTCCAGCAAGCTGAACAAAATATATCCCTTTTAATCACCATCACATTCAGCCTGACTGCAGCCACAGCAGGGCAGAGGCCTCTTCCATATCTCTTTTGTTAACCCTGTTCACCTTGCTTCTCAGCTGCGCTGTTCTAAGGCAACCTGAAAAAACCTCAAGAATTTACTGCACCTTGAATTATCATACAATGTTCAGTTCCTCATTTTGTTCATAATAAATCTGTATCCACCCAATGACTCTTTTGTTCGCATTTTTTCCCTCCCCTTAGCAGTCTCGGTTTCGAGGCCCTTCTTTCTAATCTTCGTTATTGCCTTAATGTTGCATATCTAGCCTGTCGCAAGCTTACTACTCTTTCTCCTCCATAACGTGTCCGCGTTTTTACTTTACCAACATTTGAAAACACTGTCTGCCAACCTCGTCTCCTTCATTTTTCATACTATCTCCTGAGGCGATATTTTGCGCGGTGCTTCCCTTTCCTCAAAGGGCGACCAACCCATATCTCCCTCTGGATCTTCGCTTGTTGTCTTTCCATATGAAGTCCTTAAGGCTAACCGTTCTTTGGATAATCTCTAGTCTTTGTAGTACATATTGTAACGTGGCAGCCAGCCGAAGAAAGGCGTGTTGAACGATGGATAAGAGATGATTTTAATGGCCGCTGGCGTAGCGCGACCGCTCCGTCCCGCGCCACTGTCAGCGTCGTCTTTTTCACAACATTACCCGGGGCCACCGAGCGATCGTCCCGATCGTAAACTGAAGAAGACATGGACAAAGGGATGCGTGATTCAGCGATGGCGTCCAGGGCAGGAAAGAACTGGCAAGGTGATGAAGTGCTGGCCGCCACTGTCAATGAGAGGATCGAAGGATGAGTCCCGGTCCACGAAGCCTCCAGGCCGTAGGGCGCCAGGAGCTGACGGCCGAGGTCCTTGGACGCACCGGAAGGCAGGGACAGGGGGGCGGTGTCTTCACGTGTCTTGCGTCTTGGGTTGGTCTTGGGTCGCTCGGGTCATTAAGGTCGCTGCAACGTCGTCAGTGCATCGCGTTGTGTGGTCCGGGCGGGGGATGGGGCTGAGGTGAGCGGCGAGGTCGGTTCAGGTCGGGCGGCGCGGACTAAGTACTCACGGCCGACGCCACGGCAGGCGCAGGACACCGAAGCTCCGGGACCAGGATGGCGATGGAGGGTCTCACAGCACCTCCACCAAATGTACATGGCGGCCAGCCGAAGAATGAAATGGAAATCTTTATTTTACATCAAATACAGATGGGGGGATTGTAGAAAAAAAGCTGTCCTTGGACAGCTTGACGGGTCAACGATCCCTTATTTTGGCAGAGTGGCGGCATCACGTAACATATTCTTGATATTTTATTTATTTATTCATACTGTCAGCTGCTGCCAAGACAGGAGTTGAGATCCTTGAAATAATCAAGAACTAGATACAGTACATCAGCAGATCACCGCCTTAGGAGAAATACAAAACAATACAACAATACAAATTTATAGGAAAGACAAAATGACATGTGATATGGGTCAAAAACATACCAGTCAAACCAGTCACAAATACTTCATGAGGGCGTTTTCAAAAGCCTTTAAATCCGAACATTGAATCACTTCTTTTGGTAATTTGTTCCATTCGTCAATAGTGCGAACCAGAAAAGAGTATTTGAAGGAATCTGTTCTAAAATCCAGAGGTGTGATATGTTTGGAGTGTTTTGTTCTGCTGCCAGAAGCATTCAGTGGTTTGATGTATCGGTCTAGATTGACCTTACAGCTACCTGTCAGCACATGAAAAAAGAATATCAGTCTGTTAAGCTGCATTTTCTGCTTCACAGTTGTCATCCCGGCCCTGTTTCTAAGTTCAGACACTGATTGGGTTCTAGAGTACGAGTTGAAAATAAATCTTAGAGCTTTGTTTTTTACCCGTTCACATTTCAATATGTTTTGGTTAGTATATGGCTCCCAAACATGACTAGCGTAAGTCAGCACTGGAAGCGCAGCCATCTTGCAAGCAAGTAGTTTTACCTCTACAGTGGCATCATGAAGTTTTCTTCGCAATAACCAGAGCTTCCGCGTGCCCTTATTGCAAACTTTGTCAATGTGCGTTGTCCAGTTTAGGTCATGTTTAAGGTGAACTCCTAAGTATTTGACATCGGTTACTTGAGTTAATGCTGTACCATTGATACTGTAAGTGAAGGTTAAAGGGTCTCTTTTGCGTGTCATGCACATAAAAGATCTTTTCGTTGCATTCAGTTCCATTTGCCACTCGTCCCACCAGGAACTAATTTTCTCCAAATGGTTGCTAAGTTCTTGCTGGTCAGAAAAGAAATATGTTTCTGAATATAATTTTGAGGAATATATTCTTGATATGCAAACATATACATACATATTTAATATGTGGCGTTGTGAACGATGGACAAGAGATGATTTAATGGCCGCTGGCCTAGCGCGAGCGCTCCGTCCCGCGCCGCTGCCAGATTCGTCTGTTCCGTAACAATATGATTCAAAGCGCATTCCCGCGTTCGAAAAGGTGAGTCCCTAGCTATTGCGCATTTCCACAGTCCTCGTGTCTTACCTACTGGGCGTTTTTTTTTTTCGAACATTCGAATATCGAGTGTCAAAAATACACATCTGAAAGCTAGTTTAGTTGGCAATACCTCTCTGCATATTTATAAAATATGCTCATTATACATACTACATAGGCGCAGTAGATGTATTTGGTGATATGCAATATCGGCGCATATACAACGTACAGCGATGCCAGTAGAAAACAGGTAATTCGGGAAAGCCAACTTAATAAGCTTTCATATGCGTATTTTTACTTTCGATACTTCGAAACCACATTGCCGATTAAGAAACCTTTGACGCAGCGCTCACTTTCGATTTGACGAGTGTGAATTTCTTAATATAACCGTGTCTCTTAAATAAATTATGAGAGTGCATTAGTTAATTTATGTTAATTATTCGTATAACAATTTATTCATTTGAGGTGCACCATTTCGTCCGTGCTGTACCATCCAGCTCAGAAGATCGCATCGACGTATGTTGGAAACTATTTAAAACAAAATCTCTAAATTTAGAAGTCGCCATGTATAGTGTATAAACCTGTATAGGCTTGTTCCTTTTTTTTTCTGGTTTATGTGTTCTTTACAGGTCTTTAAATATTTTCTTTCTTCATCCATCCACACGCCAGATATTTCTACTTCCCTACGCGCGGTATTTCATGCTCCTATATGGATACTCTTCCAGACCTGCTACCATTAAATATCATACCCGAATTTTCAATACGTATATCAAATCCAATTTTTGCTGCTTCGTTTGCACTGTCAGCTCTGAGCAGTTTACACTCACTTTGGCTATCTGCAAAAAGATATCTGCCTCATCCACCTTCACCACCCCTAGCAAAAACTAATACATTTGGAATATACGGTGGGCTATTTAAATTTTATTTTAAACATATTTGTGTTCATGAATGCACTAAAAATATGTAGGAAATGCGTTCCTGAAATTGTATGCTTGGTATTAGAAAGTAGTAGTAGTAGTAAAAGACTTTTATTCGACCAAAATTTATAGGCCAAGCATTTCGACCGCCTGGGCGACCAGAAGCCGCTGTTCTTCTTCCCCTTCAGCGCCAAGCCAGTCGAGCCAGGTTGTGATGGATAGAGAGGGTGGGGGGAAGGAACCCGACTGCTGAGCAGCCGGGCAATAGAAGAGGCAATGGGCCAGGTCCGCATAGATACAGGGGCAGTTGGGACAGGAAGGGTCCGATCGATAGCGATAGAGGAAGAGGCGGGACGGGGTGATAACAGCATTCATCTGAATGTGCCGAAGAAGGCGAGACTCCGGCACCGTGAGTGATGGATGAGGGGGAGGGTAAAGGCGTTTGTCGAGGCGGAGCTCAAGGTAGACCTCTTTTATGGTGCGGCGAAGAGTGAGTCTCCCATCGTCCTCCGAGGGCTTGGGCCAGGGGATCAACGGTGCCCGGAAAAGTGTGTCGCGGGCGAGCTGATGGGCCAGCTCATTGCCGTCAATCCCTGAATGCCCAGGGACCCAGCGGAGGAAAACGATGGAAGGCTGCAGTGCGGAGACCGCTCGTTCGACCTCCTGTTGGAGAGAAGGGGTCAGGGTGCGTTTCTGTATGTGGTGTATAGCGTCTTGTGAGTCTGAATAGACTGTGTACTCTTGGAGAGAGGGAAGGAGGGCAAATGACTGGAGGGCATGCGCAATGGCGAGAACCTCGAGGGACAATGCGTCTGGAGGGTGTAGATACGGCCCGCTGGTGTGGGTTTCAGGAGCAGGGAGGTGTGGATGGTACAGGGCGTAGCCGCAGGAACCTCGAGGAGCCACGAAAGAGGCATCCGTGTAAGCTACACCCTGGGTATCAAAGAGAGGGGAATGGTGCTGTGCGGCCGGATGACGACGTCCGGCGTGCAGGACGGGGGACATGTTGGTCGGGAGGGGAAGGATACGAAGATTGGGAGCGGGGGTGGGAATAGGAGAGGTAAACGGGGAGATTGGAATGGGCGAGATACCCGCTTGAGTCAGTAACCACTGACCCTGACGGGTAAGGGAAAGCCGGACAAGCTGCGAGTCACGATGGAGACTGAGAAGAGAACGAAGAGGATGGAAGAGGCCTGTGGCAAAGAGCTTAGTGGTAGAGGTAGTGATAGGGAGGTTGAGAGCTGCCTTGTAGAGGCCCACAAGGGCAGTCTCGAGAGCGTTAAGTTGAGTCTGAGTGAAGGAAGCGTAGGGTGCAAAGTACAAGACCTTGTTGAGGGCCAGCGCGTGGGCAACTCGGCGCGCGTGAGCCTCGTGGAGACCTGAGCGTCGAGTGACCACGCGCCGCAGGAGGTGAGTTACAGAGTGGCAGGTGGTGACAGCGCGGTGGAGGGCTTGCACATTCTTAGCCGCATGCAAAGGGAAGCCAAGAACTTTGCACTGTGTGACGACAGGAATAGGAGAGCCAGAAAGGTGGAGAGAGACGAAGTGGTTGTGTGAGCGCTGGTAGGAGGAATGGTTGAGAAGGAGAAGCTCGGATTTCTCAGGAGCAGGAGAGAGGCCAGCGGTGGTGAGAAAGGAGTCGATGAGATCTAGGCCACGTTGCAGGGTGTCCTGTACGTGACCGGGAGAGCCAGATGAACACCATAGTGTGATGTCATCGGCGTAAAACATATGATGCAGGTCGGGAATTTCAGCTAGCTGGGAGGCGAGAGGGGCCATAGCGAGATTGTAAAGGGTAGGAGAGAGAACAGCACCTTGAGGAGTGCCACGGGTGAGGTGGTGTGGGTTAGACAAGTGGGTATCTACTCGAAAGCGAGCCACACGTTTAGAGAGGAATGAGCGGATATAGGAGTACATGCGGGAGCCACAATCTAAAGAGGCGAGTTGAGAAAGGATGTGATCGTGGCAAACACCGTCAAAGGCCTTGCGAACATCGACGGTCACAAGTGCGTAAATTTGAGTGGGTGTAGGGGACAGAAACGTTTACTGGAGAATCAGAAACATGTCCTGTGCACAGACGCGGCGTCGGAAGCCAATGAGAGAATGGGGGAAGAACTCCCGTGCCTCAAGAAAATCAGAGAGGCG
The DNA here is from genome assembly GCF_055824585.1 of Amblyomma mixtum. Classification (NCBI taxonomy): domain Eukaryota; kingdom Metazoa; phylum Arthropoda; class Arachnida; order Ixodida; family Ixodidae; genus Amblyomma; species Amblyomma mixtum. The sequence continues at coordinate 4,057,113 of NC_143021.1, read as the reverse complement.
AGTCAGAGCCATTCGCTCAAGGGTCTTACCAACGCACGACGTCAGGGAGATTGGGCGGAGGTTAGAGATAGAGGGAGGTTTGCCCGGCTTTGGAATCATAGAAATAAGGGAGGATGTCCAGGAGCTCGGCAAGCAGCCGCTCTGCCAGGCCTCATTGTAGGTTTGAAGGAGGAATTCTTTGGCGCAGTCAGGAAGGTTGCGAAGTGTGGTGTATGTAATGGCATCCTCACCGGGAGCCGAGCGTGTAGCATTAGCAGCCAGAGCAGATTCGAGCTCCCGGAGAGTGAAGCATTGGTCCAGATCGGGGTTAGGTCCACCTGAGTACACCGGGTAGGAGGGTGCCAGAGGGGGCGGGAGGTAGAGAGAGGCGAGTTGATCAAAAACTTCGGAGGGAGTCCCCTGAGTGAGGGCTTTAGCTAGAGTGGGAGCAAGGGCAGGCTTAGTGCCAAGGAGGGATTTAAAGAGAGACCATGCGGGCCGCGAGTGCAATGCAGAATCAAGGCCATCACAAAGAGCACTCCAACGGGAGTGCTCGAGGGAGGCGCAGTGGGCGACGATCTCGGCCCGCAGAGCAGTGATCCGGGAGGAAAGTTGGGCATTGTGTGGTTGGGAGCGAAAGGAGCGTTGAAGACGTTTACGGCGACGCCATAAACGGAGAAGGTGAGGATCTGGGTCTTGGATTGGGTAACGAGAGCGAACGCGACGGCTACTGGACGTGAGCGCTGCAGAGATGCGCGACGTCCAGCCGTCGTAGGATTGAAAGGAGTCGGAGGCGAGATTAGTGCGAAAAGCATGCCAGTCAGTGTGAATAACCGGATGACAGCGAGGGATGTGGGAAAGAGAGGCGGTGATGTGGATGAGAAAGTGGTCACTTAGAAGAGTTTCGGCTGTCACCTGCCAGTGAAAGGAAAGTGAACCCCGAGAGAAAGTGAGGTCGGGTGTCGTGGGGCGTTGTGAGGCAGTGCCCGCTCGAGTAGGAGAGCCAGGAGTATTAAGAAGGGTGAGGTGGCGTTCCTGGGACAGACAATGGAGGAGGCGGCCGGGTTTGAGGGCTTGTGGGTAGCCCCAGAGTGTGTGAGGGGCATTAAAGCCACCACCAAAGAGGAGATGGGAGGTAGAAGGAAGAGAGTGAAGGAATTTGCCCAGAGCAGAGAATAAAGAGGAAGTGACAGGGGGGTTGTAAAAAGACAAAAGGACGAGTGAGATGCGGGAAGATGGGTGGTAATAAACCACACCAACTAAATATTTAAGGAGGGTGGAGGGGATATCAATTTGCTCTACGAGCACGTCACTGCGTACATAAATAGACGCAAGTGGTGTGGCCGTAGTGGCATGGTAGGCGCGGTAGCCTGGGACATTGCGGGCCGTCCGGGTCTCCTGGAGAAGGAGAAAATGAGGCAGAGAGGGGCGGGTGAGTAGATACTGGTGGAGGGGGGTCTTATTGTGGCAAAGATTTCGGCAGTTCCACTGCACAATCTCGAGGTCCTCGCCAAACGCCATTATGATAGTGGAGAGGAACGCGATGGTACGCGTTCCTTCTTTTTTGCCGGGGGCAGTGACTCGTGGACGGATTGGAGCATAGATGTGAAGGATTCCAATTGCTTTGATTGTCCTTGGAGGGTGGTAAGAATCTGGAGAACCGAAGTTTCCAGCTGGACCAAGCGAGTGTGATGTGCCTGTGTGGTGATTTCGACAAGGTCAGCCAAAGGGGCGACCTGGGCGCTGGAGGAGGGAGCGGTGAACGTGGCAAGGTGCTCATTTAGCTTGCTAAGCTGGGAGGTAAGAGAGGAGGTGGTTGTCTGGAAGGTTTGAGTCAAGGCATGTATCTGTTGTTGTAGATCGTGGGAAATGCGCTGCTGCTCTCGCTGCTGGCGTTCCAGCATTGCCAGCCGGAGGTCGAAGGAGCGGCTCTCGTCAATCAAGGATGGAGAGGGTGGTTTAGTGGAAGAGAGGGACGCTGGCACCGAGTATCTTTTAACTATGGCGGCGTAGGAGCCTGGTGGTGACGTGATCGGAGATGATGGAGATTCATGATTAGAGGAGGAGGAGGAGGGGGTGGTGGGTTGAGTGGCCCGGCGCAAAGCTAGGCGTCGGAGGTATGCAGTTTTAGCACACTCGCCTTGTTTAGCAAGGAGAAAGGGGCAAGTGGGGTCGAGGGAGGGGTGGGTGTTCACCTTGCAATGAACGCACCAGGGCTGGGCACACACATGAGCGGAAGGGTCAGCGGGTAGAGGAGCAGCACAGCGACGGCACTTGGCCGGAACGCTGTGCTGGGGGCATTGGTGGGCGCGGTGGCCTAGAGTGAGACAACGGGTGCAGGTGGGAGGCTTAGGTTTATTTTATTTATTTTTTTATTTATTTCAATACCCTAAAGGCCCAATGCGGGCATTACATAGGGGGGGATTCATCAAAGAAAACAACAGATATAAAACACAGAATACAAACGGCTGAAAACAGAAGTAAACAAGTTAAGAAGGCAGGTACAAGTTAATATAGGAACAAAAAAAAAGGCTAATATGAGGTATTTGAAAAAAATTCACATGTAGCAAACCGCGCAAAAAATCAAGAAAAATCCCGGCTTCGAAAGTTACTAAACACAGCATCTAACATTTTGCGGAACGTTACGGCCAGCACACACACACACACTAGAGCAACCAAGAAAAAAAAAACAAGAAACAAAAAAAAGAACGCACATCAACATATGTTAGAATTTTCTAAATAGGACCAAAGATCTGTTTGAAATGAGGATGTTTCAGCGATAGTCGCAATGCTAGAAGGAAGCGAATTCCACTCTTCGATAGACAAGACCAATGGTGAGTATTTGTATCGTTCTGTCCGAGCGAAAATAGGTTTAATCTTCTGCTTGTGATCTACACGAGCCGATGTGTGCGGTGCCGGGAGAAGATGAGAGCTTGAAAATGGTGTGTTGCTGTGGTAGATAGTATGGAAAAAGGATAAACGGCTGAATTTTCTGCGCATGACCAGAGGCGAGAGATGAAGCGATAGTTTCAGTGCTGTTACACTTTGATACCGAGAGTAACGGGAAAGGATGAAACGAGCAGCTTTGTTTTGAATAGATTCCAACATGTTGATGAGATAGACGTGATGAGGGTTCCAGATCACCGACGCGTATTCTATCGCAGGCCTGATCAGCATGTTGAATGCGTGTAGTTTTGTGTCCTGGTTGGCTTGGTGCAGTCGGAGTTTAAGAAGACCAAGTTTTTTTAAGGCTTTGTTAGTGATTTGTTCAATATGAGTGCTCCAGGATAAATTAGAGTTAAAATTTACACCGAGGTATTTTACCGACGCTGCAGTTTCAATGGTAGTATTGTTAACTGAGTAGGCATTAGGGCTCATGTTGGCAACGGAAGTAAACTTGAGGTGTTTAGTTTTATCGGCGTTAATTACCATTTGCCACCTGCCGCACCAATTAGTTAGCTCATCAAGATCAGTCTGGAGAGCAACGATGTCGCGAGGGCTAGATATTACTCGGTAAATTACACAGTCATCTGCAAATAATCGTATTGTTGATGTTATGTTCGACGCGATGTCATTAATATATATTAAGAAAAGCAGTGGACCCAGCACCGAACCCTGAGGTACTCCTGAAGCAACACCTGTACGTCTTGATAAGAAGCTCCCTAATTTAACTGACTGAAAGCGGTTTGTTAGAAATGCGTTAATCCACTGCGTAGTATGTTGATCCAGCTGCAAGTTGCGTATTTTTATCATCAGACGGTTATGAGGCACGCGATCGAAGGCTTTAGAGAAATCAATAAAGATGGAGTCAATGTAGAGGGAAGAATCGATTGCTTGATAAAGGTCCGTTGTTAGCTCAAATAACTGTGTCTGGCACGATAAATGTTTGCGGAAGCCATGCTGGTTGTTGTGAAGCAAGTTGTTCTGGTTAAGATGAGTCATAATATTTGTGTATATTATGTGTTCGAATACCTTGCAACATATCGAGGTTAATGAAATTGGCCTGTAATTATTAGGAACGGATCTGTCTCCAGATTTAAATACCGGGATTACATAAGCGGACCTCCAATCTTCTGAGGATGAGGATGGCACCGGAAGGCAACGCGTTTGAAATAAACAAAGCGGGGGATGACGGTACCAGCGAACGTAATGAGCACTGATTTAGTGGATCCCATCATGCGAGCAGCGAGAATATCTGTTTTGAAAGACTCTAGACCATGCATGAGCTCATCAGGAGTGAAGTGGCCACCGACGTTATGGATGACGCCGAGGCATGAGATGGGAGGATGGGGGGAATAAGTTTTGATGCTGACAGGCTTACCGTGAAGGTGAAGGTGCGTGATCGAAAGTAGGAGGTGGGCGGTGAGAGGAGAATGAGTTTTTAAAAACACAAGGCTTTGGGCTGGCTTGGCCTGAAGGGTGATGTCTGCACTGGTCTTGGAGGAAAGTTGTGCAGCTGAGGTGACTGCGGCGAGCACGTCGTAGAGAGGCAGCTTGGGATTGAGGGTACCAGGAGGGAGTTGTATTCCAACAGTGATGAGCTCGGAGCGGGGTCGGGTGGCGGAAGCAGGCTTACGGCTGGCACCGATGGTGCTCCAGCCGATTTCCGGGGATGGAGTGTCGTCTACCGGGGACGCCATGAAGTCCATGTCTGCCGACGAATCGTCAGCCTGAGGCGCAATCTGCGACGCTGGTGCCGGGCTGCAGGTCTTGGTGTCAGCGGGTAATGTGGCAGGTGTAGGCGCGGCGGCACCGGCGGCGTCGACGAAAGCAGGCGGCTGCGACGCGTCTATGGGCCCAAAGGTGTTGGCGTCCCTTAGAGCGTGGAGTTGGCTAGCAGTGGACGCTGCGGCGACGACGAACGCTGCCGGCTGCGCGGCGGCCGTCGATCCGGAGCTCCCAGCGTCACTCACAGTGTTGGTTGCAACAGGATTTTGCGCGGTGACGTGGGCTAGGTGGCGCCGCCCTGGTTAGCTGGCTGCCTACCGTGCTCCGTTTTCACCTGCCCCTGGCCTAGTCCAGGGCTTCGCCCGCCCCTGGATTTCCTCTCCATCGATTCAGGAAGGCTTCCGAAGCACGTGGATACCATCGTGATCACGGCCCGCTGCCGAGCTGGCCCTCCAAGCGCCTCCAAAAGTCTGATGCGGCGCGGCGCCTCGCTAACCCTAACGCGCCGCGCCTGCACCTCTGCAATGCAGCGTCTGACGAAGCCCCTGCAGCCCAGACCCACTGATGCCGCCACCGCGGGTATTCGAAATATGTTCTTAAAATCTGCAAAATATACCTGACTTAAAAGCGTACTCAGAGTACTTTTGAAATACGAGAAAAAATATGTATGCAGCTTTAGCATCTTGTCAATGTATTAAAAGTACACTTTCGTAAATATGAAATTAATTCATCCGAAGTATGCTTCAATTCTAACAAACGGGCAGTCCTTGTAAACGTATATGTACGCAGTTTTTTAGCGTCTTGTCAGGGTATTAAAGGTGTACTTTATTAAATATGAAATTAATTCATTCGAAGTATACCTCAATTCTAACAAACGGGCAGTCCTTTGAAACGTATTTTCAGCACACTTCTAGCTGCCGTCGGATTGTCGAGTGCTCAAAATCGCGTTTAGGGGAATGGCATTTTCATGTTGTCGATGTACTTGAAGTGTACTTCCGTAAATACGCGTAAATAGTGTCACGTACTGGTGACTGCAGTCCGGCGAAAAGGAAAACTACGAGGATGTCTTCTAAACGGAACTCTTTATTCGTGTTGACTTGCGCCCGCAAAGAACTGAATCACTCGGCGGCGGCGTAGCAACAAGCGTGCTCGGCGGTCGTCGAACAGAATGACCGCCGCTGTCGGCCGTGCTCTTTTTAAAGCTGATAGCGAACCTTCAAGATAAAGCTCTAGAAATTACTAGAACATTCTGGCGCAAACTAGAATCGGCTTCGTCCGGATGCGATCAATCCAGATAATTCTAGGCGCGTCTTGCGTCACAAACGAAGCGATAAAGCGGCGTGCCGGCAGCCTTGAAGCATGAACAAATAAACACAACAAACAAACGCTACAAATATTCGCGGCATTACTCCCCTCTCAAAGAAGCATCGACTCGATGCTTTAGAACATAATGCGGCTATCAACAATCAAAAACGGTGTGTGCAAAAATAAACACCGAATGTGGAAACACGGCGTCCTTTAGCGTGCATGATAGGGCTTTAGGCGTACGATATGGACTACTTCGGGTCGTACGCGGCGTCGTTGGGATGCAGTCATTTGGTCAGGGACGACTTCGCAGTCCAATTCACCTTGCAGACGAAGAACCTTGTACGGGCCGAAATGCGTCGCAAAAGCTTTTCGCTCAATCCTCGGCGGCGAATGGGCGTCCAAACCCAGACTCGGTCTCCTGGCTTGTATTCCGCTTTGCGTCTTCGTAGGTTGTAGCGTGTGGCGTCGCTCCGCTGCTGGTCTTTAATCCTTAATCGGGCAAGTCTTCGGGCTTCTGCGCGTTGTAGGTAGGCGGCGACGTCGACGTTATCTTCCTCGGTAACGTTAGGCAGCATGGCGTCCAGCGTGGTCGTGGCCTCTCTGCCATAGACGAGCCTAAAAGGCGCCACCTGGCGCGCAGGTCTCCTGCACTGCAGTGTTGTTGGAGGGGTCTTTCGTCGCTAACAATCTCGGCAGATTTTCACATAATGTGTGACATCGGCAGACAGTCGGGGCCAGTAATACTTGTCTTGAATGCGGCGCAGGGTACGAGAAAACTCGAGATGTCCAGCTGTCGGCTCATCGTGTGAGGCCTGAAGAACTTCTCCGCGCAGACTTACAGGTACAACAAGGAGGTAGGCTGTCTTGTTCGCTCCAAAGTTCTTCTTCACGAGGACATCGTTCTGTAAACAGAACGAAGACAATCCTCGCTTGAACGAGGCGGGGGGTGAATAAGCCTTTCTTCCAAGTATTCGATGAGGCATTTTATGTCGGGGTCCGCGCGTTGCTGTTGTACAAAAGAGCTGGAGCTGATGGGTCCCAGGAAGCCGTCCTCATAGTCGTCCGGCGGCGGTGCATCTACAGGGGCTCGTGACAGGCAGTCGGCGTCAGAGTGCTTGCGTCCGGACTTGTAAACGACGGTTACATCAAACCCCTGGAGGCGTAGGCTCCATCGAGCGAGGCGGCCGGAGGGGTCCTTCAAACTGGCGAGCCAGCACAGTGCGTGGAACGGTCGTCCGTACAGGTAGGGGCGAAATTTCGACGTAGCCCAGATGATGGCAAGGCACTCCTTCTCAGTTGTCGAATAATTAGCTTCGGCTTTGGACAGGGAACGGCTTGCGTACGCGGTGACCTTCTCAACTCCGTCAATTTTCTGAACGAGGATAGCGCCTAGACCCACACTACTTGCGTCGGTATGAATTTCAGTCTCGGTGTTTTCATCAAAGTGCCCAAGGATTGGTGGGGTCTGTAAACGGCGCTGAAGTTCTTTGAAAGCTTCTATTTGCGGCGCTTCCCATTTAAATGGCACATATGCCTTTGTCAGGTGGATAAGTGGCTCGGCGATGCGCGAAAAGGTTTTGACGAAACGTCGGTAATACGCGCACAGTCCGAGAAATCTGCGCACAGCTTTCTTACCGGCCGGTGGCGGAAACATTGAGATAGAAGCAGTTTTCTGCGGGTCTGGGCGTACTCCCTCCTTGCTAACAATGTGGCCTAGAAACAGCAGCTCTTCATAGGCAAAGTCGCACTTCTCTGCTTTCAAGGTTAGCCCGGACGATTTGATTGCGTCTAGTACTGTTCGAAGCCATTACAAGTGCTCCTCAAAGCTCGAGGCGAAGACAACGACGTCATCTAAATATACCAGACAAATCTGCCACTTCGGGCCTGCCAGCACTGTATCCATTACTCGTTGAAATGTCGCTGGTGCGGAACAGAGACAAAACGGCATCACCTTGAACTCGAAGAGGCCATCTGGAGTGATGAATGTGGTCTTCTCGCGATCTCTTTCATCGACCTCGATTTGCCAGTAGCCGCTCTTGAGGTCCATCGATGAGAAATATCTGGCGTTGCAGAGCCAGTCCAGTGTGTCGTAGATGCGAGGGAGAGGGTAGACGTCGTTCTTTGTGATGTTGTTCAAGCGCCGGTAATCAACGCAGAATCGAAGTGCACCGTCTTTCTTTCTCACTAGAACAACAGGTGCCGCCCAAGGGCTCTTTGAAGGCTGGATAACGTCGTCGCGCAGCATTTCTTCCACTTGGTCTCGGATGGCTTGTCGTTTTCGCGGCGACACTCGGTAGGGGCTCTGGCGGAGAGGTCGGGCGTGCTGGTCGGTTATAATGCGATGCTTGGCAATCGGCGTTTGTCGGACTTTCGGCGATGACGAGACGCACTCGCTGTAGCTTCGAAGGAGATTGCGGATCTGGTCTTGTCTGTTCCGCGGCAGGGCTGGGTTTATGTCGAAAGTAGGCGAGTTCTCTTGGTCAGACGAATCTTCTACGGACGGATTTTAGACGGCGAAGAACTCTCGCACGTTCGATATTTCGTCGAGGAATGCAATCGTCGTTCCTCTGTTAACGTGCTGGTATTCGCTGAAGTTCATCCGCAATACTTCGGCTTGTCCTTTGCGGAAATGTGCGATGCCAATTACTCGGTCGAGAAGCAACTGCATGTTCCCCTCGATAATGGCTTCAGTGTTATGCGCTGCCGTGGCGCCTGCGGTGATGGTAACGCTTGAGCGGGGTGGGACACTCACTTGTTCCTCCAGGACACTAAGCGCAACGTGGTGTTCCGGAGTTCTCATCGGTGGGATCGCCTCGTCCGTGGAAAGTGTGATCATCTTGGATCGCAGGTCGATGATCGCCTGATGCTCATTAAGGAAATCCATGCCCAAGTTCACTTCGCGGGAACATTGCCGTAGCACTACGAAGGTCGCGAGATAGGTATGTCCATTGAGAGTCACTCGCGCTGTGCATCGTCCTGATGGCGTAATGAGGTGGCCCCCTGCGGTGAGAATTTGTGGGCCGTCCCAAGCGGTCGTTACTTTCCTCAGCTGAGCAGCGAATGGTCCGCTCATCACCGAATAATCGGCTCCTGTGTCGACTAGAGCGGTGACTTTCCGGCCGTCCAGAACCACTTCTAAGTCGGATGTCCTGGCTCTGGAGTTGCACGTCGTTCTCGGCGTCGGGTTACGGCTTCGTCGGGTATGTCAATCGTGGGTGGGGCGTGTGGTCGGAGCTTTTCTTGATGGCGGCGTAGTTTTGAAGGCGGTTTGCGTCGTGGTCGAGGTTGTTGTATGCGTCGTCGGCATAGTAGGTGCGACGTCTTCATACGGCGTGATCGCTGGAGGATCTTCGGCGTTTCCTCGGCAAGCAAACTGACCTCCACAGGTTGCTTTGTTTAGTTTCCCCTACGTGGGCTAGGGGACCTTCCTCGGACAGCCGCGGCGTAGCTGCGACCCGGCGATGCAAAACGTGCGGTGGACGGCGACGGCGAGCGGGAAGGACGGCTTGTCGACGCGTACTCCCCTCTGTGCAGGTAGTGGTCGATTTCCCGTGGTCGCTGGCCGGGAAATGGTCGTGGGGCGTCGATAGGGAAACCACGCAGGCCGATGCGTCTGTACGGGCAATGGCGAAGTACATGACCGGCTTCGCCGCAATGGAAGCACAGCGGGCGGTTGTTGGAAGTCCTCCAGGCGTCGCACTTCCTGGGGCTTGGGCGTCGGTCGTAGGCTGGGCGGGCGGGGGCAGGGGGACGGCGTTCGGTAACAGCTGGTTCACGTCGAAGAGGCGGAATGCGGCTCTCGCTTTGGGACTGAGGACTGCGTAGTGTAGCAGCGTAGGTTAAGTCTGGAGGTTGAGCTGGAGGCGAAGATGACGGAGTGCCAAGCGCATGCTTCACTTCTTCGCCTACAATTTCCTCAAGGTTGGCTACTTGAGGCTGGTTGGAAGATGCTAGCAGGCGTCGCAGCTCTTCCCGTACAATTTCGCGGATAACATCCCGCAGGTGGCCTCCGAATGCTGTGCCATCCGAGAGGGCAGACGAGGTCACTTGGAGCTGTCGAGGAAAATGACGAGCTCGTGCTTCCAAGGTTTTCTCAATGGCAGCTGCTTCAGTGGTGAATTCCGCGACCGTCGTCGGTGGATTGCGGGTGAGACCGCCGAAAAGTGCCTCTTTAGCACCACGCATCAGAAGCTCCACCTTCTTCTCCTCCGCCATGTCAGGATCGATTCGTCGAAAAAGGCGCTTCATATCTTCTACATGTGCGGTCAATGACTCGTTCGGGTGTTTCGATGCGTGACTGTAGGAGCAGCTGAGCTCTTTCTTTCCTGATGATGCTCGTAAAGGCCTTCAGGAACTCCCGTTTGAATAATTCCCACGACGCTAGAGAAGCTTCGTTGTTTTCGAATCAGATTCTCGCTGGTCCTTCCAAGGCGAAGAAAACATGGCTCAGCTTAGTTTGGTAGTCCCAACTGTTGAACACGGCGACACGCTCAAACTGTTCCAACCATTCCTCGGGATCCTCGCCCGGTGAAGCGTTGAGCGTCGGCGGCAGTCGGGGCTGGTGTAAAATAATGGGAGCTGGTGTCGTAGCCATGGCTGAATTCGAAATTGAGGGGTCCTTCTTCGTTCGCGTGCGGTCCGGTAGCAGTCCGAATTCTGGTGGACACCTCTGGAGACGACGGCTGCTTCGCCCTTCGCCTGCGGGGGGGGGGGGGACGGCTTCTGCGGCTTTCGCGGGATCTTCTTCGAGACGGCTCGGGCTGCTCTGACGGCTCCCAGGGGTGAGGGCGACAGGGACATCCGTTAGCACCTCCACCAGATGTCGCGTAGTGGTGACTGCAGTCCGGCGAAAAGGAAAACTACGAGGATGTCTTCGAAACGGAACTCTTTATTCGGGCTGACTTGCGCCCGCAAAGAACTGAATCACTCGGCGGTGGCGTAGCAACAAGCGTGCTCGGCGGTCGTCGAACAGAATGACCGCCGCTGTCGGCCGTGCTCTTTTTAAAGCTGATAGCGAACCTTCGAGATAAAGCTTTAGAAATTACTCCGTCCGGATGCGATCAATCGAGATAATTCTAGGCGCGTCTTGCGTAACAAACGAAGGGATAAAGCGGCGTGCCGGCAACCTTGAAGCATTTAATTATTTGAAATACTGCGGACCATGCATGGTCCTAGCAGGAGGGGCACATTCAAACATTTTTCAATACAAAAAATGACAAGCATATGCATAGAGAAAAAAAATAATAAGTCAGACAATCAATCAGAATTGAATATATAGACAGGCATCGCAACACAAAACAAACAAAACTCATGAAATAAAGAGATGACGTTCCAACTCTGCTACAAAATTGCTGGACAGAAAAATATGAGAAGGTAATGCATTCCATTCGGATACAGTTCTAGGGAAGTAACTATTTTTAAATGTGTTGGTGCGGGCGAAAATTGGTGCCAGTGAGTGCTCCTGCGTATGTCTGGTTCTTCTCGTACAATGAGATTTGACGCAATTAGGCAACTTCATTTTCATTTTTCCTTGCAGGCAGTGATGAAGCAAGATGAGGCGATTAACTTTCCTTCGGGATTCTAGGGTGTGAATGTTGTGTTGCTTCATAAGCGTAGATGGGGAATCGTGTCTTCAATATTTTCCAAATATAAACAAATAAACGCAAATAAACGCATGAACAAACATCAACAAACAAACGCTACAAAGATTCGCGGCAATACGCAATTAATTCGTGCAAAGAATACTTAAATTCTAGCAAATTGGCAGTCCGCGCCTTAGCATATTTGCAGCACACTTCAAGCTTCCGTTGAATAACCTAATGCTCGAAATCGTGTTTCGAGAAATCGCATTTTGGTGCTGGCAATGTAGTTAAAGGGTACTTCGTAAATACGCAATTAATCTGTCCAAGTATACTTAAATTCTAACAAATGGGCAGTCCGCGTGAACATATTTGTATTACACTTCAAGCTACCGTGCAAAAATCTAGGGCTCGAAATGACGTTTCAGAGAACAGTGAAAACTCTCTCTTTCCTGTAACTTCTTTTATGGTAACTTCTCCCTTTATGGTAACTTCTAGCAGGAGCGTAATCACCACTTGTTTACACTACGTGCGGAGGACATGATAGCATTATACCGGCATAGGCGCCTTGGGCATTTCCGGGCCCGAATATGCCAGCGAAAAGGACCACGACCAGCAAGGCCGACCGGCTCCCCTAGACGCCCGTGTATCTTTTGGTTGGCAGTTCGACTCCTGACCTATTCCTGACGCAAGCTTCGACTAGCAATCCAGTTCTAGATCGCCCCCTGAATGTAACGCGACCAGTAGGACACTTCTGGGATAATTTGGGGGCCCACAGTCTTTGCGCGAAAAACGCCTCACCGGGCAAGATAGTGTGTCGCTGTCGATGGGTATATACTATAAGGCAAGCCAAGTAGGGCGCTTGCGGATCATTTCTTGTTTAAGCGGCACTTTCTTTATGATTTGCCGTGTAGATATCTTTGCTGTTCCTGTTCCATCACGTGACCCTATGATCTTATGCACCTCTTGATTGATAACTACGCATGTACAACTTGTTCTGCAGTTGAAGCCTTAACCCGTCTCATTCTGTGAAGCCGACCCGTAGACCTTTTTTAAGCCGAAGGGAATATATTTTTAATGTATTAAATGTTTATTTTTAGCCTATTTCTAATGTATTTAATGTATATTTTTAGTCTATTTTTATTGTATTTAATGTATACTTTAGTATAGTTTTAATTCATTATAGTATGCTAAGCGGGCAAAAATGAACTATAAAATTTTAAACAACGTTCAAAATATTATTCCTAGTATACTTAAAAAGTATTGCAGTTTAAGCATAGGAACAAAAAAATGCGAAATAAATATGAAATTAATAGAATATGTTTGAAATGCATTTGAAGCTCATCCTCTTTTTCGCTAAGGTTAACACGGAAAACATTGGGCTTTGGTTAGTACTTGTCAACTACACGCTAAATTAAGCCCAGCCCTACTCTTGTGTAGCTTGGGTTCCATCTTTGCTTTATTAATAATGAACTACAATAGCGACAAGGATTTAGCCACTCGCAATCCCTTTCCTATGTTCACCTTCTTTCCACTATTTAACCCTTACCAGTTTATTTGTACTCTAATATCTTTGCATGTCGGTGTTACAATTAAGCTGTACTACTTCAAAATCGAACCCTGTTTTCGCTAGGAAGTCCCGCAATAGTACCCGACTCACCCTGTGATGACGTATGGAATGAGGGGGATTGATTTCACGCTTTCCGGTGCTTTGAAGGAGGGAAACAATATCTCCACAGAATGAAACCACCCCGGAATAAGCGGCTCATCATTCGGCATTCGAGGTACTTTTCGTTCTGAAAGATCAGCTGTGCCTTGTCTGCGTAATGTTTCTGTCTCCAATTCAATTTTGGCCCTCTCTAGCCTCACCTTTTCAATTTCTATGTAAGAAAGAGGGTTGGTGTTTGATGCCCCAGCAGCTAGCACCGACGAAGGCGAGAAAGAAGAAGGAAGGCGAAGCTGACGAATTTCGGGTTTGCGCTTCCGAACGACCGCCTGCTGCGCAGCACTGCTGGAACAAGGACTGTGGCCGTCCATACTAACTGTACTAATCACCACATTACACTTGGTGGAGGTGCTGCTTGTTCTCCCCCTGGATCTACGCCACGATGCCCAGGTTACCAGGCTCTATCACGACGTCCGACACCCCTGCCCAGCCTGCCCAGCCTGCCCAGCCTGTCATCTGTTCCGGTGCTGTCCGTGAGCGCGAACCTACGATCTTCAGCTACACTGACGTAGAAGATTGGCTGACCTCCTACAAACGCGTGAGCGCCTACAGCAAATGGGATCACGTCATTAAGCTCACGAACGTCATCTTCTACTTGACCGACGACGCCAACTTATGGTTCCGCATCCAAGAAGCAGATTTTACTACCTGGGCGGCTCTCAAAACCAGCCTGACTGACGTTTAGAACTTTTTGTTGGGCTAGATGGTGCATGTTGTAAGAAAAAGAACAGTAGCGCAATCAAGACGAACACAAGAGAGGACCACACAGGACTAGCGCTAAACTTCATCTAACTTTATTCACTAACAGCGCAGCAAATATAAGGAAAAACCAGGATACGTGCCGACAGATACCCGTTTCCACACCACACTATCTACTGAACCGTTCAAGATACGCCATCTCCGATTTGGACTTGCGAGTAGCATTACGAACAGTAAAAAGAATGCACTTACAGTGTTTTCTACTGCGAAGACGCATAAACCGTCAGTGCCTTTTAGATCTGTAGTTAGCGAGACGGACACTTGGCAGCTTAATCTAAGCAGATATCTGCAAAAACACCTCAATAATCTTCCTGTAGTTGATCCTTTTCATACCAAGTGTTCAAAAGATGTTATTAGTTTTCTAGAAGCAAATGATTCCATTGGGTATGTGTTTTCCGTCGATGTGGAAGATTTATTTTATTCTGTGCCCCACAGTGAGTTGTTTGCAGCTGTAAGAGAAGCTATAGAAGGGAGCGGTGCTGTTCAATTTCAGAACTCGTCAGGGGTTTCAATAGATAATTTTATGAAGATACTTGAGTTTTACCTTGGTGTGACGTTTGTCGCTTACGACAATAAATTTTATCGCCAAAGACAAGGGATCTGCATCGGATCCTGCGTAGCGCCTGTACTGACTAATATTTTTCTTACATCTATTGACCGCGCCCTTGAACTAAGTTTAACGGGGAAGGGGGTTCTGAAGGTTTTTAGGTATGTTGACGATTTCCTAGTAGTTTTTAAAAAGCAGAATGAATTGACGTACAGAGACGCCGTGAGCTCTGTGTTAAATACCTTTAAAGAAATGGGAGGGGGATTGAGGTTCACGCATGAGCTGCCCGTGGGGGGTTCCTTACACTTTTTAGACATCAACATCACTGTGGGTGAAGGTCATTCTTGTTGGCAATATGCACCGCGAGCACAGAAGGAGCTACTACCGTATGCTTCGGCCCAGTCAAAAACTGTGAAACGCGCCATTGCCAAGCTTTGCATGGAATCGGCTCTCATGAAATCGTGTTGTCATTCCATGCAAGCGAGCTATGACAAGCAGGTGGAAAGATTACGTTCGGCAGGATTTCCGGGCACAATCATCACAGCGGTTGCTGAAGCCCTGTTGAACAAGATGAAAGCCGTCAAGATGCAGCAGCCATGTTACAACAGGGAAGCGGCTGTGAAACCTGAAGTAGTGCCATATGTGCACAAGGTAGCCCACCACTTGAAAAAAGTGGCCAACAAACATGGCGTACCGGTTGTTTTCTCGGCCCCACGCAAGCTGTCAGAGCTCTGCGCGCGCATCGCGAGCAAAGACAAGAGTGGGTGCCGCATCAGACATGCAAAGAAATTCGTGAATTGCTGCATCGGGGTGGTGTACGAAATACCGCTGTCATGCGGGAAGGCCTATGTGGGCCAAACAGGGCGGTGCATTAATGAAAGGGCAGGTGAGCACGCCCGGTCAGTGAAAGACGTAAGTGGTGCACACCTTTCTCAGCACTGCGCTGAGTGTTATGAATGCCCTCGAGCGGCAGAACATTTGCCACAGGCAAGATGCAAGTACTGCAAAAAGTGCCAACCACGGTTTCATGAGATAAAGATTTTAGGTAAAAGCAAAGACACAAGGGCGAGGGAACTATTGGAAGCATATCATATAAGGAAGAGAGGTGTATCGTGTGTTAGCGATACGTCAGTGAACCTCTACAAATCGGAGATGGCGTATCTTGAACGGTTCAGTAGATAGTGTGGTGTGGAAACGGGTATCTGTCGGCACGTATCCTGGTTTTTCCTTATATTTGCTGCGCTGTTAGTGAATAAAGTTAGATGAAGTTTAGCGCTAGTCCTGTGTGGTCCTCTCTTGTGTTCGTCTTGATTGCGCTACTGTTCTTTTTCTTACTGACTGACGTCTTCGGCCGCCCCGCTGTCCGAAAACTTCCTGCCGAACAACGTTTGCGCAGTCGTGCCCAGCAGAATGGCGAGAATTTCACCAGCTATATCGAGGACGTCGTTGACTTGTGTAAGCGGCTCAATGCATCTATGAGCAAGGCTGACAAACTCCGACGCATTCTGAAAGGGATTGACGACGACGCATTTCAAATGTTGGTGTCTAAAGATCCTCAAACCGTTTCCGACGTCGTCTCTTTGTGTCAGAGCTACGACGAGCTCCGAAAACAGCGTCATGTCACCCGGCCTGTCATTTGCCCGGACAACAACCTTTCGAGCTTGGCGGTAGGTGGTTCTGCCCACGATCAGCCGACCCTTCTACAGTCCATCAAGCAGCTTGTATGAGAGGAGGTCGCCCGTCAATTATCGTTGGTTACCTGCCAACTCGCCCCAACGCCATCGCTACGCCTTCTGTTCAGCGTGTCATCCAGGAGCAGGTAGCTGAGGTCCTGCCGCCCACTAATCCACCACCTCTGGTCACTGCACCGTTGACATATGCTGAAGCAGTCATTCGGCCGCGACCTCAGCCGGTTGTTCCGACTTGTGCGCCACCTGTCACAGTGTACCCTCAGCAGCAGCTCGCCCCTGGACTGCCACGCACTCACCGTCCTTTGCCTCGCACCGGACCCCGACCTATGCATCCGTTGCACCCCAGATACCCGCCCCCTGCGGTCTCGCTGGTCATGTGGCCCACTGGTGCCGCACGCGCGGATCCGGTCCTCACGACTACGGGCGCTCGCCGACGTACGACGCTCCATTGCCCTCCGTCCCTGTGTGTTCTCCTCTGCCGCCTCAGAATTCCTCTCCGTCTCGCTCCGACTCCTACAACCGAAGCCATCGGTCGCCGTCTCCTCGACGCCGTTCGCTCTCTCTTAAGCGCCGCCGGTCCCCACCCCTTCAAGCGGAAAACTACGCGCCCCAGTTCCGGAGGCAAGAACGGCGCCGTCAACGACCGTCTCAAGCCCTATCACCGCTCCTATGAACGTTATTGAAGTGCTCGTTGAAGGTGTGTCTGTTGACGCGCTTATTGACACTGGTGCTGCCGTGTCTATCATTAGTCGTGGCCCAGTGGTTTGAGCGCCCGTCTCGGCTGTGGGAGGTGGTTGCTTCAATAGGCACCACCGGTCACCCACCGGCAAAAATGGGTACAAGCGTCCCCCGGCCTGGCGCTCGGCTTTCCTTAGGGGTGCACGTTTTAGGAGAAGTCATAAAAAGAAAGGGCCACAAGTTGCGCTTCTACCGCACAAGGCGGATTTAGGGTTGCTTGGCGGCGGAACTTATCTCTGATCCGTCAAGGCAACTTTGGTCTAAGAGCCATTTCCCAAGCATCTCACCCTAGAAGAGCCGAGTACCAGGCCAGGGGAAATCTTGTACCTATTAAAGAAACCGGTGGGTACCCGGCGGCACTGGGTATCGAACCCAGCACCTCCCGAATGCGAGGCGGATGCTCTACCACAAGGCGACCGCTTCGGTGGCTGCTGCTGATGCTGCTGATGACTCCTGCTGATGATGCGGTGGTGAGCCAGCGGAACAATGCGAGAGTTAAGCGTTATGTGAATAGAATTGCAGGACAGTGTCTGTACACCGTGGTGCTGAGGAAGTTTTCCCTGCGGAGGGGCTTTCTTTCTCCTCACGTAGAGTTGAAGGGCCGTTGCGCTAGGGCGTGCGCGCGCCCAGTGCCAGCGTTAGGGCTTAAATGGCAGACATGCCTCTGCTACTTGGACGATGTTCTCATCTTCTCCCAGAATTTTCCGTCTCATCCTCTCCGCCTGGTGAACGTTCTTCGCTGTCTCAGTGACCCTGGCCTGCAGCTGAACTTGAAAAAGTGTCGTTTTGGCGCTCGACAGCTCACTATCCTACGGCACGTCGTGTCCATGGATGGTGTACTCCCGGACCCTGTCAAGCTCCGCGCAGTTGCTGATTTCCCGAAGCCCACATCCCTGAATGAACTCAGAAGCTTTCTTGGCGGCCTTTGCTCCTACTTTCGCCGGTTCGTCAAGAATTTTGCTGCCATTATCGCCCGGCTGACACAAATTCTCGGTGGCAGCCACGACTTGTCTTCTTGGTCCGCTGCATGCGACGAAGGTTTTGCAACGCTGCGCCAGCTCCTCACCTCTCCTCCGATCTTGCGCCATTTGGACCCTTGCGCGCCTACAGAACTGCACACAGACGCCAGCGGCATTGATCTCGGTGCCGTTCTAGCTCAGAGGAAACCTGGTTTCAATGAGTGTGTCGTTGCATACGCCAGCCGTGCGCTCACAAAAGCGGAGACTAATTATTCCGTCACAGAAGAAGAATGTTTATTTATTTATTTATTTATTTATTTATTTACAGAAGACTGCTGGCTTTATTGCAAAGCCTTAAGCAGGAGTGGGTGTAAAATACACTTTGACAAAAAGAAAAACCTCCTTGAGGCACACGCAACTCAGCACACAATACCGAAAAAAAAAATGAACGACGGAAAGAAACAACATTACACAATATTAGACGAATCTCGCGTCAAAATGAGCACTGGGGGAAAGAAAAAAAAGGAAATGTTGAATGCTGCAAAATTGTTACAAATTCCTAAGCGACGCCGTAAACGACTCCACAGTAGAAGCCTCTACAATATTCGCTTTGAGGACATTCCATTCCCGCACAGTACGGGGGAAGAAAGAATTCTTGTATGTTTCAGTGTGGCATGAGTATTCCTTCACTTTTAAAGAATGGTAGGATCGTGTCGAACGACCCGGGACGAGCTCAATGTACTTGCTGCTGTTAATTCCTAATTTGTTGTGAACAATCATGAACATATATTTAAGCCTCTCGCGGTATCTCCTGAGCTGCAAAGACTCCAAATTTGCTTTCTCAAGTAGCATGGTAGGGGACGTCTGCCAGCTGTATGACTTACAAATAAATCGCACTGACTTTCTTTGAATACTTTCGAGTGTTTTAATGTTTTCTTTTGTATAAGGGTCCCACACAACAGAGGCGTATTCTAAAACAGGTCGGATAAAAGTTTTGTAAGCTAGTAACCTAATTTCCGGCGTGGAGTACCGGAGAGATCTTAAAAAGCCAAGTTTTTTCATAGCTTTATTTTTAATATTAGAAATGTGTTTGTTCCACCGTAGGTCAGAGCTAATCGTTAATCCCAAGTACTTCTAGCTGTCCACGGTAGACAGGGGATGGTTATTAATAGTATAGGCAAAACTTAATGGCTGCTTCTTCCGCGTGATAGACATTGAAACTGTTTTTTTAGTATTAATACTCATCTGCCACGTTAAGCACCAATCATGAATTTTAGCCAAGGCGTCATTAAGAAAAAGCTGGTCAGCAGGAGTTCGTATTTCATGATATAATACACAATCGTCGGCAAACAGCTTGATTTTGACAGGAATTTCTTTAACAATGTCGTTTATAAAAATTAAAAAGAACAATGGCCCAAGTACTGAGCCTTGTGGGATACCGGAGCTTACTAAAGCTGGGCTCGAACATGCATTGCCGATTGATATGTACTGAGATCGAGACGATAGATATGCCTGTACCCACGCCAACAGTAGATCGTTTTTCAAGATAGTCTTTAGCTTTAGCAAGAACTTTCTGTGTGAGACGCGGTCAAATGCTTTTTCAAAATCTAAAAAAATGACATCAATTTGACACCGGTTATCAATGGCTGCGGCAAAATCCTGAATCGTCTCCAGAAGTTGGGTCACTGTAGAGAAGCCTTTGCGAAAACCGTGTTGCCGATCGTCAATTACGTGATTGGTTTCCAGGAAGGCGGATATATGCCCAAAAAGTATATGTTCAAGTATTTTTGAAGAAGTACACAATAAAGATATTGGCCTATATGAGCTAAGTAGAGATGAATTTTCAGTTTTGGGAATGGGAATAATTTTGCCGTGCTTCCAGTCCTCCGGGAGTTCTGCACTTAACAGAGACCTCTTAAATATGAGCGTTAAGTACTTAGAACACCATTCGGCATATCTCACAAGAAACGTATTTGGTATGTCATCAATTCCCGGCGTCTTTTTTGCGTCACAACTGAGAAGCAGAGAGAAAACACCTTCTTCAGTTATAGAAACATCAGTAATAGGCGGACAATCTGAGTTAAAGTGGGGCTTTCTGCCATCATCGTGCGTAAACACAGTACAAAAGAAACGGTTGAAAGACGAAGCAATCTGTGTCGCATCAGTAATCAGTTCGCCGTCAACGACGACGCTGTACACAGGTTTCTTTTTCTTTGATAACTGCCGCCAGAACTTTGCAGGGGACGAAACAAGAAAGTTTTTCATGGATACACTAAAGTGATACTCTTTTGCTTTTTTGATACTTTGTTTTAAGTTCAAGCGCATATCAGATAGTTAAGCTGCATCAACTGCCGACTGGCTTCGTCGAAGTTTTTTGCGAACTCTCTTAATCTTTCGTCCCATGCGTACAAGTTCCCTCGTCATCCAAGGGCTGCTGGCGCGTAGGGTAATTACCCGGGTAGGCACAAAACGTGAAATACAATTCAGAGCAAGGTTCTTAAAGAAAACCCAGAGATTTTCTACTGAGCAGTCGCAGGATTCGTAAAGAACCACAAAATCTGAGAATGAAATATCAAGTAAGTCTAAGACTGCAACATCATCAGCACGCGAGAAGTTTGGCACAACACGTACCTCTTTCTTTTTATTTTTGGGATGAAGTAATGGAATGTTTAAAGATACCATAACATGGTCTGATATGCCTTCGAAATACTGAAGCAGAGGACCGCGACGAAAGACACCGTTACTAACGAAAAAAAGATCAAGAATGGATTTCTTATCGTTTTGTATACGCGTTGCTTGCTTTACTAATTGAGTTAAATCGTGATCAAGTACGATGTCTACCAGAAGTTCGGCTGATGTGCAGAGCGGCTCTGGAAACTGCTTGTCCCAATTGACGAGCGGCACGTTAAAGTCTCCAGCCAGCAGTACATTACTTGATTGTGATTTCGTAGTATATAAGAATTCATTGAGTTTCTCAAAGAAAACACCGTCACTTCGTGGCGGGCGGTAAAACGCGCCGATAACAAGACTAAGTTCATTTAGAATTAGTTTACAAATGACGCATTCAATTCCTTGTACGTCAGGTTGCCTGATTACTTGGAAAGATTCTTGAAAAATAATTGCAACACCACCACCGCGAGAAGTCCTGTCTTTGCGCATAATTCTGTATCCTGGTGGTGTAATTTCTTCGTCCGAGATATCGGAGTGCAGCCAGGTTTCGGTGATTATAATGATATGCGGTTTATGCGCCACTGCTATACTTTCCAAATCCTCAGACTTGTTCACAATGCTCCGGGCGTTAAACTGAATACATTTTAGCGATTTAGTTTGACTGTTCTCGATTCATTGGTCACTTTGTTTTCGATTCCGGCTGCCATGTTCTAGGACTCTTTCTTTGCTAGTGTCATCCCAAACAAACAGATCGTCACCAATTTTTATCTTGTTGTAGATTAGCTTAACCTTCTGACCGGCTTTTCGAATCTCTGCGGTGCTTTCCCAGAGATTCTTCCGTATCTGTCGCGTGGTATACGAAAAGTCTTCTGAAATAGAGTAGTCGGTGTCTTTTAGTTTCGAGCAGTTTTTCATTATGTTAACTTTCTCACGATGATCCATCAGCTTGATAATAACAGGTCGATGCTTGTTAGGTTGCTTGCGACCGATTCTATGAATTCTCTCGGCTGAAACAACTTTCGTGTCCATTTTGTCACAGAACACGCCTTTCAACACACTCTGTGACAGTTCTTCGTAAGTTTCATTCAGTTTTTCAGGAATTCCAAACACGATTACATTATTTCGCCTGCCCCGGTCTTCCAGGTCGACAAGCTTCCTTTCTAAGCCTGCAACTCGTGATTCTAGTTCCCGGCTTAAATCTCTGAATTCATTTATAGCTGATGTGAATTATTCCACTTTGTGCAATTTGGCCTCAATTTCGCCCAGTCTCCGCTGAATATCTTTCTGGCCTTCAAGGAGCTGGGTCAATAGCTGTTCAGTGGGTGGCCCAGGGTTGGACTCAACGTCGCCACACAGCATAAGAAGAGACAGTACGAAGTCACGACCAATAAAATAAACTTCAAGCACTCTACGTGGGCATGTCAGCTGGATAAGGCACACATTATTGGATCTGATTGTAGAAACATTGCTACTAACCTGCATGAAAAACAGGAATGGATTTGACATGGTGTCGACTGCACGCCAGCTGACATGCCCACTGAAGAAGGACGATGGCAGGAGGGCTTTTATATCGCGGTTCGTCGATGACGTCGATGAGGTTGCACGTGGCGATCCCCAGCAGTCGCTCAGATTCGGAAATTCCTTTTCTTTTGCGCAGTCTCCGTGCTGGCGTAGGCGTTCAGCGAGGATGAATTCCGTGTTCACAGCGCCGGCTTCCGCAGTCGAGGCGATTAGGGCAAACTGCATGAAAAACAGGAATGGATTTGACATGGTGTCGACTGGACGCCAGCTGACATGCCCACTGAAGAAGGACGATGGCAGGAGGGCTTTTATATCGCGGTTCGTCGATGACGTCGATGAGGTTGCACGTGGCGATCCCCAGCAGTCGCTCAGATTCGGAAATTCTTTTTCTTTTGCGCAGTCTCCGTGCTGGCGTAGGCGTTCAGCGAGGATGAATTCCGTGTTCACAGCGCCGGCTTCCGCAGTCGAGGCGATTAGGGCAAACTGCATGAAAAACAGGAATGGATTTGACATGGTGTCGACTGGACGCCAGCTGACATGCCCACTGAAGAAGGACGATGGCAGGAGGGCTTTTATATCGCGGTTCGTCGATGACGTCGATGAGGTTGCACGTGGCGATCCCCAGCAGTCGCTCAGATTCGGAAATTCTTTTTCTTTTGCGCAGTCTCCGTGCTGGCGTAGGCGTTCAGCGAGGATGAATTCCGTGTTCACAGCGCCGGCTTCCGCAGTCGAGGCGATTAGGGCAAACTGCATGAAAAACAGGAATGGATTTGACATGGTGTCGACTGGACGCCAGCTGACATGCCCACTCATTGGCGATAATTTTAGCGATCACAAAATTTCGCCCTTACTTATATGGGCGCCCGTTCGATGTCATTACAGATCACCATGCCCTTTGCTGGCTGTCGACACTCAAAGATCCGTCTGGACGCCTGGCTCGTTGGGCTCTCCGTTTACAAGATTACGACGTTCGGGTCATCTATCGTTCCGGTCGTAAACACTCCGATGCCGACGCTCTCTCGCGCTCCCCTGTGACCTCTCATCCTGACCCACCATCTATTACCAGCTTCACACCTTTTTTTCACACTACTTATATGGCTTCTGAGCAGCGCAAGGATCATTGGATTACTTGTCTTCTGCATTTCTTAGCCAACCGCTCAGCGCGCCTCCCTTCTAGAGCACTCCGACGTCAAGCTCATCACTTTGTCTTGCGTGACCAGCTGCTGTACCGTCGGAACTACCTCCCCGATGGTCGCAAATGGCTGCTCGTGATTCCAAGGCATCTCGGCTCCGCCATTTGTGCTAGTTATCACGACGACCCGCAATGTGCTCATGCCGGTCTGCTGAAAATTTTTACTCGCCTGCGCCTTCGGTATTATTGGCGGGATGTGTACCGTGTTGTCCGCCAGTACATACGCTCTTCCCTGGAATGTCAGCGTGGCAAGAACCCACCACCGCACTCACATGCTCCTCTGCAACCGTTGCCGTGTCCAGCCCGGCCATGCGACCGTGTTGGAATTGAACTTTATGGCCCTCTTCGCAGCACTGCCGCAGGGCACCGCTGGATTATCGTCGCCATTGATCATCTCACTCGCTAAGCGGAAACTGCCCCGTTACCAGCTGCGACGGCCTCTGACGTGGCCGGCTTCATACTCCAGAACATCATTCTTCGTCACGGTGTGCCTCAGGAATTACTCAGCGATCGGGGTCGCGTCTTCTTGTCCGGCGTCGTGGAAGCCCTTCTTCGGGAGTGTCATATCGTTCATCGCACGACGTCTTCGTACTATCCGCAGACGAACGGCATGACCGAGCGCTTTAACCGGACCCTCGGCGACGTGATGGCCAAGTACATTTCTGCCGACCACTTCGACTGAGACAGCGTCCTTCCTTTCGTTACCTACTCTTACAACTCTGCAACCCAAGCCACTACTGGTTCTTCCCCGTATTTTCTTCTCTACGGACGCGAGCCTTCCTCCATCATGAACACCATACTTCCTTACCGCCCGGATCCATCCGAATTTACAACCGTCTCTCAGGCCGCTGCGCATGCCGAAGAATGCCGTCAACTCGCCCGTTCTTTTACTTCACACGACCAGCACCGTCAGAAAAGCTCCCACACCGCTTCTCCCGGTCTGCCACCGCCCTATCTTCCTCAATCCTTGGTTTGGCTTTGGGTGCCCTCCTCCATCCCAGGACAGTCTACAAAACTGCTGAGCTGCAGGGCCCCTATCGCGTTGTTTAGCAGACATCCCCAGTTAACTATCTCGTGGAGCCCATCACGCCTTCGTCTGATCATCGCGGCCGCTGCCGTGAAATTGTGCACTTAGACCGCCTCAAGCCCTACTACGACCCAGCTATCGTCTCGTGCCCTTAGGCCGCCAGGCTGGCGCCTTTTCACCCAGGGGGGGGGGGGGGGGGGGGACTGTAAGAAAGAGAGTTGGGGTTTGATGCCCCAGCAGCTCGCGCCGACGAAGGCGAGAAAGAAGAAAGAAGGCCAAGCTGACGAAGTTCTGGTTTGCGCTTCCGAACGCCGGTCTGCTGCGCAGCACCCCTGGAACAAGGACTGTGGCCGTCCATACTAACTGTGCTAGTACCCACATTACATTTAGTTCAATTTGCATTTTTGGGTCCGAGTTGGCCATTTTTTGCTAGCCACGCTCATTCCTCCAGTCGTGCAACTATCCATCTCTGGCGACAGTAGTTTCCCCTTTTTTTCCTCGTAAGCATAAAGAAACAAAAGCTGAGAGCAGTGCTATTCGCACACCGTTTTTCTTTCACCGCCTTCTCTTCAAAGATCGTCAATCAGGCCGAGTTCACAGTTCCCTCGCAATGAACTTCACGCTGACACGCCAACAGTCCTGCTACGTAACGACGCCACACTCTGAAGACCCCTTCAATATATGTCCGTCCTCCTTTCCTCTTTTGGTGTCTGTGATTCCTCTCCGCACCTACACCTACAACCCGCCGCGGTGGCTCAGTGGTTACGGTGCTCGGCTGCTGACCCGAAAGACGCGGGTTAGATCCCGGCCGCGGCGGCCCGAATTTCGATGATGCCGAAATTCTAGATGTCCGTGTGCTGTGCGATGTCAGTGCAGAATAAAGAACCCCAGGAGGTCGAAATTTTCGGACCCCTTCACTACGGCGTCCCTCATAGCCTGAGTTGCTTCGGGACGTTAAACCCCAATAAACCAAACCAAATTAAACCGATCTCACCTCCTGGTGTAGAAGCTGCAATGACCGGTGATGATCGTTGAAGATCCGTCTGCTGTCTATTGTGCCGTCGTTCTTCTTTCTTGATGTCCGGTTTTCCACTCCTCTTCGCCACCCAAGGGCAAACGCTCCTTGTGAGGGGACCAGCTCGACGTCTTCTGAACCTGCGTTGCCTCTGTCTTCCTCGTTCCTTTCGCAAAGCAGTGGTCCCTTGTCTTGAATCCTGTCGGCTAAACCAGTCGCGAATTTTTCACTCTCTCGTCGATGTTCACCTGGTGTTGACGTGGAGTGGTCGAGGGCGAGTCACGTGAGTGATCCTGGGGACGTACTTCGCGACGGGAGAGTTCAGACATGTGTGCAGTTCTTCGGGTAGTGAGGCACTTGGAAGGCTTCCAACAAGAAATTATTTATTACAATATATATGCACAACTGTTTACATATGCCGAAAGACTTCGGCCTCTCCGCTTTAACTAAAAAAATAATACCCAAACCTTCCACGACTCCGGACCACCACTGGCCACCACGCGGCCAACCCTTCCGGCCGCCGCTCAAGTAACTCGCGTCTCCAGCTCCACGCTCGGCCCCAGGACCACCAGCGGCCGAACACACCCAACCTCCGGCGCTCTCCTACGCGCGCACCCATCTCGTCGCATTCCCGCCAGGACTCCGTCCTCAGGTAATAGACAATCCTCCCACCAAAACTTATTCTTTAACTAATACATGACTTTTTCGCCATCGTTTAGACCTAATATACGAGGTCTGTTAGAAAAGTAGCCGACCTTTGGCGGAAGAAAAAAAACTGGCATAACTGGAGCGTTGGAAACCTAATCACCTTCAAAGTAGTCGGTTTGGGACTACACACACTTCTCCCAGCGGTGCTGCTATTGTTGGAAGTATTCCGTAAATGCCCTTTTCGGAATAGAGTTTAGCTCAGCTGTCGCTGCAGCCATAATGTCCTCTCTTGTCTGAAATCGCGCTCTTTTCAATGACCTCTTGATTTTGGGAAACAGCCAGAAGCCGCAGGGGGCCATATACACAACACTTCTCTGTTTTTATGTATGCTGACGACACTGCTCTTCTATGTGCTCATGAATCTACAACGGATCTTATTAGCACCGCAAACCGAGAATTGGAAACTTTGTGTAGCTGGTTTATTTCAAATAAACTTGTTGTAAATGTTAATAAGACAAAATGCATAATATTTAGGGGCTCCAGAAAAACAATACATGAAAACCTGCCTTCCGTGCAATGGCTGGGAACACCTATTGCACTTGTCAATAACATCACTTATCTTGGAATAATTCTAGATGAGAACCTGCACTGGAAGCCATACATTCAGGCGCTTTGTAAAAAGTTAGCTGCAGCATGCTTTGCACTCTACAAATGCCGAGATTATTTTGGTAATGACATACTCAGAACTATTTATTTCTCAATTTTTCAAAGCCAGTTATCATATTGCATTGAATCATGGGGCCACACCTACCAATCTTATTTGGAACCACTTAGGGTCTTGCAAAAAAGGGCAATTCGATTCATTTCACATTCAGGATACAACGCCCACACTGCTCCTCTTTTTAAACAGATGGATATACTGCCACTACAATCATTACTTGAATACAGGACTGTCTTGACAATACACACATGCCTTACAGACAATTACCCGTTACACTCATCGCTATTCTGTATCCCACCACTATGCACTCGCAACGCCACTCATAGAAATTTCCTTCTTCCGAAAACAAAAAATGTCTATGGAGAAAGAAGGATGGCCCATGTTGGTATTAAGCTGTGGAACAAGCTTCCAAGTGAACTCAAACATTGTAAAACTTTTCCTGTGTCACTGAAGAAATATTATAAACAATGAGTGAAGCCACCGCTTTTTTTCTTTTCATGCATCTTTGTGTGTTTGTATCTGTTTGTAAAAGAGGCTTGGTGCTCTGAATATTGTTGCTCTATGTACCCATTTATGTCTTTCTAATTTCATGAGCTTTTATATGAATGTAATTAATTTTTGTTATGCCTGCAATTTTCTTTGAAACTGAATTGCATGGATCCCAACTAGCTTCCAGCTAGGGATCCAGATGTTTTAACAAGCATGCCTTGTATGAATGTTGAGAAATAAAAATTGAATCAATCAATCAATCAATATCAGGAGAGCAAGGAGTCTGTTGAACTTCAGAAGTCTGGTTTTTCGCCAAAAAGTCCGAATCAAGTGCGAGGAATGTGCTGGGGCATGGTCGTGATGGATGCGCCAATATCCTGTTGACCTCAACTCCGGTCTCTTGCGCCACACAGCACCATGTAGGCGACGGAGGACATCCCTGTAGTACTCTTTGGTCATTGTTTGATCCTGTAGAGTGCGTACTCGTGGTGTGCCACACAGGAGTAGTCAAAGAAAGCAGTCAACATCACTGTGACATTGCTGCGCTCTTGGCAGGCCTTCTTTGGTCTTGGCGACGTGGAATGCTTCTACTACGACGACTGGGATTTGGTTTCCGGGTGTCACAAAATTCGGCGCATTTTTGAAGCAAACAAAGAAAAACAGCGCCGCGCGGACGCGTCTCGCCGGCGCGAGACGAACGGGGGAGGAGGAAACCCCTGCGGAGCGCCTAGCCTGTGTGCGTGTGCTCCCTCTCCCCTCCACCACCGCTCACCGACACGGCGTGCACCGAGGGAATGAGTCATCCACGCCGAAGATTTCTCTCGAACATGCGAGTCGGTTCTACTGCTGACCGGGGGAAAAGGGCGTAGCCTTACGTGCACTAAGACACGTCCCCCTCGCCCGTCGGCGGCGGCGCCACGACAGAACTAGCCAGAACCTTCGCGAAACATCTCCTGACTTTAACCAATGAGGACGAGCGGCCGGAGAGAGAAAGAAAGGGAAACTACACTGGAGATGCTGCGTGTATGTGCGCGCCTACTTTGGCGCGTAGAACAAACAGACGTGAGAGCGAGCCTATAAAAGAAGGACGTTAACCGCTGTCAAGCAGTCCGAACCGCCGTCTAAGCTTCGTCGAAGCGCGCCCGTTGGACTCCCGGGGAAAACACCACTCGGCCAGCATCGGACCAACGAGGCAACGTTCGCCAGCCTGCGGGACGGCATCGTCGTGGAACTCTGGTCGTCGGACTGCCGCAGTGCCCGGTGAACAAATTGTGTTTTGTTTGTTTACCTCTCTCTCGTGTTATGAGAAAGAAGCCAACAGCCACAGAAACCAACGGACACAGGGGATTTTTTTTTTTTTGTGGTGTTGACCAATTTAGAATAATACTGAATATGTTACCGCTTAAAGCTAATTGATAAGAAAAGCAGAAGAAAAAACAACCACTGCCGCCGGTGGGATCCGAACCCACGACCTCCGAATTTCGCGTCCGGTGCTCTACCAGAGGTAGAGCACCGGACGCGAAATTCGGTGGTCGTGGGTTCGGATCCCACCGGCGGCAGTGGTTGTTGGTAGAGCACCGGACGCGAAATTCGGAGGTCGTGGGTTCGGATCCCACCGGCGGCAGTGGTTGTTTTTTCTTCTGCTTTTCTTATCAATTAGCTTTAAGCGGTAACATATTCAGTATTATTCTAAATTGGTCAACACCACAAAAAAAAAAAATCCCCTGTGTCCGTTGGTTTCTGTGGCTGTTGGCTTCTTTCTCATATTTATAACGAGCCCCTCATTTCCCTCCCCTTGTTTGCTTAATTGCTTAGCGAGGGTCTCGGTTCTGGCAGCCATGATGCCATAGGAAGCGTAAGAGGGTTCTCACACAGCTTCCACTCTCGCCGTTAGATGACGTTCTACGTCACACCAGCGGTACCTCAGGACGTGCTACGTCCGCCGCTTACGAACGCGGGTGGCGCTGATGAACACTCTCAAGATAGGTTATTTGTAAACATAAATACCCCCGAAAGCAGAAGACTTGACAGCCGTCGCCGTAGCTCAGAGGTAGAGCACCGGACGCGAAATTCGGAGGTCGTGGGTTCGGATCCCACCGGCGGCAGTGGTTGTTTTTTCTTCTGCTTTTCTTATCAATTAGCTTTAAGCGGTAACATATTCAGTATTATTCTAAATTGGTCAACACCACAAAAAAAAAAAAAAAAATCCCCTGTGTCCGTTGGTTTCTGTGGCTGTTGGCTTCTTTCTCATATTTATAACGAGCCCCTCATTTCCCTCCCCCTCTCTCGTGTTAGTGCACTTTAGGTGCAATATTGTCTTTGTACTGTAGTCTCTCTCTCGAGTTTAACTTTGCACGAGTTGCACTTTTCTGTTAATCACTTTGTATGTGTCTGTACTAGTGATTGTGTAATCCTCTTTATCGTCCCATCGCTGTATAAACCTTGTTTTGTTTTGTGCACCTTTGGCTCCGACCCATTCTCTGGCTTGCGACCAGCGAAGGCTGGGCACCGAACGCCCAAAAAACCTGTTGTCACTTGGTAGCTGGTCTCCGCTGAGCTTGCCACGCTGAGTCGAGGCCATCTCCTTTGAGTCCGAGACCGCTACCCCCACACGCTCTAAGGGTGTCTGGGAGCTTCCCACGTAAAAGTGCGCGAAGTGTGGGGGACACCAGGTCGTACCCGCACACCCAAGACTCGTCGCCATTGATTACGGTGTTGATGAAGTCGGGGTCACTGTTTGTGGAA
Organism: Amblyomma mixtum; assembly: GCF_055824585.1. Lineage (NCBI taxonomy): Eukaryota > Metazoa > Arthropoda > Arachnida > Ixodida > Ixodidae > Amblyomma > Amblyomma mixtum. Next base: position 4,027,131 of record NC_143021.1, on the reverse strand, counting down.
TTCAGCATGTTCTGTGAGACTTCAACACGAAGCTGCATAAGTTGTTTTTGGTCCACCGTGAGCAGCTTCGGAGCGAATTTCACCGCAACTCTCTCCATGACCAAATCTTCGGTGATTATGGAATGTGCAGAAAAATTGCTGATGTCCACCTCTCCCGCAGTTTCTCGGAGAGTCACACGACGGTCCCGCATCACCACAGAGTTCATTTCGGCAATGACCTGGTCATTTCGGCATGTTGATGGCCGATCGGAGCGTGGCTCGCTCTCCACCGATGTGCGGCCGTCTTTAAACCAATTGTACCACTTTTTAATTTGTGTGCTTCTCATAGCATCTTCACTGACAGCCGTACTGAATATTCCGAACGGTTTCCACTTGGCTGTCGTTCAGTTTCTGGCAACATTTGATGCAGTAACGTTGCTCCTGTCGCTCCTCCATTTTCCTTGGAATAAAAAACCGACGAGAGCACTGCGCACTGCCTCACCCAAACGCTGCGACCCAGCGACTGACGCTATCGGCGGGCGGGAAAAAATTCGTGCATGCGCACGAATGTTCAAGGTCGGCTGATGCAAGCGCGCTTGTTTCATATCTATCAGGTGTTCGAAAAAAAAAATAAAGTCGGATACTTTTCTAACAATCCACGTATGTCACAACGCAAAAGACAAGTACACAATATGAAACACACGCCTCGCTGTAAGCCGCCGTGGCTAAGTAGAGGATACTACAGCGAGAAGAAACCAACGGAATTTAAAGCACACGCCCCACTGTTAGCTGCTCTGGTTAGCGAGCAAGAACGAAAACAAGCACAGCGCCAGTCCACCCGAGCCACCCTGGCGTCGTCTCGTGTTTCGAACCTACTTCCGAAAAAAAATCATTCCTCACCCCCTTAGGCCGAGAAACACGACCCTCGCACGCGGTGCCGTTTCCAGTCTTTCCCCTTTTGTCGGCGCATTCTCCTCCTCCCCCTCGGCGGCACTCTCACACTCTTTACCACAACGTACGCTAGTTGCATCGTGACAAGGCCCAACAATGACTGCATATTAAATCGAAACGGGGTGGCCTACTACTTGCTTTAGGTCACTTCTAAATGCAATGTCCAGAAATACCTGCAGCAATAGACAACAACTTAGTGAAGATACAAATAACAAACGGCTGAGGGGACAGCCCTGACACACCGAACGCGAAACGTTAATGGGGCCCCTGAACTCTTGTTAACTATCATTCTCGTCGTGCAGCTTCGATGCGCCAAGGCTACACCCTCACGAATAACATTACCAACTGGACTCAAAGTGGAAAAAAAATCGTTGTCCAATCAATGTGCAGAAAGGCCACGCAGCCATTATTGTCGAGTGCAAAATGCTGGGCTAGTTAGTTCATATTAAGGCGGAAGCCTTTAATGCCTCATCATTGTAAGCAGGAGTTGTCGACAGAAAATGTCACGCTTTTCAATTGGTCGAAATGCTCGTGACGTCACAGTGCGCGAATTTCAAATGGGGCCAATTGTACTTTGGCTAGTACCCATGCAACCAATCAAAGGGATCGTATAGTGATGCTCCAACTAAGTTGGACTGAGTTTAGTTAATTGCTTAATTAATCAATTAGCCTAATTAAGATAGAGGAGAATGAAGAGGTCAGAAGAAACAGGAAAAAAAAAAAGACGCGCGCCGCAGCGACAACAGCGTCCGCGGAAGAAGACGCTGCTGAAAAAAACGATTAGAAAAAATTTATTTACATATGTACACATGCCAAGGTTACAAGATACATTCACATTTACAAAAACACATGACATTAAGTATGTAAGGTAAGCCAATTAAAGAGGTACCATAAACATTTCTAAGTAACTAACAGGAATGGGCAATGTAAAATAGGAATGCATATATACCGATTGACAGAAGAGCGAAAAGTCGATAATTAGACATTGAAACATTGAAAAGTTGACCTTAGCGCCAGTTTGGCCTAAAAACCAAGACAAGACGACCGTTATTAACAGAAATAAATTGGCATGACCATTGTCGGAGAAACTCTTCCTCACCCAAGAAAAAGAGTTCCTCGGACAAAAAACTGATTAGCTCCCGTCGGAGACGGCCGAGAATTGGCCACACAGCGCGGCGTCGAAAGCCACTAGCGACCGCGGCGCATCGACTGCGCCATAAACTAAAAAGACCTGCAACTATTAACAGGCGAGCAAAACGGCCGCTGGGGAAGCGGCCGCGGGAGACGAAGCACGAAATGCCCTGCCCACGAAATCCCGCATGAACCGCGCGCCAAAAGACACGCGCTACAACACAGGTGACTGTAGCGTGGCGATTAGATTCCGGGAGCGGGCAATTCGGACAGGTACTGGAGCGTAAAACACCCCATCGCTCTAACCGATCACAAGTAGGGAGCACTGCCCAGCCAAGTTTCCAGACAAAGTCGCGTAGATGGTCTGGGAGAGGTGTCGACGCTAAGCGCGCCCACTGAACGCGGCGAATAAGTGAGCGGCGAGCCGCCGGCACAACAGGCAACAATAGCGAGCCCATAATGTCCACCACATGGTCTGCGACGATGTTGACATCAGGTGCTACTGCTGTTACATGCCTGTAAAAGGCCACTGACGAGGCATAGAAAGCGGAAGGTTGCTCTGACTGAGGTCCATGATTAACAGGGGCCGCGGGATCCAAAAAGCGCAAAGAAGGGCCCAAAAAGTACCGAGTCAGGGTTCGCGCCGGAGACGCGTTTCCTAGCAGGATACGCAAAATACCCTTTAAAGCTAACAGCGAGGACGTAACAGACAAATTTGGAAAGGCAAAACCTCCTCTCTCCCGTGGTTGTCCAAGAACAGCACGAGCCACAAGCTCGGTACCGCCTGACCAAAAAAAAGAAAAAACTGTAGTCTGCACCCGCCTTATGACACGGAGGGGTGGTTTAACAGTATAGCAAAGGTACCAGAAGGCACCGAGAATGACTGACTGAACCAGGTAGCGCCTCTCAAGCAGAGGCAGGTCGAATGTCTGCGCCCTTCGCACACGAGCTGTAATGTCGTTGACGACCGAAGACCACACACCATCCCATATTCCAGCACAGTCGTAGGTCACACCTAAAATGCGCATCTGCGCGCACCACTGCAAAGGTATTGCAGATGAAATACGAGTCTGGGTAGACCCCACAAAAAAGTAACAACTCTTCGAGTAATTAAGAGCAGCTCCAGACAAGGAGGCGTACTCACGAAAAACATTTAGAGTTTCAAGCAAGCTGCGTTCATCAGCTAAGTACAGAGTGATGTCATCTGCATAAGCAGTGACGCGTACCGCTTCGCTCCCTGGCAAAGCCAGACCTCTAATAAGGGAGTGGCGATTCACTGCCAAGAGGAAAGGCTCTAATGCTAAGACAAACAAAAGGGGGGAGAGCGGACAACCTTGACGGACGCCACGGCGAACATCAAACGCGGTACTTTCCCGGCCATCGAGGAACAGAGTGCTTGAAATATCTCTGTACATCTCTTTAATGAGAAGCACGAAAGAAGCTGGGAAACCGAAAGCATCCAGCGTCCCGTAAATATACTCGTGCTCTAAAAAGTCGAACGCCTTCTCTTGATCAAGGGAAACAAGAAGACCCTGTGCGCGCCGCCGTAAAGTATACGTTAGGATGTCTCGCGTTACAGAAGATAAACTATGTATTTCACGGCCTGGGATGGAGCAAACCTGGTGGCAGGAAATAAGCAACGGGAGGAGAGACCGCAGACGACGAACGAGTAATTTTGCTAGTACTTTGTAATCTGAATTTAGTAGGGTGATAGGGCGCCAATCTGCCGGACATGTCGAGAAAGGAGACTTTTTGGGAATTAGGACAATGCGGCCTCTTTTGAATGATTCAGGGAAAACTTGCTGAGTGAAGCATAATTTTAGCACTTCCGAGAAAATGGGGCCTACAATATCCCAGAATTGTAAATAGAACTCCACAGGAAGGCCGTCTGGTCCAGGTGCTGAGCCTCGTTTCATGGAGTCCAACGCCTCCTTGATTTCCCTTGTTGTTGGCAGAGCCATAAGGCCGTCATGGAGTTCAGTGGAAACCTGAGGCAAGCCTGCTAAAAATGGGTTTGCGGAAACTACATTGCGATCAAGTAGAAGGAGCGACTGAGCAATACTCCTGAAATGGTTATAAAACGCACTGAAGTTCCTGCCACCTGGTTGGGACATAGACCCTGCGGTAGGTGTAAAGGCAGGGGCACCTTGAGGGGTCAACAGCTCTTGACGCGCAAAGCGAAGTACCTCGGGATGAGCAGTTGGACTGCGTCGACAACGCCATGCAGAAGCTGTCAAAGAGGAGGCACGTAAAAGGCGCTGTAGGCGCTCCGAAAGCTCCTCTTTCCATGCGCACATAAGCGACGAAGGCGACGGGGTGCGTTGAGCAATACGCAACTTCGCCGTCACCACGCGCACCTCATCTGACACGCGAGCCCTAAGGGCTCGACCAGATGCGGCGCAATGGTGACGCCACTGCTCCTTCAGACGGTCCCAGTCACCAGGTACGGCCCCAACAACCGAAAAACGCAAGACGCGCGTGAGCCCCTCTTTAGTGCTGGCGTCGTGAAGGATGCGTGCATCCAACCTCCATGGTCTCTGAGGAGATCCTGCAGCCGCCGGAACCGCGAGCGATAGAAGAAAAGGGCGGTGGTCTGATATGTGCACCGGCGAGGATGGTAGCATCATTACATTGGCTGCACACACTGTCCGCGAAAGGCTCGTCGGAACATACGCCCTGTCTAACCGACTCGCCGATAACCCGCGACGCCAAGTCCACACAAAGACGTTGCCATAGAGGAGCTCATAAGCGTCCGTGAGCATAAAATGGCTGACTAGGCGGCGCAACTCGCGCGCATTCCAGCCTGGCCTACCCCTACCAGGGCCTTGCACATCGGCGACCGTATCGAGCACGCAGTTGAAATCGCCCAACATCACAACATTACGCCCTCCAAGAAAATACACATCTAAATCTTTAAAGAATGCGTTTACCAAATTAGAATGAGCAGGCGCATAAATGCAAAGAATTCTCAGCTGAAGTGCGTTAAACGTGCAGTCGAACGCCAGCACGCGTCCAAGCGCATCGTAGATAACATGATGATCTCGCAAGAGTGAGCGGTTCAAAACGAGAACGCCAACGCCGCTAGAACGCGTGCTGGCGTACGAAAAGAAGGCATCGACGCCAAACCTACTCTTGAATTTCAACACGTCACTGAGGCGAAAAAAATTGGTTTCCTGCAGACAGACAATATCGCAACCCGAGGAACGAGCGAATGCGACCACCGCTGCCTGCTTCAAAACACTGCGGAACCCCTGTACGTTAAGAGTAATAATTTGAAGATGAGTCATTTTGGAAATGAAAAATTAAACCTGAAAAGTCGTGATGTTTAGGCAATACAAAGCGCGCCGCGAACGGCGCTAAACCACCTCACTTTTTGCGGAGGGTCGGACCAGAGGAGGCACGAGGCCTCCTTGGCCGACCGGCAGAATTGTCCGAGTCCGTAGTTGACGTATGTGGACGCTTTAAGCTTGAACTCAAAGCGACCATCTCAACATCGGAAGACTGTGCGCTGGAAGTGCTGGCGCTGGTCCTCGATGTCGAAGAGGACGGCGATTGCACAGGATCAGCGTCTGGAGATGATCTTGGCTCCTCTCCAAGCGATGTCGGCGACGACGACGGCGGCGTCGGGTCCTCCTCAGGCGTGATGACAGTCTCGTCAATGACGAGGTTGACTGAAGAGGCTGAGGATGGCAAGCTGCTGTCGTCACCGTCAACCTCAGCTATGTCGGTGTCCCTGCTCAAATCCGCAACGCTGGCCGCGGGCTGTAGCACGGGCTCCGAGAGGGGCACGTTCTCAGCATCATGGTTTTCCAGGGCCACAGTAGGCTCGACCCCCGTGGCATCAGGGACGCACGGAGAGACGGAGGCTGACGCAGCACACACATTTACTGTCTGCTCACTTGGTGCAGTATTGGACGCATCAAGAGCAGACTCCGGTTCTTCAACGCAGTGAGGCTGGGACGCAGCGGAAGCAACCGTAACGGCGTCGGTGTTGGATGCGCCGGGCTTCTTGATGGTTTCAGCGGCTCCCTGAGCGGCCTGCGGGGGCGCAGGGCGGGCCGCAGCCTCCGAGTACGAGGGCTTGATGGCGCACGCCACGGTAGCGTGTGGATCGCCACAACGGCGACATGGGAGCACGCAACCTTGGCCTTGGTGCCCAAAGACCCCACAGCGGGCGCAGAAAGGAGCCGTACACTGTGCCCTGAAGTGCGCAGTGGACCCACAACGCCGGCAAACGCGCTGCATTCCCTTGTAGTCACAAGTAACGCGGTGGCCCGCGACCTTGATGTAGTTTGGTACGGGTGACTCCGGCTTCATCTCAATCCGCACATAACGGGTCCCGGTGGTGACAGTGGGACGCGACCCCATGACGCCGCGACTTATGTGCAGCACCTTGCCATAAGGGGAGAGAGCCTTGGCAAGGGCGTCACTAGGTACACGGGCGGGCAGAAAGAGGACAGTCACCTGGGTCACCTGCGGGCTCAGGGGAACGATGGCGACGCGTTCCTTGCCGATGATGAGGCAGGAAGCTTCAACGATTTTAGCCATGGCGGCTTCACTTTTCACAGTGACTTGGTAGTTGCGTCCACCGAAGTGCTGGACGCAATACACTTCTTCCAATCCAACAACGGAGGCTGTCGCATCGACGACATCCTCCGGACTAGCCCCCTCAGGGACGACAACATCAAAGGCAAGAGCCTTTGTAGGTGGCTGGCTCACCATATTGAGGCGCCCGCCAGCCGAAGGACACCTTAACAAAAGCGCACGTCCAAAGGCCGAACACCGGCCACCGACGCAAGCCGGCGGCCGGAACACACACCGCAGCGTCCACCAGCTAGCTAGCCAAGAGGCCGAGAAGCCGCGTTCGCTCCACCACCACGCACTTCCCCACTCAGTTCGACGTTGCTCGTTTCATATACGTTGTGTCGAACATCCTAGACAGTTCCAACAATTGGCAGGTGAATGACAGAACACGATGGATAGAAATACAATAATATAAATATGAAATAGCCTAATTAACCTTTCTAGTTAGACCGCATAAATCAATAAAACCGAGAACGAAATTGGTCGAGTTGGGGAATCGAACCAGGGTCTCCGGAGTGCGATACGAGCACGCTAGCCACTCCGTAATGCCAGCTGAATGGTTTGGAATGAGCAAAGGCGCGTCTAGCTAATACGGCCTCTTCGTTCACTCTAATCTTCCCCCTTTCCCTTACGGCGAGGTGCAGGTGTCCACCCAGATATGCGAGAGAGATACATTTCCTTTCCTCAAAAAATAAATTTGCCTTCCAGCAAGGCGTACAGCCGAATTGGCGATGGCGTTCTGTGGACTCCCTGGCAGCGTTGCAAGACGCTGTCGCGTTCCACTCTTACAGGCGAAGCTTAACATGTTAACCACACATCAGTAACACACGCAGACAGCTAATGGACGCGTCATTCGCTGGCAGCACTTTAATCATCATTCACAACCACATTCGTGGCAGAATGCTGTACTCAGGCTTTCGCCTTGCACCACTTTAGTCGCCAAAGTGACTCCTAATTTTTGTATAGAAAGGGAACCAGAGAAAATAGACGCAGACAAGAACAAAGAAGGCACCCACCACAACGCTGGACTTACAACTGATTTATTGCAATGAAGAATTGCTCATTTTAAAAGAATTTTCTGCCTGCGCACACACCCTACAGACAATGCACTTCGCGCACCACATGGTGAAATGGCTACTATAATGATAAAAACTTGCACTCCTTTTCGGTGATAATCACGGACGGCTCACTGACGCATTTCTGCTTATTCTTTCTGATCAGGAATGACTCCAATAGCTCAAGCTCACGTTTAGATTTCCCCCGCCCGATAATGCTGGTAGTGTGAAAACTAGGAGAACATTTACAGTCCTTTACATGCAAGGCTAGATTGCTGCCTGTGCCAGTGCCCAAAGTTGTGCGATGTTGCCTCAGGCGCTCATTCAAGCATGCTCCGGTTTGGCCTATGTAGATTTTCCCGCATGACAATGGGATTGAATACACCACGCCCAATGCGCATGTGGTGAACATAGTCTGGTGTTTCGTCTTGCAAACACTAGTTCTGCGCCGGTCTGCACAGGTTTGGGCGCACCACCTGTTTGCAAACTGTCCAGTTTGTGCGCCCAAACCGCTGCAGTGAGTGATGTAACCTCTGCAAACCTATGCAGTAGTGATGTTCTCAGAAATGGTAGCATCAAAGGAACGGTTGAATTGACTGAGCATGGTGAGAGGGTCATGCGCAAATAACAATTGTCGCTAAGATGATTAGATATTCTATTAAAGCCAAAAATTAGGATCAAAATGTCAAAATTGAATGCTCAAATATCGCGGACGACAAGCAATAGCAGCCAACTGTGCATAATGAGCGCAAAAACATCAGTTCGAAATGCTTTGAAATATGTTTAGTGAACGAAATGCAAAGTAATCAATTAAAAACAGTTCATTGATTTTGAGTGATTAGTTAATTACTCAACTCAAGCAAAAGCCATAGAAAGGTTTAATCATTTGGATGGGCATATATTATGTGGACAGAAAAGGAATTCAGGCTTCGAATTTGAAAAACGAATTGGGTACTCGATCATCGACTGATAAGGTTAAACAAATCGATCATGAATCAATTGATTTATAATTATTCAGTTGACTTATAATTAATCGTTTGAGCAATAATTAGTCATTTGACTGATATTTAATCAATTGGTCGATAATTAATCAACTCGGTTACCATGACGTCACGTGACGCCACTGTGACGCCAGAGGAGAACGCCCGCCGGGACGCTAAAGTAGTTGCCATACAGACGAATCATTTCAGTCGCACCTTCTTGGAATGTGGCCACGGTGACATCAGAGGCGCGGAGCAACAGCACGGTAAAACACTGCTTGAACATTAGTATACGGCCCCTCCGCTTCGGCGCGCCTCTCGTACGCCACTCGCCCTCTCGCTGTGGTGGTGGTGGAAAACATTTATGTACAGGTATACTACAGCAGGTTATGCATGAGCTGACCCAGAGGGGACCAGCCCTTACAAATACTAGGTGGAGGTCCCTAGTTCGTAACCCCAGTGGCATCGGCCGCCGCCCGGGCTCGCGCGACCAAGGCCCGTTGGGCCTGCAGGTCAGAGCAGCCGAGCAGGGTCGCCTCCCAGTCCTCCCGGGTTGGTTTGGGATGAGGGGGGAGAGCAGGGTTGGAGCGGCAGGCCCACACCATGTGGTAGATGTCCGAAGACTTCTCCGCACAGTGCCGACAGCTGCCCGAGAAAGAATGGTCGAAGTGTTTGAGAGCTGCCGGGCACAGCAAAGTATTAGTATAGAGGTGAAGCAGACGCCACTCCTCCGCCTTTGAGAGACCTTTACACGGGCGGGGATGGCCAGAATGATAGAGTAAAACGATGTCTTTGAAGGTGTAAGCTGGAATAAATTCGAGTTCCTGATCGTCAGGGTCGGAGGGGAATGTCCGGTGAGAGACCGCGCGGGCGGCGGCGTCAGCTGCCTCATTTCCCTCAAGGCCCATGTGAGCGGAAGCCCAAACGATACGCCGGGGCGCGGGGTCACCGGTGTAGACGCTGTTTTGGAGAATGCAGTAGGCTAGATACGGTACCCAGCCCTGCTCGACGTTCCGACATGCCCCTCGCGAGTCGGAAATAATTGTTTTTGAATTGGAATCAGATGCAGCCAACGCAATGGTGACCTCCTCCGCGTGTGTTATGTCACGGACATGTATCCCTAGTCCCGGAGTTGCCTGTACGAGTTGGGTGGACTGGGTCAGTGTGAAGAGTGAGGCGCAGCGTTGACGCAAGCTCCGCCAACTTGCGTCGCCGCTTCTCTTCACGGCAGTAACCCCACATCCGACCGGGAGCGTTGAAATCGCCCACAGTCAGCAGGGGTTCCCGACCCGCAACTCTCAGCGCGCGGCTAAAGAGGTCCGCGAATGATGCATTCGGCAATATCGGATTGCAGTATACATTGAGTAGGTGTAGCGGTCGGTCCTGTTTGCGGAGTGGGAGGAGGGTCACCTTTACATAGGAGTATTCAAGTTGCATGTCTAAGTCGACCTGGTTGGCTGTATAATTTCTATGGACTAATAGACAAGACGAGGGGTCCTGCTGGAACGTCGTATAATTTGTTAGTACGGCGCCTTTCCCTGGCTCTTGGAGGGCAACTACGGCTGGAAAATGCTCAAAGGTTGAAAAGGAAAAGTCGGAGGTCGGCCCGCTTGGAACGGGACCGGAGCCCCCGACAGTTCCATTCAGTAATCGTAATGGGGGAAGCCGATTTGGAAAGGGGGAGCGCCTACACCGGGGGTGTCCCGCCATGCTCAGATTTAGAGGTGAGAGGTGGAAGTGAGGCTGCCCCCGAGCCAGATACCAGGGGCTGAAGCTCAGCACCTAGAAGGGGGCAGCTGTCTTCGTCATTGTCAGGGCCATTTACTCGGCGAGACAATCTGTAGGGCCGACCAGATACGTCCTTAAGAGGACCGGTTCTGCGAGAAAATCGGGTGTTAGTCGCGACGTGTTGAGCGATCATAGTGGGGATGGCCTCCGTGACTCTAGCGATGAGGCGTTCTATCGCTGTTTCCAACAGGGCATAGTGGGGATGGCCTCCATGACTCTAGCGATGAGGCGTTCCATCGCTGTTTCCAACAGGGTGTCAAATTTGGCATTAAGACGGGCTTCGAGCTCGGCAAGGGAAGGTTCCATAGTCGGCGTTGCCGCCGTCTCGCTCTCCATAGCGTCTGTATCGGAGTTACTAGGGGGAGGGGGAGTTGTTTTAGCCTCTAAGGCTTCAATTTTGGCAAGTAGCATCTCGTTTTGTGCCTGGAGAGAAGCTACAAGGTTGTGGAGCTCAGCGCCAGCTGCCGAGCGAGAGGGAGGGGAGAAGGGGTGGGAGGAGGAGGCAACCCTGCCTGAACCGCTCACCTGTTTGCCATTTTTGACGGCGTTGGCCCAGGAACCGGCCCCGGCCGCGCCATTTTTGTCTTGGGAGCGGGCTTGCTTCTCCTGGCCGCCGTGTGGGGGCGGTAGTGGCACTGGACAGCTCTTGACGTCCTTCCCGCTAGTAGGCATCTGTCGTTTTGAAGCATTGCTGCCGAAGCTGGTTGGGTCCCTTAGCAAAAACTAATACGTTTGGAATATATGGTGGGCTATTTAGATTGTACTTTAAACATATTTTGTATTCGTGAATGCACTAAAAATATGTAGGAAATATGTTCCTGAAATTTCATGCTTGGTATTCGAAATATATTCTTAAAATATGCAAAAAATACCTCACTTAAAGCATATTTCGAGCACTTTTCAAATGCATGAAAAAATATGTATGCAGTTTTAGCGTCCCGTCAGTGTATGAAAAGTGTATTTTCGGAAATATGAAATTAATTCATACGAAATATACATCGATTCTACAAAACGGGCAGTCCTTGTAAACGTATATGTATGCAGTTTTAGCATCTTGTCAATGTATTAAAAGTGCACTCTCGTAAATATGAAATTAATTCATCCGAAATAAACTTCAATTCTAACAAACGGGCAGTCCTTTTAAACGTATTTGCAGCACACTTCTAGCGGCCGTTGAACAGTCGTGTGCTCGAAATTGCGTTTCGTGAGATGGCATTTGCGTGTTGTCAACGTATTTGAAGTGTACTTCCGTAAATACGCCATCAATAGACCTCTCCTCGGGTACGTCACGCGAGGCGAGTGACGTCACAGCGATGACGTTTCCGGCTCACGCCGGGAACCCGATGGGCAGAACAGTCCTCCGTTAGCGTGCGATCCCGTACAGTTTTGCTGGGCGAGCAAGGAAGCTATCGCAGTGCGGCCGCCGGAACCCGTGCCTCGACCCTGTCTCGTGATGCCTACGAGCTGCTGTGCCGTGGGATGCACTAACCGTGCCAAGAAAGGCGTCCGCTTTTTTCGTTTTCCGCGGGACGCGAATCTCCCTGAAGGTGCACGCAATGCGTCGAGATAAGCCAAGACCGGCAGAGAGGATATGCGGAGCGCACTTCACCTCTGGTGAGAAGCATTCCTTTCTTTCGCTTGCTGATTTTGAAGAGCTAGCGAGGTGAATGGCACTGTGAACTTTTTTTCTCGTCTTCTCCGCCAACGCAGGCGCCCCGTCCTCGTTACCGGACCACCCGGACCGGGTGTCCAGCGTTTTCTCATTCAAGAAGAGAAATCCCAGCGCAGATATGAAGAAGTGTGGTCGTTTTGAGCGGACAATCTTAGCAACATCTTAGTTGTTGCAAACTGGTAGTATGGGGCAAGAAAGCGTAAAGTAGGTTAGCTGTGCAGGGTTTCAACGCAGGCGACACATGGGATGTAAGGGGCGTCGCGGTGCTCGGAACCGGAGCAGTTTCAGCCGCCTAAGGACCCTTTTAACAGACCCGACACCGCACGGTCATAAGCGTTTTTTTTTTTCGCAATGGCTCTGAGCAGTGACCGCGCAGAGGGCACAACAGTTAGAGCAGATTTTCCCCCAACGAAGCGACAGTCAGCGTTCTCAGCTTCAACCCCGTCGACAAGCGGCCGAGATCGAATCAGCGATGCAATGGCGGCGGCGGTTGCGATATTGAACCGGATAGCACAATCAAAATGCACTAACACAATCAAAATATATGACATCCTACGCACTGCATTATTGTACGCTGACTTCACACGTGAACAGTATTCTGACGTGACGGTTAGCGTGTATTGCATTTCGAATCTACCGCATGCAATTATCTTTCTGCTTAGCGCGTTAAAACGCTGTTGTTCGACATCCCGCCGAACACTTGAACTAACCTGGCCATGCATGTGCAGTGAGCTGCCTGTACGCTTCCTTCTTCTCGCAAAAGCGTCCACGCTTCGTACGGCTCGCCGGTGGTCCTCTGCGACGGGGTCACTTTTGCTTTTAAAAAGCAGCACTGTAAACAAAAGTCGGCTGCCAAAATTTGGCGCACGTGCCCTTCCGCTGCAAGAACGTACGCCTTCAGCGAACGGTAGCACTTCATGCTCTCAGTAGTGTAAGGGCCGGGCGTCTGAACGAGATAAACGTATATGTCGCCAAAACGCACGTTTCGCCACAATTTCGGGTCGTTTCTCTAGTCCTTCAAAATGAATGGGTCAGGGTACTGTTTCCCGTCGACTTTCAACTTTTCAGCATATCGCTGCCGGGCGATTTCAGGCAGTGGTTTCGCGTACTCTGACAGCTCCATCGCTTCCGAGGCACGTACGAGAGCGTTGGATGCCAGCCGAAGAGGGAGCGTTTTGCCCATCGCCGCTAGGAAGGAGAGCGCTGCAGTCGCTGCACGTGCGTTCCGTGACGTCACGTTGTTTACTCGAGGGAGAGGTCTATTCTTCCAAAGAATACTTAAATTCTAGCAAATTGGCAGTCCGCAGTCCGAAAGATCCACTTTTGCACAGGCGCCGCCGCGGTGGCTCAGCGGCTATGGTGCTCGGCTGCTGACCCAAAAGACGCGGGTTCGATTCCGGCCGCGGCGGCTGGAATTTCTTTGGAGGAGAAATTCTAGAGGCCCGTGTACTGTGCGATGTCAGTGCACGTTAAAGAACCCCAGGTGGTCGAAATTTCCGGAGCCCTCCACTACGGCGTCTCTCATAGCCTTAGTCGCTTTGGGACGTTAAACCCCATAAACCAACCATAAACCAACCAACTTTTGCACAGGCATATTGTTCTTGCTCTAATCTAGTAAGCATCCTCTCTGGTATCATGGCTGTTTTGTATTTTCTTGAGCGAACGTGAAGTACGCCGAGCATGCCGGCTGGCCGTCCAGCCTGGATCCCTTCTGCCGGCGTCATAAAAACGAGATAAAGTGTGTTCATGACGTAAATAATAAACCCTGGGTTAAGAAATGTCAAAAATGTGTCATTTTTGAGGATCGCTGACCAATACTGAGCTGTTGGCAAAGGTAACGACTGTGATACGAGCAAACTTCTTGCCACAACCGCCTCTTTGCTGCCGCTGGCTCGGCGTTGGGGCCCGGCTCGCCTGGCGCCCGCTCGCTTCGCTGCTGAAGGCGTCGCGAAAATTTACCATATTATTATTTTATTGTAAGATGATGCTGTTGACAGTAAATCGATGTGTAGAGTAGGCCTTTTATTATAGCGCATGCGACTTCCGAACCGCCGGCCGCTGCGGCTTCGATGCCAAAGAGACTATAGGCCTAGCGACGACCACGGGAACCAGGTAGCAGAAGAGCTGGTCGGCCGGAGCGCCCGCGAGCGATGCCTTTGCCGAAAGCTCGAAACATAAGAAGGCATGCTTTGTCGCTGCTCGTGCAGTCTTTCTGATAACAAGGCGATCTGGTCTTTTCTTGCGATATTTGTACACCATCCCAAGCAGTGCTCAGGCACTGCAGCACGGCGGCGAAGTGTGACGCCGGTTGCGGGCAGAGCTTGGGTAGCGCGGCGCAGCGATGCTCACCACTCCGTGTGTCCCTGCTTGCAGCGGGGCGGCAGTTCGCAAGCGACGATCGGTGCGGCGCGTCGGCCAAGTGGCCATATGGCTTGATGAATTTTGCTGCGCGTGCATTATTTGTCTAAATAATGATTGCACTTCGCGCTCTGGGCTCGGTACTCGCTTTTGGTCGGTGAATGTTTTCGCTCGGCCACCGATCTGCCCAAGACACGTCGGCCGACGGGTCTCGTCGGCAATATTTGGTCGGCGGCGTTGCCACACTAGGACGACGCTTGGTCGTTGGGGGCGTCGTCGTCGTTGTCGGTGCAGTGTGACTGGAGTCGGGGAACGACCAGGTTGGCCGACGTGACCACCGATCGTCGGCGTCGCCGTCGCGTCGCCTAAAGAAACGCATCCTCGAACTCACACAACAGGCAGCGGAATATGCTACTCAGCTAGCCGACACTAACTGGGTGGACCGGTGCAACGCGGCTGCGCGCCAGATGTCTGGCCGCAACACGTGGCGCCTATTCCGCGCTCTCATCGATCCAATACAAACACGCGCGGAAACCCAACGCCACTTACATAGGGCATTGCACAACTTTAAAGGATCGACAACACAGCGAGCGCACACGTTGAGGGATCGATACCTGTGCACCACTAAGGACCCCCGGCCGGCGGCGTACTCCTATGCAGGCGAAGAGAACACGGAGCTGGACACTCCGTTCAAGCTCCACGACCTCCGGGCGGCCTTACGCAAGATGAAGCGGGGCACTGCTCCCGGGCGCGACAAGGTTACGGTCAAGCTCTTGGCCAACCTTCCCGACGCAGCCTACGCCGCGCTCCTCAAATACATCAATAGCTTTTGGGACGGAGAGACTCCTCTCCCTCTCGATTGGAAATCGGCTCTCGTGACCTTCATTCCGAAGGCCGGCAAACCTATTGATGTGGAGAACCTTCGCCCCATCTCCCTCACGTCTTGTGTCGGCAAGCTGATGGAGACGATGGTGCGTGACAGACTCTCCGATTATCTCGAAACACAGCACATTTTCGCGGACACTATGTTCGGTTTTCGTCCTCACAAGTCAGCACAGGATATACTTCTGCAGCTCCACCACGACATTTTAGATCCTGTAGAATGTCCCCACAACGACAAGGTGGTCCTGGCCTTGGATCTTAAAGGCGCATTCGACAACGTCAAACATGAAGTAATCCTGGACCACCTCAGTAACACCAACTGTGGCCACAAAACATTCCATTACATAAGACAATTTCTTACAGACCGTCAAGCCTATATACGCATACAAGATGCGGAACACGGGCCATACACCATCAGCTCGATGGGAACACCTCAAGGCGCGGTCCTGTCTCCCCTGCTCTTCAATTTGGCAATGCTTCGTCTTCCCTCCAAATTGTCTTCTCTGCCCGGGATACATCACGCTCTTTATGCGGATGACATTACAATCTGGGCCACGCAAGGTAACCTGGGCCACATGGAGTCCTGCCTGCAAGCAGCGGCGACCCTAGTCGACGACTACGCGGCCTACTGCGGACTCCAGTGCGCCCCAGCTGAATCAGAATTTGTGCACTTACGTCCCTCCCCTCGGGACACAACACCGCTTCGCATCAGTCTCCCCTCGGGACCGATCCGGGAGGCCAAGGAGATCCGCGTCCTTGGCCTCTTCATACACCACCAACGCAGAGTCGACACCACCCTAGCCAAACTTCGCACGGTGGGAGACCAGGTAGGCCGCATGGTCCGCCGGGTCTCCAACAAGCGGGGCGGATTACGAAGCAAGGATGCACTGCGGCTTGCCCATGCTTTCGTAACGAGTAGAATCCTCTACTCAACTCCCTACTTGCACCTGCGCAAACACGATGATCACCAACTGGAGGTCATCCTGCGGAAAGTCATCAAGCGGGCTCTCGATCTCCCAGTCACCACGTCCAACCAGAGGCTTCTGGCCTTGGGCGTGGTGAACACATTTCGGGAGCTCCCACTTAGTCAACCAATACACGCGTCTTGCACAAACCACGTCCGGTCGCCGCCTCTTGGACCGGCTACACATCAAACATAACTACCAGATTGAGGAAAGGGAGAGATTGCCAGAACCCTGGAGACGCGCCCTCCGGGTCCGATCCCTTCCCCGGAACATGTCCAGAGAAGACCATAGCGGTCGTCGCCAGGCGCGCGCGGAAGCGTTGGCGCGATATACTATGGTAACCAAGAACACGTGTATTACGTGGACGTTGCCGGCCCACACCACGGGCGGTGGTACACGGCCGCAGTCGTACACAACACAAACACAGTTAACGGGCTCACTTTCAAAGCCTACAACGCAACACACGCGGAGGAGATTGCCATTGCTCTGGCTCTCACGAATCCCAAGTCAAAACACATAAACACCGACTCGCGAGGGGCCTGTCGGAACTACGAGTTGGGCTGGGCTCCCCCGCTTGCCTGGCGCATACTGGAATATAGCTGTCGATGCGGAGATCCAACTCCACGCAACCTGATTTGGGCCCCCGGTCACCAGGGACTCCAGGGAAACGAACAGGCCGATCAGGCCGCCCGCGCACTCTCTCCCCGGGCTATCTCCCTGTCCTTGGAAGAGTACTCCCAATCAGACAATCTGGCCCTTACATTCAAACAAATCACCGATTACTACAAGGAGGAGCACCGGCGCTACCCGGCCCCTTGTAAGGGTCTGGATCGCGCTGGCGAGCGCCTCCTCATCAAAATTCTTACTAACACTGTGCTGTGCCCGGCGGTGCTTAAACATTTCAATACATCCTTTGATGGCACGTGCCAGTTCAGTGGGGAGGTGGCTGACACCTTCCACATGGTTTGGGCGTGTCAATCAAACCCATCTATCCCCCCCAACCCCAACCCCACCAGAGAGGACTGGGAGGCGGCCCTGCTCGGCTGTCAAGACCTAAAGAGCCAAAAGGCTTTGGTTCAACGGACGCGGGCGGCGTTGCTTGCCAATGGGGCACCGGAATAGGGGCTCCACCCAGTATTGTAAGGGGAAAGGGCCAATAGGGTCCTAATCACCTTTCTGTAAAAAACTTAATTTTCCATAAATGTTTTTCGCCACCACTGGCATCGGGGTCCCGTCGGCCTGACAGTTCCACTGCTGACCTATTTCTGACGCCAATTTCGGCTAGCAATTCTGTTCTCGATCGCCTCGCGATTCGAACGCGACCAGTAGGGCACTTCTGGGATAATGTTTGAGCCCACAGTCTTTGCGCAAAAAAACGCCTCACCGGGCAAGATAGTGCGTCGCACTCGGTGGGTGTATATAACGCAAGCCAAGAATGGAGATCGTCGGAGCATTTGTTGTTTGCTGAGGCTCTTCCGTCATGATTTGCTGTGTAGGTATCTTTGCGGTTCCCATGCCATCACGTGACCTTGTAATCTCATGTACGTTGTGATTGATGATAACTGCGCTTGTACAGTTTTTCTGCACTTGAAGCATTAACCCGCCTCATTCTGTTAAGCTGACCAGTAGACATATTTGAAGCCGAAGTGGATATATTTTTAATGTATTTAATGTATATATTTAGTGTATTTCTAATGACATCTAATGTATTTATTGCGTATTTTTAGTATATTTTTAATGCATTATAAATATGCTAAGCGGGCAAAAATGTACTTTTCACGCATTTTAAAGAACGTTCAAAATATTATTCGTTGTATACTTAGAAAGCATTCGTATTGCAGTTTAAGCATAGGGACAAAAAATGCGAAATAAATATGAAATTAATACAATATGTTTGAAATACATTTTAAGCACATCGACGTGGCTGCCTACCCGTCCCGCTCGGTTTCCCGCCCTTAGGGGCGGCTGGCTTGGTATGCCGATATTTAGCACTGCAGTCCCGCGAGTTCGTGGTATGGCCACCACCACAAACCGCACATTTTGGCATACACTGGTGAGGGGCGTGCACCCCCTCTTGTATGGGAGCCTGCTGTCTACACAGGCCACACTTGTCTTGGGTTGGGTTGGGACAAGAGTCCGCCCGGTGGCCGACAGTTCCACACAAACTGCAGGCCGGAATAGTGCGCAAATATTGGTGCACTGTGACAATCTCAGAGTTGTAGTGTACGTATCGAGGCCTCACCGTGCCGGCAAAGGTGAGCCGAGCCTTGTTTGAGGTGCCGAACTTGCGGATATCGAATAAAGTGCCGCTCCTCCACTGCAGGCAAGGTTGGAGAGACTCAGATATCTATTGGTTGGCCACCGTAATGACCCCATAGCAGACGTCCTCTTGATGTTATTTCAGATGGCCGGCTAGAGGCACATCTCCTTTGGCCGATTTGATAGAAAAGTCGCCTAGCAGACGGTCTGCGACGTGGGCGTTCCGGGCGCTGGCGAGGATCAAATTTTGTTCCTTGCTTAAAAGGAGGCTCAACTCGGCCGCCTTAGGCGCCCCGAGAAAAGCGCCGAACGCGGCACCGAGCTCGCCGTGTTGAAAGTCGTCCCGGATGGCCAACGATTTCCGGGGCTTGATCACGATGACAAAGTCGTCCTGTTGAAACTTTGGTAAAGGCTTGGGCCTCCACTTGGTCACTAGGTTGCGTCCCTTACGGCCGGAGTCCTTCGCCGCTTGCAAGACGAGAGCTTGGCGGGTAGCATTTTCGGCGGTTGCCGGGTCGTCAGCGGCTATCTTGGCCTCTCGTCTGGAGCGGCGTTCAAGTAGACGGAGGAGAGATTCAATGCGGATCGGGTCCGCGGTTGCCGATTTGGGTTCCACAGTGACGGGAACGGTCGACCAAGACATGGCGTCCGGGTCATAACGGCGTTGAACGTGCGTTTCCGTCATCTTGCAGAAAGCAGCAGCTCCCTCGCAGCCGAACGCCGGCGCAGCCGTTAGGCTTAGCGTCGGCGCCGGAGGCAGGAAGGAAAACCCGCTTTAAAATTTTGAAAACTGGGCCCACCTGAATGAAATTGGTGTCCACGGATGTCGATCAGCTTGCCAAATCCAAAGTGAGCAAAACTGATGAGGTCCGACGACTTGAGTCGTGGCTCCTGTCAAAACATGACGAAGCCGAAGCGCCACAGGTCTGGCAGACGCGATACGCTGCCGCCTCATCCTCTCGCTGCCGGCGCGCGTCTGCTGTAAGACGCCTGCATAGTCAGATAGTGGAGCTTCAAGTTGCAGGATCTGAGAGAGGCAAAGAGAGGTAAATAAGGGCAAAGAGAATCGTAGAGAGGCAAAGAGGAGCGCCGAGTGCCGAGGAGGCGTCAATGCTTTTGCATTCCTCCAGTGCGGGAAGCCACAGTGATCTCTAATTTTTTGCAAAAGTGCATAACTGGCTCCCTGGGTCAGTGGAAACCTAAATCGCCCTTTCAGTTATACGTATCGGTGGTGTCCATCTGAAAAAAAAATATGGGGCAACCTAAGGAATTGTTATCTTGTATGAAGGCGAGAGCATTCCTTTTCGCTGAGTGTGTCACTGCGTTATGCGGCGGAGTTGAGCTCCGCACGACAGCTACGTACCACAATGCACCACTGAGGTGTCCACTGATCCAAGAAGCCAATCATGTGTCGTTCTTTCCTCAAAATCAGCGCAGATTGCAACCTAGTCAACACTAACGCGAATGAGTCCAATGAACGCCGGCGACCTATTGCTCCAGAACGGGTGATGACGTCATTGGCGGGCGGCTTTCCTGCAAGGCGGGCCGGTCTCCGCTTTCTTATGATGGCGGGCTTTTCGCACAATGAGCCATGTAATGCTCTCGCGTTAAAAACCGTGCTTTCACACAACGTTTCGTGCTTAGGGAAGCTAAACACCAGCCATATTTTTACTAGTGCTCTTGAAGTTGAAGTTTATTTGTCGCTCTTAGTGGTACACGTATCACTGGGAGAGAGACGACGCAGGGAAAAAAGCTGCTTGAATGCAGCTTGAGAGTAACCCTGCGCCCACACTGCTGAGGCAACGTATTGCCGCTACAGGTGTTGACAGCTACAGGTGAGGCAGTCGAAAAAAAAAATAATAAATATCAGCATGAATGGAATATCTACAGTGGCATTTCAACATTAACATCAAAACCACAGCAAAAAGCTTCATAAATCCGCGAAACCAAACGCATCACATCATCCAGGTGTACAACATAACACAATCTGGCGGGCTAGTTGGTGGGAATCCATACGATTTCAGCAGCGCAAACAACGCCGCTGTCCTGTCCGCCTTCTGTCTTTTCCTAACCGTGTTCGCGCTGCTGAAATCGTATGTACAACATACGCAGAATTCACCCGTGTTATAGTTTTAGTCACAGTTCAGAACAAGTTCTAGTTAAACGTGTTCAAAAAGGTACAAAATGGTTCTTAGGCTCTTTACTGTGATGCCTCTCAGCGATATGCTGTTATATTCTGAAATGTTCAGGTATTTTGGCAAAATAAAAGATAATGATTGCATACCGTATTTGGTCCGACAAAGAGGCAGTGACCAAAAAAAAAATGAGAGCGGGTATCGTAGACGGTTGAACTGCGGGACATTTTTAGAAGCGAGAAAATGGCTTGCCGGCGTGAGCGCGCAAGAGAGCCAAAGCAGTCCACCGACGTGTGCGCAGACGACAAGGCGCAGGGTGCCCAGCTCGCCGACAGCCTCGTCAAGGCTCGCGCCAAGGCGGACACGGACCGCAACCAGCCCATCGGATCCACCAAGGTGCTGCTGGAGGGCAGCCGCCAGAAGTGCCGCCTCGAGGAATGCTCCATGGGGAACCTGCTCACAGACGCCCTCTTCAACTGGTTCGCGGGCCTCCTGTCGGAGGAGGACAGCCGCTGGGGACCTGTCAACGGCGCCATCATGCCCGCCCGAGACATACATGCGTCCATCGACGAGCGCCTTACGCACGGTACTGTACCTTCAAGGTCACCGGGCGCTGTTTCCAGAAAAACACGATAAGGATACACTGTCCCGCTGTGAGGAAGAAAACGCAGGTTCAAGTCGTAGCCGTGACATGGTAATTTTACCTTAACAACCATGTCACACACATTAGGGCGGCCCAAACCCACTTCTCACTGCACTGGAAAATATCTGTTTAGCAAGCGGAATTATTTCGTCGTCTAAAACTCCTTCACTGGCTGAAAAAATGGTTACTAGCGCTAAACAACACGAGAGCGAAAAGATACCGATGAGAAGCGATACCGTAATCCCTTGTGTTTTTGACACGGTAGTAACAATGTTTCAGACAGTCAACCAAAGCACCAATTAAGCCGTCTTCGATCTCTAAAACTTACTCAGGTCATTTTCCAACAAGCAACTATAATACTTTGCCGTTCTCTTTCCTTTTTTCCGCTCCCAACGCCCAGGGTAGCCTGCTGGGCTTCGCCTGGCTAACCTCGCTGCCTTTCCTTCTGTTTTGCTCGCTCCCTTGAAAACGCTTTGAGAGGTCTAATCGCAGACGTGGAATTATAAGGTTCTAAAAATATTGTTTCCTTTCTGTATTGAACCGGCACTTGGGATAACTTAGACCCGTATTCCAAGGTTACGCCCCAAGGAAGCCCATTCGGTGTGAATTCATTGTCTAGTGCAATGCCTAAGGTTAAGACATCTATATAAGGGAGTAAGTGCTCATGAGCGTCCACCCAAGCGCAGCCACACCGCTGCAATGGAAAGCTGCGCTACTTTCATTGAAACTTCTTAATTCAAGCAAATTCGTCCTGTTACGCGGTCAAGCTCTCCTTGGTAGCCATATAGCAGTGCTTGACTGGATTCCAGTGATAAATTCCGGTTTTATACAGGCCCATTCGGCGAGACCAAACTGCGGCTACAGTCACTACAAAAGAAAAACATTAACACTGCACATCACTTACAAATGCATTTTGTGCAACGAAAAGTAAGCACGGGTTGTTGTTTTTCACCGGTGACGTTTCCCCAAAAACGCATTAATTTGCCTGAAACATAAGTATTTATCTGGGAAATTATTTCCTGCTCGGCACAGTCTACATGGCGTCATTTAAGTTGTGCAGGAACGCAGTGAGAAATCCCTCCGACAGTTATTTTTCTTGAGCTGTTACATGGGGTGGATGCAAGACGGCAAAGCCAGTCTATTGTCAGTGTTCCCCTCAACTGTTCGAGCCAGTATTGCTTAAGCGACGTCACTGTTTGGCTGCGTTTCGCTTGCCTTAATGTATAGTTTCACTATGCAGGAAGCTTCACAATCAGGGCAGGAATATCCGTGACGACTCCTGGATAGATGTATCTTGCTCAATGAGGTCCTTAACACCCACATAACACTGTTGCGTCCATGAAGGAAATGGAGCACGGTGAGATCGTACTCCCATGACATTACACGAGGACTTTATTTCCATCGCGGCATTGTGAGAAATATGCTAGCTGTCGTTTCAATATTTGGTTTTTCTGAGGCAGAAGCTTGCAGATTCTGTGACCGGTGTCCGCACGCTTGAATAGAGCGCTCGAAAGGCGACCTCTCGCGAAAATGAGGTGAAATTTGTAAAGAAGTACTGAGTTGCAGAGACAGCGCTAGCACTAAAGCGAAGGCTAGAAATCCCCAAGGAAATGTACTGCACCAGTATAGAGCAGCTGAGCCTAAATGTCAATTTCTTGCTTCCCTATCGCACCGTTCCAGCTCCCTAGACAGGCGTTCATGCAAGCGGTTTATCGGACTAGTTGATAATTCATCACCATCATCAGCCTGACTACGCTCACTGCAAGGCAATGGCCTTCAATGAATCCGGCCCTTTGCCGGCTGCGACCACCATCCGCCAATTTCTTGATCTCATCTACCCACCTTTCTGCCGCCCCCTGCTGCTCTTGCCTCCTCTTGGAATCCATTCCGTACTCCTTAAGGACTAGCGATTATCTTGCCTTCGCATTACATGTCTTCCCAAGCCCACTTCCTCCTCTTGATTTCTACTATGATGCAATTTACACGCCTTTGTTGCCTCACCAACTCTGCCCGCTTCCGGTTTCTTACGTTACAACTATCATTTTTCCCTCCGTATCCCGCTGCGTTGTCTTTAACTTGCTTTCTTCGTTACCCTTCAAGATTCTGCACCGTAGGTGAGTACCGGTAACATACAGCTGTTGTATGCTTTTCTCTTCAGGGGTATTGGTAAAATGCCATTGGGGATCTTGGTGAACCTCTCATATGTTCTTGTCCGCTTTCCTCCAACTTCATTACATGCCAGACATCTACTGGTGTGTCGGGCTCTTACGTGCCTTTGGGTTTCCGTCGCGCCATTATTGATAGCATCCACCACATCAGCGACCCTGGTATTTGTGCTGCGCAGAAGATGGCCAAATATCGCTACCTTTGGCCAGGCTTCAATGCCAACGTGCGTCGCTTAGCACGAACCCACCTTCAATGCCAGCGCGTAAAACTTCACCGGCATACCGTTAAGCCAGCCTGTGCTTGCCGGGCTCCCGACATGAGGTTTTCCCACGTCCACATAGACCTTGTCGGACCGCTACCGTCATCACGTGGGGCCTCTTACCTACTGACATCTGTGGATCGCTTCATCCGCTGGCCCGAGGCGTTGCCCATTGGTCGCACTACGGCAGAGACAGTTTCTTCGCCCTTCATGGTCGGCAAGGTGTTTCGTTTTGGCTGCCCGCCTCTCGTCACCACCGGCCACGGCCGCCATTTTCAATCGGCCCTGTTCGCCGCCCTTGCCAACATACTGGGCGTCCGCCACATTTATACGACCACCTACCAGGTGCAGCGATGGCGTAGAGGTAGAGCATCCGCCTCGCGTGCAAGAGGACCGGGGTTCGAATCCCAGTGCCACGCAATTCTCCACCTGATTAAAAAAAAACTCCGCGTATCGATGGAATTGCATACCCAGGCTTGGAGTGCGGCCTGATTTCGGTGACCAGAACCAACAACGCACTTCCTCACCAGAACAGGATTTGGCCACCCTGGTGTAGTACATGGGCATAACCTTCTATGAACAAACCAATTAACCCTCGGCCCTCAGTCCCCAGCAGCTGCGGAGCAACTGACCAAGGCGGCGGTCAGATCTGTGACGCAGCGGAGGGTGCTAAGAATCTCTGGCTCCGGACAGGCCGCCGTTGGAAACTGAACCTCGGAACGTTTAACGCAAGAACCTTATCAAGTGAGGCTAGCTTAGCAGTGCTATTGGAGGAATTAGCCGGTATTAAATTGGATGTCAGAGGGCTTAGTGAGGCTAGGAGGACAGATGAGGCGTATACACTACTAAAGGCCGGGCACATACTGTGCTATCGTGGATTAGCAGATAGGCGAGAACTAGGTGTGGGATTCCTCATTAATCAGGATATAGCTGGCAACATCGAGGAGTTTTACAGTATTAACGAGAGAGTGGCAGCTATCGTAATTAGGCTTAATAAGAGGTACAAGCTGAAGGTGGTGCACGCCTACGCGCCTACATCAAGCCGTGATGACCAGATAGTTGAAAGCTTCTATGAGGATGTGGAATCGGCAATGACCAAAGTAAAATCACAGTACACTGCACTGATGGGCGACTTCAATGCAAAGGTAGGTAAAAATCAGGCTGGAGACAAGGCGGTAGGTGACTATGGCATAGGTTCTAGGAACAGTAGGGGAGAGTTATTAGTAGAGTTCGCAGATAGAAATAATTTACGGATTATGAATACCTTCTTCCGTAAAACGAGCAAACAGGAAGTGGACGTGGAAGAGCCCCCCCCCAATGGTGAGACTAAAAATGAAATAGACTTCATACTGTGTGCACACCCTGGCATCGTAGAGGATGTGGAGGTCCTCAGTAAGGTCCGTTGTAGCGACCACAGAATGGTAAGGTTTCGTGTTAGCTTAGATTTGAAGAGGGAACGGAGGAAACTGGTGAAGAGAAAGGCTATTAACGAGTTAGCATTAAGAGGGAAGGTAGAGGAATTCATAATGTCGCTGTCGAACAGATGTTCCGCTTTAGCTCAAGAAGACGACTGTAGTGTTGAAACAATAAATGATAATATCACAGCTATCGTTACAGAATGCGCCACAGAAGTAGTTGGTAGGATGGTTCGACAGGATACCAGCAAACTATCTCAGGAGAAGATCTTATTAAGAAACGCCAAAGCATGATGACGTCTAACTCCACAGACAGGATAGAACTAGCAGAGCTATCGAAGTTAATAAATAAGCGCAAGGTAGCCGACATAAGAAAGTTTAACATAGAGAAAATCGAGCATGCTCTAAGGAACGGAGGTAGCCTAAAATCAGTGAGGAGAAAACTGGGCATAGGTAAAAACCAGATGTATGCGCTAAAAGACAAACAGGGCAATGTCATCAGCAATATGGATAAGATAGTTGAATTAGCCGAAGAGTTCTACAAAAATCTATACAGTAGCGAATCTAATCATCAAGTTACTGAAGGAGGCAGTCGAGCACAGCAATGGGACATCCTGCCAGTAACGAAGGAGGAAGTAATGAAAGCCTTAGAGCAATGCAAAGAGGGAAAGCAGCTGGTGAGGATCAGGTAACAGCAGATTTGTTGAAGGACGGAGGAGAGATTGTGCTACAAAAACTAGCCACCCTATATACGCAATGCCTTCTGACCTCAAGAGTACCAGAAGCTTGGAAGAACGCTAACATTATGTTAATTCATAAGAAAGGAGACGTCAAGGACTTGAAGAATTACAGACCAATCAGCTTATTGTCCGTTGCCTACAAGGTATTTACTAAGGTAATCGCTAATAGAGTCAGGACAACCTTGGACTTTAGTCAAACAAATGATCAGGCAGGCTTTCGTAAAGGATACTCGACAATAGATCACATTCACACTATCAATCAGGTGATAGAGAAATGCGCAGAATATAACCAACCCCTATATATAGCCTTCATTGATTACGAGAAAGCATTTGACTCAGTGGAAACCTCAGCTGTCATGCAGGCATTGCGGAATCAGGGTGCAGAAGAGTGCTCTGTGAAAATATTGGAAGATATTGATGCGGGTAGACGACGACGACAAAGAGCGATGGCACGAGTGCGAAGAGTAGAAGACGACAACGAAGTTCGGACTGTGTTCTCGGTGCCGCTCGCAGCTGTTCTTGTCTATTTGTAAATATCTGTAAATATATTCTTTTCCGCAACATATTTGGTGGAGGTGCGGATTTCCCCTACGTCTACCGACGACGGAGCTCCGCAGCGGCCGCCAGTTGCCTTCACTCATCATGACCCACGACGCCGCCCAGCAAACCTCAGCCCCGGCCATGACATCACTCGTTCTTTCTCCCCCTCGTGACCCTGGGACATTTTCTGGTACCGACAACACTGACGTCGACGACTGGATCAACATGTACGAGCGAGTGAGTACCTACAACCGCTGGGATCCGACCCTTATGCTCGCAAATGTAATATTCTATCTAAAAGACACCGCCCGGGTCTGGTATGAGACACACTAAGACCATCTGACCAGCTGGGACGTGTGCAAAGAGAAACTCCGCGAATTGTTTGGACGGCCGCTCGGCCGAACGCTTGCCGCTAAGAAGGACCTCGCCTCCCGAGCTCAAACATCTACGGAGTCCTATGTGTCGTACATTCAAGATGTGCTGGCCCTCTGTCACAAAGTTGACGCCAACATGCCCGAGTCTGACAAAGTCGGCCACGTGTTGAAGGGAATCGCCGACGATGCCTTCAACTTGCTCGTATACAAGAGCTGCACTACAGTCGACGGAATTATTAAGGAATGTCGACGCTTCGAGGAAGCCAAAAGCAGGTGTATTAGCCAGCCGTACACACGCCTCCCCAACACGGCTGCGTCTTGTGACCCGCATCATCCGACTTCTTCATGTGAAGACCTGCGCCACCGGGCAACTCCAGCGCCCCCAGAAAATGTGACCCGCATCATCCGACGCGAGCTCGAAGCTATGTCCCCTGCCCCCCAGCATCTACATGATGGCGACACCCGCTTACCTACCATCTCTCTGGTACAAGCTGTCGTCCGCCAAGAGCTTGCAAACCTTGGTTTCCAGCCCGTCAGCCCTGTACGGTCTTCACCACCACCCGAAATCACTGCGATTGCTCCTGGACGACCTTCGTACTTCACTCCACGTCGCCGAAACCCTAACGACTGGCGGACAACCGACGACAAGCCCATTTGTTTCCATTGCCACCGCATTGGCCACATCTCCCGCCACTGTCGAAATTATTGGTCCCGTCGCAGCACATACAATCCTCTCAGCTCCCACCGCGACGACGAACAGCCCAGCCACTACACGCCCCCTCCAGCCCAGCACAGTGCTACAGTCGACGGCCAGATTCCCCGCTCCAGCCGCTCCCCGTCCCCCCTGCGTCGCCAGTCTCGTTCGCCCCAACGCCGTCGCTCCTCTCCTGGCCCCTACGGACGCTCGCAAGCGGAAAACTAGACGCTGCAGTGTCTGCAGGTGATGCTGCAGTACAGCCCCAGTCCCAAAATCCTCGATTAGCCCTTCGCGCACACCATAATTTGCTCGCTATTCATGTCGATGGAGTGCCTGTGAGAGCCCTGATCGATACAGGCGCGCAGGTATCCGTCATGAGTTCAGCCCTACGACGCCGCCTCCGAAAAGTACTGACCCCTGCACCCAAAGCCGTTCTCCGCGTTGCCGACGGCGGAACTGCTTATGTTGTTGGACTATGCACAGCCCGTGTGACCATATCCGGCCGCCATACATCCGTTCTGTTCTCTGTTCTGGACCAGTGCCCTCATGAAGTCATTCTTGGCCTCGACTTCCTGTCTGAGCATTCAGCCCTCATTGACTGCGCCACTAATGTTGTTCAGCTTGACCTTCCTCTTTCTGCTGAGTCGCCGTCCCCAGTTATACACCGTCTTTGTGCTGTCGACTTTGTCCGTCTACCGCCTCAAGCCGCAACTTACATTTCTTTCTCATCTGTTCCCCCTGTACCTGATGGTCACTACGTAGTCACTCCGGAACTTGACGTCGCCCTGACGCGCAGCATTGCGCTTCCACATATTGTATTTACAATTTCGGCCAACCGAGCGTGCCTTCCGGTCCTGAACTTCGGTTCATCCATCCAACCGCTCCCGCAAGGCATCTCACTCGCCACGCTGTGCCCTGCTGCCGAATGTGTGATATCAGTGGTGGACAGCTGCTTACCTTCCACTCAGCAATGCCGGTTGCCTGCGGCCCCATCAACAGCGAACCCAATGGACGACTACGCCGACATGATCGCTTCTGACCTACCGCCGATGCAAGCTCGCGATCTTAGGTGCCTCTTATCATCTTTCCGCCACATCTTCGACTTTGATAGCCGTGTTTTGGCTCGGACCTCTGTGGTGACGCATCACATAAACACCGGTGATTCCGCTCCTCTCCGCAGACGTCCGTACCGAGTGTCCAGCGCCGAACGCACCGTCATAAATCAAGAGGTGGACAAGATGCTCGCAAAAGACATCATCGAGCCCTCGTCAAGTCCTTGGGCTTCACCAGTCGTCCTGGTGAAAAAGAAGGATGGCAGCTGGCGCTTCTGCGTTGATTATCGGCACCTCAACCGCATCATAAAAAAAGACGTATATCCACTCCCAAGGATCGATGATGCCTTAGATTGCCTCCACGGCGCCAAATATTTCTCTTCAATTGATCTTCGATCGGGGTACTGGCAAATTGCCGTTGATGAAAAGGACCGCGAGAAGACCGCCTTCGTGACGCCTGATGGCTTATACCAGTTTAAAGTCATGCCGTTCGGCCTCTGTAACGCCCCGGCTACCTTCGAACGAATGATGGACTCCGTTCTTCGTGGCTTTAAATGGTCCACCTGCCTCTGTTACCTAGACGATGTTGTGGTTTTCTCGCCTACTTTTGCCACGCACCTCGAGCGCCTCTCTAATATTCTGACTGTGTTTCGTAACGCCGGACTTCAGCTCAACTCATCGAAATGCAAGTTCGGTCGTCGCCAACTCACTATTCTCGGACACCTCGTTGACGCTTCTGGTGTACGCCCAGATCCCATCAAAATTCAAGCTGTGAAGGACTTTCCTCTTCCAAGGTCGTCGAAAGATGTGCGCAGCTTTGTCGGCTTGTGCTCATATTTTCGCCGTTTTATCAAAGATTTCGCCGGCATCGCTCGTCCCCTCACCGATCTTCTGAAGAACGACACCCCCTTTACCTGGGGCCCTGCTCAAGAGAACTCATTTTCATCTCTCGTCCATTTGCTGACCACTCCGCCCATCTTAGCACATTTTGACCCGTCGTCTCCCACAGAGGTTCGCACCGACGCCTCCGGATATGGCATCGGCGCCGTCCTAGCCCAACGTCAACAGGGTCAAGATCGAGTCATCGCTTATGCCAGCCGCCTACTTTCAGCCGCAGAGCAAAATTACACTATTACTGAGCGCGAGTGTCTTGCCCTTGTCTGGGCAGTAGCTAAATTCAGACCCTACCTGTTCGGCCGTTCATTCGCTGTTGTCACTGATCACCACGCTCTCTGTTGGTTGTCTTCACTAAAAGATCCCACCGGTCGCCTTGGTCGCTGGGCATTGCGCCTCCAAGAATACTCATACTCCGTCGTGTACAAGTCAGGGCGCCATCACCAGGACGCTGACTGCTTATCCCGATACCCTGTGAAACCACCTGACCTAGGGGACGCTGAGACCCTGCCCTGCCTCTTAGCTATCTCCGATCTTGCTGATATTGCCAACGAACAGCGTCACGACTCATCTTTACGACCTATCTTTGATGGCATCCGTTCTGCAAACCGATCTCCGTCTCTGAACCTTTATGTGCTCCAGAACGGCATTTTGTATCGCCGAAACCTACGCTCCGATGGCCCTCCGCTCCTGCTCGTGATACCCCAACGTCTACGCTCTTCTGTCCTTGCAGAACTGCACGATCTTCCGACAGCCGGTCACCTTGGCGTGTCCCGCACGTACGCTCGGGTGCGGCATCGCTTCTTTTGGCCTGGTCTCTATCGTTCCGTCAAGCGTTACGTGGCCTCTTGCGACCTGTGTCAACGTCGGAAAAGGCCCTCCACTCTGCCTGCCGGTCTTCTGCAACCCATCGACATACCTCCTGAACCTTTTCACCGTGTTGGCCTCGACCTTCTTGGCCCTTTTCCGACGTCCCTCTCCGGCAACAAGTGGATCGCTGTCGCAACTGATTATACGACTCGGTACGCCATCACGTGTGCTTTGCCGTCCAGCTGCGCTACCGATGTTGCCGATTTTCTTCTGCAAGACGTCATCCTTCACCACGGCGCCCCTCGTCAACTGCTCACCGACCGCGGTCGTTATTTTCTATACAGAGTAGTTCACGACATTCTTCGTTCGTGTGACACGCAGCACCAGCTCGCGACAGCTTACCACCCACAAACCAATGGGCTTACGGAAAGGTTCAACCGCACGCTCACCGACATGTTAGCCATGTACGTATCGCCAGACCATCGAGATTGGGACGCAGCCTTGCCTTATGTGACATTTGCATATAACTCTTCCATTCATGACAGAACAGGCTATTCTCCTTTCTACCTTTTGTTTGGTAGGCATCCCACCTTGCCTTTGGACACACTAATGCCGCCTTCTTCAGCCCCCACCACTGCTTACGCTCGGGACGCCATCTCCCAGGCCACGCTGGCGCGCCAAATAGCACGTAGTAGGCTCCAAGCCTCTCAAGTTTCCCAGAAGTCAGCCTACGACCGCCGTCACCAGGCCGTCGAATATACCCCAGGATCACTCGTCCTTCTCTGGACGCCGTCTCGCAGCGTCGGTCTCTCCGAGAAGCTCCTTTCGCACTACCGTGGCCCTTACCGTGTCGTGCGCCGTGTTACCGACGTGAACTATGAAATCGCTCCCCTTGAAACCTCGCCCTCGTCATCTGGTGCCACCACCGACATCGTCCACGTCTGTCGCCTTAAACCTTACCACGACGCTCATACGTCGCCGCCCTAACGCCGAGACGGCGTTTCAGCAGCCGGGGGTCCTGATGCGGGTAGACGACGACGACAAAGAGCGATGGCACGAGTGCGAAGAGTAGAAGACGACAACGAAGTTCGGACTGTGTTCTCGGTGCCGCTCGCAGCTGTTCTTGTCTATTTGTAAATATCTGTAAATATATTCTTTTCCGCAACAATATTTATAACGATTGCACAGCTACTATAGTTCTTCATAAAGTCAGCAATAAAATTCCAATACGGAAAGGTGTCAGGCAGGGAGACACGATCTCGCCAATGCTCTTCACTGCCTGCTTACAGGAGGTATTCCGGGGTCTGTAATGGAAACAGTTGGGGATTAGAGTTAATGGAGAATACCTGAGTAATTTGCGATTTGCTGATGACATTGCCTTGCTAAGCCACTCAGGACAAGAACTGCAAAGCATGATCAATCAGTTAGACAGGAAGAGCAGAACGGTGGGGCTAAGAATTAAAATGCAGAAAACCAAAGTAATGTTCAACACACTAGCAAGGGAACAGCAGTTCGCCATTGGTAGCGAGGTGCTGGAAGTAGTAAGAGAATATGTCTACTTAGGGCAGGTAGTGACCGCAGATCCGGATCATGAGAGGGAAATAACTAGAAGAATAAGAATGGGGTGGAGCGCATATGGCAGCTTCTCTCAGATCATGAATGGTAGCTTACCAATATCCCTGAAGAGAAAAGTATAGAAAAGCTGTATCCTACCGGTACTCACCTATGGGGCAGAAACGTGGAGGCTAACAAAGAGTGTTCAGCTTAAGTTAAGAACAACGCAGCGAGCTATGGAGAGGAAAATGATAGGTGTAACGTTAAGAGATCGAAAGCGGGCGGAGTGGGTGAGAGAACAAACGCGGGTTAATGACATCTTAGTTGAAATCAAGAGGAAGAAATGGGCTTGGGCAGGGCATGTAATGCGAAGGCAAGATAACCGCTGTTGCTTAAGGTTAACGGAGTGGATTCCAAGAGAAAGCAAACGTAGCAGGGGACGGCAGAAAGTTAGGTGGACGGATGAGATTAAGAAGTTTGCGGGGATACAGTGGCGGCAACTGACAAAGGACAGGGTTAATTGGAGAGACATGGGAGAGGCCTTTGCCCTGCAGTGGGTGTAGTCAGGCTGATGATGATGATGATGACCATCCTTCGGTGAACTGCACAGTGGAACGTCTTCATCGCCAACAGAAGGCGGCTCTTACCACTTATCAGCCATTGAAACGCTGGTCTACCCACTTTCCCCTCGTCCTCCTGGGCATTCGTTCAGCACTGAAGGTTGCCTAGGCTGCCCTTCTGCTGAGCTAGTCTGCGGTGTTTCATTGCGCCTCTCTGGGGAATTCTTCCCTCCTATGTCCTCTCCGTTCATCTGTATGATCCTTCCATCGACGTCCGAGACCTGCGTAGCACATTCCAACACGTTACTCCTGTCATCCCTGCTGCCCATTACCCTAAGTTCTTGTTTGTCAGCCAGGATCTGGACTCCTGCAGCCATGCCCTCGCCCGCTGTGATCACGTCCGTTCACCTCTAACGCTGGCTACAATGGATCGTTCCGCGTGCTCACTAGTGCAACGAAGATCTTCACGGTCGACATCAACGGCAGTGAAGACGATGTGTTTGCTGACGGAATAACACCGTCCTACATTGCCGCTCCTACGCCTGTGGTTCTTCCATCCACTCTGGCTTCTACTGTGCCTCCATTATGTGCGGCCCCCTCTAGACATGTCCGCTGGGCACACCCTGTCGCGTACGCTCTACGAGGTGGAATCCCTGTAGCGCCCTTTGCGCTGCGCTCTGGTCGCAGACCACGGCACGGCGCCAAACGAGGAAGAAGAGGCTGGCGCTAGGCCGCCGCAGCACGAGCAGCACGATAAAAAACAGCTCGAACCTCAACGCTGTCGGGGCAGGTTCTTCCTCGCCTTAGCTCTGACAAGGTTTACTCCAACACGATCGAAAGGTCGTGTCGGACATGGGAGTAGTTGCAAAGGGCCGGTGGCACGGGGCGCGGATGATTCGCGACAGGTGATATAGTAGCGGATGTATTTACAAATGTAGGCGTCTATGCCACGCCAATAGTAACGTTGAGAAATTTTTTAAAACTTTTTCAGCAAACAAGTATTGGACACTCAAGGTCTCCGTGGGAAGAGGTGCACATTTCAGATCTTAAATGGCAAGGAATCGCAAGAAGTCACCCCCGACTACTAGGCATGTAGTTGCGTAGGTAGAAGCGGGCGCCCCGGACGGAAAAATTGCGGTGCTTGTCCGCGTAAAGCTCGCGAAGGCGTAACGTTGTAAGATGTGAACAGGACGTCGATCAAGGACACAAGCAAAGGGTCTCTCCACTGCCCCGCAGGCATATCAGCGAATCTAGCAGAAGAGTGGACGAGGTCTTCCCGCCGAGGAGCAGACTGAGACAAAGCATCGTTGTTCAGGTGCTTGCGACCAGATTGGTAGGCGACGTTGACGTCAAACTCCTCAAGGCGGAGAGTCCATCCAGCGAGGCGGCCGGGCAGATCTTTAAGAGTGAACAGTAACCAGAGAGCATGATGGCCCGTGACAACGTCAAACTGCCGACCGTACAGATAGGGCAGGAATTTCGTTAATGCCCATACTATGGCTAAGCACTCTTTCTCCGTAACGAAGTAGCTGCTTTCAGCTTTGGTAAGCATGCGACTCGCACACGCAACGCCGCATTCTTTGAAGACATCTTTTCTTCGCTGAGCCAAGACTGCTCCCGAGGCCAACGCCACTCGCATCCGTATGGGCCACGGTAGGTACTATTCGGTAGTAGTTATGAAGAATAGGTGGCGAAATCAAACGATGGGGCAGCGTACTGAACGCTTCGTCGCACTCGACCGACCAGCCAGACATGTCAGTGTGTCCAGGTAGCTTCACCAGGGGGGGGGGGGGGGGCAGTTATCAACAGGAAATTGTGTACGAAGTGCCGAAAATAACAATACACACCTATGAACCTTCGTAGTTCCTTGAGCGAGACCGGTTTAGGGTACTCCACCACAGCATGAAGATGGCAGAATCAGGCCGGGTGCCTTCCTTAGAAACGACGTGCCCCAAAACGCTCAAATTCTATGCCCCGAAGTTAAACGTCTTGAGATTCAGTTGAAGGCCGGCTTCGGTCAGGCAAGTCAAATCTCGCTGCAAGCTTTCGAGATGCGTGAAAAAAAAAATGCCGAGGATTACGTTACTTTCTAACCCGAAATTTAAGCGCTGCTGATCAGCTGTTTCAGCTTTTCACTAGATTGGCACAAAGAATTTGAGCAAGGCATGCGTGTACAATTAGAGACAACTTGTTATTTTTCACACATTTTCCTTCGTCAAGAAACACTCCACTAACATTTCTTCATTGTCATGAGGGAAGCTTTGTGCTCGGAGAAAAAGATGGATATATGCTCTACTTGCTACCCCGATGCCCGGTTCTCAAAAGCGAGATCCGTGCAAGTATTTCGCGAGGTAGTCACAGCCGTGTCAGGCGTTAGAAAAACCAGATGTGCTCCCGCATAAGTGGTAAGAAATTCCAATGTACACTAATGTCCCCACCCACCCTGCGGCACAACCCTGGCAGGCGGCAGTTAACGGTTGATCGCGAGAGTTCGCTTACCGTTATCAGCGCTAACGCATACAGCCCACATCTCTCTCTCATCAATCCACGTACCTATAAGCGCGATTCAGGCGACCGCTGACCCAGGGAGCCAGTTAGGTGCACTTACTTTCTTTAAAATGATCGGAGTGTAAAACGTCAACGCCGACGCCACTGAACACAATGAACGCCGACGGCCTATGGCTTCAGCGCCGCATTTCTGACAAAAAGTTGTCAATGCCTGCAGCCCACATTTATCTCATCACCCCACCTACCTATAAGCGGGATGCAGGCATCCACTCACCCAAGGAGCCAGTTATGCGCACTTCCTTTCCTTGAAATTGCTCATCTTTGTCAATGCGAACGCGTGCAGCGCACGTCTGCCGCTACCGCCTCGTGGCTTAAAGCAGGATTCAGGAGTACACTGTTCCACGAGGGCAGTTGTGCGCCTATGCTTTGCACGCTCCCGCTCCTTTGGTCTCGCAGCTTAAAGCACGACTGAGGTGTCCACTTCTGGTTACAACGGACAACGGCGACGGCGTCACCGACGGCGCTCTAAAATTGGCAGCGGCTTAGCTCGGCTATACCAGGATATACGCAGCGAAAGCAGGACTCAGGTCTCTCCTTCGGCTGCTGTCGCTCCTGCTGGCGGTAGAGTCATCGGACGTTAAACGTGCCCGTCTAGCGGGAGCATATTCACGAGGTTTAGCCAGTCGTTCGGCGCGCTGTTCCTGTTTCCTGGGCCATTCCTTTCCTCTTCATCTAGTTGCGATTGCGATTCCAGGCCTCCTTCTGCTTAGCAGACTTGGCGCCGTCCATGCTGCAGTCTCAGCTGTGGTTGTTGCGCACGCGAGCTCTCCTTTTCAATCGTCGACATTCGACACAGCTAGCGAAGCGATCGAAGACGGGCGCAACGAAGAGGCAAGCGGGGTGACGTCATACCAAACGGCGGGGGCTGCTCCGCGGCGAGGCGCGCGGTGTGACGTCATGCTAGATGGGGCGGCGAGCGCACGGCGTCCGCAGCTGCGGCGGTTGCTGGGCAAAGGCTCAAGGTCGGTCTCTGTGCCTCCTCGGAGCACCGCCAGAGCGAAATCGCAAGTTCGCGGCCAATAATGTAGCTTTCGCTACAAAATCGGTAGAAATGGCAACAACATCGTCCAAGTAGCAAAGGCAATCTGCCACTTGACCTTCCGCAACATGTTATCCACCATCCTTTCGAATTTTGCCGGCGCCTTGCACAGACCGAACGGCATCACATTGCATTCGTAGAGGCCGTCGAGCGAGACAAATGCTGTATTTTCACTGTTAGAGGCGGCCATCGGCACTAGCCGGACCGTAAATCAAGGGACAGACAATTGCTCGGCGCCTTGGAGGGAATCTAGAGCGGCGTCAATGCGCGGAAGAGAGTAATTTCCTTTCTGCACAATTTTGTGGAGGCGGCGTTAATCAGCAAAAAGTCGGATAGAATCATCTTTCTTCAGTACGAGTACCACCGGCAAAGATCAAGGGCTATGAGAAGGACGGATTACACCACGTTACAGCTTATGCGCAACCTGTTCGCTGATGACGCGACGCTCTGCCGCTAACACACGATAACGCCGCTGTCAAAAAGGCGGCTGAGAACCAGTCTCAATGTGATAGGCGATGGTGGACATCCGGCCTTGAAGGGTGCGGGTGTCGTGGAAAGCGTGCCGACAGGTCTAGGAGGGCCAACAGCCGCGCCTAGTGGGTGGAAGGAAGATCGTCGTCAACAGCGGCCCGGAAGAAGGCATCTGGCAATGAATGAGGCTCCTAATCTCAATGCAGAGCGTTGATACAGGAACTGCGTGATGCCTCGGGAGAATCTCGGTCGAAGGGAAGGTGGGCGGATTGAATGAATCCAGGATACTCCCCACGTAGCAGCGTAAGCCGGCACGGAGACTGATTGCGGAGGAGCATCGTCGTGAGACATCCGTGAACAGCGAACAGCCGAAGGCTGCGGCAGGCGGTTGCGGTGGACAAAGGAAGGAGACGGCGTAAATAAAACGTTGACGGCCGACGTAGTAGGGCATGACAGAGACGCAAAGGAGGAACGCTCCGGTGCAACGTCGACGTCGTCAGCAACGGTGAGCTTCTGAGGACACAGGGAATGGGTGCCGTCGGTCAGTTCGTCACACAGTGCAGAAAATTCCACCTCACCGCAGGCGCAATCGATCACAACATTCTTTTTAGACAATACGATCAGAGAATGACCTCTTGGCAACAAGACACCAAGACCAAGAACTGTACGCTGTACAAAATGTCTGCAATGACGACCCGCAATGTGCATGCGGCCATAGGTGCGATCCTCTAAGTAGGAGTGCGGGTGACAAACCATAAAATGCTGTCGTCAATTTGCGTAAATGGCGGCAGAGCACGGTAGCGCCCGTGTCGATCAGAGCGCACACAGACAGGCCATCGACAGAGACCGCTGTGATGATTGTGAGGCAAAGATAATGTCTTCAGCTGTTCGCAACCAAGGCAGTTCTTGCTTCGGGAACTGCGATACGTAGTGTCCATCGTCAGCGGATGTAGGGCGACGGCGCATTAGAGACAGTGAATGGCGACGTGGAAACGGAGAACAATGGGTCGTATACAGACATTGGTCTTTGGCGTACGCATTGGCAGAGGAAGCAGAACGAAGCAGCTGAGATGAGCGGGCCAAACACGCAGCCTAGGGAGTGGCGACCATGCGACGACGACAGAGGCGGGCCACATTTCAGGGGAAACCACAGGAGTAGCATATAGGTCGATTTTCCGGTGTACGCCAAGGTTTTAATGTTGTGGTGGGCGAGGATGACAACGAGCTGCTTAAAAAAGCGTTGCCTGGTGCAGGACAAGCTGAATGGGTGGCAGCCCCAGTCCGAGGCCTCGCAGCTACTGTGGCATAGGTAAAGGCTGCGCAACAAGAGTAGATTGGCTATACCGTTCCGGCGCTCCCCGGTACGTCTAAGGGGCAACGGAGGGAAATTCAGAGGGGGGGAGGGGGGCTGCAAGGCCTTTTGCGACGTCGTCGCAGATGACGTGTTGCAACGTTCGCAGCAGACGGGAGGCAGCGTCGCCAGTCATGTGGACGATAGAGAGTTGACGCTCAACTTCTTCCCGAACAAACTGCTTGATCTGTGGTAGCAGTGGCGACTGCTCTTAGTCAAGCGGAAAGCATTGGAAGCCCCCTGGTGCGAGAGCGGAGAACGGGAATACGGAGCTGACGTAATTCGTCGTACTTCAGGCATTCGGCGATGGCATCCACGACTGTTGCTTGATTTTGGGCCCGAGGCATCTGGAACGCGTCGTCGTCGATGCCCTTCTGAATGAGGTCGATCTTAGTGCGCTCGCATATCGAAGCGCCCATGTGCTTGCGCAGGTCGACAGCATCTTTGATATAATTGGTGAAATTTTCACCAGGCCAGGCGGCCACGCAGGAGTTTCTGAGCGCGCCGCTTGCGCACCGCGGGCTGGCGGAAGAAATTGGTGGAACTGCTCTTGAAGGCTGATCACGATGTGATGCTGGCCTTGTCGTTCCGGAACCACAGCTTCGCAACGTTCGCCAACCGGTATTCAACGTCGTGGTTTCCGGTTCCACTGAAGACAGCACGATCCCGCTGACGCAGAGCTCCAGCGCAGACGACGGTCTGCGGCGAGGTGGCAGGAATAAAGCTGGAATCTACGGCCATGGTTGTGATCAGGAGTGCACGGCTGCGAAGCCCCACTGCGTGAGTAAATCCGCAGCTCCACCAAGTGAAAGGCGGGAAACTGAACGGCGAGCAACGCAAAACGCTGCCAGTCTAAC
The DNA here is from genome assembly GCF_055824585.1 of Amblyomma mixtum. Taxonomy (NCBI): domain Eukaryota; kingdom Metazoa; phylum Arthropoda; class Arachnida; order Ixodida; family Ixodidae; genus Amblyomma; species Amblyomma mixtum. The sequence goes on along the minus strand of NC_143021.1, from coordinate 3,988,402 downwards.
CACCGTAGCGATCTCGAGCAGTGCGGCCGCGCTTCCTCCTCGTTCCCATCTTTCTGAGCGGTGTCAAGTGTGGACGATTTGATTCGCTACACAGGTGATTTTTCATTCTTCCGACTCGTAGCAAAATTTGTCTTTTAAATTGAGTGCGTCGACTTATTTTGAACGTTTTTGATGGTAGCAGAAACATTAATAGCACGCAACGCTGCAGTTTGGCAGTGTTGCAATGCCCTGACTTAATAGTTAAGCGCGCAACCAGACGAGGGCGCTGAAGAGAGACAGGTGACACACTAGCGCTAACTTCCAGAAATTCATTATGAAGCGCACAGGGTAATATATCAGCGTTGACACTTTCATGTTACTAGCAAAAAAGATGCAAGCCTGCCGAGGGGAGATCCGCGGTTATTTTGATTGCTGGAGTGAAATCTGGCTACATATGAAAAAGCCACGTTCATAAACTACTTCCTGTTGAAAGTGCGCTTACCCAGAATTTCACGACGTGAATGGTTTCATTGGTCTTCAGTGTTAGGCTTTGTTTAATCTTCCCTTAACAGGTATGTCCTAAAGCAAGCGCGGCCTTTCCGGTCAAAGTTTGTACAGTGTGGCGCATTTTCGTAGTCATCAGAAGGGTGGCCTTTTGAAGCAGGTTTTGCGTACCTCTCATGTTCGCGGCACTCTGCGAGCCAAGGCCGTATCAGTGGCTCTAGAAACCCCGCCTATGTTTCAGTATTCAGGGCGGCTATTTTTATCTTTTAGGGCTAGTCTTATAAACACGCTCAAAGGGCTACAAGCAGTAGTCGCTTTCTAGCACCAGAGTGCCAGCCCTAACGGCCAGAGCTGTGACCCCCACCCAGCGGTGCAGTAAGTCGCTACCACGGTGGGTTCGGGCCAGAAGAAACAAACACGAATCGTCTACTCGGAAGAGCGTTTATTGCCGTCCAGCGATACACGCAGCAACAACCAAACAACTGCCGTTGGGAGGGAACGTACCGCTCGCGAAAGCATGCGCTAACGTGGAGGAATGTTCCGCTTACGTCGCGTGGCTCCTCGCTCACCGCCGCTGCAGTCAAGTCGCGCACGGTGTCCTGGCGATACAGGGACGGGAGCGGTCTCCTTGGCAAACCTGTGATCCGTGCACTTGCACTGCTGCCGCCGGAAAAGATAGAGAGAGAGAATGCGATTTGGCAAGGAAAGGGAAAATCGACTGGCGCACGTAACTATTCACCGAGCTAAGTGGTATCGCCGCAAATGCGCCAGGCTGCAGGGGTAGGAGAGATGGGAATTGAAAGAGCAGAAAGGGCAGGTACGAGCGAGCCTCGGGAGAAACTCGCCTCCTCCTGGTATCTCTGGTGAAACAGTGCCTAAAACGCAGCTTCGAGCCTCCGAGTGTCTGCCACGCCACGGTGTGGCTGTTGCGCATCTGTGTGCTTTCACCTTGTGAGGTCCAAATCAAAATCAAATGAAATCAAATCAAATTTATTTTCAACAAGTGGATGGTCGCCTGGGCTAAAAGCTGTACAGACGGCTTGACAAAGGCACAGGAAGTGATGACGCCGCGGGCCGGTTACGGCACATAAAGTACTTTGAAGAGCTAATATTGCAAGTTTCTGGGCAATATTTTCTGCCTTAAATCCGGTTAGTACCCTGGCAGGTCTTCAATCTCCGGTGTAGATTTTGTGTGTATTTAGTGAGCGCCCGGAAGGTGACACGAGAATGTTTTTGACAGGGACGTTTACTGTGTTTTGTTTGGTTTTGTCCCCGCAAGGGGGCGTCTGCAGCATGCAGACGTTGGTGAGTGGCGACACCACGGGGTATCCCGAGCATCCGCAGGGACATCCCCGCAGGGGGATGATGGTGAGAAATGCTTCACCACGGACCCGAGCATCCGCGCTTAGCCGTGCGTGGCATCGCCATGTCCGGGGAAAAGGGGATCCTGGTGGTTGAGCTGATGCCGAGCATTGCTGATGGCGACCATTCACAATTTCTCTTCTGACAACACCTGGCACACAAACAAGCATAGGGGAACAGGCAGATATATTGGGGGAACATTTCGCTACAGTATCAGGTTCATCACACTATACGCAGTCTTTGTTTAAATACAAAAACACAGCCGAGAAAAAAAGACTTCCAACAAGTGGCGGTGCTAACGAAAAGTACAATAATGTAATTACCCTTCAAGAAATAAATAAAGTACTGTCTGCCGGGAAAAAAACTGCACCGGGACCCGACCAGATACACTACGAAATGCTTGCTCATCTTTCCCAGCATGCCGTAGAGACGCTCTTACATTTCTTTAACAAAATATTAATAGAAGGTAAAATACCTAAGGAGTGGAAGAGAACTGTTATAGTACCATTCCTTAAATCTGGGAAACCGCCAACCGCTCCTATAGACCCATAGCCTTGACCAGTTGCCTCGCCAAATCCTTCGAAAGTGTCCTTAACATAAGATTAACTTTTGACCTTCATTCGTCTAAACTTCTCGACAGCCATCAGTGTAGTTTTAAAAAGGGATGCTCGACTACTGATCACTTGGTTCGTCTCGAAAACACTGTTCGAGAGGCTTTTGTCCACAAGCAGCAATGTGTTGCTGTATGTTTTGATTTGGAGAGGGCATATGACACGACCTGGAGGTTCGGGATTCTTCAAGACCTTGCAGAGCTTGGCATCCGAGGCAGAATGTTGAACTCCCTAAAAGACTTCTTATGTAACCGTTCATTCCATGTACGCCTAGGTGCAACCCTTTCGAAGAACTTCGTTCAGGAGAATGGGGTACCACAGGGGTGTATTTTAAGCACTACACTCTTCGTTGTAAAAATTAACTCTCTTAGTAAAATAATCCCAAGATCCGTTACGTATTCGGTGTATGTAGATGACCTCCAGATAGCCTGCACATCCTCCAACATATTAACGTGTGAAAGATAAATACAATTAACAGTAAATAAACTGGCAACATGGGCAGACGAAACGGTTTCCGGTTTTCTCCACAGAAAACAGTGGCCATTTTTTGCTCGCTAAAACGAGGTTTACAGGCAGATCCTACCCTACACCTGAATGAAATAGAGTTACCTGTAAAAAACGAGCATAAATTTCTAGGCATAGCATTTGACAGAAAACTCACTTTCCTGCCTCAAATAAACACATTAAAAAAGAAAGCCTCCCGATCCCTTAACGTACTTAAGTACTCTCCCGAAAGCACTGGGGTTCCGATAGGTCATGTCTTTTGCAAATATATGCTCTGTAGTGCGCTCCTCCCTGGATTACGGGTGTATAGTATATGGGTCAGCGAGACCATCGTACTTGAAACGACTGGACCCGGTACATAATTTAGGTTTGCGTCTTTCCAATGGAGCATACAGGACATCGCCCATAAATAGTCTTTATGTAGAAACTAATGAACCATCGCTTACAGACAGAACAACGATGCTCACCTGTTCATATATTTTAAAAATCCGTTCACTACCTAAACACATCTGTTACCAAATAGTCACAAAGTGCCCATCAAGAACACTATTTAATATCAAACCGCAGACTACTAGGCCACTTCCCTTGCGTTTCTAAGAGATGTGCGAAAACCTCGGCATACTAGACACATTAACTGGCATTGCTCCAAGACTAGTTCCATGGTACCTTTTTCCTTCAATCTGCGATTTCAGCCTTACAATGTTCCGTAAAAAAGAAACCCCACAGCAGCATATAAAACAAGAATTTTTGGCACTCGAGGAGAAATACAGTACTTTTACACCTTTTTATACAGATGGCTCAAAAACAGATGTTTACGTTGGAAGCGCAGTGCTGCAGGAGAATCGGAATCAAATAGTAAGGCTTCCGCATTGTGCATCAATCTTCACTGCCGAATGCTACGCCGTCTGTATAGCCACTCAGCAAATAGTAAAGAAGAAACTCACAAACAGTATTATTTACACAGACTCACTAAGTTTACTTACTGCGCTCCACTCAAGAAATTCGATCACTCCACTACTTGGTAACATCATACATAACATAGTAATAGCCACAGGTCAAGGACAGAACATTAAACTCTGCTGGGTCCTGAGTCATGTCGGAATAAAAAGAAACGAGAGAGCAGATTTCTGCGCTTCTCAAGCTAAGCTCGGGGCAAAGAAATAAAAAAGTAAATTTGCCCTTTTTTGATTGCGCGAACTTAATACAGTGTAAATTAAAAGGAAAATGGCAGTCATCTTGGAACAATGAGGTAAATAACAAACTACACTTAGTAAAGCCAGTTTTAGGTGAGTGGCAGTCCTGCACCCACCAGGAACGTGCCAAAGAAGTGGTTATCTGTCGTCTTCGTATAGGCCACACACATCTCACACATAATTTCCTACTAACAAAAGCAGACAAGCCACAATGTGAATTATGCCAAGACGAGTTAACAATAAACCATGTTTTCTTTTCATGCAGAAAACTTGAAAGACTAAGAAAAGAGTATTTTAAAGTTTTTTATAGCGAACACATACCATTCCATCCAACATTGCTTTTAGGCGAACATGGACTTGTCGACATTTCACAGGTTTTTAAGTTTTGAAAAGTGCAGGTGTTTTAAACAAATTGTAAATGTAATAAATAATAGTCAGTTTTTTTACAACTTGCAAATTTTTTCGAACCCCACCTCAGCCACCCTTTCGTCGTGAGAAGACGGCTGGGGTCACTATTCCATCGGTTGGGGACCTCGAGATCCTTGCACAGCCAAGGATGGCTGCTGAGCTTGCCGACCCTCTTTAAAGCTTTTACCATAAATCACTTCTCAAATTTTGTCTTATATTTTGACTACGTTGCACGAATTAAACTTCTTAGGCCCTTTACACCGCCGTTCATTTAGACTTCTGTATAACATCTATATAAAACAATTTTTTATACCCTGAGCTTGGCGCATGATAGCCTCAGTCGCTAATGCGCCATTAAACTCAACTCAACGCAACTCAACTGTTTGGTTTTGTGGCGTTGAATTCTGTACCTTGAAAGCGTAAAATGCAGGTCAAATTTGTTCATAATACACACAAGGTGGAACCAAAGAAAACGGACGCAGGACAAGAGAGAGAAACCATACAGCCGAGGAGGACAGCCTTGTTGTGTCTCTGCCTCCTGTGTCTAGTCCTGCGCCCGTTTTCGCTGGCTCTGCCTGTGCACTTGAGTGACCAGCAATGTTCTTGTCAATTTCTCGTTATTCGCGCCGTTCCCTATGCGCAGGTCGGATCCTGCTGCAGCACGTGATAGAAGTGCTGGCCTTCAATGACGACGTCAACCACGCCTTCGTGATTAGCATGCCCGGAAGAATCCTCGCGGACCTCTTGGAGGGATCTATGCGGGAGTACGACGTCAGCAAGACAGCGCCGGTTGCCGACTTTCTCCAGGTGTCGGGCAAGTCACCCTTCTTTTGTCTTCCCAAACTAGTTTGTCGGCGAAGAGAGCTCGGTGTACTTTAAAACACGCGATCTGGTTTTTCTTTTATTGTGCTAGTCCCCCTAAACGTTGGCAGAGGTTTCAACCACGGGAGTGAGTGCTCATATATACCGAAATAAATAATGAATAAGAGGGCGCAAACGTTAGGAAGACACAGAAAAAGGACTCGTACTGGTGGTAATTAGAAGCATCTCCTTTTCATCCGGGCGCTGATATTTCTCACTCAGCTACTAAACCGTATTATTAAAGATAGGACTGCGCGAGTAAGACAACGGCAGGAGACATGGGAACGAAAACGCCACCATGAGCGCAAACTTCCAACAGTTTATTGATGAATGCAGGCACATGCTATATGAGCGCGGAACGCAGACCTGCAACCACTTCTCTCAGTTTTATATCTGCTCATATCTGATAGCACACACGCGACAGCGTTAATAGGTGACACAGTAGACGGCGGAATATAAAACAACAATCAACAAACATAAAGGCCACGGGGAAATCATGAAAGCATGGTAAGGATAAATACCTGACCTGACAGAAATAACAAGGAATAAGTGTTAGGGTGAAGGCTAAAACCGTATAAACGAAATACATTTTCGGGCCTGAAAACGGTTTCCAGTTATGCAAGGGACATGAAACACATCAAAAAATTTTAACTGGCCTCTTAAAAAAACTGCTTTCTGTGAAAGTGAAATAGATGGGTTTCTGACCCAGTTTTGAGATATTGAAAAGCTTCAAATACCTACCTTTCGGTCTTGTCTTTGGATATGAACTAAAACATCGTGTTTTTATAACCAGGGTGCAATGCACTTTTTTCTTGGCATTGGTGTTATCCGTGCCTTCACATCTCTTGCAATGATGGGCTAGATGGCCTTCAAGAGTTGTTCTTGACACTACGGCCTGAATCGCGAAAACCTGAAATTTCGTGAAATTTTTCTCTTGATTTGGGGTACACTGTAGCCTGCTTTTCTTTTCTTTGAATACGAAAGGGCACATTCTACTCAGTTGGCATGGTGTCGAGAAAACCATTCTGACACCATATCACTTCGCGAATTTTTTTATGTTATGTGACACACGCGCCCGCATGCTCGAACGTGAGCCTCTAAGTCGGGAGTTAAATCCAAGTCTCATCTTATTCTAACCTAAGTCTGGACTTCCCTGCAGACGTAGTGCGCTTGCACGAGCCGATAACTCTGAACTACAGTCCCGACTTATTGAAGACAGCAGGTAGTTCTGGTACCTGGGCGGGAAACTTAGCCGCCGAAAGGGAATGAAATAAATGGCAGTGTGCCGTAAGTAGGTTGCTGCTGCGACAGGCGTTCGCTTTGTCCAATCGAAGACCGTGGTTAAATGTCGACATCCGGCCACCCTCCCGCGCTGCCCACGCTTTTCGAACAGCAGCTCCCACATAACTTTGAGCACTGAGGCATGGGCTCCCAACCGTCCGGCAAGCGACCCATGTACTAGCATTGGAGTGAAGACTAAACACTGTAATTGGCTGACATAATTCAAATTATTGCCTTATTTAGTACATTCAATTTGGCTGTCACTAGGAAAAATACGCGAACAGGCATGGCCAGGGGTTGCCGAAAAACTCATTTTGTTCTACGCAACAAAGAGGGAAGCAAAAAAAACTGAAATAAAAAGTCGCAGAACATAAAGCAGCAGCGGAAAGCGGCCATTCAGCGTGGTTGTCGCCAGGAAAGGCAAAGCCGTAAGTGCTCTTGTCATCTGTTCTGTTTGTATTGAAACTACCGCTGCATTATCGATCACCACAGCCCACTTTGTGGAAGTATTAAGTTATCGCGGCACTACTTTGGATCGAGTACAGAACTTGTGGTTTGCTGAACCAGCATCCAGGCCAGAAAGCGAGCGTATGGTCAAGTGGCGTTCGCGGGATTCATTCAGAAAATTGGTTGGGTTCGATCATTTAATCACTGCTCTATTTTGAATGCACCCGCAGCTTCCACCTTGTTCCCGCGATTGGGACTAGAGCTCCAGGCACTCGTATCCGAAAGAAATACGATGCGCATGCATCAATCAAGCGTTTCGACACCACGCTTACACGGGAGCCGTGACGTACGCGCCAATGGCGCCGAGTTTTCAATCTGTGCAGGGGGGTGCGGCCTTTAGCACCTACACTCTTTTTCATTCGCCCTCCCCCATCCTTTTACTCTCAGGACGCAGAATACATTACAGAGGGCAACGGAATTCATCGTTGAGGAACCCCAGAACCAAGTTGTATAGGACGGAGTCAGCGTCATTAATGCTGAAAAGGTCAACACGACAAGAAGGAAATCCACAAATCCATTTAACTGCCGGGTCAATGTTCAGCCCACTTAGGTTATGTAATAGCAGTCAGTTATTAACTTGTTCGAATGCTTTAGCAAAGTCAAGAAATATGCAGTGCGAAGAAAAAGCGGATTCCACATAGAGTCGAAGTCGTAAGTAAAGGAAAATAGTTTAACGCCACAAGAGAAACCTTCTGGAAGCAACGCTCTGTTAGAGAGAAGAAATCGTTATCCCCCAGAAAATTAACAATATGTGTAAATAATCGCACCATTATGTTGAATGCTATTAATCTCAAAGATATGGTCAGTGCTTAGACGGATTCTGTTCATCTCCGGTTTTATGTACTGTTATGACCGCAGCAGTCTTCCAGCCATCAGTAGTACACCATGATGATACGATTGTGAGAATATGCCTTTCATGTTGATAGAACTAAACTCATCAGCACTGGGTATAAATTTCCCATTAATACCTTCAATTTCGCTAGAAGGTGTTAGTTTCAAATTGATAATCGGTATGATGCCTTTCAAGTACAACATGGTAGAATCCATCGCGAAATAATCGCACAGTTGGACATCGGGACGTTAGATAACATTGGATGAGGAAAGAAATGACTTAAAGGAAATAGGATTTAGTACAGTAGCGCAGATGTGGCCGGGAGCAGGTTCGCCGATGAGTGCAATAACGACACTTCATTGGTGTTTCCAGGTTTTATTATGCTCCAGAAGCGTTTCGGATTAGTCTCTACAATGTTCAGGAGGGTTACTTAAAAGAAGGTGCATTTAGTTGACTCTAGTGCTTGTTAATATGCTCAAGAAGCTCGCTTCTATGCTGTCCAATGGCCAGGTTTTAATGAATGCTTAGGAGTTCGAAAAATCTTTTCTTTTTGTTAGACAATCATTTTAGATATCTGTTATACCATGGAGCATGGCTATTGGAGTGCACACGCCGAAGAGGGATAAGACGATGAATCAGTTAAGACACTTTTTTCGGCACAAGTGCCAGTTTGTTTCTACTGAGCGCTCGAGAAAACCTGGCAAAGAATTATCTAAATTAAGAAGCCCAGTTATTAATGGCTACAAAATGAACTCCTTTGTAGTCGCTACTGGTCTTGGAGCGTTCTGACTATGGTGCATGCGATAAATCGAACCTGAAGTTTGGCAGCAGCGCGCACTTCGAACGCATCGTTTTAAATGTCCGCTGCCTTTGAAGGGTAAGTGATTTACTTCTATATATCGTCTTTAGACCCTACTCTGCGTGCTGCTGCCAAACTCGAACGTGATTTCACCCCTGTTCGGTAAAACTGTAACCTTCTGGTAATCTTCAACCAGGACGAAGGAAGTCATGAAAGCACATGAGGACTTTAAGCGAGAAATGAGGCACGAACTGCGCTCCGTGAAGGACAGCGTCAAGTTTTGTATTGACTCATGTGACTAAACAAAAGTGATTAGTTCCGAAGTGAAAGCGCCCAGAGAAGAGGTCTGAGAAAGGAAAATAGGCGACTGATGCAATGAATGGAGGGACTTGAGCTGTACACTCATCTGAATAATTTAGAGATAAAAGGTGTGAATTCCGCAGAATGCCCCAAGGACATAGTGATGAAAATTGGTGAGCTAATCTAGAAGTCTGTCTCTGAGGACGATATTGATACGAGTCACAGGGTTCCCACTGAGAAGTCTGCTGAGACAAATATCACAGTTGGATTTGTTAGAAGGGAGAAGGATCATGCTTTTATTTCTAAGGCCAGGAAACACAGGATTAAAAATGACAAACTCGGTTGCGATGAGAAAGATCCTGCGTTTGTTAATTAGCGCTCACGCTGACTAACAATAAGTTGCTCAAGGCTGCTGTTGCACGCAAAAAGCAAGTTGGTTGGAAGTTTGTGAGGACCTCCGGGTGCCAAACGCTTGCGCGCAAGAATGAGACAGGTGATGTTCTAAAGATCCCAGACCTGTCTCATTTAGACAAGACGACTGCTTAAGGTATGTTTTGCTGATGATAAAACTGTTGTTCTTTCGTTTTTCGTCATGTATTCTTCACCAAAGTGCCATTATTATTACAATTATAGTTTCACCATACCTTATTGCACAGAGAGCTAGATTTTTTGCAGTTCATCTCAGTGTTCGTGGAATGAAAAATAAGGGCGACTCTGTCAATTTGTTTCAATCTTTAAAAGTAAAATTTGATGCAATCTTGTTTACAGCGACTTCGTTCATCACTAACAACGATCGCGTTTCGCTTCCTGGTTACAATTATAGTGGTCTTGTTAGGCGAAGTGCAACGGGTGACTTACGTCAAAAGTTGCTGCCCACACAAAATAATTGAAGAGTTTTCGATCATGACTGAAAATGTCACAGCTCACAGTTCACAGCTACGCCCCATACTCTGGTTGCTACAGTATACAGACCACCTCCTGGTAACAGACTGCAATTTTCCCGGTTCTTAGAAAATATTTTGGAATTCCTGACAACCACCAAGTTGGTTAGACATTATCGTTGGAGCGCGTACGGCGAACACACGAAGAGACACAGACAGAACGCTGAAATTACAACTAGCGTTTATTGAGGCTCTTCCTCTGTTTACATACAGTGGCGGACAGTCTCACGGGGGATGTTCTTACGGGGATGTCAACATAAACCAGATGTCTGATGACAATATCACACCTGAAATAAATAGTATTATTCATACATATGCATCCTCTAACAGTATAACTCTACCTCTTTGGTAGACATTAGCGTCACAAATGTATTCTTTCCTAAAACGGTGTTTAGTGTGGTGATAAATGATCATTCGCCAGTTTTCTTTTCATCCTGCCAGATTATATAAACCTAAATTTTCTGTGATAACATAAAAGTCTGGAGGTATTTATGAAGAATCTTTAGCTAGATTCAAATCACAGGTTGACGAAGTTCTGTGGGACAGAATATATTAGATGACCGATATAAAAGATGCCTACGAAGCTTTTCTGCATTAATTTTTGGCATGCTATGATGAAGATTTCCGCTGAAGGAAAGGAAGATTAAAAGTAAGAAGTTTAGAAAAACCATGGATAAATAAAGCGTTGGATGATAACAATAAAACCAGGAATAAAATTTACGACAAATTTATTGAAACTAAAAATCCTGATCTATTTCCTGAATACAAAAAATATAGGAACAAAATAAAGAAAGAACTGAAGACTGCCTAAACCGTTTACTAAGGGCAGCACTTTTTGGCAATACGCAGTGACTCCAAGAAAGTTTGGAGGCAACAAAATAATTTGCTCAATACAAAAACTCAGTCTGATTTGTGAGAAATACTTACAGCCAATGAAGTAATAACTGACTCTGATCTAGCAACACAAATGAATCAGTTCTTTGTTAGTATGGGCAATGCTGATTGCAATGACCAAATCTCGTGTAAAACGTACTCAAACCTAACGAGACCATTACCAAACTCTGTCACCCTTTAGTCTGTAACTTCCACTGAAGGAGCTGGTTTAATCGGAAACGTAAAAGGCAACGCATCCGCAGGGCATGACGATATTAAAGCCTCCCCCGTAAAACACGTGACAATGCCCGCACGTGATGTCTTAACGTACAGTAGTTTTCAAAAAATACACGGCCCACGGCTTCAGTGCGCCGAGCGGCCGCGGGGCCGCACCGCGGCGCTGCTGTCTCCGACCGGCGCTTGCTGCGAGAGTGCCCCTCGTGACGACAGCCATCCCCTTCACTCTCGAGCTGTTAGGCCGGTGGGGCTCGCTTCGAAAGAGGGCACCTGGATATTCGCGGGTGTCTGCGCGCGCCGTGTAGGCACAAAAATCGAGTGTCATGGAAATGTGCTCCCGCGTTGCCGCGCTCACTTGCCGCTGCTTTTCAACAAGTATTGGCTCGCGCAGCGCTGAGATACTGCGGTTTGCAGTGGCGAGGCTTTGCTTCTCTTTTCTAATTGCACTTCGCATGTATAGCTGTGCGAAAAGCGCGGTTTAAATTTTTTCATTTTGTTTTAAGGCGAAAGCTTTAATGGCAGAAGGGTATATGCTTGGGCTTGTTGGTTCATATTTGGAACGTAAAAACCGTAGCGCAAAGAGACGAGGACACAGAAAGAACGACACCACACGGCGCTAACTTCCAACAATGGTTTATTTCAGATAGAAAAGTGGTTTTATATAGACATCACGACCAACACGCCATCAACCATGTGCTAGCAAAGCGTATCAGCCAGATATGCGAGCTCTTTTGCCAGCAGTGATACAGAGGGGGTACTAACACAATCATCTTTCAAAAGTGATATCCATACCGCTTCTATGATTTCTCGTATCAACCGGTTATTGTGCACTTTTAAAACCTATTCCTAGTGTCTGTGGCGGAAGGTGTTTTGTAGAAAGTCTGCAACAAAAAAGGCCAGGATAACCAGGCAGCCATGAGTAAGAAAGGAAAATTTAACAAAACTTCTGTTTGGGCTAGATGGTGCATAGCTTATAAATGAAAGCAAATTTAAGCGCACACGAAAAACGCACACAAGAGGAGGATACACACAGGACAGGCGCTAACTTCATCTGATTTATTCGCAGGTAGGATTCGCTCTCCTACCTGCGAATAAATCAGATGAAGTTAGCGCCTGTCCCGTGTGCATCCTCCTCTTGTGTGCGTTTTTCGTGTGCGCTTAAATTTCATTTCATTTATAAGAAAGGAAAAGTTGCCGTCATTCCTTATTGTCATAAGCTTTCTCATAATCTAAAAAAAATAGCGCAACGTTCGGGAGCCAGAGTGGTTTTTTCGGCACCTAAGAAGTTGAGTCATCTGTGTACGAAACGTTTCAAAAAATCTAAAAAGGGTGTTGGTTGTACGAAAAAACATAGGAAAAAGTGTGTCAATTGTATTTAAAATGTCATTTATCAGATTCCTCTTTCCTGTGGCAAGCAGTATGTAGGGAAAACCGGCAGATGCCTGAATGATAGGCTTCGAGAGCATGGGCGTGACGCAGATGATATGCGTGGAAAAGGGTTGTCAGCCCACTGTCGTTTGTGTCACTGCATACGCTTCTTGAACAATACATGGTTTTAAAAGTGCACAATAACTGGTTGACACGAGAAATCATAGAAGCGGAATGGATATCACTTTTGAAAGATGATTGTGTTAGTACCCCCTCTATATCACTGCTGGCAAAAGAGCTCGCATATCTGGTTGATACGCTTTGCTAGCACATGGTTGATGGCGTGTTGGTCGTGATGTCTATATAAAACCACTTTTCTTTCTGAAATAAACCATTGTTGGAAGTTGGCGCTGTGTGGTGTCGTTCTTTCTGTGTCCTCGTCTCTTTGCGCTACGGTTTTTATGTTTAATGGCACATTACGAGAAAAGCCGGTGGCATCTGTATAGGGAGATGATACAAAAAGGAGGGTGCCCTCATCGGCAATGCCTACATCATCAGGAAAGTAAAGCTCCATTAGGGTGCGCTGTGGCGTATTGCTCTGGAACAGGGGCGGATTCTACTGGATGGCAGTGAATTACGTAGGATTCATTTGTACAAAGCGGTAAATGGGCAAAGCGGGAGCACCTTGCCATGACACTCGATTTTCGCGCCCACCCGGCACGCACAGACACCCGCGAATATCCAGGCGCCCTCTTTCGAAGCGAGCCCCAGCGGGGAAACAGGCGAACCCCGCACGTAGACTTTATCAGGCGCGTTACGTAACAGCTCGAGAGTGAAGGCGAAGGCTTTCGTCACGCGGGGCACTCTCGCAGCAAGCGCCGGTCGGAGACAGCAGCGCCGCGGTGCGGCCCTGCGGCCGCTCGGCGCACTGAAGCCATGGGCGGTGTATTTTTGAAAACGACTGCACTTTGCTAACCTGGTGCTTACAACCGGTACGTTCCCAAATCACTTAAAATTAGCTCGTGTGTGTCCCGTACGGAAGGATGGAAACATAAATGAAATCTGAAACTACCGGCCGATCTATATATTGCCAGTGTTATCTAAAGTTTTTGAGGGAGTAATAAATATTAGGCTTGAAAATGTCTTTCATAAAAGCATTACCACTAGCTCGGAATATTGATTCAGGAAGCAAAAGCCTACAGAACAAGCATTGTTAACCATTGAAGAGAAAATAATTGATAATAATGAACGTCGGAAATATACACCTTCTTTATTTCATGACTTTCGAAAGGCCTTCGACTGTGTTCAACATATTTATTACAAAAACTGCCTCAGTATGGAGTCCGTGGTATACCTCTGGACTTATTAAGAAGTTATCTCTGCAACAGGCTTTAGTATGTGCAAGTTCATCATTGCTCTTCCACTAGTGTGGTTATAAAACGAGGTGTTCCCCAAGGGTAAATTCTGGAACCACTGTTATTCATAATAGGTATTAATGACATAACTAATATTCCTGCTTCACCCCATCTAATTATGTATGCTGAAGATACTAATAGCTTTTCTACAGAATGCACCTTGCCTAAATTAGCAATGGGGGTCAATAATTATTTAAATAGGTTAGAGAATTGGTTGATAGCAGATTAACTTGGCCTGAATCTCACGAGAACCATATACATAATGTAGCGATCCACTCGACAAGCAGTGGCGGAATCCCAAAAAGGACGAAATGGCTGGCACGCGCTGGGGAGGACGCTTGGACCTCAACCTGGGCCGGACGCTGCCGTCGCTGCTGCCCCGCTATCTACTCTCCGGCAAACCCTCAAGAAAACGTGGCAGCACTCGCCTCCTGGGTGACCTCCATATCGACCTCTACAATGTTGTGACCCGGCCAATCGCCCTTTTTCACCAGCGGCGTTCCAGGATGGCGTACTGGCAGGACCCAGGTTTCGACCCGCCGCTTCCCGGCGTTCCGTCCCCATGGCGTTGGCGAGGGTTCACTCAGTTAGAGGCTGCGCTATACATGAACGGCGTCACTATCCAGCCGTTCAAACACGCTGTTATCAGCGATATCCTCCCGCCCACTCTTGAGCGCCGGCTCACCTTCTCTGCCTTTGGTAGAGAGAGGGTGTGGTAGATGGTCCTTTGCGATCACAAAATGAACAAGGGAGGGGAAAACCTCAGGTTGCTTGAGCCAACGTTTCGACAAGGGGACTTGTCTTCGTCTGGGCAAAGCGTTCATCATTGGCAGGGATTAAATAGGGCTTTCGCTCCGAGGAGGAAGGCCCCGGGGGTGGGGAAGGAAAGTGGTGTGAGAGGGGATGCGTGTCAGGAAGGGGAGGGAGGTGAATCTTGATTCGTTAAGCTGAAATAGTGAAAAAACATATATCCCCGGGGGTGTGTAATGAACAAAGGCTTTGAAGGGCCTGCGACGGGGGGTTGGCGCTGGATGGACCTGAAAAACTCAGATAAGAGGATTAGTCAGCGTGGTACAGGGAAATGAGAACAAGGCAAACAAAATAGGCTGACCCTGGCAGGAGAAAGAAAAGGGGGTGGGGGGCATTTCCAAGGAAGGAAAAGGCAGGGGGGGGGGAATGGCTCGAGTTCAGAGAAAGCCAAAAGTTGGGGGCAGAGGGGGTAACAGGAATGTCATGGTTTCCGAGAACTGGTAGTAGGGGATTAGGAGAAAGAAAAAAAAATCGTATGGCTTCCGGCCATACGATGAGCTGCGTGCGGCCGTCTTGGCGGACTTCAGCGTCTACTATGTCCCGCTGCCGCGCTACGACACAGCGGATCCGCTCTCGCCGCCCCCAGCCGCTGGCCCTACACCGTCCTCACTCGCACCCACGCAGCTTTCATCAGACCCAGGCCCACCTCAGCAGCACCTCGCCACCTCGCCGCCACTCCTGCCCAGAATCTCCGGCCCGGCGGTCCCTCTCTATGCCAGACCAGGTGGAATCAGTATGAGCTTCACCTCAGCCCCTGGTCCCACTACTGTCCTACCCGCGTCTTTGACCCTGCCTCCTCGCTCTTCATTGACGTTGTCGCCACCGCCTCCTGACTACAAGGCAGGCTCTGCAGCAGCACCCATGTCGCGGTTTTTGCCATCCACGTGCGTCTGCCCCGTCAAAACAGCCAACAACTCTCCAGGCCACTGCTGCGATGTTGAAGCGCGGCAAGCTGATGCTAAAGAGCTCTCGGCAAAAACCAATCCTGCTCGTCACCACGGCCCCTCAAAATGTCCGCAAAACAATAAACGTCATCCAGAGCAGGATGAGAAGGCCAAATCGGTGACAGCAGTAACAAGCATGGCGGTTCACACGAGTCCTACTACGCCAGAAAAGGATCCGGAACCAGTGCCACCACCTGCTCTCAAGCAGACCAGACCACTGATGTTGGCTCTTGTCGCTCACCATCGGTGCTAACATCTTCAAAGAAGCCTGACACCAGTACCTCGGCCGCCACTAAACGAAAGTAGAAATAAAGACCACCACTCCGCTCCTCTCGCCCACAGCAGATTAAATTTCTCAACCCGTTGCAGCTTCTTCAGCCGCCGTCTAGCAGATGCATACGCTGACTGGGCCCGCGGACGTGTCGCCGTTTGCTGCAGCGGTGGCGCGGCCGCCTCCGATTGGCGCTACTTCGCCGGTGTCCACCTTTATGAACGGCCCGACGCCAGTAGCCGCCCACCTGGTTCCCGGCAAGCTCGGACCGGCAGCAGTTGCGCGACCTTTGGGACCCCCGGCACACCTCGCTATCTCTGCTGCGCCGTCAGCTCCTGCACCAGAACCACCGGCGCTGAGTCCGCATCGCGCGCCTCCACACATCCCTTCACTGCCACTACGCGTCCCTCGCCGCCCTCGGAAAGCTCGGCCGCAACGCCACAGCTAGTGTAGCCCGTCTGAGCCTCGCCTTGGGATCCCGGACGGCCTGCACGACTCTCGACAAGCATCGACTAATCGTCTTGGTGGGGAACACTGCAGCGACCCGCGCGGCCACTGGCGACCGCGGCCACGCTTATTTCAAAGCTTCCGGAGAGATGATAACGGCAGAGCAGTGGCGGCAGCGTCCGGCCGAGGTCAAGCGCGTGCCGGCCACTTCATCATATTCAGGATTCCGCCACTCCCGGCCGCGCGGCTTGCTACAATAATATTTAGGCCCAACAACTCTGCTGAACAATGTGCTGTAGTTATAAAATATAAAAGCAATATTAAAAATATTATATTAAACCGCGAATTTCTGGGTGTTTGCTTAATAAAAGCTTTCACCGAATGTGCATGTTTCAAATTTAGTGAAAGATCGTGTCGCCCCTGTGCTATGTGAATTTTTTTTTGCCAAGTTTGGACGCTTGCTTCAGTCTCAGTTGAACGATGAGCGCGTTGTACGTGTCTTTAGATATGTAGATGATTTCCTTGTTCTTCTCAGCCTTTCGTCTAGAGATGACTTGAGTGTAGTTACAGACTCGATTTTAACCCGATTCATGAAGGTATCATGAAGTCACTGAATTTTTCCATAGAACTTCCGGCTCACGATTCCATTCAGTTTTTAGATATTCACCTGTATTTTAATTCTGTTGGTCATTTTTGCTGGGCTTACGACCCACGGTCCAAGAAAGCGCTACTACCTTACGACTCTTCTCATTCGAAGCTCATTAAGCGAGGCATAGCAGCCACATGTCTCAGGTCGGCGCTCCTCAAGTCATGTCCGTACAAAGTTGGTAGTAGTTTTGACAACCAGGTTCAAAGACTTAAAGAAGCAGGCTTTCCTGGCGATGTTCTTGTGGCTGTCGCAGAAACTCTAAAGAAAAAGTTACACAAAGAAAGAGAACACATCCAGTTATCTAATATAAATGCACCGGGACAACAGAAAAGGAAGTTTGAAGTTATGCCCTATGTACACAGGCTCTCGCACAACTTGAAGAGAGTGGCAACAAAATTTGGTATGGATGTGGTATTTTCAGCTCCCCTCAAGCTTGCACAGCTTTGCGCTCTGGCAGATCATGAGAGCGTCAAGAATTCAGGGTGTAGCACAAAACACAAGAAGCCACACGTCTCATGCGCCACAGATATTATCAGATCCCTCGACGCTGCGAAAGTATGTACAGTCGGGGACAAAAGTCTCCGGACCACGTGTTCCTCTAACGAAGCCGATAGCTCTGCTATTAGTCGGCGGCTGGAGACCAGACCCATGGATGTGAAAGTTAAATTTTTGTTCTTTCATCTCCACAAGTGCGGTCTCCAGCCGCTGCCTGATAGCAGAGCTATAAGCTTCGTTTGAGGAACACGTGGTCCGGAGACTTTTGTCCCTGACTGTACATTGGGCAGAAGGGCAGATGCCTAAACGTGAGGCTGAGTGAACACGCATCTTCGCTTCGTCAGCAAACTGATGAGCACTTGCCAAAGCATTGCAAGACTTGCACAGGTTGCTTTCCCTCTTTGAACCGCACGAAGATTTTAGGAAGGGGTAAAGATCAATTGGGGAGGGAAATCTTGGAAGCTCATGAAATATCACAATGCGGTAGTGACACGTGCATTAGCGCACCATCTATTTATCTAATGGAAAATGAAAGAAACTTTCTAAGACGCACTTAATGTTTGTAAACAGTCTTCATGACCGGTGGCTATTCCTCGCCTTTTCGTCTCTTTTTCTTTTATCGGATTTTTCTAGATTATCACAGTTTTGTCATTCTTTCAAGTTTGCGCATGCGTGTCTTTCTCGAGAAGGAATGTGTCTTTCGTTTATCGATTTCATTCAGTTGTAAGTTGTAGCCCCGTCCTGTCCTCATCTTTCTGTGTCCTGTTTAAACGCTACGTTTGTTCGTTAAGATTATGTATGACCAACTGGCCCCACAATGTACTCTGTTAAATCTCAGTAAAATTGTAGGATGTCTTCATAAATTGCTAACTTGTTAGCCACTTGCCTCAAGATTTCATTTTATTATGCTCTTTTTTTATTCCAAACTATACAGTGTATGCTTGTTTGGGGAACCACTGGATCTGGTAATTTTAATAGGTTGCTTGTTCTGCAAAAGAAAACTCTAAGAGCCATTGAAAGATATTATGGAAGACCGCGAGATTTGTCTACAAATTCCTTATATAAAAAATATGCTATTCTACCAATAGAACAAATTAAGTATTATCGTTTACTGTAGTTTATTCACCGTAACAGATAGTATGCCACTCTACCTGAAAGGCCTGCCGTAATGTACCATCTGAGAGCACGAAGAAAGCTTGTACCCATCACTCGGATTAGCTATGGAAAACAGAAATCAACTTCCCGGCTGCCATTTGTCATCGAGCAAACTTCACTAGACGGCGAATTCTTGACATCAACTAAGGTACTTAACAAATGTATAAAAACATATTTAAAAGAGAATCCTGTATAGCTTCGTGGCCTGTACTCGCTATTGTATATGTTTTTGACTAGTGGCTTTGCTTCCGTGTAAACGTCCTGTGGTATAAAATTTGTCATTGATGCATATGCATTGTTGTCTTCCCTCTAACAAGTATATGTACTGCTACTTTATTTGTATTTTCTGATTGGTTTTTATAGGTATCACTTGATATATTCAATTCATGCTTGTTTGTATAATATTGTTACATTATTTGGTATCATTGTTTGTACCGTATTTGTGATATAGGTGTGTGTTTCTGCCTCTACAAGGGAGCCAAGGCCTAGTCAGGCCTACCGCATTTCGCCTTCGCTTGCCTTTCGTTTTGAAAGAAATAAACACCAAACCAAACCAAATGCAAGATATCATGATCGCTCAGGCCGAGCATATGTATTACGTGTGACAAGGTACCTTCAGATCACATTACAAGATGTAGACAGTCGGAAACACAGAGAGATGAGACAGGCAGAGAGGCTATAAAGGTACCGCATTCTAAAAACGGGTCCGCCAGCCATGGTCTCGCCCGACTTTGCACAGACAGAACATTGGACCACAACATTAAAACCCCAATATAAACGTATTTTAAACTCTTCATGTCTAAGAAGCAGTGGATCATACAAACATTCTTACAGCAAGCTAACAATGTCAAATTTAAAGAAGAAATAAGAACTGTTCATGCATCTTTCAAAAATGTTATTGAAATCGCAAAGAGCAGCCAAACAGCAGCTGTAATGGCGAAGTGGCAACACAAGGAATTGAGGGCCAACTTTATGGGAGGGAATAATTTGAGCTCATGGACAATGGCAGCTTGAACAAAGATGGAATATTTTTCTGTGATTAACTTCATTGTCGTTCACATTATGCAAACGCTACCTCCCAATCCAGAATGTATTTCTTTGCACAGTAGACATCTGAATAAAATCGTCCGCGATGTCACTGAGATTTGTTTTGCGGGTGAGTTCATTGTGCCCATGGAGAAGCGCTATATAATTTAATCCAGCTTATCCCATTTTTGACCAGAGACACGTTTCGACCCAATATAGGCACGCGAATAATCTCTCAGATGTGCATGACCTGACTGGAATAACCAAGGCAATTTTGACAAGCTTAATAACCTCGGTAAATGCAACTCACCGCTGCTCACCGTTACCGCCAGAAATCATCTAAACAACGTCCTGAAAAGTCTTCATGTGTGTATTGCATTGGCTTGCAATAGCAGTGAGCATATATACTACAGTGAAGGGCGAGCCGTTCAGCCTCAAAATCTTTCCCGTAGTGTTTCAACAGGTACGTGCTATTACATTTCCTATGGAAACCTGCTCAATCTCTTCAATATGCTGCCACATAACTGGTGTATGGATGTCGTTTAGCAAGGAATGTACTGGGTTCAGCACCTCGTAGAATCGCTAACGGTACATGTCCTCGAGCGAAGGCAATACTTGCGGCAAGGATCCGTCGTTATCGCCTAGGTAAAGAGAGCCTTCCTTTACCTAGGCGCAGCACCTTCTTTTTCTTTAACATGCGATTCCAATTCACGCGCCTCTGCTCGAGTCTCTTTCAAACATCAACTAAATCCTTGCTTCCTAACATCACTGAGGCTGTCCCTGACAGCCTTTACCATTTTTTTCTGCTGTGTCAAATCTCTGCTGCTTTTGCAAAGCCGTGCTTACTGCTTCTAATTGGGAAAATACGGGTCTCAGGAGCTTGAGCATGAAGTATGTGTCGAATTCTGACAGCGCTTTCAAAAGTCCACTGGTTTTGGCTCCGGCATCGCTCTGTTTTTTTTGATGCATGAAAACACGACATCATGTGGCTATAATTCTGAACAACCTACCTCCGTGAAGTGGCCCTGAGCGTACATCTCTTGGGACGAAACTTTTGCTAGTTTACGCTTTAATCTTCTTTCCGAAATGCTTCGAACAAATTAAGACGTTTTGGGGAGCACGTAACGAGGTTTACGGTTTCTGATACCATGCCCAGGAAAGCTCGATATATTTCCATTTTCTGACACTTCTGCTGCAGCAATACATTCAGTATGTGCGCAAGGCAGTGTACCCAGAGAACTCGCGGGTCCTCCTTCTGTATTAGGGCTTGGAGCCCACCGTGCTGTCCTCTCATGCTTCCAGCGCCATCATAACATTACCTACGACAGCTGCCAATGTTCAGATTAAAACGATAGAGGACGTCGTTAAGGACAGCGAAAAGACTGGTCGCTCTGGTGTCAGCTATGCTATAAAATCCACAAAGCAGCACATGTGTTCGAAGTTCTTTTCAACACTAAGAGAGCATATCGACACTTGTTCCTTGGCAGATATGTCCGCTGTTTTGTCTATTCTCCCGGCATAGTGCTCTACTTCACGAAACTCATTTTTGGGTGGCCGGAGGACATCATGAGCCATTATTTCCAACATTTCGCTTAATATGTCATGGAAAAGCCCCCTGTACTTTATTCGAGAAATCCATGATGGCAGTTGTGAAATGTCATTGGCGCGAAGTTCCAGAAGCTGTCTTAGATTACCTTGTGCACCATCATGACCACGCACTGCCAGTCCTTGGTTCGCTAAGTACTGCAATGAACATAATGTCGCTATCAGTGTTTCCCTTGCGTCTTTCAGTTCATTTTGATGCTCAATTACACAAGCAGATGCTACGTTCACCACCGTTTTAAGCATGAAATGCTTTTAGCTCCCGTTGCCGGCAGTGTGGTGACGTCACGCCGAGATCGAGAGTCAACATCCGGGCACTGAATTCCACTCATCCGGGCACTGAAACAAGAACATCCGGGCACCTACAAGATTTAACGAGACTCATACGTGATCTGTTAGGGGCGTTGAGAGAGGGCCACTTAGAGCAAGAGGGGATGGTGATGATGATGGAGAAACCTTATTTCCGCCAGAAGACCCGTGCCCCTCCGTGTCCGCACGCAGGCGTCCGGGGAGGGGCACGGTCGCAGCTGGATGACTAGCAACGATATAGTCGCGCAGCTTCTGCTGCCAGGCGGGTAGCGTATCGTTGTATGCTAAGGTCGGCACTTTTGAGGGGAGGGCTTCCAAGAGGGGAGCTCCAGGGCGAGATGGGCCTTGGGGCTGAAAAACTGCTTCCGCGCCGTCCCCAAGGATGGCGCTGCGGTCCCCCACTCACGCGTCTTGCGGAAAGCGATCACTTTGCGAGTGATACGCCACAGAAGAAGACTGCTCGCCCTTGCTGACAACGCCATGATTATGCGGCCGCTCCCGAAAGCGACAAGGCCGCCACGGTTCGCGGCTGCCTACCTAAGCCCGTACTATTGCAGGCGATCGCTTCGACGCCACAAGAAGAGTGTGGTGTGGTGTGGTGTGTTGAACACGGGATTCATTTCAAGATTTTGACTAGTACCATCTGCAACCAATGTGTTATGCCCGTAAACATTTCATGCTTACTGTACTCTCGGTGACGGGAGAAGCAGAGATTTTTGACACCTGCGGTTCCGCTCATGGCCGCACGATGCAGGTTCGAGACCTCATGACTCTTAAATCTTATAGAGCTTTCTTCCAGTCAGAAAAACCATTCGTCACAAATGTCAATTGAGAGTCCTTATCCCCGGAAGTATTTGGCAGAAGTATGTGCGTAGCATAAGCAGCGCGAGAAGTTTCACAAAATACCTTGTCTACTGACGCGTCACAGGACAAGGTCAGGTCAGTGGACAAGGACTTGCGAAAGCCAAAAGATCGGCTGCAGAAGAGGCATGGCCAGCATTTCGTGAAGTGTGCCAGCAACGTTGTCTGCGAAATTCCATTACCCTGCGGAAAATCCTATATTGGACGGACGGGACGATGCGTGAATGACTGACTTAGGGAACACGCAAGGGATATTGAAAATAATGAAGGCCAGTGACTTGTTGAGCCCTGTAGGACTTGCACCAATTGTAAACCACGGTTCTGCGAGGTGAGGATTTTGGACAGAGGTAGACATCAGACGGCTCGTGTAATTCTGGAAGCCTTTCATATAAAAAATGCGGGTCTGAGCTGTGTTAGTGACACTTCTGTTTTTCGATATGAAACTGAGCAAACATTTTTGTCGCGCCTACTGTGATAAGATTGATGCATGGTGCGTCTGGGTGCCTTGTACGAGTGCGCATACGCTGGGAGGGCTATACATTTCGTATGCTGTCTCTTGATTAAACAGTTGGAGTAAGCGCCCGTGTTGCCGTCTTTCTTGTGTTGTCTCCCCGTTGCGCTAAAAATCATTTCTTATGTCTTTTTGCCCTTTGTTTAGTAACGTCCTCCTGCTGCATCCTCGCGAACAATTTGCATGCGTGCGGAGGCAGTCGTTAGAGGTGCAGATGTTGAGCCTGGGCCGTTAACGCAAACCTCGTTATGCTGAGAGGAGATCGTTGAAGGTACCGCGCAGGCTGAACTGGGTGTCCTTCCGTCCCTCTCTCTGGGTAGGTAAAGTGACCAAAAAAAATTGAGCGCCGAAAGCACGAGAAGAAAAAAACACCTATCGCTTATTTGTGCTAAGTGCCGCGGTCTGCACTGACATCGAACAAATGGTTCGCTTCCAGCGACAGCGTAGGCATACCTTCCAGTGAGCAGAGCAGAAGCGACGTCATTAACCCACGGAATAAGCAGCAGTCGCTCGTCGATTCTCAGCTATTCCGACAGGCCCAGCTTTCCGGGACATGTGCGACTTGCGCCATCTACCGGATCATAGCGCATGACAGAATGGATAACTGAATGGGAAGGGGTGCCAAAAAAAATCAAACGTGAACGAAAGCACGTAGAGAAAATGCTTTCGGGACACGTATAAAAATTTTGGAGGTTTAAGCATGGCTTGAATCTAATGATACAAGAAAAAGCTCTGTTAAGCATAGTTATGCATGGTTGGATGGTTGGATGGTTTGAATAGGGGAAAGGCTCAAGCTTCGCCTTTAGAGCAGCCGCGACAGCCCCTGTAGCACCGCCTTTTCAATCGCCGTGTATTTATATGTTTTCCATTAAGTTAAATTTTGGGGAAAGGAAGGCGCAGTATACTGTTGTGTGTGCGCCAAGGAATGGTGGACGCCTACACATATTCAAGCAAAGGTCAATTTTTTTATATTTTTTGTTTAAGTTAGGTTTTCGGGAAGCGAAGGTGCAGTATACTTTTGGGTGCACGCCACAGAATGCCGGAGACCTAGACTAAATCAGGTCAAGGTCGCACCACCTATTTGAACCTCAAGCGGCCGTACTGGTTGACCTTTGATGACAACGTAGCACAGTGAAGCTCACGCTTCAGTATACCTTATTTTTAACGGCGCAAAAAAGGGACACACACAGGAAAAGACAGAAAGAAACGGACAGTAAGAGCGCCAACTACCAACAGATTTTATTGCGGAACACAGCTTCTTTTATACGCCAGTACATTATCATATCCCGAACTAGACAACAGGAAAACAACATAGTCACGATTTATCTACAGGCCAGTTCTTTATCACACCCAGCACAAGTCACAAAATTTGAGGGCATGAAAAACCTAATATCTAATGTGACAATCTACAAATGACCGTCTAAAAAATCTAGTTCCTGGGCGCTGAGCTTTACCGACGAAGTGCTAATGCACATGGCCCCAGCTTTCTGTATGTGTTAAGCCTCGACAATCTCTCGACCCGCTATGTGCCTTTACCGATGAACTCGGTCCTTTCCAGCACAGGTGCTCATCCTTTACACTCTCTGCAGTGATCTGGGAGGTTCCCCCGCTCACGGTTTTTTATCGTCGTTTTGTGCTCGCCAGCTCTTTCGTTCAAACACCGGCCAGTCTGGCCGATGTACACACTCCCGCACTTGAGCGGTATCTTATAGATGACACCGGACCTGCATTCAATTGTCGGCAACTTGTGCCTAATAGCGCATTTGTAGATTGTCGGTCATTTGTATATTGTCACATTAATATTAGGATTTTCATGTTCTCAACTATTGTGAATTGCGCTGCGTGTGATTATCAACTGGCCTGTAGATAAATCGTGACTATGTTCTTTTCCTGCTGTCTTGTTCGGGATATGATAGTGTACTGGCGTATAAAAGAAGCTGTTTTCCGCAATAAACTCTGTTGGTAGTTGGCGCTCTTACTGTCCGTTTCTTTCTGTCTTTTCCTGTGTGTGTCCCTTTTTTGCGCCGCTAAAAATATTGTAACATGAACCAACAAGTCCTGCATCAAGTACTTCAGTATACCGTTAGCCGCAGAATGCCGAAGTTTCAGTTCTGCGCTATTATTACGCGACCAATAACAGACCTGTTGATAATTATAGTTATTAATGATGTGCCACTCGTTGGTGCGCACACTCCCGTGAGTGAGTGAAGCAGTTTCGGCCTCATAGGAGATGTCCTCGACTTCCTTGACAAGATCAGACAGAACCCATCTACCTGTAGTGGCAAACGGCCGTGGTCGTTTGGTGCACTGCTTTTGGCGATTCAAGCCAGAGAAAGGATCGGAGTCAGTTAACAAGGAAAACGATCTTTATACAGCAAGAGACGATACAGAAGAATTCACACTAATGGACACGGTTCTCAAAAGCAGTGCAAAGCATGCACCTAAAGAGGCTGTATTACCAACAGAGGTTTAACTTGAGTAAAACAATCTCGACAATCAGGTTTAACAACAACTAACAATGCAATGAGAGAGTCAGAACACATAAACACCAAATTATTCACCGGGAACTGTAGCAGACCGACGTCCGGAGAGTCACGGTGTGGCCACCCCGTGAACGTGCGCCGCTCCCTCGCAGATCTGTCAGCTTGCCGAACGACGTGTTGACCCCGGGAGACTAGCGGTAGCACTTGATGACTAACTGCGACATCAGCTAGTGTACCAAAGCGACGTGAGGTCAATTTATTGGGCGCTTCGCGTCTGTCGGTTACAACGTGCCAAAGATGGCGCGCACATACATGTAGCAGCACAAGAGTCCTCTCTCTCTCCTAGCGATACGCGCGGTCGTCATTAGCCAGATGCGGCGGAAACGTCTGGAACCTTCTAGGAGTTTCTCCGCCGGTGAGTCACCGCCACCTCCGAGCGATGAGGAAAGGACGAAGCCAAGTGTCCGTTAGGTTTTACGACGATTTTCGTGACACACGAGGCTCCCAGAGCGCCTGAGTATTAAGCAATGCTGCCTACGCCAGAGCACGAAATTTTCCTTTTTTTCTTCAGATTTTAAAACTGTATAGCGTCGTAACACGGACTGACTTTGAAAATGACCCCTGGTTTTAGGTACCCCAAATATGCTGTTTAATGTAGTGTGTGACGATGAAGCATAGATGATATCGCCTAACATAAGAAAGATGGCGCCTGCGGTCACCACTCCGCGCACCTTAGCGCCCGCTCCCAGACACCTTTAGATCGTGGGGGGGTAGTGGTCTCGGACACCCTCGACTCAGCGTGGCAAGCAGAGCCAGAAACCAGCTGCCAAGTGAGAACAATGCGCTCTTCTTTCTCATGGGTTGTACAACAGTTATCATCATCATCATCTAGTGATTTCCCTCTTATTATTCGACATAGTGGCTAACGCACAAGGGAGACGCACACGGAAGGAATGCAGACAGGACAAACGTTAGACTTGCGACTTAAATTTTACTTCGGAAAGGCCGTATTTATACAATATTTTATCTTCCGTCCTCCTTTACCCGCGCCGCTGGTGCCGCCTAATGTTACAGTCGCGCCAAAATGTGATAATGGAACTTAAAAAGCCACGTGTTACAAAAAGCCACGGGCCTTACTAAAAGTGATAAACTGGAATGCAGAGGTGAAGAAATCATGAAAGATGATGTGAACCCGAGGGGAAAAGATGAAAGGTGAGTGTGACCGTCATCCTGATAAGCGCTGTGCGCGTGGCCATCCCACCGATACGCGCTGGGATACGCGCTATGCCTTCCTTTCCCTCATTCAGTTCTCACATCAGTCATGTGACCGTTCTGGCTGTATATATTTCACGACGGAACATTAAAGGGGTCATTTCTTGGTCACCATCACGAGCGTCTGTCTGACTGGTCTCACATGGCGTCAGAAGTGGGATGAAGGCCGGCTCCGATGAGGCACCGCAACAGCACCGCCAACAAGCGGGTGACCAGAAGCTGCTGCAACAAGAACAAGTGGTCCCGGTGACAGGCGACAATCAACACTTGGAATGGCGGGAATCAAGCCTCCGAGGCCCTTCGATTTCCAGAACATCGCGGACTGGCCCGCCTGAATGGAGGAACTGGACGACTGCAGATTCGCCTCTGCACTACACGAGAAGACAGCCGAAGTTCGAGTAAAGACTCTGCTCTATGCAATGGGCAGAAAGTCGCGGGAGACTCTACGGTCACTAAATGTCAAAGATGAAGAAATGATAGACCTTAGCTGCGTAAATTCGCAGTTTCAGGGCTACTTTGCCCACACCATGAGTACAGTCTGCGAGAGTGCTGGCTTTAATCAACGCCGTCAGCAGGTGGGCGAAACAGTAGACCAGTTCGCAACTGAGCTAAGCAGGCTAGCAGACAAATGCGAGTTCGAAGACATGAGGGACCGCCAAATTACAGACATGTTCGTAGTCGGTCTACGAGATGAGGCTCTGTCGGAAGGACTACAGATGGATCCGAAGCTCACACTGAACGCTGCTTTGGCAAGAGCGCGTACGAGCAAAACGGTGAAGAAACAGCAAGCCGAGCTAAAAGGCAACGACTATACTGTCCCGGAAGCTAGTGTCGGCGCAGTATATTCGAGCAAAGCCGGGGGAAAGAGCGCATTTTCACGCGGGCAGGAGTATACTTATCGTCAAAAGAGCTGCAGCTTCTGTGGCGGTCTGTCCCATCCGAGAAGCAGTTACCCAGCACGGCAAGAAAGGTGCAGATTCTTCCGAAAGTTGGGCCGCTTCGAAAAAGCGTGCCGAAAAAAGAAGCAGGCAGACGGGAATCTCGACGGCATTGCCGAACCTGATAAGAAATTTCTTGGTACGGTCGAGCAGTCTTAGAACACAGCGTCTGCGCACTTACGGCTTTCCAAAGAGTCCCAAAAGTTGACCACTTTCATTACGCCGTATGGGCGGTACTGCTACTGCAGGTTACCGTTCGGGAACACATCCCCACCAGAAATTTTCTAAAGAAACTTCTCGCAAGTCCTAGAAGGCCTAGGCGTTGTGCTGAATTATATGGACGACATTTTGGTGTACCGCAAGTAAAAGTGGAACACGACAGTAGCCTCAGTGAAGTGCTCAACCGGCTGCAACAGACGAGCGTGGCCCTCAACAAAGAAAAATGTGGTTTCTCTGTCAAGCAGGTAACCTTTCTTGGTATGATCTTCGACGGCAGCGGTGTGCGCCCAGATCCTGAAAAGGTTAGGGCCATCAAAGAGTTGCCCCGACCTCAAAACGTCGGTGAAGTTCGTTCTTTGCTAGGCATGATGAACCACCTCGCAAGGTAACTTCCTGACGCTGCGTCCATGTCGGCGCCTCTACGCAGCGTTCTCAGCAATGACAGCGAATTGGTCTTGGGAAACTCGACAAGAGGAAGCCTTTGAGAAGATCCAGACTACTCTCAGCTCGAAAAGGTGCCTAGCAAGGTATAACCCCGGGTACCCGACAATCGTGTCGGCGGACGCGTCTTCGCAAGGACTTGGTGCAGTTCTACTCCAAAATCAGCCCTCAGGCGAAAGGCGTCCTGTAGCATATGCCTCTAGATCGCTCACGAAAACTGAGCAGAGGTATTCGCAGATTGAGCAGGAAGCGTTGGCTTCGACTTGGACGGCGGAGCGCTTCGACGAATTCCTGACAGGCATCACGTTTATGTTTGAGACAGATCACAAGCCCCTCCTTCTGCTGCTAGGTCGTGATCCCCTTGACCCTCTGCCACCTAGAATTCAGAGGTTCAAGATGCGTCTCATGCGATACTCGTTCACACTTACACACGTCCCAGGCAAAAGTATCACTACGGCGAACACTCTTTCTCGAGCCAGAGGGATGAACACGGGACTAGCCATCGGAGCACTGTCTCAATATTGCGTCTCGTCATACGTGGACGGAGTTGTCCGATATTCGTTTTCGGATAACGTACTGAACCGCATACGCTCAAAGCAGGCAAAGGATCCAGAGTGCGCCTCTTTGCTCGAAGCGTGCGTGTACGGTTGGCCTGAAAAGGGCCGGTTGCCAGAAGTTCTAAAACAGTTTTGGGAGTGGGCACATCGGCTGGCCGTCCGACAACATCGCCATGAACTCATTTCTGCTTTTTACGCAGATATTGACGCTAGGAACTGCTCTGACGGACAGCGCAACGGAAGAAGCAGTGTGCCGAACCTATCAGACTCACCTGATCGGAGCCTGCGCACACGAAAAGTCATGCCGTATCGACACCAATGCCTGCACACCGCCCCCTCGCACGTCATCGTCTTCGCCCTACATAAGCAGCGGTCCGATCTGGGATTTCTTTAGTGGGCACATCGGCTGGCCGTCCGACAACATCGTCATGAACCCATTTCTGCTTTTTACGCAGATATTGACGCTAGGAACTGCTCTGACGGACAGCGCAACGGAAGAAGCAGTGTGCCGAACCTATCAGACTCACCTGATCGGAGCCTGCGCACACGAAAAGTCATGCCGTATCGACACCAACTGAACACCGCCCCCTCGCACGTCATCGTCTTCGCCCTACATAAGGAGCGGTCCGATCTGGGATTCCTTTAGTGGGCACATCGGCTGGCCCTCCGACAACATCGCCATGAACCCATTTCTGCTTTTTACGCAGGTCAGTAACAAATATGGTTCTATTCGAACCAGTGATCGTTGCCTCGTCCAGCTGGTGTGCCCTCACAGTGTGTGTACTTTATGTTCGCGCATCCGGAATGTTTTTGTTGCTCTTCTCATGCTTTGCGGAGATGTCGAAAGTAACCCTGGGCCTGGTAATACAGCAGAGCTGCTCCAACAGTTACTCGAAGGACAGAAAGCTATTCATAACCGCTTGGATGGCATAGAAGCAAACTTAAAGCAGGTAGATGAATCCGTGTCAACTATAAAGGAATTAGGCAGTAAAATTACTGACCTGGAAAGCAGTATTCAGAGCCTGGAAAAAACTGGTAGAACTTGAAGACAGAAGTCGGCGCAACAATGTTATCATATATGGCATGACTGAAATGGCCGATGAGACTTCTGAATCACTTTCGGAGGCAGTAGTAAACTTATTTCATGACAAATTAGGTGTAGAGGTGTCTTCGATAGAGAGAATTCACCGATTAGGGCGCAAACAAACAAACAAATCGCGACCAGTAATTATTAAACTAATCGACCACCGTGAAAAAGTAAACATATTCAAGAATTGCCACAAGTTGAAAGGAAAGAGCATTTCTGTATCTGACGACTTTTCCACTGCCACAAGGACTATTCGAAAGTACCTATGGGATAGTACAGCTGAGGAGAGAAAAGAAGGCAAGAAAGTCAATCTAGTATACGATAAGATTAAAATAACCGACGAAGTGTTTCAGTGGGACAGCACTCTGAAGAAAAGAGTTCCTATAATTGGAGAACGCCGCAGTTCCAAACGGTCACAATGAATAGATGATTGTTCTAATAAGACCTTCCGTTGTATCAATGTCAATGCCCGAAGCATTTTGAATAAAGTAACTGACTTAGAGAGCATTGTCCTGGCACATAATCCTCACGTTGTAGTCGTGACAGAAACGTGGCTGCATCCTGATATTTATGATTCTGAAATAACACCCTGCGGTTATAACACTTTCCGGAGAGACAGAGATGGCCGCGGTGGTGGCGTTGCCATATTATACAAAGAGTCTTTGCGGGTCTCAAGGTTGCCAAACATTGAGGGGTTAGAAAGTGTTATACTCAAAGTATTCCTTGAGGAATGTCACCTAATTATTGGAGTATTCTACCGTCCCCCGAATTCGAATAACATATTTCTAGAAAAGCTTAATGAATTCCTATGCCGAAACGAAATCCGCTCAGCCAATTTTTTATTGACGGGTGATTTTAACTTTCCGTCAATAGATTGGTTGCCTGATACTCCGGTGGCTCTCACTGGTGCCTTCCAACTATTTCTCGACGTAGTGTTCTGTCATAACCTGACACAACTAGTCACTGAGCCCATCCGTGTACAAAACGACTCTCAATCAGTTCTGGACCTGTTTCTTGTTTCTGGCAACCTGCTACGCCGAACACCACGTGTGACTGTCTTAGAGGGGATATCAGACCATAAAATGTCAAGTTTAACTTTGCAGTTGGGCCCTATATCAAAGCTCCAGAAGAGACAGACAATTATCCCGATCTTCTCACGTGCAAGTGATGACGATATCTTAGATGCACTAGACACTTCATTTTCTTCCTTTTCGTGCTTGTACGAAACACAGAGTACCTCCGTTGAGCACATGTGGGGCTTCTTCAAAAACTTAGTTCACCAATTTATAAGCGCTTTTGTGCCAAGAAAGCGGAAAAGTTTGCGCACTAGCAATCCTTGGATGACAAAAGATATTGCGCGTCTGGGACGTAAGCTTAAGAAAGTGAGACAACAACACTCAAAGCGTCCGTCATCGGCCACTGCAGATAAGATTTTCATGCTACGCCTGTCGTTGCGGAACGCTATCAGTACAGCCAAACACCAATTCCATACTGTACGTATGAAAAATTTCCTTGTTTCTTCTCTAAGCAAGTTCTGGCGACATCTCGCGCCACGCAAGAAATTGATTCTTGGCCTTTCTGCAGACAGTGCAGGTATGCACGACAAGTTAGAAACAGCGCAGGCGCTCCACCAGTACTTCAGCTCAGTATTCACTCACGATGACGGCTGCAAGCCACAATTTTCTTCTTTTGATGATCTGGCACCAATCAGTGACATTTGCATAACTGAGAAAGGTGTGCTAGCTCTTCTGCTTAACTTGGACACAAAGAAGTCGCCAGGGATTGACGAAATACCTAATGCCTTTCTGGTACGGTACGCTGAATGGTCCGCCAAATATTTAACTTTAATATTTAGGAAATCGCTAAACTGCTCTGAATTGCCAAGTGAATGGAAACTCGCAAAAATCACCCCGATTCCCAAAGAACAACACAAATCAGCACCTTCTTCCTACCGGCCAATTTCTCTTTTGTGCACTTCAGTAAAATTGCTTGAACACATCATCTGTAAACACTTGACTAACTTTCTCGAGGCGAACCACGTCCTTGATAACCGTCAGCACGGGTTCCGTCGCGGTCTGTCCACAGTAACACAACTTATTGCAACAGTTCACGATTTAGCGGCAGCACTACATAGGCACAATCAAGTTGATATTGTTTTTCTTGATTTTGAGAAAGCATTCGACCGTGTGTCTCATCAAAAATTATTGCAGAAGTTAAAACCTATACTGAAACACGAGTGCCTACTCTCATGGATCGAAGCCTAACTTTCGCATAGACGTCAAAGTGTGGTTGTTGATGGTGTCCTCTCTGATGCTGTCCCAGTAGAATCCGGTATTCCGCAGGGCTCAGTCTTGGGCCCCCTTTTCTTTCTAGTATTTATTAATGACATAGCTCACAACGTACATGTTAAAATACGGCTTTTCGCAGACGATTGCATAATTTATCAAGAAATTTCTAGCCCTGAAGATCAACTCCTTTTAAGCGATTCACTGTCTGCAGTAGAAAAATGGTGCTCCACGTGGCAAATGACTTTGAATTCAAACAAGACAGTAGCTGTGACACGTAAAAAGAATCCTTTAAGTTTTACATACCGTATAGCCAATGAGCCCCTCTTAGTTGTCAACGCTTTTAAATACTTAGGAATTCAGATAGCCTCAGACCTTCGATGGAACGAGCACATATCATATATAGAAAAAAAAAGCTCTAAGACAACTGCACTACTTAAGAAGAACGCTGGCACAATCCACACAAGAAATAAAGCTTTTAGCTTATAAAACATTTGTTCGGCCAATGTTGGAATATGCTGTGGCAGTGTGGGATCCCTGGACCGAAAGTAACAAACTTAAAATAGAAAATGTCCAACGCAAAGCTGCTAGGTTTATTTTTAATTCTTACAGTTGAAATATTTCCCCAACAGCCCTACTGCAAACCGCAGGACTTGAGCAGCTGGCCATGCGCCGTCATCGTGAAAAATTATAGTTACTCTATCTGTGTTATCACAATAAACTAACAATACAGGAAGGAATTTTAGTTGAGCACACATCTCGACGACCTACGCGCTCTTACCATACTAAGAAAGTTACCGCGTTTTCATGTAAAACAAATGTTTTTAAGTACTCGTTCTTTCCTCATACTATCACTAAGTGGAATGGTTTACCTGCTGATGTTGTCAATTGCGAATCGGTCAATTTATTTTTACAAGCTATGAAGGATGTATAGGGCTCTTATGTATCCTTGTTTTGGACCCAGTCCGATCCCTTCGTTTGCTGCCAGGTTCAATGTAATTACATGTTCTCTGCCTTTGTATTCAATTTTGTGTTGTATGTTCTGATTTTTGCTCTGCTCGCTATCTGCTTCTTTTGCAATGTACTTGTCATTTTTTTTGTTTGTACCCCACTCCTGCCTAAGGCCTGTAATACAGGCCGGCAGTATTTGCCAAATAAATAAATATCACGGTAACATCACGGTGTGCAAGAAGCGACTTCTCAAGGACTCCAGGCTAATAATTCCACGAGCGCCGCGGAAAGAAATGCTGCAACGAGTCCACGAGGGAGACCAGGGCGTCGTCCGCTGCCGCACAAATGCTAAAGTATCGGTCTGGTGGCATGGCATAAGCCAGGAAATCGCAAGAACCATAGCTAGTTGCCCAACCTGTGCGCAAGAGCGCACCCAATTTTCTGAACCAATGATACCCTCTGAAACAACGGAGCTTCCATGGGAAAAAATATGAGTGGATTTATTCGAGATGAAAGAAGCTGTCTATCTCACTGTTGTCGATTATCACTCCAGGTATCCTAAGCTGGCCCTGCTGGATCGAGGAACATCGTCAGAGGTGGTCATCCAGCATCTGAAAAGCATCTTCGCCAGGCACGAGATCCCGA
Source organism: Amblyomma mixtum (assembly GCF_055824585.1). Taxonomy (NCBI): domain Eukaryota; kingdom Metazoa; phylum Arthropoda; class Arachnida; order Ixodida; family Ixodidae; genus Amblyomma; species Amblyomma mixtum. Next base: position 3,954,469 of record NC_143021.1, on the reverse strand, counting down.
AAACGGTGATATCGGATAATGGTCCACAGTTCATCTCATTTGCTTTCATTGAGTTTCCAAGATTCTACGGCTTCAGTCATGTTACGGTGAGCCCCGTTACCCGCAGGCTAACGGGGAAGCTGAGCGCATGGTAGGGACTCTAAACAGGCTGCTGAAAAAATCGCACGAACCCTACATTGCCTTGCTGAACTATAGAAATACCCCGGGGCTAACCGGCGCAACTGCTAATGAGCCGTCGCTTGCGCTCAAGAGTGCCATGCATGCCATGCGCTCTAAAGGCTCGAGTAGTCGACGCTTCTTGGAAGAAGCAAGACAAAAAGTGCCGACAGAAACAAAAGCTACATTTTGACAGACGTCATGCTGCTAGACCTCTTCCCAGTTTGTCTGCAGGTAATCTGGTGTGGCTGAAAGACAGGTGCGCCTGAGGCAAAGTCCTTTGTCCGTCTTCGACACCAAGATCCTACTGGGCCAGACTGAAATGGGAGCCATACGCCGAAACAGACGTCATCTGGTACTACTGCCTGACGAAGAAAACAGCCCCGCACCGGTCGACCAGGGTCGACAAAGCAGCCAGCTTACAGAAACAAGCACAAACGACGTGAGCGCACGAAGTGCTTTTGATTCGCGTGGCAAGACCATCGTGCCGGAGCAGTCATCCAATACCCAAGCGAGCATACTTGAAAATTCAACTTCAATACCAGTGCAAAGAACGACGCGATATGGGTGCATCGTACACACGAAAAGACTCGGTATCAATGATTAAATGCTGAAGTGTAGTTGTGTTTCTTTGCGGGCACACACAGTGCTTGTAAAGCAGGGGAAGATGTGACAGTCATCCTGAAAAACACTGTGCGCGTGGCTGTCCCACCGATACGCTCTGAGATATGCGCTATACCTTCCTTTCCCTCACCCAGTTCTCACATAAGTCATGTGACCGTTCTGCCTGCATATATTTCGCGACGGAACATTAAAAGGGGTCATTTCTTGGTCACCATCACAAGTCTCTGTCTGACTGGTCTGACAGTGAGCACAGAAAACAACGAAGACGCAACAGTGGTGGTGAACGAAGCTTGCAGAAGGCAAGATAAAGGCTGAAACAGACCTGTGTACAGGCAGCCCCGGGTAAAACAGAGATTTCAAATAAGATCATTAAAACCTAGAAACGAATGTGAAAACAACACAAGTGAAAAAGACATACAAAGATAGAGGCAACTACTGCCGCAAATACACAGGTACAGCCAGAAGGCAGAAAGAATATTACGTTGGTAGGCAGGGGTATGTATAACCCCCCAAAACAAAACGAAGGCTGCAAAAAAAATTAAACGCGAGCTCACCGGCTAGGAGCAAAAGTAGCGGAAGTTCATACCCATGGAGGGCTGCGTACTGTTCTAGGAACCTTGTTTCGTTATTGCTGAGATCGACAGAGGGCCTGCTCACGCATTCGTTTCCAGCCTGTTTAATGGAAAGGGCCTCTAGTATTTCCCTGCCCTCCCTTGTGCTCATTTGCCCTATGCCAGCGGTTTCTTTCCACTTTGGAGTACACGCAGGCTTGTGAGGGCATTTTTTTGCAATGTTCGCCCAAGTGGCCATCTATTGCAACTGCTGAAACCTTTACTTGATGCTCTTGCAATCTTTCATTCAGGCAACGACCTGTTTGTCCTACGTAGCGTTTACCGCAGGGTAGAGGAATGCTGCACACAACGCCCTTCTGACATCCCACGGGTTTCGTTCAATGCTTCCTGGGGCAGGCATTCTTCTTCTTGCCGTCGTTGACGACTTTGCATGGCCTGCCCAACTTTCTCAGCGCTGTCAATACTACCGGGACGCCGTTTCTTTTCGCTACTTTTTTGAGGCGGTGAGCAACCGGTGAGCGGTGAGCAGTTATAACAACCAAGCCCAATTAAGAGCTTTGGTAGTTCCCTCTCATGATGCGGATCAGCGGTCACTAGCTGCCCTAAGTAGACATATTCTCTTACTACCTCTACCACCTGGCTACCAACTGCGAACTGCTGTTCCCTTGCTAGACTGTTGAACATTACTTTGATTTTTGCATGATGATTTTTACCGTTCGGCCGTTCTGCTCTGCTTGTTTACCTAATTGATCATGCTTTGCAGTTCATGTCCTGAGTTACATATTAGGGCAATGTCATCAGCGAATCGTAGATTACCTAGGTACTCTCCATTGACTGTTATCCCGAACTGTTCCCATGTCAGGCCCCGAAATACCTCCTGTAAACAGGCGGTGAAATGCAATGGCGTGGTCGCGTCTCCCTACCTGACGCCTTTCCTTATTAGAATTTTAGTGCTGTCTTTATGGAGGACTATCGTAGCTGTGCAATCGTAGCTGTGCCTGCTACTATGCACTGGGGAACGGGGAAGAGAAGAAAGAGGGTCACGATGGGGGGTGATGGTGATGGGAGGAGGCAGATGAAAAAAGACAAGGCACACTTGCTAACCTTACAAACGCCAGTCAAGGCCCGTATCGCTTAAAAAAGCGTGAGAGCACTCGCGTTCCTTGTAGAGTTCTAGAACTATCCGGCCATGCGCCGAGGATCGAGTCCTCCGAGAGGGGCCTGTTGTCAAAAGAGTGCAAAATAAAGGCTAGCATGAGTCTTTCTTGTGCATATGCTGGGCGCGACACTAAAACAAGCCTATACAGTCTCTAGCACGCCACATGTGGAACAGTCCAGGGAGTTCTCTTGTCCAAATAAATATAAGTGCTTGCGCGTGAAGGCGACGTTTAAACGTAACCTGTGTATTAGGCATGTAAAAGGGGTGGCATTCTGCTAGGTATAGAAAAGGCCATCGCAAGATCTAGCTGTTCAAGGTGGATGTCCGAGTGTCTGTATCGAGTGGCTAGTATCTAGCCATCGCACTCGTTATAGATCCCGAAAGAAGAGGAATGGTGTCCCGTCTAGAGAACGGCACGCCTGTCCGCAGACCACTGCTGAAGGCGCTCCTTGCTTCAGCGTCAGCAGTTTCATTTACATCGAGTCCGCAGTGACCATGGATCCATAACACTATACGGAGGCATTTTTCCTGAGCAGATGAAAGGAGTCTAGTTATATCAAGAGACAGAGCCTGGTAGGAGGTGTGGCGTAAGAAGCATCCCAACATTTGTAGAGCAGGTTTAGAGTCTGTGAAAATGCAGCACTCCTGAGGCGGTTCTCCGCATATGTGGCGAATTGCTCCCCGAAGGGCAGCAAGCTCTGAAGCTGTTGAGTAGATTTGTGTCCTAAAATGAATCTCCGAGTCGTCTGCTGATCGGCGATTACTAAAGCTGCTGTCGATGCATTTGGTTACGCAGATCCATCAGTGATACGTGCACACAGTTTTGGCATTATGACCAGATGTAGGCAAGAGCAAGGTGCTTCAGTCCGCTCAGCGGCATCACAGGTTTCTTTAGCTCACTACAACAAAGTAAATTTCGCCGGACTTTCAATGTAACAAAATTTCATTGATGGCGCAGAGCATGGCGTAATGAGCCGAGGTGTGCCGCGAACTTGAGTGGCTGACTGGAGTGCCCACCAGAGCGTAGCCTGAAAATGGGCACAGCGCGGACAAGCAGCGAAGTCACAGCAGTGCAGAACGCGTTTAGAAAGTAATAGTTTATGATGATGATGACTGCAGAGATTGCCGCGTCATCTGGTGTAGTGCGGCGGAGACGCAAACGTGGTGTTCAGCAACTCCACAAGGTGGCATAAGAGTTGGCGCAGCCACCCTAGCAGCGGTCAGGCAGCGTAGTTGATTAGGGATTTAGGCCTACTTTCTTTCTATATAAATATAGGCATTCTTTCTATATATATATATATATATATATATATATATATATAGAAAGCATACACTGCGGCTGCCATGCAGCATACACTGCGGCTGCCACGCTGATGCACGTTGCGCATGCCTATATATATATATATATATATATATATATATATATATATATATATATACATATAGGCATGCGCAACGTGCATCAGCGTGGCAGCCGCAGTGTATGCTCAGCACTTTGCTGTAGCGAGTCGGATCACTGCTTGCATGCCTGCCTGGCGCCTCCGGCAGCATGAGTGGAAAGCGCAAGGTCCTCTCCATTGAAGTGAAGGCCACCATATTTGAAGCCGTCTCAAAGGGCAAAAAGAAGGACGTCGCCGCCCGGTTCGGTATACCTGAGAGCTCGCTCTCCACGATTTTGAATGCAACGAATACAATCATCGACTCCATCAAGAAAGGAGCACGCGGCCAGCGCAAAAGGTTGAAGGCAGCTACATATGAAGATGTTGATAAAGCTGTTTTTAAGTGGTTCGTGTCATCTCGCGCACAAAACATCCCCTTCGGTGGCACGGCCCTTCAACAAAGGCGAAAGATTTCGCCTGCCCGCTTGGCCACGACGACTTCCAGGTCAACAGCGGGTGGCTGCATAGATTTAAGGCCCGGCACTCGATCGTAGGCAAAACGTTGAGCGGAGAATCTCTTCGGCTCACGCTACAGGATCGGCCCCCGGAAATCTTCGAACGTTACGATCCGGCAGAAGTATATAACGCAGGCGAAACTGCACTATTTTACCAGATGCTGCCAAATCGCACGCTGGAATTGAAAGGTAACTGATGCCACGGCGGGAGGCACAGCACGCTGCGTGTCACCGTCCTCCTGTGCGTCTACATGGACGGGAGTGACAAGCGTTTGCCGCTAGTGATCAGGCGCAGCAAAAACCTACAGTGCTTTAAGAATTCATGGCAGCTTGGAATTACCTGCGCATAGATCAAAAAAGCATGGATGACCAGCGACATTTTCCGCAGTTGGCGGCAAACACTTGAAGATGACATGAAGGATGCTGAACGCCACGTGTGCCTCGTCCTCGACACTGTTCCGCTCACCACATTGGGGACATGGAGCTGGGACATGTGGAACTTAAGTTTATTCCACCCAACTGCACCTTGCTCATCCAGCCACCCGATCAGGTCATAATCCACAGTTTTAAGTGTTCGTATCTCCGACGACTGATTGACAAGCTGCTGCTCGACATTCGGCTGGAACGATCAACAGAAGTTGATTTGTTCCAAGCGCTCTAGATGCTGTCCACGTCATGGAACGCAATACCAAAGCAATTATTAGAAAACTGCTTTCGTAAAGCAGGCCTAGCAGTAGCCGCGGCCACAGCAGCTTCTCCAGAGGCGGATGAAGGAAGTGATGGTGCGCCCGTGCTTGAAAACACGGAAGGGCAAGAACTTCAGCAGTCATGGGAGCGTCTTCGCAGCGATGGTCCTGTGCCGGAAGGCGTCGAGATAGAATACTAGATAGAAGAGGTGACCACAGAATCGATCTTGAACGAGGTAATCGGAGATTCTGAAGGTGAGAGCAAAGGCGAAGCGGACTGCGAAGACGGGTGTGACGACGTCTCCACCTCCCGCGAGGTTGTCGACGCGATTGACACTGTGAGGCGCTTCGCGGACTCTGCAGGGCCCGAAGAGGCCATGCAGGCCTTGTGGGCCTATGAACGGCGCGTAATGTCACTGTTGCTCGCTAAGAAGGCCCGAAAGAAAGTTACGGACTACTTTAACCGGAATTAAAAGCTTTTCCGTGCCTTCCGTGCACCCGCGGCACGTTTTGGAATGTTATTTGCATGCCAAGAGACGAATTTCGACGTAGCGGAATTTCAATGTAACGAAGTAAAGCGCCGATTTTAGCGACTTCGTTGCATTAAGGTTGAACTGTATTGCCTCGGTGCTGCCTTACTTGCGTCGGGAGAAAATTTCAATGCGATTTGTGAGCACTGACATTAGATTACTGATTAGTGACAGAGTTAGTGAGCACTGCATTGAATTCGATTTCAATACTTTTCAACAAACATTTCTTTAAGAAAATGCCTTCATGGAACAGCTTAATTTTACGAGAGGCTGCTGTACTTCCATGCTTGGAACGCTCCCACGGGTACCGTAGAGCCATGGTATACTCATCATAAAGTATCCTGAAAAACGGCTCGTCTGAAATCCCGTCGGTGAGAGAATTCTCACTCATGTTCATGACGCAGCGGCAAGAGCAAACGCGAAATTGCCACATATCTCCACATTCTGGGCAAATTTGCACGCGCATTAAGTGCGACGGATACAATAAGTAACCTCGGATGGAAGTAGTTGCGCATGGTCGAAGCGTAGTATGTATGACGCAAAGTGGAATTCCCAAACAGAACCACCTGAGCGTCAGCGAAATGACTGCGATAGATCGGAATTTGAGCCCCTTCCCCGGAACCAGTCCAGCTGCTCAGCGATCAATGCGAAGATTGCACGGGGCAAGGTCGTTATCTGTAGATTCCGCTGCATTTCCGCCTGTGATTGTTACATTATGTGTTTAACTTGAAGCCTTCCTTTCCAGAAAGCTGCGCTGTTGGGCTAGTGTTGCCTGTGTTATGGCGTGCGCCTTAGGCCTCGCTGCTTCCACACTGGTCATAGCTCTTCATTCTCTGCAGGTATTCGAGTGGAGTACAACGTCAAGTTTCGGGCGTACCAGAGGGTGGCCAAGCTACAGACCATTTGTACTGACTGCCGCGTACCGATGTACATGAACGTGGAGAGGAACCAGACGTATCGCTACGTGGTGCCCCAGACCATGTTCAACGGCACAGCGCATGCGATCTTCGAGAGGCTTCCGAAGAAAGACATTCTCAACACTGGTGCGTACATTTCTGCCCCGCGTGATGGCAGACTTCCACTGCTCGGGTTTGGGGAAAAGTAATGGGAAAGCCCTTCCCGCGCCGTTGTCTCTGATTTCCCGTTTAAAAAAGGGAGAACGAAAAGCTGGAGCTCTAAGTTTAATTGTGCTCGGCTTCCGTGCTCTTCGTGAAGTTTTGTACACTGTGGGCTTCTGTGACTTTCAACACAGCTCACACACAGAGGCCCGGGCCGGGAAGCAACAATCCCTCTTTACTTTTAGTCCCTACATGGGTGTTGCGTAGACATGTTAGAGCGCTTCTTGGGAGAAATGAGAAATGTTCTGGGCAGTAGTAATCAATTTTAGTGTCATGTTCACTACGGCTACTTTTACAAAATAGCTAAAAGAGATAGGCAAAGGAAAAGGCTGCTTTTACCGCAGCTTGTCAATGCTACTGCCGCTTCATACCGCAATGACATGGCTAAAAGTACGGTCGTTTAGCGAATACTGTTATTTCAGAGGAGTGTTCTTCCGCATTTCAACATAGCTGCAAAAGAAAAACTTGAAATTCAGAGTTTGGTACACGTACGGAAAACTCAAGGAGGAATATCGTAATAAACGCTTAGACAAATTTAATGCTCATGTAAAAAGAAAAGACAGAATAAGTCTGTGCGCAACATTGCAGTAAAATTTATGAGCTGACAACCATTTAGATGGATAATTTCGCTCCTATTTGCCACACAGCTACAACGTGAAAAGGGAGAGAAAGAAACCAGATTGGATGATAACAAAACTGAAATGCAGCTGATGGTGGTTCGTTTAAGGTTTGGTTTGGTTTATGGCGTTTAACGTCCCAAAGCGACTAAGGCTATCAGAGACGCCGTAGTGGAGGGCTCCGGAAAGTTCGACCACCTGGGGTTCTTTAACGTGCACTGACATCGCACAGTACACGGGCCTCTAGAATTTCTCCTCCGAAGAAATTCTAGCCGCCGCGGCCAGGATCGAACCCGCGTCTTTTGGGTCAGCAGCCGAGCACCATAACCGCTGAGCCACCGCGGCGGCGTGGTTCGTTTAAGGTGTGCTTTATTTAAAACTGTATCAATTCTTTGCAATGGTTTTCTGTAGGTACACAGCAGCCTGGGCGGGAAAAGACTTTCAGCTTCCTTAAATTTTTGTTTGCGAAAAAGTTTTCACTGCGTCAAAATTTGAGAGTGTTTTTCTTGTACGGAGTTCCTTCTTTTCAAGCAATAGAACTCTTCATGTTAGCTGTGGAAGTGTCCGCCAGCACAAGGTTGCCGCGGTTAATCTGAGAACTAACCACAGCTTTGTGCAAAAGTTTCTTAACGTGAACTGAAAGCATCCGGTGACTACAGTTCAACGCACCCACATCCTTGTTTAGTTTAGAAGAAACCTTTTTAATATGTTCGTTCTGTAACATATTTTCGGAAAGATTACTCAAGCATTTTTACGCGCTTTTATGCAGTAGGGGCCCAACGCTCCACCGTAGTACGTCTTGTGCGGAACGAGGCATTTGCTCTTTTATCTTGTAATAAAACCGCGCAAGGACACAGGACAAGAACGGGGAGGAGACACACACTGCGCTGAACTTGCAACTGAACCAACTCGCCCAAACTGCCATTTTACTACTGCTGTTTTAATGAAAATAGCATTCTAGGACCTCTTATCGAGAAAAGCCTTTGGTGTCTTTTAGTGTCAAGTAATTTCCATTTAACGAGAAGGCTCTTCCGTGCTCGGGGCGTAGCAGTGACGTCTTTGCACGAGCACGTTCGCTTAAAAAAATACTTTTGGGTTGTGAGCCGGGCGCGCTCCTTGTACAACTCAGGAGCGTTTTTTGGCGTTGATAGTATACAGGCCTTGTGCGACCGCCTCATTCTACAAAGTGGCCAACAAACGCTTAGTTAATTTGTTTCAGCAATTCGCTTGACCAGTTAGAGTAATTATCGCTACCAGTTAAACAGAACTTATGCGCACTGAACAACCAGAATACTGTGCGATATCAGTGCACGTTAAAGAGCACGTCAAAATTTCCGGGGCCCTTCACTATGGCGTCTCTCATAGCCTGAGTCGCTTTTGGAAGTTAAACCCCATAAACCAGTAAAACTGAAGGGACATATGTCACTTTGAAAAGTACTTTCTTGCGCAATAGGACGAAGGACGAAACACACACACAAAAGGCATGATAACCGGACCGATGGCTGTTAACAGTAACGGACTGGATTCCAAGAGAAGGCAAGTGTAGCAGGAGGCGGCAGAAAGTTAGGTGGGCGGCTGAGACAAATAAGCTCGCGGAAATAGGGTAGGGTAGCCGCAGCAGATGTGCTAGGGGCCTTTAACCTTAAGTGGTCGTAGTCAGGCTGCTGTTGCTGCTGCTGTGATGCGATATGCACAGAGGACCCCGTGCCGCCGAAGCCAGCCATTAGCGGGATCATGTCATGTGCTTAAGAAGCAGCTTATGTGTCCCGCAATTTTTTTTTAAAATCAAGACAGTATGAGCGGCCGCGCTTTTTACTTTCAGCTTTTCATTCCAATAAACCTAGTGGTTGCTAGTAGCGCTCGTCTGGTCTGCATCGTTTCGTACGTGCTCTTGAGGTCCGGCTTCCCCTCATTCAACATATTTGACCGACTGGCTCAAAGTCCTCCTCAAAACAAGTGCGTTTTTTATCAGTTACGCATATTTTCTCGACGTGGAAAACAATTTGTCTTTATTTATTTATGTTCTCTTTTCAATCAATCAATCAATCAATCAATTTTATTTCCTTAAAGATCACTTTTCAGGGGCATTACATAAAGGGTGGGTACAATGTTTGGTGCGACAGAAAGTAATCATGCGTTATTATGATTACAAATATATCTATGCTCTGCGCGCGAAGTTTGCGGGACAGGTTATTGTTGCAACGTCATTGCAGTCCGCGGCGGTGCGAGAAAAAAAAAATGAAGGTGACGGTGCGTGAACGTGGATGGCTGATCTGGCGGTGATGGAGAGTGCGGTGAGATATGCGTGATGGAGGGACCATGTAGGGTGTAGCTCGTAGATGGCTGTAAAATAGCTTGTGAAATAATAAAATACTGCCTGTGCGGCGGCGCAGCTAGAGTGGCTCTATGCCTGAAAGCGATTTCAGATACGTATCACTTGTGCTGTCATGGTATGAAGAATGAATAAATCAAGCGGCGCGGTTCTGCGGAAGCTCGAGTGCATTAATGAAATGAGCTTGATGTAGGTGCCAAATGGGTGATGCGTATTCTAATTTCGATTTCACAATTGCTTCGAAAGCTAATAACTTAACATGCTTGGGCGCATGATGTTAGTTATATGCGTTTTCGAGGAGAGGTCAGCGCACAAGTTTACACCCAAATATTTGTATGATTCTACTGGCAGCACAGGAACGGAGTCGATATGATAGAAGGGCACGAGCGGGTTACAGCGGCGATGAAAAGAGAGTACGTTGCATTTGTGACGGTTAAGCTCCATTAGCCAAATTTTACACCAATCCTGAATCTTGTTAAGGTTGTTTTGGGGAGATAATTGATGGAGAGATTTTGGGAACAGTGATTTCGACTCTGGTTTATGCTTCATTGGGATTTAACATTCCAAAGCGACTCAGGCTGTGAGGGACGCCGTAGTGAAGGGTTCAGTAAATTCCTACCACCTGAGGTTCTTTAACATGCATTGACATCGCACAGTACACAGGTCTCTCGAATTTCGCCTCTATCGAAATTGGACCGCCGCGGTCGGGATCGAACTCGCGTTTTTCGGGTCAGTCAAATTTTTAAGGGAATCCCCGACGGTGGAGTAAATTTGTAATAAGGAGTAATTACTTATTGACGTCCACCCGAGTGCAGCCATACGGCTACAAAGGAAAGCTACACAGCTTTCTCAGAAACTTCGTAGCTAAAGAAAAATTCGTCCTGGTCCAGGGTTCAAACCCGGGACCACCGCTTCACCGGAGCAGTCGCTCTACCAACTAAGGTAACCGGGACGGTAAGCTCATGGTAGGGCGAGAACGAATTGATCAATAACTCGAAGTGGGAACAGTGTTGGTCAAATGTTTAGGGGAATCCCCGAAGGTGGAGTAAATTTGTAATGAGGGAGTAATTACTCATTGGCATCCACCCAAGAGCAGCCATACGGCTACAAATGAAGCTATACAGCCTTCTCAGGAACTTTGTAGTTAAAGAAAAATTCGTCCTGGTCCGGGTCAGCAGCCGAGTGCCACAAACACTGAGCCACCGCGGCGGCTGATTTCCCGTCTGTCGAATTCAGTTTCCGTTCAATTGCTGGCGTTCATATATTTTTGATGCCTCAAAGCTTGATTGATCTTTCTTTAAGTTATAAACACGGTAATCTACATTCTGTTCAAATTGAAAAAGCGTCGCGTAAAAGTAAAAACTTTTAAACACAATGTAAGCTTTTTCGCACCGTCAAGTGGCTGTTTTGCCAAAAAAAGACCAACAAAAACTTGATTTTCTTTAAAACAGTAAGAAGAAATGAAGAACGGTCCACTTTACGAGAAGAACCTAATTATGCTTTAAAACAGACTGAGGATGCAGGCGCTGCCATTCCACGTAACCCTTGCACTTCGCCGCAGGTGTCACAGTCCTGGAGCTCATACGGCTGTACATCAACCGGTCGTCGCCCGTCAGGACGAGGATCGAGGGCCGGATTACCATCACCAGTGGCTGCCGGCGCAGCTGCCCTGCACTCTTTGGGGTCTTCGCGCTGCAAGCGACGTGGTTGCTCGCTCGTGCGACGGCGTCGTGACGTCGCTTCGCGTGAAAGCTCCTTGTTCTGACGCCAACAGATTACAAATTAATGTTAACACCAATGTTAACAATGTTAACTCGACTGGTACTATTCAGTGCCCTGAATGAGCATTGTTCCTCGCTGTCGTATTTAATGACTGCTTATCGTGAAGCGAGCAGGCAGAACTAGTGACAAAATTTGCCAAACACTGGGTCGCCCTAAAAAATTTATGCTTTTATTTTATATTTATTCTTTTCTGATGAGCTAAGACAAAAAGCTAGCACATTTCTATTCATTTTTTTAACTGGACATGAAATCCGTGAGAGCAATTAACAGCATAGGTTACTTACTCCAAAAAACAAGGGTCAGTACTCGAGCAATTTCGAGATATAAATACAATGTGTAAGGACTTTTCGGCCAGCGCTGAGGAATTTGCCGCTCATATCATTATTTCTCTCAGAGAAAGCCAGGGAGACGCTTATAACTGACACGTCGCGATAAATACGCAGATAACGAGTGAAAGTTCGGCTTCAAGACCCTACAAATGCCCGATCATCATCATCACCATCAGCCGGACTACGCCCACTGAAGGCCAAGGGCCTGTCCCATGTCTCTGCAATTAGCACTGTCCTTTGGCCATACCTCTCAGTTACCAGATGGCTGCCTTTTCAATTGATAATGTCATCAATAAGTGTTTTTTTCTTAATATAAGAAGGCATAAGAGAAAAAAAGAAAAATGAATGTGGTAATTGTATTAAGAACCTTCTGTTTTGGTAATATCTTTGAATGGTATGATGTGTGATTGTCAAATTGGTTGAGAAAAATCCTCACCATGTACAGCGGTGGCTGGGCCAAGACGACGTTTATTGCTTTGATGCGTGTTAACATAGGCGTTGTGCGAAACGGTTAGAGAACGAGTGTGAGGAGGAGGACAGCGGCGATAACTGTAAGCTGGAGTGATGTCATTCCGGTGTAACATCTCGTTCACCCCATTGCACATAGAGGTATGGTGGTTTCCGTGTCCGGCCCGGCAGCGCACTGCTGGCGTCGGGGTGCTTGTGACAGCGTCGCGTGTTCCTGGCTCCTGTCCTGGCGTCCCAACTACTTGGGGGCTGGCGGTTCTATTTCGGCGATGAGGGTCACAGGCTCCGTTGTTCAGGTCATGCTCCCCCATACATGGCTTGATCTGGTCGATGTGTGCTCCCCCTCTGGACCATCGGCGTTCACCATGCGAGTGCCATCCGATCACGTTATTCGGGCCGGGATCCCTGGCTCGCCTCGCCCGAAGTACTTTACCCACACAGGTTCCCCCGGCCGCAACACACCAGCAACGTGGCAGTCAACTGGAGACTGCAGAGCGCGAGGTCCCGGTGGTGCCACTGCGTCGACCAGTATGGAACGGAGCTTGGAGCCCGTAAGGAGTACCGCTGGGGTACTGCCCCCGGCCTGCCGCGTCCTTCGGTACCTGTGCGGAATCCTTGCCCAGCGTGTTTTCAAAGACCCTCAGAAGCTCTTCAAGAACTATAAGAGTTCGCACGGCGCGTTCTGCGAGCCCATTGGACTGCGGATGATACAGTGCTCTCCAGAGATGGGCTATGTTATTCAGCTTCATAAACTCCCGAAATGGAGCACTTGTAAATTGCCGGCCATTATCAGAAACCGGCGTCCAGGGCGATCCGAACGTGCCGAACAAAGTGCGTCGGGCATCCACGGTAGCGTGGGCAGTGGTGCTTTTCAGGGATACTGTTTTGATCCATTTCCTATGTGAATCAACAGCGATCAGCAGTATGGGTACATCGACCGGCCCCGCAAAGTCAATACGCAGCCTGGACCAACGCTTGCCCGTTTCTGGACATGCTTTTTCTTTAGTTCAAATTTAAGCACCGCTAACTTTTAGGACGAATATACAGAGAACATGACAGGACGGGCGCTGACTCCAACTATGTTTATTGAACACGTTTTTCGTAGAACATAGAAGAAAAGGCCACCGTGAGCGCATGCGCATCTGCGACAGACCACAAAAAGAAAGGCCAAGATGACAAATATGACAGCAAAGGTAGATTAATGAGGGCGGCACGCTATTCGTCCCTTATTTTTAAGCAATGTGAATTCGCTGTCATTCAGGGAGACAGAAGTGGTGCTGACACACATGTCGCCTTTTGCCTTGATGAAAAATGCTGCGGATACTTCCCGAGCTAATCTATCTTTGCTCCTGGTTAGAGTTGATTTTGTGAAGCCGTGGCTCACAGTTCTCATCGTTTTGGTCCTTGCAAGAACGGCAATGGGCGGGTAGATTCAGGCATGAGTCTGATGCGTTTCCCAAACTTCGTTTATGTTCCCTGGCACGTTCGTTAACACAACGCCCTGTCTGGCCAACGTACACTTTGCCACAAGAAAGGCGGATCCCATAGACCACACCCGTGGCACAACGGACAAAGGGCTTAGCGTGTTTTGTTCCACAGACGGATGTTGCAGGGCCACTACTGCTGACTTTAGGGCACATCTTAGCCAGTTTACAAGGCGCAGAGAACACCATCGGGACGCCGTACTTGTTGCCCACCCTTTTTAGGTTATGGGACACCTTATGGATGTATGGCATAACCACTGGTTTGGCGTTCCCGGGTCTTTCTTTTCTACGTGTCTTTTTCTGCCTTCCTTTGAATTTCTTTAGGAGTGCCTCGGTCACAGCTGTCAACACGTGATCAGGGAACCCTGCTTTTCGCAGTCTTTCTACCTCGCCCCGAAAGCTCTCTTGCATCATGTGAGGGCACGGATTCTACACAAAGGGTCGCAATAGCCCTCTTAACAGTTTTTGACTGGGCCGAATCAAAAGGCAAAAAATCTTTCTTGGCTATAAGGCGCTAGCACCAGCGTACACACTTTTCTCCGAGCATGATGTTCAGGTCCAAAAACTGGAGGCGGTTAAGCACAGGTAACTCGTAGGTAAAAGAGAGCACTTTTCCATGTTGTACAAATTGTTCTAAAATATTCATGGCAATTTCCTCATACCGGTCTTTGTCACTTCTCTTTAAAATTACTAAAAAATTGTCTACATATCTAAAAATCTTCAGGAAATTGCCTTCGTCAGTTAGTGAAAGCACAGCGTTGTCGAATGATGCAAGAAAAATGTTGCACAAAACTGGAGCGACACATGGTCCGATGCAAATGCCCTGGCGCTGTAGATAGCGCCGGTTGTCAAACTCGATATAAGTAGCGTTTATATAAAATTCTAAAAATGACATGAAGTTATCTACACTTAAGCCAGCTGTATTCTGGAATGCGATAGTACCGTTTTCTTCTATGCACTGTCTGACAGCAATAAACAGGTCGTTATGTGGTATAGAATAAAAACAATCTTCAACATCTATGGAAAAGGCAAATCCAATCTGCTCTCCTTTCAACATACTGGTAACATGCAATGAATTCTTGGTTACAAACGGATCAGAAAGAACCAGATTATTTAAGTGCCTCAGCATGAACCTACTAATATGTTGCTGCCAGATCCCTTTCTCGGTAACAATCGTTCTGAAAGGTGCATCGGGTTTGTGAGTTTTCACAGAGAAGAACATGGTCAAGGTGTTCACTCGAGAGTCCACAATGGCTCTTGCAAGGCTCTGGAGTTCCATTGATTTACATAGGCCAACTGCCTTGGTCTTGATACGGGTTGCGGACGGTTTAACTGCCACAAAGTTCTTCTCTATTGCTTGCATCGCCTTCTCGCTGTAAATACCAGACGGTACAACGACGAAGCAACCTCCTTTGTCTGCTTGCAGGAGGCACAGTACGCTGTACTTGCAATGCGCCACAACCTTCTCAGTCAGTGCTTTCCCTTTTGTGGTGGGTTGTTTCAAAGTGGTCCTCGCCAAGCTGTCAACACCGTCCAGGACGCACCTGTCTTCACTGTCTCTGTCCGCCTTCATTGCTACGCGGCGATTAAAGGCCAACAGCTCATGAATAGACACGTTGGGCTCAAAGCAGTAATTCGGGCCTTTTTCAAGGACGTCCGTGATGTCTATGGGTAGGGTAACATTGCCTAGTACTACTGGTCCCTTCCTAGCATCCTCTCTTCCAGCAGGCTTCACACCAGTGTGGAGGGCTTGTTTTAACATGCACGCCCATAACGACTCAATGGTCCGGGCCGCATGTCGCCGTAGGGACTGTAGCTTCCTTTTGGCCAACCGTTCCACGTCATCACTAAAACGCACCAGGTCTAGCCAGTCTTGCAACAAACGCACTTGCCTCCATATCTCTGCTCTTAACACCTTGCTTACGCGTCAATTGCATGCCCAAAAGATGGTGTAATGGACCCAAAAAGGGCACTCACTTCTACAGGTATGAGTCATTTGCTGAGACAGAAGGCGATGAACCTTGCTCTACAGGTGGCGACTGCGATGGCGCTCACAATCTTCAAAGCGTCAGGCTTGACAGAAGAAACACAAAAGAAAGGGCCCACAGTAGAAGAAAGTTCACTTAGTAGAACACGTTGCGGGGCTAGTTGGTTATGCATTTTCTTTCGTTCAAATTTAAGCAGCGCTAACATTTAGGACGAATACACAGAGAACATGACAGGACGGGCGCTGACTCCAACTATGTTTATTGAACACGTTTTTCGTGGAACATACAAGAAAAGACGACCGTGAGCGCATGCGCATCTGCGACAGACCACAAACAGAGAGGCCAAGAGCACAAAGATGACAGCAAAGGTAGATTAATGAGAGCGGCACGCATTTCGTCCCTTATTTTTAAGGAATCTGAATTCGCTGGCATGCAGGGAGACAGAAGTGGTGCTGACACACATGTCGCCTATTGCCTTGATGAAAAATGCTTCGGATAATTCCCGACCTAATCTATTTTTGCTCCTGGTTAGAATGTTGATTTTGTCAAGCCGTGGCTCACAGTTCTCATCGTTTTGGTCCTTGCAAGAACGGCAATGGGCGGGTAGATTCAGGCATGAGTCTGACGCGTTTCCCAAACTTCGTTCATGTTCCCTGGCACGTTCGTTAACACAACGCCCTGTCTGGCCAACATACACTTTGCCACAAGAAAGGGGATCTCATAGACCACACCCGTGGCACACCAGACAAAGGGCTTAGCGTGTGTTGTTCCGCAGCCGGATGTTCCAGGGCCACTACTGCTGACTTTAGGGCACATCTTAGCCAGTTTAAAAGGCGCAGAGAACACCATCGGGACGCCGTACTTGTTGCCCACCCTTTTTAGGTTATGGGACACCTTGTGGATGTATGGCATAACCATTGGTTTTGCGTTCCCGGGTCTTTCTTTTCTACGTGTCTTTTTCTGCCTTCCTTTGAATTTCTGTAGGAGTGCCTCGGTCACAGCTGTCAACACGGGATCAGGGAACCCTGCTTTTCGCAGTCTTTCTACCTCGCCCCGAAAGCTCTCTTGCATCATGTGAGGGCACGGATTCTACACAAAGAGTCGCAATAGCCCTCTTAACAGTTTTTGACTGGGCCGAATCAAAAGGCAAAACATCTTTCTTGGCTCTAAGGCGCTAGCACCAGCGTACACACTTTTCTCCGAGCATGATTTCAGGTCCAAAAACTGGAGGTGGTTAAGCACAGGTAACTCGTAGGTAAAAGAGAGCACTTTTCCATGTTGTACAAATTGTTCTAAAATATTCATGGCAATTTCCTCATACCGGTTTTTGTCACTTCTCTTTAAAATTACTAAAAAATCGTCTACATATCTAAAAATCTTCAGGACATTGCCTTCGTCAGTTAGTGAAGCCAAAGCGTTGTCGAAGCGTTGTTTTTTTTCCCTGTTGTTTTTCTTGCCTCCCTTGAAACTGGTCACCTTCACTTGTTATATTAGTTAAGGTTTTTGGTTTGCTTGTGCCGCTTGTCTCATCATGACCTTGTAGTTTTCACTTGTTCTTGCTTTCCCTGTGTGACACGCCTCCCTTACATGGCTGTATATATACGTTGCATCTTTACTTCCGAAATAAAGTTGTCAGTTCAGCGCTCCTGTCCGTCGTGTACCACCTTTTTCTTGTCCGTTGTGTTTTGTGCGCTGGTTCCTTCAGAAGTATGTATTACCAACTAGCCCAACAACAAGTGTTGTCGAATGATGCAAGAAAAATGTTACACAAAACTTTTCCATTGTTACACAAACATTTTCCGATGTAAATGCCCTGGAGCTGTAAATGTTGTCTGTGTATTCGTCCTAAAAGTTAGCGCTGCTTAAATTTTAACCAAAGAAAATGCATAACAAACTAGCCCCGCAACGTGTTCTACTAAGTGAACTTTCTTCTACTGTGGGCCCTTTCTTTTGTGTTTCTTCTGTCAAGCCTGACGCTTTGAATAGTGTGAGCGCCATCGCAGTCGCCACCTGTAGAGCAAGGTTCATCAGCTTCTGTCTCAGGAAAGGACTCATACCTGTAGAAATGAGTGCCCTTTTTGGGTCCATTACACCATCTTTTGGGCATGCAATTGACGCGTAAGCAAGGTGTTAAGAGCAGAGATATGGAGGCAAGTGCGTTTGTTGCAAGACTGGCTAGACCTGGTGTGTTTTAGTGAAGACGAGGAATGGTTGGCCAAAGGGAAGCTACAGTCCCTACGGCGACATGCAGCCCGGACCACTGAGTCATTATGGGCGTGCATGTTTAAACAAGCCCTCCACACTGGTGTGAAGCCTGCTGGAAGAGAGGATGCTAGGAAGGGACCAGTAGTACTAGGCAATGCTACTTACCCAAAGACATCACGGACGTCCTTGAAAAAGGCCCGAATTACTGCTTTGAGCCCAGCGTGTCTATTCATGAGCTGTTGGCCTTTAATCGCCGCGTAGCAATGAAGGCGGGAAGAGACAGTGAAGACAGGTGCGTCCTGGACGGTATTGACAGCTTGACGAGGACTACATTGAAACAAGCCTCCACAAAAGGGAAAGCACTGACTGAGAAGGTTGTGGCGCAGTTCAAGCGCAGTTCAAGAACAGCGGACTGTCCCTCCTGCAAGCAGACAAAGACGGTTGCTTCGTCGTTGTACCGTCTGGAATTTACAGCGAGAAGGCGATGCAAGCAATAGAGAAGAACTTTGTGGCAGTTAAACCGTCCGCAACCCGTATCAATACCAAGGCAGTTGGTCTATGTAAATCAATGGAACTCCGGAGCCTTGCAAGAGCCATTGCGGACTCTCGAGTGAACACCTTGACAGTGTTCTTCGCGGTGAAACCTCACAAACCCGATGCACCCTTCAGGACGATTGTTAGCGAGAAAGCGACCTGGCAGCAACATATTAGTAGGTTCATGCTCAGGCACTTAAATAATCTGGTTCTTTCTGATCCCTTTGCCACCAAGAATTCATGGCAAGTTGCCAGTATGTTGAAAGGAGAGCAGATTGGATAAGCCTTTTCTATTGATGTTGAAGATCTTTTATGCGTAGCATATTGCAATCGCTCAGTTCAGCCCTTGGGCGCGGCCGGGCAGCCACCAAACCACGTTACGTGACGACAGCCAGAGGAAAAGCTGGGCCCCAACTCGCAACCATGCAACCAATTAAAGGGATCGTATAGTGATGCTCCAAGTAAGTTTGACTGAATTTAGTTAATTGCTTACTTAACCAATTAGTGTAATTAACCCTTCTAGTCAAACCAGATAAATAAATGAAACCAAGTAGGAAATTGGCCGAGCTTGGGAATCGAACCCCGGCCTCCGAAGTGCGAGTCGAGCACGGTACCACTCTGCCATGCCAGCTCGATGGTTTGGAACGAACAAAGGTGCGTCTAGTGAATACGGTGTCTTCGTTCACTCCCATCTTCCTCCCTTCCCGTTACGGCGAGGTTTAGGTGTCCACCGAGATATGAGAGACACATTTCCTTTCCTCAGAAACCAATTTACCGACGAGCACGGCGTATTTGTCCGCGTTTCATATTGATCCAAACTGTCGTGACCTCACCGCGCGCGAATTTTGACGGGTGTCCACCAATATATGTGAGGCAGTTACTGCGCAACTTCCTTTTCTCAAATACAATTTTCAACTAGTGTCTACTGAGATATGTGAGACAGTTACTGCGTAATTTCCTTTCCTCAAATACAATTTTCATTTTCTTCATTAGGGCCCCTCTTTCTTCTTTCACTCACACTTCCTCCCTTCCTGTACGGTGCGGCTCAGGTGTCCACCGAGATGACAGAGAATAGAGCCCCATTACCTTTCCTCAAAAAGCGTTGCGTTCAAAGGGCAACGCATCGCGCCGAACGGGTGGTGGCGTCCCTTGGACTCCGTGGCAGCGCTACAACACGCTGTCGCGTTCAACTCCTAAAGGCGAAGCCTAAGCGTCATTAATTGGCAGTTAATTAATGAACCAACAAAATGTTCACTGAACAATCGCGTAGCAGAATGCAGCACTCAGGCTTTCGCCTTTCAGCACTTTAGCCGCTAAAGTTCCTCGTAGTTTTTACCGAATAAATCCAAGTATAACCAACTATTGCCGATAAAATCGAGTGCCGCCAAGCAATACCTCGCCCTCAAAAAAAAAAAAAAGACCGCGCAATATGCAACGCATTCTTGGCTTATCCAAGCTAAGCCTGGGCCTTTTTTATTCTATGCCACATAACAACCTGTTTATTGCTGTCAGACAGTGCATTGAAGCAAACGGTACTATCGCTTTCCAGAACAGAATACAGCCGGCTTAAGTGTAGATAACTTCAAGTCACCTTTAGAATTTTATATCAACGCTACTTTTATGGAGTTTTACAACCGGCGCAATCTAGAGCGCCAGGGCATTTGCATCGGATCATGTGTCGCTCCAGTTTTGCGTAACATTTTTCTTGCATCATTCGACAACGCTTTGGCTTCACTAACTGACGAAGGCAATGTCCTGAAGATTTTTGATATGTAGACAATTTTTTAGTAATTTTAAAGAAAAGTGAGCAAGGCCTGTATGAGGAAATTGCGATGAATATTTTAGAACAATTTGTACAACATGGAAAAGGGCTCTCTTTTACCTACGATTTACCTGTGCTTAACCGCCTCCTGTTTTTGGACCTGAACATCATGCTCGGAGAAAAGTGTGTATGCTGGTGCTACCGCTCTAGACCCAAGAAAGATTTTTTGTCTTTTGATTCTGCCCAGTAAAAAACTGTTAAGAGGGCTATTGCGACCCTTTCTCTAAAATCCGCACTTGCTAAGTCGTGCCCTCACATGACGCAAGAAAGCTTTCGGGGCGAGGTAGAAAGACTGCGAAAAGCAGGGTTCCCTGATCACGTGTTGACAGCTGTGACCGAGGCACTCCTACAGAAATTCAAGGTAAGGCAGAAAAAGACACGTAGAAAATAAAGACCCGGGAACGCCAAACCAGTGGTTATGCCATACATCCACAAGGTGTCCCATAACTTAAAAAGGGTGGGCAACAAGTACGGCATCCCGATGGAGTTCTCTGCGCCTTGTAAACTGGCTAAGATGTGCCCTAAAGTCAGCAGTAGTGGCCCTGCAACATCCGGCTGTGGAACAAAACACGCTAAGCCCTTTGTCCGGTGTGCCACGAGTGTGGTCTATGAGATCCCCCTTTCTTGTGGCAAAGTGTATGTTGGCCAGACAAGGCGTTGTGTTAACGAACGTGCCAGGGAGCATGAACGAAGTTTGGGAAACGCGTCAGACTCATGCCTCAATCTAGCCGCCCATTGCCGTTCTTGCAAGGACCAAAACGATGAGAACTGTGAGCCACGGCTTGACAAAATCAAAATTCTATCCAGGAGCAAAGATAGATTAGCTCGGGAATTATCCGAAGCATTTTTCATCAAGGCAAAAGGCGACATGTGTGTCAGCACCACTTCAGTCTCCCTGCATGCCAGCGAATTCAGATTGCTTAAAAATAAGGGACGAAATGCGTGCCGCCCTCATTAATCTACCTTTGCTGTCATCTTTGTCATCTTGGCCTTTCTGTTTGTGGTCTGTCGCAGATGCGCATGCGCTCAGGGTCGTCTTTTCTTGTATGTTCTACGAAAAACGTGTTCAATACACATAGTTGGAGTCAGCGCCCGTCCTGTCATGTCCTCTGTGTATTCGTCCTAAAAGTTAGCGCTGCTTAAACTTGAACGAAAGAAAATGCATAACAAAACTAGCCCCGCAACGTGTTTTACTTCTGGACATGCGACCGAGGATTTCTTGGGAGGCATAGGCGCTGTTTGTACGCAACTGGGACACGACTTAACCATGTTCTCGATCTCTTTATCAACCGCGGGATACAACAGCAGGGAGCGGCCTAGCCGCTTCATTGAGGGGAGTCATGAAGGGAGTCATGTAGCATAATCTGAATGAGCAAACGTAGCGTTGGAACAGGACACAGAAAGATGAGGACAGGACGGGGCTACGGGGGTCCTGTTCCAACGCTACGTCTGTTCGTTCAGATTATGTATGACGAACTGGCCCCACAGTGTACTCTTTTAAAAAGTCATGTAGCAGGTGTAACAGTCCCGCTCTTGCGCTGTTAGGCATGATCACGCATGATTACTCTACGTTGTCTCAGCCTTCCGGTAGAAATATGGCCACAAATGCAGGTCCTCGGGCCGCAGGTTCCTTGGCCATCCTTCCCGCACCCATTTTGGCACCTTTTCTAAGTCGTAATCGTGCGAGGTGAGAGCGGCCAGTTGCTTCGCGGACATGACACTGTCATAGAGGTTTTCGGTGAGCAACACATACTCGCCATCCCCGGTTTCTTCCGGGGTCTCTGGCTTAGACGTTGCGGACGTGGGTGTCGGCTAAGGGCATCTGCTGGAACGTTATCTTTTCCCGGCTCTTGTTTGATGACGTAGTCGTATGCACTCAGCAGCAGGGCCCATCGCTGGATTCGGCCGGCGGCCATCACTGGTACAGCCCGATCCGGGTGAAAAACTCTCACAAGTGACTTATGGTCAGTCAACAGTGTGAATGGCTTACCGAGTAGGTACTGCCGGAATTTCGAGACCCCAAAATCTTGAGCCAGAGCTTCAGGCTCCAGCTGTGAATAATTTCGCTCGGCTTCCGTCAGTACTCGAGAACGAAAGTCTCTGGGCCGACGCACCCCGTCCCCGACATCGTAAGAAAGCACTGCATCGATCCCATCCGGGGAGGCATCGCATTCCAGGACAAGAGGCTTGAGTGGGTCGAAATGGCCAGGAAGTCGGCGGACTCGAAGAGGTCCTACACCTTGCTGAACGCCCGTTGTTGACTCGGACCCCACTTCCACCTAACTTCCTTGCGGAGCAGTTGATACAGTGGGGCCATGGCTGCAGATGCAGTGGGAAGAAACTTGTGGTAGTATGTTACCATGCCCAGATACTACCTTAATTCTGCGAGGTTCCGCGACACCTTCATCAGAAGAATGGCCTCCACGTTTTCCGACTTTGGTTGCCGTCCGTGAGCACTAATTCGACGTCCCAGGAAATCCACCTGTGCTCGACAGAACTTGCACTTGTCCGCATTGAAGCGCACGCTGTTTTCCCAGAACCGCTGCAAAACTTTGTGCAGTCATTGTGTTTCTCTGCGATTTTGACGTTGTCTAAGTAGACCTGGACCTCAGGAAGTTCTTGCAAGATGGTCGCTATGCGGCGTTGGAACACTGCAGGCGCAGAAGCCACTCCAAATGGCAGGCGATTGAAGCTAAACCGACTCTTATGTGTGTTTATGGTCGTAAGTAGCATGGCTTCCTTGTCTAACTGAAGCTGACTGTAAGCTTCCCGCAAATATATCGTGGTGAAAACGTGACCACCGTTCGACGTTGCCAGGATATCTTCCAGCCGGATCAACGGATATTGCTCAGTGGGACAAGCTTTGCTTACTATGAAATTAAAATCACCGCAGAGGCGAATGTGGCTGTTACGCTTACTACCGGCACCACCGGTGCGGCCCACTTAGAATGAGGCATAAGGACAATAATGCACGCGGTCAAAAGGCTCTCAAGTTCAGCGTCTACACTTGGACGAAAGGCGTACGGAACATCGCGTGCTTTCTAGAATTTCAGTACCACTTTGTCCCGCATCTCAAAGTGTACCCGGACCGCTGATGAGACCTAGGCCTGGCGCGAACACGTTAGCGAATTCTGTTACCAAACGGTGCACGTTAGCATTGTCCGTCCCGACGAAAGGCCTGCGCTCACCTGTCCTGTTCACGTTCATTACTTGCGCCACCAGCATGTTGAACGCTTGGATCAGGTCGCGTCCGCAAAGGTTAGGGTCAGAGCAACAGAGGACTGTCAGGGATCCGTCCATCGACCGGTTTCCGCACGAAACCTTCCGTCGACCCCGAGCGGGAAGCCCTCAAAGGAAGCAAGTCAGTTTCAATGGCGAATCACGCAGCTTGGGTTTTGTTTTTCTCAAAGGTGTGCCACGTGATGACCCACACTGGTGGCCCTGTATCGGACTGCGTGTCCACTGGAACGCTCCCACAATTGAATGGGCTACAATGGGTTGCGTGATGCCGACGTGGCAGCTGTGACTGTCCGCTGCTTCCAGCGCAAATATACCGTCCGTGCCCACAGATGTGCTCTCCTTCCGAGATGACAGAATATTTACCTGACGCGACAGCCCTGGTGGCCCTTCAGTGACCTCTCTCGCTTAATGGAAACAGGCTTGGGTGGTATGGTCCCGCTGTTGGCACTTGAAGCATGTTGCCGAACGGAAAAGGCACTCCTGATTCGTGCCCTTTCGCTCCGCAGCGGTTGCACGAAATAATCCATGGCCAGTTTTTTGGGCGATACGACTATCGTCCTATCGCATGTATTATCGCGCTCAGTATGACTTGCAACCCGCTAGCGTGTGGCCGCAGCCTATTCGGAAGCATGGTGGGGCCCACAAGCGGCGCGCCTGAAACCTAAGTGGGAAAGGATTCTGCTGTTCCAGCAGCCAGGCGCATCCAGGCGCAGCAGCCAGGCGTCGTCCGCTCAACGGAATCTGAGCTGGTTGATTCTCGCAGGCGCCGGCGCATCTAGCATTGCACAGGCGTGGTTTGATGCTGCGGCCGACGGCTTTATGCTAAGGCCGGAGGCGTAATTATGAGCTGAAGCAGGGAGCTAAGAAAGCGAGCAACTCGAGCCATATTTGCAACAGCAACGTGTGCTGCTTCTAACACCAGCTCAAATCGTCAAAACCGCTCCAGTCATACAGTGATTGAAGCGCGATTTGGGCCATGGTTTTAGCGGGCATGGCACGTGAAAGCAAATGGAATGAAACAAAATCAACTGTGACATGCGCCTAGCATTCGTCCCGCAATCGCCGGCAATCCGATAACGCAATGATACTGTCACGTTGTAGTGACGACAGTCCAGCGGTCAGGAAGACACCAGAAAGACTTGCAAACGAAGCTCTTTATTTGGGCTGACTTGCGCCCGCAAAAGAACTGAATCACTCAGTGGCGGCGTAAGCAACAAGCGTGCTAGTCAAACGTCGAACTACGAATGCCCGCTGCTCGAGGCATCGTTCAATTTAAAGCCGGCAAGGAAACCTCGAGATAACAGGTCGAGATCTTCTAGAGTAATCTAGAAACACGTAGATGCAGCCGTTCATGGCTGTGAACAATCGAGATAAGTCCGCTCGCTTCTCGAGTCACGAACAAAAATGATAACACCCCTTTCCTGCGGTCTTGCGCGAGCGAACGGACGCTACAATGATACGTGGCATTACCCCCCCCCCCCCCCCAAAAAAAAAAAAAAAAAAACCATCGTCTCGGTGCTTTAAAATGAAAATAAACACGGAGAATGCAAACTTCAAGTCCTTTAGCGTTCAGAATATGGCTTCAGGCGTACTACATGTACGACTTCCGGGCGTGTGCGGCGTCGCTGAGATGCTGTCGTGCCGTCTGGGATAGTCGAGGTCACCGATGCGACGGAGAACCTTGTACGGGCCAAAGTAGCGTCGCAGCAACTTTTCACTCAATCCACGGCGGCGAACTGGCGTCCATATCCAAACACGATCACCTGGCTTGTAATGCGTGTCTCGTCGGCGCAGATTGTCGCGTCGGGCGTCGGTGTGCTGCTGGTCTTGAATGCGAAGCCGCGCAAGTCTTCGGGCTTCCTCGGCGCGATGAAGGTAGGAGGCGGCGTTGAGGTTGTCTTCGTCGGAAACGTGCGGGAGCATTGCGTCGAGTGTTGTCGTGGGCTTCCTGCCGTATACCAGCTGGAATGGGGTAAACCTGATTGTCTCCTGGACGGCAGTATTATAGGCGAAGATCACGTAAGGCAGAATGGAGTCCCATGTCTTGTGTTCGGCGTCGATGTACATGGAGAGCTTGTCTGCGATGGCCTTGTTCAGACGCTCTGTGAGTCCGTTGGTTTGTGGATGATCGGCAGTTGTCCTCCGATGGCTTGTCTTACTGTAGTTGAGAATGGCTTGCGTCAGCTCCCCTGTAAACGCCGTTCCTCTGTCTGTGATGAGCACATCGGGGGCGCCGTGTCGCAGGAGAATTGTTCGACAAAAAATTTAGCGACTTCTGTTGCGGTACCATTAGGCAACGCTTTTGCTTCGGCGTATCGAGTGATGTAGTCGGTGGCCACGATGATCCATTTGTTACCCGATGATGAAGTCGGAAAGGGGCCGAGGAGGTCCATCCCAATTTGCTGAAAGGGCTTAGTTGGAGGTGGAATAGGGTTCAGGAGTCCGGCTGGTCTAGTCGGAGGCGTTTTGCGTCGCTGACACTCACCGCACGTTTTCACGTAATGGGAAACATCGGCAGCTAACCGCGGCCAATAGTACTGCTCCTGGATGCGGTGCAACGTGCGAGCAATCCCGAGATGCCCTGCAGTCAGCTCATCATGGCATGCCTGCATAGTTTCTTACCTGAGACTTTTGGGCACGACAAGAAGATGCACTGTCCTGTAGGGCGCGAAGTTCTTCTTCAGGAGGACATCATTGTGAACGACGAAGGACGACAGTTGGCGCTTGAACCCTCGGATAGGCGATGCAGTCTTTCTTTTCAGATAAGCAACTAGGCTTTGCAACTCAGGATCCGAGCAATGCTGCTGCGCGAAACTGCTCGCGCTTACCGGTCCTAAGAAAGCGTCGTTGTCTTCCTCTTCCGGTGCTGCGTCGACGGGGGCTCGGGACAAGCAGTCTGCGTCGGAATGCTTGCGGCCAGATTTATAGACTACAGTTATGTCAAATTCTTGAAGACGCAAGCTCCAACGAGCAAGGCGGCCAGAGGGATCCTTCAAATTGGCAAGCCAGCACAGAGCATGGTGGTCGCTCACAACCTTGAATGGTCGTCCGTACAGGTAGGGTCGAAATTTGGACGTGGCCCAAATAATGGCGAGACATTCTTTCTCGGTCGTCGAATAGTTGGCTTCGGCTTTCGACAGTGAACGACTTGCGTACGCGATAACTTTCTCCTGTTTACCATCTTTCTGAACGAGGACCGCTCCTAAACCCACACCGCTTGCATCTGTATGAATTTCGGTTTCGGCGTTTTCATCAATGTGTCCGAGCACAGGAGGGGACTGTAAGCGGCGCTTCAGCTCGTTGAAAGCTTCCTCTTGCGGCTTTTCCCATTTAAAAGGCACGTCAGCCTTGGTAAGTTGGGTCAAATGTTCAGCGATGCACGAAAAGTTCTTGACGAATCGCCGGTAATAAGCGCACAATCCAAGGAATCTGCGTATAGCTTTCTTGTCATTAGGCTGTGGAAACTCTGCGATCGCAGCCGTCTTCTGGGGGTCTGGGCGAACTCCATCCTTGCTTACGACGTGACCAAGGAACAGCAGCTCCTCGTAGGCGAAGTGGCACTTCTCTGGTTTCAGTGTTAGTCCTGAAGACTTGATTGTTTCCAGCACTATCTGAAGCCTTCTGAGATGGTCTTCAAAGCTTGAGGAGAAGACAACAACGTCATCTAAGTAGACAAGACAAATCTGCCACTTCAAGCCTGCGAGCACCGTATCCATTACTCGCTGGAACGTTGCAGGGGCAGAGCAGAGGCCGAATGGCATCACCTTGAACTCGAGTCCGTCCGGTGTAATGAACGCAGTCTTCTCGCGATCTCTTTCGTCGACTTCAATTTGCCAGTAGCCGCTCTTCAGGTCCATCGATGAGAAGTATTTAGCGTTGCACAGCGGGTCCAATGTATCGTCGATGCGGGGGAGGGGGTAGACATCATTCTTCGTAATGCTGTTCAGGCGGCGGTAATCGACGCAAAAGCGAAGGGTGCCGTCTTTCTTTATCACTAGGACGACTGGTGCTGCCCAGGGGCTCCTCGATGGCTGGATAACGTCGTCACGAAGCATTTCCTCAACTTGCTTGCGGATAGCTTGGCGTTCTAGCGGCGATACGCGGTAGGGGCTCTGTCGCAGTGGTCGGGCGTGTTCGTCTGTGACAATGCGGTGCTCAGCAAGCCGGGTTCGTCGCACATTCGATGCTGATGCGAAGCAATCGCTGTACTTTTGAAGAAGACTACATATTTGGTCTTGTCTGCTCCGTGGTAATGCCGGGTTGATATCAAACGTTAGTCGATGGCCTTGGTGAGATGTTTCTACGGGTTGGTCTGGTAAGGTAATAATGTCTCTGATGTCTGCCAGCTCGACGAGGAAAGCGATCGTCGTACCTTTGTTTAGATGCCGGTATTCTTCGGTGAAGTTGGTTAGCAGCACCTGGGCTTGGCCATTTCGGATTTGGGCGACACCCCTTGCGACGCCCAGTCCTCGATCAAGGAGTAACTGGGTGTTCCCCTCGACGACGCCTTCGGCAGTTTCGATGTCTCCTGTACCTATGCAGGCGACGACACTTGATCGGGGCGGCACGCTCAGTGCTTCATCGAGGACGTTTAAGGCAACGCGATGAGTCGCTGTCCTCGCTGCAGATATGGCTTTGTCGGTGGAAAGCTTGATGGACTTTGATCGAAGGTCGATGATCGCCCGATGTTCATTCAGGAAGTACATTCCCAAAATCACGTCTCGCGAGCATTTCTCTAGGACCAGGAAGGTTATAGCATAGGTTCGCCCATTTACTGTAACTCTCGCGGTGCAGCGTCCTGACGGCGTAATAAGGTTACCACCTGCGGTGCGGATCAGCGGGCCATCCCAAAATGTTGTCACTTTCCTGAGTCGGACAGTGAATGGCCTGCTCATGACGGAGTAGTCAGCTTCCGTGTCGACCAAGGCAGTAACCGCGTGACCGTCGACCGTAACTTCAAGGTCACTTGTTCGCGTTTTCGTGCTACACGTGGTCTTCGGTGTACGATCTCGGCTTCGTCGGGTAGCGAGGCTGCGGTGGGCGTACTCCGGCGTTACTTCTATGGGCTGCGGTAAAGGCGTCAAGTCCGGCCGCGTCGTCGTCGTCGTCGGTGTTGTCATCGAAGTTCTCGTCGGAGGTGTCGTCGGAGGTGTCGTCGGAGGTGTCGTCGGGGTCATCGTCGGGGTCATCGTCGGGGTCATCGTCGGGGTCATCGTCGGGGTTATCGTCCGGGTTATCGTCGGTGGAGGATCTTTGTCCTTGCGCTTGGAAGCAACCTCACCTCCAGAGGCTGCTTTATTCAGTTTAACCTTCGGGGGCACGGGGAGCGTCCACGCACGGAGTAACCTCGGTTAGGAGATACAAAGCGTGATGACGATGGCGACGGGGAACGTGATCGGCGGCTCGGCGATGAGCCTTCTTCCGAACGCTTCGATTTCGACTGGTCGCTGGCCGGATCGGGGTCGTGGGGCGTCGTAAGAGAACCCTCGGATGCCCAGTCTTCTCTATGGGCAGTGCCGGAGGACGTGACCGGCTTTGCCACAGTGGAAGCATAGTGGACGGCGCTGGTCGGGAGTTCTCCACTCGTCGCGTTTCCGCGTCTGTGTGCGGCGCTCGTAGGACGGGCGGGTTGGTGCGAGTGGGCGGCGGTCCAACGCAGCTCGCTGAGGGCGATAGGGGCTTGGGTCCCGTCATCGAGGTGCAGGACGGCAAACTGCTGCGGCGTAACTCATGGCTGGAGGCTCCAGAGGCTGGGTGGTGGTCGGTGTCACACGCGAGGCCTGTTGCACCTCGTCCCGGATGACGTCGGTGAGCGAAGTGAGCTGCGGCTGCGTTCCTGTTGGCAGCAATCGTCGGAGCTCTTCTCGCACATTTTCACGTATAACCTCGCGCAGGTTATCGTTGTTAGCGTTGTCCATGCAGCTTGCTGACAAAAAGCGCTGCTGGCGGTCATACTGGCGGGCTCTGGCATTAAAGGTTTTTTCCATGGTGGATGCCTCTTCGACGAATTCCGCGACGGTTTTCGGTGGGTTCCGTACGAGGGCGGCAAAGAGTTGCTCTTTAACTCCTCGCATAAGCAGCTTGACCTTTTCATCTTCCTTCATGTTCGAGTCGGCCCGCCGGAAGAGACGCTTTATCTCCTCGGTGTACATTGCAACGGTCTCGTTTGGATGTTGTATGCGAGACTGCAGCAGCTGCTGGGCTCTCTCCTTTCGCACGACGTTCGTGAAGATCTTCAGAAGCTGCTCCTTGAAGGTTTCCCAGTTCGTGAGGCTAGCTTCATCATTCTCAAACCAGATTCTTGCTGGTCCCTCCAAGGCGAAGAAGACGTACCTAAGTTTCGTAGCATCATCCCAGTTTTTGAAGACAGCCACACGGTCGAACTGTTCCAGCCATTCTTCGGGGTCGGCGCCAGGCGAAGCGTCGAAGGTTGGTGGCACCCGGGGCTGCTGAAGAATGATTGGAGTCGTCGCCTGGTGTAGGCTCATGGCGGACTTTGCTACTGGTTTTCGCTTCCTGGTAGGGTCCGGCAGAATCCAGAACTCAGGTGCGTCCCCTAGCAGACGTCGGCTTGCGCGGTAGACTGGGCTCAGGTCCTGCGGTGGATGACTCAGAGGGCTGGCGTCACGACTTGTAGGGGGTGGCAGGAACATGCAAGGCTACCCATCACCTCCACCAGATGTCACCTTGTAGTGACGGCAGTCCAGCGGTCCGGAAGACACCAGAAAGACTTGCAAACGAAGCTCTTTATTTGGGCTTACTTGCGCGCGCAAAAGAACTGAATCACTCGGTGGCGGCGTAAGCAACAAGCGTGCTCGTCAATCGTCGAACTACGAATGCCCGCTGCTCGCGGCATCGTTCAATTTAAAGCCGACAAGGAAACTTCGAGATAACAGGTCGGGATCATCTAGAGTAATCTAGAAACACGTAGATGCAGCTGTACATGGCTGTGAACAATCGAGATAAGTCCGCTCGCTTCTCGCGTCACACCCCTTTTCTGCGGCCTTGCGCGAACGAACGGACGCTACAGTGATACGTGGCAATACTGCAAAGACAAGACTGCACAGGGGAGAAGACTGAGTGGTGGAACAGCAAAATTCTTGCCCTTTCGTTTTCAAGCGCGTCGCTTGTCGGTTCCTTCATGCTTTCGGGAAGCACTACGGTCAGGCTGCTTGAGGTTGCAAGTCATTTTGAGCGCGATAGTACGCTTCCTTCCTCGGCGTAGCTCCTTATCTGTTGCGCGCTCGCTTCTACCATTTCGGCTGATACCACGATTTCTTCTTCACTCCTCCTCAGCGTTGGCTTCGCAAGCAACTTTCGACTCACTCCTGCGCTTTGCAGCCCACAAACGATGCGATTTCGCAGCATTCGATCCAACGTTGCGCCAAAATTGCATGTGTCCGCTCTTTGATGAATGGGAACTATGAAATCTTTGACAGGTTCGCCTGGCAGCAGGTCGCGTGTGATAAACTTGTAAGAGTGTGCTATTTCGATTAGTTGTGCCGAAAAGTGCTTCTGCAACAAAGCTGCCACTTGGTGGTAAGAGAGTTCGTTCACCTTGTCTGGCGCGCATCCACCACTATGTAAGTCCACGGTGTGGGTCGTCACAGTTGCAATCAACAGGACCCGCTTCTTCTGGTCGTCAGTGACGCCAATGCCTTCAAAGAAGGCCTCCAGTTGAACTTGGTAAGCTGGCCACTTGTCGCCCGTCTCGTCAAACTGCGACGGGCTGGCATACCCTCCCATGGTGGCGAAGGCTGCGGCGTACTAAGAGGACGGCCTGTTGCCATCCCTACCTGAACGCCACTGAAGAAATCGCATCGTACACAGCGGTGGCTGTGCCAAGACAACGTTTATTGCTTTGATGCGTGTTAATATAGGCGTTGTGCGAAACGGTTAGAGAACGATTGTGAGAAGGAAGACAGCGGCGATAACTGTTGCCATAAGCTGGCGTGGCGTCATTCCGATGTAGCAGGTTGCATTGATGAAGGTGTTGAGAAGCACGCTGTTGATTGATTGATTGATTGATTGATTGATTGATTGATTGATTGATTGATTGATTGATTGATTGATTGATTGATTGATTGATTGATTGATTGATTGATTGATTGATTGATTGAAACCACGTTTATTCCACATAATAATGCGCCGAAGGCGCGACGGTGGAAGGGGAGGGGGTATTGTAAAGGAGAAGAGGTAAGGTTGCTTCCGTTTTGTTAAAACATGATACATGGAATATGGAATTAAACATTAATAAATGTAAAGCTTTGCGTGTTTCCCGTGCACCTAACGCTGTTCCTTCATATTATCTTAATGACACTCCTCTTGGTTGGGTAGAAACATACAAGTACCTAGGCATTCATATCACTCAAAATTTAACATGGCCTATTCATATTGACTATGTTATTAATAACGCTAACCGCATGTTAGGGTACTTACGTCGCAATTTCTCAGCCGCTCCTTCATCTCTTAAACTTATCCTCTATAAAACACTTATGCGTCCTAAACTAGAATACGCAGCATCAGTATGGGACCCTACACATGAAAACCTCGTATATTCCTTGGAACTAGTCCAAAATAATTCCGTTCGCTTCATTCTTTGAAATTACAACCGTACGGCAAGCATCACAGCCACGAAATCTAACGTGTGACTCCTACCGTTACAATCTCGCCGTAAAATTGGTCGCCTAACACTATTTCACAAGGTATATCATCACGTTGCGCTTCACGACTATTTCATATCACCCCCAGAATACGTTTCACGTCGCATCGATCACCGCCACAAGGTTGGCATCCCAACATGCCACACCAAATCTTCTTTTCAGTCATATCTTCCTCGCACATCTGTGGAATGGAACCGCCTTCCCGCCGATATTGCAGCGATTGCAGACAACAGAACCTTTCACGACGCAATAGCTAACATCGTTTATTCAGAAGGAAGTTGATCGTGTTATATCTGTTTCCACTGTGTTGTGTACATTGATTTTATGTTATTTACGCTTTGTGAATGTTGTTTGTTTTATTCTAGAGAAAATTGATTTTGTACTACCTGTTTTCACTGTATTGTATTCATTGTTCCTTATCCTAATTAACCCACTCCCTTCTGTAATGCCTTTGGCCCTGAGGGTACAATAAATAAATAAATAAAAACTTCCTGGAAACAACTAAGTGGAAATTGCGTGCCTCTCGTGAGCCCTGCAGAGCCGATCGCCGACCAGCGGCGCCTTCGAGTCCTGGATGAACACGGCGAGTGCCCGCCAGAGTTCGATGACACGATCACGATACAAGGTATCGGGGTAGGCCCACGTCCAGATAGAAGAAGGCCATGGTACCCGCACAACGGTGGCCAGGCGTCAAATACTAGATGGTTTGTAGAGAGAACATTCCCAGAACAGGTGGTTCAGATCTGCACGGCAGTCGCACCTGGAGCAGGAACCAGATGCAGGTGTCGTCGTGCCCCCCCGATGAAAGTGGTTCAACAAGAAAGGATTAAGAACGGTGCTGTTTGAATCTGCCGCAGCAGGACCGATTCTCTTCGCGAGAATACCATCGGGGGGAGTTGAGAGAGGGAGTTGCCCATTGCTGTGAGGTAGGCGGTATGGAGAAGTTTCATCACAAGCTTCTCCGCGATAGAATCTGCAACCTGTGGTGTGATAGCGATGGAAGGAGGAAGAGTATCGGAAGTTCTGGCTAGCACGGTATAGAGATGAGCGCGTGCTAGTCTAGGAGCCTTCTCGTTTCCACGGGTACCGTAGTGTGCGGGAATCCAATAGATGCTAACCTGCTGACCGCGTTTGCGAAACAGGCCTGCGTTATGCCTTACCTTCTGCATTATAGACTCCGTATCAAGTATGTTGGCGCATGCCCGGTCGGCAGTTTGAGAGTCCGTGTACAGACGATGGTGAATGTGGTCAGTTTCAAAAGAAACTGCGAGAACCGATTCCAAGTGGTCTAATATGGCCATTAGCTCGGCTAGGGTACTGAATGGCGCTTTACAGATGTATGGTGGCATCAAATTTGACTCTCAGTTGTCTGGTCGTACCACGCAGTGGCGTAGTAAGTGTGGGTGCTGCCGTCTGCAGGCGGTGCAGCGTCCGTGTACACAACGCGTTCAATTGAGGGGAGTGAGCTTGTAGCCTTAGCATGCATCTTGGCATAAGCCTGCCGCCGCATTTGGTGATGCGCATTCATATGTAGTGGAAGTGGCTTCCCTTTGGTGAGTGGCGTGGTTTCCCATGGCGGCGTCTTGCTAAGAAAAGCGGGCAATGTGTGTACATCGTGCCCGAGGAGCAAAAGTGTGAGCCGCCCAGCGTTTGTGCCGTGAAGTTTCGTCCGCTGCGTGTGGGTGTGCATGTCGAGGAGCTGTGAGAGGTCATCGACCTTGCAGCAGCTCTAGAGCGCATCAAGCCGTGTGTACCTCAGAAGTCCTGTGACGATACGTCTTTCTTCGTCAAGTAAGCGCTCAAGCGCGATCAGCTGCGCATGGTTAACATTATGATACGACAGCCCGTACATGATGCGGGCGATGAGAAAAGCTTCTATAAATTGCCGCATTTCGCGTTTGTGTACTCCATGGGTGCGGTTAATGATCCCTAGTAAAGCGTGCAGAATTTGTTTTGTAGTCTTTGTGGTGCGTTGGACCCAACTGTTCGCTGTGTAGTTCTCGTCCAAGTGCATGCCAAGTATTCGGATAGTCTACTTTGGAGCGATGGACTGGTTGCCGATGGAAAGTTTAAAATACCGATATTCCTCCTGTTTGGTTATGGTGATCCGGCTACGGTGAATGGCGACAAATTATCTGGGGCAGTCTGTAAACCAGTCTCCGTGGCGTAGTCGTGAATGATGTCAAGTGCTTTTTGTAAGGCATGCTTCGGAATGCTTCGGAATGGGTTGGACCACCGAAACCTCCAAGGGGAGGGCAATACCCCGGCATCCCAGACTCAGTTAAACTCTTCTAGGAGAGCTTGCTTGAACTCAGGGGGTAAATTACGTAGATGGGCCACGCACACCTGATCGGCTCCCGGAGTACTACGTTCTGCAGGGCACGTTCCTGCTCGGGTATGGTGAAGGTCTTGTTAAAGGGGTCGCTCTGTTCTAGCTTTTTGTAGAGCCACTAGTGACGTCACTTGGCGCGTCACTTATCACGCCGATAACACTTCGTCGATACGCATCACGCGTCGCACTCGGCCCACACGGAACGCCGGCACGCGTCAGTCAGGTTCAACAGGGCAAAGGACGAGCTTCGATCAATTAATAATCAAACTAATCTGGCGAAAGATCATTTCAGCTGCAGCTTGGTAGTCTTTAAAAACGACAGCCACAAATTTTGGCAATCACTTTTTTCCGAAATAGCAAACATCTTCGTCTGTCGTCTTCAATAATGAAGCCACTTATGACGTGGTAAAGATATCTAACGCATTCATCGCCTACTTCCAATCCCTGTTTTTATCTGACACCGAGAGAGTTCCATCCTTTGATCCTTCTGACGTGTCAACCTCAATTGCTTGTATCACGGTTAGTGAAAAGGCTCTGCTAAACCTGATACTGAAATTGGACACATAAAATCGACTGCGCCAGATGGTATACCCAACTCGTTTCCCGCTGGCTTTTCATTATAGACTGCTCGATGTCTAACCATCATCTTCCGTCTGTCGCTAATCTGTGCTGCGGCGCCATCGTCCTGGAAGTTAGCGAAGGTGCTTCCACTGCTCAAATCCGGTAACAAACCACTTCTAATTACGGACCATAATCTCATTAACATCGTATTCGTGTAAAATGATGGTACACATAATCCAGAAACTTATACCACAATTTCTTGTTCCTAACAACGTGCCGTAAAATTTTCAGCAAGGATTTAGGCTAAGTATCAGCACCGTAACACAACGAATTGAATTTGCGCACGATCTATCCTACACCCCCGATATTAGAGCCCAGGTAAACGCCATATGTATAGATTTTTTTTAACCTTTTGGCATTGTACTACACTCTAATAACCTGATCAAACTAAACGCTATTTTCAAAAAAAAATTTTCTTGGTTATTTGGGTTCCTAGATGTTTTTCCACGGGTCACAGTTTACTTCCAATACAGTCTAGCCCGGTTATAACGAAGTCGGCGTTAATCGCAAATCACTTCGCTATATCCGCTATTTCGTAATATGCGGTCTACGAAAAAAAAAAAAGGCAAACATCGGCATACCGATTTATTGCCGCTGAAAGGAGTCGTCCAGCGTCCCCTGAACACGTTTTGCGAGTGCGGACTTCAAGATTGCGGCTTCCATACCATCCAACTGCGAACCAAAGATCTGGTCGAACTCCGGACTCCCGAGGTACATCCGTAGCGTGTCAACAGCTGCGATGGCCGCTGCGGAGGTGACCGGCTTAGGGGCACAACTAGCATCGTCGCATTCTCTGTCGGAGGCGCTCTCCGCCAAGGTCTCTTCCATGACACTCCTGGCAACTTCTTCAGTCGTCAAGTTCTGGGTGGCAGCATCAGCGGTTTCTCGCTGGTTCTAAGTCCTGCATGTATATATATATATATATATATATATATATATATGTATATATATATATATATATATATATATATATATATATATATATATATATATATATATATATATATATATATATATTGTAAGATGGGCACTGGGACGGTTAGAGGAGCAGGGCGCCGGTGGTAGACGCAGAGACACAGGCCTCGTAGACACACAGGTCGAGCACCGAGAGCTCACACACAAAGCGATGGCAATGCCGCTCAACACAACGGTCAGAAGTTCGTCGTCGTCTACGCCGGAACAAGAACTTCTTCGTCCTTACAACTGCCCCCCCGGGAAGGAGAGGAGCCATCCTGGCGACTTACGGGGTGGGTGAGATGGCAGGGTCATAATACGGCTTTAGGCGCTGCACGTGAACAGTCTCGAGTCCGCGCCGGCGAAGATCAGAAGACAGCATCAGCGGTTCCACCACGTAATTAACAGGCGAGGTGCGCTCCACAACTCGGTAGGGGCCATGAAACTTCGCAAGAAGTTTCGAGGAGAGGCCTGGAGTACTGGATGGAACCCAGAGCCACACGAGGCTACCAGAAGAAAAGTGCGGGGACGTGTGTTGGCTGTCGTGGCGGGATTTCCGACGGTATTGGGCCTCAGTTGTGAGAGAACGGGCGATTTGGCGACACTCTTCTGCGTGTCGTGCAGCTTGCGAAATAGGAGTACACTCAGATGCGTCAGGCTGGTATGGGAGAATGGTATCGAGTGGAGCAGAAGGATGACGGCCGTAAAGAAGATAGAACGGAGAG
Organism: Amblyomma mixtum; assembly: GCF_055824585.1. Classification (NCBI taxonomy): domain Eukaryota; kingdom Metazoa; phylum Arthropoda; class Arachnida; order Ixodida; family Ixodidae; genus Amblyomma; species Amblyomma mixtum. The sequence continues at coordinate 3,917,634 of NC_143021.1, read as the reverse complement.
AAGCCAGTAGTCGACTGCGTTGCGGTGTTGTAGGCGTACGTCACATACGGAAGGACGAGATCCCAGTTGGAATGGTCTGATGAGACGTATATAGAGAGCATATCGCCGAGGGTACGGTTAAATCTTTCTGTAAGGCCGTTAGTTTGCGGGTGATAGGCAGAGCTTGTTCGGTGAATGATGTTGCACTTGCGGAGCAAGGCTTGCACAACTTCCGATAAGAAAACGCGGCCTCTGTCACTAAGCAGTTCGCGCGGTGCGCCGTGGCGAAGAATGAACCGTCGCAAAATGAAGGAGGCGACGTCAGACGCTGAGGCGGATGGAAGGGCGGCGGTTTCTGCATACCTCGTCAAGTGGTCAACTGCGACGATAGCCCAACGGTTACCGGCTGCAGTGTAGGGAAGAGGTCCATACAAATCAATGCCTACGCGGTCGAATGGGCGCGGTGGGCAAGGTAGTGGCTGCAACTCGCCTGCAGTAGGGTGGGCAGGGCGCTTGCGACGTTGGCAGGGCAGGCATGAGCGGATGTGCTTAAGGATGAAGTTATACATTCCGCGCCAGTAGTAACGCAGCCGGATCCGATTGTATGTTTTGAATACTCCTGCGTGTCCGCATTGTGGGTCAGCGTGGAAATAATCACAGACTTGCGAGCGGAGGTGGCGAGGAACAACCAATAACCACTTGCGACCATCTGCGCTGTAGTTGCGGCGGTGAAGGAGATTTTCACGAATGGCGAAGTGAGGAGATTGGCGACGGAGAGCGCGTGATGGAGAAGCCGCCGTAGTGTTAGAGAGGAAATCAAGCAGAGACGCAATCCAAGGGTCCATGCGCTGCGCTGAAGGCATGTCGTTGATGTGAAGCAACGGAGGGGAGTCGTCGAGTGTTGAGAGGCCGGCGAGCTCAACCGGAAGTGGGCAGCGAGAAAGGGCGTCGGCATCTTGGTGCTTGCGTCCGGTGCGATAAACTACACGGGCATCGTATTCCTGCATACGAAGAGCCCATCTTGCGAGGCGGCCGGAGGGGTCTTTCAGGGAGGATAACCAGCAAAGCCCATGGTGGTCCGTCATGACATCAAAGGGACGACCATAGAGATAAGGGCGGAATTTGGTAAGAGCCCAAACGATAGCCAAACACTCTTTTTCCGTCACTGAGTAATGGGACTCTGCCTTCGTCAGGGTGCGGCTTGCATAGGCGACAACGTACTCATGAAAGCCAGGTTTGCGCTGCGCGAGTACAGCTCCGAGACCAACACCACTGGCGTCGGTGTGGACCTCGGTAGGGGCCGTCGGGTCGAAATGGCGCAGGATAGGTGGTGCGGTGAGGATGCGGCGTAAGGTATAAAACGCGTTGTCGCATGCGGGTGACCACTGTGAAAAGTCGGAGCTGCTGGATAGGAGTTGTGTTAAAGGGGCAGCAATCGATGCAAAGTTTCGGATAAATCTACGAAAGTAGGAACACAGGCCCAGGAAGCTGCGCAGTTCTTTGACAGATGTAGGCTTGGGAAAAGCAGCGACCGCTCGAAGTTTGGCTGGGTCTGGAGAAACGCCTTCCTTCGAGACAACGTGCCCTAAGATAGTGAGTTTACGAGCGGCAAAACGGCATGTCTTCAAGTTTAGCTGCAAACCGGCGTCAGAAAGGCAGTTCAAGACGTGCCTCAGGCGATGGAGGTGGGTGTCAAAATCCGCAGAAAAGACGACGATGTCGTCGAGATAGCAGAGGCATACCTTCCATTTTAATCCCCGCAAAATGGTGTCCATCATCCTCTCAAATGTTGCAGGCGCATTACAAAGGCCGAATGGCATAACTGTAAATTCGTATAAGCCGTCGGGGGTTACAAAAGCGGTTTTGGGGCGATCGGCCGCTTCCATGGGGACCTGCCAATATCCGGAACGAAATCGAGGGAAGAAAATAGTTCGGCCCCTTGCAAACAGTCCAAAGCGTCATCGATGCGCGGAAGAGGGTAGACATCCTTCCGCGTAATCTTATTAAGGCGGCGGTAGTCGACACAAAATCGAATGGAGCCGTCTTTCTTCTTGACCAGCACAACAGGCGAAGCCCAAGGGCTACTGGAGGGCTGGATCACGCCGTCTTGGAGCATTTTATCAACTTGCTCTTCGATAACATGGCGCTCGGTGGCAGATACACGATAGGGGCGCTGCCGCACTGGTGCGTGGTTGCCGGTGTCGACACGATGGGTGACCGTTGAAGTTTGGCCCAAGGAACTCCGATGACAGTCGAAGGAGGAGCGGAACTGGTGAAGGAGGTTAAGAAGCTGCGTCCGTTGCGGGGAAGGAAGATCGGTGTCGATAGAGCGAAGGAAGAGGTCTGTAGCGGAGGAATCAGGCGCAGAAGATGGAGGGCTGAGCGCAGTCATGGCTAGATGAGGTGAATCGGCGGGGTCCTCACAGGTGAGAATGGACGCAATAGATTGTAAACTGCCGAGACATTCGCATGGCGCAAAGCAGTAGGGAAGGAAAACGGGTTAGAGACCCATAGCACGGAAAGGCCTGCAGAAATAGTGAGCACAGCGTAGGGCAGCGGGAGGGACTTGCGGCGCAGGAAAGTGCAGGCTGGCGTGAAGAGAACAACGTCATCACAAACAGAGTCACAAGAGATGCTTACAAGCGCAGTGGAGCTGGGAGGAAGGATGATGTCTTCAGTGACGACGGCTTTAGCGCACGGAACAGAAGGAGCAGCGTCTGGCGAGACATTAGGCAAAGCGGAGAACCCAACTTCTGCGCGAGCGCAGTCGATGACAGCTTCGTGACGCGACAGGAAATCCCACCCTAAAATTAAAGCATGTGAGCAAGAAGGCAGCACGACGAACTCGATGGAGTATAGTGTGTCCTGGATTGGAACTCGAGCGGTGCATGCTGCTAACGGCGTAATCGGCTGTGCGCTGGCCGTGCGCAGCGTGAGTCCCGAAACTGGCGTCTTAACTTTCTTTAAAGAAGTACATAACTTTTCGTCCATTACCGAAATCGCTGCACCGGTGTCTATCAGAGCCATCACAGACACGCCCTCAACAAAAACATTAATAAGGTTTGCAGGTGATCGATGAGGTCTTCGAAATTTCGACGGGGGCGCAGTTCTTGCCTCCGGAACTGCGGCGCCTAGTTTTCCTGCTGAGGAGAATCAGGGCGACGTCGCATGGGGGAGATAGAGCGGCGTCGAGGCGAAGGGGAGCGGCGGCTGGAGAGGGCTGAACGATCAGGAGAGTAAGGACGACTTGGCGTTTGGTCGACAGGCTCAGAATACTGACGGGTTGAAGGCCAGTACCCCGAAGATTGCGCACGTGGGGCTGGCGCTTGGAGATGGCGACGGCAGTAGCGCGCGACGTGGCCAGGCACTCCGCAAGTGTAGCATACACGACGGTTGTCACTGGTGCGCCACGGATTGCTTGCTCTTCGAGCTGGTCGCAGGGCAGGTGCCGACGCTTGCACAGGCACGTACATTGTAGGATAGGACGACGGCGGGGGCTGTACTAGAACGTCGGCGTAAATCCGAGGACCGGCTACAGGTCTTGGGGCGACGTCGGCGCAAGGCATGGGACTGGTGACAGACCTAGGAGCAGCATCGGCGTAAATCAAGGGTGCGGCGACAGGTGGCGGAGGATGGAAGGATGGAAGCGCCTCAGTAACCTGGTCTTGTATAGCCTGTCGAAGAGCCGGGGCCAAATAAGGCGGCGCCTGTTGAGGGCTAGGCAGAAGAGAAAGTTGCCGAGCTACCTCTTCACGGACGAAATCTTTGATTTGTTGCAGCATAGAGGTGTTGTCAGCTGCAGGCGCCAGTCCAGAAAGCGATTCAACCTGGGCTTGTTGGTGTTTCCGAGTCAATAACCGCTGTTTGCGCAGCTCCTCGAAGCTTTGGCAGAGCGTGAACACTTCCTTAACGGTGCGCAAGTCACGGGCTAATAGCATCTGAAAGGCATCATCGTCGATACCTTTCAAGATGTGTTTTATCTTGTCGGCTTCGGACATGTTCGCATTGACACGTTTGCATAAGTCAATGACTTCTTCTATATAGCTGGTGAAGCTTTCGCCGACGTGCTGCGAGCGTTCACGCAAACGCTGTTCAGCCCGAAGTTTCCGGACAGTGGGGCGACCAAAGACTTCGGCAAGCTTCGTTTTGAAGACTGTCCATGTTCGGATGTCTCCCTCATGGTTCCGATACCAGAGGTTAGCGACCCCCGTTAGATAAAAAATTGCGTTGTTCAGCTTCGTATCGTCGTCCTATCTATTGTACAGGCTCACCCGTTCGTATGACGCGAGCCAGTCTTCCACGTCATTCTCATCGGCTCCGCTGAAGATTGCCGCATCTCGCTGGCGAAGGGAGCCGGCGCAGATGAGAGCTGGTCCCGTTTGCACAGATTGATTTTGGGCGTCTTCTGGCATTTCAAGCGTGGGAAGAGTGCGGCTACGCAGCTCCACGATGGAGATTTCTACCCGGCGACCTCCACCAAATGTAAGATGGGCACTGGGACGGTTAGAGGAGCAGGGCGCCGGTGGTAGACGCAGAGACACAGGCCTCGTAGACACACAGGTCGAGCACCGAGAGCTCACACACAAAGCGATGGCAATGCCGCTCAACACAACGGTCAGAAGTTCGTCGTCGTCTTCGCCGGAACAAGAACTTCTTCGTCGTTACAATATATATATATATATTGATTGATATGTGCGTATGTGTGTGTGTATGTATGTATGTATGTATGTATGTATGTATGTATGTATGTATGTATGTATGTATGTATGTATGTATGTATGTATGTATGTATGTATGTATGTATGTATGTATGTATGTATGTATGTATGTATGTATGTATGTATGTATGTATGTATGTATGTATGTATGTATGTATGTATGTATAACGTGATAGTCTGTTGGCCTTGTGAATTAGGTGGGAGCCCCGTCAAGCTACTGAGTTTGTAGCTTTTTGCTCCTACCCTAGCATTTCTTTTCTGTTCAGGACAAAAATTGCTGAATAAAGTTGTTTGATTGATTGATTGATTGATTGATTGATTGATTGATTGATTGATTGATTGATTGATTGATTGATTGATTGATTGATTGATTGATTGATTGATTGATTGGTTGATTGATTGATTGCAGCGACGTCAATCGCGGTAGCTTCGTCCCCAGCAGGCGCCGCCTCCGAGCTGCTGCTTCGGGAGAAGCCGGCTTTCTCGAAGCAATGGGCGATGGTCAGGTGCTTCACATCCCTGCAGCCTCCGCTTGCGAAGAAAATCGCCTTTACCAAAGGCACCTTCATGCCGACCACGTTGTCGGCAGTGTGAACATCAATCAGGAGGCGCTCGATCTTGCTACCATTCTTGATTATTGTTGAAAGCGTGGACTGTGCAATGAAAAACTTCCGTGCAATAGCACTCTTTTTGACGTTTCGACGCACTTCGTCCAAAATGGCGCGCTTCGTCTTCAAAGACAGCACCTTTCTCTTCCCCGCCGAAGTGCTGGGGCTCGCGGGGCTCGACATTGCAGAGAAATGGAGTCAGTTCCGAGAAAGGGGACAGCTAAGTAGGTCCGCTGAGGCCAAGCGGTCACGAAATATAAAAAGAAGCGGAACAAGACAGGAAACCGTGATGGCGTCAATGCGGGCGTCAATGCGCGCAGAAAACAAGTGACAATGGCGTCACGCGCGATCTCAGTAGCGTTCGCCGTGCTCCCAACCTGGAACAGTGCGACACTGCGCTCAGTTGTCCGTTCACCAGCTAGATCAAGTCGAATAACTCAGTCCTTATAAACAGCATACAACGATCCGCTATAACGATAAAAATGAGCCACGCTTCCAACATGCACAATGCTGCCGCGCTTTCTCCCTGCCTTGCGCACCGCGGCACCGACATAAAACAAAGCGCGCGCTGGCACACATCCTGCAGACTGCAGTCCAGCCGTGGCGCCGACTGCCTGGGAGAAATAGAGAACCGCGATTGGCCAAGACGGCCGCTCTCTGCGACGTCAGCGAAAAAAAAAAAATCGTCTCTGTTCTTTTTTACACTTTTCCCCTGCGCGGCGTGCTCTACCGCTCTACGCCGTGACGGCGTTCAAGGACGGCGCAACACGAGACCGGCGTGCCATGCGATGCAGTGAAGCAACCTTTCGATCCGCAGGTCAGCAGACGACGCCACGAAAGGACGCCGTCAGCCGAATTTTGCTGTTATTTTCGCGGAAAAAATCGCCTTAAGGACGCAAAAATGTGGTGATTGGCAGATTATTTCCCGGTTGGTATTAAATCTCTTCGTTATATCCGCTGACGCGCTCTTATTTACTTCGTTAAAACCGGACCCAAAATGTATTGAAAATGCAAAAATGGGACTGGGAAATTGAAATCCCTTCGTTATAACCGCTATTTCGCTATAAGTGGCTTCGTTATAAACGGGCTAGACTGTATTTCAACTAATTCCTGTTTGGTAGATGGCTTATCTGTCATTCCTCAAGGGTGAGTGTTTGGCCCTTAATTATTCCTAATATACATCAACGACATACCTCGCCATATCACATCACAAATGCACCTCTATAAGGATGACTGTCTAATATATGAAGTAATCAACACATCAGATGATCACCTGCAACTTAATACCTGATTTACAAGATTTTCACCTGGTGTAATACCTAGCACATGAAAATAAGTTTTAATAAAACAGTAGTGATTCCTTTCACTAGCACATGCCCGCTTCATAGTTTAATTATGTCAGCACTACCTCCCTCTCCTCTGTGGTGTATGCTCCCATGTGTGCGCCTTGCTATTCCCGGGATAGCGAAGAAGTCAAATTTATCGACGCCAGCCATTAAGCAACTGACACTGTCTATGCTCCACTTCGAATATTGGGACCTTACTCACGTCTATACGGATGGATCAGTAACCTCTACTAGTTCTGCTTGCGTTGTGGTCGTTCCTGCGCGACAGACTCAAACTCACCAACAAATTTCGGATCGGACTACCTCTACTGGAGCAGAGTTGGCCGCACTTCTTGCGGCGGTACAGTATATCTCACAACAATCACCTGAAAAATGGGCTGTTTTCTGTGATTCAGAAGCTGCCCTACAATGTCTTCAATCTTCCTTGAGACATAGCGACCATGAGCAACTTGTAGCGGAGATACGATATCTGCACCACCAGGCAATCATGAAATCATCTTCCAGTGCGTACCAGGCCATAGCGGCATTGTTGGTAACGCCTTAGCTGACGATGCTGCTCGATCGGCTCACGATACAACCAACAGTGTCTGCATACCACTGACAAGAGCTGACGCAGCAAGGCACCTTCAACTGCTCGCCCGAAACCTGACTGTAACGTCGTGGTCTGCTCCTGGAGGTTGGACACACCGCTCGCATCACTTCAACCTCTTGCTCCAACATCATATACCATTCGGCCTCCCCCGCGGTGATACTACGCTGTTGTGCCGCCTGTGGCTGGGAGTGGCGTTCACAAACGCCTATTCCCATCTCATCGCAATGGCTGACTCTCCTGCGTGTGACAAGTGCGGTTGTGACGAAACGATCAGAAACCTCCTCTGTGACTGCTCTCGCTTTGGGCGAGAGCGCGGTTTCCTAATTGCTTCTCTGCTCCGCTTGCACTCGCGTCCTTTAACAGAGTCCAACGTTCTGGGGCCTCTGGGGCCTTGGACACAACCTTCCACACAACGGGAAGCGGTGAAAGCGCTCCTGAATTTCTTAAGGGACTCTGGGTTGCATTCCCGCCTATAATCTAAGTTTTCAGTGCGCGCCCTCTGTCCCTGTGACATAGTGGTCGCTGGATACTTAGAAAACTCATTTCCTTGCTGCTCTTTTTCCTTTTTTCCCCTTTGTTCCCCTCCCCAAGTGTAGGGCAGCCAACTGGGCATCGCCTGGTTAACTTTCCTGCCTTTCCGTCCTTTTCTCTCTCTCTCTCTCAATGATTCACCATTCAACGGAACTGTCGAATATAAGCATCTCGGCTTGATATTTACCATTAGCATGTCGTGCGTGATTAATTTCATTTGTACTAAAGCCCGAAAACGTTTGGGTATTAGAGAATATTTTCCAATGCTCCAGAAGAAACTAAGCTATTTCTGCACAAATCCATAATTCGTCCCGTAATTCAATACGCGTCTCCCGTCTGGAACCCTCATAAACAATGGAATTCACGGAATCGAGAGCATCTGTAGGAAAGCAATGAGGTTAATATACCGTCGGTATTACCGCCGTCATTCACCTTCTTGTGCTTTGCCCTCTTTGAATCTCGCCCCCACTCTCGGTGCGCCGTCATCTCGATTCACTGAAGTTCTTGCACTGCAGGGTCAATTCACTTTATCATATCACACCTAATATTTATCTTACAACCGATGTTCCTAGGTCAAGCAAAAGTCATCATTGTCTTAATTTAAGCCAGAATTCGCTCGTACTAACAATTTCGAACACAATTTTTCTCCTGGCAATTGAACATTGGAACATAATAGCTGGCATAACGCGGTCTGTTCCATTACACTCACTTTAACAGCTATCGATGCCAAATGATGTTTTTTTTCTGTTGTGTTCATTGTATACTGCTTCAATTTATTAGTTACAGCCTCTCTGTCACATTGTTCGCCCGGTACATGCGAACATCTTTGATTAAGTTTTTTTGTGTATGTGTTGTACCCTGATGCTTTTGTATCAATTGCTAACTACACTTCTGCAATAGTCTGAACAGTATGTATAAATAAACTGACCAATACGGGCCGTCAGCGTCAGGCGTCTTGCAGGGGGAGCCTCGCTGATGGAGCAGTGCTCCGTTTGTGGTGCGAGGTGGACACCTCCTCATGCACGTCGGATGGCCGCTGCGTGTCGTCGAGTGCTCCAGAGAGTTCAGTGTCCTATAGTGAAACACCCCGTCGGTGCTCCATTACTCCTATAGCTCTGTGCCTTCGTTCATGAACCCCACTCCCTCACACCCCTGCCATGGCTCCGAGCAGTGAATCCCGCAGAGTGCAGCAGGAAAGAGAGGCACAGTCCCCTCCAACGATGAGACACTCGCGAGTGGCGCTTACCGCCCCTTTCTTTTCTACCGCTCTGTACATTTCTGCTTTTCTCTGTACTTCCCTAATTTCCATGGCCCCTGTTTCTCTCTCTGCCTTTTCAAGCAGCGACGGCTGTCAGAGCTGTTCTGTGGTCAGCTATACGATGCATTGCCCTCTCTCTCAAGTTTGCTGCCATGGCGGGGATTATACGTCCCCACTCGTTCTCTCTCCTGTATTAACTAAGCTCAATCATTGTATACCTGACCTGACGAACGAAATGCCATTCTCGAAACTATTGTGGACATATTGTGGACTATTGTGGAAAAAACGAGCAGTCGCGTCTGTCAGAACGTTCTACTTACCTTAGTGAACTGGCCCACTGCAGCCTCTGCTGAATACTATAAGCATATACCTTAAGAGGGATAAAACGTATATTCTAGCTTTTTGCTCTTCTATTTTCTTACCTAATATATTGAATATTTTTGTAAATGTTTGTGCGAGTGCCACATCTTGTCAAGCATTCTTTTTCTTAGCAACCAATTATATTGCCGCGAGTCTTTGTAGCGTTTGTTTGTTGTGTTTATTTGTTCATGCTTCAAGGCTGCCGGCACGCCGCTTTATCGCTTCGTTTGTGACGCAAGACGCGCCTAGAATTATCTCGATGGATCGCATCCGGACGGAGCCGACTCTAGTTTGTGCCAGAATGTTCTAGTAACTTCTAAAGCTTTATCTCGAAGATTCGCTATCGGCTTTAAAAAGAGCACGGCCGACAGCGGCGGGCCTTCTGTTCGACGACCGCCGAGCGCGCTCGTTGCTGCGCCGCCGCCGAGTGATTCAGTTCTTTGCGGGCGCAAGTCAGCCCGAATAAAGCGTTTCGTTTCGAAGATGTTCTCGCTGTTTTCCTGTTCGCCGTACTGCAGTCACCACTACGTGACATCTGGTGGAGGTGCTGGCTTGCTATGCCCCCCAGGATGGAACCTGGTGCAGAGCCAACGCCCGTCGTGCTTCGCCAGCCCCGTGAGCCACCGACTTTTCGTGGAGAACCACACGAAGATGGGGAAGACTGGCTGGACATGTACAATCGTGTAGCAGCGCTGAACGCCTGGGACTACAGCGCTAAGCTTAGTAACGTTTATTTTGCATTGGACGGCTCCGCCAGAACGTGGTTCGAAAACCACGAATCTTCCCTCACGACCTGGGCGACCTTCAAGAAGCAACTACTGGCTACGTTCACTAGCGCCGTACGCAAGGAAACAGCAGAGATCCTGCTGCAGTCGCGATTTCAACGCCCAAACGATACCGTGACGGCGTATGTGGAAGACATGAAACGCCTTTTCAAGCACGCCAACCCTGACATGAACGAAGAAAAGAAACTCTCCTTCCTAATGCGTGGCGTGAAGGAGCAACTCTTCGCTGGACTGATCCGGGATCCTCCAACAACCGTCGCCGAGTTTCGAGCTGAAGCTTCAACCATCGAAAAGACCCTGAACGCCCGGACCCGGAACTACAACCGAGCACTTGAAGTACTGTCGGCGAGCCACCCAGAAGATACCCCTGCAAGTGGAGGTAACCTTCGCGATCTCATACGCGAGAAGAACTCTAGTTTGGGCTAGTTGGTTCATGATTCAACAGGAAAATGGCGCAAAAGACGTGGACAAAAGAGACAAACACGACAGGACCAGCGCCAACTTACAACTGAATTTTATTTCGCACCAAACCCGCCTTTATGTAGGCCAACACGCCCTAACATCCGTGTAATTACGCACAGGCAGTAGAAAAGATCACAGTAAGATATCTAGCACATGAAGCGCAATAGCGACCACGTAACATACTATCATGGCTAAAAAAAACAAAAAAAAACCAACAAAAGTATAGCAAACAACACTAAAACGGTCATGACCAAGCAACTCTTCAACACCAAAAACGATACACACTCATGAGTGATACCAGATGACCAACAAGAAACGTGGAAAAAGGTGAAGAATGAAGCGTTATGACCAAAGCAGTGTCAAAGGTAAAAAAAAAAAAAAGGTTGAAATGGATGAAGAGTGCAAGCCTTAAAAATTGGAAACCAAAAACCAGCGGCCACATGAATGATAACCGATGACCAACCAGAAAAAAGATGGACGCGAAGCTGAGACCAAAGTCGGCGTCAAAGGTATAAAAACGAGAAAAAAATTGGAAACGAACAACCAGCAGCCATATGAATGATAACCGATGACCAACAAGAAACATGAAAAAGGATGAATGCGGAGCTCAGACCAAGGTCAGCGTCAAAGGTGTAAAAAACGAGAACAAAAACCGCGCAAAAAAACCGCACATCGTCAAAAAAATCGTCAAAAATTGCAACCAATGCCAAAGGAAAGAGCGTGCACAACAAAACAAAACGAAGAGCCTACAGAAAACTTTCTAGAAAAGTGTACTCCTCGTTGCTAAGCGTAATGGATGGCTTGCTGACGCATCTGCTCCCTTCTTTCCTGATGTAAAAGGCTTCGACCACCTCTCTCTCAAATCTGTCCTTCCCACTCCTCAAAAAAATAGTTTTCTCGAACTCCGGACGGCAACCCCTGCAGGCTTTGCAATGATCCACTAGAAAGCTTCCTTCGTTATTCCGCAGATTCCGGCAGTGCTCGCTGGCTCGCTCATTAAAACATCGACCAGTTTGGCCAATGTAGCTGAGCCCGCAACTTAAGGGAATCTGGTAAACAACCCGCGTCCTGCACCGTGTGAACTTGTTTTGATGTTTCACAGTACAAGCCGGTTGTTTTTTCCCGTTAGTCATTGCGCAAACCGTGTGGCAGTAATACCGTATATCCACAAGGTTTCACACAACCTTAAAAAAGTAGCAGGCAGACATAATGTTCAGGTCGCATTCTCAGCCCCCTGCAAACTTTCTAAGCTTTGCGCAATGACTAACGGGAAAAAACAACCGGCTTGTACTGTGAAACATCAAAACAAGTTCACACGGTGCAGGACGCGGGTTGTTTACCAGATTCGCTTAAGTTGCGGGCTCAGCTACATTGGCCAAACTGGTCGATGTTTTAATGAGCGAGCCAGCGAGCACTGCCGGAATCTGCGGAATAACGAAGGAAGCTTTCTAGTGGATCATTGCAAAGCCTGCAGAGGTTGCCGTCCGGAGTTCGAGAAAACTATTTTTTTGATGAGTGGGAAGGACAGATTTGAGAGAGAGGTGGTCGAAGCCTTTTACATCAGGAAAGAAGGGAGCAGATGCGTCAGCAAGCCATCCATTACGCTTAGCAACGAGGAGTACACTTTTCTAGAAAGTTTTCTGTAGGCTCTTCGTTTTGTTTTGTTGTGCACGCTCTTTCCTTTGGCATTGGTTGCAATTTTTGACGATTTTTTTGACGATGTGCGGTTTTTTGCGCGGTTTTTGTTCTCGTTTTTTACACCTTTGACGCTGACCTTGGTCTGAGCTCCGCATTCATCCTTTTTCATGTTTCTTGTTGGTCATCGGTTATCATTCATATGGCTGCTGGTTGTTCGTTTCCAATTTTTTTCTCGTTTTTATACCTTTGACGCCGACTTTGGTCTCAGCTTCGCGTCCATCTTTTTTCTGGTTGGTCATCGGTTATCATTCATGTGGCTGCTGGTTTTTGGTTTCCAATTTTTAAGGCTTGCACTCTTCATCCATTTCAACCTTTTTTTTTTTTTACCTTTGACACTGCTTTGGTCTTAACGCTTCATTCTTCACCTTTTTCCACGTTTCTTGTTGGTCATCTGGTATCACTCATGAGTGTGTATCGTTTTTGGTGTTGAAGAGTTGCTTGGTCATGACCGTTTTAGTGTTGTTTGCTATACTTTTGTTGGTTTTTTTTGTTTTTTTTAGCCATGATAGTATGTTACGTGGTCGCTATTGCGCTTCATGTGCTAGATATCTTACTGTGATCTTTTCTACTGCCTGTGCGTGATTACACGGATGTTAGGGCGTGTTGGCCTACATAAAGGCGGGTTTGGTGCGAAATAAAATTCAGTTGTAAGTTGGCGCTGGTCCTGTCGTGTTTGTCTCTTTTGTCCACGTCTTTTGCGCCATTTTCCTGTTGACTCATACGCGAAATTGTTCGCGAAGAACTTCGCCGACTGCTGCCATCGCCAACACAGCCGACGCAGCAGACTCAGGTGGCGTCGTTCACGGACATCATCCGCGAAGAAGTACAGCACGCACTTGGCTCCCCGTCACAGACAACACCAACGGAAGTTGTAGCCATGAACTACGCCGCCGCACTACGCAGTCCTGCGCCTAGACGAGAGCCCCCAAGCCCTCCTCGACACGCACCAGTTCTACAAGAAGGATGGCCCCAAGCTCCTCCGCGCCCACATTACGACCGACGCAACAGCTTTAGGAAATGCGACGAGTGGCGGACTCCCGACAACCGCCCACTGTGTTTCCATTGTGGCCACGCCGTGCACATACTTCGCCACGGCCCGTACAGACGCATCGGGCTGCGAGGTTTCGCCATCGACGCCCCTCGACCGCTCCTCGGCCAGCGACCACAGGAAATTGACGGCTACCTACGTAGACGAGAGTACGTGTCTTCAAGCCGTTTTTCCCGCTCCCCGTCGCCGTCCACCGCACGATTTCCATCACCGGGCCGAAGCTACGCCGCGGCTGTCCGAGGAAGGTCCCCTAGCCCCCGTAGGGGAAACTAAACAAAGCAACTTGTGGAGGTCAGGTTGCTTGCCGAGGAAACGACGAAGATCCTCCAGCGACCACGCCGTATGAAGACTCCGCACCTACTACGCCGACGACGCATACAACAACCTCGAGCACGACGCAAACCGCCTTCAGAACTACGCCGCCATCAAGAAAAGCTCCTACCAAACGCCCCACCCACGATTCACATACCCGACGAAGCCGTAACCCGACGCCGAGGACGACGTGTAACTCCAGAGCCAGGACATTCGACTTAGAAGTGGTTCTCGACGGCCGGAAAGTGACCGCTCTAGTCAACACAGGAGCCGATTATTCAGTGATGAGCGGACCAATCGCTGCGCAACTGATGAAAGTAACGACCGCTTGGCACGGCCCACAAATTTGTACCGCAGGGGGCCACCTCATTACGCCATCAGGACGATGCACAGCGCGAGTGACTCTCAAGGGACATACCTATCCCGCGACATTCGCAGTGCTACGGCAATATTCCCGCGAAGTGATCTTGGGCATGGATTTCCTTAATGAGCATCAGGCGATCATCGACCTGCGATCCAAGATGATCACACTTTCCACGGACCAGGCCATCCCGTCGATGAGAACTCCGGAACATCACGTTGCGCTCAGTGTCCTGGAGGAACAAGTGAGTGTCCATCCCCGCTCAAGCGTCATCATCACCGTAGGCGCCACGGAAGCGGATAACACTGAAGCCATTATCAAGGGGAACATGCAGTTGCTTCTCGACCGAGGAATCGGCATCGCCAGAGGCATCGCACATTTCCGGAAAGGACAAGCCGAAGTACTCCTGACAAACTTCAGTGAAGAATACCGGCACGTTAACAGAGGAACGACGATTGCTTTCCTCGACGAAATATCCGACGTACGAGACTCATTCGCCCTCTCCGATCCATCCGTAGAAGATTCACCTAACCAAGAGAACTCGCCCACTTTCGACATAAACCCAGCCCTGCCCCGGACCAGACAAGACCAGATCCGCAATCTCATTCGGAGCTACAGCCAGTGCTTCTCGTCGTCGCCAAAAGTCCGACAAACGCCAATTGCCAAACATCGCATTATAACCGACCAGCACGCCCGACCTCTCCGCCAGAGCCCCTACCGAGTGTCGCCGCGAGAACGACAAGCCATCCGGAACCAAGTGGAAGAAATGCTGCGCGACGACGTTATTCAGCCTTCAAAGAGCCCCTGGGCGGCACCTGTTGTTCTAGTGAGAAAGAAAGACGGTGCACTTCGATTCTGCGTTGATTACCGCCGCTTGAACAACATCACAAAGAAGGACATCTGCCCCCTCCCCCGCATCGACGACACACTGGATCGGCTCTGCAACGCTAAGTATTTCTCATCGATGGACCTCAAGAGCGGCTACTGGCAAATAGAGGTCGACGAGAGAGATCGCGAGAAGACCGCATTCATCACTCCAGATGGCCCCTTCGAGTTTAAGGTGGTGCCGTTTGGTCTCTGTTCCGCACCAGCGACATATCAGCGAGTAATGTATGCAGTGCTGGCAGGCCTGAAGTGGCACATTGGTCTGGTATATTTAGATGACGTCGTTGTTTTCGCCTCGAACTTTGAGGAGCACCTGAAAAGGCTTCGAACAGTACTAGACGCAATCAAATCGTCCGGGCTAACCTTGAAATCAGAGAAGTGCCACTTTGCCTATGAAGAGCTGCTGTTTCTAGGCCACATTGTTAGCAAGGAGGGAGTACGCCCAGACCCGCAGAAAACAGCTGCTATCGCAATGTTTCCGCCACCAGCCGATAAGAAAGCTGTGCGCAGATGCCTCGGACTGTGCGCGTACTACCGACGATTTGTGAAGAACTTTTCCCGAATCGCCGAGCCACTCACCCACCTGACAAAGGCAGACGTGCCATTTAAATGGGAATCACAAAATGAACAAGGGAGGGGAAAACCTCAGTTTGCTAGAGCCAACGTTTCGACAAGGGGACTTGTCTTCGTCTGGGCAAAGCGTTCATCATCGGCAGGGATTATATAGGGCCTTCGCTCCGAGGAGGAAGGCCCCGGGGGTGGGGAAGGAAAGTGGTGTGGGAGGGGATGCGTGTCAGGAAGGGGAGGGAGGTGAATCATCATTCGCTAGGCTACAATAGTGCAACAACCTATATCCGGGTGGTATGCAATGAACAAAAGGCTTTGAAGGGGCTGCGACGGGAGGGGGGGGGAAGCGCTGGGTGAACCTGCAAAACTCAGATAAAAGGATTAGTCAGTGTGGTACAGGGACATGATAACAAGGGGAAAAAAAAAAAAGGGGGGGGGGGGGGCTGGCACTGGAAGGAGAAAGGAAGGGGGGCATTTCCCAGGAAGGACTAGGCAGGGGGGGGGGGGGAACGGCTCGTGTTCAGAGAAAGCCAAAAAGTGGGGGCAGAGGGGGTAACAGGAGTGTCTTGGTTTCCGAGAACTGGTAGCAGGGGATTAGGAGAAAAAGAAAAAAAAAAAGAGAGAAAAAAAAAAGAGAAAAAAAAAAAAAAGGTGAACAAAGGAAGAGGGTGACAAGGCCGGAAATGGGGTGGAAGATATGACTTGGGAAGGGTGCAAGGAGCGACAATATACTTATGTGAGGTTCTAGGAAATAGTCTGACCACGTGCAAGACATTTGTTAATTTAAAATTATGCTGAACCTGGAATGTACCTGAGAGATTCCAGGTTTCCTCTGGACATGTTGATCCCTGTTGGTTGCAGTGTTTTAAATTTGTGGATTAGGAATGCTTCTCTGTATTTTCTGTCCCTAGTCGATTTGAAGCCTGACTGAAGAATGAACAATTTGAGTTCGTCGAATTTGTGATGGCGTTGATTAAAATGGGTCGACACTGCCTTCTGTTCATTCCGTGTTGTGTCAGCCCGGTGCCCGTTTAATCTGGCACTCATTGTTTGTCCGGTTTCTCCGATATATTGTTTCTGGCAGTAGGAGCACTGGAGCATGTAGATAATATTGGACGATGTGCAGTCAAAACTGGTCTTTATATCGAAACTGAAATCGCTTGCCGTACTTTTAATCGTAGTGTCCCTTTGTAAATGTTTGCATGTCTTGCATCTGGGTCGAGAGCATGAAGTTACTGTCGGTGGTGGTTTCTTACCGAGCCTAGCATGCACCAGGATGTCCCTCAGGTTTGTGTTGCGTCTGTATGTTACCCTTGGTGCGTCGGGAAATATTTTCTTGAGACGGTCGTTACCAGTTAAAATGGGGTGGTATTTCCGCAGGATATTGTTTATGTTTGGAAGCGCGTTTGAGTATTTCGTTATAAGTGCAGGAGGTCGTTGACTGTTAGCTTTTGTTCGTTTTTTAAGAACTACATCTCGTTTCAAAGTGGTTGCTCGTTGGAACGCATTATTAAGGGTTGTCTGTGGATGGTTTCTGGTGATTAGTGTGTTTTTTAGCGAGTGGAGGTGTTTCAGGTAGTCATCGTCGTCGCTACATATTCTTCTTAGTCTCGTTGCCTGTCCTACGAATATACCTTGTTTGCAGTGTCTTGGATGATGGCTAGTGAAATCTAAGTATTGTTGTCGGTCAGTAGGCTTCCTGTAAAGTGTGGTTTTGAGCTTGCTATTTTCTAAATGGACAGTGGTGTCAAGGAAATTGACTTGCGTTTTCGAGGAGTTGAAGGTGAATTTAATGCTGGGGTGGAATGAATTGAAATGTGTGACGAATGCCTTCAGGGTCTCAGCCCCGTGCTCCCATATCATGAAAATATCGTCTATGTACCGCAGGTATATGAGTGGTTTTTTTAGAAATGAATTTAGAAGTTTAGATTCTAGTAGCCCCATAAAAATGTTCGCGTAGGTGGGTGCGAAGGGAGTGCCCATGCTTGTTCCAAATACTTGAAGGTAGTAAGAAGAATTGAATTCAAAGTAGTTGAGTGTTAGTACCAATTCAAGTAGCGTGAGGTACACTTCAGTTTCGTGCGGGTGAGGACTTTGAGTTAGAATTTTTAAGAGTGCGTCGATACCTTCATTAATGGGAATATTTGTGTACAAAGCGGCGACGTCAAGTGTGACAAGTATGCTATCTGCTGGGATAATGGAAGCGTCATTCAGAGACTCTATTATGCGGAGAAAGTGCGGTGTATCCTCGACAAAGGAAGGGAGGTGGGTGGGAATATCTGCAAGATAGTTGTTCAGGAAAATTGATAAGTTCTCTGTGGGCGTGTTATTGTTTGAAACGATAGGTCTGCCGGGGATATCTGCGGTAAACAAGTCTTCTGCGGAAACCTTATGGATTTTGGGAAGTAGGTAAAAGCGTCCTGCCTGTTTGTTTAGCGGATTTAAGAAGTGGTAATCGGACTGCGTGATTAGTTCTCTTGATAGTAAGTTTGCCAGTTTGTTCAGAATCAATTTGCAGAACTCTGAAGTGGGATCTGAATCTAATTTCCTATAATGACAAGGTACACTGAACCTGCAGACAAAGGAGGTAGCATAGTTATCCTGCCAGCCGAAAAATACAAAAAAGAAGCTTTTAGGCAACTTAACAACCCTTGTCATTATAGGAAATTAGATTCAGATCCCACTTCAGAGTTCTGCAAATTGATTCTGAACAAACTGGCAAACTTACTATCAAGAGAACTAATCACGCAGTCCGATTACCACTTCTTAAATCCGCTAAACAAACAGGCAGGACGCTTTTACCTACTTCCCAAAATCCATAAGGTTTCCGCAGAAGACTTGTTTACCGCAGATATCCCCGGCAGACCTATCGTTTCAAACAATAACACGCCCACAGAGAACTTATCAATTTTCCTGAACAACTATCTTGCAGATATTCCCACCCACCTCCCTTCCTTTGTCGAGGATACACCGCACTTTCTCCGCATAATAGAGTCTCTGAATGACGCTTCCATTATCCCAGCAGATAGCATACTTGTCACACTTGACGTCGCCGCTTTGTACACAAATATTCCCATTAATGAAGGTATCGACGCACTCTTAAAAATTCTAACTCAAAGTCCTCACCCGCACGAAACTGAAGTGTACCTCACGCTACTTGAATTGGTACTAACACTCAACTACTTTGAATTCAATTCTTCTTACTACCTTCAAGTATTTGGAACAAGCATGGGCACTCCCTTCGCACCCACCTACGCGAACATTTTTATGGGGCTACTAGAATCTAAACTTCTAAATTCATTTCTAAAAAAACCACTCATATACCTGCGGTACATAGACGATATTTTCATGATATGGGAGCACGGGGCTGAGACCCTGAAGGCATTCGTCACACATTTCAATTCATTCCACCCCAGCATTAAATTCACCTTCAACTCCTCGAAAACGCAAGTCAATTTCCTTGACACCACTGTCCATTTAGAAAATAGCAAGCTCAAAACCACACTTTACAGGAAGCCTACTGACCGACAACAATACTTAGATTTCACTAGCCATCATCCAAGACACTGCAAACAAGGTATATTCGTAGGACAGGCAACGAGACTAAGAAGAATATGTAGCGACGACGATGACTACCTGAAACACCTCCACTCGCTAAAAAACACACTAATCACCAGAAACCATCCACAGACAACCCTTAATAATGCGTTCCAACGAGCAACCACTTTGAAACGAGATGTAGTTCTTAAAAAACGAACAAAAGCTAACAGTCAACGACCTCCTGCACTTATAACGAAATACTCAAACGCGCTTCCAAACATAAACAATATCCTGCGGAAATACCACCCCATTTTAACTGGTAACGACCGTCTCAAGAAAATATTTCCCGACGCACCAAGGGTAACATACAGACGCAACACAAACCTGAGGGACATCCTGGTGCATGCTAGGCTCGGTAAGAAACCACCACCGACAGTAACTTCATGCTCTCGACCCAGATGCAAGACATGCAAACATTTACAAAGGGACACTACGATTAAAAGTACGGCAAGCGATTTCAGTTTCGATATAAAGACCAGTTTTGACTGCACATCGTCCAATATTATCTACATGCTCCAGTGCTCCTACTGCCAGAAACAATATATCGGAGAAACCGGACAAACAATGAGTGCCAGATTAAACGGGCACCGGGCTGACACAACACGGAATGAACAGAAGGCAGTGTCGACCCATTTTAATCAACGCCATCACAAATTCGACGAACTCAAATTGTTCATTCTTCAGTCAGGCTTCAAATCGACTAGGGACAGAAAATACAGAGAAGCATTCCTAATCCACAAATTTAAAACACTGCAACCAACAGGGATCAACATGTCCAGAGGAAACCTGGAATCTCTCAGGTACATTCCAGGTTCAGCATAATTTTAAATTAACAAATGTCTTGCACGTGGTCAGACTATTTCCTAGAACCTCACATAAGTATATTGTCGCTCCTTGCACCCTTCCCAAGTCATATCTTCCACCCCATTTCCGGCCTTGTCACCCTCTTCCTTTGTTCACCTTTTTTTTTTTTCTCTTTTTTTTTTCTCTCTTTTTTTTTTTCTTTTTCTCCTAATCCCCTGCTACCAGTTCTCGGAAACCAAGACACTCCTGTTACCCCCTCTGCCCCCACTTTTTGGCTTTCTCTGAACACGAGCCATTCCCCCCCCCCCCTGCCTAGTCCTTCCTGGGAAATGCCCCCCTTCCTTTCTCCTTCCAGTGCCAGCCCCCCCCCCCCTTTTTTTTTTTTCCCCTTGTTATCATGTCCCTGTACCACACTGACTAATCCTTTTATCTGAGTTTTGCAGGTTCACCCAGCGCTTCCCCCCCCCTCCCGTCGCAGCCCCTTCAAAGCCTTTTGTTCATTGCATACCACCCGGATATAGGTTGTTGCACTATTGTAGCCTAGCGAATGATGATTCACCTCCCTCCCCTTCCTGACACGCATCCCCTCCCACACCACTTTCCTTCCCCACCCCCGGGGCCTTCCTCCTCGGAGCGAAGGCCCTATATAATCCCTGCCGATGATGAACGCTTTGCCCAGACGAAGACAAGTCCCCTTGTCGAAACGTTGGCTCTAGCAAACTGAGGTTTTCCCCTCCCTTGTTCATTTTGTGATCGCCAAGGACCATCTACCGCACCCTCTCTCTACCATGGACTTCAGTCAACGGAAGATGACGGAACAAGGTAAGCCTCTCCCCCTTCTTTCATTGGCACATGTAGCGTTGATAGGTGATAGTCAATACAAGCACATCCACAATCACTTTCCTCCCGGAGAACATGCACCATACATTAGGTTTCAGAGCGGCGCCAAAACCAATGACATAAGGAAACTGATAGCCGCTGCACCACAGAACATCACGCACTTCGTCATTCACTGCGGGACTAATGACCTGAAACACAGCAGTGCGGAACAGACCATTGAGGCCATGAATACACTGGTACACGAGGTCCATGCCAACAGACCAAACACGAAACTGCACTTGACAACCGTGCTTCCTAGGGTAGTCAACTTGCACCACAGACACATGCCACAATTCCGCCAACTCGCAGCTCACGCACAGGACTCGTTTAAGCTCAACAATTTTTTGCTGGACATGGAACATTACCAAAAAGACGTTGAAATCATCCACCACGCTCAGATCCATCATGACCCCGAGGCACTCCTGGCCAGAGATGGACTTCACCCTAACTTTTTTGGCGTCCAAGTAATGGCAGACAACATAAAGTACCGGCTGAGAAACACATTTAGGCGGACGCTACAGACCACTCATGCTCCCTCTCCCACTCTGGCCAACACTCAACAACAGACCACCCACAAAAGAGACAACACCCCTGAACGAACACAGCCTGCCCCCGCTAGGACCCAGGACACCTCCACACAGTTCACTCCAGAGACTCGCGACGCTGGCACACAGACGGTAACCGTGGATCCCACACCAGCGGAACAGCACGTAGGAATCACACCGAAAGTAGCCACTAAA
Organism: Amblyomma mixtum; assembly: GCF_055824585.1. Taxonomy (NCBI): domain Eukaryota; kingdom Metazoa; phylum Arthropoda; class Arachnida; order Ixodida; family Ixodidae; genus Amblyomma; species Amblyomma mixtum. The sequence goes on along the minus strand of NC_143021.1, from coordinate 3,896,101 downwards.
CAACAAAGCGACCACTTCACACAGACACCTAAGCGATTAGTGACGCACACTAGCACCCAGATTGTCACCGACGCGGACCTCGACACCGATACCACCCCCAAACAGAAGTCCCCTAAACACACAACACCCGTCAAGAGGTCCACTCGGCACAAGCGCAGATGACTCACATCTGGCAGCACCAATCGCCCCGAACCCAAAAGACGAAATTTCCTGGTCGCCAGAAAAATAGCCACTAAACAAACTAACTACCGATTCCACCTACACACTTACAAATCCTACTCGCAGAGCAGGACAATACCCAAAGGACTTCGAGTTAATGTTAGGTGCTCCCTCGGTGCGCTCAGGCCTGAACTCCTCGCGCGATGGGAACAGGTTTCAAATGACGCATCCCTTTCATTCATAGCTATTTTAAAAGAACATTGTCAAGAGCAGTTAAATTCCCTCGATGATCAACTTAGTAAGATAGAACTAAATTCGGGCGAAAGCCAGGCACTAGCAGATTTTGTAGCCAGAAAGGAACGCAAGCTGCGCGATAAACAGCAGCATAAACAAATTAGAGATAAATTTCCGCTAGATACGAATACATCTGGAAAGTTTAACAACCGCCCTCCAATTTCGATACAGACAAAAGATGCGTATTTTCCGCCGCAGGACACTGACAGCAACATTGTCGATATTTCCAATTCCCTAAGTGATGGCGACAAACGGATTCTGAAGCATGGCCTTACATTTTGTCCAACTAACAATAATTTTAACGAGTATGAACTTCACAGAGACCTCACAGAATTTGCGCGAAGATTGCGAATTAAGGAATTCTTTGCCGAAAAAGCAAACACCCCAATTACTAACCTAGCTCTTTCCTGTAACACGTGGTCAACACGTGCTCACCCTACTGCAGTAACCAGCCTTAATCCCATCCCTCTCAAAGCCGAAAGCACGTGGACGCCGGAAGCGCAGCAGAGTCCCGAATTAGACCTGTACATTAAATCTGTCTCGAAAGAAATTATAGACCAAACAAAGCAAGCTCGAAAACGCAGAAACGTTACCCCAACGGAACAGGCTACTCTGAACCACTTAGCTTCTAGAACCGATATAGTCATTAAACCTGCAGACAAAGGAGGTAGCATAGTTATCCTGCCAGCCGAAAAATACAAAAAAGAAGCTTTTAGGCAACTTAACAACCCTTGTCATTATAGGAAATTAGATTCAGATCCCACTTCAGAGTTCTGCAAATTGATTCTGAACAAACTGGCAAACTTACTATCAAGAGAACTAATCACGCAGTCCGATTACCACTTCTTAAATCCGCTAAACAAACAGGCAGGACGCTTTTACCTACTTCCCAAAATCCATAAGGTTTCCGCAGAAGACTTGTTTACCGCAGATATCCCCGGCAGACCTATCGTTTCAAACAATAACACGCCCACAGAGAACTTATCAATTTTCCTGAACAACTATCTTGCAGATATTCCCACCCACCTCCCTTCCTTTGTCGAGGATACACCGCACTTTCTCCGCATAATAGAGTCTCTGAATGACGCTTCCATTATCCCAGCAGATAGCATACTTGTCACACTTGACGTCGCCGCTTTGTACACAAATATTCCCATTAATGAAGGTATCGACGCACTCTTAAAAATTCTAACTCAAAGTCCTCACCCGCACGAAACTGAAGTGTACCTCACGCTACTTGAATTGGTACTAACACTCAACTACTTTGAATTCAATTCTTCTTACTACCTTCAAGTATTTGGAACAAGCATGGGCACTCCCTTCGCACCCACCTACGCGAACATTTTTATGGGGCTACTAGAATCTAAACTTCTAAATTCATTTCTAAAAAAACCACTCATATACCTGCGGTACATAGACGATATTTTCATGATATGGGAGCACGGGGCTGAGACCCTGAAGGCATTCGTCACACATTTCAATTCATTCCACCCCAGCATTAAATTCACCTTCAACTCCTCGAAAACGCAAGTCAATTTCCTTGACACCACTGTCCATTTAGAAAATAGCAAGCTCAAAACCACACTTTACAGGAAGCCTACTGACCGACAACAATACTTAGATTTCACTAGCCATCATCCAAGACACTGCAAACAAGGTATATTCGTAGGACAGGCAACGAGACTAAGAAGAATATGTAGCGACGACGATGACTACCTGAAACACCTCCACTCGCTAAAAAACACACTAATCACCAGAAACCATCCACAGACAACCCTTAATAATGCGTTCCAACGAGCAACCACTTTGAAACGAGATGTAGTTCTTAAAAAACGAACAAAAGCTAACAGTCAACGACCTCCTGCACTTATAACGAAATACTCAAACGCGCTTCCAAACATAAACAATATCCTGCGGAAATACCACCCCATTTTAACTGGTAACGACCGTCTCAAGAAAATATTTCCCGACGCACCAAGGGTAACATACAGACGCAACACAAACCTGAGGGACATCCTGGTGCATGCTAGGCTCGGTAAGAAACCACCACCGACAGTAACTTCATGCTCTCGACCCAGATGCAAGACATGCAAACATTTACAAAGGGACACTACGATTAAAAGTACGGCAAGCGATTTCAGTTTCGATATAAAGACCAGTTTTGACTGCACATCGTCCAATATTATCTACATGCTCCAGTGCTCCTACTGCCAGAAACAATATATCGGAGAAACCGGACAAACAATGAGTGCCAGATTAAACGGGCACCGGGCTGACACAACACGGAATGAACAGAAGGCAGTGTCGACCCATTTTAATCAACGCCATCACAAATTCGACGAACTCAAATTGTTCATTCTTCAGTCAGGCTTCAAATCGACTAGGGACAGAAAATACAGAGAAGCATTCCTAATCCACAAATTTAAAACACTGCAACCAACAGGGATCAACATGTCCAGAGGAAACCTGGAATCTCTCAGGTACATTCCAGGTTCAGCATAATTTTAAATTAACAAATGTCTTGCACGTGGTCAGACTATTTCCTAGAACCTCACATAAGTATATTGTCGCTCCTTGCACCCTTCCCAAGTCATATCTTCCACCCCATTTCCGGCCTTGTCACCCTCTTCCTTTGTTCACCTTTTTTTTTTTTTTCTCTTTTTTTTCTCTCTTTTTTTTTTCTTTTTCTCCTAATCCCCTGCTACCAGTTCTCGGAAACCAAGACACTCCTGTTACCCCCTCTGCCCCCACTTTTTGGCTTTCTCTGAACACGAGCCATTCCCCCCCCCCTGCCTAGTCCTTCCTGGGAAATGCCCCCCTTCCTTTCTCCTTCCAGTGCCAGCCCCCCCCCCCCCTTTTTTTTTTTTCCCCTTGTTATCATGTCCCTGTACCACACTGACTAATCCTTTTATCTGAGTTTTGCAGGTTCACCCAGCGCTTCCCCCCCCCTCCCGTCGCAGCCCCTTCAAAGCCTTTTGTTCATTGCATACCACCCGGATATAGGTTGTTGCACTATTGTAGCCTAGCGAATGATGATTCACCTCCCTCCCCTTCCTGACACGCATCCCCTCCCACACCACTTTCCTTCCCCACCCCCGGGGCCTTCCTCCTCGGAGCGAAGGCCCTATATAATCCCTGCCGATGATGAACGCTTTGCCCAGACGAAGACAAGTCCCCTTGTCGAAACGTTGGCTCTAGCAAACTGAGGTTTTCCCCTCCCTTGTTCATTTTGTGATCGCCAAGGACCATCTACCGCACCCTCTCTCTACCATGGATTTAAATGGGAAGTGCCGCAAGTGGAAGCCTTCAACGAACTTCAGCGTCATTTACAGTCCCCACCGATCCTCGCGCACTTCGATGAAAACGCCGAGACTGAAATTCATACCGACGCAAGTAGTGTGGGCCTAGGCGCTGTCCTCGTTCAGAAAATTGACGGAGTGGAGAAGGTCATCGCGTACGCTAGCCGTTCCCTGTCCAAAGCCGAAGCTAATTATTCGACAACTGAGAAGGAGTGCCTTGCCATCATCTGGGCTACGTCGAAATTCCGCCCCTACCTGTACGGACGACCGTTTAAGGTGGTTAGCGATCACCACGCACTGTGCTGGCTCGCCAGTTTGAAGGACCCCTCCGGCCGCCTCGCTCGATGGAGCCTGCGGCTCCAGGAGTTTGATTTAACCATCGTTTACAAGTCCGGACGCAAGCACTCTGACGCCGACTGCCTGTCAAGAGCCCCTGTAGATGCACCACCGCCGGACGACGATGAGGACGCGTTCCTGGGACCCATCAGCTACAGCTCTTTTGCACAACAGCAACGCTCGGACCCCGACATAAAATGCCTCATCGAATATTTGGAAGGCAAGGTTTCTTCACACCCCGCCTCTTTGAAGCGAGGTTGTCTTCGTTCTGTTTACAGAACGATGTCCTCGTGAAGAAAAACTTCACAGCGAACAAGACAGCCTACCTCCTTGTTGTACCTGTCAGTCTGCGCGGAGAAGTTCTTCAGGCCTCGCACGACGAGCCGACAGCTGGACATCTCGAGTTTTCTCGCACTCTCCGCCGCATTCAGGACAAGTGTTACTGGCCCCGACTGTCTGCCGATGTCGAACATTATGTGAAAACCTGCCGAGATTGTCAGCGACGAAAGACCCCTCCAACCCGACCAGCAGGATTTCTGAACCCCATTGAACCCCCCTCAAGGCCCTTTCAGCAGGTCGGCATGGACTTGCTTGGCCCGTTCCCGAAATCAACATCTGGAAATAAGTGGATCATCATAGCGACCGACTACCTGACCCGCTACGCCGAGGCAAAAGCCCTACCGAACGGAACAGCAGCAGAAGTCGCCAAATTTTTCGTGGAGAACAATCTTCAGCGACACGGCGCCCCCAATGTGCTCATCACTGACAGAGGAACAGCATTCACGGCGGAACTGACGCAAGCCATCCTCCATTACAGCCAAACCAGCCACCGGAGAACAACTGCATACCACCCGCAGACCAACGGACTGACTGAGCGCCTCAACAAAACCATCGCCGATATGCTCGCCATGTATGTCGATGCCGAACACAAGACCTGGGACGTCATCTTGCCTTACGTAGTCTTCGCCTACAACACTGCAGTGCAGGAGACCACCCAGATGACGCCTTTTAGGCTCGTCTATGGCAGAGAGGCCACGACCACGCTGGACGTCATGCTGCCGAACGTTACCGAGGAAGATAACGGCGACGTCGCCGCCTACCTACAACGCGCAGAAGAATCCCGAAGACTTGCCCGATTAAGGATCAAAGACCAGCTGCGGATCGACGCCACACGCTACAACCTACGAAGACGCGACGCGGAATACAAGCCAGGAGACCGAGTCTGGGTTTGGACCATATGTATCAGCAGCGCGAACACCACACAGGAAGAAGAACGAGAAGAAGGTAAAGAGCGCTGAACTTCCAACTTTTATTTGAGCAAAACTGAAACCGCACTTTTATACACATAGCAGGTAAAATCCCACCAGGGGGGGTTTGGACGCCCATTCGCCGCCGAGGATTGAGCGAAAAGCTTTTGCGACGCTATTTCGGCCCGTACAAGGTTCTTCGTCGGCTAGGTGAATTGGACTATGAAGTCGTCCCTGACCAAATGACTGCATCCCAGCGACGCCGCGTACGACCCGAACTAGTCCATGTCGTACGCCTAAAGCCCTATCATGCACGCTAAAGGACGCCGTGTTTCCACACTCGGTGTTTATTTTTGCACAATCTGTTTTTGATTGTTGATAGCCGCATTATTTTCTAAAGCATCGAGGCGATGCTTCTTTGAGAGGGGAGTAATGCCACGAGTCTTTGTAGCGTTTGTTTGTTGTGTTTATTTGTTCATGCTTCAAGGCTGCCGGCACGCCGCTTTATCGCTTCGTTTGTGACGCAAGACGCGCCTAGAATTATCTCGAAGGATCGCATCCGGACGGAGCCGATTCTAGTTTGTGCTAGAATGTTCTAGTAACTTCTAAAGCTTTATCTCGAAGATTCGCTATCGGCTTTAAAAAGAGCACGGCCGACACCGGCGGGCATTCTGTTCGACGACCGCCGAGCACTCTTGTTGCTACGCCGCCGCCGAGTGATTAAGTTCTTTGCGGGCGCAAGTCAGCCCGAATAAAGCGTTTCGTTTCGAAGACGTTCTCGCTGTTTTCCTGTTCGCCGTACTGCAGTCGTTGTTGTTGTTGTTGTTGCCTTGGTGGCATGGCACATACCCACGACGGGGGATTGGCCAGGGTTCAGTGAGGTACTGCAGTCACCACCACGTGAAAATATCCTGTTTTTTTTTCTTCGTGGAACTTTAAAGGGAGCTCTTCTAGCTATGCTATGGTGTACTGCACTGGAGGAAATTTTTTTTTAAAGTAATAGTTGAATAAACTTTTTACGCAGACAACCGTGAAATGGTCTGTCTTTCTGCAGTAAGAAAAGTTAAATATAGAGGCACAGCGACGCAAGAACAGCTGCCGGCAGAATACTGCAAAACAGACACGTACAAGCGCAAAAAAAAGAAAGACTGGGACAACGCAAGCACTCCGCAAACAACGGCCTGCTCGTCCGCCTGGTAGCTCAATGCTCACGTTGAAGCGTGCTGCCCGGTCGCCAACAATTCTAGTGACTTTTTTGCCTGTGTAGTGTGCCAAGTGTGACAGGTTCCGCTATCACCATGCGCCGACACTGCGCTGCGCCTGACGACGACGAAGTTCCCCCGCTCTCTTCTCTCTTGGTGCTGGCTACGCCCGTCTACGCTGCCAGACCCTGCACAGCGGTTCGGTCTCTTGAGGACGCCTAATAAACGCACCCCTACAATTGGTGCAGGTGCTGGGTTCGTCCCCTACCAACCTGGAACTCCGGAGCCGTACGCTGCCGCCTGTGTCAACCATGCCAAATGAGACTGCCCCAACACCGGCGGCCAGTTCAACCACCGTCATTTGTTCTGGCGCCATCCGGCAGCGTGACCCTGCCCTCTTCAGTGGCACTGCCGACCAAGATGTTGACGACTGGTTGTCATCGTATGAGCGAGTGAGCAGCTACAACAAATGGGATGACACTATCAAGCTGAGTAACGTCATCTTTTATCTCACGGACGTGGCGAACCTCTGGTTTCGAAACCATGAGGCGGACCTACCCACTTGGCCCGTATTTAAGAAGAGTTTTGCGGAAGTATTCGGCCGCCCTGCGGTGCGCAAGCTCCGTGCCGAACAGCGCTTACGGGACCGCGCTCAACACACCGACGAGACCTTCACAAGTTACATTGAGGACATCGTTGACCTCTGCAAACGTGTCAACGCCGCCATGCCAGAAGCGGACAAGATCCACCACATCCTCAAAGGCATCGCTGACGACGCATTTCAGATGCTCCTCGCGAAAAATCCTATCACCGTCAGTGAGGTTATTAAGCTTTGCCAGAGCTACGACGAGCTCCGCAAGCAGCGCGCTTCCACACGGCGTGCCGGTGTCTGCGACGAGGCCCTCTCTACACTGGCCCTGGGCGGTACTTCTCCTGAGGACTCCCCTCTTCTCAACCAAATCAAAGCCTTCGTTCGTGAAGAGGTCGCTCGCCAGCTGTCCCTCATATCACATTTTCAAGACCCCGCCCGCCAAGTTCCTGACTCGACCCCGTCTTTGGCTCCTACCATTCGCCGTGTCGTGCAAGACCAAGTCGCTGACCTGCTACCGTCAAGCCCTGTGCTCCCGCCTGTGACAGCACCCCTGACGTACGCCCAAGCAGTGGCCAGGCCACGACATACGCCGGCACCCGATTCCTACCAGGCCGCCCCTTCTTTCCGTCCGCCGCCGCCGTCTGAGCCCCCGTCTCAAGCTCCGTTCTCAAGATTTCGCCCACATCCTACGAATCCCTGGCGTACTGCGGACAACCGACCCATCTGTTACGCCTGTGGTCGGCCCGGCCATGTCGCGCGGCTTTGCCGCCAGCGCCTTCCGCCTTCTCGACCTGATCTGCGCTCCTACCCGTACGATGCCGAACTATCCTCGCCGAGAAGTCCACCTGGTCCCCCCTTTGTTTCCCCTGATCGCCAAATTTACACCACTCGCCGATCGCCTTCCCCTCGACGCCGTTCCCCTTCTCCGATGCTGCGACGTTCTAGCTCCGCACTTGAGGGAAACTAACAGCCGCAGTTCCGGGGGCAAGAACTGCGCTTGTTTCGAACTCCTCAAGTCCTCCGAGTCGTCCCGCTAATGTAATCGTAGTGTTCGTGGAAGGTGCCAAGGTTCTCGCCCTCGTCGGCACGGGCGCTGCAGTATCTGTTATAAGTGAAGCTCTCTGCCGCCGACTCCGCAAAGTGACTACCCCACTTTCTGACTTTTCGCTTCGCACCGCCTCATCACAGCGCATTCATCCCTCAGCCGCATGTACGGCCCGTGTCCTCATTCAAGATGTTTTGTACACCATCGAGTTTATTGTGCTGTCTCACTGCTCACACGACATCATCCTGGGATGTGACTTCCTTTCGACCCATCGTGCCGTTATTGACTGCGCTCGAGCTGAAATCGCCTTTTCTCCGCTGTGTGACGCTCCCTTTTGCGACGTACCTACGCAGTCTGCCAAACTTGTGGTCGCGACTGATACCGACATTCCTCCGTTTTCTGCTGCCCTCGTACCCCTCTCCTGTGCCGGCGTCACTCATTCAACTGTTTTCTTCACGCCTTCCGAAACCGCTTCCCGCCATCCCTGCCTCCTGCTTCCCTTTGCTGTTCTGACGATCGACCATGGACAAAGTGCAATTTACGTCTCGAACCCATCTTCGTGCCCGTCAGCAGTGCTCCGAGGTGAATGCCTCGGGCGTATTGAAGAACTTGATTCCTACCTTCCCTACCCTATTCTTGATACCACCGCTTCCTTCGATGTCGATGTGCTCAGCTCCTGTGATGTTAAGAATGATCCACCGCCCTCCGACGTCTTCCACCGTGCTATTGACGCTGACCTTCCACCCGCGCTACTGATCAACTCGTCGCCCTCCTCCAGCGCTTCAGGTCTTCTTTCGATCTTCCTCAGACTGCCTTGGGCCGCCTGGTCGTTGCGCACACCATCGACACCGGTCGATGGGTCGATGGGTCGTTGCGCACACCATCGACACCGGTACACACGCCCCTCTTCGCCAGCGCCCCTATCGTGTCTCGGCTTCTGAGCGCCGCGTCATTTCTGATCACGTGGACGACATGCTCCGTCGGGGTGTCATACAGCCCTCTCACAGTCCCTGGGCGTCTCCTGTTGTGTTGGTAAAAAAGAAAGATGGTTCCATCAGGTTCTGTGTTGATTACCGCCGGCTCAACAACATCACACGCAAGGACGTCTATCCCCTGCCACGAATCGATGACGCCCTGGACTGCTTGCAAGGAGCTGAGTATTTCTCCTCGCTGGATTTGAGGTCAGGTTACTGGCAGGTGCCTATGGCTGACACTGATCGCTCAAAAACTGCCTTCATAACACCTGACGGCTTATATGAGTTCAACGTCATGCCGTTTGGCCTTTGCAACGCCCCGGCAACTTTCGAACGCCTGATGGACACCATCCTTAGTGGACTCAAGTGCGAGAGTTGTCTTTGCTATCTCGATGACATCGTCGTCTTTTCTGCGGACGTTTCTTCTCATCTCATCCGCCTGGAGCGCGTTCTGACTTGTCTTACTGACGCTGGGCTCCAGATGAATTTGAAAAAGTGCCGCTTTGCTGCCCGACAACTCACCATTTTAGGACATGTAGTCTCTAAAGACGGCATTCTTCCGGACCCCGCCAAACTTCGTGCAGTTGCCGAATTTCCGAAGCCCACCTCACTGAAGCAGCTCCGTAGCTTCGTTGGCCTTTGCTCGTACTTCCGTCGCTTCATCTTAAATTTCGCCTCGATCATCGCTCCTCTGACCCAGCTACTCGCAGGCAGCTCCAACCTCTCCGCTTGGACGCCTGCTTGCGATGACGCCTTCGACACCTTGCGCCGCCTTTTGGTTTCGCCTCCTATCCTGCGCCACTTTGACCCGACTGCGCCTACTGAGATCCACACTGACGCCAGCGGTATTCGACTGGGTGCCGTTCTCACCCAACGCAAACCTGGCTTCCGTGAATATGTGGTCGCCTACGCCAGTCGGACCTTGAGCAAAGCGGAGGCCAACTATTCTGTTACCGAACGAGAATGTTTGGCCATCATTTGGGCCATTGGAAAATTTCGTCCCTATGTCTACGGTCGCCCGTTCTGTATAGTAACCGACCACCATGCCCTGTGCTGGCTGGCCTCTCTCAAAGACCCGTCAGGCCGCCTAGCTCGCTGGGCTCTGCGATTGCAGGAGTATGACATTCATGTCATTTACCGCTCCGGTCTCAAGCATAATGACGCGGACGCTCTTTCCCGCTCGCCGCTACCTAGTGCTTCATCGCCTGCTCCTGTGTCTGCTTACGACTTGTCCTCGCTTGCCACTGCCGACATGTCAACCGAGCAGCCGAAAGACCCTTGGATCGCCAGTCTTATTAACTTCCTTTCGAGTCCTACGACTGATAATTCGTCCCGTTCTCTCTTACGTCAAGCCCGTCACTTTTCTATTCGGGACGGTCTCCTCTACCGTCGCAATTACCTGTTCGACGAACGCAAATGGCTCCTAGTGATCCCCCGCCATCTACGCACCGACATTTGCGCCGCTTTTCATGCGGACCCACAGTGTGCCCACGGCGGCGTGTTGCAAACCTACACGCGTCTGCGTCTTCGATTCTACTGGCGTGGCATGTACCGGTTTGTTCGCCACTTTGTGCGATCTTGCCCATCCTGTCAACGGCGTAAATGTCCGCCTCACACCTCGCCTGCTCCACTGCAACCGTTACCCTGCCCTGCCCGCCCGTTTGACCGCGTTGGCATAGACCTCTACGGCCCCCTCCCTCCCACTCCCGCTGGTCACCGCTGGATTATCGTGGCCGTGGATCATCTCACACGTTATGCTGAAACGTCTCCATTACCATCTGCCTCCGCCCGCGACGTGGCTTCCTTTCTTCTAAAGAACCTGATTCTTCGCCATGGTGCTCCTCAAGAACTGCTCAGCGACCGTGGAGGAGGAGGAGGAGGAAAACTTTTATTCCTATTTACAGTGAGAGGTCGATGGGGCGAGCCGTAAGGGCCCGCCCCTTACAAACACTAGGAGGGACCCCTAGTCCGGGATCCCTGTAGCTTCCGCAGCGGCCCGGGCTCTAGCTACCAATGCCTGTTGGGCATGGAGTTCGGAGCAGCCGCGCAGGGCAGCTTCCCAGTCCTCTCGAGTGGGGTGGAGGTGGGGTGGGTAGGCAGGATTGGAAGGGCATGCCCACCGCGTATTCCTGTCTGACGCTCTTGAGGCCCTCCTCAAGGAATGCCGCATTATCCATCGAACCGCTTCGTCTTACCACCCTCAGACCAACGGCCTGACCGAGCGTTTCAACCGAACCCTCAGTGACATGCTGTCCATGTACGTCGACGCCAACCACTCCAACTGGGACCAAGTTCTTCCCTTCGTCACCTACGCATATAACACTGCGACACAAACCACCACTGGATTCTCTCCCTTCTTTCTTCTGTACGGCCGCGAGCCCCCCTGCACGATGGATACTCTTCTTCGCTACCGACCCGACATTTCCGAGTCCACGCCACTGTCCGACGCTGCCAGGTACGCCGAAGAATGCCGCCAGCTTGCTCGCTCGTTTACCACGCAGACCCAGTGGCAGCAAAAACATGACCGCGACACTTCCGCGGCCTCTATCTCCTACCCTGCCGACTCCCTTGTGTGGCTCTGGGTGCCTCCCACAACTCCCGGCCTTTCGCGGAAACTGCTGCATCGCTATCATGGTCCCTACCGGGTTCTCAAGCAAACATCTCCGGTCAATTATATTGTTGAGCCTGTTGCACCCGCTGCGGACTTGCGTCGCCGTGGCCGCGAAACCGTCCACGTCGACCGACTGAAGCCGTACTACGACCCCTCTGTTCTTCCTTCCCCTTAAGACGCCAGGATGGCTCCTTTTCAGCCGGGGGAAACTGTAGTGTGCCAAGTGTGACAGGTTCCGTTATCACCATGCGCCGACACTGCGCTGCGCCTGACGACGACGAAGTTATGCGCCGACACTACGCTGCGCCTGACGACGACGAAGTTCCCCCGCTCTCTTCTCTCTTGGTGCTGGCTACGCCCGTCTACGCTGCCAGACCCTGCAGAGCGGTTCGGTCTCTTGAGGACGCCTAATAAACGCACCCCTACACCTGTAATAAAAGAGGTGTCAGTGAAAGCTTTTACTCGTTACCAGCTGTAAAACATTATTCTGGCAACTCAGTTCACGACGGAAGCAATGTCACGTGATATTTTGTAATTTTCAAGGGTTTTATTTGTGGTAAACAAACAGTAAGGCGAGACCTGAGTTTACACAACAACGACGTGCGATAAAAACGCACTGGAAGTTCCAGAAATACACTTGAATATTTGGTGAATCACAAATAGAAAAATAGTCTTTATATTCGTACAGCATCTTCAATGTTACCTCTAGAAAATATCTCGTAATTAAGATTTAAATTATAGGTGTACCTAAGTGCCTCCAGGACGCACAGTTGCAAGTAAACGAAAGCGGTCCTAGCCGCGTCGTACGCACAATTGTTCTTGCGTTGCAGAACGTTCATTAGTGCGGAGTAATTTGTGGCGACCATAGGGCTTATAAATATCTATACATTGAAAGCGATCGATCAATTATTGTTTTTCCATCTTGGCTAGAATCAGTTATATGACCTGAGGCCGTTGCAGCTGTTGCGGCATGCTCATTTGTAGCTTCAGCTGGTCGTAATCTCCTAACCAGCTGCCAGCATCGTTAATGCGACGTCAAAGTATTTCCTGCATCATCCCTTCAAAGTTGCAGAGGATGAACTCTACGCACTTGTGTACGCATATCAGATTTCTCTATAAAACTTTTCACGCAACCACCGCATGTCAGTTAGGGTCGCTGCAGTCTATGCGCTCACAGAGCGAACACTTGACTGACTTCACGAGTGTCCGAGACGGTTCTCCCACCGTGAAGTTGCCCTGTCCAGCACTTCCTGTCCACTCGGTGCGTCGGACTGGATGTCACCTTGTCATCGGTATAACGTATACCGGCGCCTTCTGCAGCTTCTTCTTTTGTCTGGAAAAAGCAATACACATGTCATGAAAATCAGTCTCCGATGACATTGTTTCCTGTAATTTGCTCCATGTCTGCGTCATGCTCAGCGGGAATCAGGAAAACCCCCTTGACGTCGGCGAAATAGGCAGGAGTGTTTGGCCCCGCACTGTTAACAACACGAGATGCACTAATTTGTGAATCTCGTGTGTAAGCATGGCATTGAGCCCTTAAAGGGAATATGTTGGTTCGAGACGGAGAAACAACTTCCTACTATTTATTCGTTTCACTGCTTGTATAAGTTAATATTTCACAATATGTACGATAAACTGGGTGATTGGTTGTCTATCAACATAATATTGAGCTCGTCGAAAAGTGAAATAGTTCTGCTTTTGGAACGTCCGTTTTTTTTCCTTCCATTTCTTGAACGACGGAATAAGATTCAATGCTTATGGTTGGGGGGGGGGGGGGGGCTTAATCCCAAAGCGACTCAGGCTACAACGGCGCCGTAGTGAAGGGCTCCGGAAATTTGGACCGCCTGGAATTCTTTAACATGCATCCTCATCGCACAGTACACGGGCCTCTAGAATTTTGCCTCCATCGAAATTCGACCGCCGTGACCATGATCGAACCCGCGTGTTTCGGGTCAGCAGCCGAGAGCCATAACCACTGAGCCACCGGGGCGGCTGGAACAAATTGCACTAATCCACAACGCAGACAAAGGAGACTTGAACCAACTCGCCCATAACCAAGTATTTCAAAGTGGAAACAGGACGTTCCCTTTCACACTAACGTAGCTACCCTACACACTTTCAAGAGCCGTTCATCTAGCTTTTGCCTTCTTCAGCGATTTCCCTGCTCAGAACACGCGGAGGGAGCCAGCTTGCCGTGAAAATTTTGCCATACAACTGGAGGCTCAATGAATACTTTGTTTGATGGCTATAAACAAATTACGTTACCCTGCAATGCGAGAAGAAAGCGCAGCTCTATGCGTGTTTTCAAGCCACAGCTGGCAGGTGGCGTATTTCGGCCTAGTCCGGGATCTTCCCGTGGCCCCGCCACGGTGGGTTGTGGTTACGGCGCTCGGCTGCTGAGCCGAAAGACGCGGGTTCGATCCCGGCTGCGGCGGCTGAATTTTGATGAAGGCGAAATTCTAGAGGCCCGTGTACTGTGTGTTGTCATGTTTTGGGACGTTAAACCCCAATAAACCAACCAACCAATCTTTCCGTGGCAGCCACCTTGTCCATTCCTCAGCTCTCGCCCCGACGTTTCACTCTGCCACTGTTGTCAGGAGGCGTGTTACGCCGACGAAGCCGACGACTACGTCGCGTAATACAGTGCCTAAGAGCTGCGCTCAAAAAAAGTAAGCGTGCAGTGCTTCCGAACTCCCCTCGGTCTACCTTCCTGGATTACTTTAAAATGCCTCTTGAGAGTGACCACGAAGCTCCAACGCATCCTAGTTTTTTAAGCATGAAATGCTTTTAGCCCCCGTTGTCGGCAGTGTGGTGACGTCACGCCGAGACCGAGAGCCATCATCCGGGTACTGAAATCCACTCATCCGGGCACTGAAATCCACTCATCCGGGCACTGAAATCCACTCATCCGGGTATTGAAATCTACTCATCCGGGCACTGAATTCCAGTCATCCGGGCTCTGAAACGAGAACATCCGGGCACCGTACGAGACTTAACGAGATTTAACGAGACTCTCTAAGCCGTCCTACGCGACCGGCATGCAAGCGCCGGTTGGTCTCCAAAGGAGTCACAAAAAATAACTGCTGCCAGTGCCTTCTCAATGTTTATCAAGATATCAGTCGCTGTGCGTTTGATAATGCACGGAATTATAATTTCCGATTTCTAATAACGCGTGCAAAAAGCACATAAATGTTACGATACACTTCGTTGTTATACGTGATCTCTTAGGGGCTTCGCGCATCGAAGCAAAGCCGCGCAGGCGCACAGGGGCCCGGGTGAGAAGCGCTGCGTTCAAAGGGCAAGGCATCGCGCCGAACGGGTGGTGGCGTTCCTCCCTTCCATTACGGTGCGGTTCGGGTGTCCACCGAGATGGCAGAGAATTACTGCGCCATTTCCTTTCCTCAAAAAACCTTGCGTTCAAATGGCAAGGCATCGCGCTGAGCGGGTGGTGGCGTTCCTCCCTTCCTGTACGGTGCGGGTGTCCACCGAGATGACATTAGGCCCGTAAACATTTCATGCTTACTCTACTCTCGGTTACGGGAGAGGCAGAGATTTTTTTAGCAAAGCGAGGAGCAGTTTTGAACTAGAGCATTGACACGAATTTAATAAGCTCTTCACAGGCTCATATCCTTCACAATAAGCCTGCGAGAAGAAAATGACTGGACAAAGCGAGTGAGTTCTATCAGTCCATCCTCTGGCATATGCGCTTTGCGTGTCTTTTTTAGCCAATACTATCGATACATTGCACTGCTTATCCATACTGCCCCCTTTGTCTCTTAGCGCATACATATGGTTTTTACCTATGCCTATTTTTCTCTTCACTGCTTTTAGGCTACCTCCGTTCTTTAGAGCATGCTCGATTTTCTCCATGTTAAACTTTCTTAAGTCGGCTACCTTGCGCTTATTTATTAACTTCGATAGCTCTGCTACTTCTATTCTGTTTGCGGAGTTAGACGTGGTAAAAAAGTTATTCACTACGCTATTCAAAGCGAGAGCTCTGCTCCCCGGCGTACAACTTCCGATTTCGATGTCGATGCCGGAATGACTTTCAATGTGTCACAAGCTCAAACCGAACTTAACTGCGTGGTGGTATGGCCCGAGCTAAAGCAGTATGACCACGAGATTATATGACTATGAACATTGGGTACCTGACCTTGGTATCTGACCTGGACACTTAACCTTCACCCTTTACGCTGACGCTTTATGGGAGGTGGGGCCCGTCAAGCCACACAACCGTGGCTTTTTTCTCCCCTTCCTTATCACAGTTTGTCGAACACCGTTTTCTCTCGTATGTTTCTAAGGTGCAAAAATTTTGGCTGTGGCAGTAATAAACTCCAACCTTGACATTTGATTTGAGGTAGCCAGCACCACATCGAAAATGACCTTCAATGCCTCACAAGGTGAAACCGAACTGAACTCCGCGGTGGTATGGCGTCCTGTCTCTACAGACGGGAGCGTCGTGGTGATGGCGGGTATTCCGCCGCGTTACATAATATTACACCGGCACAGGACATCCGGAGCAGAGATGGACCGGCACCTAGGGTGCTGGCATGGACGACAAGTAATGAGCGGAAAACTTGGCACATAACCACTCGTGTATTCGGAGGGACTGTACGACGACAGCTGCGTAGAAACCGCGCCGATGTGCACGGCAACGCAGAGGATGTTCTGTACTTAAATATTCACAGGGACATCTAACTAGACAGTGTTGACAAGGCGACAGTATTAGCTGTTGATGCCTTTGTCTGAAGGGGCGCCACTTTTGCCGAAGCCTCCCTGTATCGTTAGATCTCGGAGCTCATGTATGAGGATATATGAACGCCACCACACCAGTGGAAGTGGCGCTTATCCCTTAATCCCACGCATACCGATCACCGTACCATGGTACGCGCCGCTGGTGCGAACCCAATACAACAGCAACCGATCCCCTCAACTTTCGCGGCAGCGACCTGACCAGGTAGCGATGGCGTAGAGGTAGAGCATCCGCCTCGCGTGCAAGAGGACCGGGGTTCGAATCACGGTGCCGCGCAATTCTTCACCGTGTTTTAAAAAAATCTCCGCTTGTCGATGGAATTGCATAACGAGGGAATGTACGAGGTTCATCCAAAAATTAAGGTCTCCAGTTCTTATATACATCGAAAGAAATGTTTATTTTAAGCAATTTACTTATCACTCAAAAGGCAGACCTTTCTTCTACTTTTCCACATAATCGCCGTTGCGGTCTATGCATTTTTGCAGAGGCTGGGGCAGTTTCTGTATGCCCATGTCATGCCAGCTCGCCGCCATGCCGTTGAGGAAGCGTTTGACCGCATCCTTCACTTCGTCATCATCGGTGAAGCGCCTTCCAGCGAGATGTTCTTTTAGCTTTGGAAACGAGTGGTAGTAGTCACTTGGTGCCAAGTCCGGACTGTAGTGTGGGTGGTTGATGACGTCCCATCCAAACTGTTGCAGGAGAGCGACGGTTTGGCAGCCAACGTGGGGGCGAGCGTTGTCGTGGAGAAAACTCACGCCCTTGCTCAGCATTCCTCTTCTGCGATTTTGAATCGCCTGTCTGAGCTTCTTAAGGGTCTCAAAATATCTGTCCGCGTTCACTGTGGTGCCAGGAGCCATGAAGTCTACCAGCAATACCCCTTTTCAATCCCAAAACACAGTTGCCATGACTTTGCCGGCAGACTGTGTTCGCTTGAATTTTCGCGGCTTGGGCGAAGAGGAGTGCCGCCACTCACGTGATGCTTGTTTGGTCTCAGGTGTGAAGTGGAATGACCAGGTTTTGTCCCCTGTAACAATGGAATCCAAAAAGGTCTCCTTTTCGTCTTCATAATGCCGAAGAAATTCGCGGCAGGAGTCAACGCGTTGCCGTTGATGGTCGTCTGTGAGCATTCGCGGAACCCATATTGCGCACACCTTCCGATATTTAAATTTTGCTGTCAAAATCCTATGAATAGTGCTTCTTGAAACGCCAGGAACCAAAATGTAGAGTTCGTCGAGTGTGATCCTCCGATCTTGCCGCATAATTTCTTCGACCTTCGCGACTGTTTCATCAGAAATTGACGGTCTCCCGCTTCTTTCTTCTTCGTGAATTTCAGTGCGACCAGCTGCGAACTCCCTAATAACTTGCGGACGTTTTTAACATCCATGCACGAGCTCCGTACACTTCCGTCAACTGGCGATGAATTTCGATTGGTTGAACGCCTTTTGCGTTCAAACATCGAATAACTGCGCGAACTTCGCACCTGGCGGTAGCGACAAACGGGAGCTCCATTTCAAACGGCTGCCGTGCCAAGACTGACAGTCCCTTTCGACCTCAGTCATGGCTTGCTTGGAAGACGGGGGAACAATGAACACACCGGAGTATTGCGAGCAGCCACGCGAACAGTTTCCCTGCGGCCGCAGCCCTTTGGAGACCTTACTTTTGGGATTACCCTCGTAAGTACAGAGCTCGGAAACGACTTCTGCGATGTGTCGGGGGGATGCATGAGGGCTGAGAATGCATTTGGGTTGATCTTCACGTCTTGTTCTCAGTGAGATGCAAAATGCGAGCACCACGCGATCGTTTGCAGAGAGAAGGTGTTCTGACACGCTCGCTTGCCAATTATGCAACTTTTAATCCGCCGCCTTGCGCTCTTTGCGTCAGCTCCTCGGCGGAGAAGTTATGTGATAGAATTTGGTTGCAGGCTGGGAACTATGGGGTGCTGCTTGATTCGTTATTCCGACTGAACAGGAGCAGCGCGTGCAAAGGAGACCATAAGAACGAAAAGTGTTTGTATCGGCGTGCGTCTTTTGATTATGCTGTCTGAGTGTTTACTGGATATGGAGCATTGCCCGTTCCACATCTCAGTCACGTCAAGTGCTGTGGTTCTTAATACCTCTTGTCAACGAAACGACGATTCATCTTCTAAAAATAGCAGAACCATTCATTTGCAGTGCAGCTGAGGTAATCGCACAATGGAAAGTTTGTTGTCATTTTATTTGAATTACATTCAGTACATTTATGTCATCCCATATTTTCAGCCCGAAACGATAAATTATAACGTGATTCGCGAATAATAGCTCTAAGAAAAGTATGACTAGCTTTTTAAACCATTTTTATGCAAACTATTGGAGGCGTAGGCAATTAATTGTTAGCCTGCACTCCTGAACACATTGGACTGAACAGCTAGAGGCTGTAATGGGATGTGGCTTCTGGGATGATGTTTATGAAAGCATGGCTCTAATACAGCTTTTCTTGAAATGCGCCAGCAGTCAAGCTCTGTACAGCTGCTCTACCGGTATCATCACGCTACTTTTGCACCAGCTTTCACCTGTCATCGAGCCAGTGCTACCTCAACCTGAGGCAAATGACATCAAGACCTGCTGGTGCAGCCTATCAGCCATTGACACTGGATATCAAGCATGGATATCAAGGTACACGAGTGGGTATTTTTTCCTTGTCTTTTTTAGCACGACAAGTATCTTCTGGTCCAGGCTCCCTCTCTCTATCATCTGTTTTTTTTTCATCTTTTAAAAGACGACCAAGTGAAAAGGAAAAGGTATTGCGGGCGTCATGAAAGCACTCCCCTAGTCAAGCGCATAGTGTTATAGTGGGAAATGTTTTTTTATAGTTTTTGCCCTCACGCCTCTCGTGCTTGGGAATCACGAGAGGCGTGATTCCCAAGCACAGTATCGACCAAATTAAAACAATTATCTGCTTCATGACCTTTATACAGTTATCTAAAAACAGCAAATAAATTTTATAGGTTTACTTCAGCAGTACCTACCTCTTACAAGGTAAGGCATGTTGCAAGTGAACCAGTGGTGTGATAACTGTATGGCAGGCATAGCCTAACAGGCAATGCATAATTGAATATTAGTGTTCAAATGGAGCACTCTGCTTTAGAAGCGTAGGTGTTGCTAGCATCAATAACTGATACCTTACCAGATTATCCTTGCATTACATGAAACCCTGTAAAGCTTATATTGAAGTTGTACAGAAGAAAGGTGCTTATTCGATATGTCATGAGCATTGCTGAGGTTTTCTTTCACACTCCCTTTGTCACAACTGACTGCACTGTACAGTTGAAATGCATTTGGAATTGAGAATTGGTGCATTGTTATTTTTATTCATGCCAACGTTCAGTTACTGGTTGCATCACACTAGCTGAGCCTAAGTCAACAAATATTGCTGTGACCTTAACAAGACCCCCTGCTTTACTTGAACCAATGCGTTTGATGTTGCCTCTCTCCCGTGCCATCAAGGTTTGTATTAAGCTGTGTAAATAACTTAATTTACTTTCTCGAGGTATTTATTGCTGCAATTAGTGACAAAGAATTTCCTAAAGAACAACCTAAGTACTCCTTTGCAACACTTGTTTGCTTGTTTCCCTTGTATTCTTAACTTAAACAGATATGAGCACGCCTCAGCACTGGAGGGATGTGCTGCGGGACAAATAAAAAACTACCGGTCCAGCTGCTCCCTTAGGGGCACGTTGCTGAGGCTTTTATCGCTTGTAGTTCTATGAATCTTTACTTACAAGTATTGTATCTGACGCAGTGCGTGCCTTAATATTTTGATTCATTTGCTTTAGAGTGTGCCACTCTTGCCCTGATGAACTTGCTCACCTCTGTACTCTTTGTTCATACATTTTCCCCTAACACCTGGTAGAGTTCCAAATGATGCTACCTTATCTACAAGCAGGTAAATAAAATGAACAGCAAGTAAAGTTAAGTTACTCCCTCCTAGCCACTCTAAGAGAAAGAAACGTGCGTTATATTGCAATGTGTTTGTGCCATCACTTTGAAAACAAAAGCTGCCTGAATTTTTGTACAGACAAATCAGAAACACAAAACAATTTTCATATTTGATGGCCTGCATGTTATCTTCACATGACTGGAATGGCTAAATATCTCTTTGTGGTAGCCTAATTAGGCGTAACACGTTAATGTCAGTTCCTGTGAATATGTGGGCGCATAACTGAACTCAACAGCATGTTATAGATTTTTCTTCTTCAAGGAAGCATTGCATTTAGCTCTAGTCTCGTGACTGCTGCTTATGCTGTTACTCAGCAGTCTTATCAAACTCACTCGGAGTGCTGCATTTTAGTGCACATTTAACTGATTGTTGCTTCTCTGTGTTTTATTCTATTAGAAGTTACTATAACTGTATACCTTGAATGTTTTCTTGCGCACATCTCCTGTTGCTGCATTCCCTCATGGAGGATTCTACCTGTTGGTGCATACGTCTCATCACTAGGACGCTACCTCTTCCGCTGGTGATGCAGACAAGCAACGACAGGGTTAATTAGAGAGACATGGGAGAGGCCTTCGCCCTGCAGTGGGCGTACTCAGGCTGATGATGATGAACAAGCAGGCTGCCTGATATTGAGGACAAGTGTCAGGATAGTGCACCAACAAAGTCGCTTAAGCATTTCTGGGCTGATGTATGTTTATTGAAATCAGCTCATAGCTTGATATCTACATCCATGTGGACATATAGCATATGTTTCGCATCCTGTTTGACTTTTAATTCACTAGTGTTTGCATTTTAATTCACTAGCCTTTAATGTTGGTCTTAAGACAGTGTAAGCATTGTTTCACTGTGTGGGATTTTTTAGCTATTTTGTATAGGTGTGTTTGTATGCACGCGCAGTTTTTTTCCACGGGTTTGTTGTGTGGCTTATGGAACGTTCATGTTACAGAAGAAATTATTTCATTTGTGTGTTGTACAGGAAAGTGAGCAGTATTTATATGCACCAGGTGTTTCAGGGAAGAATAAGTAGTTTTCAAAAATGTCTTTTGCTCCATATTATTCCCAGCGTTAGCAGACACCAGAAAGCTGGTAAGATGTATTTAGTAAGCTGGTTAACTAATTTCTGATAATTAACTTTTTAACTAACACAGCTTTGCAACTGGTTGCAGTTAGAGACTTTTAGCCAGTCGTTAGTAGTAGCCATATCAGTTTTTAGATTGTACAAAACATGATTACTTTCGCCGCTGTGGCTCGACAAAATTTGACGGCATCGTGCAAAAATACATGCGCTTTTGAAAGCACACAGGGAAAGCAACCCCTCCATGCATGTAACTGCTACAAATCTCTAATTACAACTAGATTCCTAACTCTGATAGTTAAAAGGTTCATTAATAAAAATTAGCTAACCAGCTTACTTCGTAAGACGATTCACCAGTTTTTTGGTACCTGCCAGCACTGGTAATACTATACTGAAAAAGCCATATATTCATGTCAAAATACCTGTTTTTTGAAAATAACTTAGTCTTCCATGAAACACCTCGTATATATGTAAGAAAAACGTAACGGCATTTAATTCACGATGCTTTATTTGGAGGGCCAGCCGTTTTCAAGTGTACTACAGCATTTGAAGCACACAGCTTTTATTTCGAATGCTGTACTATATTCGAAAAAGGCCGGTCCTCAAGCCGAAACATCGTGAATTAAAACCTGTTATGTTTTTCAATTTGTGTGTGTCAGTCTTTGTTACTAAGAGGCAACTGAGGGGAACTGTGCCGAAGGCAATATTCTGTTCCTCTATTGTTCTCCATAAAATATTTTGATGCATCATGCATGTCCTGTAGCGCGTATGTATACTTGTGCACAAGAAATGTAATAATTTGCATTTTGCTTCTATTATTCTTTAAGCAGTCCAGGATACAGTGTTCACAAAATGATTTTGAAGTGATAAAACTATGTTGGTAAAAGTGTTGTACTGTGTAGTTAACACACGCTTTCCCAAACGTTGATGTAGCAATTATACTTTCTTCGTACTTGAGTCTTTTGAATCATCATCATCATCATCAGCCTGACTACACCCACTGCAGGGCAAAGGCCTCTCCCATGTCTCTCCAATTAACCCTGTCCTTTGTCAGTTGCCGCCACTGTATCCCCGCAAACTTCTTGATTTCGACCGCCCTGTCAACACCGTTGACAGGGTGTTGCAAGTAGACATTGTCGGTATGGGGTTGATAAGAAGTGTAAAGACTTTCTATGTACTTGAGTCTTTTGGATAAGGGTGACCAAATGTCGGAACACCGTTGATAGGGTGTTGGTAGACATTGTCGATATGGGGTTGATATGAAGTGTAAAGACTATCTATGTACATGAGTCTTTTGGATAACGTTTCTTGTGTCGCTGTCCTTGTGCTTTCCACGCTAGTTGCAATGTCGCAGTCATTAACGTTGGCCAATTGTCGGAAGACCGTTGATAGGGTGTTGGTAGACATTGTCGGTAAGGGGTCAATAGTGCCGCCGTCCGAACCAATCAGTGGCGCCGTACCGTGGCCGAACTGTTTAAGCTGGGTCTTGCCAAGCCTTGGGCATTCGAGGGGCTAAAAGATCGTCTTCTTCCTCGCTCGAGCTGCCTGCTGGCTGGCACACCCACCTCGTCTAATTAGAGCCTGGGCTAGTTCTTCACCCGTTTGTCGGTGACATATTTGGTGGAGCCGCTGGGTAACGTCCCATGTACTCGGATTGCGAGGACACTCTCGACACCTGTTCTCCACGCGTGGACACAACACCCGTCCGCAAAGCGAGCCGCCGTCTGCGAGGCCTACAACCGGAGTTCACCCAACTGACAGCGCCGGTAAGAGCGGTAAGAGCAATGACATCAACCGTGGCTAGCCAGACAACTCAGCATTCCGGGAATGCCCCGCCATTCGTCCTTCACGCACCTCGGTCGCCGCCGCCGTTTCACAGGGACAGGTTCGAGGACGCAGAAGATTGGTTGGCCAGCTTTGACCGAGTGGCGGGCTTCAACGAATGGGACGGCGAGCGCAAATTGCGCAACGTCTACTTTGCGCTGCAGGACTCAGCCACGTCTACTTTCCGCTGCAGGAAGCCTCCTTTACCACCTGGGAAGTGTTTGGACGAGACCTGCTAGCCACGTTTACCACCAGCGAAAGAAAAGGCTGAAATCGCCCTGCACTCGAGGTCACAGCAGTCAAACGAGAGCGTCGCGATGTTCATCGAGGACATGACGCGACTGTTCAATCGGGCCGACCCTGCTATGCCAGAGGCCAAGAAGGTGCGCCATTAATGCGCGGCGTAAAAGAGCAGCTATGATCCGTGACCCGCCAAGAACAGTGGCAGACTTCACAAGGGAGGCAACGAGTATCGAGCGCTCTCTGCAGGAACGGGGCGCGCACTACGGACGTGAGGCTACTCTAGCACCCGCTTCCCAGTACACGCTGTTGGGACTGAGGCATCCCACTTCTGCCACCACTGTTGGGACTGGGTGTCCGAGCCATGAAACGGTCGAGGCGACGGTGAGTAAAAGGACGTTTATGTACAGTATGTACAAGGGCTTTTACATGATACAAGGGTCAAGAGCACCACGGGCAGGCACACAGAAGAAGGCGGCCCCGGCGGCGAGCGTAGCTCCGGCGTGATGGCTCTTCTGCTGCCCGTCTGCTGCTCGGGTTCAGCGCGGCTCCGTTTTTATAGCCGCTGGTAACGGTTACGGCAGCCAGCCGTTCAAATCCTCCAATCACTGGCCACCGTTCAAATTAGACCAATGGTCGAGAGCCGGCGAGCGGCGGAGGAGTTCGCACCGACGGAGAGGAGGAGAGGAGGAAGGGTCCGTGTCGGCGCCGCGGCGGCGGGGTGAGTCACGCTGCATGTCGCGACTTGTCCGAGAAAGTCTGGGCCTGTTTTGAGCGTCGGCGAGCGCGCAGCGCTTGTTTAGACAGGCCCGCCAGCGAAATGTGGGCGCCGGCACGACAACGCCTACGTCGCTGCCCGCCGAGGAGCTGCGGGAGCTTGTAAGAAGCGTTGTGCGCGGGGAATTGGCGAAACTTCGCTTGGAAGCTCCACAGGCCAGTGTCGCTGCTGTAACGGACGTGGTACGTGACGAAATCCCACGAGCTGTGCAGCCGCCCCCAGCTCCACACCCGGCGCCCTCTGTTATGATGTACAGCGAGGCACGAAGACCTGGACCAGCGATGCAAGCCTTTTCCCCGGTCGTTCCCATGCCAGTGCCATTTCTGGAGCACCCGAGCGCAGCAGTACCATCTGTGCCGCAGGAGTACAGGCCCCCCATGAGCAAAGCGCACGTG
This sequence comes from Amblyomma mixtum, assembly GCF_055824585.1. Classification (NCBI taxonomy): domain Eukaryota; kingdom Metazoa; phylum Arthropoda; class Arachnida; order Ixodida; family Ixodidae; genus Amblyomma; species Amblyomma mixtum. Next base: position 3,871,299 of record NC_143021.1, on the reverse strand, counting down.
TGGCGTACGCCAAACAATCGGCCGCTCTGTTACCACTGCGGGGAGCCCGGCCACATCCTCCGCCGCTGCCCCTACCACAGAATGGGTTTAAGGAGGTTTTCACCTGACGCACCTCGACCGCGCTACGGTGAAAGACCACGGGATATCGAGCTGTACCTGTCTGATAACATGCAGTCCTCGACCCCGCAGCGGGGCCAGTCCCGATCGCCATCCACAAGGCGGTTCTCTTCGCCCGGCCACTCATCGTCCTCTGGCCAGTTCAGAGGTGCGTCCCCACATCGGGTAAACTGAAGACGGCGTCCTCCGGGGGTAGGGCCGCCCCTACTGGACCGTGTCAGGAGCCTCCATTCGAAGATTTGCCGCGACGCTCCGACCGACGACGACCTGACCCGACGACCTCAACGACGCGCTGCGACCGACTGGTTTCTGCCAAAATTCCGATATCCGCTGCCAACCACGATGTTACTGCACTGGTGGATACCGGCGCCGATTTTTTCTGTAATGAGCAGTCGGTTAGCCACGGCCCTGAGGAAGGTACTGACCCCTTGGTCTGGGCCGCAGGTCCGGACAGCTGGTGGCCACGTAGTAACTCCGATCGGTGTCTGCACTTCGCGAATCCAGATCCGCGTAGTTACTTTCCCTGGTTGCTTTGCTGTGTTACCCGAGTGCTCCAAGGACCTCATACTCGGTTTCGATTTTCTTCAAGAGTACGGTGCCGTTATCAATCTACAGGAGCTAATCGTGTCGTTTTCCACCCAAGGCCCTGTCGACGACGATACGAGCCACGCAGGGCTAAGCTATGCGTCTCTGACCACCAGGTACTAATCCCGTCAAGATCCAGCATGTTTGTTACTGTAGAGTGCGATAACAGCCCCAGCACTCGTGGCATCGCTGAAACCAACATCTCGCTGCTCCCTGGTCGGCAAGTCTGTGTAGCTCGTGGAATTATTGAATTGAACAGTGGGCGAACTGAACTTCTGGTGACCAATTTTGGTTCGGAACCTCAGTGTTTGCCTGGTAAAACATCTATTGCGTATTTCGAAGAACTTGCTGAATTCTCGGGACAGCACGCGTTGTCCGAAATCCCGACATCAGTCGAGGCACCGACCACTCCCATAAAAACCGACGTGAACCCGAACCTCCCGTCTAATCAGAAACGCTGCCTAGAGAGCATTATCGAATCGTTCCGCGACTGTTTCGCCTCGACCTCCAAGGTTAGGCAGACTCCACTCACAAAGCATCGCATTGTAGTTGACGCACACCAGCGACCGTTATGCCAGCCGCCTTGACGGATCTCCTCGAAGCAACGTGATGCCATTCGCCGACAAGTTCAAGAAATGCTCCAGGACGACGTGATTCAGCCGTCGACGAGCCCATGGGCATCGCCTGTTGTTCTAGTGGCGAAGAAGGATGGAACCCTACGGTTCTGTGTTGATTACAGGCGTCTAAACAAAGGAGTGCATATTGCAACCGCGTAAAACGACGAGGGACGAAGAGAGGAAAGCACAGGACAAGACTGTTCCCTGCAAAACTGGGGTGGTGTACAAAATACCCCTCACATGTGGGAATTGCCACATAGGGCAAACAGGACGTTGCCTGAATGTCAGACTTCAAGAGCATCGCGCCGCTGTTGAATCATTGGCGGGGGGCGGGGAACTGGCGAAACATTGTCGCCATTGTAGTAACTGCACGCCTAGGTTCCGCGACACAACTGTCTTGAAAAGATTGACGACCCAGCTTAGCAGGGAAATTTTCGAAGCCTACTGCATAAAAAAAGAAAATGACCGTTGCATCAGCTCCACTTCCGTATCTTTATCCAAGAAAGAATTTAACTATCTATATGCTAACTTGTGCCACGCGCGCCCACGTGCCTGTGTTATGTGATGGTATCGGCTGTTCATCATGTGTGATTACGATTCCAGTATAAATGTGGTTTTCCTCTAGTAAACCTTAGTTGAAGTTCCGCGTCTTGTCCTGTGCTTTCCTCTCTTCGTCCCTCGTCGTTTTGCGCGGTTGCAGTATGCACTCCATTGTCAACCACCAACTAGCCCGCCTGCACTTGTTACATGTCTAAACAAAGTCACTAAAAAAGACGTTTATCCTCTGCCGCGCATTGATGACTCCCTGTACCGGCTACGCCACGCCACGTACTTCTCGTCACTAGATCTACGAAGTGGCTATTGGCAAATCGAGGTGGACGAACGCGACCGGGAAAAGACCGCCTTTATTACACCGGATCGTCTGTACGAATTCCGGGTGCTCCCTTTTGGCCTGTGCTCGGCTCCTGCCACCTTTCAGCGGATGATAGACACCGTGCTTGCCGATCTAAAATGGCAGTCCTACCTCGTCTACCTGGATGACGTTGTCATCTTCTCCGCCACGTTCGAAGAGCACCTGAGGCGCCTGCGGGCTGTGTTTGCCGCCATTCGTTCAGCCGGTCTATGCCTCAAGCCCGAAAAGTGTCACTTCGCCTTCCAGGACCTGAAGTTTCAGGGTCACATAGTGAGCGCTAAAGGAGTTAGCCCTGACCCCGATAAGACCATCGTTTATAGATCCTTTTCAGTTCCGCATCTCCTCGCCGCGCCAACAGGGAGAATGCGGCCCGCCGCCGCGCCCGCCACCGCGGCGCTGCTGTCGAAGTTTGCGCCAAGGAAGTGGGGGGACGCTACATGGCGGTTCAAGCAAGCGGACGCGCGTCGCATCGGTTCCGCACATTTTGAGCAAATTCCACCGGACCAAATCATTCTCGCCACCGGATTTTATTCGGAACGGAAAGATATCAAGTGCTGGATCCCCAGGATAGAAATTTCAAGAGGTAGGACCAGTTTTCGGCTTTCTACCGGACTTGAAAGTTATAAAGCGGGCGCCGGCCCGCTAACCCTAACGGGCCACCCAGCTCGACATCGTGAGAGCATGGGCCGCTAACCTTGTCGACGACGCCGACGCCTAGCATCGACGCCGTTTCAAAGACGGACCATATGGCGGGGCCCAGCCAAGACAACGATGTGCCAGCACAATCGTCAAACGTCCTTCTCAACGAATTCCAAGTGATGGATGAAGACGACTTCGGAGACGCCGACTTGGGAAGTGCGGACGAGATCCCGTCCGACTCCTCGTCGAAGCCAGCCGGGTACAACAACGATGCCAGCTGGGAGCTTGTACAATCCAAGCGCCAGAGAAAACTTCAAAGGCGAAAGGAACGCAAAGGCACGGGAACCGGCCCGGACGCCAATCCTCAAGACGGAAAATTACCGGGTGATGCGACCGGCTGCAACAAGTATGGATCAAGGGAGCAGAGCAGGCCTAGGCGAAGAATGCCGCCACTCCCCAGAAGCGACTACAAGATCATTATTCGACCCAAGAAAGGACTCATGGTGAAGTCCCTCACCACCCACCAAGTAGCGCGCGCAATTGTCATGGCGTGCGGCCAGCAATGTAAGGACGAGGACCTACTTGTAAGGCTTCGCACCGGATCCAATATCATTATCGTTAGCACTCCGCACGAGCAAACGGCTCAGCTAGTGCGGCACATTACCCGTCTCAAATTCGACGGAAAGCCTTATGATGTAAACGCTTACGTGGCAGCACCGGAAGACGTCCTGCGCGGCGTGATCCACGGTGTAGAGCCAGGTACCCCTCCCGAAGAACTTAAAGCACACCTACGGGTCAGAACTCAAGGAGTGACCATACTTCAGGCAAGGATGCTCGGAAAATCCAAGACGGTAGTGCTCACGTTCGACGGCCCAGTCTTGCCGAAATTCGTCATTTATTACGGAGGTGAAGTACCATGCTACCAGTACCGCCCCACTAGGCAAGTGTGTTACGTCTGCTTCCAGCAAGGACACCGTTCCGACGTGTGCCCCACACCGAACATTATTGTGTGCGGACTGTGTGGAGTTTCAAACCCGCCCGCCGACCACGAGTGCACGCCCAAGTGCATAATCTGTGGCGAGGCACACCGGACCGGATCCAAGGAGTGCCGAGAGAGATTGAAAAAAGCCAGGCCAAAACGCACAGGAGAAAGAGGACGGAGCGACCAACGCGGGCGACCACCCAAGCGATGGCTCAGCTCAGAGGGAGAGACATCGAGGAGCCGATCGAGGTCCAACTCCTTCCCGCCTCTACCACCAGCCGGCCCACAGGAGGGGGAGAAGCAAGAGAAAAAGAAAAAGAAGAAGGTTTCCCAGACAAGCGGCAGCAAGGTGAGCTGGGCTTCTACCACTGCTTCGCACTCGGTAGGCAAGGGTAGTAACATAGACAACACAAACAACAAAGACAGTCGCGTCACAGAACCGAAGGACGCGAACAGCGATGCGCTCAGACGCGAGCTAGAACTCGCTCGAATCAAACAAAACGAGCTCGAACGCAAAGTTGAGGAACTCACAAAAACACTAAAGGACCAACAGCGGGAACTCGACACGACTAGAGCCCTTCCAAAACAACAACCACAGGCATCGAATGAAGGAGACCTTGAAACACGAATGCAACAGATGATGCAGCAGATGATGCAGGATATCATGCAGCAAATCCAATCTCAAATGCAACAGATGCAAGTACAATTCCAAGGGCAGATCGCAGAGATCAGAAGCGCTTTTCGAAAACAAAAACATACCGAAAACATTAGGGAAAAAGCGTACAACCGTCCAGCACTAACAGCTTTCGCAAGCGAACAAGGCAACAGCAGTGACGCGTAAACATGATCAATACGTATCGGCAAGAACAAGAACACTTAGATATTTGGCAATGGAACTGCAGAGGCTACCGCAAAAAGCAGGCCCTTTTAAAACAATATATAAACACACAACTGACACCTCCTGATGTAATTGCGCTCCAAGAGACTGGAATCAAGCCGACCTTACAAGGGTACGAGGTTTACGAGAGTCAAAACGAAGGTAAAGCGGCCGTCCTAGTCAGCAAAACCATTACCGCCATCAGGCACGATACCATCGCCGACACCGACATCGAGCACGCGCTTGTTGAAATTATTCCGAAAAAGCGACAGGGAAGCAGCACGTTCTTACTGAACGTGTACAGCCCGCCGAGACAAAGAAAAGCCAAACTCTTCGAACTGTTCTATGGAGCGCACAAGCTGGCCAAAAAAAATGCACTCATCATCGTAGGAGATTTCAACGCCATGGACAGGAGTTGGGGATACCAGAAACAAGACATCAAGGGAAGAACATTAGTGGAAGTAGCGGAGTACTTTGGCTGCAGTCTAATCACAGATCCTGCGACCCCCACGAGAATCGGAAATAGCGTGAGCACGGACACATGCCCGGACCTCACCATCGTAAGGAAGAGCAGGGAGTCACAGTGGGAAAACATGATGGAAAATCTAGGCAGCGATCACTTTATCCTCCGGACACGAATAGCATCCGACACCATAAGACGCCAGATTGGACAGGCGAAAATCACTGACTGGAACGCGTTTCGCGGGGCTTGCAACAAATCTGAAGGCGGTATCCAATCACTGGAGGAATGGAGCGGCATGCTGAGAGAAACGCGACAACAATGCACAAAAAGTCTAAGGAGAACGACAGCAACGCCTGAAGTAGACGCCCACCTCCTCAGACTATGGGAAGCGAGACGCAGTCTCACCAAAAGATGGCGGAAGCAAAAACACAACAGTAAATTAAAACTAAAGATAGCAGAAATTACGGCAAAGGCGGAAGAATATGCGATGCAACTCGCGAAACAAAATTGGGAACAACTCAGCGACTCGCTTAGGGGAACTCTAGGCACGGCCAGAACCTGGAATCTCTTAAGAGCACTAATCGATCCGACCAAAATAAAATCAGAAAACAATAAAGCCATCCACAGGTTCATCCACTCCTTCGAGGGATCAGACATCACCCTACTGGAGAAGGCACGAGAAAAATGTTTCGGCGATCACAACCCCCCGCGATACCAAGGAACGTATCGAGGAGCCGAAAACGAGAAACTCGACCGCCCCATAACTGTGGAAGAGGTTTACGCGGCCATAAGAAACACCACCAGAAACACGGCAGCCGGAGCGGACAGAATCGACAACGCCCTAATCCGCAACCTGAGCGACGACCTCATACAAGAGCTCGTCAGCTTTCTTAACAAACATTGGGAGGCGGAGACGGTTCCCGAAGATTGGAAACACGCCGAAGTAATAATGATACCTAAACCTGGTAAAAAGCTACAAATTGAAAACCTCAGGCCCATATCACTCACGTCGTGCCTTGGCAAACTTTACGAACGGGTGGTAACTTTAAGACTGCAAAATTACATGGAAGACAACGACTGTGTACCACATACCATGTTCGGCTTCAGAGCGAAGCTCTCGACGCAGGACGTTCTCCTCCAAATACAAGAAGATGTCCTGCGAAACGTACCTCGGACGGGAGAAAATGTCATAATGGCCCTGGACATCAAAGGGGCATTCGATAACGTCAGCCACGAAGCGATCCTTACGGGCCTAGACAAGCTGGATTGCGGGCGCAGAATCCACGGCTTCGTCAAAGCCTTCCTGTCCGACAGAACTGCCACCATCGGCATAGGAGACCTTCGATCGGACAAAATTCGCACTCCAAATAAGGGAACACCCCAAGGGTCAGTTATCTCCCCCTTACTTTTCAACATAGCTATGATAGGCCTAGCTCGAAAACTAGAGAACATCGAAGGCATCAGGCATGCAATGTATGCTGACGATATAACAGTCTGGACAAACACGGGTTGTCTCGGAGAGAAGGAAGAAAGGCTACAGCAAGCGGCCTCTTGTGTAGAGCGATACCTCGCAGAAAGAGGACTCGCATGCTCGACCGAGAAATCGGAACTGCTGAGAGTCTGGAGAGGCAAGCAAAACCGGACCGTCCCAACCAACGAGGACCTAAAACTCAACGTCTACCTTGACGGGACACCCATACCCGAAAAGACAACAATAAGAATTTTAGGCATGTGGGTTCAATCCAACCAGCGCAGTACTCACACTTTTACCCTGCTCAAAGCAACAACACTACAAGTCTCACGCATGATCACCCGCATCACCAACAGGCGACATGGCATGCGTGAAGAGGACACACTCAAACTAGTCAGAAGCCTTGTAGTTAGTAGAATCACGTACAGCCTACCCTACCAGTGCCTCAACAAAAACGAAATACAACAAGCGGATGCCCTGCTACGCAAAGCGTATAAGACAGCGCTCCGACTTCCGCGCAACACGTCAACCGAAAAACTCATGGCCCTGGGATTACATAACACCATTGAGGAGCTACGAGAGGCGCAGCTTGAGTCGCAAAAACTCAGGCTGTTGCAGACAACGACTGGAAGAGCGCTCCTGCAGAGGCTCGGATACCGCGAGCAGATGCGAGAAATGACGAGGACGGCAACGATCCCCGACGAGCTTCGCAAGACCCTCAAGGTAGCGCCAATACCAAAAAACATGGATCCCAACCTCCATCGAGGCAGAAGAGAAGCGAGGGCCGACTTCATCGAAAGAACATACGCTCCTCAAGCCACGACCGTGTATGCAGACGCGTCTTGGAGAGGAGGAAACACCAAAATCGCTGTGGCGGCGGTGGTCGATTCGTCTTTACGCGAAATGACCAGCGCGTCTCTCCGAGGCTGCACAGCTGCAGAGTCCGAGGAAGTAGCCGTTGCTCTAGCGGTGGCGGAGGGCTATAGAACCGGGCGGTCGCTAACAATACTCACCGACTCTCAATCAGCCTGCCGAAATTACATGAATGGCAGGATAGGTCGTCACGCGCTCCGTATACTCCTCGCAGCGAGCGACAGAATTAAAAACCAGGAAGAACAAAGCGACAAGATCCCACACAAAATTGTGTGGGTACCGGGGCACACGGGGGCGGCAGGGAACCAAGAGGCCGACAGGATAGCTCGAGGATACATTACTTTCCGAGCATCCGATGAGCCCGCGGAACTCGCGCCAGCACCCAGGGATTACTCGGCCATACTACAAAACTACAGAGGCAGAAGATTGCGGTATCCCCCACCGCACAAATCTCTCAGCAGAGAGGAAGCTGTCACTTGGAGACAATTACAAACAGGCTCTTTCCCAAACCTACATATACTAAACAAAATGCACCCTACCATATACGCGGACAAATGTCCCTGGTGCGACGGAAAACCTACTCTCTATCACATCACATGGGCCTGCCAAAAGATAGACGTGGTCCCCAAAATACAAAACCCGAGTGCGGAGCAGTGGGAGACTCTGCTGTCCAGCGACCGCTGTGAAGACCAAGAAGGTCTGGTACAGCGAGCTCAACGGGCGGCAGTGGCCAGCGGAGCCCTGGACTGAGGGCAACCGACCACTGATTAGAGGCGGACGACTTCGACAGAGAAGACTCCTGGGGGTAAAATCAAGGAGAAAACGTCTCTGAAGATGCTCCCAAACCGCAGGAAAAAGGACTAGAGTAAAATAAAGTTTTTCCTTCCTTCCTTCCTTCCAAGGAAGTGCGTCGTCTGCTACGGACGCGTACCGCTCCGCTGTCCTCACGCACGGCGTTTAACCGAGGACATTGCTCACGCTTCGTGGCGTCATTATCTGAGCTTCGTAAGTTTAAGGAGTTCACACATTCACATTCATTTATTCCACATTTATCCTGGTACAGAAAAAATGTGAGGGCAAGGACTAAAAGCTGCTAGTTAAGCAGCTTGACTAAGGCCCTTGCCCCCTTTGATGGCAGCGTACAGGGGTTTAAAATCACACAAAAAATTACACACAATGATTAGATTAGTTTCTGCAGAAATTCTTGCACTACAGCACAAAATACGATCAAAGAATATTTTACGCGCGTACACCAGAAAGCATTATACCGAGTCAACACACACACATTATATATATATATATATATATATATATATATATATATATATATATATATAGATATATATATATATATATATATATACACATATATATACACACACACATATATATAAACATATATATAGTTGAACTACGTGTGCGCAGAAGCGACCAGTGCTTTAGAAAAAGATGGGCATCAGTGATTACGTTTCGTCTTGGGCAGAATAGTTGCTTTCGTGCGTCTGTAGAATGCGGCGTTTCCATCGCATTGCGCTTGAACGGTGACCGTGCTCCTCTGTATCAATCCCATTGGTCGCGAGTAATTTTTACTCTTGCTTTCCAAATGCGAAATTGAGCGAGACAAAATTTAACAATAATTGAAGTTGCAAAGCCTGAACGTCTGCCTCGATTTTATTAAGGATTAGAAGAACCCTCCAGTCTAGTCTCGAGAGGTTCCATAAAGCGACTTCTTAGTTTTTAAGGCACATATAGAGAGCTGCCCGATAGATATCATGCTGACATTTTTCTGCTGCCTCTGGTAAATACTTATAGAATAAAAAAAAATCACACACACGTCTTTAGTACCTATAGAACAAAAAAAATCCCACACACGTCTTTAGTGGAGTTCCATTAGCATATTATAGTTTATTAAAACTCCTCACACACTCTACCTAGACTTGTTGAAAACGCTTTCTTCAGTTTTTCACTGAGTTGGCTAATTTCTTTCTTCTTTTGCTCCCGAGCTGCAGCGGCACGAATGAGCCTCTTCCTCAAAACAGGTGCTGCAAGGCACACCTTTTTTTTTTAGTTTCAGTCCAGTTCTTCATTTGAGGTTCTTGGTCATTTTCGCACACTTTATACAGACTCCTTTTTCTGCCTCAGTCAGAACTCTGCACTGCTTGTGGTATACAGTTCCTCCATTGCTAGAGGTGCAACCATAACAGGCTTGCATAGTTTGTACAACCTGCACAATTGCCTTTACGTCTTCTAATGAAGTGATTGCCAATTCCATGGGCAGCGTCGGTACCAGTTTTCCGCGGGCAGATACAACATAACTCACGTCTTCGCGAACTACGACACTCTTGAGTACTGAATATACATCTGCCTCCAATCCTGGCTTGTAAAAAACAATCTGTGATCGTTGCACATTTTCATCTTCAAGAGCTGCCTATCTCCACTGACGAGGTAACCTCAAAGAAGCGCTCTTCTCCACCAGCTCATTAACATGCAAACAGCTGACTTGCACGGGCTCTGGTTGCTCTCGCTCGATATCTTCTGCAGCGTCGCTCTGCGTTTCTTGAGACGGTTGCTCTCTTTTTCAGAGATTTTCGCCGTTTACGAATGATTCATTTGAGGAGAAGTACAGCGGGAGATTTGAAATATGGTAGGAATTGCATCACTCCTTAGAGACCATACACCGCGCTCGATTTCAATCACTTCTTCGTTGATTACATGCTTATATGACCTCACAATGTCCCCTTCTTGGAAGTGGGCGTCGCGCACTTTGCATGTTTTCCTCGACACCTTGTCTGCACAGGGTATCGCTCTCGACCATTTTGCAAGGAGAATCGGATCGGTCGGCGGAGAAAAGAAGTGCCTCTTCTCCGTGTTGCCCCGGTACCCGCTGGTACATTCCGGCACGAAACACGTTGGCATTTGATTGCCAGTCCTAGCACATTCTAAAGAAGATAGATGACGCACACCACCTACCCTCTGACAGCGAAAAAATCCTAAACCTGGCGTTCGAAAACATTCGGCAGCCCACGCTATACTTGCAGGTTGGGCCCAAACTATGAGCGTCCGCACCGCACCACACACCGAAAGCTGCTGAAGCGTAGTGCACAAACACTCAACTCATAACGACAGGCTCACTTGATAACAAGAAAACGCGACGCAAATGCGCACGACTACCTGAGCGTCAGCAACGTTTCTGCACCGCAGCGTGCCTAGCTAGCGTCGAGCGTGGCGCAAACTTCGACTGCAGCGCCATCTGAGTGGCTGGGCGGAAATCGCGGCCGCTTCGGGAGGAGCTGTTTCGAAACTAAAAAAGCTTTATAAACGGTGGATAAGACGGCCGCTGTCGCTGCTTTCCCCGTGCCAACCGGTAAGCGCAGTGTGCGCCGGTTTCTGGGTCTTTGCGCCTATTATCGGCGTTTTGTGCAGAACTTCTCCCAGATCGCTGAGCCCCTCATCCGCCTCACGAAAAATGCCGAACCGTTCTTCTGGGGCCAAGAGCAACAACAGGCCTTCGCAGACCTCCGCACTCGTCTCCAAAGGTCGCCCATCCTTGGCTGCTTCGACAAGTCAGCCGACACTGAACTACACACAGACGCCAGCAGCATCGGCCTCGGTGCGGTCCTTGTGCAGTGGCAGGATGGTCTCGAACGCGTAATCGCATACGCAAGCCGCACCTTGTCACGCTCGGAGGCGAACTATTCCACTACTGAAAAAGAATGCCTTGCAATTGTGTGGGCAGTGACTAAATTTTGCCCATATTTATACGGCCGCCCGTGTAGAGTTGTCAGTGATCACCGTTCGCTGTGTTGGCTAGCGAACCTGAAAGATCCCTCGGGGCGGCTTGCACGCTGGAGCCTTCGTCTTCAAGAGTTCGATGTTACCATCGTTTATAAGTCCGGTAGGAAGCACAGTGACGCCGACTGTCTGTCTCGTGCCCCTGTCGAGGACAACAGAGCTGATCCAGACGACGATTCTGTGTTTCTCGACATCTCCACGTCCGTCCTCACTCAACACCAAAGAGACGACACTGAACTACGGCCTCTCATTGAGTATCTTGAAGGAAGCGCAGAGTCGCCCCCGCGACTCTTCTCACGTGGTCTGTCGTCATTCTGTTTGCGCGATGGCATTCTGTATAAGAAAAACTACCGCCCGACAGTAGCTGTCTATCTGCTCGTCGTACCTGCGGCTTTGCGCGATGAAGTCCTGCAGGCGTGCCATGATGACCCATCTTCTGGTAACATGGGTTTTTCTCGCACTTTGGCTCAGATACGCCAGAAGTACTACTTGCCCAGGGTTGCTGCAGTTGTACAGCGTTACGTCCGAACTTGCCGCGAGTGCCAACATCGCAAGACGCCACCGACTAAGCCAGCCGGACTACTACAGCCCATTGATCCGCCACAAGTCCCCTTCCACCAAGTCAGCCTGGACTTACTCGACCCCTTTCCACAGTCCTCGCTTGGTAACCGCTACATTGTGGTGGCCACCGACTACCTCAGCCGGTACTTTAAAACTAAAGCTCTCCCTCGTGGTACCGCTGACGAAATTGCGAACGTTTTCGTTCAAAACATTGTGCTTCGTCATGGTGCCCCCATCGTCGTTATAACTGACAGGGGAACGGCGTTCACCTCGGCCCTCACACAGGAGGTTATGCGCCTTAGCGGCACGAGTCACCGAAAAACAACCGCTTACCACCCTCAAACGAACGGACTCACCGAACGGCTCATCAATACGATCGCCGACATGATCTCCATGTATGTTGACGCAGACCATCGGAACTGAGATGCCATACTCCTTTACGTCACTTTCGCCTATAACCCTGCACTACAAGAAACGACGTGTTTCACTCCATTTCGTTTAGTGCATGGTCGCGAAGCCACCATCATGCTGGACGCAATGTTGCTTCCGACTAGTACTACCTCAACTGTTGTGGGTGCTGACCACTTCGTTCGTCACGCCGAGGCCGCCCGCCAACTCGCTCAACAGCGCATCCGGCACCAGCAAACCCACGACGCTCACCGCTATAACCTCCGCCACAGAGCTGTTAGTTACCAGCCCGGTGACCAAGTCGGGGTTTGGAGCCCAATCCGCATGCGTGGACGCTCCGGAAAGCTTCTGCGCCGATATTTCGGCCCCTACGAGGTACTCCGCCAAGTAAGTGAGGTGAACTATGAAGTTCTTCCCCAAGGAACAGTTCGCTCCTCCAGATGGCCGACCTCCGAAGTTGTCCATTTCGCACGGATGAAGCCATACCACGCCCGCTAGCGCTTCAGGCGTGTCTACACCTGCCGCCGGACACATGCAGCGTCCCTTTTCTTCGTGCTGCCCATTGCTGCGGCACCGAGTCGGTGCCCTTCAGAGAAGGGGAGCAATGCCATCGTCCGAACCAATCAGTGGCGCCGTACCGCGGCCGCTGGGTCTTGCCAAGCCTTGGGCATTCGAGGTGCTAAAAGATCATCTTCTTCCTCGCTCGAGCTGCCTGCTGGCTGGCACGCCCACATCGTCTAATTAGAACCTGGGCTATTTCTTCACCCGTTTGTCGGTGACAATAGGAAGCGCATAGAAACTGTCGATAAGGGATCATAGGAAGGATAAAGACTTTCTACGTACTTGAGTCTTTTGGATATCGGTGGCTAATCGTCGGAAGACGGTTGATAGGTTGTTACTACAATGTATAAAGACGTTTAAAAGACTTTCTGTTCAATGTTGATAGGTTGTATTAACAATTGTCTAAGGACTTTCTAAGAATGTTACTAAAAATTTTTGTGAGGGACGGCACCCGCTTTACAGGTGTCGCCAAATTCGGCGCATTTTTGAAAAAAAAAAAACATCGCCGAGGAGAAGCGATCTCGCCAGCGTGCGCTGTTAGAACAGAAGAGAAAAAAACCCCGGAGAGCACTTAGCTTTCTGTGTGTCGCCGCCTCTCCACCGTCGCTCGCCAGCGCGGCACCAAAGGAATTACATCAGCGCATGTCATCGATACTTCCAGAAAGTTGTAGTAGTTTCTACTCAGTGCTGACTAGAGGGCGTAGCCTTGAGTATGCTAAATGACGCCCTCTCCCCCTTCACTCACGCGCCGGCTGCGGCGCAACTCAAGAAAGATCTCGAAGCATCTTGAAGCCAGTCTTCCCGCCTGACCAATGGGGACGCGCGCCAGGCGCGAGAGAGAAAAGGCAATTGCCCAGATGATACTGTGTGCATGTGCCCCTGCCTCGGTGCGAAGAACGAACAGACGCGTAGCTTGCCTATATATGACGGGCGTTGACTGCTGTCTGTGAGTCCGAGCCGCCGTTCAAGGCGCGCCCGCTCGACACGCTGGACACCGCCACTCGCCCAGTCACGGACCAACAAGTCAGCGCGCTCCAGCCTGCGGGACGGCCCCGCTGTGAACCTCTAGTCGTTGGGCTGTCGCTAGGCCCGGTAAACAAATTTTGTTTTGTTTGTTCCCCTCTCTCTTGTGTTAGTGCACGTTAGGTGCAATATTTTTATTCTTATTGTACTGTAATCCCTCTCGAGTGTTACTTTGCACGAGTTTCATTGTATTGTAAATCACTTTGTATGTGGTGGCACGAGTGATTGTGAATTCCTCTGTATCGTCTTTTTGCTGCATAAAGTTTGTTTTGTTTGTGAACCTTTGCCTGCGACCCATTCTCTGGCTTGCGAACGGCAAAGCTGGGCACCAATTAATCAACCACCCCCTTGTCACTGGGTAGCTGGTCTCCGGCTTAGCTTGCCACGCAGAGTCGAGGGCATCTCCTTTGTGTCCGAGATAGCTACCCCCACACGGCCTAAGGGTGTCTGGAAACGCACGCACAAGTGCGCGAAGTGGTGACATTAGGGAGTTGTGAGAAAACGGAAGAAACTGAGCCTAGTGTAACTGCTTGATACGACTGTTGAGTAAGCATTTAAGTAGGCCAAGCAAAAAGGAAGGTAAAGTGTGCTTGCCTTGCGCGGCGCATGAGAAGAACTGCCAGGTAGACTAGAAGGCAGAAGGCGACGACGGAGAGCAGAGCCAGGACGGCGGCCTGTCCTCCGGAGACCGCTGCGCAAGCAAGCAGTGGGCAGCATGACGCACCATGAACGGCGCATACTTGTACGCATGCTGCTTTGCTTGAAGACTTCAGATTAATACTACCTAAAATAAGCACCCGAACGCTTCCACGCGAAGCGCTACCCACATACAAAGGCGGGAAAAACGCGGAGCTACCTACAGCTTCACACTTCCCCTTTCGTTTCACGTTTAGTCTGTGCGAAGTTAAACGTAGGTGATTCGAATAAATTTGCGAAAACAAGCTCGTCAAAAGTTCTGGCCCCAGCAGTACAGCATCTCGAAAACAGTGCAAATAATAATGAATACCATTATACATTGAGAAACTGCATACCGGTAGAATATAATGTATATAATGTAAAGATTAAAGATGCGTTAAATAGGCACAAGAGAACAAAACTCCGTAATATATGGTGCACAGCATTGTAATACTTTGTAAACATTGACGTGGTCAGAATAAAAGAGTGCAGGATGGGAAACCTCTGGCGATGGCGTGCTATCTTAAATTATCTAATCAGGATACCTTTAGTGGAATTTTAACGGCACTCCAGGACCATTTTATATATCTTCCTGCTTTCTATATTAACCCCAACGTGCATATACCTGTGCATCAGGCAGTATGAAACAGAAAGCGATAAATTGTGCACAAAACAAAAATATTTCTTTCTATAAGCAATTTGACGTGGAGCACTGACTGCAAACTTTTATGGGGGCATTAAGACGTGCTATGATATGCTGCAAGGACAATAATGTCACTACATTAAATTCAGAATGTGACCAAACCTTGTCGCATGCGAAGCTCTCCACATAAGGTCGACAGCCTATGCACTAGCAATAAAACTTCGGTTGGGCCTAGTTGGTATGTACATGTTGTTGTGAAGGTGTAGGTTGCGCAAACACGGGACGAAAACTCTGTCTTTTCTTTGCGGTTCGTCCCGTGTTTGCGCAACCAACGCAAGCAACAAGCCGCCGCGTAAGAGGCAGCCTATAAGAAGAGCACTAAATGCTCGTTTTAGACGAGACCGGTCCCGGCTCTCAGCTGCATATGATCGCCTAACTACCGCCCACCAATCACCAAAGAAACAGAGTTAATTTAAAAAGCTTAGCGTGCACAACAGGCCGGGCACAGCGACACGATGGCTGTGGACAGTCCTGGCAACGGTCGGCAATCTCTCATGAATGGGCCGCAATGCGTAAGAGACCGATTTCTTCCGGCTCACATTGATAGCAGAATCGGCAAGAATATGTTGGGATATGCAGAGCAGTTCACACGGATACGTCCTTTACTTTCGTTCATTTTTTGACAACAGTGTTTATTTAAAGCGGCCCCTGCTCGACTACGTTTATTACGAGTTGTAGTATATGGATGAATTGAATGTTTATTATGCTGAAGATCAGTCTCGGCCAATTGATATTTCATGCTTTCCCTCACACAGCGCGGAGACGAACACGGACAAGAGAGGAGACACCACAAAGCGCTCCATTCAACAACATTTATTCTTGCGCACAGCGTATACATATACAGAGCAGCGCGCATGCGCAGCAAAGAAAAGGAAACTCGAAGAATATATGCCTTCAGAGTATCGAAATAAATCGCAGTCCTGAAAATTCCTGTACTAAGATTGATTCCTGCGACGACCCAGAATAGTGCGAATTCATCCTGCAGAATTGAAATTACGTCATCCCACAACTCTTCACGCAGCCGTATTATCCAACACTGGTGGAACCCGTGCCCCTCCACGCAGACATCGACGACCACGTGGTTTACGACTAAACCATCTCCCCTACTTGGCTCCCAGATGACTCTGCTGCTACAATGGCTGCCCGCAAAATTGCCTGAAGTAGCTATCCATATGTTCCAAACGTAGCTAAAACCTATATACTGGACCCAAGAACTCATCGGTTTACAGCAGCACTAAGCAATATTGATACTCTCTTAGGGAATCTAATCGACATGCAAGTAAGCTTATCTCTGAATAACTCTATTCTCGTTATCAGAATAATATCGTAATTGGAATAATATATATTGTTAGAGATGCGGTGTTTCTCCATAAAAACGTCAACATTTGCTGCAAAACTAACTCTTTGTCAATTTCTAAAATTCCGCTTACAACAACTGAGCTGCAGCTCTAATTTTCTTAGCCTTCAAAAAGACGCTCCATATTGCCCCTCACTGTACACCACTCAATTAATCAATTGCCTAGTAACTTGCAACAAACTAGCTTCCAATTTTACAATCAAGTTATTCGCAAGTTACTCGTCACGCCGGCTAAGAAAAGTGGTAAATAGTAATTTTAATTCTACATTTGACCGTTTAAATCTGTACACTAAGGATGAGGCAAAAGCTGCCACGCATAATGGACAACAAATTAGCCAGTGTTAACTGTACTTAAACCGATGTGTGACGTGCGAAAGCAAGGTGACGTAATTGGCAATGCTACGAGCGACACCATAGTAAGGAGATGGCGCAAATGTCAAAGCTGCAAAGTACTTTTCGGGAGTGGCCCGTACCAAATTTTCGGAAATGACCCGGGCCAATTTTCGAGGCCCTCGTCATGTTGTGCGCGATCAGTTGTGGTTAGAAATCGATGCTGAGCCAAATCGGCCAAGGTCAAATTTCGGCGGTGGCCCAAGCCAATTTTGGAGTTGGCAATCGTGTCGGGCACGCCCAAATATGGTTGGACATCGATTTTCATAGAAATCATCCTCGTTCAAGTTACAGGGGCTGCGGGACCAAACTTTTAAAATGACCCGGGCCAAATTTGGAGGTGGTGATAGTGTCGGGCAGGGCCAATTATCAATTTTGATCCAATTCGGCCAAGCTCCAATTTCGGTGGTGGCCCGGAGTAAATTTTCGCAATGGTCCGAGCCAACTGTGGAGGTCGCCATGGTGTCGGGCACGGTCTATTGGGTTTGGACGTCTATTTTGATCCCAACTAGCAAAGGTCAAAAAATTTCGGTAGTGGCCCGGGCCACTTTTGTCAGTTGGCGTCACAGGGACTACGGCAACTAGTGATGTACAAGCAAGATTTTCACACCAGTAACACGAACACACACGGGCAAAAAAAGAGAGAGGTCCTGACAACACTCCTTTCCAGAAGAGAAATTATCCTCGTGCAATTTTTATTTCGGCACCGCCCTCATATTTACAGCTATTTCGGCCTGTGTTATGCAGGATAACACAAGAAAAGATTTAGTGATCACTTGCGACTGGTTTTTAGTATTTCAAGGACGTCATCGAAACAATCGCAACAAAGGCGTCGAATCAATAATTTCATCTCTAAAACCATCTACCGCTCCTGGGCACGATTTAATCAACGCGAAATTTCTGAAAAACACGAGCTGTTATTCTTCCATTTTTCTGACCATGATATTCCAGCAGTCGCTCGAAAAGGGTTCTTTGCCTGCTGAATGGAAGGTCGGGAAGGTGATCCCACTCCATAAATCAGGTGACAAGCATTGTCCTTATAACTACCGGCCTATCTCGCTCAAACGGAAAAAAAAAACAGTCACACAAGACGACGGACAAGAAGAGTGTACACACCACAACGACTGGTGTGTACACTCTTCTTGTCCGTCGTCTTGTGTGACTGGTTTTTTTTTTCGTTTACAATGTACCAACTGGCCCGCATTTCAACCCTTCTGCTATCTCGCTCACTTGCATTCCATGTGAAATTCTACAAAATGTCCTTGCCTCAAATCTAGCCAGCTTTCCTGAAACCAATTCATTTTTCTCACCATCGCAACATGGCTTCCGCAAGACTTATTCATGTGAAACACAACTAGCATCATTCACGCATCAGCTAACCGTCATCCTTGACCGCTCTTCACTTTCCGATTGAATATTTTTAGATTTTTCGAAAGCGTTTGATAAAGTATGCCATAACTAGAGGCCGGATTTTTAGGCCCTTTTAGCACGTTTTAGGCGCCATAAATAGGCTGCTAAAATTGCATTTTAGGCACCTAACTGAGAAAAATAGGCACTATAAACTTTATCAAAAGTGCACGCAGTTCCGAACTTCAGCGCGATATCTGCCGTAAAATAAAACAAAAACACAGCAGGAATGATTTGGAACCTTAAGCAAGGTGCGAACATTAGAAGCCGTTTTTTTTAAGGCTGTCGCGCAACTTTTCGTACAATACACATGCTTCAGCAGAGCAAAAGGGACGGTTACCAACCCCTTTAAAACACTTTGGTATACCTCGAAACAAACAATTCGCTTGTCGTGTACAAAAGTAGAAACAATAAACATCTTAAAAGGAGGCCATGTATTTAGAAATTGATAGAAACATTTTCAGCTCAAAGCATCTGACAAATGAGTTCAGTCTTCGCTCACACAAAAATTGAACTTATTTATTGCAGGCATACACGATGCTTCAACATTAATAAATATGTTGTCATTTGTGTAAACAGTGTTTTATAGTTTGTGGCTTCATGTGTCTGGAGCCACGCAACTATCAAATGGTGCTTGCCATTAGAAGGGTCTAGAAACCATAAATACGAGATGCTAGAAAATTTTACACACAGTGCTGCTTGATGCGGAATATGCCGAAAAGAATCATAGTTCTGCACGGGCCTACGTATATCTAGGAGGATTCATGTTAAAATAAACATCATCCATCTAGAAATCACTGTTAAAGCTATGGAAGCAGTAGCAGACAAGCACCATCTCCAGGTTGATGGACTCAAATTTATGCCTCTTATCAGTAAGAACAAGCTTGTATGCTGAAAAGGAACGCTCAACATCAACGGATGTTACAGGAGCGTGCTTGTACTTAGGAACATTACATTTGATGGCCTTACACTGTTCGATATCATAGAATGTTCCCCGGTAAGTACTCCTGAAATTTGCTTAAGGACTGAGAACCCCTCGTTTTCGTCCAAGACGGACTGCAACTTTTCGCGGATTTTCTCAACTTCTCCGTGAGGAAGAGCAGCGATTCGTTGCTGCCCATTCTCAAGTAGTCCAGTGTTGGTAGTGAGCATTACACCCCCACATTCCATTTTTTTATAGTGCTCGCAAGAAAAGTGAAGTTAGCGCACAAGTACGCGAGGTCTCCTTGGAGGTTGTCCTGAGAGAGGGCAGCTTGAGCCCTCCTGACTAGAGCACTCTCCTCACCTGAGTAACTGTTTATGACGGTCTTCAGGTCAGAAACAAGATTACCCCCAAATGTCATTTGATGAAGATGGCATGCCACTGGGGCACACGGAACGAAAATAAGGCAGGTTGCCCAGGTGGAAATTTTAATCAGTTAAACTGTTTTCAGCAGGTTTATGAAACATTTTACAGTTGGTTTCAATCAGACCCAACTGGGAATTATTTGGACGAACCTATAACTTACTCCGTGTACTTTCCGAAATGTGGTGCCACCTGGTCAACTGCCATTTTAACAACCAAAGTCATCAACAAGCTGCCACGATAAAATGGCAGAAAATAGGAAAAAGGTTGCTTCGATATTTTCGGCTGACGTGGTTGGTGTTGTGTACACAGCCGGCGTAGGTGCAGTGTTCACCACAGCCAACTGGCGAGGTCATCTAATGATGCCATGTATGTGTTCTACTCAAAACCGAAATGGATTCGTAAGCAAACAGAATCTCAAAGCAAAACCACAACGTATTTCAGGCCCCTTTTCTGTAAAATAGGACATTTTTAGGCACCGACGTCGTAAATAGCCATTTATAGGCACTGACACCCAAAATAGGCATTTATAGACACTATAAAAGAGTATTAAATATATTGTCAACACCTAATTCGTGCTCATATGTAAAAATGGCGCGCCTACGAAGCGTTGAAAAAAATAGGCATTTGCCTAAAATCCGGTCTCAAGCCATAACCTTCTAATGTTTAAATAAAATCAACTCAACACTGATCCCAAACTGCTTTCTTAAATCGAATACTTTCTTTTTAACCGTTCCCAGTTTATTTCTGCTAATGACTCAACCTCGCAGCCAAGTCAAGTACAGTCTGGCGTACCTCAAGGGTCGGTACTTGGTCCTCTCCTTTTTTTAATTTACATTAATTATCTGCCCTCTCGTGTTTCCTCTAACATTCATTTATTCGCAGATGATTGCGTCATCTTCCGAGAAATAATATCTGACAATCGCATATCTTCTCTTCAAGCAGACCTTAACGTTATCTCTATTTGGTGCCAATCATGGTCAATGTAATTAACATAAAAAAATGTAAATTTCTTCGTTGTATCAAGAACTTCAGGCCAGCTACCTTCCTATCACCTTAATAATGTCCCTCTAGATCCTGTTTCGTCTTACAAATATCTTGATATTCATATTACTAGCAACCTCACTTGGTCCATTCACACTTCCTAAGTAATTAATAATGTTAATCGCATGCTGGGATATTTCAAACGTAATTTCTGTAAGGCACCTTCTTCCCTAAAGCTACTTTTATATAAGTCACTGGTCCGCTCAAAGCTAGAGTATGCTGCAGCAATTTGGGACCCCTTTCAACAAAACCTAATTCACTCATTAGAAATGGTCCAGAACAATTCTGCTTGTTTTATTCTTTGTAATTATAACCAAACTGCCAGCACTTCTGCAATGAAATTTCATCTTAACCTGCCATCTTTAGCATCTCGCCGTGAAGCATTTAGACTTTCACTTTTTCGCAAGATATTTCATCATCCTTCGCTTCGCGACGAACTGATCTCCCCTCCCCAATACATTTCATCAAGGCCACAATAACAAAGTCGGAATTCCATTTTGCAAAACTAGTGCCATGTTTCAGTCATTCCTTCCGCGCACAGCTGCTGAGTGGAATCACCTTCCTGCATCTACCGCTACCATTACTGACAACCAACGCTTCAAGACAGCATTAGAAAACAACATATAAGTAGGAGCATCTATTTTTATATTTTTGTTGTTTTTGTACGAGCATTTTGTTTGTTTGGTTTTTCGCTGTATTGCTGTGCTGTATGTTGTGTGTTGTATACTATTAACCAGCACACCAAGAACCCAACAGCTAACATTGTATAACTAGGAGCCAACATTTTTGTATTAATAAATAGTTTGCTGCACTGTATCCTTTTTTTAATTTATGTAACCACTCCCCTCAGTAGTGGCTCTGGCCCTGAGGGTACACGAAATAAAAAATAAATAAATACATGGAAAGCATATATGATTAAGACGGTCGTGCTGTCGGGATGGTTGGTGATGCATTCATCATCATCAGCCTGACTACACCCACTGCAGGGCAAAGGCCTCTCCCATGTCTCTCCAGTTAACCCTGTCCTCCTTTGCCAGCGGCGGCCACCTTATCCCCGCAAACTTCCTAACCTCATCCGCCCACCTAACTTTCTGCCACCCCCCCCTCCCCCTGCTGTGCTTGCCTTCTCTTGGAATTCACTCCGTTACCCTTAAGGACCAGCGGTTATCTTGCCTTTGCGTTACATGCCTTGCCCAAGCCCATTTCTTCATCTTGATTTCGATCAGGATGTCATTAAATCGCGTTTGTCCCCCCCCTCCCCCCCCCCTCCCCCACTCTGCCCGCTTCCGGTCTCTTAATTTCACACTTGTCATTTTTCTTTCCATAGCTCGCTGCGTTGTCCTTAAGCTGTACCCTTTTAGTTAGCATTATCAGTAAGTTAGAAAGCCAATGTCATCCGCGAATCGCAGATTACATAAGTGTGCTCTATTAACTCTTATCCCCAATTGTTCCCAATCCAAGCCTCGGAACACCTGCTGTAAACAGCCGGTGAACAGCATTCGCGAGAGCGTGTCTGTCTGCCTGACATCTTTCCTTATTGAAATTTTATTGCTGGCTTTATAAAGGACTGTGGTAGCTGTGCAGTCGTTATTGATATTTTCCAGTATTTTCACATAACACTCTTCTACACCCTGATTCCGCAATGCCTGCATGACTGCTGAGGTTTGTACTGAGTCAAATTCGTTCTCGTAATCAATGAAGGCTATAGAGGTTGTTTCACCTAAGACTTTACACAATTTTTAAAAACACACTTTTTCAGTCACAAGAGTACTTTTTTCGACATAGCAATGTCAGTGGTGTACCACATCGCAGAACAGCTGAGACATGCCAACTAGCAAAGTAGTTAACCAGTAGTTAACCTTGCATTTATCACCCATAGGCCCTTTAAATATTTAGTGACGTGCAGCCCACCGTAAGTAATATCCATAGCAATTGCTACAATTTCGAAAGCCTGGGTACCCACGCGGCTGAGGCCCAACAAATTTTGGCTATTGCGACGAGTTTGGTGTACTGGAAATGTTCTTTTACCTGCAAGCTTCACGAAAGCGCGTGTATTTTGTCCCGATATAGCCAAAATTTCTAAAGCCATTTCGAAATTCTGGAAACTACTATAGATATTACTTATGGTGGGCTACTCACTATTAGTTAACCAGCCTTCTAGTTACCACGTCTCAGCTGTTTTCTAATGTAGTACATCGCTGAAAATGCTGTGCCGAAAAAAACGGTCCTGTAACTCGAAAAGCTCATTTTTCAAATTACCTAAAGTCTTAAATTAACCACCATATACAAGGTGTCCCAGCTAACTTGGACAAAAATTTAAAAAAAAAAAGCCTAAGTGTTCTTCAGAACTGAAATCGCATGGATGTTGTTAGGGATTATGTAAAGTTACAGTAATATTTTTTTCTCTGCTCTGCTCGAGATAAACAAATTAACTTTTTAAACATAGCTTGAAACGTTCACGCGTAAATAGGAAAGTTGTGGGGCTCCACAAATGTTGTCCAACCCAGGCACATTCAACGAGACAGACTTAGCGTGGCCGTTTTTATTCGGGAAAAACTAAAGCTCGCGGAGTTTTAAAAATATCACGTGACAACGCGCTCTGTGCGCCCGGATGCGCCGCGATTACAGCGCTCTCATCCGTGCTTTGTAAAAAACATCACTCGCTTCGCGCCTTTCGTGCTGCCCAAGACAGAGCTTCGCGTTGTGCTTGGTTCCAAGATAAGTGCCAGTAGGTTCGAGCGGCAGTTTAAATAAAGCGCGGCTCCGGTTTCTGCAACGATAATTGCACTCTCATGTTTGCGAACGCATGAGGAGGAACGATGACAAACTCATGAGTTCGAATTTGGGAGCAAGATCCCAACAAGCAAAGACGCATATAACAAGCCTGATAACCTCGTGTGAAATACGCTGAAAAACCGGAGCCCCGCTTTCTATCAACTGCCGCCCGAACCCACTGGCGCTTATCTTGGAACCAAGCATAACGCGAAGCTCTGTCTTGGGCAACACGAAAGGCGCGAAGCGAGTGATGTTTTTTTAGAAAGCACGGATGAGAGCGCTGTAATCGCGGCGCATCCGGGCGCACGGAGCGCGCTGTCACGTGGTATTTTTTAAACATCGCGGGCTTTAGTTTTTCCCGAATAAAAACGGCCACGCTAAGTCTGTCTCGTTGGAAGTGCCTGGGTTGGACGATATTTGTGGAGCCCCACAACTTTCCTATTGACGCCTGGATGTTTAAAGCTATATTTAAAAAGTTAATTTATTTATCTCGACTAATTATTCAAATAGAACGAGGGAAAAAAATGGTACTGTAACTTTAGATAAACCCTAACAACATCCACACGATTCTAGTTCTGAAGCACGCTTAGGTCGTTTTTAAATCTTCGTCCAAGTTAGCTGGGACGCTCTGTATATAGGGGCTGGTTATATTCTTTACATTTTTCTATCAACTGATTGATTGCATGTATATGGTCTATTGTCGAGTATCCTTTAAAAAGGCTGCCTAATCATTTGGTTGATTGTAGTCTAAGATTGTCCTGACCCTATTAGCGATTGCCTCATTAAATACCTTTGTAGGCAACGGACAGTAAGCTGGTCGGTCTGCAATTCTTCAAGTCCTTGACGTCTCCTTTCTTATGAATTAAGATAACGTTCTGGTACTCTCGAGGTCACAAAGGATTGCGTATACAGGGTGGCACCTCCATCCTTGAAGAGATATGCCGTTACCTAATGCTCACCAGCTGCTTTTCTTGTTGCGGAATTGAGATAAAAGCTTTTAAACAAAAAGTGCACACTCTCGAGGTTAGGTTGCACCGGAAATATGGAGCCTGGACAGACGCCGCCACAACTCAGTTGGCCGAGCACCGTACGAAACATGAGTCTGAAAAACCGTCGTCTGCTATGGATACCTCTGATCGAATGTGTGTGTATTTTTGTTTTTCATCCACCTTCTGATCAATTGCCCTTGAAGTAGAAAATTAATGCACTATTAATTTCAAATTCTTCAATTTCAGAAACAAAAAAAAATCAATTATGTGTTTGGGTGCCTGTTGGTTTCCATCAAATTTAAGCTCGGACTTGGATGCTCAGCGTAAACAGCTCACCCGAGCCCAGCTGATAGCTTGGACCACAGGGGTCCTGGACTGAGGACTCCTCCCTCTCGCCTCAAGCATGATCCTCTCATAGAGTTAAAGCTTATCCTTTCTCTTTTTCTCATAATCAATTATGGCTAACTGCCGAAAACACAAGATGTGGCGCCTTTTTTGGCGAGAAAAAAATATATATTATGCTCAAGTTAAGACTCCCCTTAATGCGTTAGAGAGTTAATGACTTCTTTTTGAAATTTTGTACTACCCCCGATAAGAGCTTAAATTGGAAGCAGCAGTTAGCTACGTTTGATTGTTCGTCCTTGAGACCAGACAGCTCTGTAATTACATATTCCGCACTCCGTAGTTTCCAGCACTTCATGGTCACATTAGTAGTCGATCTGCAGTAAGTCATGGGATCAAAGACTTTCAACTTTTATAATGCCTCTACAGCACTTACAGATAAAAGCGTTAAGGATAGCATTTTGTTGACTAGATAGTACTAGTAGCAGCTAATTCAATTTATTTATTTTAGAAAGGTTGCCTGTGCGAAAAGCTGTTTGGCTGCAGCCTAACTTGGCTGGAGCACCGAGTTACATAAGAAGTCTTGACGATTCAAAAATTAGCGATAAAAATTTAATTCTCTTCTGGGCTAATTTCCCTTCTATATCTCCGATGCCTCTGAGCTTTTTCTTTTCACCATTTAGCAAAACATTACCTATTGCTAACGGTCATTTCTACAAGCCTTAACACTAGAGTGAGCGATCAATTGAATTCGTACAACCAATATCTGAAACATAGACAGCCAACAGAATGAAAACTTTCAAACCATTTTAAACTAATGTTTATTACCTTATGAAATTAGGCCGTAATTTCGCTGTCTTGTCCTCTCTATAGATGTGTTAAAACATAGATTTGCGCAATCTGTCGGCACTTGCCCAAATGCGTTCTTTTGCACCGAATACTATAATTCCAGACGATGAGCTCCGAAAGCTTGCAAAAATATTTTCCTGAAAGAATAAACTTCATTTTACTTGGCTCTTTTGGCTTGCTTGCCGTTGTAAATGACATCATAGTAATGCAGGATAATATATCTCTTTAGAGGTGGCCAAGTTAACGCTGGAGCTTTCGCAGCTTGCTCACTAAACAATTAGCACGGCCGTGCTGCAAATCCGGTGAGAAATTTCCGGCTTGCATCGTTTTTAGCAGCATCCCAGACAACAGCGTATCCTGGCGTAAGACTGGCGAAACAATTACGGATAACCAAACATATCGATTCCAGACTCATGCAAGACGAAACTAAGCGTGCTTGGCGCTTTGGTATTGCACTTATGATTACCGGTCATTTTAAAGTCCAGTACACTGTGCTTGAATAGAGATCAATATTGAAACATTCCAACGTTTCCGTACAGTTATGCTCTGCTACCAGACATCCTAATAAAGCTTGTGGGTTTGCAGTGGCTCTCAAAAAATGGTCGTTTTTCCAATTTCAACACGACAGCCTCCCTGTTAGCAGTTCCTGTACTGATAACTGGGGCTACTAACGCTACGCGTGAACAGACTGTGATCAAGGCACCCGTACGGGCGCCGAAACGTCAATTCATTCTTATTTTTCTTTGAACCTTGGCGAGTGTATGTTTTCTTCGTCAGTATGAATTTTCCTCGCCAGACGGGATTCCGTCGAACCCTAGACTTCACAGACTGTGAGCCAATGAAAATTCCCGCCAACCCTAAATTGACCAGCAAGGCGTGAAAGAAAACTTGGGTCTTGCGTAATGAATTCGGTGAACACCCCAATGTGCTCTTGTCATGCAAACTTATTCGATTAAACTTAATCCACCAACATTTACTAAGACAAGGAAATGCATGTGCCACAAAAGAAACCAGTTTCCTTCTTCAAAGTGTCTCAGTTTTGTCTATTGCTGGGGAGCATATCATGCAGTACAACATGAACTGGTGGGCGAGTTGGTCAGACATGGTTCTTGTAAACCAGCGCAACGGCTCGAAGCCAAGCAAGGAAGGGAAAAACAGCGCTGATTGAATGGTTTTATTCAGGACAGCAGCGCTTAAGTACAGGATGGTATCGCAGAAAAACAGAAAAAAATATAGAGAACAACACGTTCCACAGCCTAATCATTCTGAGCGTGCGCAAAACTTTGCCGATGCACGTAAACTGGGATATCAAGTATTCGCATTCTTTCTTCGAGATAGCAACAGAAGGGGTACTTATACATTCCGTACCTAGCCTCATAATACCTGACGCCTCAGTTATCTCTCTGGTGAGCTGTTCTTTGCTTTCTGCCATAATTTTCCTCTTCTTGAACATTGATCGGCATGAACAATCACGACAATGAATCCCGATATAGCGGACGGCACTCGTCACAATATTGTTGTGCTCCTTCAGTCTTTCTTTTAAACAACGACCAGTTTGGACGACGCACGGTCCTCCACAGGTCAAAGAAATTGAATGCATCAAGTTGTCTCGGCACTGAACGTATTTCTTCTCATGTTTCTTCGTGCACACAGGAACATCGCGACATATTTTTTCAAGCCGATCTACACGCGCGCATAAAGACCTTACTTTTACAGGGGCAAAAAAACAGCATCAACTCCAGCTCGTTTCAGATTCTTTTCAGATTGTGGGATAGATTATGAGTCTATGGAATTACGCACACATTTTTTTCCTCGGCTTACATGGTTGAACGTAGCGCTATTTCGTTTCAGAATGCCTCTGGAATTTCTCTAGGGAACTTTTTAGAACTCACACAAACCTACCTGGAGTCTACTCGTTCAGAATGGGAAGGGTGTGGTTTCGTTCAGAAGAAAGGGATATGCATAGGAGCATGTATTGCGCCATCGCTAAGCGATTTTTATTTACCTATTCATGACAGGGGACTCGATGTTCGCCTTGAGGGATCAAATGTTACAAGAGCGTTCCGCTTAGTAGGCGATTATCTTATTTTACTTGAATGTGAACCGGCAAGTCTTCCTGCAGAGGGAACTAAACTTTGTTCTGTTTTTGCAGACGCTCTTTCGCCATTGGAAATAACTCATGAAGTGCCTGTTAATAACTCCATTAAGTTTCTAGACTTGAACCTGTTTTTTAAAATTATTTTCATGTTTTGTGGGCCTTTGAACCGAGAAGCAGAAAGCCTTTATTTCCATACAGCTCTTCACACGCTAAGCTAGTGAAACGAGGCATTGCCGCGTCGAGTTTCGGCAATGCCATTAAAAAATCTTGTAGGCTTCCGACGAAGCACAGTTTTTCAGGCCAGGTTGAAAGGCTTGTTGCTGCCGGATACCCTCTCCACATGTTGGCTTCGGTGGCGGAGGGTGTGCTGAAGAAGTTCAAACTTAGTAAAACTGACATTCAAGCGAGTTGGTACAGCATGTTGGAAAATTTCCAGCGCACACAGGACAGGCTGGTTTTCCAGATATTGTCCCGACTCTTGCCTGCAGTAAGGTGGTAAAAAGAATTAAGGATGCCAGCAGGCCATCACCTAGGATTGCTGATGAAGAAAACAAAAAGAAGGTAGCGGTTCTTCCATATGTTCACCGCTTTTCATATCAACAAAAAATGTGGGCAGGAGATATAATGTGAACGTAATTTTTTCAGCCCCGACAAAAGGTGGGAGTATTTGTGCCAGGGTAGACAAGCGCTCTGGTTGTGCTGTTCGTGATAAGCGGAAGGTGTGCAATGTGAACCATGTAAACCGGTACATCAAATGCGAAAAAGGTGTTGTGTACCAGATTCCGCTGTCTTGTGGGCGCATGTACGTCGGTCAAACTGGCTGTTGCATGAATGTTCGCTTGCAAGAGCACAACTTGTCGTTGCGGAAACCGCCTTCTTCGAATGTTGCCAACGACTGTATGGAATGCAGGGGCTGTAAGCCTTTACTCGATAAAACAACCGTTTTGTTTAGGCATCCTAATCAATTGACTAGAGAGGTATCAGAAACATCATATCTATAAAAACCAGCCTACATGTGTTAGAGCACCCATCTGTTGTCGTGCATGAAC
The DNA here is from genome assembly GCF_055824585.1 of Amblyomma mixtum. NCBI lineage: Eukaryota > Metazoa > Arthropoda > Arachnida > Ixodida > Ixodidae > Amblyomma > Amblyomma mixtum. The sequence goes on along the minus strand of NC_143021.1, from coordinate 3,842,394 downwards.
GGGAATTTTCATATCTGGATGCGCCTGCGTGATCGCAAAAGTTTTGATGTTTTTGTTTTGCCTTTGAGCATATATTTTATCTGTGTTTGCGAATAAACGCTAAGTTGAGAGTTCAGCGCTTGTGGTGTTCTCTTCTTTGTCCCTGTCCTGTGTGCGCTGGAAATTTTCCAACAAGTTGAAACTTGGCGCTATGTTCAACCAAGTCAGCCGACGAAAACATTTATCCGTAATTCCATGCATTCACGTTCTGTCCCACAATCAGAAATGAAAAAGAAAACGAGCTGGAGTTGATGTTTTTTCGCCCATGCAAAAATGAGGTCATTATGCGCGCGTGTAAATTATGTCGCGATGTTCTTGTGTGCAAGAAGAAGCCCGAGGAGAAATACGGTAAGGGCCGCGGCAACTCGGTGTACTCAATTTCTTTGTTCTGTGGAGGATCGTACGTCGGCCAAAGTGGTCGTTCTTTAAATGAAAGATTTAAGGAGCATAACAATAATGTGAAGAATGCCGTCCGCCATATCGGGATTCATTGTCGTGACTGTTCATGCCGATTATGTTCGAAAACAGAAAAATTATAGCAAACAGCAAGGACCAGCTCACTAGAGAGATAATTGAGGCGTCAGATATGAGGCTATGTACGGAAGGCAGAAGCACCCCTTCTGTTGCTATCTCGAAGAAAGAGCGCGAATACTTGATATCCTAGGTTTCGTGCATCGACAAACTTTTCGCACGCTCAGAATAATTAGCCTGTGGAACGTGCTGTTCTCTATATTTTTTCTGTTTTTCTGCGATACCAGCGTGTACTTAAGCGCTGGTGGTCTGAATAAAACCATTCAATCAGCGCTGTTTTTCCCTTCCTTGTTTGGCGTCGAGACGCTGCGCTGGTTTACAAGAACCGTGTCACGCATTTAAGGCATATTATCTTAATGTTATCTTAATATGGTGGACTAATTGGTTTGCAAACACTTTTCTATAATGATTAAAATTCCATAAATTCCAGACATTTAGAATTCACGCCAAATACACTTTTAATTACAAAGGAGTTTGTTGAGCTCGTGCCGCCCTCTGAGTGCTCGTCTGCATCTGAAGGTGCTTTTTAGAGCAAGTACTTATCTGCTACCATAATGCGTACCCTTGTCTAAGCCAGTAGCTTCTGATCGGTGCACCTCATTTTCAGTGATTATGGCAAAAAAAAAAAAACAGAGTTTTGAAATTTGCTCACTAAAATGTTCTTCCTGTTGTCACGCAGACTACAATTATTTATTTATTTCGTATACTCTCAATAGCCCAAGCATTCGAGAGGGGAGTGGGTTACAATTATCAAAATGCAGCATGAAAGCGGAAAAATATAATAGACAGTGTGATCAATGAAAATGTGAGGAAAGAAAAATATAGCAGCAATAAAAAGCAAAAGCGCTAGCAGCGAGAACAAAATTAAGGCAACAAATAGAAGCGACAGCAGAAATAATAGAACTTGACAAAAGAGCACAGGCAATGCTTGCCTAAAATGCGCGTAATCTGATATAGGTGCGGTATCTGCTGGAAGGTGGTTCCAGTCTTTAGATGTGTTTGAAATATTGAATAATAAAAGGTGTAAGTGTGCATGAGCAACGCAACAAACTGCGACGCAATGACAGACACAGTAAACATACGCTAGACCTCATTAGCGTTATGCTAGCTTCTCGTTTATAAGCTAGCCAATCGAAACAATCATTTTCGTACAACATGAACTGGTGGGCGAATTGGTCTGACATATCTTAGTGAAGCAGCGCAACGGCACAAGGCCAAGGGAAGAAGAGGACAAACACAGCGCTGACCATTTTCGACCATTTCCACCACAGCAGATAAGCTCGTATGGTTAGGATCCCAGATAGAGGCAATATATTCCAATTTGGGGCGCACAAAAGTTTTGTAAAGAATAAGTTTTAATTAATTAGGGGCTTCGCTGAAATTACGTCCTAATTCTGCTAACATGCGATTATCCTTGCTAGTAATTGGGTCAGTGCGAGCTTTCCACTCCATTGTGACAGAAATGGCTACGCCAGGCTATGACGGCACGGGCTGAAGTGGAGTGTTAGTGGGTACACTGGGGCACCTTCGTCTTTTCGCTGATTACTTTGCATCTGTGAATGTTTACTTTCATGTGCCATTTCATGCACAAGACGAGACTTGCTTAGGAAGACGCGCATGCACTGAAAGCGGAGGAACTCGGCATGTCATAGCGGTAAAGCATCGGAAAGCAAGCTCCCCCCAACTCACCGACGGTGTGTCTGCAGCTGCGCTCAATGCATTCCATCCCGGACGGCTCACACTCCCAATCCATGCTGCACTCTCTCCCTTCAGGAATCACTGCAAATGAGCAGTTCGGCGTTGTGAAGTGGCCGCGTGAAGCTCAAAAGCACAGACTGATGGTGTTGCATTGTAGACCATGTACAAGCGCACACGAACGAAGACAGGGAATGCAGCACAAAGTCTTAAGTATCGCATGCATTGACCGTATGGAGAGCAATTTATTCACCCTTACAGTGTTCGTGGTCCCCTTAACAAAGCGTGCAATCGAGTGGAGACTCGAATGTGTCTGTAGACTTTCTGTGTTGGACATTCAGAGGCGAGCGCATTCCAACAGTCGCTTCGTGTCCCTGCAGGAGGTAGTGACGCTACGTGAGGGCTAATGCGACGGAATCTTCAGAAAAGCTAGATGAATCTGAAAGAGGTGCGAAATCTGCGCTCAAGTATCAGCCAGAAGCAAAACAAGACAGACGGCGTCCAGAACCGTAGTCGCTGTAACAACATCGTAATTTAAGAAATTCAGGAAGTGGTGGATGAAGCGGAAAAGAAACTACGAACAGTGGAAATTTACGACGTTAACAGAACGACGTTTAACTAGGCGTAACAGTGACGAGTGTTGAGCGTATGCAACTCATCAGAGAGCGTTCCACCGATAGACCACGGGCTATAATGATACGCCTTGACAGCTTCAGTGAAAAGAAAACAATTGCCGACGATTACGTTACTTCCTAATGCGAAATTTCAGCGCAGCTCATCAGCTGTTTCAGCTTTTCGATAGATTCAGGCAAAGCATTCGAGCAAGACCTGTAGGTACAATTACAGGCAACTTGTTATTTTTCACACATATTCCTTCTTCAAGAAACACTCCACTAACAGTTCTTGATTGCCATGAAGAAAGCTTTGTGCTCGCATAAATAGATAGATATATGCTCGACTTGCTGCACCACGGCATGGTTCTCAAAGACGAGTTCTGTGCAAGTATTTCGCAACGTTGTCACAGCCGTAGGAGGCGTTACGAGCGAGCATGGTTTCAGGGCAGGTTTTTCGTGCGAAACTCAGCTGTTCGAACTTAGAACTGATCTTCACTTAAATCTAGACTCTGCCTTCCAAACCGATATAATTTATTTAGACTTCGCCAAGGCATTCGATCGCGTCCCTCACCAGCGTATCTTTTCCAAACTCTCAGCTCTGTCGCTTGACCCGCTTGTCTTATCCTGGATCCACTGTTTCTTAACTAACCGCTTGCAATTCACCGTAATCGCCAGTCATGCATCTCAAACTACTAGAGTAATCTCCGGGGTTCCCCAAGGATCGGTTCTTGCTCCATTACTCTTTTTAATCTTCATCAACGATTTGCCATCTGGTTTTTTATCATCTGTCCGTCTCTATGCTGACGACTGCGTCATTTATCACCGCATCAGCAATAACAGTGATCAGGAATTATTACAGGACGACCTAAGCCGAATTCAGAAGTGGTGTTCCGACTGGCTAATGCAGCTCAACGTTTCTAAATGTAAGTTCATGCACATCTCACGTAAACGTTCGATTCTTCATTTTTCGTACTCTCTGAACTCCATAGCGCTGTCTCAAACTAATTCATACCGGTACCTCGGCATCGAGATAACAACCAACCTAACCTGGGCTAATCACATCACGAAACTATGTGCTAGTGCCTCCAGATCAGTCGGATTCATCCGATCACTTTCCATGTCCGCCGCAGCCACCAGACAACTAGCATATTGTCACCGACAAACGCAGCCATATGAAACAAACGGTGGCCATATGAAACGTACATTCGGACTAAACTAGAATACGCCTCAACAATATGGAATCCTCACCAGACCTACTTGATAGATTCACTCGAAGCCATCCAGAATCGGGCAGCACGCTTCATCACCTCACAGTATAAATCTCACTCAGCATCACAGCTTTGAAATCATCTCTCGGCATCAAGCCTTTCGCAGGAAAACTTCAATTCTTTGTCTTTTTCACAAACTGTACTTTTAACTTTCCAGCACTTCGAGAAAACCTTCTACGAGCTCCGGTACGATCATCTCGTCATTTATTTAACTCCTTAAGCATACAGCGTTTGCACGGCTCCACCAATTCTTTCAATAAATCTTTCCTTCCCAGTGCGATAGAAAGCTGGAATAACCTCCCCGAACACATTGCCATTGAGATTAATCCTTCCAGATTCAGACAGCTCCTAATCGACCATCTCAACGACAAATAATTTTTTCCTGCACCCTATGTCAGCTTCCAAGCCCTGCAAACTGATCAGTCTGTTCTACTTCCAAAGTTGTAATCTGTTTTTGTTTATATTTCTGCTACACTCTATAATGACTTGATTATTCGAATTTGTTACTTCTGTCGTTTTTCGTCTTGTTCTACTTTTTTTTCTATTCTATATTTTATATTTTCTATATTGTTCTGTATTCCTTCTATATTTATATTCCTTTTACATTTATATACATGTATGACTGCTGAAGACCCCTTTACCACCTCCCCTCCTTATGTATTGTCCCTAACGGGACCTTTAAGGGCTAATAAATGATGATGATGATGATCATGATGAGGAACACGATGTTATCCCTCATAAGTGGCAAGACATTGCCGTTTGTCTTTCTGGTGCGACGAAAAACGTACTCTATATCACATCACATGAGCCTGCCAAAACATAGACGTGGTCCCCAAAATACAAAACTCGAGTGCGGAGCAATGGGAGACTCTGCTGTCCAGCGACCGCTGTGAAGACCAGCAAGGTCTGGTACAGCGAGCTCAACGGGTGGCAGTGGCCAGTGGAGCTCTGGACTGAGGGCAACCGACCAGTGGTTAGAGACGAACGACTTCGACAGAGAAGGCTCCTGGGGATAGAACCCAGACGTCTCTGAAGATGCCCCCAAACCGCAGGAAAAAGCATTAGCAGAAATAAAGTTTTCCCTTCGTTCTTTATATCTACATTAAAGTGCCCATCCACCCTGCCAATTTGGCAGGTGGCAGTTAATGGTTGATCGTGAGAGTTTGCTCATTGTTGTCAGCGCTAAAACATGCAGCCCACATCTCTCTCTCTCTCATCACCCCATGCACCTATAAGCGCGATGCAGGTGTCAACTGACACAGGGAGCCAGTTATACGCACTTCCTTTCCTTAAAACGATCGGAATGCAAAACGTCAATGCCAACGCCAATAAACACACGCCGACGGCCTATGGCTTCAGCACCGCGTTTCTGGCGCAACGCTGTCAATGCCTGCAGCACACATCTGTCACTACCGCCACGTAGCTTAAAGCACGATTGAGGTGTCCACTGTACCAAGAGGGCAGTTTTGCACCTTCCCTCTGGTTGAGGTTTTCATAGAGATGTGTGAGACAGATAGTGCACCATTTCCTTTTGTCAAAAACCAATTTACCCATTTTGCCCTCTGCTTTCCAAGCTCCCGCTCCATTGGTCTCGCAGCTTAAAGCGCGACTAAGGTGCCCACTGCTGGTTACAACGGATAACGGCGACGGCGACGCCGCGAAACGCATAAACGGGCGCTCTAAACGGAAATATTGCAAAACAAGCTAAAGCTAAGAAATACTGACTACTTTATCGACACGTACAAGCGCAAAAAAAAACACGACAGAGAATAGACTTGGACAACACGAGCGCTTTCCAACACGAGCGTTGTCCAAGTCTCTTCTCTGTCCGTGTTTTTTTTTTTTTGCGCTTGTACGTGTCTGCTATGAACCAACTAGCCCTCTGGTGGTGTGCCGAGTGTCTCGCATCATTTTGGCAGCAGCGGCAGCGACGGAGGGACGTGTGCTAATCTGCTGAATTTCTGCAACTTTGCAGGTTGGTCAAAACTTTCTTGCTTTTACTAGACTTGACCGCGCAGCTGTCGCTGCCTCGCTGCTGCCACTGCTCTCTGTAGTGTTGTGAAGTTCTTGATACGTTTCATGAAAACATGCCCACAAATAATGAAAAAGAATGTTTGGCTTGCCATGGCGCTCTGCCTAGCACTGGTTTCTTGAGTTGTACCGAATGTGAGAACGACTATCATGTAGGGAAATGCTCCCGAGTAACTGCAGCTTTCTCCAAAACGAAGGAAGAATCGCTTCAGACAACATGGAAATGTCCAACATGCTCAACCGCAAGGCTGAGAGGAGCTAGCGGCAGAAAATTGAGTACCGACTCTGACATTCTAGTAGCTCTCGCCAGCATCAGTGCAAAGCTCGAGGCCTTAGGCCCACTGTCTGAAAAGGTTGATGGAATTGAATCCTCTATTAATATGATGTATTCAAAGTATGATGAAGTCCTTGAGGCACTTAAACGGCAAGATCAGGATATAAAGAAATTGAACAAGCGGGTTGACATGCTCGAGGAAAAAGACCACAGTGAAGAGGTGGCAAAGCTCCGCGAGGATTTAAATGAGCTAGAGTGGAGAAATATGCGCCTCAACCTCGAAATTCATGGTCTTCCCGAGAAAGATGACGAAAACCTGCTCAATACTGTCAACGAAATTGCCCAGCAGATAAAGGTACCTGAGCTTACCGCAGAATCAATCGGGGCACTGCCCCGGCTGCCCGCCAAACAAGGTAAAGCACCTGGAATAATTGTTCGTTTCCTCCGACCAGAAAGACCGAGACTATTGGCTTTCACAGAGTAAGGTAGTGAAAAACACAAAAGATTCTGTGTTCATCACAGAAAATCTGACAAAGGGGAACAGAGAACTTTTGTTCAAGACGAAACAATGGACCAAAGTCTACAACTATAAGTTTGCCTGGCATCACAACGGCAAGATTTTGCTCCGCAAGGCAGAAGGTCTTTCCGCACAGGTCATACGGAGCGTAGACGATCTCTGAGAGCTTGAGTAATTCTTTTCCTCCATTTATAAGAGTATTTAGAGGACCCTTATGCGTCATGTTTGAGCAATGATTTAAACCAAATGACTTGTGTTCGCTTATCAATGGAAGACCTGCATCAACCCTTACCTTCTTGCACCTGAATATGCAATCAGCCCGAAATAAGAGTGATGAATTTTGTGCATTTCTAGAACAATTTGACTTCGATTTCCCAGTCATCATGATGACTGAAACGTGGTACAGTGACACCAGTGATGTTATGCATCTCAATGGTTACAACCCATTAGTTTTGAACCGTGAATGTAAGCGCGGCGGTGGTGTTTGTCTATATCTTAAATGTGGAAATGGCTATGAAATTATGAGTGACTTATCAGTGTCTACTGATCATTATAAAGCTATTTGTGTAAAGAGTGGTAATTTTGTGCTCTCTGTCATGTATAGGCCACCCGAAGGTGACCTAAACAAGTTCTTTAGTTATTTAGATTTGGTGTTTTCCTCTGCAAATCAGTGTAACTACACAATGGTTCTTGGTGGTGACCTTAACATCGACATTCTCTCTTTCACCGCGAAACAAAAAGAGTTTTTAATGATCCTTGAGTCGCATTCATTTTACAACGTTGTAGAAACCCCTACACGCCTTACTGCAAGTAGTGCAACGGCAATTGACTTATTTATTACTAATATTCTTGATAATAATATACTTAGTGGTACTGTAACAGCAGCAATTAGTGATCGTTTACCTATATTTCTGGTTGCCGATCAGAAACTTATACCCGCAAAAAATTGCATGCAAAGTTTTATCATTAAGGATGTTACAGAAAATACACTTCAGCTGTTTCGAAACGAAATAGCTATCACACACTGGCATGACTTGCTATGTTGCTCTTCGCCCAATGACGCTTATGACCATTTTATTTCACTGTTTTCTTCAATATACAGGAAGCATTTTCCATATAAATTAGTAAAGAAACCCAAACGTGCACGAAAGCCCTGGATGACTAATAAATTACTAAAAATGATAAAGGTTAAAACAAGGATGTATCACAATTTTCTTGAGAGTCGTGACCCTGAAGTTCTAGAAGATTTTAGAAAATACCGGAACTTGTTAAATAAGTGTTTGAAGAGTGTAAAACGCGACTATTATGCACATCTCTGACGGAATTACGGATTCTAGACAAGCATGGAAGTAACTGAGTTCAATTCTACCTTCCAGGTATCAGACAAGAACTTTGTAATTAAAAATAGATGGCCAACAGTACGAGGGAAAAGCACTAGCAGAAAAATTCAATGATTTTTTCTCTCATTAGTTTAAAGTCCTTACAACACCGACGCCCAGCGATATCTATCTGCCCCATTAGAACATTCCGTTTTTTTGAATCCTACTGACGAGTGTGAAGTCCTGAATTTATTCCATGCTTTGAAGAGAAGCAAATGCGAGCAAATAGATGGAATAAAAATGCAGCCGGTTAGCTTTGTCATTGACCTTATTACCCCATACCTAACCCATATTTACAACCTAGTTTTGTATACCGGTGTATTTCCAGAGCAACTAAAGACTGCTAAAGTGACAGTAGTGTACAAAAGTGGAGAAAAAGATAACTTAGGAAATTATAGGCCAATATCAATATTACCAATATTTTCAAAACCACTCGAGAAAATCATCTTTATAAGACTCACTGGTTTCTTTGATGCTAACTCTGTTATTACATCATCGCAATATGGCTTCCGGACAGGTAGATCTACTGAGACTGCTCTACTTCACCAAAAAGAATTAATTTTAGATAATATTTAAAGGAAGGCACTAACACTAGGACTATTTGTGGATTTCTCCAAGGCTTTTGACAGAATCAATCATAATATCCTACTAGACAAACCGTCTTCCTATGTTGTTCGTGGCATTTATTTTAATTTGGTTCAAAGTTACTTGACAAATCGACATCAAGCAATATGTATAGGAAATGAAATGTCCTCATTACAAAAAAATAAGCATGGCGTACCTCAGGCGAGTATTCTCGGCCCACTGTTTTTCAATGCTTACATCAATGACCTTGTATCTCTAGATAACACCATAAATTATGTTATATACGCCGACGACACCAGTACATTTTTTACAGGAACCAATCCAAATGACCTTGTCAAATGCGCCAACCTATTCTTGGACAAACTATGTAAATGGTCAAGCGCTAATAGCCTAAAAATAAACTGTTCCAAAACAAAAGCAGTTCTCTTTCAAGCTAAACAAACAAATGTTCGCATTAATCCACTGAAGTTCGATAACACTGAAATAGAATTTTCTTCATCAGCAAAATGCCTGGGTGTCGTTTTTGATGAAAAGATGCTATGGGATTTTCACGCCGAAAACATACAAACTAAACTGTGCAAAGCATTAGGTATATTGAGAAAAGTACATTTTTTACCTGTCCCCCAAAAACTAATGCTCTATAACACGCTTTTTGCACCTCATCTATTATATTGTCATCTTGTTTGGGGTACTGGCACCAAGAAATCACTAAATAGATTGGTTACATTACAAAAAAAAATGCAGTTAGAGCCATTTCAAACTCTCCATATAATGCCCACACTTCCGACCTATTCCTTAAATACAAGATTACTAAAATTTCCACGCTTTATGAGCGCCAGTTGCTGGCATCATTTAAATCTGAAATCCATAAAAATATAACAACATTACGAGCCGTTCCAAACTTGCAGATTAACATATCATCTCGCTCCACCCGCCACCATGAACACTGGCACGTTCCGCGATCACGTACTAACTACGGTCTCCAGATGCTTCGAAACAGGCTGCCTAGTACACTTAACAAATATAAGCTAACGGAAGAGCAGCTGCTGGTTCTAACCAAAAAAAATTATTCGACATTACTAACTAACCTGTACTGTAAGATTTGATTGTATTTTTTAACTAATGCACTCATTCGCTGTTTTTGCACTTATCTTGTTCGTATATTTTTTTCCATTTGTTCCTTGTTATTCTTCCCATCATATATATTTTATGTCCTTCTGAACTGTCGTGCTTGCTGCCATGTTGTTCGGGGAGACGGGGCCAGTCAAGCTGCCCTTGACGCAGCTTTAATCCCGTCACCCCCGCCACACCTCGTACATGCCCTGTACTTGTTCTGGAAAATAAACTGAAACTGAAACTGAAAGGTCTGTGCTCCTGTACTTTATCGATGAGGATTTTTATGAGATCGTTAGAAAAAAGTGGAAGAACCTCAAGCAGTACATCAGCAATTATAAAGACAGCCAAAAAGTCCGTGCTGCGATGTGATCAGCTCAACACTGACGTTGTTATGTATGGCTGGAATGACGTCACGAAGCTGAGTTATCAGTTGCCCAGACACACTGCGGAGCCCGCAGACATGGGCCATGCAATTGCACGTGCATAACGCGACCGGGCTGAAAACTTCACTCTGTTCGATATCAATGCACGCAGCGTACTTAACAAGACCGCTAATCTGGAACATATCTTACAATCCCAACGTGTGGTTGCTGCCGAAACATGTCTTGATTGGTTTGTTTTGGATTCAGAAGCTTGTCCGCTAGGGTCATAATCAGAATCCTTCTTATTTACAGCACGAACATGATTACATGAAACAAGTATTCATAAGGAGATCCCGTAGTCTGAGACAACTGAGAGTTCCCGTATATAATTCACATGAAAATGCACAAAATAAAAAGCAGCATTAATGAAACGGTAACTCTTAACAGAACAGCATTTAGATGTCCCAGGACAGCAGCTTGGGCATGTTGGTTATTCATTCTTGATGGAACAGCGCAAAACATCGGGACAAGAGACAAGCGCTTGTCTCTTGTCCCGATGTTTTGCGCTGTTCCATCAAGAATTTAGATGTCCGATGCAGAAAGCACAAATCACCATATTTCTTGCACACAGTCACCAGGATTACACCAACAAATGGGGTAACAATGCGCAGAGAAGAAAAAACTAGAAAAAATAACCACTACAAAAAAAAGCTCTAACAAAGAAAAACAGTGGAAGGAAGCAGACACAGAGAGGGACACAGGACGACGCTGGACTTGCAGCTGATTTATTCGCAGGAAACACACAGATAAATACCCTTCAACCAAGTATACTACTGCATGCGCACACCATACATCACACACAAGGAAAACAACCTCAAAATAGAAAATATTGCAGATTCAGACATAGACATTTGCCACCGAGTGCCTACGTTTAAACCTCATGAGAAGAACATTGTCGTGCGCTTTGTGCAACGAACAAAGAAGGACAAAATCCTGCAAAAGGCAAGGAAAAAGCAGCTCACCACAGAAGATTTGGAATACGCTGGAGACAGCAAACAAATATTCATAAATGAGCATTTAACCACCTTCAACAAGGAACTGCTTCGCGCTGCAATCGTTCAAAAGAAGAAAATGGGATGGAAGTTTGTGTGGACTCGTGGCGGAACAATACTTGCAAGGAAGGACGAAGAAGCTGATGTGATACGCATCGCCAGCTTGTCCGATGTTGCAAAAATTTCAAACTGAATCAAGGCATAAAGAAAGACATCTGCAATGGCGCTATCCATGGATGAGGATACCGATGTACACTGCTGTTATTATGACACAGAAAATTTCAAATCAAAATTTCAAAATTTCAGGGGAAAATTCACAGCACTACATTTAAACACTAGAAGTATCAAAAACAAGATAGATGACTTCGAATTACTTCTTTGTTCACTCGGAATGAAATTTCATGCCTTAGCACTCACTGAAACCTGGCTGTCTGAAACAGATGTACCGCCCCACATAGATGGCTACAAATCTATGAGCTTAAGTAGAGAGGGGAAGAGAGGTGGGGGTGTTGCGCTCTATCTGTTGAACAGTTTTCATTTCCAAACTATGCATGAATTGACAAGGATGGATGACGACGTTGAAAGCCTTTTTGTCAGGGTCTCAAATTTTGTAATTGGCGTTTTGTACAGACCGCCAGCGAGTAATATATCAAAATTTTTAAATTTCCTAGATGATGCACTCGTTTTGCTTCAGTCTTCCACTTCGTCCATCCTAATCCTTGGTGATGTAAATATAAATACAATATCAACAACTGCAGAAGCACACGAATTTCAAAATGTCCTGAATCTTCATGCCTGTACTAATGCCATACGACTGCCCACTCGGATTGCTTGCGGCTCCGCTACCTCGATAGATGTTTGCATCACGAACACGTATTGCAGCCATGTCACTTCTGGAGTTATAATCAATGATATTAGTGATCACATGCCAATTTTTTGCCTCACTTCTTCACCAGTAGAAAGCGACTTACGTCCTAGAAAGTTTATGTCCCGTGTAATCAACCAGGAGGGCCTTCAGAGATTCAGAGCACTTATCGACCTAGAATCGTGGGAAGATGTATATGAAGCAACCAACGCCAATCTGGCCTATAACGCCTTCTTGAAGAAGTTTTCTAGATGCTACAACGCGGCCTTCCCTGTGCAGGAGTATGAAGCAAGGAGCAAGAAAATAAAGAAGCCATGGATCACTCGTGAATTATATAAGAGGATAACGCAAAAGAACAAAAAGTACCACGAATTTATAAGATGCAAAGATACAAGCGTACTTGTGGAGTTCAAGAAGCTTAGAAATCAATTAAATTCCGATTTAAGAAAGGCCAAGAACACATATTTTGAAAATAGGTTCATGAATGTAAAAAATGATTCTAGGAAAGTATGGGACATCGTCAACAAAGTAATGGGTAGAAAGCGCCACCAACAAGACATAATAGACATTTACAAAGACGGCGTTCGAGTTCCCGTAACGGAAGTTGCTGAAGAAATGAACAGACATTTCATTACCATAGGCTCGTGTCAAGAGGCTCGTGATGAAATACGCAGTCTGGTATCAGAGCAGCAACTCGAATCTATTATGCTTGTACCAACGACACCTACTGAAATATATAACATAATTCAAAGTCTGTCGAATAGTGTCGCTGCTGGAGTCGATGGCATAAAAGTCCCACCCATAAAATATGTTGCAAGTACACTTAGCCTGATACTGAGTGACATTATAAATAAGATGCTTCAGTCTGGAGAATTTCCCGAGGAACTAAAAATTGCTAAAGTAACTCCTGTGTATAAGGGTGGCGGAGAAACCTATGTTAACAACTACAGACCTATTTCGGTTCTACCAGTGTTTTCAAAAATATTCGAACGTGCCATATATGTCAGGCTGTCGAGCTTCTTTGAAAAACATCATATATTTAGCAGTGCTCAGTATGGGTTTCAGAAGAATAAGTCTGCAGAACAGGCACTCATCAATATAAAAGATAAAATAATTGAAAACATTGAAGACAAGCACCTGACACTTGGTCTGTTTCTAGACTTAAGGAAAGCTTTTGACACAGTACAGCACAATATACTGCTTAATAAATTACAAACATATGGAATAAGAGGAGTTCCACTGGCATTGATCAGAACATATCTTCACAGCCGGTATCAGTGTGTATCTGCTAACGAAATGTTATCTAGCAGATTGACAGTTCTGAATGGCGTTCCCCAGGGATCCATTTTAGGGCCGCTGCTATTCCTGGTGTACATTAATGATATAACAAAAATACCCAGTTCACCCGAATTAATAATGTACGCCGATGATACAAATGTGTTCTTCAAGGCCCAGTCAAATGAATCCCTGGAAGAAGCAGTTAACACTTACCTTTCTAATCTCTCTACATGGTTACGAATGAATCGGCTAGGACTAAATACTAGCAAAACTAAATATGTCGTTTTTAAGCCAATCAATAAAAAAGACTCCTATGCAATGAATATAAAGTTTGAAAACACGCTGATCAGCCAAGTAAGTGACCAAAAATTTCTGGGAGTCTGGTTCTCTGAGGATCTTTCATGGACGTGCCATATTCTTAAGCTCACCACTGATCTCTCCCGAGTAGTGGGTAGCATATGCAGAATACAGAGTCTATTACCAACGTGGCTGAAAATAAAATTGTATCACTCTTTATTCTACTCCAGGTTATGTTATGGCATCTTAACATGGGGCACAACGACATATTCTAACTACAACAGGTTATTGGTCCTACAAAAAAGAATGTTAAGAATGTGCGAAAACTTCCATGGAAACATCAGAAACTTACCCACACAACCCCTTTTCACAAAATATTCTATGCTCCGGGCCGACCAGGTGTACTATTTCAAGTTACTTCTATGGATTCATAAATACAAACTCTATCCAACTTCCTCAGGTAATTCATCTCGCTATTCAATCCGAAACCCTACACTTAGACTACCAGCTATAAGAACAAACTATGGACGACAAACATTAAACTTTCAAACAATTAAGATGTTGAACAGAACCGATTTCAATGTAGATTTCTACAAAAGATTTCCTGTATTCAAAAAAGAGTGTAAAAATGTTTTGGTTTCAAGCGGTTTTTCTTTTGCTTTGTAAATACATTGTGTGTTTTTGCATGCGTATTATCAACTAGAAAGAAGGAAGTCAGATAGAAAAAAAATATTTTGTGCTTTCTCTGTTCCAAAGTTCATTATTTTAGCCTTGCTACTACCCTGTTTTTATGCATTTATTTACATTTCATTATCAGATGAGCAAATGTTTTGTTTGATTCACAAGTGCAGTGCCGCTTGCCGAAATGTATTAATATTTTTTTTTTTGTGCTGAATTTGTATTGGGGGGCCGAGGCCCCGTCAGGCGTTGTTACGCCTTTAGCTTCGGCCCCCCCTTAGACACGTTCTAAGAAACAAATAAAGAAAAAAAAATAAAAACGCCGGTCACTGCATGCTCAGTTATCTACAGGTTACTTAAACGCTTAAGAAGCGATACTCTTTTTGATACCATATCACAGACGTGTCACTAACGCATTTATCTTCGTTTTTGATGATGTGATATGCCTCCGAAATTTCGCGTTGGCTTTATGTTTTGCCCCTACCCAAAATGGTAGTGTTCTTAAACAAAGTATGGCAGTGATGCTCTCGGCTGTGTCTAGGCAACCTATTCCCATCTTCAGAAGGCACGGGCCTTTCATGTTCTCGTAGCTGGACATTCAGGCACCATCCCATTTGACCTACGTACATCTTTCCGCAAGATAAAGGCACGGAATAAACGACTTGTGTTGCGCAGGGAACGTGCTTAAACTCGTTATTTATGGTACACTGCGAATTTTTGGTCTTACCAATGGGTCTGCACAAACTAGGCAATTTACGTGGGGCTGAAAATACAACTACTACACCGCGGCGATTGGCGTCTTTCTTGACGCTGTGCGAAAGCGAATGCACGTACGGCATAACTTCAAATTTTTCCCTTCTTTTTCAATAGGCCGGATCGGTCTGTTTCGCCGGATCCGGCAGATAGAAAAAGAAGGGAAAAATTTGAAGTTACGCCCGCCGCTCTCGGCCGTGCTGAATTTAAAACTGATAGCGAACTTTCGAGATACGACGTGCAAAGTTGGTACAACAGTCCGGAACAACCTAGAATAGGCTCCGCCTGGAAGCGATCAATCGAGATAAATCTGGTCGTGTCTTGCACTGCCGCTGACGTCCAGACTCCCCGCTTGAGCCGCTCACCGTCCCTTCTGTGCCGCCAGTCCCGTTCGCCCTAACGTCGCCGCTTTACCTCTCCTGGCCCCTGCGGACGCTCGCAGGCGTAGCGTATGGAGGTGATGCTGCAGTACAGGCCCGGCTCGAAAATCCTCGCTTAGCCCTTATTGCCCCACGTAACTTGTTCGACATTCTTGTTGATGGAGTCCCTCTCACAGCCCTGATTGATGATGCCGGCGCGCAAGTATCCGTCATGAGTTCCCATTTATGCCGCCGCCTAAGAAAGGTACTGACGTCAGCCTCTACAGCCGTTGTCCGTGTAACCGATGGTTAGACGCCTCCGGTGGCGGGACTATGCACAGCCTGTGTGATATTCTCTGGCCGCGACACCTCCGTTCAGTTCTCCGGTTTGGACGCTCTCACGATGTCATTCTCGGCCTTGACTTCCTTGCTGGGAAAAAACAGCGCTAAGACGAAGGACAAAGAAAAGAGGACAACAGGACCGGCGCTGTCCTGTTCTCCTTTTTTCTTTGTCCTTCGTCTTAGCGCTGTTTTTTCCCAGCAACATGTACCAACTGCATGTTCTTCGTAGTTATATATCAAGCTTCCGTTAGTACTGCGTCCATACCTGACGATTGGAAGACTGCACGTGTGGTGCCCATCCTAAAGAAGGGTGAGCCACTTTCTTTATCTAACTACCGCCCCATATCTATATTATGCTCTTCTTGTAAGTTCATGGAGCACATTGTGTCTAACCTCATTTCAAAATTTCTTCAAGAAAATAACATTCTGTCGCAACACCAGCACGGCTTCAGAAAAGGGTTTTCTACAACTACTCAGTTAGTCACCATATTTCACTTCCTTGCTTCCGTCGTGGATAGGGCTGGCCAGGTAGACTTAATTTTCTTGGATTTCAGCAAGGCTTTCGACCTAGTACTCCATAATAAATTAATTGAGAAACTTCAACGGATAGGGCTGCCAGATTTTATTATTGCTTGGGTATCGAGGTACTTAATACAACGCAAACAGTACGTAACTATTAATGGAGATGATTCTCGCGCTCTTCCGGTCACATCTGGTGTCCCTCAGGGCAGTGTGCTTGGGCCGCTGTTGTCTTTGATATATTGTAACGATATTGTAGATGTGGTTGATGAACCTGTACAGATTCGCATGTACGCTGATGACTGTATTATTTCCAATCAGATCCGATCACCTGACGATCACGCAATACTAAACACGTCCCTTAATAGTATCCACGCATGGTGTAATCGATGGGGCATGAAACTTAACTTTGAAAAGACTGTCCTTCTACGTATTACAAGCAAACTTAATCCATTTAAACGCTCCTTTTTTCTGGGTTCAGAAGAAATTACCGAAGTAACTGAATATAAATATCTTGGTGTTACATTAACAAACAACTTAAGCTGGAACACTCACATGTCTAACACTTGCTCGTCTGCCTTACGAAAACTTTGCTTGTTGCGCCATAAACTAAAAGATTCACCACTTCAGGTTAGGAGACTAGCATATGAAACCTTTATAAGGACTAAATTGGAATATGCGTGCATTGTATGGGACCCGTATACTCTCACTAACGTAAAAGCACTTGAGCGGATCCAAAGGAAAGCTGTGCGATTCATGTTTTAGCAATACAATAGAACTGCTTCCGTCTCTGCATTAATGCAGTCGAATTCCATACCAACCCTTCAGTCCTGGCGCAAGTTTCCTCGGTTGAAATTCTTATTTATGTTATTTAACCATAAATTTGGAATTAATTCTTCGCCGTGTCTTAATCTACAGAACACCAGACAAACCCGACACTTCCACCCCCTTTCTCTGACCGCGTACTTTGCAAAGACTAACTTATTTCAGCACTCTTTCTTTCCGCAAACCATCAGTGACTGGAACAGCTTACCAGCTTCGTGTGTACGGTCTCTTGACCTGATAAGTGACCATTGTTAGTTTGTTTTTAGTTTGTTTTGTTAGTTTCTTTTTCTTTTCCATGTCATTTCGCGCTGCTCGTTTTCTGTTTGCACTTTGCTATTATTGCTCAATTTGTGTTCTGTTCTGTATCCACTCCTGCTTGGGCCTCACGGCCTGCAGTATGCCATAAATAAATAACTACCTCAACTCTCCGTTTTCTTGACTTCCTTCCTGATCATTTCGCCTACATCGACTGCGCCATTCGTGTCGTTAAGCTTGACCTTCCTCTTTCTCCAGAGTCGCCGCCTCGAGTTGTACCGCGTCTTTTAGCAGCCTATTTTGTACGTCTGTCCCCGACGCCGCCATTTCTTTGTCTTGTATCCCGCCTGTCCCGGTGCTGACTACATCGTCACCCCTCATGTGTCCCTCATTCGCAGCACTGCGCTTGACCATACCGTCGTCAGCCCGCTACAATATGCAAACATTTTAAAGAGGCTTTAGAGCCTCAGGTCTCGGCCCGAGTCAGGGCCTATAGTATGAATTTATAAGATGCTGGAACGCAGAGGTGGAGCGATATGATGAAATCAGCAACGTGCGGTGCACTAAAATCTTGCGCGCCCTTTCCCCAACAAGCCACTGTGGGGATCTTAGCATCCGTCATAATTTCAGTCTACGGCTCGCAGGAGGCTAACCGTCACCAAACTAAGCACCGGCTGAGAACCGCGCGAAAGAAATGAAGGACGCAACCTTGTTCTGCGTGACCGTGGCGACCTCGATTGATGTTTTTTTTTTTTTTTCCTAGCATTTAACCGTCCCACCATGCAGCTCTTTGAGCTATGACGTCAGAAGCTGGTGCAAAACATACTCTGGCTGCACTTATTAATGGACCGCTGCAGAGAGCCAAAGATGGCGAAGGTGGTGAGAGAAGGTAAATGTCAGAGGAAATAACGAAAAGCAACAGTTTGCGGATGTTCAAACATCCTGGGCACGCTAGGACACATGAAGCATCCCTGACGGTGTCGTCGCTCTCCCGAGGCGAACTGATTTTCTCCGCCTGCGACGTCGAAGACGAGACGCGACATGGTTTGGTTGAGAACCTCAACTTTAGACTTGGCATGAACGACATGAACCGACATGAACGAAGACCCGAAGAAATCGCTCTGAATTCCAGGCATTATTCACGGTGTCTCTAAGGCGCACCATAGACGGAAGGTCTTTGGATGCAAGCAGCGGTAGAAAGCAAGTGCGGGAAAACAAACACATTCGGTGTGCGAGTATATATGAACATCCTACATCAAGGGCAGCGTGCAGATGTCATCGTGCTGCGCAGGTGTGAGTACCTCCTCCTACTTTCACAGTCAGACATGAAGCGGCTGAAGACGAACCTATATGCTCAAATGAAGTTGCGTTCGATGACCAAGAAACATGAGGCAATAGATCGACACTATACTCCGGGAACTCCTTTGTCTGATGGACTGTCTCTCGGCCAGGACGGAGGGTTTGCTTTCTATAAGGAACGTCTGGTGCGCAAGAAACGGAAGTTTTCTAAACATTACAGACAGGTGCCTGGCCTTCTATCAGTAGTTTTTCTTTTTCATAATTGTTACTCGGAAATCGCCCACGCCGCTTCGGCTCAACAAACATTGGCCACTCCTGACGCCATTTGCAAACCGCGCGCCTGCTTTCGGCACACAGCGACGTCTATCAACTCGCGTCAGATCGCTGCGCACGTCACACATGGCATTCTCTCTGCCGCATGCGCTGAACTGTTCCCCGGTTCTACAGTCGAGGGGCGGCACTAGAAATGGCCAAAATTTGCTGAGGTAAAGTGGCGAGGGTATACCTGCGCTTTCTAAAAATAATATGGTGAATGGCTAGCCAGAGAGCTACTGAGCAGACACGGGAAGGGAAAAGAGGAGCTCGCTATGAGATACACGAAGGAATACAACACTCAGCGAAAGCATCGGGGATGATTCTTTTCTTTTTTTTCCTTCCTCTTTTAATTTGTGAAGTTGATCAATCGGGGATTATTAGTGTAACAATAATTTGACACCGAGTGTCGAGTCGCCGTCGGCTAAGAAAATGCCGATGGCGACTAAAGTTCCGCTCTCGACAGCAATGCCATTGTCTACCTAAGCGACAGAACTACCACTGCTGAAACAAACATACTATTTGTTGTTTAGCATGATGAAAGCAAGTGGTGTTGGTGAACCTGACCCCCGGTAGCACCAGCTACTTTCTGAGCTGCAGCGAACAGCCTGAGCGCACCACTCGAGATTAAGGCACCATTTACGCCTGCGCAAAAAGGCTACCCCTTCATCACAGAACCAAATTGAAGCCATGCTTTGACGCAACCCTCCGTGTGTCCTGAGATCCATTCCAAAATTTCCAATTCATTATTTTTTTTCTTGATTACCACACTAAAGCTTCGCTCCGCTGTTGCGCGCATCAGGACAGGTCAGCCGCGACTCGCAAGAAAACCATCACATTATTTCCCATTACGCACATTTTTTTGATATTCTTATCACGCGTTCTTTACTTTCCATGCGCACCTCTACGAATGTGGTAGCATTTACGCTCTAATCTCATCAAAATTTCAGGTGTAACAAAATTTCATTATTGTTGAATTGCCTGATGATGTCATCACGTCACGTTACGCCAATTTACTAGTCAGAGAGCCCCCAAAAATTTGAAAATCCTCACAAAAGTCCCTGATTGGTTGGGAGAGATCACATGACTTTGCAACATCATCAAAACTTTCCCACCGTGGAAGGAGACAACGGGTGCGTTCCAATTCTCTAGACGTCCGACAAGATGTCTAGTGTGACGTCTAGGAAGCCGTCTAGTGTCTACATATTGGAACGTGTCTACTTCACGCCCCGCCTTGCGGCATACAAACTGAACTATACACTCCTGTGTTCTTAAAAATTGTTAACAAAACAAGTTGAAAACACGCTGCTAGTAGCTTGCTTGTTTGTTTGTTTTTTTTTTGCTAATGATGTGTTCATCGTTACCGCTTCCTTCCGCGCGATTTCCTTCCCCGCGATTCATACATATAAGCTGCTTTAGCAATCGTAGGTCCACAAAGACTGCTTTATTCACCGCCAGTTCTTATAAAAATCAACTTAACGGAGTGACTCACACTTGAAAGATAGTGCGTCTCCGTGCCCGCGAAGAGCACGGCTCGCTTAGCTTCGATTGCACCGCCATCTTTAGACAGGAAGCTAACCTGCATCGATGTTGACTGCGGCGAAGCAGTCTTCTTGGACGGCTTCGTGAAAAATGGAACGCGTCTCAAAATGGTGGCTGTCCGGCAAGACGTCCAAGTAGACGTCTACTCGGGAGTATTGGAACTTACCCAACCTGTCCACCGGATTGCGAGCAAACAGTCTGCAGTTGTCAAGTTCAGTACAGATGCTACCTGCTGACTGCGACACTACTCATGAGCCTTATGGGAGCTAGGGAAACGCAACTTCGGTCTGACAAGTCCCACCTGTACGCTGGTTGTGTTTGAAACAGGTACCTTGCCGGCGAAGGGGCCCTTCACTTAGAAGCTGCACCACTCGCCAGTACGGGCATGGAGCACCCCACGATCAATTAATCAGAGGGTCGTTACATCGTCGTACCGCGTATCCACCAGAGGACCAATCACAGGGCTTCACAGGCATATTTTAGCGCAAAAAACGGGACGACAGAGAGACAGGACAAACACGGGCGCTACTGACAACTGCTTTATTGAAGCGAGAACGAGGCATATAACTACGCTTCTGGCCTGCGCCAGCGCGACCTACCGAGGAACTTGGAATTACATAGGAAATCATATAAGATGTGATAGGAAATTTATCTCGGCATTACACAGAACGATAGACGTGTCACCAACGCATTCCTGTCCCCCTTTCCTGATAAAGAAAGCTTCCAAGGTTTCACGGGCTGTTTTTTGAGCACTTCTGCCAAGGATTGAAACGCTAAGGAAACGCGGCTCACAACTGGTGCAAGCAATGCAGTGGTCAACCAGATTAGTACGTTTTTTATTGCAGATATCTTTTTCATGCTCCCGGAGTCGATCGTTTACACAACGCCCTGTCTGGCCGACGTACACTTTGCCACACGACAGGGGAATCTTGTACACAACGTTCATAGCGCACTACAGAAAACGTTTTTCATGGTTCTTTCATATCGCGTCTTATATGATTTCCTATGTAATTCCAAGTTCCTTGGTATGTTGCGCTGGCGCAGGGCAGAAGCGTATTTGTAGGCCTCGTTTTCGCTTCAATAAAGCAGTTGTCAGTAGCGCCCGTGTTCGTCTTGTCTTTTGGTCGTCCGGTCTTTTGCGCTAAAATACGCCTGTGAAGTTTAAACACCAAATAGCCCAACATTTAATCCTTTTCAATCACAGGGCACCGGCAAATTTCAAAATCTCAGGACCACTAAAATTTAGAACTCGGCTGCCCCTCCTAAAAAACAGCAAAAATTTTTGAAGTAGGTCCACCCCAGAAAATTATATCAAGGTTGACTATTCGGTCGGGTTAGATAATCCGGTGTGATAATCTAATGAAAAATATTCGACCATTTTAGAAGGTGATTATTACTCGTGCATACCATATGAGGTTAACAGAACCAGTTCCAACCGCAGTTTTAGCAGGAAAGTATCACGAAGAACAAACACGAGAACGCTGGACTAAATGCTATCTAGTTTTCATTTTTAAGAATGTGGTTAAGAAAGCGCCGGGTTTTTTGTTTTCTCTACGTACATCTTTCTGTAAATTAAGAAAATTTGACCGAATGCCCCAAGAGCTTGATCATTAATTATGCACCTGTTCTTCCTGCCGTTATTTCGTTGCTGAATAACCACACCTTCGGGCATTCAGCCCAGTGCAGAGACCATGACTTTGACATCACCATGCTGGGGTACTTATTTGTGATTACGTCACGGAGCCGTGGTCCGGCATCACACGTTTGCCCTTGAGTGCGCATCTTTTTCAGAAGGTTCTCTGCGTTTGAGCTACTATTTATTTTATAAAACTGTGAAACGTTCTATCATTCTTATAGGCCTGATGCTCAAATAAAACATACTCATTAATTTCAAAGCAAACGCAGTTGCCACACTACAAGGGTAGCAGGTCTTCTGTAAAGAACAGACATAGCTCGCAAATCAGTAGTTTTAACAGGGGAATTCTGCTGGAATTTAACTGGCGAGAAGGCCACATTGATCTGAGATTACTAGGAACGCTGCAGAGTGATTCAGGTACCCGTTGTCACACAATTATATGCATCAGTAAAATTTCTGAGCAGAGTAATCGCATTACTCCTTCACTATTGCAGTCAATCAGTTTTTTTTTCTTTTCAATAAGTTTTCTCTGCTCAAAAACAAAGAAACACGAGGAGGCCCTCGAGAGTTGCAGCAGAAAGCCATGCACTTGCCCGGGGTGCACTCGGTTCCGTCCCGGCTGGTCGTGTAGGCGTCCGAGCACCGGCAGACGCCCCTCTGGCAGACGGAGAACTGCGTGAACCAGCGGCACTGGCCGTCTTCTACGCACGGGCCGCCAAGACTGGACCCTGGTCAGAAAAGGCGCCAGATGCACTCTTCCAGGCACTTCGAAACGGCCCAGAGAAGCCCAATGTTTTTTCACGGGTGTAGTGCAAGTCAAACAGGAGCTTAGTGAGAGTAGTCAGAGAGTAATTGACTGCGCTTAATGGACGTTGATGTTTAATTACTACCTTGTTCTAAAGGTTCCCTCTGGTAAACACCGTACAATTTTTCTTCTTCATCATCATCAGCGCCCTACGCCCACTCCATGGCAAAGGCCTCTCCCATGTCTCTCTCCAATTAACCCTGACCCTTGCCAGCTGTGGCCACTGTATCCCCACAAACTTCTTAATCTCATCCGCCCACCTAACGTTCTGCCGCCCCCTGCTACGTTTGCCTTCACTTGGAATCCACTCCGTTGCCCTCGTTGCTTGCATTGATCGTTGTTCGGCTGCAAACCGGCGCATTTGTTGCTCAAGAAGTTGGATTTTAACGCCCAACTTTTCCCCCGCCACTCGATACAAACGTTTGACGACAAAGAGGAAAGTAACTGCGTGATCACCACCTAGAAATATGCATGGAGGTGTTCTCCAGCCTCAAGGATCCGTGGCAGGCTGCCTCGACGTCGCAGCTGACTTCCGATTAAGGCGGCGATACATGCATTTCGTTTCGAGCTTGTTGTTTTCGAGCTAATAAAAAGTAAGTTCTCCATGAGACTAAGCTCTTTGCCTTTATAACGCGGTAATCAGACACGACAGGCTAATTTCAATTCATCCTCCGAGTTCTTTCAACAAGATAGCACATACAGCTCAAGTGAGAACATTACACGAAGCACGTACTTAAAAGGTACTCGTACAACAAGCTGAACAAGTTATGCAGTTAGAGAGCAGCCACAGATCCAACCGCACAAGAGAATGCGAAAACTAATCCAGCTTCAAAAAATAATATAATCTCTGAAAGCTTTTTGAGCCACTTTATAAACAACTGCTTAGTACCAAATAAAACCAAAACCACAGCAAAAAATTGTGATGTTCAGAAAGGCCATAAAGCGGACGTTGTGTCCCCACTAAAAACACAAAGCGGAACATTACGAGTGCTTAGTAACGTAACCACCGTGCTGTTTCACAAAAAATTCAGGGGGCACTTTGACTGTCTAAAGTGCGTAGAGGCGAAAGCGTTTTCCGCACCACTTTGACAGCTTCTGTGGTACTAATGGCGTCACATGTAATTGAGTACTAATTTTTAAGTGACGACAAATCACTAATTAAAGGTTAATTACTGATTTGTGCCTGAATACTAATTAAGTGCTAATTAATGACGCTTAATCTTCGCTTTTAGGAGTGGAACGCGACAGCGCGTTGTAGCGCTGCCAGGCGGTCCACGGAACGGCACCACCCGTTCGGCGCGATGCCTTGCCCTTTGAACGCAACGCTTTTTGAGGAAAGGGCGCAGATATTCTTTGTGATCTCGGTGGACACCTCAACCGCACCGTACAGGAAGGGAGGAAGTGGGAGTGGAAGAAGAAAACGAAAGATGGCCGTAATGAAGAAAATGAAAATTGTATTTGAGGAAAGGAAATTACGCAGTAACTGTCTCACATATCTCGGTAGACACCCGTCAAAATTCAGGGGGGCACTTCTTTGACCTAAAGTGCGGTCACTGATGTGTGGTTAAGATGTTAAGCTTCGCCTCTAAGAGTGGAACGCGACAACGTCTTGCAACGCGACAACGTCTTGCAACGCTTCCAGGAGTCCATAGAACGTCATCGCCCATTCGGTTCTATGCCTCTCTCGTAGGTAAATTGGTTTTTGAGGAAAGGAAATGTATCTGTCTCTCATATGTCATTGGACACCTAAACCTCGCCGGAAGGGAAGGGAGGAGGATGGGAGTGAGCGAAGACACCGTATTCACTAGACGCACATTTGTTCTTCCCAAACCATCGAGCTGGCATGGCGGAGTGGATAGCATGCTCGTCTCACACTCCGAGGACCGGGGTTCGATTCCCGACCTCGACCAATTTCTTACTCGGTTTTATTTGTTCATACGGCCTGACTAGAAAAGTTAATTCGGCTAATTGAGTAATTAACCAATTAACTAAGCTCAGTCCCACTTCCTTGGAGCATCACTATACGATCCCTTCAATTGGTGTCCTGGTTACTAGCCAAAGTACAATTGGCCCCGTTTGAAATTCGCGCACTGTGACGTCACGACCGTTTGAACCAACTGAAAGCGTGACATTTCTGTCGACAACTGCTGCTTACAACGATGGGACATTAAAGGCTTTCGCCTTCATATTGGAAGTTCTTGAACGCCATGCACCAATTCAACACTTTTTGCATTCGTGACAAGTGTGTGTCTGACGCGTCGCTTAAGTTTATTTTGGTTCGTGGGGTTTCAGGAAATACTGCGAAGGTGGTGTCATTTTAATTTTTGGAGTAGTTGCCCATTTCCAATCAACTAATAGCAGTCGTACGGCTATAGACCAAAGCTTACACGATTCTCATGAGCTTCTCAGTTAAAGAAAAGTTCATGCCGATCTGCAGATCGAACCCGCGACCACCGCCTGTTTGGGTCAGTCGCTCTATAACTAAGGACACCAGGAAAGCTAGCAGATGATATTGGCAAGGCCGGACCGATCAACAACTCGTAGTAGAAACGGCGTTAGTCCAAAGTACTCAGGAAACACCCCCTCCCCCCCCCCCCCCCCGCCCCTCCCCCAAGCTGGAGAACATTTCATTTAGCGAGTAACTGCTCCTTAGCGTCCAGCTTGACGCAACCATAAGGGCTACAAAAGCGCCTCAGAAAGCTCTATAGCTTTCATTGTAGCGGAACAGTTCGCAGAATTTCAGAAGTAAACAAGAGACAACGACGCAGAAAGATGGACACACAATAGTGTCCCTCTTTTTGTGGGAGACGCGCCTCAGCAGTCGGGAAGAGCGGACGTGTCTCACGTCGGCTCCGCCGAATTTTATGATCCTTTCCCGAAGCATTTGCCGAAGCGCTGCGACACCATCTGGCTACACTTCCAGAACAACGAGGAGACCACCCACCCTTGTTCAGGTGGGACCGTTTTCTCAAATCCTTCGAGAATTTGAAGACCAAGCGGATCGCGCGAGTTGCTAAGCCTAACAGTTAGGCCACGACTCAGCTGCCCGCCGCGGCTCCGCGGGCAAATTCTGCCGCAAACCATGACGACCCTGATGGGATACGACCCGGAGGGGATGCAGATTGTCACCATGCCGCAGGCGAAAACCCCAGTTTTCGACAAGGTTACGGAGGCGATTATCCAACGCAAGATAGAAGAGTGGGAACGCGCATCAGCCCGTGACAACCACTCGGCACGGCAAAAAGGTCGAACGCCAGATGGACGCGTCACCGCGGCAGGGGATACGTTGCTGCAGCAGACGCCCCGCACGCAAGTCAAGCGTTGGAAGCCTCCTCCGCAGCCGCGTCTGGACAAGCAAGATGCAGTGATCATAATCAAACCTAAAGGAACGCTGGATCTCAGCAAATTCAGGGGAAGCAACGCGGTCGGAAACGCCTTGCACATTGCTGCTGGCGTCGACAAGGGCTCAGCCGAGCTCAGCGTTTGGCCCATATGGGAACAGAACATCATCGTCGTCGGGGTGCGAGACGCCCAAATAATCAGAAAGATCCTGGCAATTCACGAAATTCAGCTTGTGGACAAGACACAGGCAGTGTACTCCTACCTCCGCCCCTCCGACGACACTTGCAAAGGAGTAATACAAGTGGACCCGAGGGTTTCCAACGAAGACATCACGAACGCGCTTCGCTCCCCGGACGCACCAGTGGTGAGCGTGAGAAAATTAGGTTCCTCCAACGTGGCGGCCATCACGTTTGAAGGAAGAAAGGTTCCGTTTCACGTCTTCTACTATGGTGAAGCGGTTCCAGTACGCCTATACAAGAAAACAACGCCAGCCTGCGCACTGTGCGGGAAACTTGGACACCGGGCGGATGTTTGCCCTTGCCCTTCGAAGTCAAGATGTCCGCAGTGCGGTCAGCAAGATGTTCCAGAATCCCACGACTGCCAACCCAAGTGCACGGTCTGCGAAGGTCCACATCCCATGGGGTCGAATCAGTGCAAGTACAAGTACCGAACATCACAAAAAACCAAGCCCAAGACAGGAGAATTCAACCACCGGTCAAGATCCAGGCTTCGGAACCGGTCCGGCAGCAGAGGTCCATCGAGCAGCGGGGACCGACTGACCCACCAGGACCAGTCCAGCAACAACTCAGCACCACCCGGCTCACGCTCTTCAAGCAATGGACCTGGGACTACCGATAATGTGTCGCACAACAACGGCAGTCGTCCAGCCGAGAAGACAACAGGACCCCATAACAAGGAGCAGCGCAACGGCAGCAAGGTGAGCTGGGCAGATGTAGCTGCCTCCTCCCCCGAAGCGTTGGCTTACAAACGACTTAAAGCAGAGATTGAACAACTAAAATCAGAAAATAGCACATTGAAACAGCAGTTAGTCATCGCAGTCAATCCAAACAACACGTTACCTCCATCGACGCAACAGGCATGTCCGATGGAAGAAGATAGGGCAGAGCTACACCCTCCGTCTCCACACCAGTTAGATACTGGCACCCCCGAGAGGCAAGCAACTACACCAGACGCACCCCACCAGGCACCAACTCCGCAGGCACCACCATCGCAGGCACTAAAGCAGCAATATACAGAGCACCCCCAAACCCAGGAACGCATCACTCGCTTGGAAAAAACAATTCAAGACCTCATTGAAAATAAATTACAAATTATGATCGAGACGACAATCAAAAGTATGTTCGAATCAGTTATTAAACCCATGATGGAAAACCTCGAACCAGTTTTAATAAGGATGCAATCGCAGGAGATCAGAATTGACCGCAAACTTCAGGAATTATCAGATGGTTCTCACAACAGAGGCACAAAGCTGCAGGGTAAAATGGGAACTCGTCGTCTGCCAAGCACTCAGCCAGATCTACAACCTGAGGGCGCACCACATGATGAGGCACAAGTTTCTAGTGTTCAGCATGGCTCCACAACGTAGACATAAACTTACTATCCTACAGTGGAACTGCAGGGGACTAAAACGGAAGAGGGAAACATTACAGCAATACATAGACTCTCATCCCGATACGCCGCAAATAATAGCCCTGCAAGAAGTGAATATGGAGGCTAAGATCAGAGGATACTCAACACATCAAACAAATCCCTCGACATGCATCTTGGTCCACAAATCATGCACGGCAATAACTGTAGACCTTAATCTAGACAGCGACATTGAATATACCTTCATAAAAATACTGCCACAGCACAGAAACAGCAAGGGCACCTATATACTCAATATATATAGTCGCCCCAAACAGCACCGCGTAGCCTTCGACGTGATCTTTCTTAAAGCCCTAAGAGAAGCCCAAAAAGCTCCCCTAGCTATAGTTGGCGACTTTAATGCTTCTAGCCCCCTATGGGGATACCCCAGGGAAGACACGAAAGGCAGAAAACTAGCATCCGCCATCGCTGACATGGCCCTGACCCTACTCACGGACCCGCAGCACCCGACGCGAGTCGGCACCAGCGTAACGCGGGATACTTCTCCCGACCTCACGCTCGTCCGCAATGCCCGCAACTATGAGTGGCTCAATACAGGAGAGACCCTAGGCAGCGATCACTACGTGCTGCAGACCATCTTCGAAAGCAACAAGCACAGCAAACCACGAGGGCAAGCCAGAATTACAGACTGGGAGACATTCAGAAAGGACACCAAACTAACCACATCCGAACAAATAACCAGCTACGAAGATTGGGCGGCTTCCATTCTCGACCTTAAAGAAAAGCTCACAAAGTCTCTTGCCACCACGGAGGACCACCCAGCTGTTGACAACCACCTCCTACACCTTTGGGAAGCAAGACGTAGTCTTATAAAACGGTGGAAAAAACAAAGACACAATCGGAAACTAAGACTTCGAATAGCCAAGCTTACTATTCAAGCAGACCAATACGCATGGGACCTCGCTCGCACCAATTGGCTAACGAAGTGCGAATCCCTCAAAGGCCGCCTAGACACCAAGGCTACATGGAACCTTCTGCGATGCCTAATTGACCCTCCGAAAGCGAAGAGTGAACAACACAGAAATTTGCATCGAGCCCTACACAGCTTTCAAGGCACGGATCATGAACTCGTGGATGAACTCACGCGTCGCTATATCTGCACCGCGCGAGACCCACAACCCTACAATAAGGAGTACCGTGGGGAACCGAACGAAGACCTAGACAGAGATTTCACTTCAGAGGAAATCATTGCAGCACTAGCAGATATGCGCCGAGGCACAGCCCCGGGACAAGACAAAATTACTGTCGGACTTCTGGCCAACCTCGGCACGGAGGCTCTGCAGCAACTCACGGATTACATAAACGAATGTTGGCGTACCGGCACCATTCCACAAGCATGGAAAACAGCCAATGTACACTTTATTCCCAAACCCGGCAAGAAAATCAGCATTGAAAACCTGCGCCCCATATCCCTCACGTCGTGTGCAGGCAAACTCATGGAAAAGGCAGTCCACACCCGTCTCTCCAATTATCTTGAGGACAATGAACTACTGCCACACACGATGTTTGGATTTCGGGCACACTTGTCCACCCATGATGTGCTTCTGCAAATCAAACGTGAAGTCATTGATCCCGCACGCACAAACAGTAACCGAGCGCTTCTAACACTTGACCTCAAGGGAGCGTTTGACAATGTCAAACACTCCACAATCCTCAACAACCTCCACAGCATGAACTGCGGACAGCGAGCCTACTCGTACATCTGCGATTTCCTTACGGACAGAACCGTCAACATCAGCACCGGCTCAAAACACACAACGCAAGTGAAGATGGGCACGAGAGGCACTCCGCAAGGGGCAGTACTATCCCCACTTCTCTTCAACATTGCGCTCCTAAATCTCCCACCTCTTCTCAATCAGGTACAGGGCATACGCCACGCCCTGTACGCTGATGATATAACCATCTGGACAACCACGGGAAGTATGGGAATGATTGAAGAACAACTACAAACCGCGGCGACAACAGTTCAAAATTATGCCCGGGCGTGTGGACTAACGTGCTCACCCGAAAAATCCGAACTGCTAGTCTTCCGTCAACGCAAGAATCAAGACACCATCAATATCCGCGTAGACAACTCACCCATCAAGGAAGTTCAGACCATGAAGATACTGGGTCTGTACATAAATAACAACGGCAACAACCTTCTTGCCCTCCAGAAACTACGGCTCGTGAGCGAGCAAGTCACCAGGATGATCGCCAGGATAACGACGCGCAAATCGGGGATGCGAGAAGACGATACTCTGCGACTCGTGCAGGCTTTCGTTGTAAGCCGCGTCGTCTACGTAGCGCCCTACCTCCGCCTTAAGAAGCGTGACATCAAAAACCTCGACATCATAATCAGAACTGCCTACAAGAAGGCCCTGGGACTCCCTCTTGCGACATCGACGGACCGGCTCTTGCGACTGGGTGTGCACAACACGATCGATGAGCTGATAGAGGCACACCTTACGGCGCAGGTGGTACGGCTCTCCACAACTCGAACTGGCCGACAAGTCCTGAGTGATTTAAACATCAATTGCCCCCGACAGCTAGACACCAAAACTGACATCCCAGCCTCATGGAGAGGACAACTCAAGGCAGCTCCACTACCCAGGAATATGCACCCTGATTTTCACCAGTCAAGACGACAAGCACGAGCCGAAGCCATGAAAAGACAATACGGCGGGCGCGAGGGCGTGTTCTATGTCGATGCTGCGGGTCCCGAGCAGGGAATGACGGCCGTCGCGGTAGTGCACCAAAATACAACAGTCGACGGACTAGTACTGGCTAGCCAGGACATACTGGCTGCGGAAGAAGTGGCGATTGCTCTAGCTGCAACACACACTAGCTCAATATACATTCTCACAGATTCACAGACAGCGTATCGCAATTACCTCAGGGGCAGGGTCGCACCGCTAGCAGCTAAAATCCTGCAAGATAGCTACATCCGTGGCTACCAACCCACACACAAACACTTAATATGGGTACCAGGTCACCAGGGCATCCCAGGGAACGAGAGCGCACATGCCTCAGCCCGAGCATTTCTCCCCCGGGCACCCAGTGCGGATGCCGTGGAACCTCCTACCCCACTACTAACTTACAATGACATACTTCAGCACTTAAGATTATCCCGTCGGGTCTACCCTCCGCCGGCTAAGACACTAGATAAAGGGGAGGAACAACACCTCCGAAAGCTACAGACCAACACTTACAACAACCCACGAAGACTGCATGCCATAGACCCGGAGTCATTTGACTCACAATGCAAATTCTGCGGGGAGAAGGCGGACC
Organism: Amblyomma mixtum; assembly: GCF_055824585.1. Lineage (NCBI taxonomy): Eukaryota > Metazoa > Arthropoda > Arachnida > Ixodida > Ixodidae > Amblyomma > Amblyomma mixtum. Next base: position 3,810,886 of record NC_143021.1, on the reverse strand, counting down.
TGTACCATATGGTATGGGCCTGCCAACGAAATCAGGCGATCACTGTTAATAACCAGCCAACGCAGGAGGGGTGGGAGGCAGCTCTGTCCAGCTCGGACGGAAAGAGTCAAAAGCAACTCATCGAAAGAGCCCGGACAGCAGCCTACGCCAATGGGGTTCCGGACTGAGAGCTCCAACCACGGCTACAACCTCCTAAACCATTTCATTAAAATATTTTCACCACCACCTCTTTTTGTGGCGTTGTCTTTTGAGCGCTCCTGGTGTTTTCTTCATAGTTGAGCTGAAATACTGCATTTGGCCGGGGATCCCCTTACTCTATGACCAACGTATTTGTGACAGTTCTATCGCACTGATGACAAAATTCAGCTAATTTTTTTACCGGAATTTAATTTCTCATAATGAATCTCCCAGATTTTTTTTACATTTAACAGAGCAGGGACTATTAGCGGTGAAATCCTATAATTCATGGCATGCATTTAATTTTTGAGGGCCAGTGCACTGCGTGGCGTCTTGTGCAAGGCCAGTTCGGTAAACGCAGCGAGTGTCGCCAAACCGAAGCTGCGTCCCACAAAAGGCCGCGGCTGCACCACATGGCGTCTGCTTGGAAGGCGGATGCGGCAGCAGCGTCTGCAGATCGCAAGAAAAGAAAAAACGAGCCACGGCAACGGAGATGGATAATCTTGACAAACAGCGCGGAACAACTAAGCGCTTGTGAAAGGTGAGAAAAATTCAGGGGGGCCCTTTGTTGGCCTAAAGTGCGGTGAGGCGAAAGCCTTAAGCGCAGCGTTGCTACTTGTGTCACTGATGTGCGGTTCAGGTGTTACGCTTCGCCTCCAAGAGTGGAACGCGACAGCGTCTTGCAACGCTGCCGGGGAGTCCACAGAACGCCGTCGCCCGTTCGGCTCTACGCCTTGCTCGACGGTAAATTGGTTTGTAGAAAAGAAATGTGCCTGTCATCTGTCTTGTATATCTCGGTGGACACCCGAACCTCGCCGTAAGGGAGGAAGATGGGAGTGAACGAAGACACCGTATTCACTAGATGCGCATTTGTTCATTCCAAACCATCGAGCTGGCATGGCGGAGTGCTTAGCGGGCTCGTCTCGCATTCCGGAGACCCTGGTCCGGTGCCCCAACTCACACAAATTTTCATTAAAAGTCTTTTACTACTATTAAAAGTCTTTTACTACTATTAAAAGTCTTTTACTACTACTACACAAATTTTCTACTCGCTTTTATTTATTTATCTGCTCTCACTATAAATAATAATTAGGCTAATTGCTTCACGATAATTACTCAATTAGTCATTAATTATCATGCAATTATCATAGAATGCCTTAAGTCGCGTTCCGATATCATTAAAATGCCATATTCGCATATGCCCATATAAGGCATGCAACCGAAACGCTGACACATCTGCCGACACCGTTGCCGACACCCCTGCTAACGACAGTCATCATCATCATCATCATCAGCCTGACTACACCCACTGCAGGGCAAAGGCCTCTCCTATGTCTCTCCAATTAACCCTGTCCTTTGTCAGTTGCCGCCGCTGTATCCCCGTAAACTTCTTAATCTCATCCACCTACCTAACTTTCTGCCGTCCCCTGCTACGTTTGCCTTCTCTTGGAATCCACTCCGTTACCCTTAAGGACCAGCGGTTATCTTGCCTTCGCATTACATGCCCTGCCGAAGCCCATTTGTTCCTAAAGCACTAAAGGCTTTCGCCTTAAAAGGAAGAGAAAGAGCAAATACCTCGCTCCATGTAATATTGGTGTTTGTCAAGGTGGTGGTGGTGAAAACTTTTATTTTGTGAAAAAGAGTTTGGGAGCCACAGAGTGGCCCCGCTACATGGTCGGCGTCTCTAGTCCGGGACACCGCACGACGAGGCCCCGTCTCTCGCCCGTTTCACCAGAGCCCTTTGGGACTCAAGCGAGGAGCAGTTGAGGAGGGCAGTCTCCCATGCCTCTCTGGAAGGGGTAGGGGAAGGGGGGAGGTGGGGATTTTGAGTACATGCCCACACCATGTGGAAGATATCACAGGTCTCCCCACAGTGTGGGCATCGCCCATCCGTGTTAGGATCGTAATGTTTTATTATTGCAGGACAGAGTAGAGTACCTGTCTGCCGGCGCCTTAAAGTTCGCTCCTCCGTCTTACTCAGGCCTTTTGCAGGGGCCGGGAAAAGGCGGTGGCTGTCGCTATAATGTGTTAATATTTCCCTGAATCGCAGCAGCGGCTGGCTAGTCTCCGAGCCAGAAGAGCTGGGATGAGGAGCCCGGTGAGTAAGCGCTCGGGCAGCCGCGTCAGCGGCCTCATTACCTCGTAAGCCCTGGTGGCCAGGAGCCTAAATGATTCGTTTGGGTGTTGGATCAGTGGCAGTCCGTCGTAGAATACAAGCAGCTAAGGGGGAGATCTCCCCTGCCAAGTAATGTTCACATGCTTTTCGGGAGTCCGTGATGATTATTCTCGAATTGGCGTGGGCGGCAGCAAGCGCTATCGCTACTTCCTCGGCCCGCATTGAATTCGGGGCTCGAAAGGAGAGTCCATCAACGTGCATTTCCTGGTGAACGACAGCGGCCGAGTAAAATCCCGTGTGCGATGGCCCTGCTACGTCTACATAATATACACCGGGTCGGGAGCCGTGTTGTCTCTCAAGAGCCCGAGCCCGCGCTTGTCGTCTGTTTTCATGCATGTCGGTGTCCATGCTACGGGGGAGCGGGGAGACCCAGAGCATATGGCGCCATAGTACTGGGACGCTCCGCCTCCTCTGGAGTGCAGTCGTGTTGTATGTGTAAGCGGTTTAGCAGGCGGCGCCCAGGAGCCGTCTGCGTGAGCCGCGTGTATTGGTTCACGAGGTGGGCCTCCCGCAGCTCCTGGTAGGAGTTTAGCACCCCCAATGCCTTGAGTTTGGCATTAGAGGTAGCCACCGGGAGATCCAGGGCTCGCTTAGTTGCCTTGCGGATGATGGCGTCTATTCGCGCCTCGTCTTGCTTAGTAGTGCGGAGATATGGCACGGCGTAGAGGATCCGGCTAGTCACGAAGGCATAGACGAGCCGAAGCGCGTCCCTGCCCCGCAGACCACCCCGCTTGTTGGAAACGCGGCGGATCATGCGCCCTACCTGTTCGCCTACTCTCTTGAGTTTCGCAATAGTGGAGTCCGGTCTGAGACTCTGGTGAATGAAAAGGCCGAGAATACGGAGCTCCTCCACCTCTCTAACAGGACCTCCTGACAGAGAGATGTGTATTGCTGTCCTATCCTTTGGGTTCGCTCTAACATGCAGAAGCTCTGATTTCGCTGGAGCACATTGGAGCCCACAGTTATACATACCTTCCCAAATTACCTGCCCGCGCATTAGCAGCCGCTTTTTTCCTTTGTTTAGTTTCTATATTCGGACGCTAATTAGCGCATCTATTTGCTGTTGTTTTTTATTCTTTGTGCGCTTTTTGTCAATGTGCTTTGTGTTATTCAGCGTCTGTCACCCACACTTTGCGCACTTTTACGCGTGAAGCTCCCAGACACCCTTAGAGCGTGTGGGGGTAGAGGTCTCGCACTCGAAAGAGATGCCCTCGACTCAGCGTGGCAAACTCAGCGGAGACCAGCTACCAAGTGAGAAGAGGTTTTTGGGCGTTCGGTGCCCAGCTTTTGCTGGTCGCAAGCCAGGGAATGGGTCGGAGCCAAAGTTTTACAAAACAAAACAAGGTTTATACAGCGATGAGACGATACAGAGGATTTCACAATCACTCGTACAAACACATACAAAGTGATTAATAAAACAATGCAACTCGTGCAAAGTTAAACTCGAGAGAGAATACAATACACAGGCAATATTGCACCTAAAGTGCACTAACACAAGAGAGAGAGGTAAAGAAAACAAAACACAATTTGTTCACCGGGCACTGCGGCAGTCCGACGACCAGAGTTCCACGACGATGCCGTCCCGCAGGCTGGCGAACGCTGCCTCGTGGGTCCGATGGTGGTGGTGGTGATGAAAAACTTTTATTTACAAAGAGAGTTTGAGGGTCAAGAAACCCTGCTACATGGTCGGTATCCTTAGTCCGGGACACCGCATGACGAGGCCCCGTCTCGCGCCCGCTTTACTAGAATCCTTTGAGACTCCAGTGTAGAGCAGTTGAGGAGGGCAGTCTCCCATGCCTCTCGGGTGGGGGTGGGGGAAGGTGAGGATTCCGAGTACATGCCCACACCATGTGAAAGATATCGCAGATCTCTCCACAGTGCGGGCAGCGCCCATCTGTGTTCGGATCGAAGTGTTTTGCTATGGCAGGACAGAGAAGAGTTCCTGTCTGCAGGCGCCGCAGAGTTCGCTCCTCCGCCTTACTCAGCCCCTTGGAAGGTACTGGGTAGAGACGGTGGCTGTCGCAATAATAAATTAGGATTTCGCGGAACCGCAGAAGCGGTTTATGAGCTTCTGAGCCAGGAGAGCTAGGATGAGGAGCCCGGTGTGTGAGCGCTCGAGCGGCCGCATCAGCGGCCTCAATGCATCGTAGACCCTGGTGGCCAGGAGCCCAGATCACTTTTGTGCGAGTTGGATCGGCGGGAGCGCATCTTAGAATTTGGGAGGCAAGAGGGGATATTTCGCCTGCAAGATAATGTTCACAGGCCCGGCGAGAGTCCGTGATAACTGTTCTCGATTTTGGATCGGCGGCAGCGAGAGCTATTGCGACTTCCTCCGCTCGCGTTGAATTTGGGGCCCGAAAAGATAGGCCATCGACATTCATTCCCCGGTGGACTACGGCAGCCGTGAAGAATCCCGTGGGCGACGGCCCTGTGATGTCCACGTAGTAAACGCCCTCTTTATATCCATACTGCCTCTCAAGCGTGCGAACCCGCGCTTGTCGTCTGCCTTCATGTGAAGCCATGTCCATGTTAGGAGGGAGCGGAGCGACCAAGAGCATGTGGCGCCACAGCACCGGAAGGTTCTCCGTCCCCTCTGGTATGCATGTGTGTTGGATGTGTAGCTGTTTAGCAGGCGGCGCCCAGGAACCGTCTGCGATAGCCGCGTATATTGGTTCACGAGGTGGGCCTCCCGCAACTCCTGATAGGAGTTTACCACTCCCAACGCCTTCAGTTTTGCGTTGGAGGTAGCCACCGGGAGGTCCAATGCTCGCTTTGTTGCCTTCCTGATGATGTCGTCAATGCGCTCGTCTTGTTGTTTGGTGGTGCGTAGGTACGGCACGGCGTAGAGGATCCGGCTGGTCACGAAGGCATGGGCGAGCCCTAGCGCGTCCCTGCCCCGCAGACCACCCCGCTTGTTGGAAACACGGTGGATCATGCGCCCTACTTGTTCACCTATGCTCTTGAGTTTTGCTATAGTAGAGTCTGGCTTAAGTTTGTTATTGATGAAAAGACCCAGGATCCGGAGCTCTGCCACTTCTCTGATGGGACCGCCCGACAGAGATATGTGTAGAGACGTGTTGTCCTTGTGGTTTGTCCTGACGTGTAGAAGCTCTAATTTTGCGGGAGCACATTGGAGACCACATTCGGTAGCATATGCATCGACTATGGAGGCGGCCTGCTGAAGGCGGTCCTCTATCCCCCCAAGGCTCATCTCGGTGGTCCAGATTGTAATATCGTCAGCGTAGAGCGCGTGCTTTATGCCCTCCACTTGAGCCAGTCGGCCGGGCAGGTGCATTATGGCGATGTTGAAAAGGAGCGGTCGCCCCCTGGGGCGTACCTCGTGTACCCATAGAATACGGGCCGCATTCCTCGTCCTCGATCCGGAGGAGTGCCTGACGCGCAGAGAGGAAGTCTCTGATATAGGCGAAGACCTTCGCCCCGCAGTTAGTGGTGTTCAAGTTAGAGAGTATGGTGGTGTAAGGGATCGTTAGTGTACGCGGGGTCATCGGAACGCGGCTGGCAGCGCTCAAAGCGAAGCGTCTCCTTCCTTGGAACGCGGCCGCTCGCGAACGCGCCGGGAATTACGGGTGTCCCCCGCCCCGCGGTACCGTTTCGCGCACGTGCTGGCGCGAAAGTGTATTTGTCTGTTTTTCACTTTTATTGTGCAATGGACAGGGCGTTTTGTCCTACGGAAGTTGGAGGGCTGGCCATGCTCTCGGTAAACCAATCATGTGAGGAGTCTAACATGATTGGTTGTTACGAAATGTGGGCCGGGCCTTTAGGTCTTTAAAACCGGACCCCGGAGCCGGAAGCGGGATTCTGTGCTAAGGTGAGATGCTATGCATCTTCGGCTATGCCGAGTAGGGGCCTCCCCTAGTGTTAGCCAGATCCACTTTTTGGTTGTTTTGTCCTTTTTGCCGTTTAATTTGTCTCAAGTGCCTTAACTTGTATGTGCTGTAAATATATGTACATAAATCTTCGAGTATTCCCTTTATCCCTGCGTGTCAACTGTTAGCAAAACCGTCTCTGACGGGGCACCTCTGGTGCGAAGAGAGAGCTTCAGTCTTCGAGTTAAACCAACCGTCTCTGGCGGGGCACCTCTGGTGCAAGGGAAGATAAAGAACCTGTGAAACTTTACTGGCGCAGTCGACAGGATCCTGCGGCCATCGGAAGACGGCGCAGGAAGAAGATTGAAGGCAGGGAGAAAGGCGACGACAAGGCAACAGCTCAGCGTTCGAGAACGCACCTGCGGAGAGACGGCGGCAAGGACGCAAGGACCACGGCAGTAGTCCAGCGACGCGGGGCTGCATCCGGTGAAGGAAAGCAGAGCGTCCAGAACTTGACGGTCACCGGCGGGTCACAGCAAGTGACGACAACGTGTACAGGACCAGCGGCGTGCGGCAGCTCATCGCAGCGTCCGGTGAAAGGGGCGGTGGACTGCGACGCCAAGGAGCTGGCAATGTGGATCGACCATCGAAACTGTCAGTTTCCTTCGTCGCATTGTTAGCGTCCCTGTGCATGTGTTCGAGCCGGTAGGACAGTTCAGTGGTACAGACGGCGGTATGGAGGGTTATTCATGCCGGCCCTCAATCGATGTGAGGTACCAGGTTGAGTTAGCGAAGGCGCGCTTAGCGGACCTTCAGGCTCAACTTGCGAAAGTAAATGGCGGAAGGGCGCTGCTTCGCGAGGAAGAACCTCAGGATGTCAAGTATGTCTTGAAGGCAATAGAAGCAAGACGCCAGCAGGTAGAGCTCGAGATCTCTAAGCTCAAGGAGAGTAGAAGATCCGGTGAATCAGCCAGGGAGAACTGCTCCGAGTCCCGAGAGGTGAGGCCTGCTGTGCTGGAAGACAAAGACTTATGCTACGCAAGCACAGGTGGAGGAAAGAGCAGTCAGGTCGCTGTAGGCAATCAGCCGATATGCGCGGACGCCTCTTTGTTAGGAAATGCCGCAGAGAGCGAAAACGAGATTTCTGAAGGAATCACAGCTTTTCCGCCACTGCGGGCGGCTAGCAAAGAAAAAGAGCAGCCCAATTCTCATGGTCTAGGGCCAGTCGAGACCAAATTGTCCGAAACCAAGCAGGAGAGTGATCTAATTCCTGCAGGCTCTATGACTAAGATTGTGACCTCCCACACGGAGCTAGTAACCGGTGAAAATCTGGCGTTGCTGCAAACACACACTGTGTCGGCCATAGGGCATGAAGGGCCCCGTAGCGTTCCTGGTGACAACAGCCCTACATCCGAGGCAGAGAGTGGAGGTGGGCCCGCTGGGCCGACCGGGCAGAGCGCCGCGCAGTTGTCGAACGCACCCGGTGTGTGTCCGGCCAGGTCATTTGAGGACCCGGAAATGAGTGGCGACTTGCCGCAAGGCAAGCTCGGATTAAGTGGATGCGAAAGAGCGCAGGTAGCCTCGGAGTTATATGATGCCACGAAATCGGCAAGCGCCTATAATGCAGGGAGCGGAAATTTCATTGCATGCCCGTGCAGAAACGGGGCAAATGACTCCAAGCGAGGCAGAGAAGCTGGAGGCAGGTGCGTGGCCTTCACGTTGAAAGTCAGCGCGTGGAGCAGTACGTTCCGTGCTGCAGTACGCCAAATCTCGTGTGGCAGAAGCGGCCGCCCTGATATGATTACACTGGACAGGGGCTATGCTCCTTACGCAGCACGCGGTCCGTACTGGCGCGCTGATGAGAGCGTACCCTTAGGGGCGTCGCATGGTCAAGGATTTGGACCTATCGAGGATCATAAAGTGTTTGATCCTGGAGGGCAGCAATTTTTGAATTCTTGCCCCGCTGTGGCACCGGCCTATTGAGCACAGTAGGGCGTTCACCGGGTATGATTAACCCTTAGTGGCTCGAACGCACACGGGGACGCTCGGTGCGACTAAGGAGGCTCACGTGGCCACTTACCGACGTCGTGCGAGTGCTACTGAACGCTCTAGTTGCGAGTGTCGGTGTGTGTGTGTCGAGCAGGACGCGGGTGTGCATGCTGGTGAACTGGGTGCAACGCACCAACTTGGACGCTGTGTTACGGCGCACGGCAGGCATGCCACTGTGTGTATTTAAGTGTGCAATTTGCCTATGTTTTCTTGGTGCCTTAAGCATTTTCCTTAATGTTGTGTTGTTGCCCGTGTGCATTTTTTTGTTTTTGGTTTGGTTCGTGCCAGTGCTGGTGTAGCTGCGGCATGTCACCCACAGGGTGGTTTTGTGACCCGTACCGATCCCTTTGTTATAATTCTAAAATTGGCATTTGAGCCCTTTGTAGAATCTTGGGAAGGGCGTGTTAGGGATCGTTAGTGTACGCGGGGTCATCGGAACGCGGCTGGCAGCGCTCAAAGCGAAGCGTCTCCTTCCTTGGAACGCGGCCGCTCGCGAACGCGCCGGGAATTACGGGTGTCCCCCGCCCCGCGGTACCGTTTCGCGCACGTGCTGGCGCGAAAGTGTATTTGTCTTTGTTTTTCACTTTTATTGTGCAATGGAAAGGGCGTTTTGTCCTACGGAAGTTGGAGGGCTGGCCATGCTCTCGGTAAACCAATCATGTGAGGAGTCTAACATGATTGGTTGTTACGAAATGTGGGCCGGGCCTTTAGGTCTTTAAAACCGGACCCCGGAGCCGGAAGCGGGGTTCTGTGCTAAGGTGAGATGCTATGCATCTTCGGCTATGCCGAGTAGGGGCCTCCCCTAGTGTTAGCCAGATCCACTTTTTGGTTGTTTTGTCCTTTTTGCCGTTTAATTTGTCTCAAGTGCCTTAACTTGAATGTGCTGTAAATATATGTACATAAATCTTCGAGTATTCCCTTTATCCCTGCGTGTCAACTGTTCGCAAGACCGTCTCTGACGGGGCACCTCTGGTGCGAAGATCGAGCTTCAGTCCGAGTTAAAGCAACCGTCTATGGCGGGGCACCTCTGGTGCAAGGGAAGATAAAGAACCTGTGAAACTTTACTGGTGGCATGTTTAACATTGTCAAACGCCCCCTTAAGATCGAGGGCGAGAATGGCCTTGTCGTTTTGTTGCATGGCTGTGGGTCGTATTATGTCCCTGTGTAGTTGGAGTAGAACATCCTGTGCAGACATGTGCGGGCGGAACCCGAACATAGTGTCTGCAAAGAGGCCCTTACCCTCCATGTATGGAGAGAGGCGATCCCGAACCATCGTCTCCATGAGTTTTCCCACACACGAGGTCAATGAGATGGGTCTTAAGTTGTCCGTAGTCACGGCTTTACCTGCTTTGGGGATGAACGTTACAAGCGATGTTTTCCATTCGGGTGGGAGTGGACACCCATCCCAGATCTGATTTATGTATTGTAGCAAGTGGAGGTATGCAGAGTCGGAGAGGTTCGCCAACAGTTTCACTGCTATGCGATCCCGACCCGGTGCCCCACCTCGACGAATTTTAGCCAGGGCCGCCTTAAGGTCATGCAACTCAAAAGGGGCGTCTAAATCCTGATTTGGCTTGCCGGAGTACGTGTACTCGGGCCCAACCGGGTCATTTGTGCGGCAGAGATACCTGTCGCACAAAGTGTCCGCAAGTTGCGCCGTCGTACCTTGGTACCCGTGCAGAGCCCGCCGGAGCTGTTTTTGCGTCTCCCCTTTCGTTTGAGAAGGGTCGATGAGGCTGCGTAAGAGACGCCATGTCCCCTTCGAGCTCATCTGACGCGCTGCCGAGTTGCAGCGTTCTATCCAATTGGTGTCTGTGAGCTGGGCGGCATATGCCGCAGCTTGCTCCGTAAGTTGTGTAATGCGAGCTCTAAGCTTGCGATTCGTCTTGTGTTTCTTCCATCGTTTTGTTAAGCTCCGGCGCGCCTCCCACAGATGCAGGAAGTGATTGTCCACTGCGGGGATCTCGTCGGTGGTGTGAAGTGTTTGCGTGTGTTGTTTCTGTATGTTGGTGACCTGTGTTGCCCACTCCGCATAGCCGTCGGAGAATAGTACGGGAGGGATGTCCTGAGTTCGAAATTGCTGCCAGTTGATTATTTTCGCCTGTCCCCCTTTTTTACGGGCTGCCTTCGCCAAAAGCGTGATGCGGAGAAGGCAGTGGTCGCTGCCCAGGGTATCCCCCAGGTTCTCCCATGTGGCGTTTGTAGTGTTCCTAACCAGAGATAAGTCAGGACACGTGTCACGGGTGACCGAGTTGCCCACACGTGTGGGGCAAGACGGATCCGTGAGCAACGTAAGACGAAGGGTGGAGATGAGCTCCGCCAGCTTGCGTCCCTTGGCTTTCTCGAAGTGATAGCCCCAGTGTAGACTGGGTGCATTGGAATCCCCAATGATCACCAGGGGTTCATTGTTAGCCGATTTGAGAGCACGATAGAAAATTTCGCAGAAAGTAACACGTGGCTTATGCGGGGGGCAATACACATTAAGTACATGTATTGACGGGTCGCGGCGCCTGAGAGGCAGAACCCTCACCATGGCGTATTCCTGCTCAGTCTCTAGATCAAGATCGACCTGAATCGCGATGTATGCTTTATGCACCAGGATGCAGGTCGAGGAGCCCCCTTGAAACGAGCTATACCCAGAGAATTTAGCATCATTGCCGGGTTCTTGCAAAGCAAGAAGCGCCGGCATGTCACCAAGGGACTGCAGGTAGAGCTGGAGATGTGACCGTTTTTTGTAGGCTCTAAAACCCCTGCAGTTGCATTGAATGATTTCGAATTGGTCTAATTTTTTAGCTTTCTGAGAAGGTTTGCCAGCCATATTGATGTTTTTATTTTACGGTGCTGGGTAGCCACTCGGTTCGGGGGCCGACGCAGCCCCAGGTAAGGGCTGCATCAACGCCGCGGCTATCGGGCCGGAACCGCTTTCTTCCGCTGCCTGTCGAGGAGCTATTTTACGTTTTAGCTGCGGGGAGCCGCAGGAGAGAGAATTTTTAATTTGGGAGCTGACCCAGGGCTGCACCGCCTTAAGGACAGAGTCAGTCACCTGGGCCACAATGTCGGGAAGCATTGCAGCAAATGCGGACCTGAACATGTCCTGAAAGGACTCGCGGACCGCAATCATAATTTGGTTCGGGAGCGCTGCCACCCGCTCCTCCAACTGCTCGGCTTTACGCTCCAGGGCCTCGAAGCGGCCAGCGTCCGCAGGGGCCGAATCGACCACCGTGTCCGCGGTTTGCCGCGAGACGCTAGTTCGGCAAGATGATACTGAGGATCCGTCATCGCTATCCTCGGGCTCAGCGTTCTGCATGGGCTCGGACTGCCCGGCCTGCTTAGCTTCTAATTCTTGAATTTTACGGGCGAGAATTTGATTTTGGAGCCTGAGCTCCTCTATCTGCCGCTGTAGGGCGGATTCGGTGGGGGAGGGAAGTGGGGTGGGCCCAGAGACTAACCCACTCCAACTGCTCACCTGATTTTGGCGCGGTACCAGAGGCGGGAAATCCTCGGCTTTCAGGACCGGTGACCTCGTCGGGTTCCCGGACTGCACAAATTTTGGCGGCCCGGACTGGGCCTTCTTGGGTTCGGGCTTGGGTCCAGGAGCCTGCTTGGGTCCGGCCTTGGGCGTCTGGGTCTTTTTGGGTCCCGGCGTCTGCTTCTGCTTTGGGGCGGGTGTGGGTCCCGGCTTGATGACCTTGCGGTACTTGCCCGCGCAGCCAGGCGCCCCGGTGGGATGGCTGCCTCCGCAGATGAGGCAGCACGGGGAGCACTGATGTTCTGCTGGGCCGCCGTCAGGAGCAGCAGGAACCTGAGCCCCGCAGCGTTCACAGCGCCCAGGCTGCGGCCGTGGGCAGGCGTCGGCCCGATGCCCCACCGTGCCACAGCGTGGGCAGGCAGGGATCGTTTTCTTATAGAAGCGGACGGGGAGACGCTCGCAACTATAGAGCACGGTCCGCGGCACCCTTGTCCCCACAAAGGTGATCACAGCAGTCTGTGTTTTACCAAGTTTTCGCACAGATATCGCATTGGGGAGGAGGAATAACCGCAAACTTGACAGGACTGAAGATCGAGAAGAGGACAGGACGAGCGGTAACTAGCAACTGAAGTTAATTGAAAAAAGACATGTTACAGCAAAGGTTGCATCTGCGCATAGCGTACGGGAACTGAGATACTGACACGTGGAACACACAAGATAATTAATGATACACATCGAAACGAACAAAAAACAAAAAAATGCCCGTCACAGATTTAACAGAAACCGGGTCTCTTTATCTAAAAGCGCCACGGAAGGCTCACTCACACACATATCAAGCCCAAGTTTGCGCATGTGTGCCGCTTCTAAAATCTCCCTTTCGAGCCTCGACCTGCCCCTTCCGATGATGGTGGCTTTGTTGAACTGTGGGTAGCAGCCATCGCATTCCCTGCAGTGTCTCGGCAGATTTGCGCCATTATCAGGTTTCAAGGAGCGGAAGTGCTGTCGCAGCCTATCGTTTAGACATTGACCCGTCTGTCCAACGTATACTCTGCCGCGGTAGTCATGTTTGATGTGTAGCCGGTCCAAGAGGCGGCGACCGGACGTGGTCTGTGCAAGACGCGTGTATTGGTTCACTAAGTGGGCTTCTCGAAGCTCCCGGAATGTGTTTACCACGCCCAAGGCCAGAAGGTCGTATGGTAGGAATGTCCTTTCACGGGCACTCGCACATGTGCGCTCATTCTTGCAGATGTGATAAGCCTGTGATACCTCTCTAGTTACTTCATTTAGGTCCCTAAACAAGACTGGGGTTTTATCAAGCGAAGTCTTGCAACCACTTCATTTGGAACAGAACTGAGCAGGATTGGGAGAAGGCGGCTTTTTCAAGGACAGAAAGTGCTCTTGCAGACGCACATTAAGGCAACGGCCAGTTTCACCAATGTAGGTCCGGCCACAGGAGAAGGGAATGTGGTACTCCACTCCTTTTGCGCATCTGACATGGCGGTTCGTGTGGTTCACGCTGCACCGCTGCCTTTTACCAAGCACGCCGGTGCTGGAGCGAGCGGCAACCTTCGCACAAATACTGCCGACTTTTTGTGGGGCCGAAAAGAGAACACTAACACCATATCTATCACCCGCATTTTTTTTGTTAATGCGATGGAAAGATTGGGGGTTGGGATAAAAAGCGAAGGTTACTTGAAGCCTTTGGTAAATTTGTTGACGTCTAGTGAGCAGCGGGTAGTTGTTGCCGACAGAGACGGGTATTTCGTTGTGTTACCTTAACAGTTATCCAAGAAAATGACCGATGGTGCAATGGAAGCAAATTTGGTAGCTGTGAAAGTAAAAGCCACAAAGGTAAAGGACCATGCTTTAAAACTTTTCTCCCGTTTAAACCTAGAGCATTAGCGCTCTATAGAGTGAAAAAAACTGAAGGCCTAATGCTCGTTGTCTTCTTTTCGGCAAAAACTCAAAGACGACATACATTTCCGTGCTATTGTTACTGAGCGGTCAACTGGGGAACATGTCGTTTGTTGCTTCCTGCTTAGAAGGTCTCGCTATAGCGGACCCATATCAGACGTCGAACTATCTGGCTGTTGTGGAATACCTTAGGGATCACAATCCCAAAGGAGCGTTTGGTTTTGGTATTGATGTTAAGGATCTCTTCTACTCGCTGCATCACGATATTGTCACGTTGTAGTGACGGCAATCCAGCAGTCAGGAAGACGCCAGAAAGACTTGAGAACGAAGCTCTTTATTTGGGCTGTCTTGCGCCCGCAAAAGAACTGAATCACTCGGCGGCGGCGTAAGCAACAAACGTGCTCGTCAGGCGTCGAACTACGAATGTCCGCCGCTCGCGGCATCGCTCAATTTAAAGCCGGCAAGGAAACTTCCAGATAACAGGTCAAGATCATCTACGGTAATCTGGAAAAACCTAGATGCAGCCTTTCATATCTGCGAACAATCGAGATTAGTCTGGTCGCTTCTCGCGCCACGAACAAGTGATAACGACCCTTTCCTGCTGCCTTGAGCATGAACGAACACTCACTGCAATGATACGTGGCAATATTTTGATTAAATTTGTTAGAAAGTGCATCACTTAGGATAGCAGTGACGAAGCCTTTGTTAATGCTTGTGGTATTTCGGTTCCTTCGTTTTCAGAAGTTCTATCTTTTTATCTTGCATCGACCTTTGTTGACTGAGTGGGCGTTTGTTCCTTCAAGAGGCCGGAGTTTGCATCGGTTCTAAAGTAGCTCCCGTCCTCAGTGATCTATTCCTGTCTCGTGTTGATTCTTCTATTGAAAATAATTTGAATGGTCTTTCGAAAAAGATGTTCAGGTATGCCGATGATTATCTGGTATTTGTTGACAGACATGTATTTACAAGGCGGGAAGTAGACGTTATCAGTATTTTTAAAGAATATGGGAGTGGACAGGAGTTTATCTTTGAAACGCTTGCAAGTGATTGCTTGCAATTTCTTGACATCAAGCTTCCTTTTATGCAGGACCATGAGTGCTGTATTTATTCTCCGAGGTCAGTGAAACGCCTCTTAAATTTTAAGTCCAGTTCTTCAAAAATTGTTAAATGTGTCATTGCTATCGCCTGCTTAGGATCTTTTTTCCGCAAATCGTGCCTTCTTACAATAAAGGATAGCTTCTGTGCCAGAGTAAGAATGGCTGGGGTTCCAGAGGATATGTTGTCTCTAGCTTCTAACAAGGTGCTCAAAAAAGTTAACGATGTCAATAGGGTTGTTCCTACGGCTTCAGAAAAATGTTGCAGTTCTTCCCTATGTTCAGAGGTTTTCGCATTAACTAAAAAAATGCGGGAAATAGATATGGTGTTAGTGTTCTCTTTTCAGCCCCACAAAAAGTCAGCAGTATTTGTTCGAAGGTTGCCGCTCGCTCCAGCAGCTGCGTGCGTGATAAAAAGAAGCCGGGTAGCGTGAACCACTCGAATCGCTATGCCAGATGTGCAAAAGGAGTGGAGTACTACATTCCCTTCTCCTGTGGCCGGACCTACATTGGTCAAACTGGCCATCGCCTTAATGTGTGTCTGCAAGAGTACTTTCTGTCCTTGAAAAAGCCACCTTCTCCCAATCTTGCTAAACTGTGTTCTAAATGTTGCAAGCCTTCGTTTCATAAAACCACAATCTTGTTTCGGCACACAAATCAGCTAACTAGAGAGGTCTCATGTGCCCTATACAATAGACCAAAGGGAAGAGGTCCCACGCGATATGAGAAGACGCCTCAACGTGCACCCGATTCCGCGGAAAATGCACCCCGCATATAACATCGAGAGGAGGAAAGCAAGAGGGGAATCCCTGCAGAAGAAATGGGACAAGGAACCTAACACCGCTTACGTAGACGCAGCAGGACCAAAGAATGGAGTAATGACTGTTGTGGTCTCAACGCCTTCAGGATCGATAGTGAACTGCGGCTCGATGTAAACATCTGACCCCACTCACTCAGAGGAGGCAGCTATTGCATTAGCTGTAGCATCTAACCCAAACGCCGTTGTGCTCACTGATTCCCAGAACGCCTGTCGCAACTTCAATACAAGATTAATTCACAGGTCAGGGTTGTCATTGCTGCCTAAGCATCCACCCAGCCAAGCCTCTGTCACCTGGTTTCCCGGTCACCTGGAACTACCAAGAGGAAACGAAGCCGCTCACAGGCATGCCCGAGCTCTTCTATACCGGGTGTCCCCCCCTGATGACCATGAAGGGTGCCCCGACCTAACAGGTTTAGCCGTGTATGCTGACACTCTCGCGCCATACAGAACAGCCAGGAAGGAGTACCCAACACCACATAAATTCGTCAATAAGTTAGAAGACACCAACATCCTCAGGAGACTGCAAACCAACACATACCCAACGCCAGCTAATTTACACCAGTGGCACCCTACACTATAATCTCCGCAGTGCCCACACTGTGGAGAGGTAGCTAACCTCTACAACATGGTGTGCGCATGCCAATTTAATCCCTTAGTTGACCCCATTCCCAACCCCTCGGAAGAGCAGTGGGAGGCTATTCTGCTCAGCGATGACCCTGACCGTCAGCACTGGCTGGTGGGGAGGGCCAGCACAGCAGCAATAGCGAGTGGACTACCGGACTAGGCGGCCCACCCACATCTTCTAAGAATATTAAGCAAATAAAGATGTTTTCAATCAATCAATCAGTCAATCAATCAGAGGCCTATCATATCCGCAAGTATGAGCGCACATGTGTTGCTGACAAATGGTGGTCCTGCATGATAAGGAGTTTGCTTATCTTGACGCGCCTGTGTGATTCTCATCCTGATGCGCCTTTGTTTGTGGCTTTTTCTTTCTTTCTCTTTTTTTCTCCGTTTTTTGAATAAACGCCCAGTTGCGACTAAGCGCATGTGTTGTACAGTCTTCCTTGTCCTTTGTCGTGAGTGCGCTGTATTTTGTTGCGAAAGCAACACTCCGACAGCCATAGCGAGACCTCAGGTGGCCGCCGTAGCTACGCTTACCTTGTTTTAATTGGTCGAAATGGTCGTAACGTCAATGTGCGCGAATTTCAAACGGGGCCTATTGTAATTTGGCTAGTAACCATGCAACCGATTAAAGGGATCGTATACTGATGCTCCAAGTAAGTGGGGCTCAGTTCAGTTAATTGCTTAATTAACCAATTTGCCTAATTTATCTTTCTAGTCCGACCAGATAAATAAGTAAAACCGAGTAGGAAATTGGTCGAGTTCGGGAGTGCGAGGCGAGCACGCTAACCACTCCGCCATCGCCATGGCAGCTCGATGGTTTGGAATGAAGAAAGGCACGTCTAGTAAATACGGTGTCTTCGTTCACTCCCATCTTCCTCTCTTCCCTTACGGCCAGTGTCAGGTGTCCACCGAGATATGCGAGACGGATACCTTTCCTTTCCTTAAAAACCAGTTTACCGACGAGCAAGGCGTAGAGCCGAACGGGCGATGGCGTTCCGTGCACTCCCTGGCAGCGTTGCAAGACACTGTCGCGTTCCACTCTTACAGGCGAAGCTTAGCATATTAACCACACATCATTGACACAAGCAGCAACACCGTGCTCACGGCTTTAGCCTCACCGCACTTTAGGTCAACAAAGTGCCCCCCTGAATGTCTTTTCCATGATGCTATACCAAATAGCTCAAATGCCTATTCTACTTGAGTTTAGAACGTTGTCAACGCCAACGTTGCGTGCATAGCTGAATAGCGGGTGCAGACTGCGCATGCGCAGAACGTTAAAGGGGAAATATCGCTAAGGTACGCAAGCAGTTTCCAGAAGTTAGCGTTGCGGCAGTTGTGGCTTTTGTGCCCTTAGTGTGAAAACATGGCGACGTCATTCCAAGCGAGAGCCGCAGCTTCAGCCGATTCAGCAGTCCTGGCGATTCCGGTCGGCATGTTTACCGCCTACTAGTGGTGTTTTGTGCTTCTCCCTATGACTTCTCTTGCTTCTACGATAGAGTTTAAGCTTCAATTCAGTTCAGTTTTAGAGATGCGCTCTGTTACGTTTCGCCTTCGTCGTGAGGAAAAATCGGCGAGGTTGCAGCGGAATGCCGGAGTCACGAAAGGCACGCGGGGTCAACGACTGAATTAGCCACGGAAGCGGAGTCAGTCATCCACCCGGCAACTGGCCAGCCAGCTCTGCATTGCACCCTACAATACAGAGAGACGTTAGCTGCCACAGTCGGCAGTAGACATTCCAAGGGGCCCGGGTGTCAGCCGGGGCCAGTCATCAAATTTGACAGCAGCGTCCGTCTTCCAGGAAGAAGTGGTCAGCGACCGTTTCCCCTACACCGCGCGGACTAGCGCGAGCAACCACACGTGCGACCCTGCACGTGCGACCACATGAAAAGCGCGGGATTGTTCGAGAACCTTCCAGAATCTGCGCGACGCAGATGGCAACCTTCTCTCTCTCCCAACACGTGACGGGGACGTGTTCCCTATTGATAGGGTGTGTGATGGGTGCCACAGTGAACTTTCAGGACACTCTTTCCTCGGCGAGGCCGGCCCCCATCTAGGGAGCCGAGGGAAATGAAAGGATATAAAACTCGGCGCCTTGGACGGCCGAGTAGCTCCTGACCATCTGAGCTCATCGTCATGTAGCTTTGCTCCTTGTTTTCGAGACTCTCTTACTGAGACGTTCTCTCAGTTGCTGTTTTGTATATAATGTGAAGTCACTTGTATAAAGTTCTTCTTCTTGTCTTTCCCTTAACCTCGTCTCCGACATTCCTCATCCCCTCTCCGGCACGACCATGCTACCTGAGCCGCAACAACTGGTGGCAGCGGTGGGATGCTGCTACCTTGATCTTTAATAGCTCTCATTCCTAGAGCACTCGAGTCAAATGGGGCCTCAAGCTGCACTTCACCCGTCTGCAACTGCCCGGAACGAAACAAAAATAGACTTCCGGCCTTGTCGCGGTGTTTTATGTACTTAAATGACGTTATAGAACAATTGATATTAAAATAACAAAAGGTTTTTGAATATTAGGTGCCACCTGGTGGAAAGTATCCGTGCTCCAGTGGTTGCCGTGACTAGAAGGCGCCACTCTTGTAAGTTTATTTTTTCACTCTATTTCAATTCCTCGGTTATTTTGCTGGCAAAAATAAGCTCTGCAGTAATAACTGGTTTAAAAGACTAAAATATTCGATTTTGGCAAGTTAGCAGCAGTGGCGACTATTTTAGAAAGAGATTCGCCTCCATGCCAAGCAGATCGCGAGTAACGTGTTCAGAACGCTATTCTAAAATTGTCATTGAGGATAAGTTGCTTCCGGCATGCTAACGAAATTTCCCTTAGGTCAGTTATCACGCTAACACTATACCAAAACTTTCTAATGAACACAATGAACGCCGATAGGCTTTATCTCCATGAAAGGCCACCTTAGCACCAAGGCGGCGGGTAGTCTTCTCAGATGTTTGATAGAGCCCTCCAAGTCTCGCGGGGATCAGCAACGTAACCTTAAGAGAGCCCTACACGGCTTCGCGGGCACGGACCAGCAGCTAGTTGCAGCCCTCGCGAGCAAGTACCTCTGTACAGTCAAAGATAACAAGTCAGTACGGGATTATGAGGGTATGGACAATCCGGTCCTGGACAGAGAGTTCGAAGTCGAGTAAATACAGGCGGCGTTTATGGCCATGAGGCTGGGCACGGCGCCAGGGAACGACAAGGTGACGGTGGGATTGCTTGTCAATCTCAATCGGCAATCGCTTCAACATCTCACGCAGTACATCAACGAATGCTGGAAAAGTGGACAGTTACCCAGGGCATGGAAGACGGCTGATGTCAGCTTTATTCCCAAGCCTGGAAAGGAGATGAACATCAATAACCTCAGGTCCATCTCGCTTACGTCGTGCGCCGGGAAACTGATGGAGAAGGCTGTACACGTGCGGCTTTCGACGTATATAGAAGACCACAATATTATACCTCAAACAATGTTTGGGTTCAGGGCACACTTGTCATCCCAGGACGTGTTACTGCAGCTGAAGATGGAGGTTATCGATCCCCCGCGCTAACGAAACAGTAGGGCCATACTGGCACTAGATCTTAAGGGGGCTTTCGACAACGTGAAGAATTCCAAGATTCTGGAAAATCTACAGGGTGCTCACTGCGGAAAGCGTACCTTTAATTACGTCCAGTTTTTCTTGCAAGATAGGCAAGCGCACATCAGGATTGGCGACACGAGGTCCGAGGCAATACCCATTGGCACCAGGGGGACGCCTCAGGGAGCAGTTCTTACTCCACTGCTCTTCAACGTTGCCCTCATGCACCTGCCGGAACAACTTAATGCCATAAGGGGAATCTGCCACGCCCTCTACGCGGATGACATAACCATATGGACTGGACAACGGAGGGAAACTTGGGAAAGATGGAGGAGGCCCTCCAAGAGACTGCCAGTACGGTTCAAAAGTATGCAGAAGAATGCGGACTGCGCTTTCCCCGGATAAGTCGGAGCTCCTCGTCCTGCGAGGGAAGGGGGATACTGCATCGCTGGAAATCTCGGTCCATGATACACCTATTCCCGAGGTGGAAACAATACGGATTTTGGGGCTGCTCATTAACAACAAAGGTGTGAACGCAGCAGCGATCACCAAGCTCCGAACGGTGTGTGAACAAGTCATCCGTATGATATCTCGGATCACAAGCAAGAACACCGGCATGCAAGAACAGGATACCCTTAGACTAATACAGGCCTTTGTCATCTGCAGGATAGTGTACGTGGCCCCGTACTTTCGTATGAGGAAGACCGGTCTAAACCACCTGGACGTTATCATTCGAACGGCTTATAAGAAGACAATCGGCCTACCCATGAAAGCATCTACGGAGCGTCTGCTAAAACTAGGGGCACACAATACGGCTGATGAATTGATTAGCGCCCATCTTACAAGCCAGGTAATGCGACTGGCCACAACTACGACCGGCCGCAGGGTCTTAGAAGATTTAAACATTAGCTTTCCACAGCCAGTGGCTGGGAGACAAGATATACCTACAGAGTGGAAGAGCAAATTCCTTACGTTTCCGCTTCCCAAAAACATGCACCCGGAGCATCATCATGCTAGACGAGTGGCGAGTAGCAAGAAGATAAAGAAGTGCTATTCAACAGAAGAAGGAGCCTTCTTCGTGGACGCTGCTGGTCCTGTACAAGCCATATCAACAATCTCAGTGGTGCACCAAATGCAAGTCGTGGACGGGCTTTCTTAACTGAGATACACAGGCTATGGAGGAAGTAGCAATAGCCCTAGCCGCAACGCACTCCGCATCAAAATACATAGTTACAGATTCCCAGGCGGCTTATAGAAACTATATGTGTGGCAGAATCACGCCGCTAGCCTGCAAAATTCTTAGTGAACGTTGAACTTCAGGTGAACGGAAGGAATTAATACGGGTACCAGGTCACCAGGGAGTTGAAGGAAACGAGCGCGCACACGCTTCGGCCCGAGCTTTTCTTCCCCGGAATCCTTCTACGTCCTCCCTTACTGATTCAGGCTCCCCTTCTCCATTAACAACATATTCAGAAATATTACAAGATTTGCGCCTTGAAAGGCAGACACTCCCGAGGCCCGCTAAGGGTCTCAGTAAATCAGAGGAATGTCACCTTCGCAGGCTACAAACTATGTCTTTCAATAATCCAGCTACACTTCACGCCATTGAGCACGAGTCCTTTTCGGCACAGTGTAAATTTTGTGGCCAGAAGGCAAATCTATACCATATGGTATGGGCTTGTAAAAAAAATTACCGCATTGACATCATAAACCAGCCAACGCGGGAGGGCTGGGAGGCGGCCCTGTCCAGCTCGGACCTCGAGGAACAACTAGCCCTCGTCGCCAGACCACGGGCAGCGGATTTTGCCAACAGCCTCCCGGACTAGGGAGCCAATCATTCTTTCCCTCAAATAAGGCATTGTGGCTTTCAATAAATGTTTTCATCATCATCATCAGCGCCGCGTTTCTGCCACAACATTGTCAATGCCAACGCATGCAGCGTACATCTGTCACTGCCGCCACGCAACTTAAGCGCGACTGAGGTGTCCATTGTCCCAGGGGGCCAGTTATGCGCCTTTCCTTTGCTTTAGAGCTTCCGCTCTTCATCGTTTTCGGCTGCCCGTTAGCGCGTGGCTCAGTGGTTACGGTGCTCGACTGCTGACCCGAAAGACGCGAGTTCGATCCCGGGCGCGGCGGCCGAATTTCGGTGAAGGCGAAATTCTAGAGGCCCGTGTACTGTGCGATGTCAATGCAGGGTAAAGAACCCCAGGTGGTAGAAATTTCCGGAGCCCTCCACTACGGCGTCCCTCATAGCCTGAGTTGCTTTGGAACGTTAAACCCAGATAAACCGATAAACCAAGATCCCTATCGATTGCTAAATCCCTCGCACGGTTGGCAATGTGGACCGGATCATCAGACTTGGCCCGAAGTCTGCGAGTACCCATTCTGGATAGGCAGGGCGCAGCGGCCGCGGTTACGGCGGTGCGCACGGCTTCAGCTGCTGCGAGTCACGTGGTACGTCACATGGTTACTAACGCAGCTCCGATCCTGCTGTTCAAGGTCATTTGTTAGGGCAGACCGAAATCGGCGCCGCTAGGCTAGTAAAGCTTTCGCTTTGAAAGCCAGCTGGCAGGATGGAGGCAGGTGGCATACGCTACTCTGCATCGCTGAAACCGGCCTACGCTGACAATGCAAGCAACGTAAAGGTGCGGCCTAATCGACTTTGGCTCTTGGTGAACAACTGCGCAGCTCGAAGAAGCAGCAATTCTGCTCGTGCACGTCACATGTCAAACGAAGCGCAGATTAAATGATGTTTTTATTCGCGATTCTGTAGCGGCATAATTATGGCAGCCGAAAAAAGGAGTACGAAAGCACACGTGAAAAAACAAAAGGCAAAGTCAGTGTCTAGGCGAAAACTTCACATGTTGACAGCCACACATGTTGACAGCCACACACAAACATATGAGAAAAGACACACACATCGAATTCTTCTTTTTAGGAATTCAAGCTCTTAGATCTTAAAGAATCCAGCACAATACAGTTTAGTCATTCATTCATTCATTCATTCATTCATTCATTCATTCATTCCATGCCGAAGGTTATCGAATGAATGTAGCCGATTTGAATAAAACAGCTGGATAAACTAGGCTACCGCTCAGTTAAAACATTCGGCGATCCTGTTTCAAATGTAGCCTTGCTTAAGCAGCAGTTTTTTTCCTTCCTTTCTGCACGACTCTGTCCCTCCATTCTCTCTTCCTTTTCTTTGTTATCTCTTCTTTATCGTCTGTTCATCTCGATCGTCTTTTTTTGGCCGCTTGGGCGCCTAGAACGATGCCGAAAGCTACCGCAGCCTTCGGCTACACGTCGGCAAAGGTTGGTTTCCCAATAACGGCCCTCGCCTTAAAATAAGCGCGCGCATTGTCTCGCCTGTATCACGTACGCCCCTTCGCTATTGGCTGCCGATGCACCCACCTCGTTCGCACCTCCCCAGCGCCGGGTTGTGGATGGGGAAGCCCTCGACGCACTGGCACGACCAGCCCGTCGCAGTGATCCTGTCGGGAGGTCGGTCCTTGAAGCAGCCAGTGTTGGCGTCCACGCACGTCTCCGCGCCCTTCAGTCCGTCGCACGGCTCACCCCAGTGGGCCGCACGGTAGTCTGCGCCGCCAGTGAAAAAGTTTAGTTTATTAGTTTGTTAGGGTTTAACGTCCCAAAGCGACTCGGGTTCTGAGGGACGCCGTAGTGGAGGGCTCCGGAAATTTCGACCACCTGGAGTTCTTTAACGTGCACTGATATCGCACAGCACACGGGCCTCTAGAATTTCACCTCCATCGAAATTCACCCGGCACGGCCGGTATCAGACACGCGTCTTTCGGGCCAGCAGCCCAGCGCCATAACCACTTAGCCACCGCGGCGGCCCAGTGAAAAAGGAGTACGGTGTTCCTTAAAGATCTGGAGAACGCCAAAACAGCGCTCCAGATTTCAGGGGTTCCCATTTCTGGCCGAAGACGCTCGCTGGAGGAATCGCGAGATAGTCTCCGCCGTTAAAGCTCTTACATGAACACAGCGAAGCCACATTTCAGCCAAACGCGCTTTACAGAAAACGTTTCAGCAGAACAAATTTAAAAGAAAGAAACATGTAATAACCCTTCAACAAACTTTCAGACAGCACTGATGGTTCAAGTTTTTCAGAATTAGTAAGGCGCATTTTGAAGACGAGAACAAAGGATGTAGATGGACGTAAGACTAACCCTGTCCCATATCCCTATGCCCCATTTGTGCTCTTCTTGGAAGTGCGCTATAACATACAGAAGTGAACAAATAGTGTAACGTTTTCATTTATTTTTTAATTTCAAAATATTATGCATATAAAACGTATTTCCTTTTTCTGGATATATTATGATGCACTATTGCCCTATTCTTCCGCAAGGAGTTGATTGGGGCGTAATTTTCTGCCTTTAGTTTATTTTTCATTTTTATCCTGCCATGGAGGCTTTCTACTGCGTTCGTTTTCTCTCTGTTCTAAATTATGATTAAGTTGTGTCAGTTTCAGGTAGCATATTCGGCAGTTACGCGTATTACTGCATATTTTTAAAGCAGCAGCCGGAGCGAGAGGAGAAAACGTCATCAAGACTGCTCACAGGCAGTTACCAGGGGCCACAACTACGGGGGCAAGCACCGTCACTTCCACTGTGTTTCAGAGTAACGCAGTCCGTGCCTTCACAAGGTTAGAACGATATTGGTCAGAGGAAGTTTAGTTTTTCCATCTTTGCTGCAGACGGGCCAGAACGACCAACCAAGCTGTCGGTAAAGACATTGTCCGCGCGAGACTAAAAAAAAAACTCTAGACTGATTCTTACCGAGATTTTGTAATATTCTGCCCTGTTATCATTTTTACACTAACTGCATCGGCTGAGAGGCGTAAGATGTAATGTTCAGAACTGAAATACAAGGGCCGAGCTCAAAACCTGCCAATCTATAAAAAAAGGAGTTGGGTTTTCAGGATGACGACGGCAAAGGAATACCTGTTGTGGATAGGTGACTAATGGAAAAAAATTAATTTAATTAGACGAATTGAAAATATCGTCCTGCGGGAATAACAGGATTGGTTGTACACGTCTACGTCACCCCAGGCGCCATTTACATGCACCTAGTTATCAATTTCAGAAGTTAAACCACTGAAGCGGGAACAGAGGCGGGAACGTAGGCCTGGCAGTAGCGCACCGGCCGCCCTTTCTGCCTTCTCGCGCAGGCTCTTGCTGTCTGCAGCAATAGGCATAAATTGGTTGAGCAAACTCTCCAAGTCAACTGCGTCAGGATGGCTGGGTGGGCGGGAACGAACTCAACGTTACAGACGCCAAGCCGCGTATATTTGCCCGATACCCTATAGCTTTCGGAGGTTCAGCAGTGGTTAAGCCGCAGCTGATTTTTTTATTCATGCAGAAGTTCCAAAAACCCGAAAAGTGGCGAAACGATTCACGACTACGCGAGAGCCACCTTCAAGACTATCAAAATGAATTAGCTCATTCAAGTGGTATATTTTCGACTAACTTTGATGAGCGTTCTATTCAACGTACCGTGGGATATCTTCAACTAAATCAATCGAAAATTATACACCTGTGTTTATCATTAAGTCTAATCCTCATACACCATGATAAAACACCCATATCAAACGGCTTTCGAAACGAAAAAAAGGTCTACCCGGGTAGTACGTGACAGTGGGCCAATATTAGAATACCTTTGGCAAAGCAAGACCCTAAGTAGGCCCAGAGTTCCCAATGACTGTTTGTTATTGACTGAACGACTCATTACCGCATCCAGTGATAGTCTTGGTTGTCCGTCGCTTACCCAGTACTGGCTGTGCCATCATAAAATCCTGGCTATCGTGGGCCAGGTTAGCAATCTTTTCCCACTCTTTGCCATTGTCGGCTATCACGGCCCACGTTAGCCAGAGTTCGCCCACTGTTTACCAGAATTGGCTGTGCCATTCAAGAAAGCTGCCTATATTGGCCTAGCGTTGCCACCACTCGTCGAATGCTAAAAGTACACTTGCAAAAGGCGGTCAACCGTGTGCCGTCTGCTAAAACGACATGAAACTTTCAATATTGTTATTTATTTATTTATTTATTTATTTATTTATTTATTTATTTATTTATTTATTTATTTATTTATTTATTTATTTATTTATTTATTTATTTATTTATTACAATACCTTCAGGGCCCCAGTGGGGCGTTACAGAAGGGAGTGAATAAAAAAGTATTGACAATGCAGCAAAATGAAAACAAAAAGTAAATGCAAAATGTAATGTAATACAGCAAAGAAAGAAAAAACGTAAGCTTGAACAAAATACATATCAGATTAGGTAACAAAACAGCCTAGTCAAACACATCGTTTTCCGCGGCATTTTCAAATAAACAAGTGTCAGAAATATCGGCAACCAAGGTGGGCAGGTGGTTCCAATCGCTCGCCGTCTTGGGTATAAATGAGTTGAAGTATGCATTGCTTCGGCAGTATGGAATGCGTACCTTGTGGCGATGATCCGTGCGAGGTGATATGAATGATGGTTCAGGTAAAAGATCCCGTTTTAGCTGATGATTGTGGTAGTAAATCTTGTGAAAAGTTAGCATTCGCGCGAGTTTTCTACGAAGGGAAAGGCTAGGAAGGTTCAAAGTATTTTCCATTGCAGTTACACTAGCAGAGCGGGAAAAGTAAGACAAAATTCTGGGGGCACTTTGTCTGCCGAAAGTGCGCAGAGGCGAAAGCGTTTTCCGCACAACTTTTGCTGCCTCTGTGGCACTGGTGGCGTCACATATAATTGAGTACTAATTACTAAGTGATGACAAATCACTAATTAATGGTTAATTACTGATTAATGCCTGAATACTAATCACCTGCTAATTAATGCCGCTTAAGCTTCGCCTTTAGGAGTGGAACGCGAGAGCGCGTTGTAGCGCTGCCAGGGAGTCCACGGAACGAACGCCACCACCCGTTCGGCGCGATGCCTTGCTCTTTGAACGCAACACTTTTTGTATAAGACAGCGCTCCGACTACCACGCAACACGTCTACAGAAAAACTCATGGCCCTGGGATTACACAACACCTTTGAGGAGCTACGAGAGGCGCAGCTTGAGTCGCAAAAACTCAGGCTGTTGCAAACAACGACAGGAAGAGCGCTCCTGCAGAGGCTCGGATACCGCGAGCAGATGCGAGAAATGTCGAGGACGGCAACGATCCCCGACGAGCTTCGCAAGACCCTCAAGGTAGCGCCAATACCAAAAAACATGGATCCCAACCTCCATCGAGGCAGAAGAGAAGCGAGGGTCGAATTCATCGAGAAAACATACGCTCCTCAAGCCACGACCGGTTATACAGACGCGTCTTGGAGAGGAGGAGATACCAGAATCGCTGTAGCGGCGGTGGTCGATTCGTCTTTACGCGAAATGACCAGCGCGTCTCTCCGAGGCTGCACAGCTGCAGAGTCCGAGGAAGTCTTACTTTTGGTCGCAACCTTCCCACACCGGTGTGGACAAACTCAAATGAGGCCCTCGGCAGTGATCATTATATCATAACTATACAGCTTGATTTCGCCAAAAAAGCTAAAATCTACCGTGTCAGGATTACCAGCTGGGATAATCTTGGGAAGTACAGAGAGGCCAAAACATTAGAATCCCCCTTTAACCTCCACACATGGATGACAGAGCTGAAACAGGATGTCCAGGCATTCACGCAAACATTAGACGCCACCCCCGAGACTCCCGTTGCACAGTCGCTTAGCGCGCCTACTCCAAGCTCAAAACAGTATCCTCACACGCTGGAAAACCCAGAAGCAAAATCGGAAACTTAAGCTAAAATCGTCAAAATCATCAAGCACTGTTACGCCAACTCCAATCAACTTATACCACTGTGGGCCAAGCTGTATCATATCCCGACTATGTGGGCCCCGATCAACCCTCCCTCGACGCCCCCATTATGGAGGTTGAAGTCAGAGCAGCCCTTATCAAGCTCCGAAACTCAACCCCTGGGGAGGACCAAATCACAAATGTCATGCTCAGAAATCTAGATGACCGTTCAATTTCCCTTCTCTCCGACTACTTCAATGAGTGCTGGGAAATGGGGGCGCTACCTGCTGAATGGAAGCACGGGAAAATAATTTTCATTCCTAAACCAAACAAGCCCATTAACGCCCAAAACCTCCGTCCCATTTCGCTGACTTCGTGCTTGGGCAAACTGTTTGAGCATGTCATCCTCACCCGTCTCACGCAACACATGGAATCCCATGCACTATATCCACATACTATGGTAGGATTTCGATCCCACCTCTCGGCACAGGACGCCCTACTGCAGATTTCACACGCTATCCTCAATGACATGTTACATCACACCAGAGCAATCCTGGCAGTCGACCTCACCAAAGCATTCGACAAAGTTACGCACAGCGCCATCCTGCAGGGCATCCAAGAGCTGCAGTTGGGGCCTAAGACCTACAACTATATCCGGGCCTTCTTAAACGGTCGCACAGCCTCACTGCATATAGATGATATACAGACCCCCCCCCCCCCCTTCACGCTTGGTAACATTGGTACCCCGCAAGGGGCGGTGTTATCTCCCTTCCTCTTCAACCTCACCCTCATCCCCCTGGCCAAGGCTCTCAGCCGCATCCCGCACTTAGGACACACACTTTACGCGGATGATATAACGGTTTGGACCACATACGGCTCGGATGGCGACATAGAATCGACCCTTCAGGAAGCCGCTACAACTATCGCTACTCACGCGGCAAACATTGGGCTTGAATGCTCCCCCACAAAGTCAGCACTCCTCATAATCCGCCCGCGGCGCGTCCCTACCTCCCCCATCACTATCTACCTGCATGACACTCCCATACCGCAAACACCTACCCTCCGCATTCTTGGCCTGCATTTACAGGACACGGGGAAAAACAACCTTACACTGAAAGCACTAAAACAGTCCACCTACTCCGTCATCCATCTTCTTAGAAGGGTTTCACATTCACAAGCCGGTCTAGACGAAGCAGATAATCTCAAGGTGCTGCATGCGTTCGTGCTTAGCCGCATTCTTTACGCCACTCCTTACCTAAACCTCTCCTTTTCGGATAAAGACAAGATCAATGCTCTTATCCGCATGGCTACCAAAGCAGCGCTAAACCTACCAAAGAGCACTAGCACGGACAGACTCTTAAAATTAGGAATGCACAACACTATACAAGAACTTATAGATGCACATCGCTACACACAGTACCTTCGTCTGGCTGGCACGGAAACTGGACGATATATACTGGATTCTCTGGGAATTCGCATACCGGCACACACGACAGACTTCATCTCTCTCCCTCGCGCCATACACTCCGCGCTTATCCTGAAACCCCTTCCTAAGAATGTCCACCCTGAATACCATCAATCCCGCCGAGTCGTGCGAGCCAAAGCTCTCCATAAAGAATATGGCACTTTAGAGGATGTGCGCTGGGTGGACGCCGCGTGTGGTACAGACCGTTCAGTAGCTGTGGCTTATCATCCAGCAGCCCCCCCATTTACCCATTTCATAGACCCACCTTGTACCCTGGAAGAAGCAGAGGAAGCAGCTATAGCAATAGCCATTGCCCAAACCAATGCGGCTTATATACTAAGCGATTCCAAAACAGCCATTTTTAACTTCGCCCGCGGACGCGTCCATCCCCCCGCGTGGCAGATATTGAGAATGTGCACCCTAAATCCCAATAGGCGTATTGAGCTCGTGTGGGTGCCGGCTAACTCTGGCAATCCCGGAAATGAGGCCGCCGATAACATAGCCCGAGGACTTATTTGCCGGGCAAATGGCGACCCCAGCCGTGATTTCTCGAGGGAGCGGGCACACACGTTCTCAGAACTTACACAACAAGCACGCCTTGCCCGTCGACTCTATCCCCCTCCCCACCCCCGCCTATCCCACTCCCAACAAATCCTCTGGAGGCGACTCCACACCCGAACTCTTCCTACCCCTCAGCTTCTATCCCACTTCCGCCATGTTTCCCCAGAGTGCACTCTCTGCGGAGAACCGCACGCCACCCTAGACCACATCCTCTTCGGCTGCCCTGCCGATCCTCCCCCGCAGGGACAGCCCGCCATCGGTACATGGGAGGAATGGGAGGCCCTCCTTGCGTCGCAGGACTCGGACGCGCAACTTCGCTGTGTGAACCGGGGTGCTAGTGCCATGGCCCTACGTGGCCTGGACACATGCGCGTAATGTGAGGGCTGTGCGGTGGCCCTGAGATCTTGTACGGTCCAAACTCACTAGCTTAATAAAGTTTTCCATCCATCCATCCATCCGAGGAAGTAGCCGTTGCTCTAGCGGTGGCGGAGGGCTATAGAACCGGGCGGTCACTAACAATACTTACGGACTCTCAAACAGCCTGCCGAAATTACATGAATGGCAGGATAGGTCGTCACGCGCTCCGTATACTCCCCGCAGCGAGTGACAGAATTCAAAACCGGGAAGAACAAAACGACAAGATCCGACACAAAATTGTGTGGGTACCGGGGCACACGGGGGTGGCAGGGAACCGAGAGGCCGACAGGATAGCTCGAGGATACATTACTTTCCGAGCTTCCGACGAGACCGCGGAACTCGCGCCAGCACCCAGGGAATACTCGGCCATACTACAAAACTATAGAGGCAGAAGAATGCGATATCCCCCACCGCACAAATCTCTCAGCAGAGAGGAAGCTGTCACTTGGAGACAATTACAAACAGGCTCTTTCCCAAACCTATATACTAAACAAAATGCACCCTACGATATACACGAACAAATGTCCCTGGTGCGACGAAAAACCTACACTATACCACATCACATGGGCCTGCCAAAACATAGACGTGGTCCCCAAAATACAAAACCCGAGTGCGGAGCAGTGGGAGACTCTGCTGTCCAGCGACCGCTGCGAAGACCAACAAGGTCTGGTACAGCGAGCTCAACGGGCGGCAGTGGCCAGCGGAGCCCTGGACTGAGGGCAACCGACCACTGATTTGAGGCGGACGACTTCGACAGAGAAGGCTCCTGGGGGTAGAACCAAGACGTCTCTGAAGATGCCCCCAACCCGCAGGAAAAACCATTAGTGTAAATAAAGTTTTCCCTTCCTTCCTTGAGGAAATGAAATGGCGCAGTAATTCTCTGTCATCTCGGTGGACACCCGAACCGCACCATAGAGGAAGGGAGGAAGTGGGAGTGAAAGAAGAAAGACAAAGAGGACCCGTAAAGAAGAAACTGAAAATTGTATTTGAGGAAAGGAAATTACGCAGTAGCTGTCTCACGTATCTCGGTGGACACCCGTCAAAATTCAGGGGGGCACTTTTTGACCACCCGCCGCGGTGGCTCAGTGGTAAGGCGCTCGTCTACCGAGCCGGAGTACCCGGGTTCGAACCCGACCGCGGCGGCCGCGTTTCGATGGAGGCGAAACGCAAGAGGCACCCGTGTGCTGTGCGATGTCAGTGCACGTTAAAGATCCCCAGGTGGTCGAAATTATTCCGGAGACCTCAACTACGGCGCCTCTTTCTCTCTTTCCTCTTTCACTCCTACCTTCCTCCCTTCCTTTACGGCGCGGTTCAGGTGTCTGCCGATATATGTGAGACAGATACTGCGCCATTTCCTTTCCTCAAAAACCAATTTACCAATTTACCACTTTTTGACCTAAAGTGTGGTCACTGATGTGTGGTTAAGATGTTAAGCTTCGCCTCTAAGAGTGGAACGCGACAGCCTCTTGCAACGCTGCCAGGGAGTCCATAGAACGCCATTGCCCATTCGGTTGTACGCCTCGCTCGTCGGTAAATTGGTTTTTGAGGAAAGGAAATGCATCTGTCCCTCATATCTCGGTGGACACCTAAACCTCGCCGGAAGGGAAGGGAGGAGGATGAGAGTGAGCGAAGACATCGTATTCACTAGACGCGCCTTTGTTCATTCCGAACCATCGAGCTGGCATGGCGGAGTGGATAGCATGCTCGTCTCGCACGCCGAAGACCGGGGTTCGATTCCCGAGCTCGACCAATTTCCTACTCGGTTTTATTTATTTATATGGCCTGACTAGAAGAGTTAATTAGGCTAGTTAGGTAATTAAGCAATTAAGTAAGCTCAGTCCCACTTACTAGGAGAGGCACTATACGATCCCTTCAATTGGTTGCATGGTTACTAGCCAAAGCACAATTGGCCCCGTTTAAAATTCGCGCACAGTGACGTCACGACCGTTTCGACCAATTGAAAAACGTGACATTTCTGTCGACAACTACTGCTTACAACGATGAGACATTAAAGGCTTCCGCCTTAAAATAAATCTGGCGCTACGATTCTGTGCTGATTCTGACTGATTAGTAAGTGTTTCATGTCCCGGGTCCCACACAGAGCACGCGTATTCTAATTTCGATCTAACTAAGGTTTTATAGAGTAGTAGCTTTAAAAAAGATGGAGCCATGGAAAAATTACGACGCAAGTAGCCAAGCATGCGGTTAGCGTTGTTAACAACATAATCAACATGGGCCTGCCAAGAAAGGTTAGAAGTTATGTGAACCCCTAAATATTTATATGAGGTGACTTGCTCAAGGAGAGAACCTGAAATATTATAGGGAATAAGATTTTCGTTGACACATCGGTGTGAAATACGCATGACCTTACACTTGTTAGTATTCAGTCTCATAAGCCAACTATTACACCAATTAGATACCTTATTTAGGTCACTTTGAAGTATGGATGAGTCTGAAGCGGATTTGATTACTCGATAAATAACGCAATCAGCTGCGAAAAGCCTAATTGTGGAGTTAATAGAAATTGGCAGGTCGTTAAGGTATATTAGAAACAATAGCGGCCCGAGTACGGAACCTTGAGGCACGCCGGAGGTAACAGAGCATGGTGAGGAATCAGCGTTATTTGCAGTGACGTATTGAGTTCTGTTACGCAAAAAACTTTCGATGCATGAAAGAATGTTTGCGTCGATGTTCAGTTTACTGAGCTTAAAACAATGTAGTTGGCGATTAACAAGATCAAATGCTTTCTGAAAATCTAAAAATACGCAGTCAATGAAAAGTCCCATTGTCTAATGCACCAAATAAATCATGGATGAAGGAAATGAGTTCTGTTTCACAAGAAAATGATTGACGAAAGCCATGCTGATGAGGGAAAAAGAACGAATGATTTTCTAGAAATTTAACCAGATTAGAAAAAATTACATGTTCAAACAGTTTACACGGGACACTCGTTAATGATATGGGTCTGTAATTAAGGGCACAATGAGCATCACCAGACTTGAATATTGGTACCACCTTACCCACCTTCCAGTCCCCGGGCAGCTGTCCTGAATTCAAAGATTGCGAAAACAGTGCACACAAGTAAATGGAAGAATAAACACTTGTATTCTTTAAAAATTTAGAATTTATGTCGTCGATTCCCGAAGATGAAGAAATTTTGAGATTATTAATTAGACTTTCTATACCAATACTGTCAAACACAATTGGGTCCATTAGTGGATTCTGCACAGACTGAAAAGAGGGCAGAAAAACAGATGATTGCTGTAAAAAAGCATTAGAGAAGGCGTCGTTGAGCACTTGAGGGCACTCTGATGAAGGAATGGCTGCGCCGCTGCTATCGTTCAGAGCTATTGCTTTATGCTTGGGACCAGAAATGATGTTCCAAAATTTTTTGGCATTATCAACCAATAAAGACGGAAGCGTACTCTGGAAAAAAACCTGCTTGGCGTTTTTTAAGGCTTTTCGATAATCAGATGTTATGGCACGATACAAATCCCAGTGATCAGAGCAACCGGTGGTTTTCGCTCTGCGATAAAGTTGTTTTTTTTTTACTTAAAAGGCGTTTTAATGCGGTAGTGAACCACGGGGAACGTTGTTTGCCTGATATGACGCGTAAAGGTATGTATTTTTGGACGAGAAAATCAACCTTTTCTTTAAAGAGATGCCAGTTCGTTTCCACAGTACGGTTATAAAAGTTTGGCATGCACTCACCGAAAAAGATTTCGAGTTCTGCGTTAATCGACGCAAAATTTTCCTTTGATATATTTGGGATTGGGTCGCACACGTGTGTTAGTGTCTTTAAGCTCAAACTCGATGAAGGAGTGGTCACTGAGGCCTGGTAGAATTGCCAATGAATGAACTAGTTCAGGAAGCGTAGTTAGAACAAGATCAAGAATATTAGCGCTAGTAGCGGTGGTACGGGTTGGCTGGGTAATGAGCTGGGAGAAATTGAAGTCATTGCACAGATTTGTGAAGCCAATCGTGTCAGGTGACGAATCCAGAGTGGAAGGAAACGCGCCAGATCAATTTATTTTTGGCATGTTGAAATCCCCAAGTAAAAAGATTGGCGAAGAAGGAAACCTAACTAAAATTCGATTGAGCACATCATGAAGGTCACTAAAAAAAGATGATGGAGCGGCAGTTTGTATAATTTTTCGAACTTGCAAAAAGTAACTTGAGCTCTCTATAAGAGGTGTCAGACGTGTATAAATCTGCCTCATCTGAGTATAAGTTTAGTTAGTTTAGTTTATGGGGTTTAACGTCCCAAAGCGACTGAGGCTATGCGAGACGCCGTAGTGAAGGGCTCCGGAAATTTCGACCACCTGGGGTTCTTTAACGTGCACTGACATCGCACAGTACACGGGCCTCTAGAATTTCTCCTCCAAAGAAATTCCAGCCGCCGAGGCCGGGATCTAACCCGCGTCATCTGAGTATAAGTATAATTGGCATGTATACGTTGCCAAATTACATGTTTTGCGTTGATCTTTGAGACCAAAACACACGTTCCTAGAGCTCATTATAGTATAAGTAAAGAGCTGTAGCGCAGTACTATTACTCGACTACTATCACTCCAATTCTGTCATCATACACGTTCTGCGCGGAGTCTTAAGTGGCATTTGAGTCGAATGGTATTCGACACTTCGAATGGCATTCAGACCCAACGGACTTGTGCGGTGTTTCACAACAATTGTCAAACACATTCAGAAGCAT
The DNA here is from genome assembly GCF_055824585.1 of Amblyomma mixtum. Taxonomy (NCBI): domain Eukaryota; kingdom Metazoa; phylum Arthropoda; class Arachnida; order Ixodida; family Ixodidae; genus Amblyomma; species Amblyomma mixtum. The sequence goes on along the minus strand of NC_143021.1, from coordinate 3,776,233 downwards.
TCCAAACGCATTCGCTCGCTGTATAGCTGCTGCCGCCGATGTTTTTGAGTGGAACAAAGACGTGACGACGACTTAGGTGGTGGTCCGTGGACTGTGCTTATTCCGCCACAGAGGAACAGCCCTGTCGCTTAAGACCGACGACGACACCATACAGCCCAACGACCACAGATGGAAAGAATTCTATCGGGAATACAGGGTAACTGGGTGCGGCTGCAACTAATCACCAAATTTTCTTTTAAAACATCCCATAAATTTAGTAATTAAAGAATGCGCGCGGGGGTGGCCCAGTGGTAATGGTTCGTATTATTATATGGTGCCTAGCCAATAAACAAAATATATGTTTTATTTGAGAAGTGCACACAGAGGACGCAGCTGCCTTTGTCGTATTTGTGGGCATAATGACCCGCCTATTTGTCATGGAACATTGTGCATCTGAAAGCGTTTTTGCACGCTCTGCTCGAGCGTCTATCTGGATACCAGCCCAAAGGAGCCTTCTACAAAAATCAAATAGTTTTCATTTGATTAAACTGTTTAATTAAAATATCGCTATTTCTGATTCACACTAGAAATTCACTTCCACAGTGTGCAGCGGGCGTTTGCTTCATGGAGACCGGGAAACAAACTTAATAGTTTAGTGCAAGTGTATTCGCTAAACCGACTTTGCGCGCAATTTTAGCAACATCCAGAAAGGAAGCAGTCGCCTCGTAATTTAGAATTATACGTTGCGCACGTGTGAACTATTATGCCGGTGCTTCATAAACGCACGCGGCCGCGGGCTAAGAGATTCCTACGCTTCTCTACGTCGTCCCATGTGATCGCGCCTTTCCCCGTGTTTTCCGATTTTCTATTTCCTTCCTTTTCTGCAAATCTTAATGTCGCAAATTGTTGTTTTTCTGCATTTTGTTTTTCTGGTGCGTAATTTTGCGTTGCGTTAGAGAAATTTTCATGAAGTGAAATTTATGTTAGATTTTCCCCTCCCTAGTACACCTTGTGTTAGTTGTATATGCGGCGTGTAATTACCGACCAAAGCGCCGGTCGCGGTTCCCTTGCAAGCGGGCCAGATGCATGGTGCCCGGACTGGGGAATCCGACACTTTGGCGCGTTCAGCACGCCGCGAAGCGCGGGCGGTTCCAGTGGTTAACATAGACGCCGATGAATACCATCGTCAGCCCGACTACGCCCATTGCAGAACAAAGGCATCTCCCATATCTCTTCAATTAACCCTGTTCTGTACCAGCTGCGGCCACTCTCTCCCCGAAAGATTTTTAATCTCATCTGCCCACCTAACTTTCTGCCGCCCCCTGCTAGGTTTCCATTTCTTTGGAACCCAGTTTGTAACCCTTAAGGACCAGCGGTTATCTTGCCTTAGCATTACCTGCTGTTGTGACTCTACCCTCCCCACCCCCTTTGTGAGTTCCCGCCACATCCGTCTCCACATACGCCTTTCCCAGTGGCAGTGCGGGGTTCTGCTAAAGTGGTGTTTCTCCAAGACGCGCTCCGATGCGACCTCCTGAAAAGAAAGGTGGAACCGGACACGAGGGACGGACACGACTCCTTGATTCCACGTACCTCCACTGCGGCATAACTGCCACCACGTGTTTTTCCCGACTTAAGGAGTTCCCCTTAAACAGCACCCAACGCAGCAGTATTGACCCTGCGACCTTGTGTGTACATCCGTCATGGTGACATGACTCAACGCCTGCTGCCACGTGCGGAGACGAGCGCCTGCCATTCAACCGCGCTTCGCTCTTTTGTCAACTGCGCAGGTGACGCCGCTGCAAGTATTCGCCTTTGGCGTTTCCTTGAAACAAGATATGGGATCCCCCTGGCCGGAAAGGACACTTCCGGGTATCCAAGTGACTCATCCGAGGAAGACTATGAAGCGGGGAACGGCCTTAAGGAGTACCCGGACGAAGTCCCTACGATTGGTCGAAAAAGGCGGGAAGATCTCGGAAGGGTCTATTTAAAAGCGCTCGACAAGTTCATCGAGGAGCTATTCCCTCAGCGATTCCCTCAGCGTTTCCCTGAGACTTCTCAGCTTTTACCCTGTTTGTCATTGCTTGTAAATAACTTTGTAAATATGTGAATACAGTTTTTCCTTTGCTTCTCCTACTCCAGCTGTCTCCGGCCCACGTTCCTTCCTCCGTCGGCACAGCGGCGGCGCTCCTCGACCCGATGCCTGGTGGAACACGCTACTAGCCCGGCAAAACATTTCAACTGGTGGCAGCGGTGGGATCGTTCACGCTTGGTACTGGCCTCAGCAGTGGTGAGCGCTTGACTTTCTTTAAGAATATGCCAGGCTGATAACTCTGCAAATTTTATCAGAACCTGTAGATTGTTTTTCTGCACGTGCTCGCTAAAGCATTTCACGTAACAGCTTGTCTTGAAAGTCCTCTTTCGGAAATTGCCATAGATTTGAGCAAACTAAAGAAGCCAGAGTTAATTTTGCTGTGTGAAAAACTGGGTATTGAGGTCAGAAAAAGTCACCGAAAGCCGCAGCTGACTGAGGCTGTTAAGGAATGTGGTGCTGAGGATGACGCAATTTCAGAGACCTGGGAAGTCATTCAGGAGGGAATCAGGAACGCTAAGGAGGAGGCCGACAGGGTTGAAAAAGAACGCCTTTATCTCAAGGATACCGATGAAAGGCAACTTGCTCTAAAGCGTTTGGAATTGCAAATTGCAGTGGCGAAGCGCGCCGAGAGGAATTCGACATTAAATCAGGAGGTTTCGACGCGAAGAAAAATTGAAATCGAAGATCTTCTGCAGCCTTCAAAAGTAACACGCGTTCGACCCATAGCTAATTCAGAAGAAGATAGTCGGGAGCGCTTTCCTGCAAATGAGAGAGCCACGGGCTCCGCGATAAACGCGTTGTCGATTAGCCCTCCCGCAGTCGAAAACGAAGGTGCTAGCATCACAAACGAAGAGCCTAGGTAGGAAAAGGCTTTTGAACCTAAAACGCCGACCGTCTGTGTCCGATGCCCAGAGCCCGGACACCTTGCGATCGGCTGCCGTAAGCCAAGGGTTGTCTTTGCGTTGCCAGACAATGGGGACGACAACATGGAACTCTTGCAGCCCTCTCTCCGGGAACTGTGCAATGTTCTCCGCGACTGGGCTGCCAACATCGAAGTTGTCGACTGTGAAAATGTTAAGCCTCAAGATATCGCAGACGAGTATGCCTGCATAAGGCAAATAGTGAGTGAAACCCGCGTGTTTTCCCCATTGCCCGCGTCGTGATCGAGAGCCCGCTCGGGGTGCTTCTTACCGAGGCCGCCGTCTCTCAAAACCTACCTAAACAGTATCCCTCCATTTTCTCAAATCGCTCGGATATGCTGCCCAAAGAAAAAAGGCCTTAGTTTTGGAGATAACGCTCCGCAGGTCCTCACCATTTCGAAGGCTCGAGAATTCGCAGCGCCAGCAGAGCCCGTGGGTAAGCATGACCCTGTAAGCCTGATAAATTCTCACGATGGTAAGCTAGAGCAGGCTCTATTACATACTGACGATGAGGCGAACGCCGGCGACTTTACCCGTGACGGCTCCGCGTTAGCTAGTGACACGCCAGGCAAACCAACGGCGAGGGTTTCCACTGAGCGGCAGTGTACAGAGGTGGGCAAAGGGGAAGTGTTGGTGAAGAACGAGAAAGTTTGGCTTATGTTGACTGCTGGACTGAAATCCGAACCGCGTAACCGCCCCAATTTGGCACCTCAACGCTCAAGAGTTCGCACGCGCCCCGTGGGAACACAAGCCAAGAGAACGCAACGCGCGAATCAAATCCGAGAGAGGGGGATACGCTGGCACTACCTTAGCACTCGTTCGTTCCCTTCTCGAGTTCTGCTTTCTATGCGCCAACCAAACTTCGGAAACGCGAGACTTGGACGAGGAACAGTGCAGGGTCGCAAGCTGAAATTCCTAGCATTGTGTAATGTCTCATCTGCTAGAGCAGCTGTCGGACTGCGGCCGCGTAGGGGGGCGGCTGAAGAATAGGAATTAGCACATTCCTTGAGTCGCAACGCTCTGGGAAATGCGTATGTGGAGACGGATGTGGCGGGAACACACCAAGGGGGGCGGGGGGGGGAGGGGAGGGGGGGTAAAGTCACACCACTGCTCTGCCCATGCCCATTTCTTCTGCTTGTTTCAACTAAGGTGTCACGAAATCTTGTGTGTTCCCTGACCTACTCCGCCCGTTTCCGATCTCTTAACGTTACACCCATCATTTTCCTTTCCACAGCTCGCTACGTTATCCTTAACTGAAGCTAAATCCCTAGCCTCCACGTTTCTGCTCTATAGGCAAGTACGGATAAGATAGAGCTATTATATACTTTTCTCTTGAGGGATATTGGTAAGCTGCGATTCATGATCTGACAGGGCCTGTCAAATGCACTCCACCTCATCCTTATTCTTCAAGTTATTTGACACTCGGGATGCGGATCTGCGGTCACTACCTGCCCTAAGTAGACGCATTCCCTTACCAATTGCAGCACCTCGCTACCAACTGTAAACTTCATTCCGCTGGACATACGCTTGGTTTACACAGAATGGAGGAAGACAGACGGTAGGACAAAACGAGACGCAACGCTCTCCTGTAAGGTCTTGCCGCACGTCTTGGTGCCTTCTGTCTAGCGCGTTCAAGTTACGACCTGGTGAAACACTAGCGAAGCGTTCACTTCTCTGGCACAGAGCCTGAAGCCGCTTTCAGTACGTACCGGCGACGCTGAGGTAGACGTTGTCTGGTATTACTCGCACCAGGTTCAGGTTGTTGAGCCGCGCTGTGGCGTCGCAGGTGTACCGCCCAGCGTCGGCAGCCTGCAGGTCGCGCACCTCCAGGTGACTGACGTAGCGCCCTTCGGCGGGCGTTTCGAGCTTGCTGTTGCGCCTGAGGTCGTTGGTGATTCGCGCTCCGCCGAGCAGCCAGAAGACCTCAGAGGCCGAGCCGGCGGTGATGTTCAGTTCGCATCGGAAGTTGACGAAGGTGCCGAAACCCATGGTGATGTTCCGGGGCATCATTATCCTGCTTGAAGGATGAAGGTTCACGGTTTTCAGTTCCGCCGGCACTGCTGAACATACACAGCTCAAATTTTAGAGTACTTAGAGTTCATGATGAAAATTGCATTGTGCTTAACTACTTAGACATGTCTCCAACGGGTAGTATGCGAAGGACGCTGCAAAAGGGGAGCCCATTCAGGGTCTCGGAAGAGTAAATTTCTCATTATCTCATCACTGACCCCTTCTTTTAGTCAGCATTATGGCTCTTAGGTACACTGTCAAATTGATCGGCAAGAATTACATTGTCACCATCGAAAACTCCGCAAGTTTGCTTGCGATTGCGAAATCATAGGTAGCTTGGCGTTGAGTAAAGAGTTTCTGTGCGATTTAGTTACCAGCCTCATGTCTTTTCACTGCTCCTGACAGGCACACGAGCACGTCACCGCCTAAACGACACAGAATTCTTCGAAGACTACGCTATAAATGCCCTACGGCCCCAAATGACTTTGACCAGACATTTGCAATTGGTGATGCCGCTACGTGGTGACTTCTATGATAAGCATTCGGCAAGCAAAAGGTGCCTTTAACGTCATACACCATACACGATAATTCGGTGAAAATAAGAATGTAAGACGTGGAAAGGAACGTCAAGGTCCTCCCCTTGAGCAAATCCATCCGGACTTGTGACTATTCTTGGTTACTCAGCGCTACACCATAACCTGCAACTGGACAGAAGAAAATGCCGAACCGCGTTTTTAGCAAGTGTTCCTACTTGCCCGGGACGCTCCTGCCCGTTTCCCAACGCTCTTATGGGGAAAACAGTTACTGCAAAAAAGACTAATACTAGCGCTTTTTCTTTCGGCAGCCACATCTGCAACGTCATCGCATTCAATAAGCGAACTGATATCTGCAGTGGAGGAATCGTACTGGCATAGGCAGCAAAATGCACAAGAACAACGCCTTTATTTACCATCACAGGGATGTGGGAGGAAGAGAGAAAAAGCTAGAATTCCAGCTTGAGGAGCTCTCACCTGCCTAAACAAAAATGCATGATATATCTAAAAAAAAGGCAAACAGCGGAAGCATACATGCAAACATTCAGTAGCAGGACATAGAATGAAAATAACGGAGGAGAACAAAAAGCAATTTTTACACAAATATACATCTTCGTTAAAAAACGGTCTACTATAGCGGACAAAAGTGGTATGTTTCACGCGGCGGCAGCCTGAGCAATGGAAAACTGCGGCATTTTGGCGAGCTAAAGCACGAAACATTGAAACGACCCAAGCGAAAAGCCTGCTGATAATAAAGGTAATGCATTGGCTGTCTCGATCCCAGATGCCGCCTTAGATGGTATTCCAACACAGTTTTCCGTTGCACCGGCCCCCGCCGCGTGGAGTATACCAGTTTTGTCCCCGATAGTACATAAATAATGGTAGGCATTTCACACAATTAGCTATATCCGCTTATGTACAACTGAAAGAAAATGGCGGTAATCCGTGTGTCGTATCCGCTCAAGGATTAAATTGTGACTTTCTCAGAGCTAGAGTGTATCTAGGCATATGTTGTCCATCATCAACCTGAGACGCCCGCTGCAGGGCAAAGGACTCTTCCATGTCGCTCCAATTAGTCCCTTCCTTTTCCAGCTGCGGCTACCATATCCCTGCAAACGTCTTAATCTCATCCGCCGTTCTAACTTTCTGTCGCCCCCTACTACGTTTGCCTTCTCTTGAAATGAACTCCGTTACACTTAAGGACCAGCGGTTATCTTGCCTTCTCATTGCATGCCCTGCCCAAGCCCATTCCTTTCTCTTGATTTAATCTAGGATGTCATTAACCCGACTCTGTTCCGTCACCTACTCTACCCGCTTCTAGTTTCTTAACATTACACTTATCATTTTTCTTTCCATAGCTCGCTGCGTTGTCCTTAACTTAAGCTGAGCTCTTTGCGTTAGCCTCCACATTTCTGTCCATAGGAGAGTGCTGGTAAGAAACAGCTATTGTGTGCCTTTCTCCTGGCGGATATGATAACCAGCCGCATGCCATCCACCTTATTCTTATTCTCCTATTTATTACCCTCTCATGTCTGGACCAGCGGCCGGTACCTGTCATAAGTAGACGTATTCCCTTTCCACTTCAGCACTGCGCTACCAATTGTGATGATATCAACTGACAATTGCAGAGTGTCTGGCGCTTCCCCTATGGAGCCTTCAGTCGTACATAAAGTGATGTCGGCGTATATTGTCACGTGGAGGTCAGGTATGTTGGTGAGTTGTTTGGCCAGCGAGGGTAGGGCAACAGTAAATCGGAGAGGGGAGAGAACGGCCCCTTGTAGGGTTCCCAGTTGGGGAAGAAGAATGGAGGTAATCATACAGTGCCGTGTTGTGTGTTAGTAGGGCATGTAGGTAGCGCCGAGGGCAGCATCCCATTTGCAGGGGGCAGCACCCGAGGGCAGCACCCTTTGGCCCCTCTGCCTTTCATCGTCTTGTGTTCGACGCCCTCCACGTCCTGTCCCATCCCGGAATTCGCGCCAAGCAGCACCTTCTCACAAAACGTTACGTCTGGCCCGGCATCAACCAGGACGTGCGCGCGTGGGCCCGTGCCTGCCTGTTTTTCCAGCTGTTTAAAACTCAGCGACACAAGACCTCTCCCTTCGCCTCGTTCCCCCTCCGCCGTCAGTCCGTTTTGACAATATCCACATCTATATCTTGGGTCCCTGGCAACCTTCCGCTGGACATTCATATCTTCTTACTTGCATCGATTGCTTTACTCGCTGGCCCGAAGCGTCAGACACCATCGCCAGAACATTCGTCGCCGGCTGGGTCTCCCGGTATGGGGTTCCTCGACCATCACCAGTGACCGTGGCGCTCAGTTTCAGTCTTCCCTTTTTAGTAACCTTATGATTTTACTTGGAACTTCCCGAATTAGAGCTTCTGCTTACCAACGCCAACGGCAACGGCACGATCGAACGTTTCCATCGTTCACAAAAACATCCCTCAAAGCCCAATTCGACACTGCCCACTGGACTGCCTCCCTACCATTGGTTCTGCTCAGCCACCGTGCTACACTAAAACAAGGCCTTCGTTGCACTCCGACCGAACTTGTCTTCGGCTCACCCCTTCGTCTTCCTGATGAATTTTTCGAATCCACCGATTCGTGCACAAGTCCCAGCCCTACCGATTACGTGGCGCTGCTCCGCCATTTTTGCCGTCATCTCCGAGCGCCACATCTCCGACGCCTGCCTCGACCATCTTTACACGTTCCGTTCAAACTAGCGACTTCCACACACGTTTTTGTTCACCGAGACTCTGCCCGCAAGCCGCTTCAGTGCCCACGAGGGCCCATTTTGTGTATTCGAAAGAACACCGAAATTTTTCATCATGGACATTCACGGGCGCACTGACACCATTTCAGTCGACCGCTTGAAGCCAGCCTTCACAGAAGAGGTCTCCTCTATTCGGCCTATATATGTGGTTTCTCTGCTCCAACAGGCCGGCTGCCTTCCTCCCCCATCTTTCCCTGCTATTCCTCAGCAGCGGAAAGTATCGTTACGGCTCTCAGCTTCACCAGACTACTTGAATGGCGGGGGGGGGGGGGGGGTGCTACTGTAGACGCAACAGCGTCCTTACGCGGCAGGAGCAGCACCAGCCGTCGAAGACGATGACGCCGAATTGCCCCTAAATTGAGCTCCCTTCGCGTGCCGGCGTCAGGCGCCGTTCGGCTGCATGCCATCTGGCATTCTAGCACTCCGGCCAGTAAATCAATCATTTCTTTCATCGAGCCGGCCTCAGACTTTTTGGGCGCGACCACTTTTTCCCCCCTGGACACTCACGCCTCTAAAGGTGAAGCAGTTTGTTCCAGGGGTGAATGCAAAATGCTGCATGCCACAACCGGTGCTTCTGAAAGCTACTCTCGCGAATTTAACCTCGGAATATATGCAGCATACCCACATCCTCACCGACGGTTCGACTACGCAAGCAACTTCTTATGTTCTTTATGTGCCGTCAACAAGCCATGTTATTTCTTACCGGTTGCAATAGAAGGCATCTTCTTGACAGCTCAGATTCACAGCATTAAAGAACCTGCTCCTTATATCCTGCACCAAACTCCCGCCAGATTGGTTACGTTTGCCGACTCCAAAGCATCTCTACAAATATGGTCCAACCTGTTTTAAAAAAAACGATCATCTGACCAGCACACTTTGGCCTTCTGGCCAATGAAGAAGCAGATGAAGCGGCCCGTAAAGGCCACCAACATCGTAGATACATTCAGATTTATTCACGAAATGTGATGCATAGCAAATGGCTAAAATATTTGCTTCTGAAGAAATGTATCGGTTCTGATGCTTGCCGACACATCACTACCAGTTTCTTTACACCATGGACCGACATCTCGGATGAAGCCATAATTCCTCGCCATCGGGAAACACTTGGTCACCGACTTCGCCTGAGCGCAGCATTTACAAACGGCTAGCGATACCGTTTCGGTCAAAAGAACAGTCGCTTTGCGACAGCTGCGGCTTGATCGAAACTGTGGAGTACATCTTGCTGGAGTGTCCAGCGTAAGCTGACAAGAGTGCGCACTACGAACATGGCATGGCGAAGCTCTCGCCAGTGCCTCTAACAATGCATAATGTTTTAGTCCCCTTGGCCTACCTGAGGCAACAGAGGCATCCAATGAACTGTTTGTTTACAAATTTAAAAGGCATTAGAAATATTGAAAAGCTCTAATTTTACCTTAACTGTTACCCTTAAGCATTGTATTGAAGAAGCGTAGCTTGTTGGGCCAGTTGGTGCATGGTATGTAGAAAACCAGCGAAAAGGACGCATTCCAGCGTTGTCCTGTGTACTTCTCCTCCTTGTGAATGCGTCCTTTTCGCTGGTTTTCTACATACCTTAAGCATTCTTCCCGCAGTGAACTTCGATAGCCCATGATTCCTTCAAACAGCGCAAAAGAAAATTACACAGAAAGAAAAGACACACACAGCGCTGACAGCAAACTTCGGACCGAGGCTAACTACCTCGGTGACGTCTTTGGGAAGCTCCAGGTTATCCCGGTTGTGCACCTGCCCACATGGGGCACGATGCTTCGGTGGTTGGTGTTTCCTTAAATGCCCCAAAATTTGTTGCCGCAGGAATTCAGCTGTGCGATCCGCGGTGAGCAAGAGCTCTCAAAGCTGACGCTTGGCCGCCGCGGGCTGCTGGTTTTTGTGCAGTTGCACTAATAGGGACGTTCTGTGCAGACGAGCTTGTCTTTGCCATTCCGACATTCCAGGACACGGCGCTCGTATCTGCAGGATCTTAAGATTTAAATAAAAAAAAAACCTGGAACCCGCGACGGCCAAGCGTCAGCTTCGAGAGCTCTTGCTCGCCGCTGATCACACAGCTGAATTCCTGTGGCAACAAATCTTGGTGCATTTAAGCAAACACCAACCACCGAAGCATCAAGCCCCAAGTGGGCAGGTGCACAACCCGGAAAACCTGGAGCTTCTCAAAGACGTCACCGAGGTACTTAGCCTCGGCCCGAAGTTTGCTGTCAGCGCTTTGTGTGTCTTTTCTTTCTGTGTCGTTGTCTTTTGCGTCCATTTGTATCGCACTATGCAATTCATTATTTCATATGTTACATCACTACTCGCCGATGAGGCTTAATACGCAGTTAATGGTCACATTTTACCCTATCCTCTTTTTATTTCTTTTATTTTACCTTTTCCGCACCGCTCTCCTTCCATAATTCTCTACCGAATTCCCTTCCCCGTGCCGAGTAGGATTCCAGTGATTTTAAAACGCTGGCTAAATTCTCTGTTTTTCATTAAAGGGTTTCCCTCTCTCTCGTCTAGTGAGCTATTGTGGGAGGGCGTTTCTCGCTCTGCCGCAAGATAAGAGCGCAGTTTGTCCCAGTCTTTCAGGAGTTGATTGCGGGGAACAAAGATTTTGGTTTGGGATGTAGGGGTAGTATTAATCACAAAATGGTCGCTGCCGAGATTATCTGCTAGGACCCCGTGCGACTTGACAAAAAGGTGTGCGAAAGAGACCCAGACCATAATCAGTCATGGCGGTAGAGACGAGGTTGTCTTTAGGAGTGTTGCAATGGTAATCCCATAATGTGTGGCACTGGTTAAAGTCTCCAGTGATGAGGAGCTCCGAAACGAGCTCAGAATGCCTGGGATAGTTTTACAATTTTTTTTCGTGAGGCTGTAAAAGTTGAGGATGGTGAGGCCGTGTGCTTGTGTTGATGAGGTAAGTTCGATAACCGAAAACTCTGTAGTCAGGGTATGTGTACCTGTGGGGTCGATAGCTGGTAAGGTTTTGAGCGTGAGGATTGCTGTGCGAGGTCTGAAAGCAGTCACTTGACAATCTCTTTGACGTTTATGTTGGTGGTTCCTGTCTTCTGCAGGGTAAAGGCGTCAGGAGGGTGTGGGGTTTGCGCAATGTACAGGTTTGGTTGAGCTTATTCGGTTTAGTTGAGCTTGTTTGCGGATTATAATGATCTTATGCTTGGGAATCGGCGTTCGTCGAAGTTTTCAAACACAAAAACAAGCACTCTCTCTGCTACGCCGTAAGAGGCCTTGCTCTTCGTCTTTTCCACGTTTGGGCAACGTGGGCTTACCCTGGCGAACAGGCTGCCACATGCGCATGAGAACTGGACGGTCGTCGGGTCCAGAATGCCCATCGCTCTCGACTGCGCTCTGGCTGGAGACTGCTGCGACTTCTAAAATGACGCGCCCGAAACATCGGGGCCCATCTCGAATATTGTAGAAGCTGGTCCATTTGATCATGATTCCCCCACAGATAGCTGTTCGCCTATCGCGTGGCTATCGAAGCGATGAAGCATCGCTGGAATGGCGATCAAGACTTCAAAAAAATCAGATTTCATTTTCTTTCTAACGAAGAAGGGGGAAGCTGAAGCGAAGGGTCTGTAACGCCTGACGAGGCCGCAGCTCCCTTGTACACTTTGGAGTAGAGTGCAGTGAAAAAAAGAACGCATTACAAAGGAGAAAGAAGGCTCGCAAGTTGCTTTAAAACTGGTCACAGCAGAGCAAAAAAAGCAGCACATAATAGCAGATCTTGTCGGTACACACACCGGAATAGATGAAAAATGGAAGCCTGTGTAGCAATAGTAATATCGATATCAAAAAATGTACAATACATGTCAAATATGCTACGATTGTATCAAAGCACCAGAGCCCAAAGGTTTGAGGGTTATACATGTCGTTTATAACCAAGTAGCATTTGATTATATCATTAAAATGTTTCAGAGAAATACTGAAATCAAGATTACACAAAAAAGTATTCAGGGCGGTAAGTTCCAGATAGTTAATTTTCTTTTTCCCATAGCTGGTACGAGACTAAGGGAACAGATTGATTTCTGTTTGCAGGTGGTACTGTAATAAAGAATTGTCTAGAATGGTGTTATGCAGTGGGGTTTTGTATATGCGTTGGAACAAAGGGTATGATATACTCTATAATGTATAAGCAAACTGTGTTTGAGGAAGAAAGGTGTTGTAGCCAAATACGCAAGATGGCCGTAATACCCTTCTTTTGCACAGAGATCCATTTGCTATAATTGCTTTTAGTCGTAGTGCCCGATAAAACAATGTGATAAGACAATTTAGAATAGAAAAGCGCATAGTAAATAGATAACTTCAACCACTCTCGTATCACATGGGCGATGCCAAAAAGACAACCGTTTTACGTATAGCAGATACAAGTTTGGAAACATGAATATTCCAGGAGAGGGTCGGAAAACAACACACCCATGACACCCAGGCTGACTCTTTCAATTACTGTGCTTCCGTATTTAATATTAAGTGAATAGAGTTCGATGGTGCTGATGGGCCTAAATATAATGTAGGTAGTTTTCCTCAGTTTAGGGTGAGGCTGTGTGACTTCTACCAATCATACTTAAAACTGCGCGAACAAAAACAAGGACCGAGCAAGAACACAATAAGACACACAAGCGCAGTGTGTGTATTCTGGTGTTCTTGCTCGGTCCTTGTTTTTGTTCGCGCGGTTTTAAATATGAAAGATTCAGACCAACTAGCCCGCCAGAAGATACTTTTGACTTCTACCATGCATGTAATCTGGTTAGGTAAATATTGTTACGGGGATTTTACGGCCTGTATTGACGGCTGCGCTGCGATGGCCAGCTCTAAGCTCAGAGTCCAGGGGCCCAGCTTCACAATGTCAGCGTCGTTGTCGTCCAGAGCACCGCCACTTCGTCGTTAACGAATCAGGCGCGAGTCGCGTCCACTTATACAGTAACCAGTTCACCGGTAACACTATCCCACTCGGCTGAAGGCAACGTCCCGGTGCGTGTTAGGCGTGAGATGTCGAGGGTTTGGGCGAGCCACATGAACGACTTCGGATGTCATTTGAGCGGAAGGGGACTTGGGTGGAGCGGCGTGGTCTCATAGGTTACGTCGGTCACTGCCCGTAATACGCGATAAGCACCTGTGTAGCGCGGCAGAAGTTTTTCACATAACCCCACACGATGGAATGGGAGCCACAGAAAAACGAGAGATCCGGCAGGGTAGCGCACATCACAGTGCAGACCACCGTAGCGGTGTTTTGAGCCTCTTGAGAGGCGAAGAGCTTGTGACCAGCAACCTGGCGGGCGGCGTCTGCTCGGGCGATAGCATCACACGCATAGGTAGTGACAGGGCCGGCTGTGGGCAGCAAAGTTTCGAAGGGCAGTAAAGGGTCTCGTCCAAAGAGAAGGGAGAAGGAAGAGTAACCAGCGGTATCATGGCGCGAAGACTTATACGCGAAACTGACAAATGACAATCTCATGTCCCAGTCCTGGTGGTTGTCGGATACATAAAAAGCGAGCATATCTGTCAGCGTGCGGTTGAGACGCTCCGAACGGCCGTTCGTCTGAGGGTGATAAGCCGTGGTGAACTTGTGACGAACGGAGCACGAACGAAGGATTTCGTAAACAATAGACGATATGCGAAATGCGCAGCGCCATCTCTCAGCGCTCCGAGAACTAAGTCCTCCATGTTGGTACGGTACAGAAAACGAAACCACTGCCCAGCGTTGGGTTAAAATGGCTGCGCTTCGTTTGAAAAGTAAAATGCCGATGCAGTGTTGCGCTACCCTCTCCACTGTGAAAAGACACTACGATTCGTGCCAGAACTAGGTGCGTTCCAGCTTCTCGCTTTTCTTTTTTTTTACTCCGTCCCAACGTTTTAGTAACACAAAACGCCATGCGAGGTATCATGTGTCAGCACGCGGATCAGTGCGCAGCTTTCGCTTTCTGCGCTGATTTTTGACAAATCTCTCGAGGTGATTTGCGTTTAAATTAAGATAAGGACCACAGCCTTTGTTGTCTCTGATCAAAATTAGAAGCCGATTTCGTGCATTTATCAACTCTCCGGTCGGGCGTGAATATATATATATAGACATACTTGAACAACGTAATAGAGAAGGTAATTTTTTTGAGCGAGCCAATCGCTCGTGCTGTGGCGAAATAAGTTCACTCGAAGAACCATATGCCGATTACTGCTTAGTTTGCTACGTGTTCAGTTAAGTTTTTCACGTGTTCAATGAGTTTTAGAAGGGCGAGCAAACTCTCTGGACCACACGCATATGTTATGCGCGTTAAGGAGTCTTTGTGAAGCAATACACCCTACGTATAAAAACTAAGGTGCGAATGCTTTATTTCTTGAGGATTCCTATACATTCGAGATCTGCGGCGACGAAAATGTAAAAAAAAAAGAAGCGAATAATGCAGCTACTTTATTATGAAGGAGGGATGCATTTCTAAGCTACAAAGTAAGTGCAACAGTGATCTGAAAACGCTTCAGGCCATCAGATTTTATTATCGTTGTGGTAAGCTCCAACAGCTTGCTTCGCAACAAAGCCATTTGTCCTAGTTTGGGAGTAAGCTAATTAAGTTTTGGAAGCAATCGAACATGCTAATTTCGCCCCTGCACACACAGCTTGAGCAGCGTATCGAGTGTGTGCATGCACCTACAGCTGTAGCATCTTTCTCTAATCAAGCCGCCGCGGTGGCCCAGTGCTTATCTGAAAAAAAAAAAAAGCTGCGTCTTTGCTTATAATATTTTGAATTATATGTGCATGCCTACTTTCCTCTTGTTAATGTCGACTGACTGCGTCTTAAGCAGGACGCGGTTTCAACGAATTGTGGCGAAAATCAACCGACCCCGGGCTCTGAAACAGTGACGTTGAAAACCGCGGATGCGCACTGCATATTACAGTAAAGGAATCGAATTACGCAGCTGGTCGAGGGTCTTGTGTGATTATACTGCAATGCACGAAGCTCCTGTCGTCGGCGCGAACGAAAGTTCGCACTGTCACAGAAGTTTGTCAACACACGTGCGCACTCACCGCAAAATAACCGCCCGCTCGCTACCCTACCAGATGAATTCGCGTCCACTTGGGAATAAAATAGCCATGATAATGCGTGATGCTTGAACTGGTGCTTTAATGCGAGCATTAAAATGCCAACAGCACACGGTCACGGTTCGACTTTCCACCCCACTTTCGAGTGCCGATTATTGCCATCATCAGCGCCAGACTTCAAGCGAAGCTGAGGACGCGGTAGGAGTAAGCTGGCGCTTATTGAAAGCACCTACATTTGGTAAAAGATCAGCTGTGAAAACAACGCAGCAGGTGGAGCTTGCCTGTTAAAATTCCACTCGCAAGAAGAAAGTACGCATAGCAAACGATGCACCAGCTCAACGAGCTCGACCGAGCCAAGATGGAAACCGGAAGTTGTGGGCGCGGTGTTGCCAGACCGCCAAGCAATTTCGCATATCGTCTATTCGGCAGAGGAAGCAGCGGCCACGGTCGGTGAGGAGTTGACGGGGAGCGCCGAGGTGCAATATGACGTCATGCAGAAGGAAGTCCGCGACGTCAGTGGCGCAGCTGGTTGGAATGGCACGAGTTATCGCGTAGCGCGTGGCATAATCGGTGGCGACGGCAATCGACTTGTTGCCTGAGGCGGACTCCGGGAAGGGCCCAAGTAAATCAAGCCCGACACGAGAAAACGGGTCGGTCGGGATGGGAATCGGCTGCAGGTGTTCAGAAGGCAGAACGCGGGGCTTCTTCCGGCGCTGAAAGAGGTCGCAAGCGGCCACGTAGCGTTGTACGGAGCTGTACAGACCCGGCCAGAAGAAACGCTGGCGCACGCGGTCGTACGTACGGGAGACACCAAGATGACCAGCCGTAGGCGCGTCATGCAGTTGTTCGAGGATAGTGGAGCGTAGATGTCGGGGAACGACCAGCAAGTGCTCAGCTCCATCAGGTCGCATGTTGCGGCAGTACAGCATGTTCCCGTCCAGCAAGAACATAGCCAGGGAAGTGTCACGCCGGTCTGTGGTGAGGCGGTCGATGAGAGAGCTAAGGGTGGGATTCAAGCGCTGTTCCTCGGCAATGTGGGAGAGGTCGGAGATGGAGAGGACACAGGCGTCCGAATCACAGTCTGTAGCGGAAAGGGGATCGACGGGATAGCGTGACAGGCAGTCTGCATCTTGATGGAGGCTACCAGACTTGTGAACTGCGGAAAAGTTATATTCTTGCCATGCCATCGCAGTGCCCATCGGCCAAGACGGCCAGTAGGATCCTTGAGCGAGGAGAGGCAACACAGGGCGTGGTGGTCGGGTATAACAGCGAATCGTCGACAGAACAAGTATGTGCGGAATTTTCCAATGGCCCAAAGGAGAGCCAGGCACTCGCATTCTGCAATGGAGTAATTCTTCTCTGCGGAAGAAAGAAGACGGCTAGCGTACGCAATCACGCAGTGCTCGCCGCGTTGTCGCTGAGCAAGAATGGTGCCAATTCCATGACTACTTGCATCGGTGCGAAGTTCAGTCGGGGCAAACGGGTTGAAATGGGCCAAGACAGAAGGGTTGGTGAGGACTGCGATAAGGCTGGAGAATGCAGTAGCCTGCTCTGGTCCCCAGCAGAAAGGAACGCCTTCCTGCAACAGATTGGTGAGAGGGCGAGCGGCGGTTGCGAAGTTCGGGACGAACCGGCGAAAGTAGGAGCAGAGACCGATGAAACTGCGGACATCGCTGGGCGAACGGGGGCAGGGAAAAGCATGGAGGGCAGGGACTTTATCAGGATCGGGTTGTATGCCACTTTAACTCACCAAATGGCCGAGGTCTTTAAGTTCGCGGGGGCCGAAAGGGCTTTTTTTTTTCAGTTCAATTGACGACCGGCACGGCGGAAAAGTGCCAAGATGGACGAAAGGCGAAGCAGGTGGGTTTCAAACGAGGGCGAGAAAACAATTACACCATCTAAGTAACAAAGACAGGTCATCCGCTTATACACTAACCAGTTCACCGGTAACACTGCATCCCGTAACAATATTAATAAAGCAGAAATAAAGAAAACAAGGCTTCGCGGCCGTCTGAAAGGAATAAAGCAAAAAGTAAACTCACGTTGGATAGAGGAGGATCGTATCGGACCCTTGTGACCTCGAAGCGATCCAAAGCAGACCTACCAGTACCGGAAGTTTCAAGTGCTCCTTTCCCATCCTGCAAAAACATCGCACCGTTAAACAGTATCAGACGTCATCTTTTCACAATCATCCGCAGCATTCTGACAACGCCCGCTACAGGGCAAAGGCTTCTCCCATTAACTCGGTCTTTTGCCAGCAGCAGCCACCTTTTCCACCTTTGATAAGCTAGTGAAAGAAGTCACAAGTCGCCACAGCACCACTTTCTTTCGTTAAAGACAATAGCAGTACGAAAATGAAGGGGGCACTTTGTTGACCTTAAGTGCGGTGAGGCAAAAGCCCCAAGCGCAGTGTTGTTGCTTGTGTCACTGATGTGTGCTTCGATGTTAAGCTGCACCTCTAAGAGTGGAACCCGACAGCGTCTTGCAACGCTGCCAGGGAGTCCTCAGAACGCCATCGCCCATTCGGTTCTATGCCTTGCTCGAGGGTAAATTGGTTTTCATTGCGAAAGCAATACTGCGCTAGGTTTTGAGCCTTCAGCGTTGTCCCGGCGGATCCATGTTTGGCCTTTAGCTTGACCTCTGTTGTGGCGTTCATTGACGGTGGTGGTGAAAAACATTTATAAGCAATTAAATTTTTTACAGAAAGGTGACTGGGGTAGGACCCTGTTGGCCCTTTCCCCTCACAGTACTAGGTGGAGCCCCTATTCCGGGGCCCCATTGGCAAGCAACGCCGCCCGCGTACGTTGAACCAAGGCCTTTTGGCTCTTCAGGTCTTGACAGCCGAGCAGGGCCGCCTCCCAGTCCTCTCTGTTGGGTTTGGGGTTGGGGGGGATAGATGGGTTAGATTGATACGCCCAAACCATGTGGAAGGTGTCAGACACCTCCCCACAGAACTGGCACGTGCCATCAAAGGATGTATTGAAATGTTTAAGCACCGTTGGGCACAGTACAGTGTTAGTGAGAATATTGATGAGGAGGCGCTCGTCAGCGCGATCCAGACCCTTACAAGGGGCCGGGTAGCGCCGGTGCTCCTCCTTGTAGTAATCGGTGATTTGTTTGAATGTAATGGCCAGATTGTCTGAGTAATCGGTGATTTGTTTGAATGTAATGGCCAGATTGTCTGATTGGGAGTACCCTTCCAAGGACAGGGAGATAGCCCGGGGACAGAGTGCGCGGGCGGCCTGATCGGCCTGTTCGTTTCGCTGGAGTCCCTGGTGACCGGGAGCCCAAATCAGGTTGCGTGGAGTTGGATCTTCAGATCGACAGCTATATTCCAGGCAAGCGGGGAAGCCCAGCCCAACTCGTAGTTCCGACAGGCCCCTCGCGAGTCGGTGATGATGTGTTTTGACTTGGGATTCGTGAGAGCCAGAGCAATGGCAATCTCCTCCGCGTGTGTTGCGCTGTAGGCTTTGAAAGTGAGCCCGTTAACTGTGTTTGTGTTGTATACGACTGCGGCCGTGTACCACCCCCCGTGGTGTGGGCCAGCAACGTCTGCGTAATACACATGTTCTTGGTTACCATAGTATCGCGCCAACGCTTCCGCGCGCCTGGTGACGAACGCTATGGTCTTCTCTGGACATGTGGGGGGGGAGGGGTCGGACCCGGAGGGCGCGTCTCCAGGGTTCTGGCACTCTCTCCCTTTCCTAAATGTGGTAGTCGTGCTTGATGTGTAGCCGGTCCAAGAGGCGGCGACCGGACGTGGTCTGTGCAAGACGCGTGTATTGGTTGACTAAGTGGGCTTCTCGAAGCTCCCGAAATGTGTTCACCACGCCCAAGGCCAGAAGCCTCTGGTTGGACGTGGTGACCGGAAGATCGAGAGCCCGCTTGATGACTTTCCGCAGGATGACCTCCTGTTGGTCATCATCGTGTTTGCGCAGGTGCAAGTAGGGAGTTGAGTAGAGGATTCTACTCGTTACGAAAGCATGGGCAAGCCGCAGTGCATCCTTGCTTCGTAATCCGCCCCGCTTGTTGGAGACCCGGCGGACCATGCGGCCTACCTGGTCTCCCACCGTGCGAAGTTTGGCTAGGGTGGTGTCGACTCTGCGTTGGTGGTGTATGAAGAGGCCAAGGACGCGGATCTCCTTGGCCTCCCGGATCGGTCCCGAGGGGAGACTGATGCGAAGCGGTGTTGTGTCCCGAGGGGAGGGACGTAAGTGCACAAATTCTGATTTAGCTGGGGCGCACTGGAGTCCGCAGTAGGCCGCGTAGTCGTCGACTAGGGTCGCCGCTGCTTGCAGGCAGGACTCCATGTGGCCCAGGTTGCCTTGCGTGGCCCAGATTGTAATGTCATCCGCATAAAGAGCGTGATGTATCCCGGGCAGAGAAGACAATGCGGAGCATTGCCAAATTGAAGAGCAGGGGAGACAGGACCGCGCCTTGAGGTGTTCCCCTCGAGCCGATGGTGTGTGGCCCGTATTCCGCATCTTGTATGCGTATATAGGCTTGACGGTCTGTAAGAAATTGACTTATGTAATGGAATGTTTTGTGGCCACAGTTGGTGTTACTGAGGTGGTCCAGGGTTACTTCATGTTTGACGTTGTCGAATGCGCCTTTAAGATCCAAGGCCAGGACCACCTTGTCGTTGTGGGGACATTCGACAGGATCTAAAATGTCGTGGTGGAGCTGCAGAAGTATATCCTGTGCTGACTTGTGAGGACGACAACCGAACATGGTGTCCGCGAAAATGTGCTGTGTTTCTAGATAATCGGAGAGTCTGTCGCGCACCATCGTCTCCATCAGCTTGCCGACACAAGACGTCAGAGAGATGGGGCGAAGGTTCGCCACATCGATAGGTTTGCCGGCCTTCGGAATGAAGGTCACGAGAGCCGATTTCCAATCGAGAGGGAGAGGAGTCTCTCCGTCCCAAATGCTATTGATGTATTTGAGGAGCGCGGCGTAGGCTGCGTCGGGAAGGTTGGCCAAAAGCTTGACCGTAACCTTGTCGCGCCCAGGTGCAGTGCTCCGCTTCATCTTGCTTAAGGCCGCCCGGATGTCGTGGGGCTGGAACGGCTTGTCCAGCTCCGTGTTCTCTTCGCCTGCATACGAGTACGCCGCCTGCCGGGGGTTCTTAGTGGTGCAAAGGTATCGATCCCTGAGCGTGTGCTCTAGTTGTGTTGTCGTTCCTGTAAAGTCGTTCAATGCCCTATGTAAGTGGCGTTGGGTTTCCGTGCGCGTTTGTATTGGATCAATGAGAGCGCGGAATAGACGCCACGTGTTGCGGCCAGACATCTGGCGCGCAGCCGCGTTGCACCGGTCCACCCAGTTAGTGTCGGCTAGCTGAGTAGCATATTCCGCTGCTTTTTGTGTGAGTTCGAGGATGCGTTTCTTTAGGCGTCTATGTTTCTGTTTCTTCCATCGTTTGGTGAGGCTGCGGCGGGCCTCCCAAAGGTGGAGCGCATTCGTTACCCGCGGTGTCGTTGTGTGCGCAAGCTCACTGCGTACGTCCAACTAAAAGTGTCTAATGTTGGGGGCACGGAAGGTGAGGCCCTGAACTGGGTTGTTTTGGTGGACAGCGGCAGCCGTGTACCAACCCCCTTGGTGTGGGCCGGCTACGTCTGTGTAAAATACCCCTGGTAGACCACCACACTGCTCTGAAATGGCCTCCGCTCGCGCGAGGCGGCGGCCATCTCTGGCCTCCTTTGTCATGTTATTCTCACATCTCTCTCTCATCACTCCACGTACCTATAAGCATGATTCAGTAGTCCATAGACCCACGGAGCCATTATGCGCACTTCCTTTCCTTAAAATCATCGGAGTGTAAAACGTGGTCAACGCCAACGCCAATGAACACAACGAACGCCGACGGCCTATGGCTTCAGCGCCGCGTTTCTGGCACAACGTTCTCAATGCCAACGCATACAGCTCACACCTGTCACTACCGCCACTTAGCTTAAAGCACGGTTGAGGTGTCCAATGTTCCAAGGGGGGCAGTTATGCGCCTTCCCTCTGGTTTACGTGTCCACCGAGATGTGGACACCTCGCCCTCACCTCACACTACGTATATCCCGGCATAGCAGAGTTTTTGTTGTTGCTAAGCCACTCCTAAAATTATATACACCACAAACCACCCACGCACATGTCGGTTCGCAATCGCTACTGCGCATAAGAGAGGGAGAGAGTAGGAGACTATGGGCGGGGTGATGGAGAGCTCGCGGCGGCGGCTACAGTGGCGGCCCCGGCGCGCCAGCTGTGCGCCATGTGACGTCACCCGGTCCACGCGTATGCGCAGCTTGGCCTTTCCAGAGCTCCGCGAAATGGCTCGGCGACTAGCGTAGTGTTGCTTTCGCAACAAAAAGCCACGGAATTGATTTTCCACTATAGGCTGTCATCATCACAGAGCGGGGATCTCGGGCATAAATGGGCGGGCCAATTCCTCCAAACAAAGGTCCGTACCTTGAACCTGACCTATTTACAGTAAGTTAAAAGTTGGGAGGACTTGAAAGCGGCGGTCAAAAAAGGCAGCAAAGAGGGTTAGTCGTCCTTTTTCATAGATATCCGAAAGCTGTACTCCTCGCTGCCGCTGATCAGCAACTGATGGTGGTAGCTGTAGAATCGAAGAATCGAAGTTCCAGAACCTGTGTGGATGCGCTTTATATTGATCCTCAGCTCTTCTTACGGTCTACATATTGTTACGGGGAAATACTATTTACATTTATTTACAAGCAATCGGTGAATAGTTCCTAGCGGCGAGCATAAGGAAGCACCAACGCCAGCAGGAAGCACCAGCAACCTCTTCTTCTTCGTGCGACCCTTTCACGCGAGAGACCACTTCGACTTCCACTTCCTCTTCGTCGTAGCATGACCCCCGGCGGCAGGAACGCCGTCCCGGCGTTAGGCCGGTGATAAAGGAGCGGCGTGGTAGGGCTTGAGGCGCATAACGTGAACAATGTCGGTGGGTGGTGGACATGAAGAGGATGCAGGTGTATGAGGAGCAACTTCATACGTGACATCGGTGACCTGACGCACAACACGATAAGGACCATGGTAGGGAGACAAAAGTTTTTCAGAGAGACCGACGCGACGGGAAGGAGACCACAGAAGAACGAGCGACCCCGGTTCGTAGGTGACATGACGATGGCGATTATCGTACAATGACTTCTGCGCTTGTTGGGACGCTTGGAGCCGAGTTCGGGCGATTTGGCGAGCGTCTTCAGCTTGAGCAATGGCGTCCCGGGCGAAGGCGGTGACGGGACGGTCAGCGGATGGCACGAGTGTGTCCAATGGCAGGACGGCGTGTCTGCCGTATAAGAGATAGAACGGAGAGTAACCAGTTGTGTCATGCCTGGAGGTGTTGTAAGCGAACGTCACATACGGCAAGGCGAGGTCCCAGTCTTTGTGGTCGGGGGAGACGTACATAGACAACATGTCTGTTAATGTTCGATTCAAACACTCGGTTAGCCCGTTTGTCTGTGGGTGGTATGCTGTGGCAATCTTATGCTTGGTAGAACACGAACGCAGGATGTCGTCGACAACTGTGGACAGGAAATAGCGTCCGCGGTCTGTGAGTAATTGACGAGGGGCACCATGTTGTAGAATAAGACTGTGCAAAAGAAAGTCAGCGACATCGGTCGCGCAGCTCGTAGGCAGCGCACGGGTGATCGCATACCGAGTGGCATAGTCTGTGGCTACTGCGATCCACCTATTTCCGGAATCCGAGGTCGGGAATGGTCCGAGGAGATCGAGCCCTACACGGTGGAACGGCTCCACAGGCACGTCTATAGGATGCAGAAGACCAGGAGGTGGTGCCGAAGGCTTCTTTCTGCGCTGACAAAGGTCGCAATTGGTGACGTAATGCCGGACTGTACGGTATAATCCAGGCCAAAAGAAACGGCGCCGTATGCGGTCGTAAGTTCGGGCCACACCAAGGTGGCCAGCTGCAGGCAGGTCATGGAGTTCTGCAATTATAGAAGACCGCAGCTGCTGGGGAATGACTAGGAGTGAGGGCCCGTCAGGGCGGAAGTTGCGGCGATAGAGAATGTCATTTTGAGTAACGAAGAGCTGCAGGGAGCGCTTCAAGCTTCCAGAGCTGAGACCCTCGATGATGGTTTGCAAATATGGGTCTTTGCGCTGCTCCTCGGCGATGTTGTGTAGATCAGAAATTCCAAACAGGGAAGGGATATCGTCAGTGTCACTGAGAGCAGGTGGCTCGACAGGGTACCGAGACAGGCAATCAGCGTCTTGATAGAGACGTCCAGACTTGTACACGACAGTGTACGAATATTCCTGAAGGCGTAGCGCCCAGCGGCCAAGACGCCCAGAAGGGTCTTTCAGCGAGGACAGCCAGCATAGGGCCTGGTGGTCCGTGACAACAGAAAAAACACGCCCGAACAAGTATGGCCGGAATTTAGCTACAGCCCAAACCAGAGCGAGGCACTCACGTTCCGTAATGGAGTAGTTTCGCTCGGCAGGTGAAAGCAGACGGCTAGCATACGCAACCACGTGGTGTGGGCCCCGGGAGCGTTGAGCCAGCACGGCTCCGATCCCGTAGCCACAGGCGTCCGTGCGGAGTTCAGTAGGGGCCGCGGAATCAAAATGTGCCAGAATCGGGGATGATGTCAGCAGCCGGACAAGCGTGGAAAACGCATTTTGTTGATCAGAGCCCCAGGTAAAGTCTGTGTCCGTCTTCAGGAGGTCAGTGAGGGGACGAGCGATAAGGGCAAAATCTTGAATAAAACGGCGAAAGTAGGAGCACAGCCCAATAAAACTGCGCACGTCTTTCTGAGAATTTGGGCGAGGGAACTGTTGCACCGCTGCAATTTTAGCTGGATCAGGACGTACACCGGAGGCATCGACGAGATGTCCCAGAATGGTGAGTTGCCGGCGGCCGAATTGGCATTTGGACGAGTTGAGCTGGAGCCCAGCCGTACGAAAGACAGTCAGGATACTCTTGAGACGTTCAAGGTGCGAGGCAAATTTGGGCGAGAAGACAACAACATCGTCAAGGTAGCAAAGACACGTAGTCCACTTAAATCCGCGAAGGAGTGAGTCCATCATCCGTTCGAAAGTAGCTGGTGCATTACAAAGTCCGAACGGCATCACTTTGAACTGGTATAAACCGTCAGGTGTGACGAAAGCTGTCTTTTCGCGGTCTTGCTCGTCAACGGCGATTTGCCAATAACCGGAACGAAGGTCAATGGAAGAAAAGTATTGAGATCCGTGGAGACAGTCGAGAGCGTCATCGATCCTGGGGAGTGGGTAGACGTCTCTTCTTGTTATGCGGTTCAGGTGGCGGTAGGCGACGCAGAAACGCCAACTGCCGTCTTTCTTTTTAACAAGGACGACTGGAGAGGCCCAAGGACTGGACGACGGTTCGATTATGTCCTTAGCGAGCATCTTTTCGACTTCCTGTTGTATCACTTGGCGTTCGGAACTGGACACCCTATAAGGCCGGCGATGCAGAGGAGTGGCGTCACCAGTGTTGATACGATGCTTCACAATAGTCGTACGAGCTAAAGGGCGGTCATTGAAGTCAAATATGTCCTGAAAAGATGTCAGAAGATGGGTAAGCGCCTCGGCTTGGTCGGCAGAGAGATCTGAAGCGATCATATTGGCAAAGTGGTCAGGTCTCGAAAGAGCTGTGACATGATCGTCCGGAGAGGACTATACACAATTTGTGACTGCAGAGATCACGTATTCATCGGTAGGGGACAGCGTGGCGAGGCACATGCCTTGAGGAAGCGTCTGGACGTGCGTACTGAAGTTGAGAACAGGTAACCACGCGCTGTTTGCCGAGAATGCGACAACCGTATGGGCAAGGGCAACATTCTTTGTGACGGGCAAATCAAGGACAGGGGTGATGATATACTGGCCGTTAGGAAGAGGTGGAACAGATTTAAACAATACGTAAGTAGCGGCTTCAGGTGGTAAGCGGGTGAACTCGGCAGTACAGAGACGGTGCACAACTGGGGCAGGTGGTTCTGAGAGGTACGGTAGGTCCAACTCAACAACACTTGTAGCACAGTCAATAAGGGCTGCGTGCTCACTAAGGAAATCAAGGCCGAGTATGATGTCATGAGGGCACTGATTCAGAACGGTAAAGAGCACGGTGGTTTGGCGGTCAGAAATCGTCACACGAGCAGCACACAGGCCGAGGACTGGGGACGTTGTGCCATCGGCAACTCGAACAACGGCTGTAGGAGCAGGCGTCAGTACTTTGCGGAGGCGGCGTCGTAGGTCGGAACTCATTACAGAAATGTGGGCGCCCCTGTCAACCAGAGCAGAGACGGCCACGCCATCGACTTGTATGGTCAGTAAATTGCGCGGGGCACGAAGAACTAAACAAGGATTTTGGAGCCGGGTCGTATCTGCAGCATCACCTCTGGACGCTGCAGAAATTAGTTTTCCGCCTGTGATCGTCCGTAGGGGCCGGGAGAGGAAGCGCGCGGTCGTTGCGGCGTACGGGACTGGCGGCGCTGTGGAGATGGTGAGCGGCTGAAGCGAGGCGGCGGGACGTCGGTGGTGGGTCTTGACGTGTCCAAGGGTCGCGAGAAAGAGCTTGAGTCTGCAGCGTCGGGGCGATAAGGTGGGGTCGAGTAACGGGTCCGCTGGGAGGAGTACCGTCGACTACGGCAATGACGGGCGATGTGGCCGACACGGGAACAGTTGAAACAGATAGGCCTCTCGTCGGGCGTACGCCACTCGGAGGGGTTGCGCGGTCGAGGAGCGGCGTAAACAGGCCGGACAGGGTATAGTGGAGGGACTTCGGGCACTTGGGAGGTATGAAGAGCGGCGACAGAGGTCAAACCCAAGTTAGCAATTTCCTGGCGCACGACGGCTTGAATAAGTGGAAGGGGCAGGGGCTGGTTGGCTGCAGGTGTTGCTAAGGAGGCCGGAGCAATGGCTTCAAGCTCACGGCGTACGATACGGGTCACGTTCTCTGGTGAGGTCGGCTGGTTCCGTGGGCAAAGATCTTGGCAGGACGAAGACGCAGCCGTGTTGGGCAGGCGTGCGATATGCTGGGTGATCCGTCGGCTTTTGGCGTCCTCGAAGCGGCGGCATTCTTTTACGATGTCTGCAATCTTGTCGCAGTTCTTATAAACGAGCAGATTGAAGGCATCGTCTGCAATGCCCTTCAGCACATGTCCGACTTTGTCAGCCTCGCTCATCTCCTTATCGACCGTGTAGCACAAAGTCAACACATCCTGAATATAGGACACGTAGGACTCCGTGGATGACTGGGCGCGACTGGCAAGATCTCTTTTAGCGGCAAGCTGCCGGCCGAGTGGTTTGCCGAAAAGGTCAATAAGTTTCTGCTTACAGTCATCCCAACTGGTTAATGTCTCTTCGTTACTATCATACCACTTCAGCGCCGTGCCCTTAAGGTAAAAAATCACGTTCGCAAGCATGAAAGTTTGGTCCCACCGGTTGTTAGCGCTGCACCGTTCATACTTGCGAAGCCAGGTCTCAACGTCAGCGTCGTCGTCCCCAGAGAAGGGCCTAGGATCCCGAGGGTGAGTGAGGACCACCGAGGACACTGATGCTGCCGAATCTGGAGGAGCGGCTTCCGTCATTGTAAGCCGTGGAAGGTAGCGGCGGCGTGAAAGGTACGTCGGGGGTGGAAGGTAGCGTCCGCTGCGTAGTTCCGTCTTGCCGCACCTCCACCAAGATGTTACGGGGAAATACTATTTACATTTATTTACAAGCAATCGGTGAATAGTTCCTAGCGGCGAGCATAAGGAAGCACCAACGCCAGCAGGAAGCATCAGCAACCTCTTCTTCTTCGTGCGACCCTTTCACGCGAGAGACCACTTCGACTTCCACTTCCTCTTCGTCGTAGCAATATTTACGACGATGACTGTCTTATTTCGTGGTGTTCAAAGCAATAGAATTTTTTGTGTAGTCTTGCGCGGCATGTAGTTAGCCTGATGATGCAGTGCAGGTGCCACTTTCCTGGGCCTATTGGCGCTCGTGGGAGAGAGAAATGCTGTAGCTGAGGAAAACCCTAAATAGCCTGTGGAGAAAACCCGTGCATATCCCATTCTGATATGGGGTTGCACTCTGCCGTGTACTGCCATCCACAGTGCGGGGTACTTATCCTGGATGTTAATCAGCCCAGGCTACCGGGTCCCCGCTGTCTCGAGGAAAGCAATGAACGCCTCAGAAACGGTCGTCAGCTCCATGGCGTATTTGCTGGGTTGGAATGCATTCCACAAACATGCCTTCTCAGGTATGCCGTTCTTAAACTTGGGCATGAAACGGACTTCCTTCTGGATTTTTCCTTGCGAAAACACTCCCTGTTAGTCCTCTTGAGCCATTCTATCTTACAGAGGAGGTCTTCGACGTGCCCATTTTGAGTTAGTCTGCCGAGCATTAGTCTAGAAACCGACCTGGTAACCTTTGGGTTTTTTGAATAGCGAGAGCTGTTCCAAAACTTCAAAGATCACGCATTGAGTTTGACTGAAATGGTGGTACGTGCTTGGCGCCACGAAGGAACCTTGTTGACGTACTCCTGACAACGCTGGGCGGTGCGCTCTGCACTTTGGTCGGGAAAGGATGATATGTTGCTAAAGCATTATGTTGCAAAGTTTTACGCATTTTTTATGGTTGATAAGGAAATCGTCATGCATCGCTGTGTTTCTTTCCTTGCCGCCCGCGTTGCCTTGTCGTTCATGCTCGTCCGAACTTGCGCAAGGCAACCAGTTATCTCAGTTTTATGAATGTATTATTAGTTTGCGCACATTCCTCCTTTTTCCTTGCAAACATATTCATCTTTATGATGGCATTCGTCCTATCCTTGAAAATCAATGTTCTTGGATGAGGGCCACCTGATACATCGTAGCACACTTAGGATAGGGATTAATCGGCCCAGTCTACACAAGGGTGATGGAAAATACAAGTGCGCGAAGAGGAAACCAAGTGCAGTTGCTGCGACATGCCTGGTAAATATGAAAAATCCAAAACAACAGAAACAAGTGAAAATCAAGAAATATTCACAGAGTAAACTACGCAACGACCACACGCGTGACATAGCCGCACAGACTTCATATGTAGTCCTGATTATTACTGACTAAAACAATTGGTGCTATCGTGACAGCGATTCTGAAGGTTCACTGGCACTATTCGCCTTCCTTCCGTGTGAAGGTATTTTCGCAAATAACAGGAAGAAGCGTACTGTGACTGGGTAGCGGTAGATTCTAGACAAGAGAACAACACATAGGAACACCACGATACACGAGCGCAAACTTCAAACTGGGTTTATTTTCGCCATGGCGCATATTTATACGCATCTAATCATGTGACACACAAACATGAAAGCGTTAAAACCAGCCAAGATGCCCAAGCAATCGCAAACCATGCAATATACAAACTATCCTCGCAAGCCATGAATTTTACAACCCTTTCAAAACGAGAGAGACCTTCCAAAACGACAACCACAGGCATCGAATGAAGGAGACCTTGAAACACGAATGCAGCAAATGATGCAGCAGATGATGCAGGATATGATGCAGCAAATCCAGTCGCAAATGCAACAGATGCAAGTACAATTCCAAGGGCAGATCTCAGAGATCAGAAGCGCTTTTCGAAAACAAAAACATACCGAAAACATTAGGGAAAGCGCGTACAACCGTCCAGCGCTAACAGCTTTCGCAAGCGAACAAGGTAACAGCAGTAATGTAGAAGAACTTCTTGCTGGGCGAGTTGGTGCATAGCTTTCTTGGGATGGCGTTGCGCACACGAACAAACGTACACAGGTCTTCTGCCTCTTCCTGTGTACGTTTGTTCGTGTGCGCAACGCCATCCCAAGAAAGTAACAACAGTAACGCGTAAACATGATCAATACGTATCGGCAAGAACAAGAATACTAAGATATTTGGCAATGGAACTGCAGAGGCTACCGCAAAAAGCAGGCCCTCTTAAAACAATATATAAACACACAGCTCACACCTCATGATGTAATTGCGCTCCAAGAGACTCGAATCAAGCCGACCTTACAAGGGTACGAGATTTGAAGAAAATAGCGCCAGAGCATGCAAACCACGAAAAGACAAGGACGAGACACAAAGCGCTAACTCACAACTAATTTTATTGAAACAAGGCAGCGCCTTTATATGGCGAAGTTTCACTGAAAAAGAGGGAGGAGGGCAGGAAAGGTAAAGAAGGGTACGAGGTTTACGAGAGTCAGAACGAAGGTAAAGCGGCCGTCCTAGTCAGCAAAACCATTACCGCCATCAGGCACGATACCATCGCCGACACCGACATTGAACACGCGCTTTTTGAACTCATTCCGAAAAAGCGAAAGGGAAGCAGCACGTTCTTACTGAACATGTACAGCCCGCCGAGGCAAAGAAAAGCCAAACTCTTCGAACTGTTTTATGGAGCGCACAAGCTGGCCAAAGAAAATGCACTCATCATCGTAGGAGATTTCAACGCCATGGACAGGAGTTGGGGATACCAGAAACAAGACACCAAGGGCAGAACATTAGTGGAAGTAGCGGAATACTTTGGCTGCAGTCTAATCACAGATCCTGCGACCTCCACGAGAATCGGAAATAGCGTGAGAACGGACACATGCCCGGACCTGACCTTCGTAAGGAAGAGCAGGGAGTCACAGTGGGAAAACATGATGGAAAATCAAGGCAGCGATCACTTTATCCTCCGGACACGAATAGCATCCGACACCATAAGGCGCCAGATTGGACAGGCGAAAATCACTGACTGGAACGCGTTTCGGGGGGCTTGCAACAAATCTGAAGGCGGTATCCAATCACTGGAGGAATGGAGCGGCATGCTGAGAGAAACGCGACAACACTGCACAAAAAGTCTAAGGAGAACGACAGCAACGCCCGAAGTAGACGCCCACCTCCTCAGACTAAGGGAAGCGAGACGCAGTCTCACCAAAAGATGGCGGAAGCAAAAACACAACAGGAAACTAAAACTAGATAGCAGAAATTACGGCAAAGGCGGAAGAAAACGCGATGCAACTCGCGAAACAAAATTGGGAACAACTCAGCGACTCACTTAGGGGAACTCTAGCCACGGCCAGAACCTGGAATCTCTTAAGAGAACTAATCGATCCGACCAAAATAAAATCAGAAAACAATAAAGCCATCCACAGGTCCATCCACTCCTTCGACGGATCAGACATCGCCCTACTGGAGAAGGCACGAGAAAAATGTTTCGGCGATCACAACCCCCCCGCGATACCAAGGAATGTATCGAGGAGCCGAAAACTAGAAACTCGACCACCCCGTAACTGTGGAAGAGGTTTACGCGGCCATAAGAAACACCACCAGAAACACGGCAGCCGGAGCGGACAGAATCGACAACGCCCTAATCCGCAACCTGAGCGACGACCTCATACAAGAGCTCGTCACCTTTCTTAACAAACATTGGGAGGCGGAGACGGTTCCCGAAGATTGAAAACACGCCGAAGTAATAATGATACCTAAACCTGGTAAAAAGCTACAAATTGAAAACCTCAGGCCCATATCACTCACATCGTGCCTTGGCAAGCTTTACGAACGGGTTGTAACTTTAAGACTGCAAAATTACATGGAAGACAACGACTGTGTACCACATAACATGTTCGGCTTCAGGGCGAAGCTTTCAACGCAGGACGTTCTCCACCAAATACAAGAAGATGTCCTGCGAAATGTACCTCGGACGGGAGAAAATGTCATAATGGCCCTGGACATCAAGGGGCCATTCGATAACGTCAGCCACGAAGCGATCCTTACGGGCCTAGACAACCTGGATTGCGGACGCAGAATCCACGGCTTCTTCAAAGCCTTCCTGTCCGATAGAACTGCCACCATCGGCATAGGAGACCTTCGACCGGACAAAATTCGCACTCCAAACAAGGGAACACCCCAAGGGTCAGTTATCTCACCCCTACTCTTCAACATAGCTATGATAGGCCTAGCTCGAAAACTAGAGAACATCGAAGGCATCAGGCATGCAATGTATGCTGACGATATAACAGTCTGGACAAACACGGGCTGTCTCGGAGAGAAGGAAGAAAGGATGCAGCAAGCGGCCTCTTGTGTAGAGTAATACCTCGCAGAAAGAGGGCTCGCATGCTCGTCCGAGAAATCGGAACTGCTGAGAGTCTGGAGAGGCAAGCAAAACCGGACCATCCCAACCAACGAGGACCTAAAACTCAACGTCTACCTAGAAGGGACGCCCATACCCGAAAAGACAACAATAAGAATTTTGGGCATGTGGGTTCAATCCAACCAGCGCAGTACCCACACTTTTACCCTACTGAAAGCAACAACGGTACAAGTCGCACGCATGATCACCCGCATCACCAACAGGCGACATGGCATGCGTGAAGAGGACACACTAAAACTAGTCAGAAGCCTAGTAGTTAGTCGAATCACGTACAGCGTACCCTACCAGTGCCTCAACAAAAATGAAATACAACAAGCGGATGCCCTGCTACGCAAAGCGTATAAGGCAGCGCTCCGACTACCACGCAACACGTCCACAGAAAAACTCATGGCCCTGAGATTACATAACACCTTTGAGGAGCTACGAGAGGCGCAGCTTGAGTCGCAAAAACTCAGGCTGTTGCAAACGACAGGAAGAGCGCTCCTGCAGAGGCTCGGATACCGCGTTGCAGATGCGAGAAATGTTGAGGACGGCAACGATCCCCGACGAGCTTCGCAAGACCCTCAAGGTAGCGCCAATACCAAAAAACATGGATCCCAACCTCCATCGAGGCAGAAGAGAAGCGAGGGCCGAATTCATCGAGAAAACATACGCTCCTCAAGCAACGACCGTGTATGCAGACGCGTCTTGGAGAGGAGGGGATACCAAAATCGCTGTAGCGGCGGTGGTCGATTCGTCTTTACGCGAAATGACCAGCGCGTCTCTCCGAGGCTGCACAGCTGCAGAGTCCGAGGAAGTAGTCGTTGCTCTAGCGGTGGCGGAGGGCTATAGAACCGGGCGGTCACTAACAATACTCATGGACTCTCAAACAGCCTGCCGAAATTACATGAATGGCAGGATAGGTCGTCACGCGCTCCGTATACTCATCGCAGCGAGCGAAATAATTAAAAAGCAGGAAGAACAAAACGACAAGATCCGACAAAAAAATTGTGTGGGTACCGGGGCACACGGGGGTGGCAGGGAACCGAGAGGACGACAGGATAGCTCGAGGATACATTACTTTCCGAGCATCCGACGAGACCGCGGAACTCGCGCCAGCACCCAGGGAATACGTGGCCATACTACAAAACTATAGAGGCAGAAGAATGCGATATCCCCCACCGCACAAATCTCTCAGCAGAGAGGAAGCTGTCACTTGGAGACAATTACAAACAGGCTCTTTCCCAAACCTACATATACTAAACAAAATGCACCCTGCGATATACACGAACAAATGTCCCTGGTGCGACGAAAAACCTACTCTATACCACATCACATGGGCCTGCGAAAACATAGACGTGGTCCTCAAAATACAAAACCCGACGACAACAGTGGGAGCCTGCTGTCCAGCGACCGCTGTGAAGACCAACAAGGTCTGGTAAAGCGAGCTCAACGGGCGGCAGTGGCCAGCGGAGCCCTGGACTGAGGGCAACCGACCACTGATTAGAGGCGGACGACTTCGACAGAGAAGGCTCCTGGGGGTAGAACCAAGACGTCTCTGAAGATGCCCCCAAACCGCAGGAAAAACCATTAGTGTAAATAAAGTTTTCCCTTCGCTTCCTTTCGGTTTTATTTATTTATCTGGTCTGGCTAGACAGGTTAATTAGGCTAATTGGTCTTTACCATTGTTCTAATGCCATTCATCATGTCTTTTCACTCACCTGTCAAGGAATGGAACTCTCTAGAATGTTCGACGCAATGCCTATGAAACGTCTAGCAACGTCTAATCAATAATGATGGTTAATGAGAGTTAAGCATGACTTGCACATTTCGTGATACTAGTGAATGTATGGTTAGTGATAGTTAACGTGACCTTTACTAGTGCACTGATTAATGAGTGTTAGTAAAGGTACACGTGCAGTACGCAGACCCACATGCCACTTCTTAACTAATTACCAATTAGCCATTTCGTCACTGAGTACAATGATATAATATCATGTTCCGATGTCTTTCGATTGCACCCGATTAAGTATCGACTGGCTATTGATAGGCATATGCCCATATAAGGCATGCATCCGAAACGCGGACACATTTGCTAACACGTCTCGGTCACGACAGTATGAGACACTAAAGGCTTTCGCCCTAATATTGATATGGCTAATGCGACAGCGGAAGCCAGATGAGCAAGATGCCAGGAACTCAACCCTGCAAGCGGCCGAGGCGGAACTTGATGTGCGTTTGACCTTGAGGCCATGGTGCGCAGGCACTCCGGATGACGCGCCAAGTAGAGGCGCACCTCCGCTCGCTCACCGGCTCCGCCGCTGTGATACCACGGGATTAAGATAGGGCAGTCAGGGGGAAGTGCAGCTGCGTGACCAGCCGGTGTCACCGTTCTGATAGCGCGCCACTAGTGGAGCACGTAACAGTTGCTACGTCGGTGGTTTCTCCTTCAGTCTCGCCATGGATGAGGAGCGTGCTAAACGAGCTAAACCAGCCGCTGAAACCGAGGAGCAACGAGAAGATGTACTTGTGAAGCAACGGAAAAGAGCTTTTGCTCGGTATAACTAGCTTAAGAAGCGTTAAAAACTTCATGAAATTTTGAAGCGAAAGCTTCACTACGGGACCTCGGGCTTCAATCGGGGACCGAGCTGAATTAGAGGTGAAGCCATAGTACAGCCATAGTGCATAGCCGGGTGATACACTAAAGGGGTCCATAGATTTAGAGGTCAGCAGACCAAGGTTGAGGTTGGCCCACCCCAATCTCATTTGTGAGACATTCCAGCAGCTAAAAAAGACCCGGACGAAGGTAGACAAGACCGGACGAACGCCGGACTTAAACTGAGGTTTATTCCACAAACACGTATTATATACAAATGGGGCGCAAAGAGAATTAATCCGTGAGAAGATGAAAAAAACCCACTATTGAACAAATGCAGAAACCACGAGTGCCATGCCACTCATGTTTGCACATGGGCGCACTTTCTATTTATCGCCTACCTGGCTGTACCAACACGTTTGCCTTGAGGTAATAGATTTCTTTTTTGCGCAGCGCCACAGAAGGGCTGCTGACGCAGTTCTCTTTGTCATTGATTATGCTGAAGGCTTCAAAAATTTCTGGGCTCTTTTGAGTCTCAAACTTGCGCATCACACTTGTTCTTTCTAAAAACGCCTTGCATGCTGGTTTGTGTGAGCAACACTGAGTGTGATCAGCTAGGTGACATTTGCCAGATAACGAATGAGCTGTCCGCCGATTCTCTAGAAAGCGTTCGTTACTGCAGCGTCCCGTCTGTCCGATGTACCGTTTGGCACAGGCAAGGGGGATGTTGTACACCACACCAACTTCACATTGAACAAAATGTTTGGTGTGCTTAATTCTGCACATAGGCCTCTTTTTGGCATCGTTCACCAGGCTGCACATGCATCCCAGCATTTCCGGGGCCGAAAATACAACACGCACGCCACACTTAGGCGATAAATAAAAGGGGCACCGATGTGCAAAAATGAGTGGCATAGCACTCGTGCCTTCAGCATTTGTTCGATAATGCGTTTTTATCCGGTCACGGATTACTTCTCTTCGCGCCCCCTTTGTATATAATACCTGTTTGGGGAATAAACCGCAGTTGGCCGGCGTTCGTTGTGTCTCGTCTGCCTTCGTCTGGGTCTTTTTTTTAGCCGCTGGAATGTCACACAATTGTACTAGCGACCAACAAGCCCAGCTTTCTACGCTCAAGGTCAAGTGAAGGTCGAAATTGGACATATGAAGTTGGACATATGAAGTTGGACTGTCTCGCCGGCAGTAGGGTGACGTGGCAAAAGGCAAAGTATGCCTTTTGCCACGTCACCCTGGACAACCTTTTCGTTGTCTTAAATAAATTCTGAATGGAATGGAATGGATGGATAAAAACTAGATCTGACAAATTTAAAGTGTTCTTGACCCTTACGGGTCACTGGGTGCCGTGGTTGATCCTTGGTCCAGGATGCCGCACTTGACTGCTGCCATCGTGGTTCGGCGCACGAGAAATCGTTGCGTGTCCTCGTCCTGGCTGGCCAGCAAGTGCTCCCACTGCATCACACTCG
The DNA here is from genome assembly GCF_055824585.1 of Amblyomma mixtum. Lineage (NCBI taxonomy): Eukaryota > Metazoa > Arthropoda > Arachnida > Ixodida > Ixodidae > Amblyomma > Amblyomma mixtum. The sequence continues at coordinate 3,740,720 of NC_143021.1, read as the reverse complement.
GGTTGTCTATTCTAGGCTCTAAGTCTGCCTTAGGGCAGGTCCATATTGTGACATGTTCTACTGTAGGTTTACCCTGACACCACGGACATTCGTCTACGTATTGTGTAGGGAAAATCTGGTGCAGTTTGTGCAGGTGCGGGTAGGACCGGTTTGTAGTCTGCGCCAGTGTACCACCTCCTTTTTGGTAAGTCTTTTCTGTGGGGCTGGGTAGCGTTTCCGCTGACCCCTGTAATGGTAACCACTTGAGTGACGTCAAGGGTGACGTAATAATGTGACATTACGGACCAGCTACCTGTGACGCGCGGGGCTGTATGAACGCGCCGCTGCTGTGTCTCGCCGGCAGTAGGCAATTGACGAAGAGCGGAGCCCCCAGCCGTCGACGCTCGGCGGTCCGCAATCATTGCTTCACCACAGGCAGTGTAGCAATGCTGTGAAGCTTTCGCTTACGAATGAGGTTTAAGCAAACCTAAACCATCAGCAATTTTTTGTCTCCGGTACATCATTATGCTCCACGAAATTTCGAAGCTTTCGAAAGGCGGCTTCATGTTGTCATTTCTTGTGTTAAACAAAACCATGCTCCAGAAAAGTTTGAAAGGTGGCAACATAAAGACGTCACCTGCTGACACACTTGCCTTGTCGATCCTTCGCCGTGCAGTCCTTTCCTCCTCTGCACGGCATCATTCCTGACCCCACTGGCGCGCCATTATGCTAGCCGCAGATCCCATCCTCGTGTCCAGTTCTGTAGACGGCGAAGCAAGACAACACTGTAAACTGGCGGAGAACTCTTCCGAGCACACCGCTTCCACTAGTTACAAAGGCGGTCCTATGTCGCAGTCACGTGCTTAGTTTTAAAGGGTATCACACATCTAAAAGGACACTGAGAAGAAGCTAAATTTGACTTGAATCCGTACATTACCGCGTTTTAATTGCAAAGAGATCCTCCGACTGGTGGTGGTGGTGGTGAAAACCATTTATCATCTATTAAGTTTACACAGAAAGGTGATTGGGGTAGGACCGTATTGGCCCTTTCCCCTCACAATACTAGGTGGAGCCCCTATTCCGGGGCCCCATTGGCAAGCAACGCCGCCCGCGTCCGTTAAAGCAAGGCCTTTTGGGTGTTTAGGTCTTGACAGCCGAGCAGGGCCGCCTCCCAGTCAACTGTGGTGGGGTTGGGGGGATAGATGGGTTTCATTGACACGCCACACCATGTGGAAGGTGTCAGCCACCTTCCTGCAGAACTGGCCCGCGCCATCAAAGGATGTATTGAAATGTTTAAGCACCGCCGGGCCCAGTACAGTGTTAGTGAGAATTTTGATGAGAAGGCGCTCGTGAGCGCGATCCAGACCCTTAAAAGGGGCCGGGTAGCGCCTGTGCTCCTCCTTGTAGTAATCAGTGATTTGTTTGAATGTAAGAGCCAGATTGTCTGATTGGGAGTACCCTTCCAAGGACAGGCAGATAGCCCGGGGACAGAGTGCGCGGGCGGCCTGATCGGCCTCGTCGTTACCCTGGAGTCCCTGGTGACCGGGGGCCCAAATCAGGTTGCGTAGAGTTGGATCTTCTTATCGGCAGCTACATTCCAGTATGCGTAAGGCAAGCGGGGAAGCCCAGCCCAACTAATAGTTCCGACAGGCCCCACGCGAGTCGGTGATGATGTGTTTCGAATTGGGATTCGTGAGAGCCAAAGCAATGGCAATCTCCTAAGCGTGTGTTGCGCTGTAGGCTTTGAAAGTGAGCCCGTTAACTGTGTTTGTGTTGTGTACGACTGCGGCCGTGTACCACCCCCCGTGGTGTGGGCCGGAAACGTCCACGTAATACACGTGTTCTTGGTTGCCATAATATCGCGCCAACGCTTCCGCGCGCGTCTGGCGACGACCGCTATGGTCTTCTCTGGACATGTTGCGGGGAAGGGGTCGGACCCGGAGGGTGCGTCTCCAGGGTTCTGACACTCTCTTCCTTTCCTCAATGTGGTAGTCGTGTTTGATGCGTAGCCGGTCCAAGAGGCGGCGACCGGACGTGGTCTGTGCAAGACGCGTGTATTGGTTGACTAAGTGGGCTTCTCGAAGCTCCCGGAATGTGTTTACCACGCCCAAGGCGAGAAGGTCGTATGGTAGGGAATGTCCTTTCACGGGCACTCGCGCTGTGCATCATCCCGATGGCACAATGAGGTGGCCTACTGCGGTGGGGATTTGTGGGCCGTCCGAAGCGATAGTGACCTTCCTTATTTGCGCAGCGTATGTTTATTGATCCCCGAATAATTGGCTCCTGTGTCGGCTAGAGCAGTAACTTTGTGGCCGCCGACACCCACTTCTAAGTCAGATGTTCTGGCTTTTCCGTTGCACTTCGTCCCAGGCGTTGGATCGCGGTTTCGTCGGGCCTGTGAATCGTGGGTTGGGCGCGTCATCCGGCCTTTTTTTTTTGTGGCGTTGTCATTCCGAAGTCGCATCGCATAACGGTCCAGCTGGTGTTTGTGTGCGGCGCCGACGTTTCGGGTGCGACGTCTTTACGGCATAGTCGTTGGAGGACCTTCGTCGTTTCGCTGGTGAGCAAACTCAGCTTCAAAGGTTGCTTTCTTTACTTTTGTCTGCGGGGACCGGGCGACATTCCGAAAAGAGCCGCTGCGCAGCTGCAGCTTGTTGACGCGAAGCGCGAGGATGACGGCAATGATGGTGAGCGGGAATAGTGGTTGCGCACATGCTTCTCTCGACGCCCGCAGCCGTCGATTGTTTGCGGGCGCTGGCCGAAACACGGTCGGGGTGCGTCAGTGGCAAAACCACGAGGACCGAAACGTCGGCACGGGCAGTGACAAAGAATATGGCCAGCTTCACCGCAATGGAAGCGCAGCGGGCGGTAGTCGGAAGCGCTCCAGGCGTCGCATTTTCAGGAGACTGGGCGTCGTTCGTAGTCTGGGCTGGACGGGCAGGGTGGCGGCGCTCGGAAAGAGATGGTTCACGTCGAAGAGACGGAGTGAGTGTGTGTCGATAGTGCTCAGGAGTACACCTCACAGTGGACGATTTCCCTAAGTGTCACAACTTTAGGGTGGTTGGAAGATGGTAGCAGGCGACGCAGCTCTTCCCGTACAATTTCCCATATGACATCTCGCATTTTGCTTTCTCAATCATGAGCTGTCCAAGAGGGTTGTCGAGGATGCTTAGAGATGTTGAGGGAAATGGGGGGATCGTGCTTTAAGTTTTTCTTGTAATAAGGGAGTAATTACTCATTGGCATCCACCCAAGCGCAGCCATACAGCTACAAAGGAAAGCTATACAGCTTTCCTTTGTAGCCGTATGGCTGCGCTTGGGTGGATGCCAATGAGTAATTACTCCCTTATTACAAATTTACTCCACCTTGGGGGTTTCCCCTAAAAACATTTGACCAAGTTTTTCTTCTCTGGTGAATTCAGCGTCGGTCTTTGGTAGATCGCGGGACAGACCACTGAAAAGTGCCTCTTTAGGACCACGCATCAAAAGCTCTTCCGTCATGTCAGGATCGGCACGTATAAAAAGGCGCTTCTTGTCTTCCAAGCATGCGGTCACTGTTTCATTCGGGTGATGGATGCGTTGCTGCAGAAGCAGCTGCGCTTCCTTTCCTGACGATACCTGTCAACGCCTTCAGGAACTCTCCCTTTTGAAAGATGCCCACGTCGCCAGAGAAGCTTCCTGGTTGTCGAACCAAATTTTGGCTGAACCTGCCATGGCGAAGAAAACATGGCTGAATTTATTATTGTCATCCCAAATGCTGAATACAGTGACACGCTCAAACTGCTCGAGCCATTCTTCAGGATCCTCGCACGGTTAACCGGTGAACGCGGGCGGCAGTCGGGGCTGGTGCAAAGTAATGGGAACGGATGTCGTAGCCATGGTTGTCGTCGGCCCTGAGGAGCCCTTTGCTCGCGTGCAGTCGGGATGGCTGCGTCGTAAGTCGAGGTGGCTTTCTCGCGATCTTCTTCTTCGGGACGGCTCGGACTGCTTTGCCGGCTCCCAGGAGATAAGGGCTACAAGGACAGCCGTTAGCACCTTCACCAGATGTCACGTAGTAATGACGGCAGCCCAGGCAGGGAGCAAGACAGCAAGAAGTTCTTCTGAAGAAAGCTTTACTGGCCTGACTTGCGACCACAGTGAACTGAATGACTCGGCGGCGGCGAACACAAGTGTGCTGGGCGATCGTCGAACAGAAGCCTGCAGTCCTTGGCAGCGCTCAATTTAACGCTAGCAGTGAACCTTTGAGATAAGGAAGCAAAGGCAGTTGCAACAATCTGAAAAAATGGGGAAGCAGTTCTTCGTGGCCACGATTAATCGAGTTAGGTCTGGTCGCATATCAGGTGGCAAACAAAATTATAAAGCCGCCGGCACTCGGCTTTGAGCGTGAACGACCAAACTGCACAGATGCGCTGCATATAGTGCTAATTGGTGACAACAAGGAAGATTTGCAGACATTGATGGACATCTTCGCTACAGAAGAAGGTAGATTCAGCCTCAAGTTTCGTTAGGAAACAGCTGCAGTCATGACATTTAATGATTGGGGCGGCGAGCACAGGATACAGTAAGTCACGCTAGAGGTGGTAGATTACTACAGGCAGAAGCACATAAGCTGGCTAAGTGAAATGAATTAAAGAAAGCAGGAGCAGATTCAAGATGCTGAGGGAAAATGTTTAATGGGAGATGAAGCTGTGAACTAAATTACATCAGTTAAAGCTTAGTCATTTTAGAATTGACAATAGTATATCTACAGATGAGGGCGCAACACAGCAGAGCACTACCGAAAGCACCTTAGAACGGACCAGTCTTAAGTGTAAAAAGGCGGAAGCAAGATTCCTAAATGTACATACATACGGATAGTCCAAATTTCATTCAAGTTAATGAACTTGGTCCAAGAAACAAGGATTGCAGACAGTCGTAACAAATAAGCAAATTCCGCGCAGCTGCAGACAGAGTAAAATGAATTTGGTTAATAAAGGTAAAGGAGAAAGGATGAGCATAAAATACTTACAACCGATTGCGATAGCACGTGTTATATACAGGCTGGCAATACAAGAAATTGATACAAGAATTGGCTGGCGGAGAAGTTGATTATGTAGTCGTGGGTAGAAAGTAGTAAGATACTCGGAGAACATCAGAACGGGCTCAGAAGGGGTATGCGCTTAATTGATCGCCTGTTCGTGCTTACCCAATGCATAGAAACAGCTAAGGCAGAAAACAGACCTCTGTATTTAGCCTTCCTGGGCATAAGTAGTACATACGGCAACGTGAACAGGGAACTCCTTTGGAACATATTAAAACATGAAGGTAGCAGTCATGAGGTTATTGGTTTTCTACAGAAAATATACCGAGAAAAAAAAGTTGAAATTACATGAGAAGGGATAAAAAATACAACTGTCAAGGTACGACAAGGATTAAGGAAGGGGTTGTAAACTATCACCAATGCTGTCCATACTTTAAACGATAAATATGGAAAGAAGGCTACAAGGAAGAAATCTAGATTACAATCTATCGTGCAGATTAGGCGAAAAGGTCATTCAGCAAGAGCTCCCGGGTTTAATATATGTCGACGAGATTGTACTGTTAGCAGGTAGATAGGAACGTCTGCAAACTCTGGTTAATTGTTGTGGAGACTAAGGAGGCTCTCTAGGTTTAAGTTCTGGCGCAACTAAGTCAGGTGTGATTATTTTAAACAATACAACTGATCAGGTGCTTACAATACAAGAATATAAAATACAAAGACTTACCGAATACAAATATTTTGGGGTATCGGCAGACGAAGGGTAGATATGCACGGAAAAGCGCGAACAGACTCTTAGGGCCAAAGGGCGAAGAGATTCCGGGATAATGAAGCGTAGGGCATTATAGGGGTACAACAAATATGAAGTACTGGGAGGTTTTTGGAAAGAAATAGTGTTTCGGGGCTTACTTTCGGGAATGCGGTTTAGAAGTAAATCAGAGAGCTGTCTGTAGATTAGCGCTAGGTGCCCACGTTAAAACCATAAACGAGTCTGTATAGGGGGATATGTTCTGGGCAGTGTTCGAAGCACGGCAAGTTCAGAGTGAAATACTATATGAAGAACGCCTCAGGAAATTGGACGATATCAGGCGTGCTGCTAAGGTATTTAAATACTTCTACAGAAACAGCGTTAACTAAAATGGCACTGTAGAGTTAGAAAACTAACTAGTAAGTATGCAGGGCGCGATGACGGAGAAAGAATGAGCTTAAACGAAAGAGAAAAAGCACGAAAGGTAAAAACTGGATCAATTCCATGGAAAAGAAGCTTAGTGTAGAACTATATCGATAATGGAAAAGGCAGATGAGGAAGGAATTTTTCTATGATGGGGGCGTGGAACCGTTACGGACATGGCTGTACCATTCACGCACGCGCTCTTCTTACTGCAGGCTTTGCTTCGTTCAACTGCAAGCCAACCTCTCCTGGAGAATGAACTTAACGGCTTATCTGCACACTGGTCCCAGGGCGGGGAATCGTCGTTCATCTGCCCGCCAAGGACAACCACCAAGTTTGACCGCAACGGAAGTGATCAAGAAGTGTGCTTCAACGCTGAATTTGGCCTCTGTCTGCTTCTGCCCAACGAACCCTGGAGCGATAATCCAGTCGGCTACAGACTACAAAAGGCGCAGAACTTCACTCAGCAGTTGGGGCGTGGAACCGTTACGAACATGGCTGTACTATCCACGCAAGCGCTCTTCTTACTGCAGGTAGTGACACCGACTTTCACCGTAGGCATTCAGTATATGCTCTACCGGTTTCACAACCTGTGCTTTTTTCAAGTCTTATTTCTCATTCGTTCCGCCGTAGTTGCTTTTGCCGAAAACGACGGCACTTCATGTTATATCGGCGTTTTGCATTTTGTTTTCTTCTGTTGCTTCTGTGCGTAGACGTTGAGCTAAACCCGCGCCCTGGCGACGACACAGTCCTGCAACAGCTTCTAAGTGATGAGCACGAGATAAAAAACAAACTGCCAGACATTCAACCATATCAGGCTGAAAATAAATCTGCAATCGCCAACCTAGATACCCGTATAACAAAACTAGAATCGGCAATAGCTAAGATAGATGAAATGCAAAACACCATGTTACAGTGCAAAAAAAGTTCTGAAGCTCGGGATACAAGGCTGCGCTCTCTCGAACGTAAACTGGATGTCATTGAAAACCGCAGCAGACGATGAAATTTAGTGTTCGTTGGTACTGAAGATAAAGACGAACGAAAATCACATCAGACAGTAGAAAAGAAAGTGAAAGACCTATGCTTATCCACATTGAAATGCGACAATATTGCAATTGAAGGGGCACATCGCTTTTTTCCACCCAAAATGAATCGCTTAGGCCTTCCGGTGTGGTGACAGGGCTTGAGGCGATGACTCAGGGTTATAACGTCCTTTTCCTTGCAGGTCTTGTTGAAGTTGAGATAGGTCCGGAAGACAGCAATTCCCTTGGGGGTGTTTATGCATGCTCTCGATGCCGGTCTTGGCGTATAGTCAAACGAAAACATTCCAGTAAGGTCTGTCTGGTCAGGAAAAGAATACAAGTTAGCAAAAACGCCAAACAAAAAATGCAAAAGAAAGAAAAACACGAAGTTTCAGAACCTACTGAGTTCTTTCTTTAGGTGTGACGCATTTCCATGCTCTTATGTGCCGCCGCACCGCCTCTGTCTGCGAGAATTAACATCCGCAGTTAAGGAAGCAGAACTGCGCGCTTCGCGAACAACTCAAGTCCACCGCCTACAGTCAAACAGTAAGGTATTCGTCTGGGCTAGTCGGTACATGGTTCAAACTGAAGGCACAGCGCACAAAGGACGGGACAAGGTAGAGACAAACACAGCGCTATGTTCTTCTCTGCCTTGCCCCGTCCTTTGTGCGCTGTGCCTTCAATTTGAGTCAAACAGTGAACGGCCTTTGGTGCATAGTACGATTATGGGTCAGTTAGTCTCCGCAAATGTGTTTTCAGAGCGGCCGGAGAGGTATCCTCATCTAATGTAACTATTTTATTGGACAGTCTGTTCAATTCATGTATTACGTGTGGAAGAAAAAGTTGATTTAAATACAGATGTGCGGAAGGAAATTTCTCTTAATTTTAGGCCATGCGCCTCTTCTTTGGACCCATGGGCGTCTTGACGCCTTGTACTAAGAAGGCGACAAGTTCCATCTCATTGCAAGGCAACGTTAACATCTTTAGAGACAATCGGATGGTCTCGGAAAAGGGTCTCAAGTTCTTATCCGAACTAAGATTCTTCCGCCCTCAGCGTTTGGGCCACCGTGTCCTGAATTGCCAGCAGAGCACCCGATCGCTCGTACTAGCTATCGGCGTCCGCATGTACGACCTCATCTGCACTGTAAGTTAGCAATCATGCCGGAGGCCTCCGTTTAGAAGTTGCCAGTTACCCAAAAGACAACTGCCTTACAATCATCCAAGCTGGTTAAGAAGGCGCCTCCCCAATCATAGCGCCAGGACAGTCGAAAGGTTGGTTTATTGGTTTATTGGGGTTTAACGTCCCGAAGCAACTTAGGCTATGAGGGACGCCGTAGTGAAGGGCTCCGGAAATTTCGACCACCTGGGGTTCTTTAACGTGCACTGCCATCGCACAGTACACGGGCTTCTAGAATTTCGCCTTCATCGAAATTCAGCCACCGCGGCCGGGATCGGCCCCGCGTCTTTCGGGTCAGCAGCCGAGCACCATAACCACTGAGCCACCACGGCGGGGCAGGACAGTCGAAAAAAAAAGCTGTGAATGCGAACAAGAAAATTTGAGGCATGTTGAGTTTCGCGCCAAGGGGCGAAAGGTTGTTTTCAGGAAGTTGATGCAGTTCGCTAACTGCGAAAGCTTGAGCTTCCGCAGTTAGCGAACAGTGATCTTGACGCTCTGCATCGTCTTCCGCAACAAAAAGGGAAAGAACCTAGGGTACTTGTCCGATTTGTTTCAACACATTTGAAAGAAACGTGGATGAATTGCCGATCACGCCTGCAAACTGACGCCCCAGAGATAAGCTTCCTTGATAATCTCACACCCATGAATAAGCGGCTACTGTGGTTGGCACGTGAAAAAGGTAAAGCAAAAGGCTATGAATTTGTGTGGCAGAAAAACGGGCACGTCCTTGTGCGAAAGGCTGCAGGCATGAACGCCATTCGCATCCGAGATGAAAATGACCTGAGTAAAATAGAGTGATAGCATTGATGTATCACTCTTGGTGCGAACTGTTCACGAAATGCCATTCGTAACGCGCGACTGTGTTTATCACGATTCTACTTCTTTTGATGTTCTAAAATCGGCCGCAAAAGCCCGGTCCACATTTTCCTTTTATCACGCAAACGTGCGTAGCTTAAAAAATAAGGATGAGGAGGTCAACATTTTTTTATCTTCTTTAAACCATAGTTTTGACGTATTGGCATTCAGTGAAACATGGTATGTAGATGCTGCCGACATTGTCCACTTCGAAGGATACAGGTGCGAAACCATGTCTAGAAAAAATAAGAAAGGCGGTGGAGTTGCACTGTACATTAAAAATAATCTTTCGTATCAAGCTATGCCCGAGTACAGTTTCTCAACTCTGCACTATGAAACGTTTTTTATCAAAACAAGTGGTTTTGTGTTTGGTGTTGTGTATCGACCCCCTTCTGCGTCTATGCAAGAGTTTTTTTCTTTTCTTGATAATACATTAGATATGCTGTCTTCTGATAAGAAACCAATTGTAATTATGGGTGATTTTAACATAAATGTGTTGGAAGAATCACCGGCAACAAGTTACTTTCTCGACATCATATCTTTATATGGCTTCTCTAACATTATTAATGTGCCTACACGTGTTACTAGCTCCAGTGAGACCCTAATTGATTTATGCCTGACTAATTACGACGAACAGGACCCGACGTCAGGTGTCTTGTTAAGCGATTTTAGTGACCACCTGTCAACCTTTTGCTTTATTCCAAGATCGCGTGCACAAATCACTGCACTTAAATCCTCGGAAATTACGGTTCAGCCAATAACACAGGAAAAAATTCAACACTTCCGAAACTTGGTTTCCTCTATAAATTGGAACGACTGTCTTCGCGAAATCGACCCCAATGTAGCATACAATACGTTTATAGAAACAATAATAGAGTTGTACAATTGCGCTTTTCCTATAGCAATCTTAACCAAGAGCAAAAAAGCACGAAAACCTTGGATTACTTCTGATTTAGTAAAGCGCATTAGAGCCCGAAACCATCTGTTTGGTAGATTTATAAAAACGAAAGATTTGTCAACTCTAGAACAGTATAAAAAAGTTAGGAATAAATTAGGCTCGTACCTAAAGAAATCTCGAATTCGTTACTACAGTGGAAGGTTTTCAGAAATTTACTATGATCCGCAGAAAACGTGGCGTACTGTCAAGGAACTTCTGCAAAGATCGCAAACACAAATCCCGCTTGAAATGGAAATAGGGGGGCAGGTCCTAAGAGGTGAAGCTCTTGCCAATGCAATGAACAAACACTTTTTAACTTCTGGAAATTTTGATGGGGCTGGCTCTGGACATTTTGAGAAATACTTAGAGCATAGGCTAGCAGATACGATGTTTTTATCTCCAACTAGCCCTGCAGAAATCTGCAGCCTAATATATAGCTTAAAAAACAACTGTTCCTCTGGTTATGATGGTATCAAAGCAGCACCAATAAAAGCAATTTCTGACTTAATATGTGTTGTGCTCTGCCATATAGCAAATCTTACTTTAACAACGGGCATTTTTCCAGAGAAAATGAAGATAGCGAGGGTGGTGGTCCTTTACAAAGGCGGCACGGTGAACGATCTTGGAAATTACAGGCCAATTTCAGTACTTCCTCTGTTCTCAAAAATCTTTGAAAAGGTTATTAATTCTCGGATTACTAGCCATCTACAGAAACACAACTTGATATGTAGCAGTCAATATGGGTTTCAGAAACATAAGTCAACTGAATCTGCCTTACTTAGTATAAAGGAAACACTTATTCAGAACATAGAAACTCATATCTATACCCTGGGCATATTCTTAGACTTTAGCAAAGCGTTCGACTCCATTAAACATGACATACTTATTAAAAAACTCCCGTTTTATGGAATACGAGGCATTTCCCTTACACTACTAGAAAGTTCTCTCTCAAATCGTTCCCAATATGTCGTTGCCAATAACGTTAAATCTGAACTTAGAAACATAATATATGGTGTACCGCAAGGCTCCATACTGGGTCCTATGTTATTCCTTCTATATATTAACGACATTGTATCAATACCAGGCACGCCAGAAATCATTCTCTATGCAGACGACACCAGCGTTTTCTTTTCTACACCTAACTTATCAACTGCAGCTGCTACTATAAATATATGGCTGACCAATTTGTCACAGTGGCTTGCAGCCAACCAACTAGCACTCAATGTTAATAAAACCAAATATATTGTATTCTCTTCTAGCAACAGACCAATTCACCTCGCTAATTCGATAATTTTCCAGTCTCGACCTTTAGAGCGCGTTACGCAAGTGAAATTCTTAGGCGTACAATTCCACGAAAATCTCCTCTGGACACCACATATTCAGCGCATTAAGCGTACCATAGCACAATGCATTGGAATGCTCAACAGGCTTCGCCCATTTCTACCGCTGCGGCTAAGGCGCCAGCTTTATTTCAGTGCAGTTCATTCAAGGTTGCGTTATTGTTTGCTTATCTGGGGAGTCACTGGAAAAGCAAATCTTGAAAGCCTTTTTTTATTGCAAAAGAAATCTATTCGCTTTATCGAAAATTTATCAAGATATGACTCCACATCCTCCTACTTCAGCAAAAACCAAATACTACCTATACAAACATTATATTATGAGCGACTGTCTCAAGTGGCATTCTTGGAACTCATTGCCAATCGTCAACAATTTTTTTCTAAATACATGACCGATCAAACACGATATGAATTCAGGCACACAAAAATACAGAAACCAAGAAACAGAACAAACTATGGTAGGCAGTCTTTAAACTGGCAAATCCCAAACCTTTTGATCTCCCATCCCGACTTAATTGATATTATGGAGAAATCTTCCTCTCTCTTTGCTTTTCGTAAGCGGGCGAAAATTTATTTTCAGGAAAATGCACTATAATTCTTTTTTTCTGCTTACACTTTTCTATTGATCGCACATTTGTTTTATTGTTTGTGTACACAGTTAGTTTCTATATATATGTGGGATCTGTATCTGCTCTTGCACTGCTCTGTTTTGTGTTTTTTTTCTCTATTTTGTTTTTCTAGGTATACTATTAGTTTCCATACATATTTTTGATTTATGCTCTTGCACTGTCCTTTCCTGTGATTTTTTTTAGACGTTGTCTCTGCTAATAAGAATATAATGTATGTTTCTATTAGGAAGTTGTGTTGCACAAACATTTACACTGTGATCATTATATTGTTTATGTGTGTGTATATATGTGCCCCTTGCTGTTGTGTTCGAGTGGTGCTTAGGGCCCAGTCAGGCGGATTGATCTTCGCCTTTTGCCCTCTGCACCAAGGCACTGTGTTGTCTAAATTTTCATGAATAAAAAAAAAAAGAATTGACAACTTGAGAACGCACTCTCAGTAACACTCAGGTCGGCATCTGCCGGCGTTTTTCAGTAGGGAAACTCGCAAGGTGGATTTCACATTCCTTGTGGTGTCGCAAAAGTACAGCTAGCACCAATTGTCGACCCTTCCTAACGAGTCGCTTACGCAAGGTAGCGAGGTTGGACTTGTTTTAATACGCAGTTCTGCAAGGTATTGTCAGACCAGTCCGGCAGGTTGCCCCTGTCATTGTGTTTTTTTCAGCACCATGCAAGCTTGCAAAAATTTGCGCCATGATGAACAGACGACTCCGAAGATCAAACATCAGATACTGTTCACTGAATGCAAGTCTGAAGTCGTATATCTCATTCCGCTCATCTGTGGATCCACCTACATTGGCCAGACTGGCCGGTGTTTCAACAAGAGAGCTAGCGAGCACAGAAGAACAATTAAAAACAATGACAGGGGCAACCCGCCGGATCACTGTAGGGAATGCAGAGATTGCGGACCGATGCTGGAACAGGCAACGTTTATCGGCAGAGGCAGGGAGCGATTTGAAAGAGAGATTATAGACGCATACCATATACAGAAAGCTGGGTCCTCGTGCATTAGCACTTCATCGATTAAACTCTGCCGCCAGGAGCTGGGTTTCATAGACGGCCACGTGTAGTTCTAGATTCTGTTTTTTGTTCTTGTAGCTTTTCCTTTTCTGCCGATGGTGTTTCGAAATGTGAATTCCAACCATGAATATGTGTTTTTTCTGCTTCGGGTTCGTGGTTGATATGTCTTGCCTTATAAAAGAGAGTGTTTCCGCAATAAACTCAGTTGGTAGTAGGCGCTCTTTGTGTCATCCCCTATTTTTCCTGTGTGTGTCTTTTGCGCCATTCTGATCTTCAATCATGAACCAACTAGCCACAAAGCAAGTTCTTCTCCTACAAGGGCGTCCACAAATTATGCACGACGTAGTTTGCCGCGAACGGTTTTGAAGCGAAAAGCTTCACTAGGCTAGTCAACACCGCGCTTCGCGTGAGCCGGAGCCTACATTCGCCTCTTATGAGCATGCGCGAAACCGACTGAGGTCACGCACGGCGCAGGTGGCCGCCTACTTGTCACTACTTAAAGAAAAGAAACTGCGTCGAGGCTGGGAATCGAACCAGGGCCTTAGGCATTTGAAAAGGAGACGCTACCACTCCGCCAAGAAGGCTCAAGGTTTGAGCATGAATAAAGGCGCATCTAGTCAATGCATGGGTTTCACTTAAAAAGAAACTGCGTCGAGGCTGGGAATCGGACCAGGGCCTTCGGCATATTTAAGCGTAGACGCTACCACTCCACCACGAAGGCCCAAGGTTTGAGCATGAATAAAGGCGCATCTTGTGAATGCATGAGTTCATAAATAAAATAAAAGGAACGAAAAAGTACAAGTAAGAAAAAATAAAAAAACCAGTAAAAGAGAGTAAACAAGATTAAGAAATAACAGTAAGAAAAGAAACAAATATAAAAATAAAATGTAAATTGAAATACGAAAAATAAAAAACATAAGGAAAAAAACGAAAATAAACATTAGATGAAAAAGAAACTATGAAAAATAAAATAATAACAACAATAAAAGTAAGAAAAAGAACAAAAAAGAATGGAAAAAATAAAATATGAAGAATAAAAAAACACAGTGCGCCAGGAAACGCTTTCGCCTTGCAGCACTTTAAAGAGCCAAAGTTCCCCCTGAACTTTAACCGCGCCGAATACCGTCTCCTCCTCCGCCTCCGCACAGGCAGTGTGTGGACGGCCCAACGCTCCACCGTTATCGTGGTGCTCCCAGTGCGTTGCGCGCCAACTGCGACAGCCTAGACGTCAAACCAAGCACAACTGCAGCTTTTCGCTTGTATATCCAGACTTAACCAAAGCTAAGCCACTGCCTAATTTTTCTTTCCAAACTACTTAAGCGCCAAATTTTCCGATTGTACGGATGCTTGCATTGCTCGGCCCGATCAAATCGCCTGCTTGGTACAGGGAACGTGGAAGGAAACTTTTCACCTACGACAGCCACTTCTGCTCCGGTAACTACTTTCATGCAAAGCTCGTGGTCGTTTTTCAGTACTTTGACGAAGTGCGCAGACGCTATGTTCTGTGATTGCTGGACCATACCAGGGAATTTATCAGGCTCGGCAATGCCGTCGAGACTCCCGTCTGCCTGCTTCTTTTTTCGGCACGCTTTTTCGAAGTGGCCCAACTCTTTGCAAAACCTGCACCTTCCTTGCAGCGCTGGGCAACTGCTTCTCGGATGAGACTGACCGGCGCAGAAGCTGCAGCTCTCTTTGCGATAAGCTTTCTTCTGTCCGCGTGAAAATGCGCTCTTCCCACCGGCTTTCCTCGACTTTAGCTTCCGGGACCGCACAGTCGTTGCCTTTTGGATCGGCTTGCTGTTTCTTCACCGTTTCGCTCGTACGCGCTTTTGCCAAAGCTGTGGTCGGTGTGAGTTTGTAGTTTGTTTATTTATTTTACTTATTTTCAATATTTACTTATTTTCAATTTTACTTATTTTCAATTTTACTTATTTCCAAAACCGAAAACAACCAGGCCAAACACACGATAGTTTGGGTGCCGGGGCATAACGACATTACGGGAAATCAGGAGGCGGATAGGATAGCTCGAGGGTACGCAACAAACCGAGCATCCAACAATCCCGACCCCGCTGAGGAACCCGAGCCGGTAGCTCAAAGGTATACAGACATTCTTAACTACTACAGAGGGATCAGACGAAAATACCCGCCCCCACACAAACAACTCAATAGAGAAGACACCGTAACATGGCGGCAGTTACAAACGGGAACATTCCCGTGTCTAAACATCCTAAGTAAAATCTACCCCACACAGTACAAGAGCAAGTGCCCGTGGTGTGGAGACAAACCAATATTATACGATACCTCATGGGCATGCCAGAAAATAGACAAGCTACCCATAATTGAAAACCCGAGTGCGGAACAGTGGGAGAGGATGCTATCCAGAGACATCCTGAGAGTCCAAAAAGGACTATACTCCGTTTCATACATAGCTGTCAACGCAGCCAAGGCTACGGCGCCTGTTCGCGCTCCTCGTCCGCATCGTAATGTAGTGCGTCGAAAGTGACAAGAGTAATGAACTCAAAATTAAAGTTATTTTTGGTTAATATTGCAGCATAATAATAATGGTGTTTTATTTTGCAAAAAGATTGCTTTTTCTTTAATGTTCTTCAAAACAGAGTGCCTTAGTTTTCTGGGTTTTTTTCGGCTCCTCCTGTATCAGGTTTTCGCAGCTAGGCCGGCCGGTGATGTCTTCCCCGTTCGTCTTTCGGTTTCCGAGTATGGAGAAAATGGCACCGCTATCGCCTACTCGCTTGTTTTCTTCGCCCACTGCGGCTTCAAAAACATCTCCTGCTCGCCTGTTCTCCAAGCTGAAGTCTCCGAAATTTTCGAAAGACTCCAAGCAGGTTATTGTCAACGTTTACTCTAGCGTAAGGAAGCGCTTCCCGGAGAAGGCTGTGCGCCAAGTTCTCGAAACTGTGGGCGAGATGACCGGGGTGAGCCCTCGGACAGTTGCGAGGTTCAAGAAGGAAGGTCTCGCTACTGGAATAAGATCACCGCAAAAACGACCTAGCCAGGTGACCATATCTAGCTCTCGCAGTGTTAAATATGACAGCTTTGCAGTCAAGTATAAGTAGAATAACTTCGTCAACTTCTTCGTGCGCCCTCTTAATGAACCACGGTACCTCGTCGTCGTCTTCTCACAATAACAATGTCACCTGCAGCGGCAAGTGCGCTAATATACGACACCACTTGTTGCGTTCGATGGCCTGTGCAGCGGAATCTCTGCTCAGGGCCTAAAAATGCAGAGCTTTCAACAATCCCCATCTCGCCGCACTAGCTCACTCCCATAACACACCGAATCCGACATCTAATACAAAACATTACTACGACCGGAAGGACTTCAAAGAATTTTCCTTGTGACAACAGCTCAAAGAGGAGACCCGAGTCAGACGCTCCTCACTTTAAAGTCGCCGAGTACACCGATCAATACAAGGTTGCCGCTAGCCGAGGCTGCTCCGAATAATCGACGCCACACTGAATTCTATCACCACACAATGATTCATTGTGTGCCGCATGCTAAAAAGTCGTTCAGTACCCGAGAAAAGCACTTCGCAATCACGTCCGTCGCCAATACACTACACTGCCTTTTCCCTTCGAGACAAGTAAACAGCGCTGTGTTTTTCAAAGTAGGTATTAGAGTTTGACAGTTTCGAGTAATCTTTTAAGAAAAATAAAAAATAATAATAAAAAAACCACCCGAGCCGGGAGTCGAACCTAGGCCCTTTGTAAAATGAACAGAAAGGCGCGCGCTTCGTACCACTCAGCCACAACGCGAGGTGGACGGATACATTTTGCTTGTTTTTTGCAGCGGACTACTTTCGTACCTTTGGCAGCGTTGACAGCTATGTATGAAACGGAGTATAGTAAGGCGTGCACGCAGGGAGGGAAGCTACCCTCAGCGGAGCCCTGGACCAGGAGCACCGACCCTGATGATAAGATGGAAGACTCCATCTGAAGCCGCAAAAAAAAAATATTGTAAAATAGACCAAATAAATGTTTACCACCGCGGAGGCGGAGCAGAAGACGCGCATGTAGTGAATACAGTGCTGTCTTAGAAGGTTGCTTTCGAGACATCTACTGTCGTGTCCATTCCTTTCGGGTGTACACCAAGATATGAGAGACAGGCATTTCCTTTCCTTAAAACCAATTTTAAGGCGAAAGCCTTTAATGTCTCATCGTTGTAAGCAGCAGTTGTCGACAGAAATGTCACGTTTTTCAATTGGTCAAAACGGCTGTGACATCACAGTGCGCGAATTTCAAACGGGGCCAATTGTAATTTGGCTAGTCACCATGCAACCAATTGAAGGGATCGTATAGTGATGCTTTAAGTAAGTGGGACTGAGCTTAGTTAATTGCTTAATTACCCAATTAACCTAATTAACTTTTCTAGTCACGCCATATAAATAAATAAAACCGAGTAGGAAATTGGTCGAGCTCGGGAATCGAACCCCGGTCTTCGGCGTGCGAGACGAGCATGCTATCCACTCCGCCATGCCAGCTCGATGGTTTGGAATGAACAAAGGCGCGTCTAGTGAATACGGTGTCTTCGCTCACTTCTATCCTCCTCCCTTCCCTTCCGGCGAGGTTTAGGTGTCCACCGAGATATGAGAGACAGATACATTTCTTTTCCTCAAAAACCAATTTACTTCCTCCATTCCTCTACGGTGCGGTTCAGGTGTCCACCGAGATGACAGAGAATTACTGCGCCGTTTCCTTTCCTCAAAAAGCGTTGCGTTCAAAGGGCAAGGCATCGCGCCGAACGGGTGGTGGCGTTCCGTGGACTCCCTGGCAGCGCTAGAACACGCTGTGGCGTTCCACTCCTAAAGGCGAAGCTTAAGCGTCATTAATTAGCGGTTAATTAGTATTTGGTCATTAATCAGTAATTAACCATGAATTAGTGATTTGTCATCACTTAGTAATTAGTACTCAATTATATGTGACGCCACCAGCGCCACAGAAGCAGCCAAAGTGGTGCGGAAAACGCTTTCGCCTCTACGCACTTTAGACAGTCAAAGTGCCCCCGGAATTTTCATTCCATTTTCCTTAAGGCCCTTACGGCGCGGTTCGGGTATCCACTGAGATATGAGAGAGACAGGCGTCGTTTCCTTTCCTTAAAACCATTTTTCTTTTTATTTTTCTTCCCTTACGGCGCGGTTCGGGCGTCCACCGAGATATGAGAATTTCCTGGCTTCTCTGTTTGTCTTTTTAGAGCGCAGCTCTTTGGCGTCCGTTCCTGGGTTTCGCGTCGTCGTCGGCGTCGGCGTCGGCGTCGGCCTCGTAACCAGCTCCGCCCCCAATGTCATGCTTTTCAATTGGTCGAAATGCTCGTGACGTCACAGTGCGCGAATTTCAAATGGGGCCAATTGTACTTTGGCTAGTAACCATGTAACCAATCAAAGGGATCGTATAGTGATGCTGCAACTAAGTTGGACTGAGTTTAGTTAATTGCTTAATTAATCAATTAGCCTAATTAATATAGAGGAGAATGAAGAGGTCAGAAGAAAAGAAAAGAAAAGACGCGCGCCGCAGCGACAACAGCGTCCGCGGAAGGAGACGCTGATGAAAAAAAAAAACAGATAAGTACGAAGCCGCGTTCCCACCACCACCACGCACTTCCCACTCAGTAAGACGTTGCTCGTTTCATATACGTTGTGTCAAACATCCTAGACAGTTCCAACAATTGACAGGTTAATGACAGAACACGATGGATAGAAATGCAATAATGTAAATAAGAAATAGCCTAATTAACCTTTCTAGTTAGACCGCATAAATCTATAAAACCGAGAACGAGATTGGTCGAGTTGGGGAATCGAACCAGGGTCTCCGGAGTGCGATACGAGCACGCTAGCCACTCCGTAATGCCAGCTGAATGGTTTGGAATGAACAAAGGCGCGTCTAGCTAATACGGCGTCTTCGTTCACTCCCATCTTCCCCCTTCCCCTTACGGCGAGGTGCAGGTGTCCACCCAGATATGCGAGAGAGATACATTTCCTTTCCTAAAAAAAATAAATTTACCGTCCAGCAAGGCGTACAGCCGAATTGGCGATGGCGTTCTGTGGACTCCCTGGCAGCGTTGCAAGACGCTGTCGCGTTCCACTCTTACAGGCGAAGCTTAACATGTTAACCACACATCAGTAACACACGCAGACAGCCAATGGACGCGTCATTCGCTGGCAGCACTTGATTCATCATTCACAACCATATTCTTAACGTACGCTCCCTTGCCGCACATGCCAAGGACGTACACCACGATCACATTCTGCGCCACTCCTCTGTACTTTGCTTTGCTGAAACCTGGATGGATCCCGAAGAGCCTCTCGAAATCATAGATTTCCTATACTGCTGTGGTGCTCGCAGAGACCACAACAGAGTGGCGGGAGTCGCTATCTACTTGCGCACAGGTCTCTCTGCAATACCAGTCGAAATGTTTGGCACGTCACATGAAGTTGGCGAACTGTGCGCCGCAAAGTTGCCCAACGGCTTGCTGGTAGTAGCTGCCTACTTCGCCCCTACCGCACTCACGAAAGACGTCGTGCACTTCCTGCAACTGGCATTAACCGTCCATCGATCCACACCGATGTTAGTAGTGGGGGACTTCAATGTTGACATAAAGACAAACAGCAATTTCCTAACACTTATGCGGGAGAACATCCCGTTCCTCTCGCTCGTAACGCGTCCCACGGCTGTGACAACCTCGCGAGGCACTTGTATAGATCTCGTCTTTGAGAATCAAGCATTGGTGTACCAAGTCGAACATATATCAGCCTATTTCTCCGACCACAAAGCTTCATTCATGACTGTCAAGAACTGTTAGTGGAATCTTTGTTAAAGGAATACGTGTGAAAAATAAAAAAAAAAAACTCTGTGATAGCGCATACATGTGTTGCTCGATTTCTTTGCCTCAATCTATCGAAAAGGTGAAACAGCTTTTTGCTGCGCTCAAATTTCGCATTAGGAAGTAACGTAATCGTCGGTAATTTTTTTTTTATTTGTGCCGCGTGTGACGTCACTCGGTTTCGTTCATGCGCACCTGTGGCAAATCTTGGCGCCGATGGCTCACGCGAAGCGCGTCTGTGGAGCGGGTAGTGAAACTTTTCGCTTCAAAATGAGAGAAAAAACCTTAGCGCTCAAGACAAGACGCGTATATGATGAAAACAATATCAGTACTGAAGGGCTAAGGACCATCGAACCAAGGAAGACAAACCATTACTACGCAAGGGGTGATGCACGACAAGAAGGAAGGGAAGTGAAACGGATTATGAATACTCAGAGCCCCATGGTTATCACTGAGACCGTTACTCTGCGGCAATACTGGCCTCGAGCCTTGTAGCGAATATTGTTAAGGTCGGCGCCTGAGTAATCGACGCATTCAGTTTGTCCATTCTCGGATGGCGACAGGAAAAAATGAATGTTTAAAAAAAATTCGCTGCGGCTTGGCTTGCTAACTGCGAAAGCAATATCCGTACCTACGCCATGATTCAGCTGGTAGTGTAGCTGGGGATGGTGCTTGTGGTTAGACTTGTGGTGATGCATCGGTTATACAATCCAATCCAATCCAATGTAATGTAATCTAATCTAATATAATCTAATATAATGTGATCTAATCTAATCCAATCTAATCCAATCTAATCTGATGTAATGTAATGTAATCTAATCCAATATAATCCAATTCAATCCAATCTAATCTAATTCAATCCAATCTAATGTAATCTAATCGAATCCAATCTAATCCAATCCAATTCAATGTAATGTAATTTAATCTAATCTAATCTAAGGCCGCCGGTGGTGGCACCGCCACTACTACAAAAATTTCACCAGCGCTGCGACTAGGAACAAGAACAGAGAAGGAAGACAAGGACAAGCGCTACTAACAACTGAAAGTTTATTTGAAAAAAACACAGATTATATGCACACAACTGACAACCCAAAGCGCCTGCGCTTTCCGCAAAAGCAGACAAAAGACAGTTAATCTAGATACAAAATTTCACACCACCATTTTCAAACCACCATTTTGCGCCACTACTCGCACACGGCGCGAGATGGTCGCCCAGCTCTTCGGCGTGACGTCACACAGAGGTCATGCGAAAGGTCATTTCATGTGCACCGCCGTCGCACGGCAAAGGCTTGAAAGTGCAAGTAGTAAAGCTTTCGCTTTAATAATCAGTTAGAGTGAGTGGATATTTGCGTCGTGTCGGTCGAGTCTGAGACGGGCAAATTGACACGTTGATGTTGTAATCGTTATGCAACAGTTGATATAAAAATTTTAAACGCGCGTGCTTTGCTCTTATTGCGAGCGTCGGGACACCTTAAATAGCTGCAAGGTTCGATGGGGAGTCAGTACGCTTACTTTTGTTATGGATGAACCGTAGTACCTTTCTTTGTATTTTTTCTAGTTTTGCTATGTTAGTGGTTGTTTGCGGAAACCAAACGGTGTGGGCGTACTCTAAAATAGGCCTTATGAAAGTTTTGTATGCTAGGAGTTTAGTTGGTTTATGGGGTTTAACGTCCCAAAGCGACTAAGGATATGAGAGACGCCGTAGTGGAGGGCTCCGGAAATTTCGACCACCTGGGGTTCTTTAACGTGCACTGACATCGCACAGTACACGGGCCTCTAGAATTTCTCCTCCAAAGAAATTCTAGCCACCGCGGCCGGGATCGAACCCGCGTCTTTTGGGTCAGCAGCCGAGCATCATAACCGCTGAGCCACCGCGGCAGATGCTGGTGCGAGTCGGATACATCTTATCAGAAAAAGAAACAGTTTTCGTAATGCTGCCGATGTTAGATTAGTGATGTGTACGTCCCATCTAAGGTCAGAGGTTAGTGTAACACCAAGATACTTATGCTGGGAGACCTTCATAAGTGGCGTACCGTGAATGCTGTGAGGGAAAGATGAGGATACTTTTTTCGTGGTTACTGACATGCACACTGATTTTTTTTAGAATTAACGGTCATCTGTCATCTACTACACAAATCCACCACAACGACAAGTGATTGGGAAAGCGCAGTGTGGTCTTCCGGACTTTCTATCTTTCTGTAGATGATGCGGTCGTCTGCAAATACCTTACAGTTACAGTTAATCCGAGTGGTGATATCACTAATATAGATAAGAAATAGAAGCGGGCCAAGAACGGAGCCTTGCGTAACTCCCAAAGTGACCGATAAAGCCCCATCCCGTAGACCGGCTACGAACCTGTCTCTAATTAGGCGGTCCTTCATGTCTTTGAACTCGCATTTGTCTGCTAGCCTGTTCAGCTCGGCTGCGAACTGGTTTACTGTTTCGCCCAGCTGCTGACGGCGTTGATTAAAGCCAGCACTCTCGCAGACTGTATTCTTAGTGTGGACAAGGTAGCTCTGAAACTACGACTTTACGAAGCGAAGGACCTTCCTTTTTTCATCTGTGACGTTTAGTGATGGAAGAATTTCCCGCGACTTTCTGGTGTTTGAACGCTCTTACAGCTACACGCGCCTTGTCTCCGAAGGTCGTCCCTGCGTTTAAACTGAGCGCGGCCAGATTTGTTTTAAACTTCTGGTGCACTTGCTGCTATAGAAGCCGCCGATTAGTGTTTCTCTTTGTGGGTATAAGATCCCCTTCTAAACAGTTTCGGTCCCATGCAAGTCTTCTGCTGTGCTACTGTCCGAGCTACGTGGACCTATTTTTAGTCCTGCCGGCCCTATTCTTGTTAAATGATCGCAAGCAGGAAAATTTTTTATTCATTCGCTATACCCATAAATGCATGCTAACCTGCCCCCGTGACCATCGGCACATGTGAAACCCGTTGTCAGATTTGCACCCCTGGTTTGCCTGGATCGTCTCGGCCAGGTCGAGACCCGGAGGTGCGTTATCAAAGGGCAGCTGCTGTGATGTGGCGAGGAGGGATAGGCTTCGAGGAGAGGAGTTTAAAAGGGGTTTATTAGTGCGAAAGCACAGTTGCGATGGGGGAACCCCGAGCGGTCTGTGGGTACATCAATAAAAATAAATCGATAAATATGTCCGAATGGGTTTCGAACCCATGGCGCTGTGCGAAAAGATCAGCTTCGCTGGCGACTGCGCGAGAGCACCAGATTTTTTTCGTGTGTGTGTATACACACACACATATGTATATACTTTCTGTACAAAACCATGTATATAAATACCATGAAAGAAAAAAAACTAGGCTTTCGGCGCAGCCAAATAAGCCTTGTGTTAAACTGCAACACATTTTCGCGCTGTGCATTGCACATCGTCTTTTTCATAAAATAATACTGCTACCAAAGTAATAGTCGCGCTTTGAGCTATGTGGTGGTAGGGACCGCGAAATGTGCGTTGCATGCGTTGGCGTGGACGACGTTGTGGCACAAACAGGGGACTAGAGCAATGTGTGTTGGCGATGACAACATTGCTACAGAAAGGCGGCACTGGAACATAGGCCGCCGGCGTACATTGGGTAAACTGTCGTTGACGATGAGAAAGCTGAAGACGCCCATAACAGACTTCCCGGTTCAGCGGACATCTCAGTCGCGCTTTCGGGTACGTGATGGTAGCGATCACCTTGAAAAAACTTGCATTTGCACAATATTTCGTGTTTAGCAATGCTAAAGCACCAGCCATTTCTTTTTAATATTTGCAGGAGTGCGTAATATGCGTTATTGAGATAGGGAGAAGTCGGGTGGTGCTCGCACACATGCCGTCCGGCTGCTTAGGTAGGGTTGGTCATCCCCAGATCACTAGCCGGGATATCTTGCTACATTATCAGTGTCCAAGCAAGTGGTTACTTATGATGTCCTTGGGTGCCGCCCGCCGGTACCATTTCCCTCTCTCTGTTCTTTCAGTAGCTACCTTGGTATATCGCAGCCTCCCAGCAACACCGGTGCCGACGGAGATGCTGCACCATGCAGAGCCGGCCTTGAATGCATCGGTCGTTGACCAGAGTTAACAGGTAGTACCGCGCCCAGCAAGGCCTCCAACTTTGAACTACGGTGCTTCGTGAAGGATGCGGCCGCTGCTGTTCCGTACGGGAGAAAGACCTCTTTTCCCAACGACGCAATTAGTGGTCACGCAATGGAGCGACCACCTCGCCAAATGTGCTGGTCGGTAAACCCTTCCTGCCCCAACCAAGACTCTTCCACTGTTGACGCCGCCGCCTTGGTCGCGCTCAAGACAACGGCCCCGCGCTGGAGCATCTTTGAAGCCCACGGAAGGTCTCGCGTGAAAATTTCTCCCCGTTTGCGCTCTCCGCAATTCACAAGGCTGAGGTTGCATTGCCGCGAGGAGACTGCTGCCCCGCAGCAGAAGCCTCTCGTTTTGCTTTACGTTGATTACGTCACGCATGGTGTGCGTATCCTGGTAATACGGTAACACGCCGGCAAGATTATCCACGCTCCCACAAAAATGTCCACTTTATGACAATTAGTGCGGATGAAAGCATAAGCTTTACAAATTCCAAAACGAGGTAACCTTAAACATAATTCACTGGTATTCGTGCAGGATGCAAGCGGAGTATAGGACAAGACTTTCGTGCGTAGACGTCAACGTCCATTAGACAGGCCATTTCCTGAGTGTCCGCTGCAGTGAGCATCAAAGTATTGATTTTTGACACCGTTTTCGCATTTGATTAACCACTGCGCTAAATTTAGATGGCACCGACTGTTCTTCGAAACCATCTTGCCTGGGAAGGGCCACGACCATTTGAAGTGGGACGTCATCGGAGTTTTTTTCACGGAAAGCAGGGGCGACAGCCAGCCTACGATCTCTTTGACTAAAATAAAAACGCTCTGGTAGCTGGAACTAGAGTAAAACAATATATCCAGTCTGGAGACACTTTTATGTTATTTTCATTGTTCTAACCAGTATTAAACACGTGTTTAGTATTCAAGTTATCATGTTCACTAACGCTTTATATTTCCCTTTTTCGTAATAAAATCCACTTTTCACATAAGCACGCGTTTTTCTTCACCTTTGTTCCTTTCGTACCTATCTGTATGCGCTTTCCTCTGATAATGCAAACACTTGCCTAGGGAAAATAGCGGGTTCAGATTCGATTTATCCCCAAAAAATACGAGGAATAGCAAATCGTCGAAGTGAACGCTGAAGGCACTTTAAGGTCACAAATAGCAACTTACGGATATCCCCCCAAAAGGAATAGCTGTATTTTTCCAACCCTCGCTAATAGGGCACAAACTTGCAGGATAACAAAGGCTGCGCATTAAACTCCGGCCAGCGTAGCGAGCTATAGCGAGGAAAATCATAGGAGTAACGTTAAGAGATCGGAAGAAACCACAGCGGGCAGAGAAGAAACGCGAGTAAGAAACATCCTGGCTGCAATAGAGAGAACGTAATGGGCGGGGCATGTCATGCGAAAGCAACTGGGCCTCTGGTCTCCCTGGGTAGCGCAGTGCGTTCCAGGAGAACGCAAACGGAGCACGGAGCAATGTGGGTACATGAGACTAGTCAGTAGGCGGGGTTTTTCTTTCGCACAATTTCAAGCTTACGTGACCCGAAATTCCGTTGTCTTGCAAAAAATCCCATATTGGACAGACGGGACGATGCGTGAATGACCGACTTAGGGAGCAAGGTGTGTTGCTGGGCGAGTTGGTTGGGGTACATCTTGAGAAAAAACAGCGCTTACAGACAAACGACCGATTTTTTACATCTTCCGCAGGCTTTTCCTGCATCTTTTATGCTTGTCTGTTCAGTTTTTAGGGCCTTCATCTTTTTCACCTTTCATCGTCATTCGTTTAGCCGTGTTGGTTGTTGGCTTCTTCGGGATCTTTTTAGAACTTTTTGGAATTGTTTCTTTACGCTCCCTGCCTTTGTTTTCCCCCGTTGTTTCTTTCATCCTTTTTTTTTCTTTTTTCTTTTCTCGCTTGTTTTGGCTGCGCTGTTGGTTATCAGTGACGATAAGAATAGTTGGTCTATGTGCTGGCTCTTTCCTTGCTCCCACTTTGCTGATCTGTGCGCGTGCGCATCATTCCCTCCAGTTCTGTATAAAAGGTGCGGATCGGCCCTCTTCCGAAATAAAAGTTGTTAGCGCAGTTGTGTGTCCTTCTTATTTCTCCTCCTTTGTCTGGAAGCGCTGTTTGTTCTCAAGACGACTTAAGGAACAGGCAAGAGATACTGAAAATAATGAAGGCCAGCGACTTGTTGAGCACTGTAGGGCTTGCACCAACTGCAGACCACGGTTCTGCGACGTGAGGATTTTGGGCAGAGGTAGACATCAGCGTGCTCGTGTAATTCTGGAAGCCTTTCACATCAAAAATGCGGGTCTTGGCAGTGTTAGTGACACTTCTCTTTTCTATATGAATCAGAAAAAAAAACTTTTGTCGCGCCTACTGTGATAAGATCGATGCATCGGTGCCTTGTACGCGTGCGAATGCGCTGGGAGGGCTATATACCGGGTGTTTATTTTTTAAAGGTCCAAAAATTTTTAAAGAAAGGTAAATTCCTTAAGATTTATTATAACCCTAGGGCTATACTGAGGGCTACGGCGGACGCCAGGTAAGAGGCAAACTGCTTTAAATAGTTCGCTGATTAACTGAATACGTTAATTAACTTTTATAATTTTCATTTTAGGGGATATGTTGTATTAGCAGAATTGTAGATCGTCTTCCAAACAGTCGAGCCAAGAAAAAAAATTTTCATGAAAAAATTTTTGCGCGCGTTACGAAGCGAGAAAAACTCACCCTGGTAGGCGGCTTCACACTGCAGCACAGCGTCAGCGAGCGCCTCTGACGTAGTTCGCTGCTCCCTGCGCTTTGTGTCAGTGTGCTTTTGTTCCAACGCGGCATTCCGTGAGGCCGCGGAGTGAATCAAAACAAGCAGCGATAGCGCAGGCCGCCCGTCCGGGCTTCAGGTGATATCAGCCGTGTGACGCAAAGCGCAGGGCGGAGCGAACTACATCAGAGGCGCTCACCGCCGCTGAGTTACGGTGTGAAGATGCCTACCAGGGTGACTTTTTCGCGCCTTGTAACGTGCGTGAAAAATTTTTAATTAAAATTGTTTTTTCTCGGTTGGACTGTTTCGAGGACGATCTCCAATTCTGCGAATACAACATAACCCCTAAAATAAAAATTAGAAAAAGCTTATTAACATATTTAGTTAATCAGCGAAGTAATTAAAGCAGTTTTCCTCTTGCCTGGCGCCCGCCGTAGCCTCCAGTATAGTCCCAGTGCTAAAATAAATCTAAAGCAATTTACCTTCTTTTTTTTTAATTTTGGACCTTCTAAAAAAAAAAACCCGGTATTTCGTATGCTGTCTCTTGATTAAACAGTTGGAGTAAGCGCCCGTGTTGTCGTATTTCTTGTGTCCCCGTTGCGCTAAAAATCATTTATTATGCGTGAACCCAGTCTTATTGCAATCTCAAATTCAGGCCAACGATATGTTTTGAATAAACAAGGTGGCCACAGCAGGCGCAGGAGAGGGCTCACTGGAAGAAGCTCTTGTTGTTTTGCGGGCGTACCGTTGCCGGTGATGATGGCTATCATGTGGGCAGCAGTGATCACGTCATGCGTGCGGATACTGAAGCAACATGAAAGGGAAGCTAGAGATTTCATTGGTGAGCTCACCCTTCGTGCTATCATCATTTATTGACCATTAAAGACCACTGGGTGGTGGTGCATTACATAAGGGAGGGCTACATGACAATAATTCAACAGGTCACAATCAGTGCCATAAGCATATACTGGCAGGATACAGAGAGAAAATGTGCATGAACCCATCACAGAGAGTGGCCAAACATATATGAAACGGTAGTTAAACACAGAGAGTAGAATACTCAACATCAGGTTTTTAAGTGTGACAGCAGCAATTGGCGGAACTTACACGGATTGCGTTCGATGACAATGCACTCGGGTAATGAATTCCATTCTTCGATGGCAACAGGTAGAAAAGACTTGTTAAATGCGTTAGTGGAGCTGTGCACGCGTAGAATGCTTGTGCAGTTCAAAAGACGGCGCGAAGTTCTTGGGGGAGAGGGGGGGGGGGGGGGGGGGGGGGGGCGGAAGCAGAATGGAGTCCCGAAGTGACTGAAAGCAATGGTATAGTTTGTGGAACAATGACAAACGGGCAATTTCCCGCCTGTGCGCCAGAGGCTCTATGTCGAGAGACAATTTTATGCTTGTAACGGTGGGTGTGATAGTCTGATGAAATAAAGCGGGCTGCACGGTTATGAATAGCTTCTAGGGCGTCAATTAAGTAAGCTTGGTGCGGGTTCCAAATAGGGGAGGCATATTCTAGGTTAGTGCGGACGAAAGTATTGTAGGCTAGTTTTCGGATAGAAGGTGGGGAAGCACCAAGGGGACGTCTGATAAGCCCGAGTGACTTCGAAGCATCAGATGCCAGCTTCGTAATGTGCTCGGACCACGTGAGGTTGTTGGTGATATGAATCCCGAGATACCGGTATGAAACGACTTTGGAAAAGGTGGTTGAGTTCAATGAATATGCGTAGTTGACATTAGTGCGCTTGCGTGTTACCTGCATGCATTTACACTTGGAAACTTTGAGCTGCATTAGACATGTGGAACACCATTCTTCATTTCTGCTTAAGTCATGCTGAAGGATTAGCTGTCTTTTTTAGTGGTTATGCGACGGTACAAGACGCAGTCATCTGCGAAAAGATGAATTTAAAAATAGAGGTGAACCAAGCACAGGGCCCTGCGGGACACCGGACAAAACCTCAGTTGCAGACGACTGATCATTATCGATAATAGTGTATTGACAATGAGCAGTCAGAAAACAACGCAGCCATGTTAAAACCAGAGGATCGAGGCATAAGCATGAAAGTTTGGCTAGAAGGCGCTGATAGGGTTCACGATCAAAAGCTTTCGAGAAGTCCAGGTATATGACATAAGTCTGAAATGACGAATCTAAATTTAGCAAACAAGGGAAGGGCCATGAGGGGCTCGTTATAAATATGACAGAAGCCAACAGCCACAGAAGCCAAGGGGCACAGGGGATTTTTTTTAATTAATTTATTTATTTTGTGGTGTTGATCAATTTAGAATATTACTGAATATGTTATCGCTTAAAGCTAATTGATTAGAAAAGCAGAAAAAAAACAACCAAATGCCGCCGGTGGGATCCGAACCCACGACCTCCGAATTACGCGTCCGGTGCTCTACCAGTGAGCTAAGGCGACGGATGTCAAATCTTCTGCTGTCGGGGGTATTTATGTTTAACAGAGTACACTGTGGGGCCAGTTGGTCATACATAATCTGAACGAACAAACGTAGCGTTTAAAACAGGACACAGAAAGATGAGGACGGGACGGGGCTACAACTTACAACTGAATGAAATCGATAAACGAAAGACACATCCCTTCTCGAGCAAAGACACGCATGCGCAAACTTGAAAGAATGACAAAACCGTGATAAACTAGAAAAAAAAACCGGGAAAAGAAAAAGAAAAAGAGATGAAAAGGCGTGGAATAGCCACCGGTCATGAAACTGTTCACAAACATTAAGTGCGTCTTAGAAAGTTTCTTTCTTTTTCCATTAGATAAATAGATGGTGTGCTAATGCACGTGTCATTACCGCGTTGTGATATTTCATGAGCTTCCAGGATTTCCCTCGCCAATTGATCTTTACCCCTTCCTAAAATCTTCGTGCGGTTCAAAGAGGGAAAGCAACCTGGGAAGCTCTTGCAATGCTTTGGCAAGTGCTCATCAGTTTGCTGACGAAGCGAAGATGCGTGTTCACTCAGCCTCACGTTTAGACATCTGCCCGTCTGCCCAATGTACACACTTTCGCAGCGTAGAGGGATCTGATAAACAATATCTGTGGCGCATGAGACGTGTGGCTTCTTGTGTTTTGTGCTACACCCTGAATTCTTGGCGCTGTCATGATCTGCCAGAGCGCAAAGCTTTGCAAGCTTGAGGGGAGCTGAAAATACTACATCAATACCAAATTTTGCTGCCACTCTCTTCAAGTTGTGCGAGAGCCTGTGTACATAGGGCATAACTTCAAACTTCCTTTTCTGTTGTCTGGGTACATTTATCTTAGATAACTGTGTGTGTTCTCTTGCTTTGTGCAACTTTTTCTTTAGAGTTTCTGCGACAGCCACAAGAACATCGCCAGGAAAGCCTGCTTCTTTAAGTCTTCGAACCTGGTTGTCAAAACTACTACCAACTTTGTACGGACATGACTTGAGGAGCGCCGACCTGAGACATGTGGCTGATATGCCTCGCTTAATGAGCTTCGAATGAGAAGAGTCGTAAGGTAGTAGCGCTTTCTTGGACCGTGGGTCGTAAGCCCAGCAAAAATGACCAACAGAATTAAAATACAGGTGAATATCTAAAAACTGAATGGAATCGTGAGCCGGAAGTTCTATGGAAAAATTCAGTGACTTCATGATACCTTTGAATCGGGTTAAAATCGAGTCTGCAACTACACTCAAGTCATCTCTAGACGAAAGGTTGAGAAGAACAAGGAAATCATCTACATATCTAAAGACACGTACAACGCACTCATCGTTCAACTGAGACTGAAGCAAACGTCCAAACTTGGCAAGAAAAATTTCACATAGCACAGGGGCGACACTTGAGCCAATGCATATCCCACGTTTCTGGACATAGAAATGTTCTTTGTAGCTTATGATTGTAGAATTGAGGTACAGGGCCAAGAGTTCTAGAAATGAATCAATATTAACACCACATGAATTCTGAAAAGACACCTCACCCGCCTCTTCAATACACTCTCTCACAGCAATGAACAGTTCATCGTGCGGCACCGAGTAAAAAAGTTCCT
Source organism: Amblyomma mixtum (assembly GCF_055824585.1). Classification (NCBI taxonomy): domain Eukaryota; kingdom Metazoa; phylum Arthropoda; class Arachnida; order Ixodida; family Ixodidae; genus Amblyomma; species Amblyomma mixtum. Next base: position 3,709,862 of record NC_143021.1, on the reverse strand, counting down.
CTATATCCACTGAAAATGCAGAGTTTGCACCGCACACGTCACTCCGTAGAATGTCAACTAAGACGGCTGAGGAGGCGACTTTAAAAGGGTCCACAGTACAAAGGCTGTTCAGGTGACGCTGGAGGAACCTGCCTAGACGTGCCTGCCAGCTGTGTCGCTCTGTGATAATGGCTCTGAAGGGACATTCGGGCTTGTGGGTTTTTGCGTTGAAGAAAACTTTCAGTGCATCTCCTTTGCAGTTGCTCACCTCCTTCCCCAGCCTGTCCAGCTTGCACTCTTTCAGAAACTGCAACGCCCCACTCTTAGCCTTAGCTGGCTTAAGAAGCGAGCGCTTAAAGTTCTTCTCAATTGCTTTTGTAGCTTTTGCATCATACGAGGAAGAACGACAAAGCCTCCATCCTTATCGGCTTGCATCAGAGACAGCTTTGAATCACGAAAGAGCCCAACGACTTTATTCACCTTTGAGTGTCTTCTTGTTCTTGTTTGAGACGTGTAGGCCTTTTCGAGAGTGTCAACACACTCCGAAATGCAATGTGTTCTCTCCTCGCCACTGGCCTTCTCTGCTATTCTGTGGCTATCCTGTGTGCTATTCTGCTGGCTCGTCTGGCTTCAAGATGCTCAGAGATTTCGAAGGTCATGCAACCGCGGCGACGGAGTGGTTGTGGGGGAAACAACTTCAAAACCGCCCGAAGACGCCCAAGAAGCAGGTAGGAAAAGTTCCAGTTACGTTCTTGGGGAATGCCTCAGTACCAAGTGGAGTTCAGCGCGTTCTGGAAAAGGGCCCCAAGTTCAGTATGGAGGTCACTGTCCCGAAGCATGAAATGCTTGCTTCGGTTCACAGAATAGCAGAGAAGGCCAGTGGCGAGGAGAGAACACATTGCATTTCGGAGTGTGTTGACACTCTCGAAAAGGCCTACACGTCTCAAACAAGAACAAGAAGACACTCAAAGGTGAACAAAGTCGTTGGGCACTTTCGTGATTCAAAGCTGTCTCTGATGCAAGCCGATAAGGATGGAGGCTTTGTCGTTCTTCCTCGGGAGATGTATGATGCAAAAGCTACAAAAGCAATTGCGAAGAACTTTAAGCGCTCGCTTCTTAAGCCAGCTAAGGCTAAGAGTAGGGCGTTGCAGTTTCTGAAAGAGTGCAAGCTGGACAGGCTGGGGAAGGAGGTGAGCAACTGCAAAGGAGATGCACTGAAAGTTTTCTTCAACGCAAAAACCCACAAGCCCGAATGTCCCTTCAGAGCCATTATCACAGAGCGACACAGCTGGCAGGCACGTCTAGGCAGGTTCCTCCAGCGTCACCTGAACAGCCTTTGTACTGTGGACCCTTTTAAAGTCGCCTCCTCAGCCGTCTTAGTTGACATTCAACGGAGTGACGTGTGCGGTGCAAACTCTGCATTTTCAGTGGATATAGAGGAACTTTTTTACTCGGTGCCGCACGATGAACTGTTCATTGCTGTGAGAGAGTGTATTGAAGAGGCGGGTGAGGTGTCTTTTCAGAATTCATGTGGTGTTAATATTGATTCATTTCTGGAACTCTTGGCCCTGTACCTCAATTCTACAATCATAAGCTACAAAGAACATTTCTATGTCCAGAAACGTGGGATATGCATTGGCTCAAGTGGCGCCCCTGTGCTATGTGAAATTTTTCTTGCCAAGTTTGGACGTTTGCTTCAGTCTCAGTTGAACGATGAGCGCGTTGTACGTGTCTTTAGATATGTAGATGATTTCCTTGTTCTTCTCAACCTTTCGTCTAGAGATGACTTGAGTGTAGTTGCAGACTCGATTTTAACCCGATTCAAAGGTATCATGAAGTCACTGAATTTTTCCATAGAACTTCCGGCTCACGATTCCATTCCGTTTTTAGATATTCACCTGTATTTTAATTCTGTTGGTCATTTTTGCTGGGCTTACGAGCCACGGTCCAAGAAAGCGCTTCTACCTTACGACTCTTCTCATTCGAAGCTCATTAAGCGAGGCATAGCAGCCACATGTCTCAGGTCGGCGCTCCTCAAGTCATGTCCGCACAAAGTTGGTAGTAGTTTTGACAACCAGGTTCAAAGACTTAAAGAAGCAGGCTTTCCTGGCGATGTTCTTGTGGCTGTCGCAGAAACTCTAAAGAAAAAGTTGCACAAGCAAGAGAACACACACAGTTATCTAAGATAAATGTACCCAGACAACAGAAAAGGAAGTTTGAAGTTATGCCCTATGTACACAGGCTCTCGCACAACTTGAAGAGAGTGGCAGCAAAATTTGGTATTGATGTAGTATTTTCAGCTCCCCTCAAGCTTGCAAAGCTTTGCGCTCTGGCAGATCATGTAAGCGCCAAGAATTCAGGGTGTAGCACAAAACACAAGAAGCCACACGTCTCATGCGCCACAGATATTGTTTATCAGATCCCTCTACGCTGCGAAAGTGTGTACATTGGCAGACGGGCAGATGTCTAAACGTGAGGCTGAGTGAACACGCATCTTCGCTTCGTCAGCAAACTGATGAGCACTTGCCAAAGCATTGCAAGAGCTTCCCAGGTTGCTTTCCCTCTTTGAACCGCACGAAGATTTTAGGAAGGGGTAAAGATCAATTGGCGAGGGAAATCCTGGAAGCTCATGAAATATCACAACGCGGTAATGACACGTGCATTAGCACACCATCTATTTATCTAATGGAAAAAGAAAGAAATTTTCTAAGACGCACTTAATGTTTGTGAACAGTTTCATGACTGGTGACTATTCCACGCCTTTTCATCTCTTTTTCTTTTTCTTTTCCCGGTTTTTTTTTTCTAGTTTATCACAGTTTTGTCATTCTTTCAAGTTTGCGCATGCGTGTCTTTGCTCGAGAAGGGATGTGTCTTTCGTTTATCGATTTCATTCAGTTGTAAGTTGTAGCCCCGTCCTGTCCTCATCTTTCTGTGTCCTGTTTTAAACGCTACGTTTGTTCGTTCAGAGTATTTATGTTTACAAGTAACCTAACCTGGATGGATGGATAGGAGCGCCCCCTTTGAAACGGGGTGGTGGCAATTGCCACCATGCTCAGCTTTTCTTTCTTCATTATTATTTTTTTTGTTTACTGTGTTGGCAATTCTCATTAAGATTCTCCATCGCCTTTGCCCACGGTTTCCTACAATTCTAACCTTATGCCACATCTCTGCTTTTCAGCCACCAATCCTCCAATCGGTTTTTGTTGACTTCCACTGCAGATTTATTTACATGACCATTGTTATCTTTAAACCCTAGGGCCTCAGAAAGAGTGACTGTGCCTGCATCGACATCCGGATGGATACCATCACATTTGAGTATGAGGTGTTCAATTGTTTCCACAGATCTACCACACACTGCACATGTGTCATCTTCTTCGTTAAATTTCTTTTTGTAGCTGCGCGTTCTAAGACACCCTGATCTAGCTTCAAAAAGTAGGGCACTGCCTCTTGAGTTATCATAGAAAAATTCTTTCCTGATCTGCCTTTTCCAGAATCGATATAGTTCTACACTATGTTTCTTTCCCATTGAATTCATCCAATTTTTACCTTCCGTGTTTTTAACCTGTCGTTTAATGCTCTTTCTTTCTCCGTCCTCATAACCTGCATACTTACTGGTTAGTTTTGTAGTTCTTTTCCGCCACTGTGAGTCAACGTTCTTTCTGTACAAATATTTAAATACCTTAGCTGCCCATCTGTTATCGTCCAATTTCCTCAGGCGTTCTTCATATAGTATTTTACTCTTAGCTTCACGTGCCTCGAACGTTTCCCAGCCCATATCCCCTTGTACTGCCTCGTTTGTGGTTTTGCCGTGGGCACCTAGTGCTAATCTTCCAACAGCTCTCTGATTTAGGTCTAAACTCGACTGAACTTCTGCCCTTAAGCACAGAACTGCATTGCCGAAAGTAAGTCCCGGCACCATTATTCCTTTCCAAATACCTCTTAGTACTTCATATTTGTTGTACCCCCATAATGCCCTATGTTTCATTATCCCGGCGTCTCTTCGTCCTTTTGCCCTAAGAGCCTGTTCATGCTTTTCCGTGTATATCTGCCCTTCGTTTAGCCATATCCCGAGGTATTTGTATTCGGCCACTTTGGGTATTTCGTGGCCTTGTATTGTAAGCACCTGATCAGTTGTATCGTTAAAAATCATCACACCTGATTTAGTTGCGCTAAAACTGAATCCTAGAGCGTCTCCTTCGTCTCCACAGTAATTAACCAAAGTTTGTAAATCTTCCTGGCTATCTGCTAACAGTACAATATCGTCCGCATACATTAAACCCGGGAGTCGCTGCTCAACTACATTTCCGCCTAATCTGTACGATAGATTATAATCCAGATTACTTTCTTCTAGCCTTCTTTCCATATTTATCACGTAAAGCATGAACAGCAGCGGTGATAGAGGACAACCTTGCCTTAATCCTTTGTGCACCCCCACAGTTGTGGTACTTTTTTTCCCTTCCCATGTAATTTCAACTTCATTATCTCGGTAGATTTCCTGTAGAAAATCAATTACCTCATCACCAATACCTAAATCTTTCAATATGCTCCACAGGAGTTCCCTGTTCACGTTATCGTATGCACCGCTTATGTCCAGAAAGGCTATAAACAGAGGTCTATTTTCCGCCTTAGCTATTTCTATGCATTGGGTAAGCACGAAGAGGCTATCAGCTAACCGCCTACCCCTTCTGAACCCATTCTGGAGTTCTCCGAGTATCCGATTACCTTCTACCCATGCCTGCATTTTTAATTTCACCGCCTGCATTACCAGCCTGTACATAGCAGACGTTATCGTAATCGGACGGTAGGATTTGAGGTTCATCTTTTGTCCTTTCCCTTTATAAATCAAATTCATTTTACTCTGTCTCCAGCTGTGCGGAATTTGCTGATTTGTTATGACTGCCTCCAATGCTTTTATCAGCGCGTCCTTGCTTCTTGGGCCAAGTTCATTAATCAGCTTAATTGGAATTTCGTCTATCCCTGCGGATGTGGTTTTAGGAATATTCGCTTCCACCTTTTCCCAGTTAAGACTAGTCAGTTCTAAGCTGTTCTCTTTTGTGCTGTCCTGTGTTGCCGCCTCACTTGGGGAGATTACCCCATTGGCTTCGCTAAACGACGCAGCTATAAATGACGTAATGTAGTCCACAGCATCGTCTCCCTCTAAACATTCTCCCTCAGCATCTATAATCTGTTCCTGCTTTCTTTGATTTGTTTTTCCCAACCAGCTTTTATGGTTCCAGAATTTTCTTGGCCCCCCTTTATTTGCCTCGCGAACTTCAGCCAGCCATTTATCAGAGGACTGCTTTATTTTAGCCTGGACTAGGACCTGAACTTGCTGTTTTTTTTGTCGATAAGATTCCCATTTTTTTTTCCTATTTCCTCTACAGATAACTGCGCCCTCTTTGCTTCTCTGCGTTCCCTTGAAGCCACCCGTCGTTTACGATGGCCTCCTTAATCCATATTCCACCAGCTTCGTGGCTTCCTCTTTCCTCTCCAGCGGTTAACTCCTTTCACTTGTTTCATTTTTGTAGCGATGAGCAGTTCCAACTGATTATAATCCCAATTTTCCATGTGGCGTTTCTCAATTACTTCTTCTATATCGGCTGATATTAGCGCTATATGTTCATCATTTAATTTTGCGTTGTCTTTTGGACTTCGTTGCATTTCTCTTTTGACTAGGGCTCCCAACTGTAGACTAATACGTTTATGATCACTTCCTAGGCTGTCCTTCCCCTCTTCGTCTATTTCCATTATTGCGAGCTTGCTAAAGATGCCCTGCGACATTAGACAGTAGTCAATGGTTGTTTGCCTGTTACGGGATTCCCACGTGATTTGTCCCTCACATTTAGTTTCTCTATTGACAATAACTAAGTTGTGCCGCTCACACAAGTCTAGCATTAACTTCCCGTTACAATCTGTGTATCCATCCAGTGTTCATCAGCGCCACCCACGTTCATAAGCGGCGGACGAAGAACGTCCTGAGTTTCCTCAGGTGTGACGTAGAACGTCATCGAACGGAGAGGGTGGAAGCTGCGTGAGAACCCTCTTATGCTTCCTATGGCATCAAGGCTGCCAGAACCGACGCCCTCGCTAAGCAATTAAGCAAACAAGGGAAGGGGAATGAGGAGCTCGTTAAAAATATGGCAGAAGCCAACAGCCACAGAAGCCAAGGGGCACAGGGGATTTTTTTTAATTAATTTATTTATTTTGTGGTGTTGATCAATTTAGAATATTACTGAATATGTTATCGCTTAAAGCTAATTGATTAGAAAAGCAGAAGAAAAAACAACCACATGCCGCCGGTGGGATCCGAACCTACGACCTCCGAATTACGCGTCCGGTAGTGAACTGAAAAAGTTGAGTTTCGCATGAATAACCCAATCTGAAACCATGCTGATAGGGGGAAAAGAAGCACTTGTGATCTAGAGGAGCGAATATATAATATGCTCTAGTAGCTTGCAGGCAATGCATGTTTAAGAAATCGGACGGTAGTTAGAACGATCAGACCGGTTACCTGCTTTAAAAACCGGAACTACTCGACTCATCTTCCAGTCATCTGGAATTGAACCTGTAGCCATCGATTGCTCGAAGATTATTTGCAAAAACTGGCTTGAGCTATCCTTAGTGCATTTCAGTATCTTTGAAGGTATATTATCAGGTCCTGGGGCGCTTGAAATCTTAAGCTTATCTATGAGATTTGCAATACCGTTGGCAGTGACAGTAACAGGCGGCATCTGAGAAAATGGAAGCTTTTGTAAGGGGAGGGGGGATATTTAAGGAAGGCTCATTGGTAAAAACAGAGGAAAAGTATGAGCTCATTACCGCACCGCATTGGTCTGATGGAACCTCAGAACCATCATTACCAACTAATGAGATATTGCGTGATGACCTGTCACCTGGAGTTAGAACTTTCAAGAATTGTGAGGGGTTGGATTGAATGATGCTTTGCAGATCTCGATGATAAAATTTCTTTTTTGATTGTCGAAGAAGTTTCGTGTATTCGCGAAGACACGAGAAATACCTTTTCCACTGTTGTGGGCAGTCCGAGTGCTCTGCTACACGGAAGAGGCGTTTCTTTTTCCTTGAAAGTTTTCTGAGTGCATTAGAAAACCATGGTCTGCTTGCGTCAGCTCGAATGCATACAAGGGGACCGTATATATCGATTACTGATAATAATTTTCTTTTGAATAGCAACCAATTATCATTAACTGTTCTTGCTGCAGAGCACATACGGAAATGATTGAGGAAGTTGTCTAACTCTGAGATAATACTTCCAATGTTAGTTTTGTTGTAGTCTCGAATATACTTGACTAATGGTTGACGAGTAGAGACCGGCACGGATAAGTTGAACAATAAGGTGCAATGCATGATGATGACTGGATAGAATCGGAGTTAGAAGCAAGAACAAGGTCAACAGTACTGTTGAGCCTAGTTGGTACGTCCACTTTTTAAGAAAGGTTAAGAGTGAGCACTATATCCAAAAACTGCTTCGATTGGGCGCTATGTACGGATAAGTCAGGCCAGTTAATATCAGGGAAGTTGAAGACGCCAGAAATTAAATAACTTGCACGGGGAAAACGGGCCTTGAGGTCCAGTAGTACTGGATACAGTTCGTCAAGAAATGAGATGTCGCAGCCAGGAGGACGGTGGAAGGAAAGGCCCTTGTCCTGTGGTTTCTTCTCTGTGTTTTGTTTGTTCGCGCCCACAAATTTCAACATGAACAACCTACAACTAGCCCAGCTTTCCATTCTGTTGAAATGATTGTATTAGAAGGAAGCGAAAACCTAATAGCAACAATTTAATGATTGCTGGTTGACAAAAGGGAGAAAGATGGCACATTCGATTTCACCAAATCAAGTACGCCGCCCCCCCCCCCCCCCCCCTCCGCCGCACTCTGTCACGCCTGTAGACCGCAAACGATGATACATCATGCAGAACTCGTCATTCGAAACCAGGAAAGGCCTCCCCGCGCGTTTCATCTTTGTGATTGTTTTTAGGCATGCTGCTTACGTGAGGACGGTCCACGCAAGTAATGCGTGAGATTACAGCGACCTGTCGATGGCCACAGACAAATTTGTTGGCGCCCAAGTTAGCCTCACGTCTGCTCCAACCTCAGCGTTCGCTCTGGAGCGCAGGGCTGTCTTTCGGTGGAGTCTTCCCCATCTTTGGCGCGTCAACCCCAGTTTCGCTTTCTTCCAGGATGCATTTTCGCTGGCGCCTTTGAGCCATGAGGGAAGAAGATAAAATAAAGGTAAAGTTGGGCCTAGTTGGTACATGTTGTTGGGAAGGTGTAGGTTGCGCAAACACGGGACGAACCACAAAGAAAAGACGTAGAGACACACAAGCGCACTAACAACTGTTTTTTTCTTCTTGGGAACACATACTTATACACCTGACCACGCACCCTCAAACGCAATATTTAACCACAATGGTCATGCCAAGGGCTGTTAACGCAGACGCGAACGCAAAAAAACTGATTTCAGCTACGTACAGAGCCACGGACGTATCGCTGACACAGTCTATTGCTTTTTTATTTACGTGGAAAGCAAGCCAGACGCGCGTATTCGTTCTTGCTTTCGTATCACGGTCTTGTCAAGTCGCGATGAGGAATTGCGGCAAGAACTAAGATGGGACACAAGATGTACTTTGTCTGTACTGTTCTTAACTTTATTCGCATGCTGCCTGAGTCGATCGTTTATTGAAGAAGAGACAGACAGACAACACGTACGCTAGACAGAGCAAGTGTACATACATTTAGTATCCATACATTGACAGAACAAGTCGTACATTGCGTCTGTTTCCTCGTCTCTGGTAGTTGAAAGCTGCTAACGAAATTGCATTTCCAGTCCCCTCGTCAACTAGACCAGATTCATACGTTAGCTTCTGCAGGGATACCCGCCGCAAGTCTCGTTACTTGACTGCGCAAACAACCTTGCACGTGTTTGGCAAGGTGTCCTTTCCTGTTCTGGCTGACGCCTGTCTTTCACGAGGAGCCAACACCGGGGCAAGCGGCAGCGTGGCCTCCACCGTGACGCCGTCACCATGGGCAGGCAGTGTGTCGCCCCCGGCAGCAGCTGTCAGCAGCTACAGAATGCACAGCGGCCAGAAAAATGCGAGCCGCTGAACCGGGACAATGGCGCCACCTTCGCACGAATGGACCTGCAGTCGCTCTGAACCGAGAGGAAGCTGGAGTATTGCGAGGGATTCGTAACTACCGAAAACTCTCGGAGCACCGACGAAACTTGCCATGCCAACTTTCCACCGCTTCATTTTTTTTTGTGCCGTTAATAATTTAGCACTCTCTTTTCACGAATCTCCTTTCCAGAGCTGATGAGGGACGCTACAAAGCGTACGTAAGTGCCCCTTTTCAAAGGGATTTAAATGCACGTCTTCTAGACCAAACAGCGCCCTTCCGTGTCGACATGTCCGTCTGTTCTCCTCCTTTCTAGAGCTCCAGCAATGGCAACCGAAAACCGACTCTCCCAATGAGCACAATTGTCACACTGGTCGGCGTTGAAGGGGGGGAGACGCACGCTCTGTGGTAACCCCCCAAGGTCCCCCCTCCCTTTCCCCCTTCTGTGGCCCCGTCCGAGGAGACACAGAGGTGGCCATATTGAGATTCGTTAGTGCACATTCGTGTTTGCCTAGAGTGCAGCGTCTCTCGCGGTGAGACGTAGTGCTGTGCGCGCGACGGCAGTAAGCGTCTTCGCTGTGCCGCTCTCCGGAGGCTGAATACGCGCCGCAGCGCTGCACCAGTGTGCGTGAGGCGACCGGTACCTTCTGAGAAAGAAGTGGTAATAGCGCTACAGCAAGACGTACACAAGAAAGACTGACACAGGACATGCGCCTTTCTTTCAGTCAGTCAGTCAGTCAGTCAGTCAGTCTTTATTTGTGTACGTCTTGCTGTAGCGCTGTTACCATTTCTGTCTCAAGTAATGCACCATCTAGCCCAGATTGACGTTGTTCTGAATTCGGTACCTTCTGCTCGCACGAAGCCCGAGGGGGCTGGTGTAACTTAGAAACAACAATGCACAAGTGAATTTCAGAACCACACTCCGGTATTTACAGCGGATAAGAACTAAAGGGCGGAGAATAAGCATGAAAACTCACGATTAACTCTTGTCGTAATGAAAAGTTATAGCTCACATCGTGCAGCAGAACATGAGGAACGCACACATTTCATGCAAGCGTACTGGAATTTCTGTCCTGGCACTAGCAGGTGTTGATGAGCAGCACGCCTGCGCCATCACCAGAGTGGAGCGAACACTCACTGAACATTCTTTTGTGCTCAGCGAGGACAGCTGGTTCGAGGAAGACATCAGGTGCGTGATTACCGGCCATCTTTTTCGCGTGAGGTGGCATGCACTCCCTCGGACACCCGTTCCTGCAACGCGCCGCAAAGCGCAGATGGTGCTGTTTCAAGCAAATGTTCATGCAGCTGGCTGTCTTCTACGCAGTGGAATTTCTCCTTATCCGTCATGCTGGATGTACGGAATGTGAGTAGGGAAGGCTCGCAGCACGCCCATGTAATACTTCTTTCTTCCCTGCGGCGAGAGCGAAAGATAATTCCTATACATTTTTTACCTCGCAGAACACAGAAACATCCTGTCACGATTGGTCACGATGGGGAAATGTTTCGAAGGTTACATGCAGATGGAGACATTAGCAGTGAGTAAGGTAAATCGTCAGCGTGCTCTGTTCACGGGTGACTGCAACGTCGATGTAAGCAGAAATAAGTAGGCAGGCGGCCACGCTGCAGGGAATGATGGTGTAGCTTCCGCAATAAGCAAAAGAGAGCATTTAGTCAAGGGCTAAAAAAAAAAGCTGAGGGATTACGGGCACCTCCTGCTGCAATCAAGACAGCGGGAATGTCCTGCGCAAAAGGGCGCGTGAAATATACTTCAATTTCTCCCCCTCTTCAGGTATTGTGAGTTATGCAGTGGTGCTGGGCAAACTGAGTGGCATCAGCCATAGTGGACTCATAGCAGAGGTCTCTAATTTGCCGACGTATGAATCACGAACGCAGGAAACTATAGAGGAATTAGCACGTAAGCGAGTCACTGGTATCATTGCAAATAGAGGATTTCATGACGTCGCTCCAGAAAATGTACGTATTTCACTTTTGCCGACGACTACTTTGTGCAAAATATCAGCAGTAACCTTAACAATACAACCATGGAAAGAACAAAGGAAGTACAGAGTAGGGTAACTCTGCAGGAAGCCACCAAACTGCCTTTCAACAAAAGGCCGAAGTACGAAAGTATGCAACCACGCACACAAAGTAAAACTGACAGAATTGGCAAAGCTAATCAGTAAGCGTAAGGTAACAATATGAGTAAGTAATAAAATGGGCAGAGGCTCGAGGACGCGGTAATGAATGTGTGCAACCAAAACCTGCACAGATCAAAGTAGGCGCACAAAAATGGCATGCACTCAAAAAGAGGCAAATATCCATGGCACGAGGTGTTGCGCAAACCCACACGACGCACTGAGAACAGATACACAGTCCACAGGTGCGTATCTGTTCTATGCCCGTTGCCTTGTTTTGCGCTACGCCTCGTGCCATGGATTAGCGCTACCGCATTGGCCAAGTTTCTACCCTTGTCAACAAAATGTTATTAGCTACAGAGATAACATAGTCAAGGTAGCCAAAGGTTCTACACAGATTTGCACCGTAGCCAAAATAACCATGACATTAAAACAGAGGCAGTATTTACCCCTGGTAACAAAAGACGAAGTAACGGATTTCACGTGCAACTGAAAAGCGAAAGTGTGCAGCTAAGGACCAAGCAGCTGTAGATCAGTTCAGGCAAGATGAGTACAATGTGCTAGAAAAACTTGCCACCATACACACACATTGCTTCACAATCTTAAGTGTACCGAAAGCTTTAACTACAAATATATTCTAATGAAAGAGAATGCGGTATCAAGGACTGGAAAAACTGCTGACCGATCAGCTTGCTGTATGCTTCTCACAACGCATGTACAACGGTAATCGCAATTAGATTGCCAGTGAACTTAGGCTTCAGTCGGCCAAAAGGCTGCCTGTCACGAAGGCTTTGAATGACAGAGAAATGTGCAGTCTTCAACCAACACCAATACAGTATAGACTTTATGGATCATGAGAATGCATCTGATTCAGTGTGAACATCAACAGACATCCACGCACTGCGGAACCAGAACGTAGGAGAGGCGTATGAATGAAGGTGCTTGAAAATATCGGCATGGATTGCCAGCAGCGTAGTACGCCATGAAGACAGCAATTAAATTCCAATAAGAAAGGCAGGGAAAGCGATCTTCCCAGTACTAGTCACTGCGTGTTTGCAGGAAGCATTCAGATAATAAACTTGGAGCCTTCGTTTTGCTGGCGTCACTGCCTTCCTACGTAACTCAGGGTACGAGTTTCACATCATGATTGATTACCTGCACATGCTGAGCAGCATTTTGAGGTAAAAAGTGGTAAGCACAAGCTGAAGTACTGTTGAGCAATCGCAGAAAGGAACAGCGGTTTACGACACACAGCAAAGCAATGGCAGTGGTAAGAGAATGCATCTACTAATTGCAGATAGGGACCGCCGGCCGGACCGTGCGAGTGCGGTAGCTGATAGAGCAAGAATGGAGTGGGGTGCAATTGTCAAGTACCTTGAAGTCGGTATTAGCAGCTCGCTGATATCCCTCAAGAGAATAGCATATAACAACAGAACCTTGCTAATACTCAGTTTTGAAAGAAAAACTTGGCGGGTAAAACAAATTCTTCAATTTCTATAGAGGAAACCGGAGCGAGTTGTGCAGAGTAATAAGACAGCTGCTTATTTTCATGTCATGCAAAGACAGAAACAGGGCGGCAGGGAATAAAGGGCACATAATAGTATCCCGGATGTAATCTGGAATAATGGGCGTGGGCAGTGCATGTAATGCTAATGGAAGACCACGGCCTGGTCTCTTTAGGGGCAACTGAGGAAGTTTTAAAATTCAATGAGTTTAAATGGGCCGAATTTGTGAAACATCCAGGTAAAGCCTGCGAAAACGTTCTGCCCTAGGATCTGAAATGAGGGCGTATAAAAATGCGTCGGCGTTGAGGCTTCTCTGCAGCAGCGGGCAGAGGCCCCGATAATGGCGTCGCATATGACGGCGCTACGTTTCCAGCGAGGAAACAGTTGTTTCATGGAAGCAATGTGCATTGAACTTGTTGTTTTTACTTTTATTCTGATTATTCGTGTGCTTTTCTTGCAGGTCCGAGATGGGCGTGCAGTATACAATGTCACGATCATCATCATCCTGGCTACGTCCACTTCAGGGCAAAGGCCTTTCCCATGTCTCCCCAATTAACATTGTCCCCTGCCAGCTGCGGCCATGACCACAGCCATTCTATTCCACTGTGGGCCATCCGCCCGCCTATGCCGCCCCCTGCTGCGCTTGCCTTCCCTCGGTAGCAAGTCCGTGACCCTTAATGGTCATCAGTAAACTTGCCTTTACACATTACATGCCCTGCCCAAGCCCATTTCTCCCTGTTTATTCCGACTAGGATGTCATTAGCCCGCGCTTGTTCCCTGTCCAACTCTGCTCTCTTCCGATCTCTTAACGTTACACTAATTATTTTGCTTTCCGTATCTCGCTGTGTTGTCCTTAACTTAAGCTTAATCCTCTTTGTCAGCCTCCACGTGAGTGCCGATGCGTGAGCCCCACAGCTGTGTCCCACCGGTTACACACTTTTCTCTTGAGGAAAATGCTTGCTTCTTCTGTACTACTAAGCGCCGCTAAATGTCAGGATACTGCTTTTGGTCGCTGCATTACATTTGCCCGCATTTTCCAGGCATGCATGTTTCAGTACTATCCTGTATGCATGTTTTTTTTAACATCTGTATTTTTTCGAGGACACCTTGACCTGACGCGGTGGCTCAGTGGTTACGGCGCTCGGCTGCTGGCCCGAAAGACGCGAGTTCGAGCCCGACCGCGGCGGCTGAATTTCGATGGATGCGAAATTCTAGAGGCCCGTGTATTGTGCGATGTCAGTGCACGTAACGAACCCCAGGAGGTCGAAATTTCCGGAGCCCTCCACTGCGGCGTCCCTCATAGCCTGAGTCGCTTTGGGACGTTAAACCCCAATAAATCAAATCAAATCGAGGGCACCTTGTTCACCCATAGGCTGTTCGGAACTTTTTTTGCTTGCATGTAATGTTACGTACATTATTGGCAGTGACTTTTTTTTTTCTCTAATCACCTACGGTGCGCCCTTCATGCTATACATAATTTTTGTAGTAGTAGTAGTAAAAACATTTATTTTTTTTTTCAAAAGGAAGAGTTAGGGAGTAGGGGGATGGGGATAGATGTGAAGCTACAGTGGTCGGTCTTCCCTAGTACAGGATACCGTTGGCCTCCGCCGCTGCCTTGGCCCTCGTCACCAGCATAAGCTGAGTGCTCGGGTCGGAGTCAGCCAGGAGGGCCTCCCACTGCTCTAGACTAGGGCTATTTACCTTTGGTAGTAAAGGGCTTTTTTCGCAGCCCCAGGTGGCGTGATACGTTGTGGCGTAGCCCCCACACCACACGCACTCTTTCGCGTATCTGTTCGGCCACATTTTGTGATACATGGCTCTGCTTGGGTAGGTGTCTGTTTGTAGTCGTCTGAGCGTGGTGGCCTGCTCTCTGTCGAGGATATCCGCCGGAGCCGAGTACTTCTTGCGCGCTCCCAACAACGCCTTCATTGCCTCCCCGTAAGATTCTGGCGTGCTGAAGGGTTCCACCGGCAAACCCGCCCTCCGGTTCGTGAACCCTCGGACAACGGTGTCTGCCATGAGATTTCCCTCAACCCCAGTGTCAGGGACCCAAATGATGGTGTGTTGAATGTTTGTGTTGTTTGATCCATGTCTGTGTTGTTTTTGTTCGAAGAGGATACTCGCGGCTTTTCGGCCGATCCTTCCATCTCTGTACGACCTTGCTGCAGCCTGAGAATCCGTGGCTATCCAGTAACTCAGTCCCTGCCGATTGGCTTCAGTCAGGGCTAGAGCTATGGCGATCTCTTCCGCTGCTTGTGTTGTCCTTGTACGCACTGATGCACCAGTAACTATATTCCCATTGGCGTTCACTACTGCTACCGCCCTAGCGTTTTCCTTCGTTCTGTACTTGGACGCGTCAACATACAGAACCATCTCTTTCTTCTTTAGGAACCTGTCCAACTCCAATGATCTCGCCGCCCGTCTTCCTTCGTGGTTCTTCGGGTCCATGTTTCTGGGCACTGGTTTAACCAAGAAAGTGCTCCTAATTTGGCTGTCAATGTCTGTCTTGTCTTCGCCCTCGTCTTCTGCCGGGTATCCTAGCTTGATCAGTAGTGCGCGGCCAGCGGCTGTTCTTTTAAGTCTTTCCATTTGAAATCTGAGCATGGTTTCGCTGTGCTCCTCATAGGTGCCGTACACCCCCATGTTCATCAGCTTCTCTGTCGAGGCGCAGGCCATGACGCCTAAGGCTTGCTTATACGCCCTTCTGATGCATGTTTCCATTTTGTTCTTTTCCCCATTGTTAGGTATTAGGTACGGAAGCGCGTACGTCATCCTCGGTATGATGAGCGCAGAAGTGATCCGTAACGCATCTCGCTCCTTCACCCCTTTTCTCTTGTTCGTAATCCGGCTTAACATCCTGCATATCTGTTTCGTGGAGTGTTCCAAGAGCTGGATGGTATGGTCTCGTTTGCCTTTCTCCTGCAGCCACATTCCCAAGATGAGAAGCTTATTTGTCCTTCTTACGGGTTGTCCATCTATCTCTAATTCTATCGTTCCCCTGTCCTCTTTATTTTTGTGAAGTCTAATAAATTCTGATTTTTCTGGGGAGCACTGCATCCCGCTAAATAAAGCAAATTGACCGATCTCATCCGCCGCTCTTTGCAGTATTTCTTGCTTGTTTCCCGTCGATCCTTTTGTCGTCCACACTGTGATGTCGTCCGCATAAACTGAATGTTCTACATCTTTGATGTTTTTCAGTCTCCTAGTTAATCCAATCATTGCTATGTTAAAGAGCAAAGGTGAGATGATGGATCCTTGTGGCGTCCCTCTGTTTGGCGTCGTCTTCTTTTCTGACCTAATGTTGTTGATGCCGATCGTTGCTGTTCTGTTAGACAGGAAGGCCTTTACGTATGCGAAGATCCTTTCCCCACAGTTTGTTGCCGAGAGTTCTGTGAGAATGGCATTGTGGCCGATGTTGTCGAAGGCCCCCTTGAGGTCTACGGCCAAGATTACGCCTTCTCGAGTGCCCGATATTTGTTTTAGTACCGTGTCTCTTAACTGGAGCATCACGTCTTGCGTGGAGAGCCCCGTTCTGAACCCGAACATGGTATCCGGAAACAGACCGTTGTCCTCCATGTAAATGCTCAGTCTAGTCTTGACCACTTTCTCGTATAGTTTACCGAGGCATGAAGTTAGTGAAATGGGCCTAAGGTTCTCCAAACTGGGTGTTTTCCCTGGTTTAGGTATCACGATAATCTCAGCGTGTTTCCACTCCGCCGGGACCGTGCCCCTTTCCCAGTGCTCGTTGATTAGTCCAGTCAGGCTTTCGATTTGGTCATCACTGAGGTTTCTGATCATTGCATTTGTTACTTGATCTTTTCCCGGTGTTGTGTTCCTTGTGAATGACCTGGCAGCCGCGTATACCTCGTAGTCTTTTATCGGTTCATCCAGCTTCGAGTTCCTTGTCCGTGAATATACCATGGTGCAGGGTGGCACTTGCGTGCTTCCGACGTACCTGGACCAAAGAAAATCTGTAATCTGGGCGTCCGTTCCCTGAAAATTGTGCGTGATATGTTCTATCGTTTTGCTGTTTCCTCTTTTCGATTATGTCGGGTCTATGAGGTGCCTGAGCAGCGCCCATGTTTTAGCGCTACCCAAGTTGCCGTTTAGTTCATTGCAAATTTGGTGCCAATTATCTCTAAGTAAGTTTGTAGTGTGGTCTTCTATCTCCTTATTGATCTGAGCTATTCTGAGTCTCAATTTCCTGTTATGTTTTTGTTTCTTCCATCTTTTCGTCAGTCCCCTACGAGCCTCCCAAAGATGTAGCAATCGTTTATCCGCACGTGGAAATTCATCGGTGACCTCTAGCTCTGTAGTATTGTCTCGTAGACATCTGTGCTGCCGTTTGTATCTTCTTTTGTGTTCTCATGTAATGTGTGCGTATCTTTTGTGTGTTGAGTATTCAAGGAAACAAATACCAGTCTTCTGTTGTGCTCATAGTTTATGGATCCGTGTCAAGTCGCACGTATAGTATTTAGCCCATGGAACCGTCCAGTGAGCGCAGGGAAATGAGCTAAGTCCAACTGATATAAAGAAGCACTGAATAAATATCTAGTGAAGCAGCGAAACGGCACACGGCCAAGGGAAGAAAGGTACAAACACAGCGCTGAACTGACAACAAATATTTATTCCAGATGCTAACAGCATAGATATACACTTTAGCACCTTAGAAAAAAAAAACAAACAAAGAGCAGCGGAAAGTTTCAAACCCAGTCACTATGCGCATGCAGCTGTATCGCGTGTACATCGATCATTTGATATCAGATAGTTGTGCTCTTTCAACGAAATGGCAACGCAAAGAGTGGTGATACAATTCGCACCAAGCTTCATGATTTCAGATGCTTCGATTATCTCTCGTGTAAGCTTATCCCTGTGTTTAGTAACTATTTGGCTGTTTTTGAATACTGGGTAACATGAACACTCACGACAGTGAATACCTATGTGGCGGGCCACGTTCATAACGTTGGTTCCATGCTCCCTAAGTCTTTCATTTAGACACCGGCCAGTTTGGCCGATGTATGAACCGCCACACGTCTTCGGGACTGATTACACCATGTTATCTTGGCATGGCACATACTTCATCTTGTGGTTTTTCTTGGAATAATGACCAGATTCGGATCTTTTATCCGGGCCATTTACCCTCGCACACTGTTAGCGAAACTTTCCGCTCTTCTCTTTTTCTTTTGCTTTTTCTGAGGTGCTAAAGTGTATATATATGCTGATTGCATCCGGAATAAACATTTGTTGTCAGTTCAGTGCTGTGTTTGTTCCTTTCTTCCCTTTGGCCCTGTGCCGTTGCGCTGGTTCACTAGATATGTCAGACCAACTCGCCCACCAGTTCATGTTGTGCACTAAAGAAAGAATGTCACTCCACACTTTTTGGCGCAATTCTTAATGCGGAGGTGTTTTTCTGCGGTTACGCCCCAGATGAGTACTCGCGCTTTGCATATGAGTGTGTGCCATATATCATAGTTTGCGCTCGCTGTCACACACATGATAAACATTAGCTAGCGTTGATAAGCTGCTGTAGTAACGGCACCATTTTGTCGTGCTTCATTACCTTGGCCTTGAATGCGGTAGTAGCTACTGTTTTTTAGGCATCTGATATTCTTTATTCCCCAGTGTTGCTTTTAATGAGTGTTTCCAGCAGCCCTCCAACAAAATTGCTGCTCATCAGTCTTCGGGTGAACAGCGCAACACAGACGGGACACACAGAAGACAAGCGCTGACTAGCAACTGGTTTTACGCTGCCATGTTGCCGTCCACTGTGCCAAATGCAAGTGCAACCATGAAACGAAACACGAAAGAAGGTTTGAAGAACGGCTGGTTCCTGACACAAAATTTCGTTCCAAAAAAAATGCAAGTGCGTCCCTCTCTACAAAAAGACAGCAGTGTTTTTTCGCCACAAGGACAAGGTGACCCGCGAAGTCATGGAAGCGTATTTTATCCACAATCAGGGAGCAAAGTGCGTCAGCCACCCTTCCGTGACATTGATTGACAAAGAAATAGACTATCTTGCCTCCCACATGAAATAGTTCCATTTTACTGGGTTTTTCGTTATTTTTTCCTGCACATACCCTACGTCCCGTCCTTCAATAAAACCAGTTGCTAGTCAGCGCTTGTCTTCTGTGTCTCCCGCCTCTGTTGCGCTGTTCCCCCTGAGATGAATACTTACCAACTCGCCCAATTTCACCTTTACTACTCATCCATGCAGTGTCCTCAGTGTAACTGTGCTTGTCGGTGACAGTGACCTATCTTTTTCGATCCCCGCATCTTTGCAGTAGCGTCGTCTGCTGTTCACGCCTTGTATTTAGCTCTGCTCGCGTGGAATGGATTACCTCACCTTTAGGCTTCCGATTGAGGCTGTGTGCCAGTACTGAAGCTGTGGTATTTTTCCGCGTTTGCATTGTTTCCGTCCATACGTAAGCAGGCGTGTGGTGTTGCATGCTGAGGTTGTTTGTTTGTTCTCTGACACTACCCCCCACGCAATGCGGAAAAGCTCACCTGTGGGTAGAAGGTAAGAAAGTACTCACTTAAACTAGTCAACAGGTTGCTTAAGATATTCGGCGAGAGCCACCATTGGTCGAAGTTCACATCTGTATTTTAAGCTTAACCGCTACGTTTTTTCGTATTTCGTGAAGTATCGTTAGTACCCTATATTGTGTTGTTCTTCTCAAAATTTAAAAAAAAAACGCTTTTTCTTCAACAAAAAATTTCGATACTTTAAAATATTCTTCACTTTTAATTTTTTAGGAATTGGAATGGAAAATTAAAATAAACTGGTGCATAAATTTAGAATTACGATTTAAAAGTACTATGACTTAAACTATGAAGCACTATGATTTAAAAAGTACTAGGGAATGTCTTTCTGCCTCGCTTTGAGCTCGGCCGCCAGGGCGCTGCGGAGACGGTGGCGGGTAGCGTTACTGTATAGACCAGATTTTTGAGCCTCTCCTGGGCGCGGCCATTTTGCACCGACTGGCGCGCCGCGGTGCGGGCGTTTCTTTGGGGACTGCGGGGCTGCGGCAGTTCCGCGGCCGCGCCTGCATATAGCCGCGCTTCGGGCGCTAAAAAAACATTGTCGAGCATACTTCCGCTGCGTGGCTGTGTTGCAGGAAGTATTTACGTTATCAAAGCGATAACATTGAAGCGTTTTAATGACATTTAGTTTGACATTCAGGTTAATTGTGCCGGCGCTTAGAACGCGCTCGTGCTTATATCGAATTCCGTCTTGGTGCTCCACCGCAAAGAAACTTTTTATTCAATATCAAGAATTAGGTGTGCGGCTAGTATGCAGTTCCAATTCCCATGCACTCTTATTCCTTCAGCCCTCCACTACGGCGTCTCTCATAGCATTAGTCGCTTTGGGACGTTAAACCCCATAAACCAAACCAAACCTTATTCCTTCCTGCCGGCCATAAAGCCCCCCCCCCCCCCCCCCCACTTCCACAAACGGCTTTCTTGTCGCCGCGCCAGTTTATCAACAAATTACCGCTTTGAGCTCAACTGAGTCGCAGCGCCAACAGAAAACAAATTTTGTCATGGTTTATGCAACCTTGTGCATAAAAACGTACTTTCGCTTAATTTATAAAAGCTTGAATAGATATGAGCAGCTAATCCAGCTTTCACTAATTCTGAGGTCCGAAGTCGCGTTATGTTATTCAGGAGCTCTCGCCGCGTGTGAGAGCGTTGCGTAGGCGTTTGGCTAAGTGTGGAAAATGTAATGAAATCGCGCATATTTTCCTATGAATAATGTAGATACCGCACCGCTGCGGTGGCTCAGTGGTTACGGCTCTCTGCTCTGGCCCAAAAGACGCGGGTTCGATCCCGGCCGCGGCGGCCGAGTTTCGAAGGAGGCGAAATTCTAGAGGCCCGTGTACTGTGCGATGTCAGTGCACGTTAAAGAACCCCAGGTGGTCGAAATTTCCGGAGCCCTTCACTACGGCGTCCCTCATAGCCTGAGTCGCTTTGGAACGTAAAACCTTAATAAACCAAACCAAGCTAAGGTAGATACCAACAGCAGAAAGATACTATAGATAAACCTTTACCCCCCAGATACCTCTGACATGTGTGCGGAAAAAGCAGCTGGATTCGGTAGCGGTCGTGCTTACAATCCTGTGCATGAAATGTGTTTAATGGGAACAAGAGCAAGCTCAGCGCAAGGATGCCGAACACGTACTAGTGATCGAAAACACGCGCTCCGTCGGGACAACCTTCAGTCTGCAGCTCGCCTATCCAGTTACTATTCCACTGAGTCAAATCAATAGATCTATATTCTGATGCATAAAATTATCATAGATGATATCGCACATAAAAGGCGACAACAAACGACACGACAGCGCAGAAATCTGCTTCGAAGTGCCGGTTTCCAGTCGGTACACTACCTGGTCGACTACCCTCGGATGTCACGTTAACGAGTAACTGCGCACAATATAACCGCAGCACTGTCTGGAAGAGGGCAAATGTGAGTAGTGACGCACAGCACACACCCTCATACGTTAGCTGATGGAGCACAAAACGGCAGAAGCGAACACGTAAACATGCGTTCTATGCGCGGCGCCGGCGCGACCCGCAGTCCCTCGGGCCGCGCGCGCCGACAGATGGCGACTGGCGTCGAGAGTAGGCGCGCGTCCGCAGCCTGCGTGCGAGGGTAAAAAAATCTGGTCTATAGACCAGATTTTTGAGCCTCTCCTGGGCGCGGCCATTTTGCACCGACTGGCGCGCCGCGGTGCGGGCGTTTCATTGGGGACTGCGGGGCTGCGGCAGTTCCGCGGCCGCGCCTGCATATAGCCGCGCTTCGGGCGCTAAAAAAACATTGTCGAGCATACTTCCGCTGCGTGGCTGTGTTGCAGGAAGTATTTACGTTATCAAAGCGATAACATTGACGCGTTTTAATGACATTTAGTTTGACATTCAGGTTAATTGTGCCGGCGCTTAGAACGCGCTCGTGCTTATATCGAATTCCGTCTTGGTGCTCCACCGCAAAGAAACTTTTTATTCAATATCAAGAATTAGGTGTGCGGCTAGTATGCAGTTCCAATTCCCATGCACTCTTATTCCTTCCTGCCGGCCATAAAGCCCCCCCCCCCCCCACTTCCACAAACGGCTTTCTTGTCGCCGCGCCAGTTTATCAACAAATTACCGCTGTGAGCTCAATTGAGTCGCAGCGCCAACAGAAAACAAATTTTGTCATGGTTTATGCAACCTTGTGCATAAAAACGCACTTTCGCTTAATTTATAAAAGCTTGAATAGATATGAGCAGCTAATCCAGCTTTCACTAATTCTGAGGTCCGAAGTCGCGGTATGTTATTCAGGAGCTCTCGCCGCGTGTGAGAGCGTTGCGTAGGCGTTTGGCTAAGTGTGGAAAATGTAATGAAATCGCGCATATTTTCCTATGAATAATGTAGACACCGCACCGCTGCGGTGGCTCAGTGGTTACGGCTCTCTGCTCTGGCCCAAAAGACGCGGGTTCGATCCCGGCCGCGGCGGCCGAATTTCGAAGGAGGCGAAATTCTAGAGGCCCGTGTACTGTGCGATGTCAGTGCACGTTAAAGAACCCCAGGTGGTCGAAATTTCCGGAGCCCTTCACTACGGCGTCCCTCATAGCCTGAGTCGCTTTGGAACGTAAAACCTTAATAAACCAAACCAAGCTAAGGTAGATACCAACAGCAGAAAGATAATATAGATAAACCTTTACCCCCCAGATACCTCTGACATGTGTGCGGAAAAAGCAGCTGGATTCGGTAGCGGTCGTGCTTACAATCCTGTGCATGAAATGTGTTTAATGGGAACAAGAGCAAGCTCAGCGCAAGGATGCCGAACACGTACTAGTGATCGAAAACACGCGCTCCGTCGGGACAACCTTCAGTCTGCAGCTCGCCTATCCAGTTACTATTCCACAGAGTCAAATCAATAGATCTATATTCTGATGCATAAAATTATCATAGATGATATCGCACATAAAAGGCGACAACAAACGACACGACAGCGCAGAAATCTGCTTCGAAGTGCCGGTTTCCAGTCGGTACACTACCTGGTCGACTACCCTCGGATGTCACGTTAACGAGTAACTGCGCACAAGATAACCGCAGCACTGTCTGGAAGAGGGCAAATGTGAGTAGTGACGCACAGCACACACCCTCATACGTTAGCTGATGGAGCACAAAACGGCAGAAGCGAACACGTAAACATGCGTTCTATGCGCGGCGCCGGCGCGACCCGCAGTCCCTCGGGCCGCGCGCGCCGACAGATGGCGACTGGCGTAGAGAGTAGGCGCGCGTCCGCAGCCTGCGTGCGAGGGTAAAAAAATCTGGTCTATAAGTGGCGGGTAGGGTACCTCGATGAACGGCGGCGCTGGCATCGAGGCACCCTATCGGCGGGTTGCAAGTCATACTGCGCCGCGCGATAGTACAATGCGATTGAGATTTGAATTTTGTTTGGAATTAAATTTAGATTGATAACTTTAATAGATTTAAACTTCTTATTAGCTTGATCTCAATTTATTTAAAATGAACGTTAAATATAAATTTAAAATGACGAGGAACTTTAGCGGCTAAAGTGGCGAAAGGCGAAAGCCTGAGTGCTGCATTCTGCTACGCGATTGTTCGCTTCACATTCTGTTGGTGCATCAATTAACTGCCAATTAATGACGCTTATTCTTTGCGTTTAGGAGTGGAATGCGACAGCGTGCTGTAGCGCTGACAGGGAGTACACGGAACGCCACCACCCGTTCTGCGCGATGCGTTGCCCTTTGGACGCAATGCTTTTTGAGGAAAGGAAATGGCGCTGTAATTCTCTGTCATCTCGGTGGACACCTGAACCGCACCGTAGAGGAAGGGAGGAAGTGGAGTGAAAGAAGAAAGAGAAAGAGGGGCTGTAATGCAGAAATTGAAATTGTATTTGAGGAAAGGAAATTACGCAGTAACTGCCTCACATATTTCGGTGGACACCCGTCAAAATTGCGCGTAGTAACGTCACGACCATTTCGACCAATCTGAAACGCGGACAAATTTGCTAACATGTCTCGGTCACGACAGCATGAGCCATTAAAGGCTTTCGCCTTAAAAGCTGTATTCATGTCTCCCGGACCAAATAGCCAGATCATATCAGGAGGACAGAGGGGCGCAATAAAAGACACGGGCAGAGAAGTAGACAGGGACGAGCGCTCGTCCCTGTCTACTTCTCTGTCCGTGTCTTTTATTGCGCCCCTGTGTCCTCCTGAAAAGTTATGAACCAACACGCCCAAATACAAGTACTTCTGAGCCAGAGCATAGCTCTGTTACGGATTCTGCTTCATCGACGTTTCAGGGACGATGCCAGTAACGACTCTCGCCGTAAAATAAATACTGCACAAATGAAGGGCCACCGGTAATCAGGTTCACAGATCAGCATACCATCACGTGATCCAGCCGCGGTGGCCAGCAATGCCCACGTTCGCCTCTGGATACACCGGCTAACTGCGTGAGAAATGCTAAGGAACGATCCCCTCTCGTACAGAAGGAATATAAAATTCACTGCAACATTGACAACAAAGACTTTTGCTGAACGACCGAATGGAAAGACCACAGCGTCTGGTAAGCAGGACACAGCTTTTTTTCACTTTGAAAAACTGCTTCGCCGAAAACATCCTATAAAAAAGGTGTTTATCCCAGTCACTTCAGTTTTAACTAGTAAAATGGCGCCCTTTTGCCCCTTTTCTGTGCTCGTATATTTTATTTACCATGTGCTACTGATGTATCTGGAAAGCAGTCCAGAGGAAACTAGGAATATGATTATCAATATGGATAAGACAGTTAAAGTAGCGGAAGAGTTCTACACAAATCTGTACAGTAGCGAATGTAATCACAACGTTACTACGAGATGCAGTAGCGGACAGCGATGGGACACCAGGCCAATAACGAAAGAGGAAGAAAACCTTAGCAGCAATGCAGAGGGGGAAAGCAGCTGGTAAGGATCAGGTAACAGCAGATCTGTTAAAGGACTGATAGGAGATTGTGCTAGAAAAACTAGCCACACTGTATACGCGACGCCTTATAACCTCTAGCGTACCGGAAGCTTGGAAGAGCGCTAACCACACCTTAATATATCAGAAAGGAGACGTGATGAACTTGAAAATTTTCAGACCGATCAGCTTACTGTCCGTTGCCTACAAGGTATTCTCTAAGGTAATTGCTTATAGAGTCAGAAACAAAAACTTCAATCAACCAAATTATCAGGCAGGCTTTTGTAAACAATATTCGAAAATAGACCATGCTCGCGCTGTCATTCAGATGATAGAGAAATGAGCAGAATGTTACCAACCCCTATATATGGCTTTCATATATTAAGAAAAGACATATGACTTTGCATTGGAATGTCCTTGCTTTGTAATCTTTTTCTTTGTGCGTGTAATGTAAAATATATTATGATTATACTCGTTTCGGTTGCGGATAACCTGTGTATTCTTATTAGGTTTTTTTTCCTTTTTGTTGCAATTGTGAACTAAGTGCTTTGTATGAAACTACATACCCCTTCATTATCCCTCCTGCCAATGTAGCTTAAGGGAAGGGGGCGTTGTCAGGTCGCTGTATTGCGGATTTTCTTCCCTTCTCCTCAGCCATGTGATGTCTACATGCCTGAAATAACGTTGACTTGACTTGACTGAATCCAAACCTCAGCAATCATGCAAGCATTGAGGAGTCAGGGTGTAAAAGAACCATATTGCAAAAATACTGTATGATATCTTTATCGTCTGTAAAGCTACCATAGTCCTCCAAAAAACCAGCAATAAAATTCCAATAGGGAATGGTGTCAAGCAAGGAGACATCATCTCGCCAATGCTATTCAGTGCCTGTTTGGAAGAGTTATTCCGAGGCCTGGACTGGGCACGGTTGGGGACAAGAGTTAATGGAGAATACCTAAGTAATCAGCGATTCGCTGATGGCATTACCTTATTAAGTCACTCAGGAGATGAACTGCAAAACGTGATCAATGAGTTAAACAGGCAGAGCACAACGGTGGGTATAAGAGAGAGAGAGAAAGGAATTTTAATGAGGGAAAGGTGGAGGGTGGGTATCATGAGCCGCCGCGGTGGCTTAGCGGCTATGGTGCTCGGCTGCTGACCCAAAAGACGCGGGTTCGATCCCGGCCGCGGCGGCTAGAATTTCTTTGGAGGAGAAATTCTAGAGGCTCGTGTACTGTGCGATGTCAGTGCACGTTAAAGAACCCCAGGTGGTCGAAATTTCCGGAGCCCTCCACTACGGCGTCTCTCATAGCCTTAGTCGCTTTGGGACGCTAAACCCCATAAACCAAACCAAAAATTATCATGAAAAAAGAAACAAAGTAATCTCTAACGAATAAACGGCAGTTGAAGACTAGCGTCTGTTCTGTGCATTTGTGTTCTTGTCCCGTGTGTTCACTAAGCGCTAGCAAATATGAATCCAAACGCTTTCCAACTAGCCAAGTTTCCGCCTTAATAATCTCTAACGCTCTCGCATGAGAACAGTAGTTAACAACTGCTAGCGAGGTGCTGAAAGTAGAAAGGGGATACGCATAAGGTAACGACCGCTGATCCGGATCATGGGACGAAAATAACAAGAATATAAATAGAGTGGAGCACATATGGCGGGTTCTCGCAGATCCTGAATACCAGTTCCCCAATATCCCTTAAGACAAAAGCGTAGAACAGCTGTATCTTACTGGTACTCACCTATGGGGCAAAAACGTGAAGGCTAACAAAGAGGCATATTCAAGAAAACTTTGCACAGAATAACACAAGACGGAAGGGGAAACACGTACACACACACGAGCGCAAACTCGAATATGTCGCTACACCAACTGGCCCAACATTCTGCTCTACTAACAAAGAGGGTTCAGCTTAAGGTATGAGGCCACTTTTAAGAAAAAAAATTATAATATCAAATGCAAATAAGAAATTAGTGAAATGCAATAAAGATGGCTTTCTTGTATTCTGATCAGACAGTTGAAATGCATGAATTTTAAAACTTTTTATTCTCAAAAAGCGTGCTAATTATGCATCCGACTTCAGCAGTCATAAATCATATATACCTCACCACAGTTAAAATTGCTTTTGTAGTTCTATACCTTAAGCGGTCGGCTGTGCAAAGAACGAAAATAATTGCGATATCATCGAAGTTCGTTTTTTTTAATTACCGCATTTTCAAAAACAACCGTTTTCAATAAGGAATGTTTTTAAAACAAATATGACAATAACAAATCTAATCGCACAATTTTACTTTCGGTAGTTCATTTCAAAGCGTGATATATCGAGAAGTGTGGTAAGTTTCGTTAAAAAATATATTCGGGGAAAAAAGTTACGAATTTTCGCGCAAGACGAAATGGCAGAAAAGTTAGCTTCGAGAAAAACAACAGAAAAGGTTTAGTATAGCTACATAGGTCACATAGCAATATCCAGGAGGGTTGAAATCCAGCAAATTTGCAGGTCAGAGTTCTTTTTTTTTAATCTTGTCTTTACTTCCTTTCGGTCGTGAATCTGCACTCTTTTTTTTTTTTGCCTTGCGCTTCTTGCGGCATCGGTAGACTGACGGGTGGATTTGCTGGCGTTCAGCGTTCATTGCGTCGCGGCCAGGCTCGATCCCAATTTGTTTTGAAGACGACCACCATCCCTGTTGCTCGTGCTCGACAAAGTTTCCACATCAGTTGTTTCTCCTGTATCTGCAGATATCAAAGAAACATAGCCCTTCAATGGACAGTGGGCGTTTTTCTGTCGTCCCATGACACTCCGCACTGTTGCTGGCCTGCTGCACTTCAGCTGCTGCATCAAACTCCCTTCGGTGCAACTTTCTTTGCAGCGTCAGAAACCTTGAACAGCGAAATTGCCACGGGGGTGCAGGCGCAGTCATAACTTTTCAAAACGTTTTCGCACCTGCCACAGATGCAACATAGAGGCAGACCGTAGTTCTCTACTAAATACCCCGACCTTTTGGATGAGCGGAAGTGGTTCTCATAGCCGCATGCAACCCACACAATAGTTAACACACAAGACACACCTGCGTAGGAACGCTTCTCAAGTTTCAAGGATGCTGTCAAACACTCGCCAGCGATGAAAACATTCGGCAGAATGTCAAGGTCCTGTTTCCTTCCCGTGTCGAATCCGAATTCCAGACATTCCAGTCCTGCACATCGCCGAGCTTCAAGGCACTTGCTGAAGCACTCACGTTGGCGGGTTTGTCGCCCACTTCATCTGTCGTCTGCCCGCCAGACTTTCGCTTTCGTCGCCTGTGCACCCCAAAACTTCCCCATGTGGGTAAAGTGCGCGAAAACGAAGAGAAATTCCAGAAGCACGCGGGGCGCCGAACCGGCAGTCTGCAAGTTCCAAGTTCTTCAAATCGCGCGCGAATACTCCAGAGTTCACAACTCACGTGGTCGAAATGTCGTGCGTCCATCTTGTGAGAGCTTTTGTGAATAAGTGCAAGCAACAATAGACATACCCACTTAGAACCGATCATTATGATTGTAAAGGGAAAAATTGAGTTTAGAATAAAGCAAACCCGCAAAAGGAGGAAAATGTTTTTCGGTATATAGAAACTAAAACTGCTAGTTTCGGTTTGCAATATACACAGCGGGTCACAAATTTAGCTGTATCTTTGCAACGGTTGTAGTTAGAAGCATATTTTTTTTCAGTCATTCAGAAATTATTGCGGAATTTGATGAAACAAAAATTTAAAGACAGTTTTTTTTTTTAATAAGTTTTCAACATGGTCTCAAACCTTAAGTTATCGACAATGCAGCGAGCTATGGAAAAAAATGATAGGTGTAACGTAAAGAGACCTTAAACAGCGGGGTAAATGAGGGAAGAAACGCGGGTTAATGGCATCCTAGTCGAAATCAAGAGGAAGAAATAGGCTTGGTCAAGGTAAGTAATGCAAACGCAAGATAACCGCTGGTCCTTAAGAGTAACGGAGTGGATTAAAAGAGAAGGCGAGCATAGCAGGGGGCAGCAGAAATTTAGGTGGGCTGATGAGATTAAGAAGTTTGCGGGAATACGGCGGCCGCAGCTGACAAAGGATGGTGTAGATTGGAAAGACATGACAGAGGCCTTTTCCGTGGACTGGGTGTAGTCTGGCTCGTGATGATGATGATGATGATGCACAGGTGGAAAGCGTGAACAATGAGGTCTTTTCCGCGCTCTACATTCGCGCAGCAAATAACTCCGCCCTGTGCTGTCAGTTTCTTCGCAATGATGGGATGGAGGGCACCAGTGAATGTAAAGCCGCTACGACACAAATCTTTTCGTCCGATTATATTCCGTTTTTTGCCGTCCGCCCGTCTGTCTGCCTGCCTGACTTCAGCGAGAACGAAGGCACGAGTCAGAAAAAGTGCAAAAATAATCGGAACGAAACGCAATTAAAATAAAATCATTATACAGCCCCCCCCCCCCCCCACCTTTCGCCATGGATAATTAAGGAATATACGGTCATCCACGCATGCCATCATGAGGCCTGAAATTACAGGGACCTTCAGGCACCAAACTCTTAGCGCTTGAAAGATGGTCGGTAACGATGTGCACTCAGCGATGCTACATAACAGGCAGCGCTGGGTGTTTACATAGGCCCTTCCAGTCGAGGAAAATCATCTTTTTAAGAATGTAAGCTGGGTGCCTGATAGGAAGTGCGATGTCATAGATGTCACGGTGCGGAAAAGTCCTGCTCAGTGCCCTCTCTGCACTGCCGGCGCATGAGAGCTCACGCATTGAAGCTTAGCGGCTCGTTTATCACCTCAGCGTGAAGGCATTCATGTAATAGCACACCCGGTATATATTTCATACGACAGAACCCTGGCAACGATGTCTGCGTATGCCGGCGAATCGCTCTGCCAAGGAGCAATGACATCATTCCGCCGCGCCGATCCTTCTTGGACTGCATGCAACTCAAGCACGAAGCCGCAGAGGCCCCTCAAAGGAAGCCCTCCAGCCAATGGCGTCGACAGACTCTCATGACGCCGCAGTCAATCCGATTAAGCCGTGGTTATTCCCCGTTCGTTCCACTCTGGCAGGTGCAAGGCCCTGGGAAGAAAATCGGTACGCGGGTAGA
This sequence comes from Amblyomma mixtum, assembly GCF_055824585.1. NCBI lineage: Eukaryota > Metazoa > Arthropoda > Arachnida > Ixodida > Ixodidae > Amblyomma > Amblyomma mixtum. The sequence goes on along the minus strand of NC_143021.1, from coordinate 3,680,061 downwards.
ATCGGTCGACGCAGTTGACTGCTTTGAGGGGCTTTTTGCCGATTCGTTGTTGAGTTTTATCCGACTGCAGTTCGCGAAACCGTTGTGAAGTGACGTCGATGTCTCGAAAATTTCTAGTACGACTGGGAAACACGCGAAAACGGCGCGGGATCGCACACAGAGTAGGCGCAGTCTTCACATTCCGCCTCCCATTGCAGAAAGAATGAACACCTACCTCTTACCAACTCATCCGAAGCAGTGCTAACCTTTTTCCTTTGGATTTGTTAATTTAGTGCCGTTGCTGTTCCATCAATGTGTAGGAAGTTTCGAGCGAACGCGACATGACCGCACCCACGGCCTCCACCTTTCGTTTTCATCATCATCAGCTCAACTGCTTCCACGACAAACGCTGCTACAATCACAGTCCAATTCACACTGTCCTACTCCCCACTGAGAGCCGCCGGAAATCTCATCAGCCCTCCTGAACATCCGCCTTCTCTCTCCGCATACCCTGGCCCTTCCTGTTTCTTAATGGCATACCGCAACCACTTGATTCCCTCGTTAATCCGCAAGCTCATCTGGCCCCCGAAAAGCGCACACACACGTACCGTGATCCTGGGCGGAGCAGGGCGTGCCGGCGGCGGCAGCGTGGCGTCGCGAATGCCGCGCTCAGCGCGACGTGACGGCGGCGTCGGCGGAAGGCAGCCCGGAACCGGCAGATGTGCGCGGCCCCGATTTCGCGCCCTTTCGACGACGACACGCCGGCTGCGCCGCGTAGCTGAGCGCCCAGCTGCTGCTGAGCGGAGCCCCTCCCGGGAAACGCCGAGCTTGCACCGAGTGATTGGAACGCGGTAGGAGAGACGGCCGTATGGAGCGTGCGCGAAGAGAGCGCTCTTGCTTCTCTTTTCATCGAGTCCATTTCTCAGTTTTCTTCAACATATTTCCGCCACTTTCTTCCCTCTGAAGATATGTTTATTCCTTCCTTCCGCCACTGTTGAAGAGGATCACCCTGCACCCCACCAAGCGGCAGGGTGAAGTTGATCCTTGTCCCTGGAATGTATCTTCTGTGGTCAAATGTTTGAGGGGAATCCCCCAAGGTGGAGTAGATTTGTAATAAGGGAGCAATTACTCACTGACATCCACCCAAGCGCAGCCATACGCACCCGGGTTCGAACCCCGGACCAGGACGAATTTTCCTTTAACTGCGAAGTTTCTGAGAATGCTGTATAGACTTCCTTTGTAGCCGCATGACTGCGCTAGGATGGATCGCAATGAGTAATTACTCCCTTATTTGTATCTTCTATGGTAGGAAGACCCCAAATTCGCAGGCAGCTTTCTTATCAGTGATGGGCATTATGTACCCACTCTGGCGTTACCTGAACACAGATTGCAATAATGGGCTGACGACAGCTGCACTGTACACGGGCCGATATGTGTCAACACATTCCTCTTGACTGCCGCTTCATTTCCTTGTCAGTTTCTCTCCATAGATAGAACGCCACTGACGAGACACATAAATAAGGGCACAACGCAGCATTCGTTATTAATGTGTCGGCAGGCACCTGTTCTAGGCGGAAGTGGCTGTCAATCGAGAGATGTGCCGTTGTCGGTGATTCTACCAAGGCATCTGACGTTGTCGTGAGTAGCCAGAAGTTGACAGAGCTTCGATGTCCGTTAGCGCAGTCTCAAATTGGCCACATGGTAAGCAGGCGGCTATGAAAATTGTTTTTATTTACATTTTTATTTTTTTATTTATTTTGGACAACAATAGATTGTGTCCGCGGGGAGAGGCTAAAGGAGATTTAGATGTCTTCTGACGAGGCCTAACACCCCCATTACACATCAGTGCAGGCGGTACAGAGTGACATACCAGTGAGAACAGTGGTACATCAAACACAGCGCGACAGGACTTCAACATAAGCAATTACACAAGCACTGGTCAGGCAGAAAATAATACTTGGAAAGTCATCAACAATTAGCGATAGTAAGTGGTGTAGAAAAAACACATTCGCATAGAACAAAATAGAAGTAGGAGTAACAATGAACAAAATTTCACACGGGGGTGTTCGAAAGATGCCTCATTTTATTCTTGAATTGGTGAATGGTGACACTCTCCTGGGCACAAGCAATTAATGTTGGATATGTGTTGCATAAAACTGCTTTTTAGTGATCTGGAGTCTGGGTGCCGTAATTAGTGCGAGACATAGAACCAATCAAAGGAAATTGTGCGCAAGTTATGTGTGACTTCTCTATTCAGATAAGAACGAGAAATTTGGAACGTCTTCATATTCTTCAAAAGAAATGCATCCAATTCATAGAAAATGCAGCGTTGCGAGAACACACAGCTCCACTGTTCGTAAAAAATGAAATACTTGCAATTACAAGTATATTTCGACAGCGCTTGGCACTCAACATATTGTAGTGCCGGAGCTCCCATTTCGCTGGCGGGCCTGTCTAAACCAGCGTTGCGCGCCCGCCGGCGCTCAAAGCAGGCCCAGACTTTCTCGGACAAGTCGCGACATGCAGCGTGACTCATCCCGCCGCCGCGGCGCCGACACGGACCCTTCCTCCTCTCCTCCTCTCCGTCGGTGCGAACTCCTCCGCCGCTCGCCGGCTCTCGACCATTGGCCTAATTTGAACGGTGGCCAGTGATTGGAGGATTTGAACGGCTGGCTGCCGTAACCGTTTCCAGCGGCTTTAAAAGCGGAGCCGCGCTGAACCCGAGCAGCAGACGGGCAGCAGAAGAGCCATCACGCCGGAGCTACGCTCGCCGCCGGGGCCGCCCTTCTTCTGTGTGCCTGCCCGCGGTGCTCATGACCCTTGTATGGTGTAAAAGCCCTTGTACATACTGTACATAAACGTCCTTTTACTCACCGTCGCCTCGACCGTTTCCTGGCTCGGACACCAAGTCCCAACAGTGGTGGAAGCGGTGGGATGCCAAAATCCCAACAGTGGATGGCAGCTGCGGGATCGACCGGCGTCAGCTACCTCGGCGCGGTGAGTGCCTGATGTTTTCCCCTCAATTCGCCAGACTGCTCTAGCACACGTGATTGTAGTTTAGAGTAGGGCTGTGTGTTGCACTGGAGAGAGCTTTGATGTTTCGAGCCAAGTCGGAGCGCTTTGAAACGAAAGCTGGTGCAGAGGGAGTAAACGAGGCGTTTTGGAAAGAATTACTTGCGCGTGTCGTACTAGTAGCGCTATAGTAGTGAACGGCAAGGCAATTCTAAGAAAAGGGCAAACTACAAGAGGCTATTGTGCGCGATGGAGAACTTCAAAGTGAAGGAACTCATCGAAATTTGTGAAAAGTTGGGCATTGATTTGGGCCCCGCAAAACGAAAGCATGCGATTCTCGAGATCATGCGGAAAGAGGAAGTAACGGCTCAGGAAGCCAATGAGGCCTGGGAAGAGATCACAGAACGCCGTGAGCACGAAGAGGCTGAAAAACAGAAGCAGCTTGAGTACAAAGAGGCAGAAAAACAGAAACAGCTTGAGCGCGAGGAGGCAGAAAAACGAAGGCAGCTTGAGATAAAACGGTATGCTCGCGCTAAGAAACTGATGGACCTGGAGCTTGAAGCGCATGAGACCGATTTCGAGAGATATAAAACATTGTCCGCTCTGCATGAGACTAACGGTCATCAGCTGAGAGACAGGCCGCAGCCCTTCGTGATCGCCGAAGATATGGCGAAATATTTGGCGGAGTTCGAGCGCGTCTGCGAGAGAAAGCGCGTTGAGCGGAATGGTTGGGCACAGAAGTTGGTATCCCTGCTTTCCAGCGAAGCATATGACGTTGTCAAGCGCCTGTTGGACGACGGCTTGGCAGACTACGATGAGCTGAAAAGCTTCTTACTGGCGAGATATAACGTGTCACCGCTGGACCTTCGCCAAAGGTACCTGCGAGAGAATAGCACCCCATCGTTTAACGATTTTCCCTACCAGTTTAAAGCCGACATTTTAGAGTGGCTCGAAAATGCTGAAGGGTCGGAAGATCGTGACACAGAGGTAGAGTGCGTAGCTGTAGAGCAGAGCTGCCAGTGCGGCACAGAGGAACGTAGTCCGTACGTGGCAGATGTAACTGTTGCTGTAACAGTGGGAATTGCCCCGCATTCGCCAACTGAGAAAGCCTCTATACCATCGGATAAGGTAGTCACAGCATCGGACGATGCACTTACAGAGGTCTCGCCCATTGAAATTGTGGCCGAGTTACCGGAAAGCGAATCTCCTAGCGTGTCGAAAGCAGGAGAAGTTGCCGAACAGGGCAGAGAGGACGTCCGTCTGGACATTAATGAAAACTCCTGCGGCGACGCAAGCGAAGTAAACGATAACGGCACACCGTGTTGTGCATCGCATTCAACAGAAATGCAGAAACCTGAGACTTCCGATCAACGGATGCGGACGCATATAGAGTTTGCGGACGCGGAGTTGTGCGCTAGCGTTTGCAGCGAGCGATGCGAAACGAGTCCCGTGCTGTCGCACTGGTCTGAGCTTTGCGACATTCCAGAAAGCAGCTTCAGTAGCGGGAACACCGCGACTGAGTGCACAGCCGACCCTCAACTGAAATTCGCTGAAACGCGTCAGGAGCATGACGAGAGCTGCGTGTCAGCAGTAATGTCAGTAGAAAACACTGGTTCGTCTGCGCCTGAAGAAACTAAGGTGCTGGACGACAGTGGAGAACAGAACGTTCCAGACGACATAGGGGCGGTAGACGTCAGCCCGTCCGAGAAAGATGAGGACGAATGCGCACTCAGAGACGCTGACAAGGAAGAACGCAGTTTGGAGGAGGCTAGTAAAGGCGCCAAAGACAGGCCTGATCTAGGTAGCACATATGAATCAGCTGACAATCAAAGCGACGTTCTCAGAGAGCAGAAACTTAGGCGACGGAAGCAGAATGTGCTTTCACAGGCGAAAGTGAAAGGAAAGCTCACGATAAAAAGCTGCAACCGGAAGGAAAGGCACCGCCAGTTCAGGAATGTGAGCTATCGCCACAAGGTGATAGCGAAACAAGAGAAACAGTGCTGCCGTCGAAAGGAGAGGAAAGGCAAGCTCAAGAGAGAGAGCTGTCACCGAAAGACGATGGAAGGCAGGCAAAAGAAAGAGTGGCGCCGCCGAAAAGAGAGAAAGGGCAAACGCGCGAAAACGGGTTTCCACCATCGGAAGCGCCAGCGTCGCCGGCAAAATGACTTCAGTAAAGTCAGTCACGTTGTCAGCCCTGAAACTAGCGTCAGAACCAGAGCTAAAGAAATGTGCGAGGCATTACTATCGCGCAAAGCGAAGCGCGTAAGTGTGTCGCGGCACATAGGTCTGGGCAGTAGAATAAACTGCAAAAAGAAATCATACCAGAATTCGCGCGTGAAAGAGTGTCCAGGGATGAAACCGAGATACAAGAGAGCGCTGCTCAAGAAGCTCAAAATAAAGGAGCGAGGCAGGGGTGAATCTTGCCCCGAGCACAGAGAGAGCAAGAGGCGCAAAGTCACATGCTCTCATGCGGGCTCTCTCTTTCCGCTGCAGTCACGGGAGCAACCGCGCTCCCACAGAAAGCGGCACGCGCGCTCAAGAAAAACACGAGAACGGCTCAAAGAGCGAGAGATAGTACGAGGCCGCAGTGACAGGGGCAAGAAAATTGCCAAGAAGAAACCGTCGAAGCGCTCGGCCAAGCACAGTTATCGCGATAGAAAGCCGCGATTCGAGATGACGCCACTTAGTAGGCGCAAAATCAAAAGGCTAGGTAGAGGCGAACTTCACATTCATTGGAGAGGCAAAAAGTTGCGCGAGAAATGGACGACTCGTGGGAGGTCTGACTTGCCCCCACGAACAGGGAGAAAGAAAGAACGGTCCCATCGGAAGCGTTGCGCACTCGCTATGGGACGTCGCGACTGGCGCGCGAAGCGCAAAGAAAGGGACAAGTTGCCAGTCTATGAAGGCGAATCGCTCTCGTACTGTAGCTCCCGTAGAAACTGGAAAGACAAGTACAGAGAGAAAGAAAAGCGCGTATACCGCGAAAGAGGCAGAGACATTAGCTACCGCGGTAGTAGAGAGAGAAAGAAAAGCGCGTCTACCGCGAAAGAGGCAGAGACGTTAGCTACCACGGTAGTAGAGAGAGAGAGAGAAAAGCGCAGCTACAGCGAAAGATTGGTTTGGTTTATGGGGTTTAACGTCCCAAAGCGACTGAGGCTATGAGAGACGCCGTAGTGAAGGGCTCCGGAAATTTCGACCACCTGGGGTTCTTTAACGTGCACTGACATCGCACAGTACACGGGCCTCTAGAATTTCTCCTCCAAAGAAATTCCAGCTGCCGCGGCCGGGATCGAACCCGCGTCTTTCGGGTCAGCAGCCGAGCACCATAACCGCTGAGCCACCGCGGCGGCGCTACAGCGAAAGAGGCTGAGTCATTAGCTTCCGCGGTAACGGGTGTCGTTTAACCGAGTTAAACGCTGGCGTAGACGCTCTAAGCCGTGTGTTCTAAGCAAGGCTGCCTTCACCTCCTCGTGACCTGCATTTTGTCTCTTCGCGAACAGCTGTTAAGTTCCCTCGTAGATCGGGGGAAAATTTATGTCCTCATTTGTGGCCTCAGCTGAGTGTTCTTCTGGCCGAGCGATCTCAAGAGAGCGAATTTACTTTGCATTCATTTTATTCTGTATGTGACATGTGTTTGACACTTTGAGTTTATTGCTTTAGAGTTCTTGTATCCCACATGTGTCTCTTGTAGAAGAGGGAACAAAAACGGGACAGAACTATTGCTAGCAGAGTTTTTACGACCTTTAAGTCTGGTGTTTTGACGGGTGACGGAGGGCACTTGCTCGTGTTGGGTGTTGCCTGTTGTCGGTCGGTTCTTGGCAACATGCAGAACGATCAACGACCGATGCTGAGAAGCAAGCTCTTCCGAAGGACCGAGCGAAGCTGATCCAGTCACCTGGGCGACAAAGCTGCGGAGCAGTGACCCTGTCCTGACGAGTGGGACCTGTTCACGGAAAGGAGCCTGGAGCTACCTGCTGCTGAACATGGGACGAGAACTTGGAGGAGCCTGGCGTACGAGCGCTCCCCGCATCCGAGCCACGCGGAAGTAGCTCGTCTTCGTGGCGCATTGTCTGGCGGCGGTGGTGCTGTAGTGCCGGAGCTCCCATTTCGCTGGCGGGCCTGTCTAAACCAGCGTTGCGCGCCCGCCGGCGCTCATAGCAGGCCCAGACTTTCTCGGACAAGTCGCGACATGCAGCGTGACTCATCCCACCGCCGCGGCGCCGACACGGACCCTTCCTCCTCTCCTCCTCTCCGTCGGTGCGAACTCCTCCGCCGCTCGCCGGCTCTCGACCATTGGTCTAATTTGAACGGTGGCCAGTGATTGGAGGATTTGAACGGCTGGCTGCCGTAACCGTTTCCAGCGGCTTTAAAAGTGGAGCCGCGCTGAACCCGAGCAGCAGACGGGCAGCAGAAGAGCCATCACGCCGGAGCTACGCTCGCCGCCGGGGCCGCCCTTCTTCTGTGTGCCTGCCCGTGGTGCTCATGACCCTTGTATGGTGTAAAAGCCCTTGTACATACTGTACATAAACGTCCTTTTACTCACCGTCGCCTCGACCGTTTCCTGGCTCGGACACCAAGTCCCAACAATATTCACTCAAATAAAAAGCAACCTAAATTCATTTCTTGGGAAGTACCTACGTCAAGAATGCGGCTATAACTTTAGGGCAAATTCATTTGCTAAGAAAAAAGTCAGAACTTCCTATGGTGCACAATCGTTAGACTACCAGATTCCTGTCCTTTTAAATTTGTTTCCAGAGCTTATTGACATCGCAGTGAATGTACAGTCACCGTATACTTATAAAGCACGCATAAAAAAAGTACTCCTGGTAGAAAAAAAATGATCTGTTTCCTTGTTATCTCATTTAGGTTTGTGTTTCGTTTGTATTGCTGTGTTCATTGTTAGATTATTGAAATATGTCGATACAAATGTTGCTTCTTCATGCTTTTGACACTGTAATAATTTTTCTGGTTAGGAGCTAATCTTTTGTTGAGATAAATATTTATGCAACTGTGGTTCTTACCTTTTGACACAATAACTAACAGGTTGTGACGTAAGCTTTTTTTTTTGAAGAAAAATTCTCTTGTTTTCTGTAGTACTTACGGTTTTAATTTCATATAATGCTTGTTCACAATGCTTCTGTTTTCTGCACGTAATGAATGGTGTAACATAATTTTTTTCAACGGCTTTTGTAGCATAGAGTGCAATGTATCTCGCCAGGAGGCGAGGCCTTGTCAGGCGTAGATGAAACGCCTTTTGCCTTGTCTTCCTTGGTAGAATCATCCTCTTTTAAACTCTCTTGCTCATGATGTATACTTGCTTTCTACCAGAAATAAAGTGAATTTGAATTTGAAAAAGGTTCAAGGTCATGTTTATTTTTTGGTAGATTAGGAGTGCTAAGTAGTGCTTCTAGCAAAGAAAAAATGTACAAGAGGTAATAGACAAGAGGTACAATACAAGAGGTACAATACCTTACAAGAGGTACAATACCTTACAAGAGGCAAACATGCCATTAGTACTAACAGGATATCTACGCAAAATGCGCAAAGCTCTTTTCTGTAGAGAGAAAAACCTATCCGAGTCAGTTTTGCTACATGTTCCCCACAGTAAGAGACTATACACTATATGAGAATGAATAAGAGAAAAATATGTCTGTTTTTACATGGATTGGAAGAAGATAAAGAATTCCTTTAATTAGCCCAATTGACCTTGATATTCGTATTCTCAGAATCCGTCTAGCCCAAGTCAATGCGGAAACAAACTCCTAGAAATTTATCAGAATTCAGCTGCTCAATTTGTGTGTTATTAAAATAGAGTCGGATATTATGATCAAGAGGCTTATTTTTAGCGCGGAGAAGCACATATTTATTTTTTTATGTTTAGTTCAAGCTTACTGGCATCAAGCCGTGTCCGCCGTTCATTGAGCTAGGTATTTTGTCGCCAGAAAAGAAGACATTGGTGTCATCAGCGTATTTGAAGTTGAGTGTATATCCACAATGTCATCAAAATATATATATATATATATATATATATATATATATATATATATATATATATATATATATATATATATATATATATATATATATATATATATATATATATATATATATATTGTGGGCAATTCCTCTGCGCGGGGACGCACAGGCAGTCACTCGAGGCAGGACTTTGTACAAACGGTTTATTCTCACATCAAGGGGGGCCGGTCGTCGTCGTGGCAGCTGGGTCAGGTGGTCCTTTGGCAGGGCTGGTCCAAGAGCGAGAGAGCGCGAGCCTTCCCGGTCTCGCCTTATAAAGGCTTTCTCCCAGCCTCGCTCCCCCCGCCCCCCCACTCGGGAAGAAGGGGTCCGAGGCTACCCGCGGTGAGCGGCGCGAGATTTGACTTGCCCGCGAGCAGACCCTACATCTCCCCCTGCCTCAAACGTCCGTCCCGGGGTCCGCCAGCAGGCGTTCGATGACCTCCGGGTCCGGGTCCATAGAGTCGTCGCAGGGGGGAGGGGTGCTCGCCGGGGGGCCGCTCACCGCTGGCTGGACGGGCTCCTCACGAGCCGCCTGGGGGAGCGAGGCGCCTGGCTCCACTGGGGGCCCTGCCGGCAGCGCCCTCCAAAGCTCCTCGGTCGCCGGGGACAGCAGGTCTGGGCGGCTGGACTGGAGGATGCGGAGGGCCGCCTCCTCCGGGCTGCCCCTCTGCAGTGGCGCAGCGGGGGAAGGTGCTGCAGCCGCCAAGGACTTCTCCGCTGCCTCCTTGCGTGCTTTATGCAACCCACCGGCCTCGTGGCGGAGCCGGTGCACGACAAGTGTGCCGCAGAGCGAGCACAGGCCGGCCCGCTCCTCGTCGTTGTACAAGCGGCCGATGGCTCCTGGGCTGCTCGGCGGCCGAAGCGCCGGCTGGGCGCTGAGGGGTGCCCTGCGCTTAGTGATCCCTGGCGCCCTTGCGTTGCCCTGCACCACTGGGAGGTGCTCTCCAGTGGTTAGGCACGTGGTTAGGCTGGCGGTGGGGGCCACCGCGGCCGTGGAACCTGCGCCACTCGCGCGGCTACTGCCGCCAGCCGGGTGGCGCGCCTTGATGGCGGCCACCGTTCGACGGTGGTCTGCCTTGCCTTCTGGAGTCCGAGCCACGGGCGTCGGTCCGCTGGAGCTTCCTAGAAGACATACTGAGAGGGCGAGAGCACTGCGAGTGATTATTAATCGAGAGACACGGGTGCTACCTGGTCCTCAGGTTGTAGCGTCGGTTGCGAACCGCACCGCAACCTGCTCGTCCTCCCGGGGGTCAGATCGCCGCATCGCGCTGATTTTCCACCGCTTCGCAGCCATCGTCCTTGCGAAGGTGGAAAGCCTTCAAATCAGCGACATGCACCGGACCGGCGGTTTCGCCGTTTGTCAACAACCGCAGCTGGTAGGTGAGCGGCGTAGTCCGTGCCGTAACTTCGTACGGCCCAGCCCACTTGTGCGCTAGCGATGCGGCGAAACCGCGCGCTGCGTTACTAAGTGGGTGCGTTCTCTCTTGAGTACTAAGTTGCCCGTGTTGAAAACGACGTGACGGCGACCTTTGTTGTACTGATCCGCCTGCTCCATGCGCGCGACATCGACGTTTTCGCGGGCTGCGCGCTGCGCTGCCTCCAAGCGCTCCCGGAGCCTTGCCGCGTACTGCGAAAGCGGAGGGGGCGCAGGCCCCGCCGCGTCGAGTAGGGCATTCTCTAGCGGAAAAGCGATCTCTCTCCCAAAATTCAAGTAAGCGGGTGTAATACCCACTGACCTGTTCACGGTTGTCCTTGTAGCGAACGCCAGTTCGGACAGCCGCGCGTCCCAATCTCTGTGCTGCTCGGTCGTCGCGACCAGCATGCTTTTCAGATTTCGATTCACCCGCTCGGTTATGTTGCTCTGAGCGTGGTAGGGACTCGTTCTCCTGTGGCGGATTTGAAGCGCCCGACAAGAGTCTACAAAGACTTTGCTTGTGAAATACGAAGCATTGTCTGTAATCAGGTCGGAAGGGAAACCGAAACGAGTGAAAGTCTCGAACAGTTTTTCCCAAATTCGTTCCGACACAAGCTTCCTAAGGGGGAAAACCTCAACCCACTTGGAATAGTGGTCCGTTATTACCAGGATGAATTGGTTTCCGCGTGCGGACCGAGGGAGGGGTCCCATGATATCGCACGCGACCACTTGCCACGGGTAGTTGCTAACTCCCGCCTTCATCATGCCAGCGGGCCTGCCCGCCCGAGGCTTGGCTACCTGGCATACCGGGCAGGTACGGGCGTATCCCAGCACATCCTTTCTCATGCCTGGCCAGGTCGCGACACGGCATAACTTGTCGCAAGTCTTACTGCCGCTGCCATGGCCTGCCAGCGCTGAGTCATGGAAGTACTGCAGGAACCGTTTCCGCAACCTTCTCGGGACCACGACTCGGAAAGGGGATGCTATCGCCTCTTCCTCGTCAAGTTGGGGAGTATAGCGGAGCAGCAAGCCATCATCGCCCAGCAGATACGCGTCGTACTGGCCCTCAGCGTTCCCGGTGCAAGCTGCGCTGCTCGCAAGCTCCTTCAGCACCCGCTGGCAAAGACCGTCTGCTTTCTGGGCCTCGATAAGCTCTTCTCTACTGACCGCTACTCCCCAAGACAGATTTCTTTCTGCCTCGCTCCTAGGCAGGCGAGCGGTCGCCGCCACGAGCTGCTGTGTTTCCCTTCCGTCACAGCACCGTGCGGGACCTTTGTCCGTCTCCTCTCTCTCCAAACCGGGCGCGACACTCCCGTCCGCCCTCTCCTCCTCTCCAACAGCGGTGACGCCGCTTTTTACAAAGCTGGGCTGCGCCTCTGAAGCGCTTCCGCCAGCATTCCACGGTGCGCGCGATAAAGCATCGGCCACCTTGTTCAAGCTGCCCCGGCGGTACTCGATGGCGTACGCGTAACGTTGCAACGTCAGCGCCCATCTCGCGAGTCTGCCTGCGGGGTTCTTGAGCCTCTTTAACCAAGACAATGCCTGATGATCTGTCTGCACGGTGAAGACCGCTCCGTCTAGGTACATGTCGAACTTCGACAATGCGAACAGGATCGCCAGGCATTCCTTTTCGGTCACGGAGTAATTCCGCTCCGCCGATGTGAGCGTGCGACTAGCGAACGCGACAGGGCGCAGTTTGCCCTCGTGTTCCTGTAACAAAACAGCTCCAACACCGTAGTCACTAGCGTCTGTCTGCAAGACAAACTGCTTGTTCAGGTCGGGGAGGCGCAGACTAGCGGTATTCGCTATCGCGCGAGCCAAGGCAACAAATGCGTCACTCTGTTCCTTGCCCCAGACCCACTTCGAGCCTTTACGCAACAGCAGGTTCAGCGGCCTTGCAAGCTCCGAACAGCGCGGGATGAATTGCCTGTAGAACGCAACCATCCCCAAAAACCTCTGCAAGCTTTTCACATCCATGGGGCAGGGGTAGTTCAGAATTGCCTGCAGTTTGTCATCATTCGGTCTCAGTGTGCCATCATCCACGACAAAGCCCAAGAGGTTCACTCTCTTCGATGCCAACTGCACTTTCTTTGGATTAATGGTTAGACCGGCACGTCTCATTCTATCGAGAACGGAATTCAGGTGAATGAGGTGCTCCTCGAACGACTGTGAGAATATCACAACGTCGTCGAGGTACGCCATGGCGTAGTTGAACCTTGCATCGCCCAGCACTATGTCCATCAGTCGCATGAACGTGCTCGGGGCGTTAGACAAACCAAACGGGAGTCGAGTAAATTCGAAGAGCCCGCGGTGGCAGGTGAATGCGGTTTTCTCAATGTCACCTTCGGCCACCTCAATCTGCAGGTACCCTCTGCTTGCATCTAGGACTGTGAAGAACCTCGCGTTCCCTAACGCGTACATCACAGCCTCGATCGACTGAAAAGGGTACGCAACCGTAGGCGTCAGTGAGTTGAGCTTACGATAATCAACACACAGCCTGACCGATCCATCTTTCTTCGGTGCTAGAACCACTGGTGACGCCCAGGGACTTTGTGAGGGTCTCACCGCACCGGTGTCAATCATCTCGTCAAGGGTACAGTCGAGAAGCTGCCTCTTATGCGCACTTAACGGCCTCGGGTTACACCTGAAAGGGCGCGTATCACCCGTCTGAATCTCGTGCTGAAGCAGGTCGGTTCTGCCCGGTTTCTCCGTGAAGCAATCCGAAAACGGGAGTAAAGTTTCCGCGAGCCTTCGGCGCTGACTACTGGGTCCTGAGAAAGACGCAATAATCGCTTCTAACGGGTCACCGCGTCTCTCAGCATCTCGAGGGAGCTCCCCCGCCTTTCTGTCGCACAGGTGTGGACACCCACCTTTTGTGCAGGACAGCCGGGCAAGGATGCGCTTTCGAAGGGAATGAGGGGGGCGAGCTGGCTGTAACGATAGCCATTCTCCCCCATGTCGAGCACAATGCCTTCGCTCGAGAGAAAATCCCTTCCCAGAATTACTGGTATCGACAAGCCAGGCAGATAGACGAAGCGATGTCTCCGCTTTCTGCCGTCAAAGCGCATCGTAAGACGCACTGCTCCCTTTGCCTTTGTCGCCCCAGCTGCTAAGCTTAACGGGGTTTGGGCCGGTCTGACACGGATGTTACCTATCCGGCAGGCCTCGTACACCTCGTCACCGACCAGTGACAGCGTTGGGCCCGTGTCTACGAGTGCAGAGTAGCATCGACCTGCTAACTGCACTAGCATAAAAGGGCTTGAGCGCGGAACGACTCCCTGAGCTCTACAGGCGAGCGGGACAAAGGCCTCCCCGTCGCCGGCGCGGGAGTTCTTTTCCTGACTAGCGCCTTGACAACCATGAAATTCTCCCGCTGACGGTGAAAGGCCGGTGCCACCAGACATCACCGCCAGCGCCTGGCGTTTCCCTGCATACGCCTAGCTTGGCATTCGCGTGCCATGTGGCCAGGCTGGTTGCAATTCCAGCAAAGCCGGTCGTTCACCCGCCGCGTGGACGGAGGACCCCTCGTTCCACGAAGCGGTTGGGGACGACTCTCCCCTTTCTCCGCGCATTCCTGCCGCTCGCTCGGCGCGTGGCCTGGAGGCCGGCACGGCGCCGCTGCTCGAATGCGTACGGGTCCAGCGCGCGAGGGACAACAGGGTGTTCCGCCTGCCTTTCCACGGCCATTACCTCGGCGCGTCGAGCCCTCATCGCGCATTCTCGGCCTCCATCCCATGCGCATCCCGGTTCTAGCGATTCGACCGGCCTGGGGGGCGGCTGGTAGCGCAGTTCGGCGAGTAAATCCGCCTGCACGGTCTTGGCCTCCTGCGCTAGGGCCTCGAGGTTTGTAAAACTGCGGCCCCGCAGATACGGCTTGAAGCGTGGATGGCACTGCCTGATCACACGCGCAACCTGATCTCGGTCGGTTGCCGTCGGATCTGCCCTCTTGTACAGCTCTTGCATTGCGCGTACGTACTCGAGGAGGCTTTCCTCTGGGTGTTGGGTGCGCAACGCGAGCTCCTCCAGCATCCGGCGCTCATAATCAGGCGGCAAGAACTCGGCGCGGAAACGGTCTTTGAAGTTCGCCATCGACTGGAAAGTCGGCTGGCAGCGCCTCCATCGCGCCGCGCTCTCGACGAGTGCTACAGGCAGGACCTGCCCTAGCATTACGTCATCTGGGGCGCCCAGAGCCGTCTGGTAGTCCTCGAGTTGTTCTAAAAACTCGTGGACTGATTTCGCGTCCGTGTACCCGGAAAAGGAGGGGACCTCCATATTTATCCGCGGGCGCGATGCTGTCGCCGATGCTACCGATGCTGCGGCCTGGTTGGCGCCAGCCACCGAACCGAGCTGCGGGCTAATGCGGCAAACATCTGTCACCTGCCCCATTACGGCCGCCGCGTCGGCCGTCTCACTACCGGCTGCCCCGCCATCCAAAGCCGTGGCTGAAACATCCTTTCTGGGAGGCATAGTTCGCGCTAACTGTCTGGCCGCACCGGCTAACTGCTCATGGCAACAAGAACATTCACCTACACAACAATCTATCTACAAACACGCGGAAATACACAACAGAAAACGCCCGAAAACTACATAAATAACACAAAACCCCTAACAAATTTACAACACTACACAAGTCGCTAC